>NC_143057.1:83410000-84660000 GCF_052426305.1 Pelodiscus sinensis | reverse complement strand
TGCCAGAAATGCCCCTCTGCCATGTATATTGGCCAAACTGGATTGTCTCTATGCAAAAAAAACCAAATGAATACAAATCAGACGTCAAGAATGGTAGCATTTAAAAACCAGTAGGAAAATGCTTCAGTCTCCCTGGACACTTAGTAACAGACTTGAAAGCTGCCATATTTAAAAAACAGAACAAAAAAAACAACAACAAAACCCTTCAAAATCAGATTGCTGTGTGAAACTGCAGAGCTGGAATTCACATGCAAACCCACTATCAGACTGGGTCTGAATGGAGACTGGGAGTGGCTGGCTCGCTTCAAAAAGTAATTTCCCCCTCATTTGATATTTTCACCTTCTCAGCTATTGTTGGAAATGGGCCACATCCGCCCTGATTGAATCGATCTTGTTCACACTTGTCCTCTGCATAGCAGTGTAACACTCCCATCTTTGCATATATATATACCTGCCAAACTGAAGTTTTGATTTCATGCATCTGACAAAGTGAGTTCCAGCCTAGCAAATCTTATGGCCAAATAAATGTGTTAGTCTTTATGGTGCCACATGACCCTTCGTTGTTTAAATCCTTGTGTTTCAGGGCATAAAGCAACCATAAACTGATGGGATTAAGAAGAAATTTATTTTATGGGCAGATTATGCAGTAAATAACCATTATGGGGACTCTAGGACCTTTCTCAGAACTAATTAGCCACTTTTTAGAGGCAAAATACAAGAACAGACAGAGCATTGGTTTGATACAGTACAGCATTCAGCTGTTGTTACCAAGGACACCAAAAAATGCCTACCTGATATAGTGGCTGTTAGATCTCACTTCCCCATGTCTGATACGCTAGCATAAACCATTTCTTGAATATGTGCTGGTAATGCCACTCTGCCCAGTGAATGAAAATTATGTGTACAGTACCCTGAGTCGCAGGAACTGATACAGTTCATTGACCATCTAGATTATAAAATATTTCTTAAACGTACAGTTTACTCCTGTCTTACTATATATGAAGAAAAATATGTTTTGGCCCATGGGATTCCCCATGAGTTTATTAATTGGTGGCTCTTACCATCTAGCCAATCCAATTATGCTTGTAACAGGAGTATTGTTTTGATAATAAAAAGTTCCTTCTTTTTTTTATTAACCTGGTATTGGTTCAGTTCTGTGTCCTAGAAAATCTGTCTGGGAATATCTACATGCCAATGGGCCAAAACTTAGTTACAACAGAGAGGAAAACCCATTTCTAACAACACAGACATCAGATCCGAAGTCCCACATAGAAAACAATAAAACCTAATGGATTTATCTAAACTTTACCCTACTTACAGATGGTGAAGAGTCTTTTTCTTGGAGAGAGACATGTCTTCTGTTTCTCTCAGTATCTAGAGCAAACTGTCCTAGTGACAAAGGAGGGAAAACCCCTTTGTCCCAGTTTGAAATTCCTATCTGCATTTCTATTGGCTGACTGCTACCTGGCTAGTTACAGTTAACCCATTAGTCCTCAGGCTGCTGGCCATCCCTCATGAGCATGGCACAGGCCAACAGAGCATTTGGAATAGGAGCCATATTTATGTTACATGAGAGAATAGCGCTGGGATAGACTCATCCCTATTGTGAGTGGCATTACTCCAGGGCTGAAACTGACCCATTATGTTTTCTACAGCTGATCTACCAACTTATTGCCATTTCCAGGTAAATTATCCAAATGTTTCAAAGATGCAGGTGAATTTCCTAATTATTAACATCCCGGACCTACTACCAACAGAATAACTTCCTGTCTTTTACCATGAGGTTTTATTTCAAGAACACATGATTGTCACAATAGACCTATGGGTATTTCCTTCTTAAATGAAACTGTTTAGACTATAGTCAATGAATTCATTTCCTATTAGACAAAAATACTAACAAAGTCAAACTTTAGTCTGTGAAACAATTCTCCAAAATGTTTAGCTCTTATCAGCCTATTTCTGGGCAAGAGTTTAGTCTGAAATCAAGAAGAGAGAACTATAGTTCTTTCCTCTGTCACTCTGTCTATTCACACAATGTTTAATAGATAGCATATGCTGTTCACTGAACCTTTGTTCCTGCCCCAGCAGAGTCAATGAACTGCCAAATCTCTTTGAGTTTTGTGCGTCTCACCCATTTTTGGCTTGAGTTACCTGCAATTTGAAGCAGGCTCCCATAAAACTCAGAAGATTCACAGTATATTTAAATGGAAAATTTAAACCATCACTCACAGAGTGTATTTTTCAAATTTACTCCTTTAAGTGACCTAGACTTGGCAGGTTTACCTACTGTCTGATAAGGATGGATGAGAGACAACGGAGTCTCCTCCCTGTCTCCACAGAAGAAAACCCCAAAGCAGTGATCTCCAAGTTACATTTCAAGCTAAATGAATTATTAAGCTGTACAATCCTATGTTTGTTTTCAATGGTATTTCTTTATTAAAGATGTTAGACCGGCTTTGAAGCGTAGGATATTAAAAAGGTGTCTCATCTGTGGTTTTAAAAAGATCTTAGGCATGTGAAAAGATATAGCAGTGTTCCCTCAGTGATTGTGTAATTCACTGATATACTGTCTATGACCCTTTCCCCCAGGGGAATTTACCAGATGAAGAATTGTCTGATTCTTCCATTACTGGCCTTTTAGACTGTTTTGTTTTGTTTTGTTTTGTTTTGTTTAAGTTCTTTTCTTTGTTGTTAGCTTACATTGCTGAAGAGCTGTACAGGCTGTTAGCTGTATGTCTCTCATTGAGAGATGGATTAAAAAGTCACACAATACTGATAAAACTCCATGCAAGTTAAAGGTTAGGGGTCTGCAAGTGGAGATGTGTGAGTTCTGAAAATCTGAAGTTTGCCTTTATCGCCCCAGTTAGACAAAATACCCATTTTTAATGCATGGCTTCTTCGTGAATTATTTGAATCAGGTGCTTCCTACCCAGTAGAAAAATATGTTGGGTAATATGTGCCATGGGAGACAGATGGGAAGAAATTTTCCTTGTGGATTCAATTAATGAAATATATTTGAAAATCCTCCAAGAAACCATTATCTTTGCAAATTGCAGCTAGCATGTCAAGTGCATGTGATCATGCACACAGCTTTGTGTCTGATGGCTCAGGAAGCACCTCTTTCAATAAAACAACATTCTGGAGCTTCAGACAATCATTTAAATAGCCAAATTATCTTTGAATAATGCTAAGGAAGCATAGATGGCAGAAAACAACAGAAGCTAAGATATTCAAAGTTCAGGCTGCCATTCCATCTACGCATCATCACAACATTGTGACAAGCGTATCAAAAACTCCCTTGACAATCTCTGAATTTTGAATTTCGTGGTGTTGGATGGCTCCACATCACCACCACCAGGACATTGGACAGAAAATCTGTAGAATGAATTTTCTAGTTTAATAGAACCAAATTAACAAGCTAGTTAGGGAAAAGTTAGAAGAACCATTTTACTGGCTGCTAGCGACCACGTCCTGATAATTGTACTCCCATAAAACCATCATTGCATTCAATGGGGGTGTCATCTGGGTAAGTGAGTAAGACTTTGGTGCTAGGTTTGTGCTTCACAGTCAAGACCAAAAACAATTATACCTGCTCATGGGATATTCCCAAACATTTCTGAGATACAAATACTGGACAACAGTCTTCCCTCTTATCCACAGCATGGAGTCTGCCTCAATGGGACATCTGTATGCTTTAGCAATGCAGATTTTGTACAGGTTGTACCTTCTTGGTCCGGCCCCCTCCAGGCCCGATTGGTCCCGGATCAGGGGAGGTCAAAGCTGCAGCCTGGGGTTCCGCTTCCCCACAGTGACCTGGGCCTCCAGTGCTGTCCGCAGCTCTACTCTCTCCCTGGTAGAGGCTCCACTCTCTCCCGGGTGACTTCGCTACTGCCCAGGGCTTTGTGCTCTTGCTTTGTGCTCTTGCTGGCCTCCATGAGCTCCACTTTCTCCTCAGCCACTTTGTTACCACCTGGAGCCTCTGCTACTTCCCAGTGGCTCTGTGCTCCCACCAATGCGCTGATGCTACCTGGGACTTTGCACTCTCCCCAGCATCTTTCCTCATGCCTGGGAGGCTCCGCACTTCTCCCAGAAAGCCTGCTGCTGCCTGGGACTTTGCATTCCGCCCGTGGCTCTGCCCTCCCCCCAGCAGCACCAGTTTCTCATTCAAACACTTTTAAAATCTAGTCAAATCAACACTTAGCAGGCTCCGTGCTCCTTCCAGTGGCTCTGTGCTCCCGCACCCCAGTACCCTCATTATGGCCCAAGGGGCTCCATTCTCCCCTCCAGCAGCCATACTCCACTCCTCCCCCCTGGCCCAGAGACCAGGGCTTTGCATTCCTCCGAGTGGCTCTGCTGCCCCTAGGACTGCATCTCAGCCCCCTAGTTTTTGGCAATGTTTCTGGTCCCAGCCCCACGATTCATCCCATGAGTGTTCTCCTGGGATGACCCAAAGATGCCGAACCAGGGAAGTCCAGATTATGGAGTTTCAACCTAAAATGGTGTTTGGCACTATGGATAAGGCATCTGCAAAGAGTATTTTGCCCACTGAATCGGGTCCATGCCAAAATGTAAAAATGATTCAGATGCAGTTTTGGTCACCGAGCCTTCCTTCCCACCCAGGCAAGAAACAGACCACTGACAACAAGCCTGGTCTTTATTAACTAAGCTTTCCCTCCTAATTAAACAAAACAAAAACTCCACATGGCTCCCTCTAGCTCCTGAGGGGAGCCTGAAAGCTGATTTTTGTAAGTTATGCCATCTTCTGTGCCTTTGCTCTGAGACTAGAATCTGAGCTTTGGTCTTTAGTGGTTTGAGCAAGCCTCTGCTTTGTTATCCTGGCATTAGAATGATTCATTACTTTTTGTGCCACAGTAAGCACGTGTGAGGAAACTGAATAAGTATCCCCTATTCAGCTGAGATAATGGAAGGAAATAAATTGGTTGGCACTTGGACCAAAGCTCATTAGATTTGCATCTAGCACTTGACAACCAAAGATAATATCAGAAAGGGGCTTTTTTATGCCATTTTCTACATTTGCTGCTGTGATTATTCCCATGTAATGAGATCATATCACAATGAAGAATTAGAAATAGGGTTTTTGCCGGTTGTCAAGACCTATCTGAACATAAAGTTTATTTAAACACATTTTTTTGCTGTGAGCTCATATTAAATCTCATCCAGTTTATCCATCTCTAATTTAGTTATATGGTCATTACACGGAAAATCCATTTCAGATAAAGCAAAGCATTTTCATCCTCTAGTTACACAAGTATCAGGTCACAGCAATTACGTGCAAAAGCCAGAGACCAAGTATGCCACTGGAGGGTATAGTTCTATATGGTGTGATTTACCAATGAGACGTCTACTCTGCACAACAGTTCAGCGAATGTGGCATTGCACTGACAGGATCAGAGAGGGAGGCTGAGAAAAATAGGAGCCTTCCTGTGAATGAGCTTGCCTCCTCCCCCCCCCCCAAAAAAAAAAAATTAACAGAGCACAGAGACTCTGAGTTAAGTATCCAACATTACCCCCTTCCTGGAGGTTGATTTTACAAGTATCAAAAACTAAACATAAACCTCACTCTAGGATTCCCCTTTGATCTTGCCTGTTCCTAGGGTTCTTGCCTGCCCCTCTGGTTCCTTCTCCGAGAGAACCACTGTCATCTCCTTTTAAATCCAGGAGGGAATTAATGAACTACACCTACCCAAATATTTTGAAAATCTAGCCACCTTTTCTGCCTCAACAGCCAAATCACCCCTCCACTGCTGCAATCTCCTCCTCTCCAAATTCCTTGCCCATCAACGGTCTGTCAAAATGCTACTTCCAGTCATCTTTCTTTCTTGCTGCAACATGTCATCTCCCTCTCTAAATGTTTAACTGTTTCCCCATTGCTCTGCAGATCAAATCCAAATTTGTCCTTGCCCCTCAAGGCCTCCATTGTGCAGCACGTGTCTATATCCCTGGCCAGTTCTCCCCAACCTGCTGTCTCCTTTCAGCTGTGCTTAATTTGTGCCATGGCTTGCCAGGATGAAGTCCCAGCACCTCTAGCCTTGCTCCATCAGTTATGAATGTAAAAACATTGCTTGAATCCAGGCACCTCTTTCATTACGAATTAAGCACTGCCTTTTCACCATCCTGCAGATACCCACAGTCTCTCTTACAAAAGTCTACGTGCTCTCTTCCACGATGCTCTTTATTCTTGGAATACTCTACCCAAAGCTGTTCACTCAGCTGTCTCTCTAGTCTCATTTGATTTCTTCCAAAAGACTCACATCTGGCATCTCACCAACAAAAAGTGTGTGTAGAAAAACAATGAAAAGAACCATCAAGATATGTTTACATGCAGTGGTTGATTGGGCCATTTACTCAGAAGGGCCTTGTTTGATATGAGGAGCACAAGGTACCATGGGAACTGTAGTTTCTTGGTCAATTCCCTGCCTGGAGAGCTGGCCCTGGAGCAGGGAAAGAACTACAGTTCCCAGCATTAGCTGCTATCAACAGGAAAGGGAGGGAGAGGGAGTGGGGGAAGCTGTAGACCATGCTGTGAATGGAGAGCTGGCTGCTAGAAGGGAGTGGTGCTGTGAGTTGAGAACATGTGTTCACAGGTGAGAAGGTGCGGGCAGCTTTGGCCCAGATCTTACCCTCAGAACCCTTCCCCAGTCTGGATTAGGGATGCTATTGGTGTAGATTTGCTGCCTCCAAAGAAGGAATTGAGTGAAATGAGGGGACAATGCACCTCTCTATGAAGCCTACCAAGGGAGGAATGGGATCCCCACCAGGAGAGGTTAATATGATAAGTAAGGGAGGGAAGGCAGGCTCTGCTAGAAGGTTGGGCTGCTTTAGGTACAATACCAGGCACATAGAAGGATTTGATTCTATTTCCTGAGCCATGAACACAGAAATGGGCTTTTCCATTCCAGATTGATCTAATACTCAGAAACAGGATCTAGTACCTGCCTTCCAGATTTAAAGAGGAGTGCTCAAGTTTTATTTGGTCTGGTGTTACATCATTTTTCCAAAATGAAATACTGATCCACTGTCATTTGTTGTAAAAAAAAAAAAAAAAAAAAAAAAAGGATATAATTGAGCAACAAATACTGGCATCTTCCCCAGTGCTAACTTGGACTGGAGTTGTTATTTTCAACTGCCATTACCAGTTTTTTTGTTTGTTTTCTTCTTTTAAAAATAAGAAACTAATGTTGCATTGGTGATTTCCCCACAGAAATAAAGAGTGCAATAAAAGAACAACAAAAGTTGAGGCACCTCAGCGTTTCCTCATTATGTGGGACAGTCTTACAATTTGGATTCAGATAGCCTCTAATCACACAAACAGAAAATTGTTCCAATTTACTGTGTGCTGGGCAAGGGATTTGTCAGAACTGATCAGGGAGCTGCTGGCTGTGGAACTTTATTGAGCTGATACCTCTGGGTATGTCTACACTACAAAGTTAGTTCAAACTAACGGACGTTAGTTCGAACTAACTTTCCTAGGCGCTACACTAGCGCTCCGTTAGTTCGAATTAAGTTCGAACTAACGGAGCGCTTAGTTCGAACTAGGTAAACCTCATTTTACGAGGATTAAGCCTAGTTCGAACTAGCTAGTTCGAATTAAGGGGTGTGTAGCCCCTTAATTCGAACTAGTGGGAGGCTAAGGCTTCCCAGGTTTCCCTGGTGGCCACTCTGGCCAACACCAGGGAAACTCTATTGCCCCCCTCCCGGCCCCGGAGCCCTTAAAGGGCCACGGGCTGGCTACACAGTTTGTGCCAGTTGCAAGGCTGCAAGCACCCGTGCCAGCAGACCCTGCACCTGCCACAGGATGAGCCAGCCACCCGAGGGCTCCCAGCCCTCCACTGCTCCCCAGGACCAGCCTGGCGGCTCCCAGGAGCCTGCCTGGGGGCGCAAAAGGCGGGCGCCCGCTTGGTCAAGTGTGGAGATCGTGGACCTCATCGAGGTTTGGGGGGAAGCCTCCAATGTCCACGATCTCCGCACTAGCCACAGGAACGAGGCCGTCTATGGCCGCATGGCTGCCAGCCTGGCCGCCAGGGGCCACCAGCGCAGCCGGGAGCAGGTCCGCTGCAAGGTCAAAGACCTGCGGCAGTCCTACTCCCGGGCCTGCCAGCCAGGGGCCGACCCAGAGGCCTGCCCCCACTTCCACGCCCTGGACCGCCTCATGGGGGCTCATGCCGTCCCTGCCCCCCGGGACGTGATTGACCCCGGGGCAGAGGGCACGCTCCTGGAGACGGAGGAGGAGGAGGAGGGCTCTGAGAGCCAAGAGCCTGCCGCCAGCCTGCCCGGGACCCGGGTCCCTCGAGGCACCCCACAGAGCTGCTCGCCTGCATCATCTGAGGCCAGGGAGGCGTCCACCTGTGAGTACCATCGTGTTCCCCTTATGTGTACGGGGGGCTGGGGCGAGAGGGAGCCCCGGGACCGTGCGCCTGGGCCTTGCCCACCACGGAGCAGCAGCTGGGGATCCTGCAGGGGCCCTGGCCTTGCAGAGGGGTGCTGGGTTTCACACACCTGGGCCCCTGGGGTAATTGACCGCTGGTCTTGTTGCACCACAGCTGCAGCATCTGGGCCTGCAGGGCGCACCACACCGCCTGCAGCAGCTGCCCATGCCCGGGCAAGCAGGAGAGCCAGGAACGAGGAGGAGTATCAGTGGCGGCACCTCCGGTTCATGGACCACCAGCTCCGCACCCAGGACCACTGGGTCCAGGAGGACCTGAGGCTGCGCCGGAGGAGTCTGGAGGCCCTGGAGGAGCAGGGCCGTGCCCTGTGAGGCCACCTCCAGAGCCTGCTCGACCGCTTCCCATTTCCTCCTCCCCCTGCTCCTCCTGCTCCCCCTGCTCCCCCTCCTGCTTCCGCTCCTGCTTCCTCCACACCCCCTGTCCCTCCTGCCCCCCCCCCCCACACACAACCATTTCCCACCGACGCCCCCGGACCCACAGTGTGGCGAGACGGGAGAGGCAGCCGGACTCCCACCCCTGAGCTTTCCTTTCCCTTCCTCCCTTCCCTCCCCTTCCAGCTCCCTCGTCCCAGGTTTCCCCCTCCCCTCTCCCACCCTCATTCCTCCCTCCCCCCACCCCAGCTATGTGAAATAAACAGACGTTTTTGGTTGAAAAACAGGTGTCTTTATTTGACAGTAGGTAGGGAGGGGAAAGGGGAAGGGGGGTAGGGTGGAAGAAGGCCCCAGTGGGGCATGCAGGGAGAGGTCAGTCCTCCTCCTCCACCAGGAAGCTCTCCCGCAGGGCTTCCCGGATCCGGACGGCCCCCCGCTGGGCTTCCCGGATGGCGGCGGTGCGGGGCTGACCGTAGTGTCCAGCCATGCGGTCAGCCTCAGCCATCCAGGCTGGCAGGAAAGCCTCCCTCTTCCGCTCACACAAATCGTGGAGCACACAACATGCTGCCACCATGGGAGGGACGTTGTGCTCGGCCAGGTCCAGACGGGTGAGGAGGCATCGAAAGCGGGCTTTCAGTCGTCCGAAGGCCCCCTCCACCATGATGCGGGCCCTGGTCAGCCTGGCATTGAAGGCCTGGCGGGAGGGATTGAGGTGCCCTGTGTAGGGCTTCATGAGCCAGGGCTGCAGTGGGTAGGCGGCATCCCCCACCAGGCACACGGGCATGTCCACGTCCCCGACCCTGATGTGGCGGTCGGGGAAGAAGGTCCCGGCCTGCAGCCGCTGGCACACGGAGGAGTTGCGGTACACCCAGGCGTCGTGTGCTTTGCCGGACCAGCCCACATTAATGTCCGTGAACTGTCCCCGGTGGTCACACACGGCCTGCAGGATCACGGAGAAGTACCCCTTTCTGTTGACGTACCGGGACGCCTGGTGTTCCGGGGCACGGTTGGGGATGTGCGTCCCGTCGATGGCCCCCCCCACAGTTGGGGAAGCCGAGGGCGCCGAATCCCCGGATGACGGCGTCCGGGTCAGCGAGGCGGACCACCCTGCAGAGCAGCACCCGGTTGATGGCCTTGACCACCTGCGGAGAGAGACACAGCAAAGCGCCAATCAGTGGGGCGCCCGGGTAGCTGGGAGCGTGCGTGCCTTGGCAGTGCCCCGCGCCCCACTCCCGGAAGCAACCCCCCTGGCAGCGTGTAGTACGGCCGGGACAGCCCGACCCCTCCAGTGCGGGGCACTTTCGCCCTGGGGCGGCCCATCCCCTCCTCGCAGCCCCCCTCCCCCCCGGCTCGGTGGCCGACGAGTGCCATACCTGCATGAGCACCGCTCCGACGGTGGATCTCCCCACGCCAAACTGGTTCCCGACGGATCGGTAGCTGTCCGGCGTGGAGAGCTTCCAGAGGGCGATGGCCACCCGCTTCTGGAGGGGGATGGCGGGCCTCATGCGAGTGTCCCTTCTGCGCAGGGCAGGGGCGAGCCACTCGCAGAGCTCCAGGAAGGTGTCCCTCCTCATCTTGAAGTTCTGGGTCCACTGTCGGTCCTCCCAGCGCTCCAGGACGATGCAGTCCCACCAGTCGGTGCTGGTGTCCAGACGCCAGACGCGGCAGGGCACGCCGGTGCCGGGGCGCCGCCGTGGCTCCTCCACGGCCCCCAGGGCGGCCAGGCGGAGAGGCAGGGGGCTGACGTTCCCCAGGTGGTGCCAGGCAGCCTCGAGCCATTGGTGGCAGGCTTGCAGCAGCAAGTCCAGAACGTGCACCAGAAGGTGCAGGGTGAGCCGTGGCTCCATGTTGCCACCTGCGGCGGCCCCCCCGAAGGGAAGCACCGACACAGACGGGCACAGAGACCAACGCTTTGCTGTCCCTCGGCGAGGTTGGCAAGCAAGCAGGAAAAGCTGAGAACCGACTGTCCAGGGGGGTCCCTTTAAGCTCGAGCCTCAGATAGCCTCAGACAGCAGCCACACAAAGCAACTACTGACCTGATGCCCTGCCAGAACCGGTTTCAGCTGCCCTTAAATGCCCCCCTGCGTCCAATCAGTGTGGACGCGCTAGTTCGAATTAGCAAAACGCTAATTCGAACTAGTTTTTAGTTCTAGATGCGCTAGTTCAAATTAGCTTAGTTCGAATTCACTAATTCGAACTAAGTTAGTTCGAATTAGCGCTGTAGTGTAGACGTACCCTCTCTCTTTCAGCGGTCACTCGCTAATGAGTAGGACGTCTTCCTGTCACCCTCATATTTGTGGATCCGTTAATGACTGACTAGCCCGTTTCTGGAGCCACAGGTCTTATCATAGACGAGGCAGGTGTTGGTGGCTATTAGAGGGATGCAGGGCAGTTTTTGCCGCTCTTTTCTCCTTCTCCGCCTCTCCTTGTCTACACTGCGGCAGGACCTCTCAAATTGCGTCACCCCCTCACGGATTACCGCTCTCCACTGGGGACAGTCCTGGGCAAAGTTCTCCCGTGTCAATACCGATGCTGCACTTTTTCACGTTTGCCTTCAATGTGTCCTTAAATCACTTCCTCCAGCCCCCAACACTCCTCTGTCTTTCCTTCAGCTCGGAAAACAGAATCTGTTTTGGGAAGTGTTGATCAGGCATCCAGACCACATGACTAGTCCAGCGAAGTTGTTGGTAGATGATGATAGCTTCAGTGCTGGTCACGTTCAACTCTTCCAGGATGCTAGTGTTCATGCACCTGTGCTCCCAAGGGATATTTAGGATTCTCCTGATGCAGCGTTGATGATATTGTTCAAGTGCCTTCAGGTGATGCCTATATGTTGTCCAGGTTTCACACGCATACAGCGGTGTTGGAACAACCACTGCACGGCCTTCAAGGAGCTTTGTCTTGGCACTGATGTCCCAGTTTTCAAAGACCCTTTGTCTCAGGCAGGCAAAAGGAGAGCTTGCGTAACTCAGGCAATGCTGGATTTCCGTGTCAATGTTGACTTTGGTGGAGAGATTACTTCCAAAGTACGGGAAATGCTCCATGTGTGACATAGTGGGGGTACCTGGCTGGTTTCTATGCTGCTGGCTCTGGGGTAACCTCCACTGCTGCCGTGGGTACCAGGACCCAGCAAAACAGGATGAGTCACTATGCAAACCAGTATAGCCAGACACCCCCCATGGAGAGGAACAAAGGAAGGTGGAATGCTGCCCTGGCTGGGGAGCAGGGCTGGAAGAGCGTTAGTTAGTTGCTGTCTGAGAGCATGGAGGAGACAGCCTAGGGAAAGGGGCTGGAGTTTAGGGGCCCAGTCTCCCCCATCTCAAGGGGGCCTGAGGCATCCTAGCCCAGCTCTGTGACCAGATTACATCTGTGCTGTGCTGTATCCTAAAGAGGCAATAAACTTCCTCTATTCCACCGGCTGGTGCAGTCTGTTTGTGCCATTTCGGGGTGCAGGAGACGGGGGACCCCCAACCCCCCGTCACACCATGTTTTCCAGCAGTAGACCAGGACCACATACAGTGACTTGTGAAATATGGTGGTCCTGGAGACATGTCTGGATAAGGAAGGAGATAAAAATATGTGGGGAGTGTCCCCTGATCACTATGAAATTTCTGCTCACTGTGGACATTGGTAAACCCACATGGATGTACAGCTCAATGAGAAAAACTGGGGGCTGAGGCAGTTGTGTATAGCAGTACATACAATCCTACAAAGGTGTGTGATCAAAATGAAAAATGCCTCTGAGACTCAATACCGGGTATACCATAGACTGCTGCACCAGGCCCACACTTGGAAGGGGCCGATAACAACCACATGGAGGACCACAAATATGTCTGGACAGGGCCCACAAAATGTTAATCCACTCCCGTTTACATGCCTTACTGAGTTAGTACATGTCCAGGTTACTGCCTTTAGTCCTTCCTCCTCTCTGTCCACTCTGCTGGCCTCTAACCTTCTCTTATGTCATGTGGCAGCTAGGGCTTGCCTACACTTGACATGCTGTAGCTGCACAGCTGTGCCACTGTAGCACTTCAGTGTAAACTAGGGATGTAATAGTGTAGTTGATTAACCAATAAGCAAAAGCTATACATTTTTTAGCAGGCTGGCCAGCAGCCCGGCTCAGACAATCCCCTACACAGGGGCTGCTGCCACCTCACCCTGCTGCCCCTTTATCACAGGCAGCAGCACAGGGTGACAGGCAGCCAGTCACAAGGGAAGCTGGTTTTTAAACTGGATCCCCTTGCAGACCAGCTCCCACCTGGAATCCCATGCTGTATCAGAGGCAGCAGTGCAGAGTGGCAGGGGTCTTCTCAGGAGTGAGGCTGGAGCACACTCGCTGCCAGCCCCACCCCAAGGGACTATAAAATAGTCAACTAACCAATAAGAATTCATGAGGTTACTCGACTCTTCAATTAATCGATATTTAACATCCCTAGTGTAAACATTGTCTATGCCAATGATGGGCAACCTGCAGCCCATAGGCCACATGCAGCCCACTGGGGCTCTACTAGCAGACCATGGACCACCTGCCTACCTTCCTTCCCCACATGCCTCTTGTGCCCTGGAGCACTGGAACCTTGCACTTCCTACTCCTCCTGCTTCCTCCCAGCATTTTGGAGCACCACAAATTTCCTGTTATGCACCCCAACCCTGCTAATCCCCCTACCTCCCCTAGCTGGAATGCTGCGAATCAGCTATTTGCTGGGCTGCAGGTGGAACCCCAGTGGGCCATGAACTGCTGTGGCCCACTTTGATGAAGGAGGACCACTCATGCAGCCCACTCGTTATTCTTGGTTGCTCTATATTAATAGGAGGAATTGGCCCTTCAGCATGGATAAGCCACCTCCCTGAGAGGTAGTAGCTGGGTCAACAGAAGAATTCATCCATTGAGCAGGTGCTGTCTACACTTAGGTTAGCTTAACAATGCTGTTCAGGGGTGTGGATTTTTCATACGTAATTAAATCAAACTAATTTTCTTGTGCAGACCAGGCCTGGTGATTCATGCAGGTATAGAGGTTCACTTTATAACTGCACAAATATGACATTATGGTATGGAACACAGGTATTACAAGTAATATTAATAGATGTAGCAACTCACAAAATTTCAATAAAATCCAAACACTACCCACTTTCTTATAGTTCTAATATCTAGTCTATTAATATTATCCCACCAGTCAACTAGATAGATTCCAGTTATGCATCTGTTAGTGTTTGAGACATGGGGACCTTGGCATAAGCTGTGCCAAGTCTGGCAGCATCACAGTCCCAATTTTAGGAGGGGGCAAAAATTTGAAATGTCAAACATTTTCACAGAGTGGGAAAACCGTTTCCTGCCCAGCTGTAATTATAATACTTCCCCTTCCTCTCAAGGGTGTTGTGAGGATACATGTATAAATGTGTGTGTGGTGTTCAGACACTATAGAGATGGAGGCCATATAAATATCTAGCAGTGTGATCCTTTTACAGCAATAAAAAGAAGTTTGAAAAGATAGATGTCTGGCTATAATACACTCATATAAAAATATTGTATAGACGGATTACATAGCTGTGGTCTGATCACTCTCCAACAGTTTGAAGGGAAACAAAAGGCACCCTTAGTCAAGAGAATGGAACAATTCCAGAAGTATTATTTGTCTCTGGTGACTAACAAATGTTATAAATGTATGGTTTTTTTTTTTTTTCATTTTTATGCCTCTTTTTTTTTTTTAAAAAAAAAGGAGATGGACACATTGTGATTGATCTAATAAACATGGATGTGGCTGGAGCCTGGACGAATAAATCAGCACAGTGATGGATGGGCATGCTTATGTTCAGAACAGGCATTTACTTGTTTTGTGCTGTGACTGCAGACTGGCCTTTGCTTTTCCCTGTCGTTATGTCTGGCACTGCCTACGCAGTTTGCTGAACAAGGCCACTGAGACAAATAATGATAGCTAACGCATTATAATTGCAAGTCCACCAGTCAGCTGAGATTTCCATTGTAAAATCCTTCTTCCAAGAGACAGGCCGTAGCTTTATTGAAACTTATACTTAAAACTCACATAGTTAGCCCAGCGGGCAATATTTATTCAACCATTTTAATTTTTCTTTTAATTGTTCCAGGAAAAGTCAAGATCCAGTTTTGAAGAATGTTGTTTCTGTCCCATTCTGATTAAAATACAGGGAACCCTCGCCATTCACGGTGGATGCAAATTCGAGACTATTCAAATCCATGGATCTCCGCTCCTGCAGTGAGTTCCCGTAGCTCCAGAACTCACCGCTCAGGGAGGTGGCTCCTGGCGCTTTCATCAGTACAGCTGGCTGGCATTAGGCTGTCAGGTTTGCCACATCACCTGATTGGCTGCAGGGACCAGCAGCAGGGGATGCTTGCTGGCTGCTCAGTGCTTATACCCACCACTGTGGTCGCTCCTGTGTTACTTGGTTCTTGCTGCTCCTGCTTTGTCTCCAGCCTTGCTTCTGTCCTGCACTTGCTTTGAGCCGACTCCTTGCAAAATCCCCCTCTTGCACAAGAGCCATTCTTCCTGAAAAAATGAGGAAGAACGGCTCTTCCGCAAAAGGGAGGGTTTTGCGCAAAAATGGCCCCTAATTAATTATGCAAATGAAGCATGGCAATATGCTAATCCAGCCTCTAGACTGCCGCTTTTCTCCGTCAAAGCTCCATGCCAAAAGAAGCGGTGGGCATTTTTATGCTAATGAAGCGCAGGATGTTTAAATTCCCATGTCATTAACAATTTTGACCTGCCTAATCTGCATCCCTCTGCTGGCAGAGGGGTGCAGTCTAGACATATCCTATGTGAGTACTACGTATCATTATTATCAGGGCTTGCTGAGCCGTGGCGAGTCCTGCTTGCCAGCCTCGCTGTCCGGCGTTCTGTGCATGCGCAGATCGTTCTGCACATGTGCAGATCGCCCGAACCCGGCTCTTCCGGGAGTAGATTACATGGGCGAGTAGATTACATAGATTGTCAAGCCCTGATTATTATTATATAAGTTTTTCTCTTATATATGCCGTCTATAGGATTGTTTTTTGAGGAGACCAAGCTAGAAAATTCATACTGTCTCAAACTGCTTCCATTTATTTTTATTTTTATAAAGTGTATATATATATCTATATCTATATATATATATATATTTTCTATTGGTGGCAACAAGTCAGCATTTGAATGTAAAGTGATTTCTTTTTGTCTGCTAGTCATTAATGGCTACAACATTAATAAAATTGTCTTGATATGTATGTGTTATGTCTGTTCTTAAAGTAGTGAAGAAAACAAAACATAGAAGATAGTGACAATGGTATTTTTATGATATTTGATATAGCACCAAAACCTTCCTTCTGCATTTTCTAGTGCAGAGCAACTCAGAATGCTATATGTGAATGTTCCCTCATTAATTTTACATTACTGGCCCTTTCAAATAGATTTCTTTAAAGGTTACAGAAGCTCAGATTTTCTTGTTACCCACTCAAAATCAACAATAGTTCCCTCCCTAATTATTTTTGCAAGTTTCAATGTAAAATGTAGGACTGGCCGAACCAGTTGGGAAAGAATCCAAATCTGCAGTTTTCTAGCCTCTTGAACTTGAACATTTGGATGCTGTTGCTTAGAGTCTTCTGTACCTAAGCCATCACATTGCAATGCTGGACAAGGAGCACAAACAAAGAGGTTGGTTTAGATTTAGTTAATTAAACTTTGTGGTTAGCATTAAAAATGGGTCAAAGATGGACATATTTAGATGTCACAGAAAATTTTTTGGGTTAGGCTAAAATGAGATTCTAATTAGAATCAATAATTTTTTTCATAATTAAAACCCAACTAATAAGATGCAGCAAAAGCAGAAATCATCTCTGATTTTTCTCTTCTCTAATTAGTTCCTAACCCAGAAGCCTTTTGATTGCCATACCTAAAAAATACCAAAACCAGTTCAGTGACACTAATAGGCTGTGTCTACGCTGAACCCCTTTTCCGGAAAAGGGATGCAGATGAGACAAGTCGGAATTGCAAATGCAGCGGGGATTTAAATTTTCCCCGCTGCATTTGCATGAACATGGCTGCCGCTTTTGTCCGGCTCGGGGCTTTGCCGGAGAAAAGCGCCAGTCTAAACAGGGATCTTTTGGAAAATAAAGCCTTTTCCGAAAGGTCCCTTATTCCTCTTAAAATCAGGACTTTTCAGAAAAGGCTTTATTTTCCAAAAGATCCTTGTCTAGACTGGCGCTTTTCTCTGGCAAAGCCCCGAGCCGGAAAAAAGCGGCAGCCATGTTCATGCAAATGCAGCGGGGAAATTTTAAATCCCCGCTGCATTTGCAATTCCGACTTGTCTCATCTGCATCCCTTTTCCGGAAAAGGGGTGCAGTGTAGACACAGCCATAGTGTGGTATGAATATTGTAGGAGCTGCATCAGTCCCAGGATGTTAGAGACAAGATGGGTGAGGTAGTATTTTTTTCTGGACCATCTTTTGTTGGTGAGAGTGACAAACTTGCATGCTACTTAGAGCTCGTCTGCAGGCCTGGGAAAGGTACTTAATAGAGCAACTGATTTTGTGCTTAACTTAGAAACAGAAACCAGATCCAACCCAAAGAAGCAGCTGCATAACACTTACTTGAACCAGATTTTCAAAATACAGAATAGTTCACAGATGCTCTGATTCTAAACACAAAAATAATATTGGCGTTCCCACCACCCCCATTGCCAGGTATCAGTTCAATAATATGCCACTGAAAATTTTCTCTGCCTAGCTGGTTCTTTTGGGGAAAGGAGGACAAACAAAAGACCAACACACCTCCCATTTATTATTTACAGCTTGAGCAGACCAATGGGCTGGAACTGAGGAGAAATTGCAATATTACCCAGATTGATGACTATTTATATTGTAATATTGATCATCAGCAGAGATTTTTGTAATGGATGTAACAGATGTGGCCTCCCTTACACTGCACATAAGAGTCTTCCTGCCTACAAGGGAATTGCAATTATCCAGTGTTTTTCAAAACCTTTGGCCTGCAATTGAGTTGTCACAGTCTCCCAGACACTGCTCCAGGCACTGCAGATGGTACCGGCTGACACACTTGGGGCATATCATTATGAGCATGTGTAAGCCACATGATCTTGACCAGTTTCCTAATGCACAACAGTGTCTCAAAAAGGAATGTCTGTCAGGAAGAAATATGGGCTTTGTGAAGCTGAGGTATGACAGAGAGGTGGAACATGAGAAAAAAGAGGGTTCAAGAGAGGACACATTTTAAAGAAATTGTTAGTATGAATTACAGCAACTAATGATCAGCATCTGCTAACAAAATGCTGTTTCCAGCTTGAAATATCCTAACATGTTTTATAAGCCACTACAGTCCCTGTTGTGGAAAGTATTTTTTGTTTATTTTTAATCCTTCATACATTGGATTGTGCAAAGATTGTTGTTTCAATTGGGAGTATCTATTAACAATAACATTTAGCAACCTATTCTTCTTTGAGTGATCGTTCATGTCAAACTCTAGGGTTCTTCTCAGCGGAACCTACGGGAGCTGCTAAGGCAAAAGTTTTCAATGTTCATGCACACAGCACATGTACCCCTGAATTGGAATGGACGTGAACAACACATCTCACCAATCTAGCACCTACCAAGAAGTCCTACTAAAGGGTAGAGTGCCCAAGGTCTGTGAAAAGTGAACATAAAAGAGTCGCTATAATGATAAAATCAACATTGACATTTTAATCCAAATTAATATTTGTTCATTTAACTCTAGGGCTGAGCCAATATGACCACTTCATTTCTTTGACACCGTGTATCGGGGTAGGAGCAAGTGCAAGTCCCAATGGAGTTTTCTGAAAATTCCAGTGGAGACAAAAATGGCATTGTAAATTACATGGGGGACAAATTCTAGTTTGGTTTATACCCTATGCAATCCCATTTAAATTAAGGAAATTCTATGAATGGATACCAGTGCAGAGTTTGAATGTTAGTAGCAAAGTAGTATAACTTGGCATGAGTTCAAGTTAAAGCATTGGGGAGCAGAAAAAAAACCCCTGTAAGATAAAGTAGAGAATCTGTTTTACATTAATGTCCTGTCATATTTTTCTTCTATTACAAGCTGCTTTCCCAACCCTCTAGATGAAACTGTCACATGCACACCTAATGAATGTACCAAATCAATGCAACTTACACTATTTGTCACTGGCACTGAATTCATTTCAAGCCTGACATGTAACTAACACCATTTAAACCCAGCTGAGTTTACATCACAGCTGAATTAGGGCCTGTGTGCTTAAATTTCCTGAAACTAGGAAAAAGAACAGATTTTATATTTTAAAAAATCTTAAATATGGAATGAGAACTAGCCGTGTTGTTCCACAGTCAGTTTTCATTCCCAAAACATATCATGTGATTCAGTAATACGGAATAAAAGCAATCTGACATAGAAAGGGTTTGGAAACTTGAATGTAATTGAGATTTTGAACTGAAAATTTTTTTGTATAAACATGAGGCATGAATTTTTGGAAGATCATATTTCTAAAGACACGGTTGGCCAGTAAAGAAGCTGGATACCAGGGCAAGTGTGTATCTGAAAGTAACACTCCCTAAAAACAGAAACCAATTGCTCAAGCTACCATGGGAGCCCAAACAATTAGCTGGCAGCCTCAAGTTACTGTTTATTTTGAGGTTTGCTTTTGTGCCTGGTAAGCTGACGTTTCTTCTTCAGAAACAGATTGTCTTCAAAGGCATTGATTACAATTTGTTATTAAACAGGGTGGTGTCAACAACACAAGAGCTTCCTGTGAAATGATAGACATCAGAAAGTAGCTTGTAAATAATATCTGGTCAATCATGTGAATGCTCTTTAATCGTCGCTCTAAGAATTCATTGAAGGCTTGACCATATCAATAGCTATATCCATTGATGCTCTGGTCTTTCTGTTCAAAGGTCAAGGATAGACAGTAGAAGGCAGCCATAATGAAGTAAGTTTCTATCTTTGCGGCCTTAACTGTTTTGCTGTCCAGAATGAAAACATTTTCAGCTCCTCCCTAACAACTTATGCTACCTCCAGTAGAATGGTTCCATCTCACCAGTGCCGGCTCGAGCCATTCCTGCGTCCCGGGCAGCGAGCGCACAACGCATGCACGGCTCTGCCCCTGGGTGCACGGCGCATGCACGGCCCCGCCCCTTGGCGCACTGCGCCCCTTACAGCTGCCATCAGGCGCCCCCCATGGGTGGCGCCCCAGGCAGCTGCCCGGCTAGCCCCCCCCTTAATCCGGCCCTGCATCTCACACTAGTAGTAAACAGGTTTGTAGCAGAGAAGGGTAAATAAGTTCAAAAAATACCTAAAAGCCTCTAACACTTTCTCAAACTTTTTTATCCCAAACACAAATTGAACTTTTATAGAGGTTTGAAAGAGCTTATCAAATATTTTCCCACAGAGCTTTTCATTGTTGTGTGTTTCTGCATTTCTATCTTTCGCCTATGACTAGAAGTGGCTGAGTTAGGCTGTTGCTATATTGTTTTTTCTGCAGTGACAGGATACAGAAAGCAACTTGTTACAAGATTTCCAGCCCTAATTTGCAGAGCCAAAAAGGTCTGGATAATGTTCACCTATACAAAAATCACTCTGTTGGGTGCTTATCTCAATCTAAACAAAGTTCTTCTGAGGCATCTCTTGCTTCCTACTTTTGTGACTTGATCCTGTGGCACTGAGTCTTTCTGCTCATATTATTAAGGGCTGCAAGATCAGGTTCTTGTCCTTCCTTTCTGTCCTTGAACATTTCTCATTTTGCTGAATCTCCCAAATATTAGTGGTTTGGATTGAAAGGAACCAAGATCTAAATTGTTCCTGGCTGCAATACCTTAAATGACCTGGTGTTGCAAAACATAGCCACTTTGGTTTGCTTTCTTATTGTACAGAGCGGGTAAAACTAACATCTTATCTGGACCACCTTGGGACTCCAGAGGTGAACTTTCCCTGGTTTTATGGCTTGATTTTACAAAACTGAAACCTGGTCTTCTCAGTCCATGTGCAGATTCAGGTAAGGGATTTGTAGGCCATTTCTCTTCTCTCCATAAGACAAGAGTAATGCCACTGAAGCCAAATTAATATGAGAGAGTCTCCATTTGAAATTGCAGTAGGAATTTTAAGATGGCAGAATTTAATTTTTCAAATTGCTAGTTGGATTTAGGCCAGATTATCCACCTCATACATTGTATACAACATCATGGGATTCTTAATGATCACAAATGGGTATGATCTCAGTTTAAAGTCTCCTACAAAAAACAGTCTCATTCAAAAATGAAAACCTTACAAAAATTCCTTGATGCTCCATATGGGAAACATCTAGAGATCTGCTCCATGTGTGTGCCTATTTGAATTCTGCTACAGAATATCATTTTTAAATGACTTTTTCCTAGCTGGATAATTTGTCTAGCCACATATGCCTAGGGAGCTAATTCTGCCCTGTTATAGGATTGTGAGAAGATACGTGCATAACCCCACATCTCCCACAAACCTATGTAGTCTTAGTTCCTTTGCGCCAAAGCAGAACAGTTTGATTAAGTGCGGTGTCATAAATCATGGTACACTTGCGTATGAAACTCAAGTCTTCAGTTCTATATTTTGATATATTTTATTGTACTGTCCAAATCTGACATGGCCAAATCACTGCAGGAGAGCCAAAGAGCAAAATCTCCATTTTCATACTTAATGCGGTGGACTTAAATCTCAGTGTGAGGCTGGTGAAGTCACCTCCTATCTCAGATGGGAATTTAAAGCTTATTTTTGATAGTTCTTATGATTAATATTGCAGGTTTTGTAATAATAACAGTAGTTCTGCTATAAAAATGCTATTGTAAACTAATTGTTTCTATAGGTGGTAATTAAGCAATGAGCCCCATTGTCCTGCAATGAAAAAGAAAGCATTGCAAAATCTTCAGAGAATTTTAGGATAATACATGCTGTGAGGTTAGCAACTTGCTTCTCTGAGGTACATTTACTGAAAGAGTTCATCCGGTCCCAGAGCTGAGGGGGGGTTGACTCAAACAGAAGATTCCACAGAATTAGAAGATCCCCTCGAAAGGAGAGTCAAAGCTTCCATTGGAAATGAGCCTAGAATGAAACTTTCAATCAAAATATAAACACAGTGTTTTTTAAAAAATGCATCATCAGCAATTCAGCACTCCAATGGGGAGATGTTTCTCACAGGAAAAAAAAAAAAAAGAACGAAAAAGCCCAATTACAGGCTTTTATTATCCTGAACATTTCTAGAACCCTGATCCTGCAATGGCCTCTGAGGAGATGCAGGGCTCCACTCAAGGAGGGGCCAGTTGCAGGATCAGTCATTAGCAGAGCATATAGAATGTATGGCTCTCTGCAAAACAGAGCTGTGACTATGGAGGATTTACACTGCTTTTTGTTTCACAGCTTTAACTGTGCAAACAATGGCCTAAACATTTGCAAGTGCATGTTTAGTCCTCACTTGGGCAAAATCCCTTTGAGTGAGGACGGAATAAACTCCGACTCAGGACCTCATGATACAACTCTCAAAGACGGCAGTGCAAACTAGGCACAAAAGATATTTCGGTTTGTAGAAAGCTAGCAGATACCCCACACACACTTTCTAGAAATCTTTTGTGAGTTGCTTGCAATCCATGGACACATATTCTGTTGAGTCAAGGAGACTTTTTTGGAATATCTGCTACCCATAGAAAGACAGTAGAGCATGTTAGATAGGTGTCCACCCTTCGCAATAGCTGATAAGCCAACTATCAGTAAGATGTGATGTGTCTGCTTTGTGTTTCTCTGCATGATTGTTTTGGCACTGTATGCTTGAAAGGAAGTTCATATAACCTGAGTTTTGGAAGAAACCAAAAAGTTCCTTCCTCATTTTGACTGTAGTGTTTTAGATAAGCTCAGATGACATTAGCGCTACATGAAAAGCCGTTGTTGTTAGGACTCCTCCTTGGGGTGTATTCTTAACCGCATGAGAGGCTCTCAGGACAGCCATTGTTTAGCTAAGGAGGGAAATCCTGTGTTCCAGTACAGCTTGTTTATTGAAAGGGGAAATATTTGCTCTTACAGCTATTGCTCCTCCTCCCCCCCCCCTTTTTTAGCCAAGGCGAGAGGATTGAACCAGGTGATGGGCAGAACAAACAAAAGGAAGAACAGTGGAACAGATTGTGGGAGGACTAGTGACAGCTTTTGTTCTCATCCTGCCAGCTCTCCAACCTGCCTTACTTTGGGGAGGGAAGAGAAGAAGATTGTGAAAGGGTCCATAGCACAAATCACCTGCTGTGTCTTAATCTGATCTGCTGTTCCAGTCCATGGAAACTGCCTGGCCTGCTGAGAGAGAAGAATTCTCTGCGTGGACAATGAGCCCCAGCACTTACTCTTGTGGGAAGTTTAAGTGAACTTGCTTGCTGTGGGACTGGCCAGTATTTTCCTGTTCTTAAGATGCCCTGTTGAATCCCATTTGTATTGTGTCTATATTGATGAGTTCCCCAGGAGATGCCTCTGCACCATTGTCTAGTTAATCAATTGGTTAGCTCTGAGAACCAGCAGGGGGAAGACTGCCTGGAAACTGTGATTTTGCTTCATACAGGACTCGAACGCACTGAAACTTCAGCATCAGACCTATTTTGGACTGTGTGTTTGCTTGCCCTTGCAAGTCTGTTTGGACTCCTGCTGCTGTTTAAGACTGTTTCCCATTTACTGCTTGTATCTTCAGCAGCGGCCAGCTGGGCCTACAAAAGAACAGAACTGTTAGAACTCACATGCGCAGTTATCAGACCTGATCACATTCTGAGGCGACTGTGGGAATGGCCAGGCGGGGGTGTGGGAACTGTTGATTTGTACATTTATTTTCTGTTTTCTTTACAAAGTATTTCCTTCCCCTCTTTTGTAACCGTCCCCAATAAGCTTTTCTCCAGTGTGACTCAGAACAAAGAAGTCTTACTTTTTGTATCCTGACCTAACCTTTAGAACAATATGTACAGTACACACCGAATTTACTTCTGGAGACAAGGTGACACCCATTGTATACACAGGAGAGCTGCGGGCACTATGCTTTGAAACTGCTGATTACACTACATCCAAAATCCAGTTGCTCTTAAATACAGGGCACCATCAGCTAGGTCAATACAGCCCAGCTTACAAAGACAGAGCTCTTAAATAAACTGTTACCGCCTCAGAGTGGCGCAGGGGTCACATTACATTTTTCTTATGTGCTCCCAGTCCATGGCCAGATTAAGAGACAGGCAGCACAGTCCTATGTCAAGACCCCAGCTCCTGAAGTCACACAATGAGGAAGGAAGCTCAGCTTTCACCTATCAACAACAAAAAGCAAAGGAAGTGGCTAAGGCTTGTGGCTGTGAAGAAAACTTGAAAAGGTGACCTGGATGTAACTGATGCAGCAATGTCTAGAAACCTAGCTCTGAGTGGTATGAATTGCCACTTGCATCTCAATGGGGTGTGAGCACCACGACCTGCAAGGTTGGGGTTTTTGCTAACACCATCACAACAGAAGACTTTAGCAGGAAAATATTGCAGTGGCACACCGATCCACTCAAGCAGATGTACCCTGTCTGCTAGGATAAGTACTGAGAGCTCCCCTACTGTGCTCTTATTTCTCTGAGAGGAGAAGAGGACTCTGCTGCTGATCTTGAGGAAAATCCCTGCCTGCCACAGCTCAGGGGGTGGAGGTGATGAGATATATGTCCCTGCATTTATCTCTTTGAGATGGGAGGTGGTTCCCCTGCACAGGCACATCCCAGGTGACTTGGGGGCCAGAAGGGGTCATGGGAATGAAGCCAGAGGGAACCTCATGTCATGGTGTGTATGATGACTCTCAAGGCTCCTAGGCTGTGAGACACTTTATTAGCACCTACTTCCCCAGTCAGAGTGAATCTTGCCTATACTATCTGGGTGTTAGCTCCCTAATGCCACCAGCCAGTCAGCCACGCAAGCATTTTCCTCCAGGCTACACCAGTTCTGTCTTTGCCTTGCACGTTGACCACAGATGCACTCCAGCCTCAAGTCCCTTCCAAGTGTCCCCCTATGAAATCCTGTGATCATGGGACACCCACCGAAATCTCAGATCCTCTGATCCCAAAGGAAGTGTGTCCCAGTTTACCCATTTTACCTTAGCTCCAGTATTACATTGTATTTCTATTAAGAAAGAACAGCGATGCCAATAAAGACTAGTCTGAGCTGTGAGAACAAATAGTTACATACAAAAGAACATCACAACACACTTTCTAGAGACTCAACTTAGCTAATAGGGCATGCCCCTATCTCCTGCAAGAGAGCTTACCCCAAGTTGTTTGCCCAATGTTTTCAACTAGTTCGGCTGAGGCTCCTTGTCATAAGATCAAGCCCACTGCCCGTTCATTACCACAGCTAGATGGCATGACAGTATGTCTTTCTGCACCATCAAAATGTCTGCACCAGAACAGACCTTTGATGTTCACCTTAAAACAGTGCCCCCTTTACCTTGTTTCTCTCTTCCTGTTAATTTCATTCTGAAGTCTCCACCAGCTGTTCATTAGCACGTGACCAAATACTAATAGACTCCTGCTGTTTGCAGTGGTGTTAGAGTTGTGTTTGTCCCAAGATATTAGAAGGAGAAGTTAGGCGTGGCAATATTTTTTGTTAGACCAACATCTGTTGTTGACAGAGACAAGATCTAAGGCAGGATCTCAAACTCACAACACACAGGCCATCTAAGGCTAGAGCATTTTCATAATCTGGCCCAGGAGTCCCAGCCACCTGTGTGTGTTTGTATGTTCATCCCCGTCCCCCAAGCCCTGCTCCTTCCCACCACTGCCCCACTCCAAAGGTGGTAGCAGGAAAGGTTGGGCTTTGAGGGACAGGTATAAACACCCACCTCGGTTCACCAGGACTCCAAGCCAGATTACAAAAATGCTCCAGCTGTACATGGCCAGTGGGATGTGAATTGGAGACCCGCGCTCTAATGCTTGTCTCTCTCATCGGCCAAAATTGATCCAATAACACTGTTACCTTATTCATCTTCTGTGGTCCTGGAACAATTTTTAAAGAGAGAAGCTATGTATTTGACTTATTACCCCTTTAAACCAGGGGATGTGGCAGCAGCCCCAGCATTTCTAGTTCCAGTATCTGTGTCCACCTTGGCTTTCTAATAGACATCTATTATTTGACATACGAGATACACTAATCTCCAGGGTGGATCATTATCTTATTCCCCCAGTGGATGAGCTTATCTCAAGACACACTACCTTTGTGTGATCTGCTTTTAACTACAGACCTAGAGTGTGTAAGTTTTAGTGTATATATATATAAAATATAAATTCACATACATTTTCCATACAGACATCTCACAATGGTTATGGCAAGTGTGATGCAAGCTTTCATTAGAGACCTTATATGATACTCTTTTGGTGAACTCAGGAGATCTTTGTTCCTCTGTACACCCCCAACCCCTCTGCCAGTGGTCATCCTGTGCCTAAGGCCCCAGATTGCTTTGATCCAACCCTCCTCCAGTCTCTTGCATACTCTATGTCTGATTCTTGCCTGAGCCAAGAGGTGTTCCACACTTAGGAGATGCAGTCAGGGACCTGGCCATGCTCTTTGATTCATATGCTGCCCTGTCCCCAATGTAAGTTGGAGCAACCTAGTGCACTAGTGTGGAAGTGGTTGGTAGAGGATACAGTTCTACTCCACCAGGGGGCTCTGAACCCAGTAGTTACACTTAGATTGTGATCCCTTTGGGCCACTCATAGGCTACATCTACATTGGCCCCTTTTCCGGAAGGGGCATGTTAATTTCAGCGATCGTAATAGGGAAATCCGCGGGGGATTTAAATATCCCCCGCGGCATTTAAATAAAAATGTCCGCCGCTTTTTTCCGGCTTTTAGAAAAGCCGGAAAAGAGCGTCTACACTGGCCCCGATCCTCCGGAAAAAGCGCCCTTTTCCGGAGGATCTTATTCCTACTTCAAAGTAGGGCGCTTTTTCCGGAGGATCGGGGCCAGTGTAGACGCTCTTTTCCGGCTTTTCTAAAAGCCGGAAAAAAGCGGCGGACATTTTTATTTAAATGCCGCGGGGGATATTTAAATCCCCCGCGGATTTCCCTATTACGATCGCTGAAATTAACATGCCCCTTCCGGAAAAGGGGCCAATGTAGACGAGCCCATAGTGCTAAGGGCTGAAACTGGAGCAGATCATCTTGTCCCATTCGTTTAATTCTGCTTCCATTCCCTGTGTGGAGTGGCTACATAATCAAGTTTTATTATACCAAATTATAGCTTTTAACCACAGTATAATATCAATGTGGAAGACTAACTGCAAGCTAGAGCTATGTACTTTGGTCAAATACTGAATAATATTGTATTGCTTAGAAGTACATTAGGGGACAAGGGGAAATACTAAAGGGAAATCAAGTGTGTCAGGGACCAGTATGTAGGCATTCTGACCTAATAGAGTGAAAAACCTGGCATGCACAGTGAGGGATCACAGCTGTAGGCATTCGCAATGGGTAGGCAGTACTCTGTTACTGCTACTGAGTTTAAATGCAGATCTGTTGCTTCCTTGCCACCGGTCAAGGAAACCAGTCAATCAGGTGATTCTGCTGCAGCCCACCTAGCCTAAAGAACCAAGTTGAGGGCTCATCCAGCTATCCCCAGCTGAGGGAAATCAAGCCCACAGCTCCTGACAATGCAGTGACATTCACATTCTTTGTGGGTCTGATTGCCCTTAACGCTTGCTGTGTTGTAAGTGATCAATACTAAATGGAGATGAGATGACTAGGACTTCCTCTTGCAAAGACTGACTCAAGTTCTGGCCTCGGAAGATAGAAATCTGGTAAAGTAAGATATGATAATTGACTACAGGTATAAAATAGTACTAGAGGCTTTATGAATGCTTTCACTGAGTGTGCTCACATACCTCAGAACACATGGGGCTGCCTAGGAGAGGCTCCTGAAGCAGTTTCTTGGTTTAATTGGAATGTATAGACACAGATCTTTCTTTGGATTGTCCTTTAGTTCACTATACTTTCTGTTGGCCTACTTTGTTTCCACAGCTCCTTACTATTGGTATAGAATTTGCCATCTCCATCTGTCAAACCTTTAACTTGCTCTTAAATTTGCTGATTAGCTCACTTTCAAACTTCTGTTTTCTGTGAGTGATATCACCCTGAACAAGTGAACTCCATCAAGAACTGATGAGGAACTTAAAATGAACATTTTTTGTGGGGGGAGGAGAGGAAGCTTCTTGTGATTAATTCAGAACAGGAACTGTGAACTCCCTGCATGGGTTCCACAGTTCCAGTTTTTCTTTATGGTCACAGAGGAGAATTGGGACAAAATTTGCTCCATTATGCAGGTAAAGCTGATTAAAACTGTACATAGGCTAGTGGAGTGGAAGAAAAGATAGTGATGAGTGATCCTCAAAGGCTTCTAATGTTTGGGTTAGTTTAATGAGTGTGTGGCTGCTTTTCTTAAATATACTAAAATCATACACCTCTCTTGAATATACAAAAACTATGTTGTATATTAATTTGTTGTAGATTAATCTCATGCATGTAGATCCAGATCCTCTTTTGGAAGTTGAAAGTCTAAAATACTTTTGAGGGTCTGGGCCATGGCCTTTTTTCAGTAAGACTTCTGTCTGAGCTAGAAACACCTGCAGAAAATCCTTTGTGTCAATATCTATGTTCCTGTTCTCAGCCACAACCAGGATGTGCAGGAATGAACACAATTTTAAGTATAAGGGAAAAAAAAGTATAGCTCCAAAAATGCTTGTTTGAAGTTCCAGGTGGAAGTTTTCATCCCTCCTGTTTTAGCCAATGCTTCACCATCCCTCGGGAAACACAATTCTTAAGGTGAATTTTCATCCTGTTCCAACTGAAAGCAGAGATATGTCTCCTATTGACTTTGGTGGTATGAGGGCTAGGCCTTTCAGGAGTCACATATAACTTCAGCTGCTTATGAAGAATATGGTGGTAAAAAGCATGGTTTTGTTGTGCTTTGGAAGCAAAGGCCATTAGATATTAATATTCTACGACAACCCCTGGCCCATATGAGTTTGCATTCATTGAGATCTTAGACTCTGGGCTAATCTCAAAATATTCTTCTAAAGCTACTTCCATGGTAAGCCTCTTTAATTCCCCAAACCAATCTTGCCATTGATCTCAGTGCCATTCTAAACTGTCTGCAATCATCACTGAGGGGATCACTTACTTTTGCCAATTTATGGATTAATTGAGTTGAGATGTTAACATGCTCATGAACTTCTGGAAAATTTGTCAGTCGGTCCAGCCATCCGTCCACCTTTCTTGCATCTGGTCAAATAACTCTGTCACCAAGTATGTGTCCTACATAACTCAAATCTCATTCAGCTCAATTCTTGTTATTTTATTTGTTTTATGATAGCATGTGAAAGCCCCAATAATGGACCAGGACCTTATTGTGCTATATTCTGTACTAACACACACCAAAAAGACAATACCTACTCTACAGAGCTTACAATCTGAATATAAAAGAAAAGACCACAAGAGAATCCAGAAAGGCTGATGGAGAGGTATAAGGAAACAATACTGGTCAACATAAGTAGTGGTCTCAGCAATCCAATAGCCTAACCAATATCCAGGTTTATGTAAGTATCTAAGCAGCGGAGAGTTCTAAGAAGACTTTTTGAGAACAATGAAGTGACTGTGGGTACTTATGGCATTGTGTCCCATTCAATTTAAGGTCTTTTTCCTTAAGGTATTTGGTCCCACTACCAAACATTAAACACTTTCTATGGGATTGATCATTTTTGTCTAAGTTCACCAGAACATCAAAAATTACCTCTATCCCAAGCGTATCAGAAATACAATGCCATGCCATATCTTAGATACAATGGCAATCCCAAAAAGAAGATGCTTAAACATTATGATGATATGGGGAACCTGGCCATGTATCGCTTATGAATTTTGGTGGTTATTAGAATGTTTTTATATCATGGAGTGTCTCTCAGGGTAAGCAGTTGAATGGGAGTGTAGTCTATGCCTACCAGTCCCGGGACAATGGAGAAGAGTTGTCGATCTTAACAGCTGTGCTCTGACTGAATGATGGATATGCTAAGGAGGTTGTGTGAGCTGAGAAACCAGTAGTATCAAGTTTCTTTTCAGGGGCCTGGTGAAATAGAGAATGGAAAATCACCTGTAGCAGAACAAAGCAGACAGGTGTTAGTAGAGGGACAGATAAAAGGGAGGGCCTGAAAGAGTAACACACAGGAATCTTTGGATTGGAGCGAGTAAGTGAGACACATGCTTTTGCAGCACGGATCCAGTTTAAATGCAGAGCCAGCTCACATTAGAGTGTGCTAGCTGACCTAAAAAAGAAAAGAGGCTCAAATTTAAAAAAAAAAAAAAAAGCTATGAGTTTCAGTGGAAGATTCTAAGGCAGCCCAGAAGACTTGTTCAAACCTAAAACCTCCAGAATGGTGAGGACATTGAGGCAATGAAAGGCATATTGGGGTGTTTATTTTAACTAGCTCTAAATATACCTTGTGCTCCCAAGTAAAGAGTAAATTGTGTTTAGAATCTTGTGCGAAGTCTGTTTGTCTGTCTTTCACTGTCACTTGCCCTGAGAAGTTTAACTGCAAGCCTAGGGTGTCCACACAGCTAGAGTTCTGGCAGAGAATGTGTTCATGCTGCATAGTAATTTGAGGCATCAACACTGGTAACAAAAGCTAGACCGTTGGGCTGCAGCAGGGTCTCAGCTCTCAGAATTGTGGTCCTGGATGAAGGACCTGAATTCTGCGAGTGTTCAGCCAGAGGGGCAGCTCAATCAGTGCTGAGTGCATGACATGATGAATTTTCCAAAAGAAGAGTTGAAAGGCCAAAGCTGTTCAGCACCTCTGTCAAGCCTAACCTGTAAAATCCATTTGTTGTTTTAATTTTGGAGTCTGGACATGTTGTTTTCAGTTATTCTCATAGAAAAGTGTGCATATTTGACCTTTCTCTAATCTAAGATGACAGGGAGTCCAATTTTCAACCGGAACACCCAGTTGACAAGGGATTTTGGCAGTTGTGGCTGGGGGTCATGCTGCTGCTGCTTCTGAGAGCTGTTTGAGGTAAATGCCACCCAGAGCCTGCACCTGTGACCCTTCGCCCCCCCCCCCATGGGCTGTACCCCTTACCCCAACCACAGTCCTGATCTCACTCCCACTCCCTAAACTGCTCAGTCCCAGCCTGGAGCATACTCCTAACACCTCAACCCCCTGCTCCAGCTCACAGCCCCCTCCTACATCCCAAGCCCCACATCAGAGCCTGCACCCCCAGCTGGGGCCCTAACCCTTAACCCAGGCCTCCTCCCACACCCTGAATTCCTACTTTCTGGCCCCACCCTGGAATCTGCACACCCAGCCCAAAGATGAAACCTTCTCCCATATCTCAACCCCCCTGCCTCAGCCTGGAGCTCCCTCCCACTCAGAACCCCTCAGTTTCATCTCCCAGCCCACAGCCTTCCCTGCACCCCAAACCTCTTATCTCTGCTGCCTCCCTTGAGCCTGCACCCCCACCTGGAGTCCTGATCCCATCCCACACCCCAATCCTCTGAGCCAGCCCAGTAAAAATGAGCCAGTCAGTGAGGGTGGGGACTGAGAAAGCAAGCAACAGAGAGGGTGGGGGATGCCGTGAGTGAGGGGGAGACCCTTGGAGGAGGGGCAGGGCAAGCGTGTTCTGTTTTGTGTGAGCATAAAGCTGGCAACCCTATTCTAATCTTCTGGATCTCTACAAATCCTTAACTTAGGAAGGTGTGTTTGCAGCAATAGCAAGAAGTGAACAAACAAACCACAACTCTGGCTTCCTTCTTTTCATATGTAATATTTTACCAGATGATGATTCATGTAGAAATTCACTCCCAATGATAAAAAATGCGTTTTTAAAGAATTCCAGTCCCTTTCCTGCTGTCTTAGATTTCCTAGTCTCACATCCTCTCTGTAATTTGTTTCCAACATCCTCACCACCACTACTTTCAATGCCCAATAGGGCATTTATGTGTAATTACAAAAGGTCACGTCTGAAGTTCTTCCCTAAGGCAAATGGAAAACAAACATGGCAGTTCAGCAGCTATGTCATTCTACATGAAAGAATTCCATATAAAGTGTGAATAATACCGGACAGCTTTTAGTTGCAATCAGGGAAGGATTTAATGTAGGTGTCCTCTTGAACATAAGTTTTAATGTAACACACACAGCTTTTATATATAAACAGCAGCACAGAATATTCTTGTCCACATGAATATTCAAAAAATCAAAGTATTTCTCATGTACTGGTCACTGCAGCATGCAAACATTAGTGGGACTGAAATTCAGTGGTGCCTTAACCTGTTCTCCAGTTGTCCATACACAACTTTGCAGATGTAATCACTTGCAAATGCATTTTTAGTTCACTTAATGCCTGAACATACAGACCATGTAACTTGCATATATAAAGTACATTTAAATATAATTCTCAGTGCACTCAATTCTATCATCTGTGGAAGTACAAAGTTTTGTGCCTGTTGTGAAGATTGCCTGTTTCTCAGTGGAGCTAGACTTCCTTCTGTGAAGACAACAAAAATATTTTTTCTTTCTCTACTCAAATGTTAGACTGGCATCTCATCTGACAATGTATTTGATTGTCTCTGTATTTAACTGCAGTACATTTAAGGGAAATTCAAGAAGGGCAAATGGACATTAATATTATTCTTGAAGAGACTGAGGGAACATTACAGTTTTCAAGCAATAAAAGGTTGTTACAAAGGGAAGGGAGAAAAGTTGTTCTTAAGCTCTGAGGATAGGACAAGAAACAACGAATGGGCTTAAATTAGAGCAAAAGCAGTTTAGGCTGAACATTAGGAAAAACTTACTAACTGGCAGCATGGTTAATCACCTGAATAAATTGCAGAGGAAAGTTGTGGAATCTCCACTATTGGAGATTTTTTTAAGAGCAGGTTAGACAAACACCTGTCAAGACCATTCTTGACAATACTTAATCTTGCCTTAAGTGCCGGGGACTGGACTAAAAGGCCTCTCAAAGTCCCTTCCAGTCCTACAATTTTATGATTATGAATCCAAGCAGAAAAGCACACTGTAGCTGTGTGACAGCTGGAGTAATACACAAGAGTCCATATATAGGAAGAAAGCTACAAGGTTTACTTTGAAGTTGTGGTTCTCCCAAATTGTACCCAAGTGCATTAACATCATGTTAGAAGTGAATTATACTGCACACAAGCAAATGAAAAAATTGTGATTGTGAAGGATGTAATGACAGGTCTGTGTCCTTCCCATATTCATCAATAGGTGCTGTGGTCATCTGTTACATATTTAGGCATTTTTTATTAGGTGCTCTGGAGATGTTGGGTAGGTAAGCATGTACGGGTGGATTCTACAGAACAGTAATATATTAAAAGGACAAGGAAAGGCTGAAAATATCCAGGATCCAGTCAATACACAGAAAAGTTTTGAGACTGTTCTAAGAATTATAGATATGGCAACTGCTACTTTATCTTGAGGAGCAGAAAGCTGTACTTTAAATGCAGAGAGCTCACATCTTGCTAGTACAATGCACGCACTGTTATCATAGGGCTGTTGTAAATTGGCCTGGTGGCAATAAATTGAATTATGCCCACTTACACTAACTGAGGAACTGGCCCATCTAATGCGTACTATACATATATAATGCTCTGAATGTGCAATCCACTGCATAATTTCCAGGTTCAAACCCCGTAGTAGCTGTTTCAATACTGAAAACAGATTGTTTTGAATAGTCTAGTCTCACTTTAGGGCAAGTCCAAATGCCAAACTTAGTCACATACAGCTTACACTAAATATAAAATTTAGGGGTTGAAATTCTGTCCCTAATAACTTCAGTAGCAACACTCCCAGTCAAGTGGCCAAGGTGCCTTTTAAACCAGGCACAGGGTGGCTACAGGATACCCTCCCCCCTCAAATTTCCTACCATAGCAAGACACTGTCTCCCTCTAGCCAGGAGTGAAAGCAATGCAGGCAGCTCTTTGTTTATTCCTCTCCCCCACCCCTCCACTCACTAGGTGAAAGGGATGAAGGCTCATCAAGCACAACAAAAGGCCTAGCCCATGCAAACTGCTGCTTGCTCCTGGCTGAAGTTAGGAGCAGCTGGGTTAGAATCAGAGCTCCTGGTGCCATCTTGGTAAGAACAGAACTGAAGCAGCAAATGCAGAACACACAAGTGAGCAGTCCTCCTGCTTGCTGGCCTCCCTTGGCTTGCTCTCCCCTCGCCAGCTAGCCAACATCTACCTGTGATGCTCTCCCTCTCCAGGCCCTCCACGCCCGCTCAGCCACACTGGGGCTACGTCTACACTGCAGGCTTCTTGCTTAAGAGCTGTTTTGCGGAAGAGTTCTGTGCAAAAGGTCTTCTACAAGAGCATGTCCACACTGCCGTGTGCTTTTGAGCAAGAGCGTCCATGGCAGTGTGAATGCTCTCTTGCGCAAGAAAGCTCTGATGGCCATTTTAGCCTTAGGAACTTCTTGCGCAAGAAATTCATGTTGCCTGTCTACACTGCCGCCTTGTGGGGGAGCTCTTGCGCAAGAGGGGTTATTCCTCGTGGGGAAAGAAATAACTCTTCTGGAAGAAGCCCTGTTTTCTGATGCTGTACTGTAAATTTACTTGTGCAAGAACGCTCGTGCAGTGTAGATGTAGCCTGATTGTAACGCTAGTTCACTCTTCTCTCCTGCCCTACCCCCTGGGCTAGCTATTCTTTGTTCTACACTGCTGCAATCCTGCTGGTATCTGGCAGATCCAATGGCCGGGCTGGGAGTTTCTCCAGCATTTTTTTCAAATTCATTGAGACAAGCCAGCTCAGGGAGTGGTGGGTGGGGAAGGTATCTCGGAAAGCGATTGCTGCAGATTTCATCATGATCTGCCCTCCACCTCACAGGTTGTTAGGTTAAAAAGGGTGGGAGGCATAAGCCCCTCCAGTAGACACAGGCTGCTCAGGCAGGGGAGGGAAGGGGGCTGCTGTCCCAGGCATATTCAAGTGAGTCCAGCTTTGGATGTTTCAGTGATTCACTGCAAGAGCAGCAGAGCTAAAGAATGAACATCTGTGATCTTTCCCTGCTGTCAGAAACATGGGCTGTCACACCACAAACATTGCTTAAATTACACTTAACCTTGCCCATTTTTTTCCAGCTCCAATTTGGGGGGGAATGGCAATACCCAAGGGTGGCCAACTGGCCTTTTCTTCCATTTCATTCCACTTGTCTGTGAGTCTTTCCTGTCCCTACAATGGGCTTTGGGCCAGGTTACCAGGTAGGGCCGATACAAACTGTTATATATATACACACACACACACGTGGATTCCTCAGCAGGGTTGCAGTTGCACTTTCTACTTCTGAAACTTTTCCCCAGAACACCTTTTAAGGAGCTGCTGGTGTTTTTACATGTACAGATACAAACAAATGCTGCCCCAAGAAGCCAGGCTATAGCTGTGTGTCTGCTGTGCAGTATGTCCTTCTTTTCCAACTGGTAATCATCTTCACTCCTGTTTACTTACTCTTTAATATTTCTCAGGGTGGCGAAGTCTCACAAACTTGAGTACCTTTGGTGAATGTCATGGCCATGATCTTAATACTCTCAAATCCTTAAAGTGACACACTAGGAACCTCCTTCCAATCTGAAGTGTGTGTGTGTGTGTGGGGGGGGGGGGTTCAGTAATTTATTTACTTTTAAACATTCCTGGAAGAAATTAACTTTCTCATTCTCTTCACAATGTGGACCATAAGACATTTAAAAAATAACAATAATTGCAAGGCAATTGCAAGATTTAAAGCAGATTTTATTTATTTCTACTAAAGATAGTGCACAAAGTATCAAACTTGTGTTAAGGCTCTAAAACTAACATTTCAAGATTTGGGATTAGAAATAGCTTGCTTTGATAATTCTAAATTTACAAATAAACTTAAAATATGGCTTTAATTGGTATTGTTTTCTCTATATAAGAATTAGGAGCACTGTTCCTGTCAATTAATTTCTAAGTTATCACATGCAAAAAAAAACCTGGAGTTTTCAGGTGCCTAAGTAGCCTCTGGCATGGAATTGTGGCTAAAGTTGCCCCTGCCCACCAAAATCTGAAATGGTGCCCCTGTTAGGTGGGTACAGGATCCCACCTAAGGTCTGTGTACTCACAACACACCTTCTTGCTTGTCAGGCTAAAGAAGCATCTCTTCTAGCTTAAGCAGTGGAAAGAACTCCTCCTGTGACTGTAATTCCTATGACAGTCTTGGCACTTTACCTCAGTCTCTGGATCTTGCCATAATTCTCCTCTCAGCTTCTCCTGTCCATTTAAAATATGGTTGTTGATATATGGAATCCATCAGTAAATGATTATGTAGTATAACACTTGCCTACTAGCCCATCTCTAGCACTCCTAATAAAAAAAATCCTAAATACAAAACAGATGAACAGGGCACCTACTGATGAATATGTGAAGGACAGAGAACTGTCATCATATCCTTCGTAGCCGCATTTTTTTTTCAAATGCTCATATTCTGACATGATGATAATTCACTTGGGTACAATTTGGAAGACTCATAGGTTTCAAGTGGGCCTCATATCACTTTTCTCCCATTTGAATACTTTTCAGGTAGTTTGATCCTAAACTTCATGATCACCAGCCTGTATTTGTGAGAAGCATGTTCACTATCATGAACAATATTAAATTCTTGCATATGTATCCCTTACCACAATGTATAGATACACTGTATGTTTGTCTTTACCTTTATCATATTGTACACATGCATATGTTTGTACCAAAATTACACTTTGAATATTACATTCTTATATTATAATATGAGTACCTAATTTACATGCACACAAGCAATTTGTGCTCATAAATCTTAAGTTTTGTACAACAGTAGAGGTTGATTTTGAAATTTGATCCCATATGAGCATTTTTTGTGACTTGTTCCAATATATTCTACAGGTAACTTACTACCATGGGGGAAATTTCAATACAGGTTGTACCTTCCTTAATTGGACCACAGATGTTTCTGGACTACATAGCCCAGGAACAGGGAGGATTGGCAGCAAGACAAGAGTGCTGAAGGGAGCAGCAGAAACTCAGCTGGGAGCCTAGTGTTGCAGGGGGAGACAGGCGGCATGGCAGGGAGCTCAGGCCCCTGCGGCAGTGGAGCTCAAGCTGTGGAACTCTGGCTCCGGTGGTATTCTGGCTCCAGCCCCAGCCTTAGCAGCAGCCAGGGAGCTCTGGCCCCAGCCCTTCTCTCAGCACCCTGCTGTGCAGCTTTGGCCCCAGCTGCCAGGCAGCTGTGGAGCTCTGCCCCAACTGTTAAGCTTCAGCCCAGACAGCAGTGGGGCTGGCAGCATCTAGAGAGCCCTGGGGGTCTGGAGCAGCAGCGGGGGCAGGCTGGAGTAGGGAGGAGCCTCTCTTGGTCTGGCAAATCCCCTCCTTTGGGACCAGTCAGGTCCCGAGAGTGCCAGACCAGCGAGGTCCGACCTGTAGATTTTTTATAGATCATATTCACTTAGAGCTATTCTGATCTTATTCCCAAGTCTGCAGTTTCTTTATAGAAGTTAATGATCATTTTCCAATTATGTTAAACATTTTCCAAAATTCCAGCTGTATTACTACCAAACAGTTTGTGTGCTCTACCAACGATGTGTATTTTACTTCACGGGGGTTTCATCATGGGGCGTATACTGATTCCTCTCTGTGACTGACTCCATTAGTCCGTGGAAGCAAAATAGCCAACGTCATTGAGTCAGGAGGAAGTCCAGTGGGTAAGGAGATCATCAGAATAAACTGATGAGCAGAAAGGGCTGAAAAGTAATTATAAAGGTCAGAAAGGAAAAGGTGTTTCAGAGATGTCCTAGAAAAGCATTGTGAAGTCACTTAATTATCCCAGGTAACTTGAACTAAGTGCCACCTTCAAATACAACTAATTTAGAGGGATTCCAATACATACAAAAGCTGACCACATTTCATGCTGGTGACTGAATGGCTGGACTCTGTGATCCCTACCTAAACAGAGATGTATAAGGAAACAAAGAAAAATATCAAAAGGGCTTATTTCCTTACTTTGTATTTTGAATTCGTTTCCAGCTTTGCCACTTGTAACTTCACCAATACAAATGTTAACAGCTACAGAGTTTGACTCACTGGGACCCTGACCACTGCAAAAGAGGCCATTCCAATCACTTTAGTTTCTTATAACTCACTCCTTGGGTTATCTGCTGTTAGAGACAGGCCTCCAGTGGTCACTGGCGTTTTTACCATTCTGCTGCGTAGAGCTCCTCTGAGCAGGGCTGGATAACACAGTCATAGAAACCTTTGTGAGTAGTATTTGCTGAAAAGTAGGGCTTCTACTGTTGCTATCCCTAGTGATGTTGTACCAGTGGTAGTTCAGGAGTGGGAGGAAGAGCCAACCATCTGCTCTTTTTATGTATTTGTATCTGGAGGGAGATGCAAGGCATGGCTACTACTGTGTTAAATTGGACTTGAGCACACATCAGTCTTCAGAATCTTTCTCCATTTTAATATAAACCAAACTAAGGTGGTGGTTGCTTATTTGTATAGTGCCAACAGTGTGTTAGACATATAATTTCCCATCTTGGCCCTGCTGTCTTTGCTACACTACTTCAAGCAGAATAGTGATAGAAATGTAGCCGTGTTAGTCTGGGGTAGTTGAAGCAAAATGCAGGACAATGTAGCACTTTAAAGACTAACAAGATGGTTCATTAGATGATGAGCTTTCGTGGGCCAGACCCACTTCCTCAGATCAAATAGTGGAAGAAAGCAGTCACAACCATATATACCAAAGGAAACAATTAAAAAAAATGAACAAATATGAAAAGGACAAATCACATTGCAGAACAGAAGGGGGATGCGGGGGGGTGGGAAGGGGGAGGAAGGAAGGTAAGTGTCTGTGAATTGCTGATATTAAAGGTAGGGAGAGTGGGATGTTTGTGAGTTAATGGTATTACAGGTGATAATTGGGGAAACTGTCTTGGTAATGGGTGAGAAAGTTCAAAGTCTTGTTAAGTCCTTGTTGGCAAGTGTCGAATTTTAACATGAATGACAGTTCAGAGGATTCCCTTTCAAGTGCAGATGTAAAAGGTCTTTGTAGCAGAATGCAGGTGGCTAAGTCATTTAGAGAGTGTCCTTTCTGGTTAAAGTGGCAAGAAACTGTTTTCTCTTTGTGATCTTGTCTGATATCTGTTTTGTGGGCATTAATCCTTTGGCGAAGTGTCTGAGATGTTTGTCCAATGTACATAGCAGACGGACACTTTCGGCACATGATAGCATAGATTATATTTCTGGATGCGCAGGAATATGTGTTCTTGATCTTATAACTCACTTGGTTAGGTCCAATAATGGTATCAGCAGAGTGAATATGTGGACAAAGCTGGCAACGGGGTTTGTTGCAAGGGAAGGTACCAGGGTTGGTATTAGTGTGGTATGTCCTGTGGTGGCTGGTAAGAATCATCTTGAGGTTAGGTGGTTGTCTATAGGAGACTATGGGTCTGTCTCCCAGAGCCTCTTTGAGTATGGTATCCTGTTCCAATATAGGCTGTAGTTTATTGATAATGTGTTGGACAGGTTTAAGTTGGGGGTTGTAGGTGATGACAAGTGGTGTTCTATTGTTGGTTTTCTTGGGTCTGTCTTGAAGTAGATGGTTTCTAGGTATTCGTCTGGCTCTTTCAATTTGCTTTTTTATTTCTCTGGGTGGGTAGTTGAGATTTATAAATGCTTGGTAGAGATCCTGAAGCTTCTGGTCTCTGTCAGTGGGGTTAGAGCAGATGCGGTTGTATCGAAGGGCTTGGCTATAGACGATGGATCGTGTGGTGTGTTCTGGATGGGAGCTGGATGCATGTAAGTAACTGTATGAGTCGGTGGGTTTTCTGTAGAGAGTGGTGTCTAATTTTCCATTGTTGATTTGTACGGTGGTGTCCAGGAAGTGGATCTCTCGTGTAGAATGGTCCAGGCTGAGGTTGATGGTGGGGTGTAGGTTGTTGAAATCTCTGTGGAATATCTCCAGTGTTTCTTGGCCATGTGTCCAGATCATGCTGTGTATATAGAAATCCAGATTGTAATTCCGACCGTCAGGGGGAGTCCATATAGAATTATTTTTCCTTTGGTGTTGGTAGGGGGGGATCTGGTAGGTCTGACCTAGAACCTAGATCTTTATGGCTGACCTAGAACAACGTTTCCTCAACTCCCGTCCCCTTTCACCCTCCTCTACCTACGGTACATCGATGACATCTTTATGATCTGGACACATGGCCAAGAAACACTGGAGATATTCCACAGAGATTTCAACAACCTACACCCCACCATCAACCTCAGCCTGGACCATTCTACACGAGAGATCCACTTCCTGGACACCACCGTACAAATCAACAATGGAAAATTAGACACCACTCTCTACAGAAAACCCACCGACTCATACAGTTACCTACATGCATCCAGCTCCCATCCAGAACACACCACACGATCCATCGTCTATAGCCAAGCCCTTCGATACAACCGCATCTGCTCTAACCCCACTGACAGAGACCAGAAGCTTCAGGATCTCTACCAAGCATTTATAAATCTCAACTACCCACCCAGAGAAATAAAAAAGCAAATTGAAAGAGCCAGACGAATACCTAGAAACCATCTACTTCAAGACAGACCCAAGAAAACCAACAATAGAACACCACTTGTCATCACCTACAACCCCCAACTTAAACCTGTCCAACACATTATCAATAAACTACAGCCTATATTGGAACAGGATACCATACTCAAAGAGGCTCTGGGAGACAGACCCATAGTCTCCTATAGACAACCACCTAACCTCAAGATGATTCTTACCAACCACCACAGGACATACCACACTAATACCAACCCTGGTACCTTCCCTTGCAACAAACCCCGTTGCCAGCTTTGTCCACATATTCACTCTGCTGATACCATTATTGGACCTAACCAAGTGAGTTATAAGATCAAGAACACATATTCCTGCGCATCCAGAAATATAATCTATGCTATCATGTGCCGAAAGTGTCCGTCTGCTATGTACATTGGACAAACATCTCAGACACTTCGCCAAAGGATTAATGCCCACAAAACAGATATCAGACAAGATCACAAAGAGAAAACAGTTTCTTGCCACTTTAACCAGAAAGGACACTCTCTAAATGACTTAGCCACCTGCATTCTGCTACAAAGACCTTTTACATCTGCACTTGAAAGGGAATCCTCTGAACTGTCATTCATGTTAAAATTCGACACTTGCCAACAAGGACTTAACAAGACTTTGAACTTTCTCACCCATTACCAAGACAGTTTCCCCAATTATCACCTTGTCACGGGGTGCCGCACCAGTCCGCCGCCCCACCACTTTGCTTACAGACAGCTAGTGCCCAATGCACCGTTTGCTCGCGTACCTCCTTGGCGGAGTGGGGGGTCCGGGCCCGCCCTCACTCCGGACCCCGACCCAGGGCCCTGACACCGAGAGCGTGCCTCTCGGTGGTAGCAGGGGGGTTAGTACCCCAAACACACCTGCTCCCGGGATACACGACCCGCCCTGGGTCCTCCTCCACTCCGCTGGGCCGCTCGGCCTACGTGGTCACCCTGACCGGCCCCCTTTGCTCCGGGGCTACCCCCTCCGTCGCCTCCCGCTCGCCGTCCCCGCTCCGCTTTCCCTCTCCTTTTTCCCTGCCGGGCGCACCCCGCGCCTTTTCTACTTTCCCGGCTCTTCCGGGTTCCCTCTCCCCCTCCCCCGTCGCAGCCGTGACGTCGTTGGCCGCGTCGCTGGGCGCGCCGTGATGACGCGTCACGGCCTCCCTGGCCCCGCTCTCCCGCTCGCCGGGCCCTGCCGCAGCCGCGTCTAGCTCCCCGGGGGTCCCCGTTAGCGCCCGCGAGTGGCGGGGCGGTCCTGCCCCGTCACACACCTCCCCCCTTCCTCCAGTCGGCCTGTCCTCCGGTTGCTCGTCCCCCGGCAACCGCGAGAGACAGTCTGCGTTCACGTTATCTTTACCGGGTCTGTGTTTAATGTCAAAACGAAAAGGTTGCAAGCTCAGGTACCACCGCATTATCCGCGCGTTGTTATCCTTCATGGACTGCATCCATTTCAGCGGTGCGTGGTCCGTCACCAGCGTGAAGGTATTGCCTGTAAGAAAGTAGCGTAAAGAGTCTATGGCCCATTTGATGGCCAACGCTTCCTTCTCTATTACGGCATAGTTCCTTTCCCTAGGGAATAATTTCCGGCTTAGGTAGGCTACGGGGTACTCTGCGCCCTCCTCCTCCTGTGCGAGGACTGCCCCGAGCCCTACCTCGGAGGCGTCAGTCTGCAAGAGGAACGGCTTCTCGAAATCGGGGGACCGTAGTACTGGGCCCGACACCAGGCACTGCCGTAGTGTCTCAAACGCCCTCACCCCTTGGGGTGTCCACGCCACCCTCTGGGGTTTCTCTTTCTTTGTCAAGTCTGTTAAAGGGGCCGCCAGGGAGGCAAAGTGCTTTATAAACCGTCTATAGTACCCCGCAAGGCCCAGGAACTGGCGTACTTGTCGTTTGGTGTGGGGCCGGGGGTAATCCCTAATGGCGCATACCTTGTCTAGCAGTGGTTTTAGCCGGCCCCTTCCCACCGTGTACCCGAGGTAGGATACCTCCCTCTTCCCGAACTGGCACTTCTTGGGGTTAGCCGTGAGCCCGGCCCGTTGGAGCGCTCGCAGGACGGCTCCCAGTTGCTGTAAATGCTCCTCCCACGTCCTACTGAAGACGACGATGTCATCTATGTATGCTGTGGCGTAGTCGCGGTGGTCTTCTAAGATCTCATCCATCAACCTCTGGAATGTGGCTGCTGCCCCGTGTAACCCGAACGGCATGGTGACGAACTGGAATAGACCGAACGGGGTAGCGAATGCTGTCTTCTCTCTGGCCGCCGGCGCCAGGGGTATTTGCCAGTACCCTTTCGTAAGGTCGATCGTTGATAGGTATTCCGCCCGCCCCAGGCGCTCCAGTAGCTCGTCCACCCTGGGCATGGGGTATGCGTCGAACTTCGATACCGCGTTTAACTTACGGAAGTCTATGCAGAACCGTATGGCTCCATCCTTCTTCGGGACCAGTACGATGGGGCTACGCCACTCGCTCCGTGACTTCTCCACCACTCCCCACCGCAACATGTCCTGCAGCTCTTTTTGGACCGTGTCCCACAATTTCCGGGGGATGGGACGTACCTGATCCCTCACTCGACTCCCCGGTTCCGTCGTGATCTCATGGTACGCCCGGGTCGTCCTCCCTGGTCGGCTCGTCAGGCTGGCGGCCGCCTGTTGTAGTACCGCCCGCAGTTGTGCCTGTTGAGTAAGATTTAGCTCCCTCCCCATGGGGCTGGCCGCCCAAGTGACCTCTTCCTCGCCCCAGGGTCCGAACTCAATCTCCGTACTAAGAGCTTCCGATGGGGGCTCCTCCCGGGGTACCCACCGTTTTAACAGGTTGATGTGGTACACTTGGCTCTGCCGGTGCTTTCCCCCTACCTGGACTTCATAGTCCACCTCCCCAATCCTCTTGGTCACCCGGTAAGGTCCCTGCCACTTGGCCAATAACTTGGACTCCCCTGCCGGCAGCAGGACCAGCACTGGGTCGCCCGGGTTAAAGACCCTTAGCCGCGTCCCTGCGTTGTAATGGCGGGCCTGGGTTTCTTGGGCTTTTTTCAGGTTTTCTTGCGCCCACCTGCCTATAGTTCGCATGCGGTCCCGCAACTTGATTACGTATTGGACCGCCCCTAGGGCAGTGGATGCCTGCTCTTCCCATCCCTCCCGCACCAAGTCTAGTATGCCCCGCGGGCGTCGGCCGTACAATAGTTCGAACGGAGAAAACCCTACCGAGGACTGCGGTACCTCTCGTATTGCGAAGAGCAGGGGTGGCAGCAGCTTGTCCCAGTCTCGTGGGTCGTCTTGGACCAGCCTCCGCAACATGGCTTTTAGGGTTTTGTTGAAGCGTTCTACCAGCCCGTCCGTCTGAGGGTGGTAGGCTGCAGTGCGAATCTTCTTTATCTGTAGCCATCTGCACAGTTCTTTCATTAGGCGCGATACCAGGTTCGTCCCCTGGTCCGTCAGGATCTCTTTCGGGAGCCCGACGCGGGCGAACATTTTCACCAGCTCATCGGCTATCGTAGCCGCGTTGGTCTTGCGCAGGGGGACAGCCTCCGGGTAGCGGGTGGCGTAATCCACCACCACTAGTATATACTGGTGCCCTCTCCGAGTCCGTTCCAAAGGCCCCACGAGGTCCAAACCTATCCTCTCGAAGGGTTCGGTCACTAGCGGCATGGGTACGAGGGCAGCCCGTGGGACCCGTGCCTCCGCTGTCCGTTGGCATTGGGGGCATGATCTGCAAAAGTTCTTAACATCCTGGTATACCCCTGGCCAATAAAACCGCTGGATCACCCGTTGTTGCGTCTTCTCGGTTCCCAAGTGCCCGGCCCAGGGGTTGTCGTGGGCCATTTCCATCACCCTCCCCCGGTATACTTTTGGGACGAGTAGCTGGGTCTCCCCGCCTGCCGTCCCCGGGACCCGGTACAGCCGGTCCCCTTGGATCTCGAAGTGGGGTCCCTGCTCGCTTCGTTGTGGGGTCCCCTCGCCTTCCACCCGGGGCTCTAGCGCGTTTTCCCAGGCGTGCTGTAATGACGGGTCCTCCCGCTGCAAGGCTAGGAAGTCGCCTGTGTCGACCTCTAGGGTCACCTGCGCCTCCTCCCCGCCTAGCCCTTGTGGGGGTATCGTCTCCCCCTCCTCCTCCTCCTGGGTAGCCCACGCCTCCCGCGTGTCTCTTACACCGGGGGGGGCTCGTTCGCCTAGTAACCGCCGCAATCCGGGCCAATCCCGGCCTAGTAACACAGGGTAGGGTAGTCGGTGAGTCACTGCTACTCGTAATTCCCCGCCCTGGCTCCCATCGTGTAGCCTCACCCGGGTCGTCGGGTACGGTCGGGTGTCCCCGTGTACGCACTTGATCCAGACTTGTGCCCCCGTGTGCCCTAATCTTCCTAACGCGTCTCTCCGTACTAGCGTCTGTCCGCACCCTGAGTCTAGAACGGCCTCTACTACCTCCCCGTTCAAGCGTATCCGCCTTATCATGCGGGCCCGGCTTACCTCCTGCCGGGGGCCTTTCCGGGGTCTAGGTTGGCCGTAGGTGCAGTCCATCATGGGGCAGTCCCGGCGGATGTGGCCCTCCTGGCCGCACTGGTAGCACGTCGGTTTTGGTTGGACCCTCTGCACATCTTCCGCCCTCTTGCCGGCTTCGGCCCGGGGTTCCCCTTTTCCGTGGTCCTCGGTACCGCGCCATACCGGGGCCAGCCGTCGCTCCGGTCCTCGGACTGGGGGACTTCCAGCCCTAGGCCCCGTGTTGTCCCGCCCTTCCTTCCCTTTGGGGCTAGGGCCTCCCCGACCCACCGGGTTGGTCGTTGTGCCTACCTTGCCATGTCCTTCCGGCGTCTCGGCTGCCAGGAAGTGTTCCATGAGCGTGACCGCTTCCTCTAGGGTCCCGGGCAGGTGTCGCCGTACCCATTGTTGGCCCTCCGCGGGGAGCACTTGTAGGTACTGCTCGAGTACGACCAGGTCAGCCACCTGCGTTGCGGTCTTGGTGGACGGTTCCAGCCACCTAAACCCGGCTTCCCGGATCCGCTGCGCGACTGCCCGCGGCCGTTCCCCCGTTGCATATCTGGCCGCCCGGAACCTCTGCCTATAGGTCTCGGGCGAAATACCAAGTTGGTCGAGGATCGCCTCCTTGACCTTGTAATAGCACAACGAGTCCCGGTCGGACAAACTCCGGTAGGCAAGCTGGGCCGGACCGGACAGGTAAGGGGCGAGTATAGTAGCCCAGTGCTCTTGGGGCCAACGGGCCGCCGTGGCCACACGTTCGAAAGTTACCAGGAATGCCTCGGCGTCGTCCTCGGCCCCCAATTTGGTGAGCCTAATGGGGAGCCGCGCAGGGCCCGCCGCCTCCTCTTCCTCGTCGTTGGTGGGTCCGATCAGGCCCGCCCCATCCTTCAGCTCCCTTACCAGCTGCTTCTGCTGTTCTCTAAACTCGGAGGTCAGTTGTCGCAACGCCTCCGTTTGTTGCTTCTGGAGCTGGCGTTGGCTATCCACCAGCCATTCTACAATTTTGTCGGCATCCATGGTGCCGTGTCCTATTTTGAAATGGTAGTTAGGATAGAGTAGCCACCAGCCAGCGGGAACGGAAAATAAAACACCACCACCCTCGCACCCTCGGTTTCAGGGGTGCAAAACTGCCCACATTCTCCACCACGTGTCACGGGGTGCCGCACCAGTCCGCCGCCCCACCACTTTGCTTACAGACAGCTAGTGCCCAATGCACCGTTTGCTCGCGTACCTCCTTGGCGGAGTGGGGGGTCCGGGCCCGCCCTCACTCCGGACCCCGACCCAGGGCCCTGACACCGAGAGCGTGCCTCTCGGTGGTAGCAGGGGGGTTAGTACCCCAAACACACCTGCTCCCGGGATACACGACCCGCCCTGGGTCCTCCTCCACTCCGCTGGGCCGCTCGGCCTACGTGGTCACCCTGACCGGCCCCCTTTGCTCCGGGGCTACCCCCTCCGTCGCCTCCCGCTCGCCGTCCCCGCTCCGCTTTCCCTCTCCTTTTTCCCTGCCGGGCGCACCCCGCGCCTTTTCTACTTTCCCGGCTCTTCCGGGTTCCCTCTCCCCCTCCCCCGTCGCAGCCGTGACGTCGTTGGCCGCGTCGCTGGGCGCGCCGTGATGACGCGTCACGGCCTCCCCGGCCCCGCTCTCCCGCTCGCCGGGCCCTGCAGCGGCCGCGTCTAGCTCCCCGGGGGTCCCCGTTAGCGCCCGCGAGTGGCGGGGCGGTCCTGCCCCGTCACACACCTGTAATACCATTAACTCACAAACATCCCACTCTCCCTACCTTTAATATCAGCAATTCACAGACACTTACCTTCCTTCCTCCCCCTTCCCACCCCCCCGCATCCCCCTTCTGTTCTGCAATGTGATTTGTCCTTTTCATATTTGTTCATTTTTTTTAATTGTTTCCTTTGGTATATATGGTTGTGACTGCTTTCTTCCACTATTTGATCTGAGGAAGTGGGTCTGGCCCACGAAAGCTCATCATCTAATAAACCATCTTGTTAGTCTTTAAAGTGCTACATTGTCCTGCATTTTACTTCAAGCAGTAATTCTCCTACATCAAGTTGCTCCCACTCTGTGATTGGCGTATGAAGTCAACTGTCATCAGCTCCGTTCTGCTCAAAGGCTGCAGTGCTCTGGTAATTAAGGCTGTTTGTTAGATGGGAGGGTTTCTTTTCCTTTTATCTGATGTGGAGTAGGTGTAGATGACAGATTTATAGTTTTAATTCAAATACGGTATTTGTCTTTGACAACTTAATTGTATTTGCAGAGAAGTTCTGGACCCTTTCTCTTGCCAAGTCATTACAGAAAGGCCTCCCATCTTGGATTGACCAGGAAGCTTTATGGATTAAAGGAATAGCCGAGGGGACGCTGCGTTACTGCTGACGGAGGCATTAAATGTCTGCTTTGTCCTGCACAGGTTTGTGATAAGCATGTTCATGCTGGCTTCAGTTACCAACTGTTCATATTTTAACACCAAGCCAGGTACAAGTTTTGCCCACTCCTTCTTTGTTTATGCTCTCCGTCTAAACTGTTAAGGTTTTTCCTTTCCACAGACGTCTTACTCCAATCAGCTAAATGGACTTCTTGAAAGAAAGGCACAAGGGTGGCCAGAATTTACAAGACATTAACTCCGGGCCTGCATTTCATTAACAAGAAAGGAAAAACTAAAAATATAACTGCAATAAAATGAACCTTAGCCCAGCATCCCAAATCATTTCTAAATGCAAAGTTTTGAAATATAAAATCATTTCAGAAGGGCAGCCGTGTTAGTCTAACTTTTAAAAACAACTTTTAAAAACGAGTCATCCTGTGGCACATTAGAAACTAACAATTATATATAAAAAAAATCATGTGTTTTCAGGAGCAAAACCCACTTCAAATGAGACGATCTTGGTCTCCTCTGAACAAGTGGGTTTTGCCCACAAAAGCTCATGATACTATACATTTTTGTTAGTCTCCAAGGTGCCACAGGACTGCTCGTTTTTAAAAGTTGTTTTTAAAATCATTTAAAAAATTACATTTATTATCTCACCTTGATGTAAAAGGCAGTCCAATCCGTCAGTGATAGACACTCTGGTTACTCTCTCCAGACCTAAGCACCTCTCTGAAGTTCAAAAGCTTGTCCCTTCCGCAAACAGCAGTTGGACCAATAAAGCATATTACTTCAGCTACCTCGTCTCTCTCAATAGTAGACATACTACATTAAAAGATGATGGTGGTTGCAAAATGAAACTCTCAAACATTAGAAAATAGCAAAATTAAGTTTACTTGCAAAATTTCAGTTCACGAGCATTAGGATACAGGCTTTGACCACTTGATCACATACTAATTTCCCTCTTTCCAATGGGTCCTCAGCAGGATTTGAATTCTGCACTCTCAGCTCCACAGGGTAAGTTTCCACGTGAGCTCTAGGAATAACCATGGTAGATGACGATGTTATCCTCTGTATGGATAGATGCCTATAGATGGGGGGGAAAAGACATTCCATTTGCTATGTGTAGTTTGTTGTAGTGGGTTACACAGCTATTGGGGAGAAAGAAATGCAATATTGGGTATCAGAACTCCTGGCATTGGGAGTATAGTATGGTCTAGTGGTTAGAGACAGCACAGCCACATGTGTCTGTTATTCTAAAAGGTAGTGTGCCAAGATGGTTGGACTCATCCCTCTTATGAAATTCCTGGTCTGTAGCCCCAGGTTTGCTTGAAGTGACTTTTTGTGCTGTCTCAATTCTCTGCCGAATGGGGTTTGAGTCCTTGGCTAATGATAAGGGTTGTTCATTTTACAGAACAATTAGCAACCAGTGGGGAAGATGGGACTAGAACTCATGATTCACTGTTAAAGACTTCTGGATAGGTCACCCTCAGAATTGACCCTTGATCACCAATGCAGACAGGGCAGAGGAGCCAAAGGCATGAGCACCATGTGCGATGCAGCACATTTGACAGGACTGGCTGCAGCAGCAGCTGCAATTTGGAGATGTATAAGGGAACACTGTTTTTATATTTACAAAAGTCAACTTTTTTGTATTGAATTCACTCAAAACTATTACTGGAAACTACTTACTTGGTTGAAGCTTGGGCTGTTTTTCAAACCTTGAACACAACCAAAGGTAAAAGTAACTTAAATTTCTTACAGCTACTGTCCCATCGCAACCTGGGTCCCTGCCAGTTCCTTAAATAGCTCCCTGCTGGCTTTTGCCACAGCTCAGCCAGCTCTTGCCAGAGCTGTGTACCAAGGTGCTCCCTCTTACTTTCACCTCTGAGCACAACTCATGTGGACATAACCACTTTACAATTATAATCTTAAACCAATATAGTCTGCAAGGCTAAATCTACGGCATGTTACAGGCATACAGGGGATTGTGCACTCTGAGGGCAGTTTTAATATATGATTAGAATGAAGCCCTGTTGCTATAAATGAAGCCTTTGTTTAGTCTGAGTCATGTGAGTGAGCCTAAGACTTCAGTGGGAGTCCCATCACAAGAGTGAGGCTATACAGGGTGGGTGCATCTAGACTGGCAAGATTTTGCGCAAAACGTGCCAGCTGTCTACACTGGCTGCTTGAATTTGTGCAAGAGCACTGACTTTAATGTACAAAATCAGTGCTGCTTGTGCAAATACTTTCATGCTCCCACTCGGGGAAAAAGCCCTCTTCTGCAAGAATACTTGCTCAAGAGGGCCAGCGTAGACAGGGAAGAATTGTTTTGAGCAATGGCTAAAATGGCGATTGGGGCTTTCTTGCGCAAAATCGTGTCTAGACTGGCCACGGATGCTTTTGCGCAAAAGCAAATCTTTTGCTCAAAGGCACTTGCCAATCTAGACGCACTTTTGCGGAAATACTTAACGGAAAAGTTTTTCCGTTAAAAGTATTTCCGCAAAATCATGCCAGTCTAGACGCAGCCAGTAAGTATTCGCAGGATCAGGAAATACATTTGTGCATTAGGATGTCCATGTCTGGGTGCCTTACCCCCTCCGCCCCCAAAAATCCTTGCAACTTTCTTACAAAGAAAGACAACATAGCCCAGAAATAAAACTGACCCCACTCCCATGCAAACCTCCCATTATATAATAGAACTTGGTTCTTTGTGGCCCCCATTACAATAGTATCCTAGTACAGGCAGTCCCCGAGTTACGCGGATCTGACTTACTTCAGATCCGCAGTTACGAACGGGGATTTTCTCGCCCCGGAGGACTGGAGCGGCGGGACGCCTGGTCCCGCCACCCGCCTCCTCCGGGCTGAGAAAAGCTGCTCCCCATCTCCCTGGTCTGCTGGGGGAGCCAGCAGACCAGGGAGACGGGTAGCAAAGCGGCAGAGGACCCGGGCCGGACACGCGGCGCTGATCTGGAAGCGCCGCGGGTCCAGCCCGGGTCCTCCGCCACTTTGCTCAGCGTCTCCCTGGTCTGCTGGGGGGGGACACAGCTAGTGCCCCCCCCCCCCAGCAGACCAGGGAGACGTGGAGCAAAGCCCGGGGCCTGTGGTAGAGCAGGTGGGGCGCTGCTGGTTGGTCCCGCAGCACCGCTCCTTGGCGCTACTGGACCAACCCGGCAGCACCCCAGCTGCTCTGCCCCAGGAGTCCTGATTCAGCCGCTGCTGATCAGTTTCAACAGCGGCTGAATCTGGATGCCAGTTCCGACTTACATACAGATTCAACTTAAGAACAAACCTACAGTCCCTATATTGTACGTAACCCGGGGACTGCCTGTACTTCCTAAGTTTTTCATGTATGTATCCTCATATGTTGTAAGGAAGGTGTGTATTCGTCCCATTTTATACATCGGAAACTGAGGCACAGAGACCAAGGGACAGATATTTTTAAAGATTCAGGGTATGTCTACACTTGCACCCTCTTTCGAGAGAAGGATACAAATGAAGAGATTCAAAATTGCAAATGAATCCGTGATTTAAATATCCCGCGCTTTATTTGCATATTCACTTTATAGTGCTATTTCGAAACAACAGACGCTGTTAAGATGCGGTTATTTTGAGAGAAAACCCTTCTCTCGAAATAACCTTTATTCCTCATACTATGAGGTTTACCAGTTATTTCAAGAGAAGGGTTATTTCGAGAGAAGGGTTTTCTCTCAAAATAACCGCATCTTAACAGCGTCTGTTGTTTTGAAATTAGCTTTCAGACCGCAAATATGCAAATGAAGTGTGGGATATTTGCAAATGAAGCTGGGATTTAATTTCAAATCTCTTCATTTGCATCCCTCTCTCGAAAGAGGGTGCAAGTGTAGACATACCCTCAGATAGGAGTGTGGGAACAACTTTTATGGTGCGAGTGAAGTTGATGGAAACAATATATTTGGTGGCTGTTATTACTACTTCATCCTAAGCAGTGTATCAGCCCCCCTAGTGCCAGCCCCACTGGATACAGATGAGCATCTAGTGAGATTTTCAAAAATGCTGAGGTTCCTAACTTCTATCCAGGTATCTATCCACTTCTTTATGGACTTTAATTCCTTTAAAAATCTGACCCTAAGGCATGTGCTCAAGGTGGCAAGAGAAGTATACAGCAGAGGAGTGACTGGAACTTTAGTCTCCGAACTGCAAAATATCCAAATGCATATTCCATTGCATACCCAGTACTTCGCCATTTCAGTAAAATTCACTTCACGTTTGCTAAATTGAAATTTTCTTCTGAAAAATGGTAGCAAGCAGAGACTGTTTAAGCAGGAAAAGTTCTTCTCTGTGGTATTTGTAACCGTGATATGCCTGACTCCTTAGTGAGCTGCAATATGGTATAGAGTGCAATGTATATCACAGTCACTTCCAAAACAATAGCATTCAGTGGAGAACAATAGGTCATGTAAATCACTGGGATTGCATTGGTTATCTCAGATATCTATATTATAACAGCTGAAATAATGCAGATTTATATTTATTGGGGAGGTAATGTTATTTGAGTATAGCTTCAAATTTTGTCCTGCACAAGAGAGATCTTAGCCTCTAACTAAACTCATTGCAAATTAAATATTTGATGCTTGCACCAGGATCCTTATCATGTAAACAGATTTTGCTGTAGCTAGCCAGAATACCCTCTGAACAGCCCTGCTAATGTGTCTAGAGCAGTGAATTATGATGACACGGCTTAAGCCGAGTTAGTTCCCCTCCTCCAGTTCTACTGGGAGAACCTCTTCACCTTCCTGTGGAGTCAGTTTCCTTCCCTTTCCCCAGGGTAAGCCTTGGCCCAGATGACCTAACTGTGACTGGCTAAAGTTAAGTGAAGTCAGGCTATCTGTTACAGATATTTGGTCTGGGGTGTATGGAAAGGGAAACGCAGATGCCATGTGGCAGAAGTAGTCTGCTTCAGAGAGTATTTCAAAAATCATTGCCAGCATCATCATTTTAACTAACTGCATGCACGCCACTTTTAGCTCAGCCATGATATAAATCCTCCCAAGAGCTGTCAAGTCAGTTCAGTTCATTCCATGCAAGATTTGGAAACCAAAGATGCGAGTGAGGGAAAGATGACTTATTAGCCCTTCCCAGAGGAGTTCAGATATAAATTCACAGGTGTCAGTGTCATCTTCTTTGTGGGTGAGAAGTTCACAGGCATTTCGGTGGCAGATAGATGGAAGCTGAAAGTTTGTACAAAGGTATGAGCTTGACATGCTATGTAATGATCATCAAAGAAATGTGCAAAAAGGAAAGAAAGAGAGAAAACTGAAGAGTAACACAACTGTACAAATCCCCTACCTATAGAAACCATTTTGTCCAGAAAGATAATTGTGTGATATAGCAATCCTTTGTCAAGAGTGAGCACAAGCAGTTAAAGCATCAAGGTGGTAATTTGTGATAGTGACACTATTAATAACAAATCAAACCACATTTCTTTCATAGTTTTCCAACTTTTCGAAACTCAGCCGCTTCAGGTTTCATAGGCTATGAATAACCTTGTTGTGCTTAAGCCCATAGATAACATTATGCAATCGTTAGTAGCTGAGTTTTATTCCAGATTCAGCCCACCTATCAGCAGAAGTTAGTGAGTGTTCTCAGTTAGACAGCTTTTTCCAAACATACAAGAGTTTATACAAATGGATATGGTCCAAGTTCTAGTGACCTCTGGAAAACCCTTCCAAAGATTAGGGTTTGTCTAACTTTTACACATATGCAGCTCTGTATTTTGAAATGCTTGCTACTTAAATTGAACTGTAGCCAAGTCCTCCCAGCAATGTTTACTTGAGCAAAAGCACTGAATTTGTGTTCACATGTTTTTTACCTCAAAATGTCTATTTAATTTATACATTCATAGATCTTCCTCATTGCCTAACAGTATCCAAAATCTGCTCTCTGCTTTTTATTTAGTTGGCTTATAACAATCCAGCAGTATGCTGTAACTGTACATGTATGATTAAAGGATATAGCTATATAAACTACACGCTTTTACTGCCCTGATTTTTTTCTGCATCTTGTCATGAAATTTGATGATATAATAGGGTTGTTGTTATAAAAGGTGATGACTCTCCTACTTAGTACTCTATGGAAACAATTTGCATTCATCCAAGGAAAGAATTTGGCCTAAATGTTTTAAAAGAAATTGATTTTCATAACAGCCAAATGTCGACAAATTCCTAAGTGTATTATCTATGGAAAAGACAAGAGAATGTCTGCAGAAGATTAAGGTTTGGATTTTCAGATTTAGCTGAACTGTACTTGGTCCAAGCCCAAGCTTGGGGGAGCAGAGGTGGTTTTTAAGCACCTCTGGAAACCTGACCACATTTATTTAGGGTTCCAAATATAGGTAGCCAGGTTTGACTGAAGTGGCCACGATGGATATTTCTTTAGTATACCCTTTAATATATTTTATTCTGTTGTCGTCTATCGATTTCCCTCCCCACCACCACCACCATTTATCATACTCGTAACTTTCCTCTGAATTCGTTTCCTTAGAGGCCTAAAGTAGACACTTATGACTCAGCAGATGTTGCTACTGGCAGAACTGTTTTAGTTTCTATTCTTCAGAAATAATCCCACTATAATGAACTGAAAGAATGTTACACAGATCTCATCTAAAATATGAAAGTCGTCCTTGCTAACTATATTTTAATTAATTATCCACACATGTCCCTCACAAATCAAGGGCCTAATCCTGATCCTCTGAAGTCATTGACTAAACTCCCATTCACTTTGAAAGGACCACAATGCGAGTGAAAAGAATAAATTGGTAAGAACCTGATTTTTAGAGGTTTTGAGCCAACCCTGTTATATTCGGATGGAGATGTGAGTGCTCAGTACTTCTGCAACTTAAGACTTAAATTTTAAAACGTAGATACATGAAGTTTGTATTTTAGAAAAATCTTATTTTTACATTCTTCAACTGGGTTTTGGTCATTCCTTGCAAACTTGCCAAGCTATATCGGTTGTATTCCTAAATGTTCAAAATGCCAGAAGATCCCGTGTGTGTGTGTGTGTGTGTGTGTGTGTGTGTGTGTGTAAAAAGTGGGTAACTGTAGGCTAAAATCTGTGGATGCAATTACCACAGTAGTGTGTTCAAACTGACTGAACGTGCGCAGCTGCACGTTTCACTGGCCTTCTGATGTCTTCAGACTTAAGCTCTTAATAAGCATATTGCAAGTTTTGAAAAGATGTGCCAGACATGACAAAATGAAAGGATATAATATGTAGACAGAAATATATATTTATTGGACTTTCATTTACCCAGACCTCACTATTATTTAAATGGACAGCCGATTTCTTTTGTTACCAAGATGGCAATTCCCATAGTACCAAGTACTTTCATTTAAAATACAGTTTTGATTAATGTCACTCTGCAGCTAGATCAGCCCCTTCCAAGGAGAAAATACAAATCCACATGGGAAGTAGCAGACAACATATGTAAATTCTTTCATGTATGGAAAATGATGAAGCTGCCCAGTAGGTCGTTATTCGTGGCTACTTCCTGAAATCTGCTCCCCAAATCCCCGAAACCAACAGCCCACTGAATTTATGAATTACAGAAAGGTCCATGGGTTTCTTACGCCATTCGCCCAGCTCCATGAGGAAGTGAGGGATTACAGCTAACTACACAAGCAGGTCAGCCAAGGTTCACTTCTTGCCTTAGCCATAAGCCTATGGTGACGTTTCCCAGATATTTATGGGGAATTCCTCTCAAAAGATGCATGTCTTGTAGACATGAGCTGACTTTTCCGAAGTGAGTATTTCAGATACCATGTGTAACTCTGTAAAGAGGAGATCACCCATGGCACTCTTGCTGTTTAACAGGACATTCAAAACACAAAGGCTACATCTAGACTGGCATGATTTTCCGCAAATGCTTTGAACGGAAAAGTTTTCCGTTAAAAGCATTTGCGGAAAAGAGCGTCTAGATTGGCACGGACACTTTTCCGCAAAAGCACTTTTTACGGAAAAGGGCATCCGTACCAATCTAGACGTGCTTTTGTGCTTAAAAGCCCCGATCGCCATTTTTGCGATCAGGGCTTTTTTGCGCAAAACAAATCTGAGCTGTCTACACTGGCCCTTTTGCACAAAAGCTTTTGCACAAAAGGACTTTTGCCCAAATGGGAGCAGCATAGTATTTCCGCAAAAAGCACGGATTTCTTACATGAGATCGTCAGTGTTCTCGCAGAAATTCAAGCGGCCAGTGTAGACAGCTGGCAAGTTTTTCCACAAAAACAGCTGCTTTTGCGGAAAAACTTGCCAGTCAAGACATAGCCAAAGATTTACACCATGTCCTGCCACAGAGCACAGTCTTAAAGAGGGGAGAGGCCTCCATCCCTTTTCATAGGCAGAGCACAACTCACCTGGCACTAGACAGCTCACCCAAAAGGGCCAGGAAAGGCAAAAAGGAGGTGGAATCATACCTCTAGCTTCTCTGCAGTAGGAAACAATGAAGTTAGCCCTCTGTGGACAAGAGTACAGGCCCCACCATCTAATGTACAGCAACAATGATCACAAAGCACCATACCTCCTGGTTGTTCTCCTGGGGGCATCTGTGTCTCCTGCACAAGTTGGTACTTGTAAGGTACATTTCAACCTAAAACATTATAGCCGACTAACATTTGCATGCTGCTGTGAAACTGTAACGTTCAAAGTTACAATTGCATTTATTAGCTCCTAAAAGTCTCTAAATTTCCTTTACTACTCTTTAAATTGCCAGATGGTCAGTTTATTCTGAAGTCTGTCTGTCTGTCTAATCTAAATGAATAATAAATAAAGAGCAGTAGAGGTGCATGGTACTTTACAGACAATTTTAAAAGGGCAGGCATTTTATCCTAGAGAGTTTCCAGTCTGGATTAGACCTAACACAACAAGGGATGGCAATGAACAAAAGGGCTACAGAAGACGAGAGTTAAAAGACTGAAAGAGCATGTAAGATGCTCCAGGGACTAGATTGTTCTAAATAACCAGTGATTTTTGGTTGACTCTACTTTTGAATGCCCAGAAAATCTAAAGGGACCTAACATTCAGAGGATGGCTACTCAGCAAATGCTTTCAATTCAAAACGCAAAATAGAGGCTCTCAGAATCATTAGTCCCCTTTGGGTAATGTAGTCTTGCTGTTGTGCATGTGTTGCATTAGCTAGTACTAAAATGAAAAGGTATACAGTAAAGTGTGGGACAGGGGGGTTGTTCCTTTTAATAGAATGTTGTTTTGGCTTGTTATAGTTCTGATCTATTTTAATGTATTTACAAATGTTTCCAAAAATTACCAAAATGCTATAATTTACTACCATGGCCACTCCAGTTATTTCCATCCCTTTTCTGTAGCCTTAGACTCCACAGCTGATCCTTAGTAAATTGCCATAACCCTATTCACTTGAATGGAACAATGTCAGTTTTCACCAGCTGAGCATCCATCTCTACATGTTCTCAGATTTTAAATTTATCAGGAAAAGGTTCATGTTTGTATTCAGTCCTAATCGAGGTGTGACCCTGATGTTGATTGGTGCCTTGGGGTGAGTGTATATAATAGCTATTTGGCCCTGCAATCTCCATGTCCTCTGTTATTAGTTGACATGTTTTCCCAGGGTGAAAATAAAACATCTCTAGTAGCCATTACTGAAAAGGAGGCCAGTCTTGTAGATCTCTCAGGTAATGCAGAGTTTGGCAGGAAAATGTGATTACAATGCCTTGACCTGCACTGCAGGGACCCGCAAACTCAACAGTCAGCAGAACCCCGAGGAATAGGTCAGCGCCGTGATTATCACTGTGCTTAGGTTGAAGTGGTAGTCTGTGTTACCAGCTCCCATTTACTAGACATGCTAGCATCAGCAATGTGTGTTTTCTGTTTACGAGACCTCTTTCCTAGCAATGGTGCCTGCAATTTTATATTTTTAATTTCATCTCCAGGGGAAAGTGTTGACAGATTACATTTCTTTTAATATAGTTGGGCTTTGCACTGTTGTTGCTTTGATCATGATACACAATTATTTTACCTCAGTAAAATCCTGGGCACAATTGCCTGGACAAAGCAATCTGGGTATAAGGGGAAAAATCACAAATTTCATTACTCATAAACAAGATTTATACATCTGTCTGCTGTGTGGTACTTAGAAAAACACAGTCATGGGGGTCTTTATTCAGGGACTGGCATTTGTGTTGCTGGTTTCAAATTGATACAAAGGCCACGGGCAGGGGGGGAGAATGGGAGCATAAATAAAAAAATCTGATGACTGCACTGCCCAATACCAAAGAATCAGATGCAGCAGTACTTCAGTAAAGAACAAAACAGTTTGATATTAGGGCTTTTTACATGCGATACCATAGGAAAGCTACAAATCTGTATCCCTCTCATTCACATAGATAGTGATAAGTTTGGCTGTAAAAAGTCTACACAGTGCGTATGCGATGAGTATGCCAACACGCTGTTCACCAGGATTCACCCTTTCTTCCTTTACAAGGTTTTCACATCCAAATTTATCTCTTCACATTACGCAAACGAGCTGCTATGCTGTACTACCAACAAATGTGGTATGATTTTCAGGAACAACGTATAATCATTCCTAGTGCAGTTTAATATATGGTTTTGCCACCTTCCTTGGTTCTTCATTACACTCTAAAGAGGGATCTTTCCGCTGGAGGCCACTGTTGGCATGGTGACAATGCATCACTTAATGGGCAGATGTGCATTATGAGCGTCACTAAAGGCACGTAGAAGCTTCTTGGCCCAGTGAGGGTATGTCTACACTACAAAGTTAATTCGAACTCTCAGACATTAGTTTGAATTAACTTTGATAGGTGCTACACACGCAAACCACTAGTTTGAACTTAATTCGAACTAGCGGAGCACTTAATTCGAACTAGGTAAACCTCATTCCACGAGGATTAACTCCTAGTTCGAATTAACTAGTGTAGCCACTTAATTCGAACTAGTGGGAGGCTAGCCCTCCCCAGCTTTCCCTGGTGGCCACTCTGGGCACCACCAGGGAAACTCTTCTGCCCCCCTCCCGGCCCCGGAGTCCTTAACGGGGCACGGGCTGGCTACGGTGCCCATGCCAGGTGCAAGCCTGCCAGCACCCAGCCAGCACACCCTGCACCTGGCACGGCTTGAGCCAGCCACCCGCTGCCATCCAGCCCTCCGCCTCTTCCTGGGATCAGGCTGGTGGCTCCTGGGAGCCTGCCCAGGTCCGCAAGAGGCGGGCGCCCGCATGGTCTAGTGTAGACATCGTGGACCTCATCCACGACCTCCACACTAGGCACAGGAAAGTGGCTGTCTAGGGCAGGAGAGCTGCCAGCCTGGCCACCCAGGAGCAGGTTTGCATGAAAATCAAGGTGGTCCACTGAGACCCCCGACCCTGAGCTTAGAATGGCCGTACTGGGTCAGACCAAAGGTCCATCTAGCCCAGTAGCCTGTCTGCCGACAGCGGCCAACACTAGGTACCCTGGAGGGGATGGACCGAAGACAATGACCAAGCCATTTTTCTCGTGCCATCCATCTCCAGCCTTCCACAAACAGAGGCCAGGGACACCATTTCTACCCCCTGGCTAATACCACTCCATGGACCCAACCTCCATGACTTTATCTCACTTCTCTTTAAACACTGTTATAGTTCTAGCCATCACAGCCTCCTGCAGCAAGGAGCTCCACAGGTTGACTATTTGCTTTGTGAAGAAGAACTTTCTGTTCTTAGTTGAAGCCTGCTACCCATTCATTTCATTTGGTGTCCTTTAGTTCTTCTATTATGGGAACTAATGAAGAACTTTTCTTTATGCACCCTCTCCACGCCACTCATGCTTTTATAGACCTCTATCATATCCCCCCTCATTCTCCTTTTTTCTAAGCTGAAAAGTCCCAGTCTCTTTAGCCTCTCTTCATATGGGACCTGTTCCAAACCCCTGATCATTTTAGTTGCCCTCCCCTCTCCCAGCCTCTCTCTTACTCTCTCCCACCTCCTTTTCCCAGTCTCCCCAAGTTTTGTTCAATAAAGAGAGTTTCTATTATTGAACACACGTGTCCTTTATTTTGTACATCAGGAAGGGGGGCTGAGGAGGGGTAAGTGGAAGGAGGTGAGGGAGGACTGGGGTACGAGCCCCCGATGGAGAGGACTGGGCTGTCTCTGCGAGCTCCTCGGGGTGGAAGCTCTCCTGAAGCCCCTTGATTGACCCCCCCCCCTCCAGATGGCAGCCTGCGGCAAGTGCAGCCGGGCTGATGGCCGAGTGCTGTGATGTGCCGAGTGTGGGTACTCAGGGCACTCCAAGCCAGGACTGCTTTGCAAGCGGGGAACCCCTGAGAACTGTCTGTCCGGGGTGGGGGTCGGGTCCCTTTAAGCACAGACCTCGGCTAGCCTAAGACAGCAGCTCCACGCTCTAAGTCCTCCTCTGATGCCCTGCCGGCACTGCTTCCGGCCATCCTTAACCTCGGTTCAGGGTCCACTCAGTGTGGACATACTAGTTCGAATTAGCAAAACGCTAATTCGAACTAGTTTTAAAGTCTAGATGCGCTAATTCGAATTAGCTTAGTTTGAATTAACTAATTCGAACTAAGTTAGTTCAAATTAGTGCTGTAGTGTAGACATACCCTGAGGTACCACTCACCCTATAGGGTGGTTGGCAATGGAGAGCATGGCACCAACTTGCACTTTTCCTTTCAAGGAAACCAGTTTTGCAAAGTGTTGAATTCTGAGCACTCCATTTTCAAACTGTAAACAGGGGTTTGGCACCACTGTAATAGTCAGCCCAGTTACTTCCACCCTATGTGCCACCTTCTGAATGTTCTGAAGCCATATTGAAAAGTTGTGGATTTAGGCATTGCTCACCATACTGAGTGTGGAGCATTGTTTATAGCTGCTGCCTATGACCTTGCTAAGCATGTATACCAGGCTGTTCTCCCACACCATGTGGCAGGATCAAGTCTTGTGTTCTTCAATTACAGCTAACAATTCTGAACTGGCACCCTGTAGTTTGGCTCTGCAAGGTTTTTGTTCAGTCATCTTCTTTAGTTCAATCCAAATGTACTATGGCCCTATGTCTCTTTTTATTTGAACCCTAAGTTGTGGGGATTCAGAAAAGTGATTCTGGTGTGGAGACTTCTCCACAGAATATTGGGTTTGTGCACACAATGGGTATTTGCATTTGCAAAATAGGTTTTTGTATGCATTCAACTTAGACTGCTTACTTGTTTGTTTCACTTGTGCAAATTTTGCAGGCGTAGCTTAGGCAACCTTTCAGGACTCGGCTTTGCATATCATAAGAGACATTACTTCTCAGCATGACATCTACCTCTAATAGGAGTCTCAAAAATGGCAATTAATAGTTTTAAAATATCCTCTTCTAATATATTGCCAAGTTTAATCATGGTGAGAAATGCCTGTTTCTTTGAGCTTTCTGACAGCTGAGCTGAGCAAAATGGGTGCAGTTTCCTTTAAGAGTATTGGTGCGCCTCACATCTGGCATGCGAGAAAGCAGAGGGGGAAAAGGAAGTGTTTCCAATAAACTCCAGACTCATAAAAAGCTTTTTCAATTTTTCTGCCAATATCAGGCATGCATCAATAAAAGAGAAGAAACAGGATAACAACAGAAGAGCTGCTTTGTATAAACAGATCACTGTTGACGTGTACACCACAGCTGTGCTTATGGCTGCATTAACTTGTTTTGATGTGATAAAATTTAAGAGTCTAGACTTCATGTGCCAGTTGATAAATGATGAGGGACAAATTAAATGCAGTTTTGTTAGCATGAAATGACACTCTAACAAGATTCTGTTGAGTAGGTGATAGTGCAGTGCTAGAGAGCACTGTTGTTGTACGAGTGCCTCTGTGGCTATGAATGACTGGCAAGCTGCTTTATTAGAAAATCTGGGCTTTGATGCTTGCTAATAGAATGCCATCCATCTCAAAGTTCATTAGGTTGATCTTGGCATGCAGGTTGTCAGTCTTATTTTCCAAATGAGATATTTAAATCAGAACAAAACTTTGATGTAGACCTTGGCAAATAATGCACAATTCTTAGAGTTTGTATGGATGTACATTCCAACCTGTGAGGTTAATAATGGCTTCATTTTTTTTTAAAAGCACTTTCGCACATAGTTAGCCAGCCCTTCAAGCAAACTATCCTGAATGCTTTTTCAACACTTTGAAATAGATGATAATTGAAAATGTGATCATATCCAGTTGCCTTCTTGCCATGCCTCAGTGTTAAATTGAAGCCACTCCATTGCACAATAAATCTTGACCTGCAGTGTGATGCTACCTCTATTTTTCGGGATTCTTGTTGCATCTTAGCCATTTCAGATTGCATTGCCTTACCATCTACTGCTTTGTTCAAGTTCTCTGCCAAGATCCCCATTTTAAAACAAAGCGATGCTTTACCTTTCTTATGGCATTTTCGAAATAACTGCTTCAGTCAGCGACAGATATAGGGCAGGGCAAGCAGGGCAGCTGCCCCAGACCCCGCGCTTCAATAGGCCCTGCACCAGCCCCGCTTGCCCTGCCGTGTATCTGCTGCTGCTGCCCTTACCTGAAGGGGCCGCCTCCGCCGCTGCCCTTTGCTGCGAGTCCACAAGCAGCTCCATTAGCCAGTGGCTTGCGTGGCGGCAGCTTGTTGTCATGGAGGTGAAGGGTGATGCCTGGCCATGGCGCCCGAGTATCCTGCTGCTCCACCCTCCTGCCCCGCCCAGAGAGAGTCTGGGGGTGGCGCAGTGCCCAGATCCCTTTCCTGCCGCACCCTGGGGTAGAGCGACCCCGCCCCTGCCAGGGAGACCCCATCTCCTCCCGCCAGTCCCCACCTTCCCCCACTCGTGGGCGCAGCTCAATCCAGCTCCACAGACAGCGCCCCCCACACACACACATGTGCCTGGGAGCAGGGGGAGTTGCCAGCTGCCCCCGCCCAGCCAGGAGCTGTTCGAGAGGCTGAAATGGTAATTTTGGCCTGTCTGAGTCAGACACCCCTGCCCGCTGGTCCTCTCTATGGCCATCCTCCACGTAGCCACACGCTGCCTGCCCCCCAAATCCCAGAACCCACACGCTGCCTGCCCCCCAAATCCCAGCACCTAATGCTGCCTGGCCCCTCAAGTACCAACAGCCACATGCTGCCTCCCCCCAACACCGCCTGCCCCCCAAGCCTCAACACCCACATGCCTCCTATCGCCCCCCCCCCAGTCTCAACACCCACACTCCACCTGGCCCCCGCAAGTCCCAATGCTGCCTGGCTGCGGAATACCCAACGCTGGCTGGCAAATACCAGCCATGGGCAGCCAAAGAGAATCTACTATGAGCCAGGAGCGTTTTGTAGGTCTTTCGGTTATATCGATTGAAAACGACCTGTGTAAAGAAATGGACTTTACTAACATAATTGAAGAATGTGCTGCCAAAAGAGCTAAACAGCTATAGTAGACTTAAATACAAATTAAAATGTTTAATTATTAATGCAGAATTGTGTTTAAGAATGAATTCCAATATAATAAAAATAAAAATTATCCAACTAAATTAAGTTTCTATCAAATTTACCCAATTTACATTTAATATGAAAAATAGCCTTCAATTTGTGTATTTGATGCCTTTTTTCTATTTTGTCTCCAAAGGGGGGCCCCGCAAAACTCTCATCCGCCCCGGCTTCAGTCCTGCACCATGTAATACAAATCAAAGCACAGAGAGCTATCTGATATATCACATCCTCATGGAATATCAAAGGCAGCCTACCCCATATCATGTCCTAAACCTCATCCCACCGAACCTTTGGAATAATTTTGTAATAAATGCTAAAGTTTTACTGAAGAGTGACATTGATTTTCATGCTGAACAATATCTGCAATGGTATGATGCATGCACACATGTTGTATAGTTACTGTCGTGACTGGATCATGGGTGGTCATTCCTAGTGTCAGAGTGCATGTCAGGCTAACTAGGGTGACAGACAGGCCAGAGGACAAACCAGAAGTCAGGTATCAGAAAGCAGGCAGAGTCTGTTTACTGAGAGTCCAAGATAGGCCAGATTGTAAACCAAGAAACAGGTATTAAGAGACAGCCAGAGACAAAAGCTGTAGTGTGGGATTTCTTGTGTGCATGGTAAAGCCTGGCAGGCTGTATTGTTGCTTGGACAATTCCCTGTCATTGTTTCCTTACTTGAAGTACCAGTGCCAGCCAATCAGTGGCCTGTGAGGAGCTGCCACTCAGATCCTGCTTGGCCCAGCCTAGCTGAAGCCGAGGGCAGAGATGTCAGTGGCCAAGAACCCCTATGGTCCCAGGTTCTAGCCCTGCTGGAGGAATGACTGCCTAAGATTGCAGGCAACCTGAAAAACTAGTTCTGAGTGGTCATGAACTACTCCATGTATCTTAAGAGGATCTTAATTCCAACCAACGCAGCAGCAGAATGCTAAGTGGTACAAGAAAACTTTGGTTAGTCTTGCCTGTTCACCAAACTGAATACACCAACTTTTCTGGTAAGCACTAATTGCCGCTCCTGAGAGAAGAGACCATGCTACTGCTACTGCTTCTCTGAGAGGGGAGGCCTGAAAACCACTACCACTCCAGGTGTGGGGCAAGGCCAAAAGACCCCAGGTAATGGTGTGCCTAGGAACCGAGATCGCTGTACTCAAGCCATGTGTGTGACTCAAATATCTTCTCTTCTATTTCTGACCTTTCTGGTGGGAATGCTTTCCCTCTGCCCTCCCCCCCCTCCCCCCCCAGTACTGGTAACAGAAGCAGAAATCTTTGGTGGAAATTATAAGCCCTCCCTCTCAAAGCATCCAACTTCCACCCCATAGCAGAAAGATTAGTTATAGAGATGCACTGGGCTATGTTCCTCCCAGGCTACTTTTATGCTGGACTGTTGCTGGGCCTAGCTGTGGCTATGTTTTAGTTACAACCGATATTCTTGCTTTTGTGTGTTTAAAGCCAAATTGTTTAGTTCTCTTCTTAGTGTTTAAAATTAATAAATGGCATAATCAATAGGTGAGGCTGAAAGACAGTCATGTAGCAAATGTCTCATTAGATGAATAGGAAACACCTTTTTGTTGGTAATATGGGTTGTGTTTAAAAGCTGTGCACTGGATGCTCCAGAGATCTTTTGTAAATTAATGTTAAGGCTTGTGAAGGGCCTATCTTAGCCTTTTAGTAAGATTGTGGCCTTGATGTTTTATAGCCCTAGCCATACGGTTACAGGGTTTTGAAAGGGAGGTGTGTGTTTTGGGGTTTTTTGATGTTGTCGTTGCAATAGAATAAATAGGGTACCCCAAAAAGGGAAAGTTAATCCTAATGTACAGCATATGGGCACCGGTTTTGAATTCCAATAAAGAAAATCCCCAGGGACTTATAACATAATCTGTCTTGATCACCTTACTATTTTCCTCTGTCAAGGCTTAGAATAATGAGAAGCCACATGCTAACGTGGTATTGATGGGATAAAACTGTCTTTCATTACTGTGCTATGAAGAATTCGAGTAGCTGAGTGGAAGGAAAAGGTGGGAGGTGAATTTTCCTGTTTCTATATACAGCAGCTACTTATGCTCTTATAAGAGAAGCAGAGAGAGTGAGAAGGGGGAGAAAGACAGTGAATCAGTGACTTCTGCAGAGAGCTTTCTCAAAGCTAAGTTAAAATTGAGCCATGCTGCTTTCAAAGCATTGCAATAGGGCCTGGTGCCCAACCAGTTCTGAACTGGCCACATTCAACCAGCCAAATAGCCACATGTGGCTAGTGTGTTGGACACCACAGCAAAATAATAGAGCCATTTTATTTCCTCCAGCTGTGGGCCTTCCCTTTCAGCTGGAAAAGGGAGGCAGCAAGACAAAGTGAGAGAAGGACTGAAAAAAAATCATAGGGTACTTGTCAAAATCAGTTCTTGAGCTAGGTAAAAATGATCAGCGCTGGAGTTGAATGGGACTATTTCAATCTTTTTCTGCCTCCCCCTGGAAGTGGCCTCACTGGTTATTCTTCACCAAATACACACTAGCTATTGCAATGCAAAAGATTCAGAAAATTAATACTACAATATTCACCTCTCTACCTTGAATCCCCCTTACAATGCGCTCGCTGCTCATGCAGTATCCATATCAGAGTCCTCCATCACGTTCCTTTTAGTTAAAGAATCGTTAGCAGAGAGATTTTCAGAAGCACAAAGAAGATATGGGCATCCAACTCCCTTTTGTACCTTTGAAAATATTCCCCCTACATAAGCACAGCGAGCAGTCAGAAGAATCCATTTCCAGATGTGTAGCTGGAATTGTGACATTGGAAATTTCAAACAATAACATCAACACAGTAATTATCTTGTTTTATTTCTTTCAAAGAGCTAATTTTGTTTGTGCTCCCCTAATAATTGATATTTAAATACACAAAGTGAGATGATGCAAGCTAAAGAAGATTTCTGAAAAATTATCCGGGTGTGTCCGTAAGTTTACAGGCATTTGTTTTGGTTTTGACATTTATGAAATGTTAGTAATGTTGAATGTTCCCAAAGTATTGGTCTAAGTTTTGTAAGTATTCTGAGCGACTTCATCTTCTAAAGAAAATGAAAAGCATCTGTTTCTTTAAATTGTTAACCAGATGTGGCACATGTTCCACTGAAGATTTAAAATCTGAACATTTTCTGTGACCTGTTTGGTCTCCCTATTCACTGACTGTCTACAATGAATCCATGTAGTTTAATATATTGCCCCCAAACAAAATCATTATCCATTCCATTATGTTTGTAATAGCACGTCTGAGTCACTAAGGTTATCTGCAATTCACCTGGTGCTGGGAATGTGTCATGGTTTGAAATTACTTATCATTTATGATGAAATTATTAAATTGCATTTTGAATTCTTATGCTCCATACTGAGGAAGCAGATCTATAGCAATTTCTTACTAACTGCAAAGCAACAAGAAATTGAGACCAGTACTACATCAGAATAATAATATTTTGAAGTTGCAGAAAGGGAGCCCAGCAGCATTGAGGAGAAAGAAATGACTTGTTTTTTCAGGACCAGAATCTTTGCCTTTCTGTGAGGGATGTAAATTTGTTCAGGTTGCCTCTCTCATCCTGAGAACATTGTCAATTCACTAATAATTATTTAAATTCCTACCAGGGACTCCTAACTCTGGCAATATAATGCTGATCTTAGGTGAAACTTTAGGTAGTACATGGGGCAGAAGTATTTGGCTTTTCTTTTTTTTTAACACAATAGACTTCTAATCTTGTACAGAGGTGTAAACCCAAATAAAGAAGGGATGGTGAAGAGCGATCATTTTCTACCATGGTGAACTGAGACCCAGATCCAGCACAAGTCTTAAGGACTGGTTTGAGCATGTGAGCAATATCACTGGTTTCAGAAAGACTGAAGGTTTTCTCATACTTGTGTGCTTTGCTAGATAGAGACATAGAGCTTGTTAAAGTATTTGGTCATTATCCCTAGAAACAAATGTCTCCTGCTTGGTCAAACGCTGAATCATTAGAAGGCTCTATATTTCTGCTGAAGGAGAGATGCAGGCAGGAAACCATATGGGGGTCTGTGTGGCCCTTTATGCCTTCCAGAGCAGAGCTATGGCTCTCTCCAGCAGAGCTTGGAAAAGGGAGGGTTGCAGGCAGGTCACAGCACTTACTGGGGCCTGGTTGGTGGCTAAGAATAACGTGAACAGGAAGAAGGAAACATAGGGCTGTATCTGGTATGCTTCCATCTAGATCCAGTATCCCATGCTTTGGAGCTGCGCTATGGCTGCTGCTATAGGTTGGGGCTAAGAATTCTGGCCTAGATTTTTCAGAACTGGGAGCGTGCAGTTCGGTTCCTAAGTAAATATGCAGGCTTGAAATGAGCTGATGGTCTTCTTCCAGTTTCTAAGGGCATGTCTACACTACAGCGTTATTTCAAAATATCTTATTTCAAAATAGTTAATTCAAAATAGCTTATTTTGAAATAACATGTCTATACACAAAATGCATTTCGAAATAGCATTTTGCTATTTCGAATTAGCGCATCCACACTGAGTGGACTGTGAATCGCATTTAAGGCCGGACAAAACCAGGTCCAACAGGGCACCAGGTCAGGACTTACCTTGTGTGGCTGCTGCCTGAGGCTAACTGAGGTCTGTGCTTAAAGGCCCACCCCTGGACAGCTTATTCTCAGGTTTCCCTGCTTGCTTGTCTACCTCAAGGAGCTGCAGAACACAGAGTGACGCATGACGTCACTCTGCCTGCAAGAAAAGTTTGTTTGTGTGTGTGTGTGTGTGTGTGTAATTGTGGGGAGATGTGAATACTAAGAGAGGATAAATTGACTTTGTAGTGAGGTAAACATTCTAAGTCCTAATTTGATCATGTTAAATTTGCAAATGAATTGCAGCTCTGCTATTTCTCTTTGTAGTCTTGTTTCTGTAGAAGAATGGCTATTTTAAAATCTGTTACTGAGAGTCAAGGAAGGTTAAAGTGTTCTCCTACTGATTTTTGTATGTTACTTTTCTTGATGTCTGATTTTTGTCCATTTATCCTTTGGTGCAGAGATTGTCCAGTTTAGTCAATATGCAGAGGAACATTGAGGCATTGCTAGCATATGATGGCATATATCGTGTTAGTAGATGTGCAGGTGGATGAGCTCCTGATGGTGTGGTTGATGTGGTTAGGTCCTGTGATAGTATCACTTGTATAAATATGTGCACAGAGTTGGCAATGGAGTTTGTTGCAGGGATAGGTTTCTGGTTAGTGTTTCAGAGATGTGGTGGGTAGTTGATTATGAGTATTTGCTTCAGATATGGCAGTCTTCACCTACAGATAGCTCTCTGCCTCCCAAGATCTGCGAGGGTTGTAGATTGCCAATGATATGCTGGAGAGTTTTAGTTGGAGGCTGTAAGTGATAACCAGTGGTGTTCTGTTATTTTACAGTATGGGCCTGTCCTGTAGTAGATGACTTCTGGGTACTTGTCTGGTTCTGTCTATGTGCGGAGAAGACTTACACTCTCTTCCCTGTCACTGGGCCATGTTGAATAATTAATTTTTAAGCAGAACCCCCATTTAAATCAATTAGGGATTCTACCTAAAAATCAATAGCATAACAAGTCCCAAAGGAAGGAAGCTGCTCTGAAGAGTAAAGGAAGGACCAGCTTTTTTAAATATATTTTGTAAGAAGTAGTGAAGTGGACCTCATAAAACAGAGAATATACGCCAGACTTGAAGGGTCTCCTTGCATCTTTTAAAACGGGGTGGGAACCTTTTTTGGATCAGAAGTCCCTGACCCACAAAAAAATCAGTTGGGGGCCGCACACAAGTGAGAAGCAAAAAAGAAAAAAAAAAAACCAAAACAAAAAAAAACAGCCCTAACTAACGGGGCCCATGACCGAAAAGAAGACACTCCCCTCATACACCAGAGCCAACGAGGACCCAGGCTAGTAGATTTTGTGTGCTCCAGCAGGGGGACTGGAGAACCAGTGCAAACTCCCCAATGCTGGGGGGAGATCTGAGGTTGAGAAGCCAGATCCAGGCAAGACGGGGTCCACATCCAGCCCCCAGGCCTTAGGTTCCTCACCACCTTAGGGTCCATCTTAGCCAGATGTCAGTTACTTTGATGTCATGCTAGCTAAAAATAGAGGCTTTTTAGCTTGCTAATTTCCTCTGGTTTTCTTTGCTTTCCACTATTAATCTGCAGGAACTGCAGGTTAACCTAAACAACAATTGGACAACAGAAGGAAGCTAGATATGACTACAAAACACACATAATACACTATCATAAAATGTTATGAAGAGAACAAGAAACGGCTTTGATTCCATTAATCTGAATGCATTAGTGCAACTGCTCTTTTGCTATGCCAGCCATTGTGAGGTGAACTTCTGGCTTTTAATCACTTCAAGTAAATGAGCTATTCTAGTTACCAACAGGGAAACAGTTGCCAATCAAAATAGAGAAGAAAGCAGACCTACTGAGGGGCATGAAATTAAATTTTCCAGGTAGTAGCAAGTAATTGATACCACAGTGTGACCTTTGCCTACAGCTGCCAATTTAGAAAAACTGGAACTGCACAATTCTGTGATCACCAGACACTGTGCTTTAAAAAGGAATGGGACAAACAGCAACTTCTGTTTCCACTGCAGGCAACTTTGCACTTTTTGCCCATTGCATATAATGAAGCTCTTGTCTTGTGCAGTTGGCCCTAAAACATTTTGACACATTTTTTAAATGAAGTTGTTAATTCATCCAAATGGAGCAGCAAGACCAAACTGACAATCGCTTCTGTCACTATTGTCTTATGGTGTCTAGTAGGTAATGACGCATTTTTCAGCGTTTTCACAGTTGCATGTCTGAATGATTAAAAGAACAATGATGAGACTTTTCTACAAATGATCATTCTAATTGATGGGACTCCAAAACAGTCCAGTCCAGTGAGATGCTGAGCACCTCTTTAGGGTGCAGCAGGCTCTGACATGGGTGAAAGTTGAAGATGCTCAGCTCTAAGTCAGAGCAGCCCTAAGAGCTTGTTTCAAAGCCCTTGGAACTCAATAATAGTCTTTCCATGGACTTTGGATCAGGCCCTAAGTCTCCAACTCCATACTGTTAAAGTGAATGGGGGCTTTGCTATGAGTTCTAAACCCTGATTCAGCCATGTATTTAATCACATGCTTGACTCAGGCACATGAGTTGTCCCATGGAAATCATTGCCATTCAAGCTACTGAAACATCTAATCCCCGACCCCAATCTATTTTTAGCTTTATGTGATTGTTCCTGCATCACTTGTAATTCAGTGGGATTGCCTCCCTTTTGTATGCTTCAGTTAGGCAGATGATGAAGTATCTTGCTGAACTGCAGCCTAGGTGAGCAGAAGCAGCTCAGTGGTTCTGCACCTTCCTTACTGACCACAGTCTCCTGCATTCTGTATTCCAAACCCAACAGTTTCATTGGAGGTCAGAGTAGTGCATCTATCAGTCCCATCAGCTGTACGATATGCACTGAATACACCTCTGTTATAATCAAGGAATGCTGAAAATGTGACAAACAGAGGGGTAGATGCATGTCATTTAGAAATGCCCCTGTACCTACCACTTTCCTCCTCATTCTGTCTCCTTAGAAACACATCATTAATATGTGACATTCTAGACATTTGATTAAAAATGCCTCCTGGGTTAGGTTTATTAGGATATGAAACTGGGATGGGGAAGAGGGGACTGAGATTGCAATTAGATTTAGCTCTTTCGGCCATAAAATATTATTATTGCAAGAAACTGGAAGGTTAAAGCTCCACTATCCAATTTAGATTGCAATCAGATTTTAATTTTGATTTCAATTAAAATGTTCATATGAGAAAAATTGCTCCAGTAGAAAAAGGAAATAGGGCAAATTAGCAGGGGGTGGGGACCTACCCATGTTGAATACATAAGAGTTATGGTGTAAAGATTGAAAGGATGTGCAGAAGCCTAGTTATATTAATAACTACAACTGTACACTCTGGAAGAGTGACAGTTGGTGGGATGTCCCTTTCCCTGTAGACAATTAACAGAAATAATTGAATGATGCTCTTTCTCCCTCTCCCTCCTACAGTCCTACTTTTGCAGTGTAGCAAAGCAGCCCAATTACTGGTGTAGCACCTTGGGGACATAGGTGGTGCCTATATGAGGAAGAAGATCCAAGCATTCTAGTGGCCTACACTCTCACGCTGTTATGCAGGAACTGCCACTGAGCTTCATTTTACACCGAGTAGAGGGTGTATATGCTCTGCAGTGCAGCCCCCATATTCATCCTCTAGTGCAGCAGAACCACACTGGTTTGGCTGCCTAGAATGGGTTTGTGGTGTTGAGGGAGGACCTGGATTTTGGCTTCAATGTGTGATAATATGCAGTAGAAGAATATGCCGTTGGTCTGATTCCCCATTGCCTCACACTCGGGCAATACTTACACTTGTGGCACATGGTTACATTTCCCTACCTGCTATGCAGGCATGACTGACTCCACAGGTTTAAGGTGGTGGGCAATACGGCCCTGTTTGATAGACTTTCCTAATAATAAAGTTAAGGCTACCTTGGCTCATGTTGAATAGTTACACTACTCCATGGTTTATCCTGTTGATGCCAAAGATACCACTTGAATTGAGGGTGTTAGACTCTGTCCCCTTAATATGTAACATCTTTTTAATCTCTTTATGCTATCTCAGTCCTGTTTTGGTCATTTCAGTTTAAATATCTTCAATGGCAAGGTAAGTTCCATTGTAATGGTGTCTGCGAAGACTTTTACAGTAATTAGTCTGTTGGTGTGCTGATACCAGCTACCCTGTTGACCATGTTGTCTAATTGTTTCCTTATAGTAGGGGTGGGCAATCATTTTTATAGGGGGGGCACTTAATTAATTTTGGTACATGGTCACAGGCTGGCTCCACCCCCAGAAGGGACAGGGCTGGTGCCAGAGGCGTTGAAGAAAACACACAATAGAGGGCTTCCAGTTCTGCCTGTACAACATTGCCTGGCAGCCACCCAGGGTGGCTGTGGCTATTTAAAGGGCTCATGGCTCTGGCCTTGCCAGGGTAGCACTGCGAACAGGAGTCATGAGCCATTTAAATAGGATCCTGTTGCCTGAGCCACCACCTGGAAATTCAGTGGCCCGGGCAGCAGGATATAAATAGAAATGGCCAGAGGCAGCCCAGGGGCCAAATCTGGCCCCCGGGCTGCCTCTAATCCAGCCCTACCTTATACACTTCTGTCTCTCTGTATCCATCCGTTGTCTCTTATCTCACTCTAAGGTTGTGAGCTCTTTGGGGCAGAGACTGTTATTTTTGTACTGTGTTTGAACAACACCTAGCCATCCAATCAGGCTTCCTGGTCTGTGACTGGGGCTCCTACACACTACAGTAACATAAATAGTAATAATAATAATTAATACAATGTTGGCAAAGTGTAAACTGTGAAACCTATAGAGTTTTTCAGAAGCGGATATAGTGAATTTGTCTAAGACAGGGTTTCACCATCATGTTTGGGATTTTATTCCCTGTGTTTTCTTTACTTTGATGTATTTAGTGTGGGGAAGATAGTCTGATGTCTTCAAAGAGACTGCTAGTGCTGTCCTCTGACCGGAGGTAAAAAATGATGAGAGTGACTCACAGGTTATAGGCCTTGTTTAAGGACACAGAGTTCATAATTTGCTCCTAGGAGATGCCATTAAGCAAGCTGCGATTCCTGAAAGAGCTCAGTGAGCCTATGAAACAGTCATAAGGTCTGAGATACTATCACAGAGAAGATGGTCAAAGGAGGTTAAAGTCATTGGGCCAGAACCCGAATCCAATCTTTCATGCTTGACACAATCTGAAGAGTGGAAGAGATGTGCAAATATAAATGTATATAATCTTTTGCTCTTACTTGAACCTGATGACATCATGCATGGGGCCAATCCACCAGCTTAATGTAAAACATTTTTAACATCTTATTGCCAAGGCATAGGGGCATCTTAGCTACATCCCTTATGCATAGTGATGGGATGGCTTAGGAACTTAAAGCCATATGGAGGGCTCTCTACACTGGGCTGAAGGCTGTTTTGCACCATCAGAGCAGCATATAGCAGTCTTAGTGGGGCTGAGGATCTAGCCTGTCAGCAGTAATTCAAATCACAAATACCTAAACTAAGGATGTTAAATATTGATTATTTTACTAGTCAAGTAGTCAATGGAATTTTCATTGACTACTCAACTAATTGATGGGCACTTCCGCATTCCTCCTTTGAAATGCACAAGAGCCCCAAAGCAGAAGTGCCCATGTGGAGCCCAGAGTCAGCCGGGGCTCTCATGCATTTCAAAGCAGAAGCACCTGTTTAGAGCCTGGGGTCAGCGGGGGCCTCCCCAACTGACTCTGGGTTCCACGGAAGTGCCGCACACAGCCCGGAGTTAGCTAGGGAGTCCCCAGTTGACCCCGAGCTTCACGCAGCACTGCCACTTTGAAATGCTGTACTGGCATTTCAAAGGGGCAGTGCCACATGGAGCCCAGGGTCAGTTCCATGCAGTGGGGCAGCACCGCACAGAGCCCGGAATGAGCTGTGCAGATCTGCCCCTTTGAAACACTGCTTCGGCGTTTCAAAGGGGTAGCGCCGCAACGAGCCTATACCTCAGACTGTGCGGCACTGCCACTTTGAAGTACCTTGTCCCCCCCACCTTGCAAGAGGGAGGGGAGGAGCGATTAGTCGACTAGTCCTTAACATCCTTAGCCCAAACTGGATGAAGTGCAGGGAACAAATTAATCTTAGGTGCCCCTACAGATACGATGGAAAGGTGTTCCAGTGGTCAACCAGTTAGAATAGGACTTGAGTGACTTTGGTTCAGTTCCCTGTTGTCCTCTAGGCTTCCTGTGAGACCTGGGGCAAGTGACACAGGCTCAGATACTCAAAGGTATGTAGATGCCTAAATATCTTTGAGGTTGTGTCCAGATCCGAGAGTCCATAAATTAGTCCTAGATAGACGCAGGCCTATATTTTGAGGAAGTATTATTAATTCTATTTTGTCTTGACCATAGCATTCTCCAAAGTCAGCTGTAGCAGTGCCTAGAGTCACAATTATTTTAACTATCACAGCCTTGGACAAATAGGTTCAAAGATTTTAAGGCCAGAAAGGGTCGTTATGATCATCTAGACTGACCTCTTGCTTAGCACAGACCATAGAATTTCACCATGTTATTCCTGCATCCAATCTAGAAGTGGAGCATTTATTTCAGAAAGATTGCCAATCTTGATTTAAAGACTTCAAGTGAAAAGACAACTGACAGAATCACATATTTGGAACCATGAAAAATATCTAACAACAACTGTGTGGGGGTGTAACTGAATGTAGTCACTTCTAATTGGGAATCCACTCACAGAGCTGTTTTACCACAGATTGCTTTGAAACTTGAAATGATGAGATTATCCACAGATTTACTGGGAATCCTTCTGGCCAGTCTGAACCATAGCTCAGCTAGGTTTTTTATAATTAACCTTTGTCCTGCTGACTGTATAATTAAGTAGGTGTCTGCTTTTATTTCTCTTTTAAGTTAACTGTGGTCTTCAGCTTATTCATAAGGGATCCAACAAAGTAAAAAAACTAACCCACGTTGGTAATGGAAAATCAGAGGGCTGAGTGAATACACAATGAAGTCAACATTTCCCCCTCCTTTACCCAGCCTGAAAGGTCAAAGGAATTATCTGTGAAATGATCTATTGAACATACTGCTGAAATATTTCTGTGGATAGAACTAAGTCATTTGTAACGAGGAGTGTGAAAGTTATTCTGGAGACCACATCTGATGAAATACGAAAGTAAGATGTAAGCACGGGTTGTTTTAAATTGAACATACGTTTTCAGTAAAGTATGATTCTGGGAGCAAAAGTTTCTCTGTGTGTTTGTGTTCTGCTTTAATATTTGTTGTAGAATGGTTTGGGGTTGATGTTAAGATTATAAACCACTAGAAATATCCATAGGGAAGTGAAGTAATTACAATCCAATAAAAGTCTCAAAGGAAGCATTGTTTAGTAGCTAGGGCAGGGGAGTAGGAATCAGGAGAGAAGTTCTACTCACCAACTTTCCCAGCCACTGTGAGATCTTGGTCAGGTTTATGCAGGCTCACATTTTTAAAAAGTCTGGATGCTTCAATTTTTGCATGGCCAATTTCAGGCATCTCGTACCCAAATTTCACATGCAAAATCTATTTAAAGTGGGAAGCCAAACAATAGGGGCTACTGCCAAATGTCAAGACGTCCCTGATTACCAGCCAGGATTACTGGTGGAAACATCTAAAACTAAACAGGGGGAAGTTCGAGCCCAGACTGGGAAGCTCTTCCTTTGAAGAAAGGAGCTATCAGAATACCTGAAGGTGAGATACTACATGTAACCAGTTTCATTACTGCATTAAGCTTAGCTTGCATGTTCTGTTTTATTTTGTTTAGTAACCTAGAGTGTGTCTAGACTACACGGCTCCGTCGACGGAGCCATGTAGATGAGTTTACTAGACATAGCAAAATGAAGCAGCGATTTAAATAATCGCCGCTTCATTTATATCAAAATGGCTGCCGCGCTGTGCTGATCAGCTATTTGTCAGCACAGTGCGGTAGTCTAGAGGGGGATCAACCGACCCCAGAACCCTTTGTCATCAGATCCCTTATGCCTTGTGAAATGAGACTTACAGGATCTGACAACAAAGGGATCTGGGGGTCTGTTGATCCCCGTCTAGACTACTGCGCTGTGCCGACAAACAGCTGATCAGCACAGTGCAGTGGCTATTTTGATGTAAATGAAATGGCGATTATTTAAATCGTTGCTTCATTTTGCTATGTCTTTGCCGTCAATGGAGCCATGTAGTCTAGACACACCCCTACTTTGTTCTGTCTATCTCTTATGAACACTTCAATCCTGCCTTTTATACTTAATAAAATCTTTTTGTTTATTCAGAAACCCATTTTAAGTAATTGGTACTGGGGAGAAGGGGTGTCAAGGAATCTGAGCATATCTCTCTTTACCCTGAGAAAGAGGGAGAACATGAGATTTCATTGTAAAGACTTCATACAGAGTGAGACAGATTTATCTGGGGGTTCAGGTCATAGAATCTCAGAAGATTAGTGTTGGAAGAGACCTCAGGAGACCTTCTAGTCCAGCCCCTGTACCAACTCCTACTAAACCATTCAACCCAGGGCTTTGTCAAGCCTGGCTTTTAAAATTTCTAAGGATGGAGATTCTATCAACTCTCTAGGAACCCATTTCAGTGATTCACCACGGACCTAGTAAAATAGTTTTTCCTAATATCCAACCTAGATCTCTCCCATTGCAACTTGAGAGCATTGCTTCATGTTTTGTCATCTGCCACCACTGAGCATAGCCTATTTCCACCCTCTTTGGAACACCCCTTCCAATAGTTGAAGGCTGCTATAAAATCCCCCCTCATTCTTCTCTTTAAATAAACCTGGTTCCTTCAGCTTCTCCTCATAAGTCATGGGCTCTGGCTCCCTAATAATTTGTGTTGCCCTCTGCTGGACACTCTCTAATTTGTCCACATTCTTTCTGTACTAGGGGGCCCAAAATAGTATACCGTACACCAGATGAGGCCTTATCAGTGCCAAATAGAAGGGAAAAGTCACTTCCCTTGATCTGCTGGCAGTGCTCTTGCTAATGCAGCCCAATATGCCATTAGTCTTCTTGGCAGCAAGGGCACACTATTGACTCATATCCAGCTTCTCATCCACCGTAATTCCCAGGTCCTTTTCTGCAGAACTGCTGATGCTTAGTCAGTCATTTACCACCCTGTAGCAGTGCATGGAATTCTTCCATTTTAAGTGCAGGACTCTGCACTTGTCCTTGTTGAACCTCATCAAATTTCTTTTGGCCCAAGCCTCCAATTTGTCTAAGTCACTCTGAATCCTAACCCTACCCTCCAACATCATCAGGGACACTACTGAGGCTGTGCATTTGGGTGCTCAGGCAAGTCCCCTTGACTGAGTCTTCCCAGAGCTGAGCTGATCTCAGTGTCTGTGTTGAATTGCAAAGGGCTGTAATCAGGGGCAGCCCGTGAGCCTAGGCGAGCTAGGCAGCTGCCTAGGGCGCCGCTGGCCCGGGCGCCTGATGACATCACAGGGCGCCGGGGCACCCCATGATGACATCGCAGCCATTGACGGCCGTGCGAGCAGGGGCGCCGATTGCGCTGCCCTGCCTAGGGCACCAGCTGCTGCAGCTGGCCTCGGGCCGCTCCTGGCGGTAATCCTATCTCTGTGTCAATGCTGGAGGAGGCATGAATGCCTGTCTCACCAGGACAGAGTTGAGGAGTGCCCAGAAGGGCAGGAAAGTAGACTCAGTGGTATCTCAGCACATCAAGTGACAGTCACAATAGTTCTCAATGACCAAACCTGTCACAAATGGGTCAATTGCCTCATGTATTTATTCATCATTCACTGGATAACTTTCCTGTGGAAGGAAATTCAGATAACATTTATTTTCCTTCAAGTCAGTGCTTTTCTTATTAATGTTCAATTAATGGTGGTGTGCCCTCAATCAACCTTTGGTAATTTTGACCTTTTCTAAAGCGCATTGTCTCTGAGATTGGCAGCTAGCCCAGGGCAAGAGCTATTGCTACGGAGCCGGACGGACACCTAGCCAAACTGGTGCAGGAAAAGAGCTCAATAGCAAATCAATGTGACAGCAATCAAAACCAAACCTTTAAGGCGTCTTGCAGGGGAGATAATTAATTTTTCAGTATCATCTCAGAACTAATATTTCAGTGGCATTAAGGAACTAAATTGTTATTGAAATATAAGGCTTCTGGTTAAACTAAGTGTTCAAGTTTGCTCTTCTTCCTAAATCAAAAAAGGAACTGAAAAAAGTTATTTTTTTTAAATAAAAGAAATAATGTACTCTGTGGTATAGCCTGCTATTTATAAACTCAAAACCATTCTGAAGCTTGCCGCTAATACTGGAGGGCCTCCATAATAATCTCTTAACAGCAGCATCAAAGATCATCATGGTTTAATTTATGGTTACATAAATATTCCCGAGAGTTAAATTTAGAACAATTTCCTCAAGACAAGAAGCACAGTGTTCTCACACATGATAGAACTAGTGTGCTCATCTCACTCCTGTATGACAGAAAATAATGTACTGCACTATAAGTTATAATTTTGTTTATTTTATGGGGGCAGCCATGTATGTTCTCACACATGCATGCACACAGAGATACATTTTTTTGCAGTATTACACATGGCACCATCCCTTTTTTCAGTAACTTTTTCCCCAGAAAGTGGGACCTTCCTGAACCATAACCCTGGATCTACACTATCCTGAATGCACTTAATTTTGGAGAACTCCAAATGTGGTTCTGAACTTCACAGCTGTCATCTTTGTCCAGATTCTTCTCTGCTCATTCTGCTCCCCCAAAACAATATCTCTGGGGAAATTCTAATCCACAACCAGATTTTGTGGATTCAGTTTCTCTCTATTTTATGATTCTCATTCAGCTGCAGTCCAAAATGGGGATTTCCACTACTGAAGATGGCAGTAGAGTTTTACAAGATCAATTATTGTTATGAGATTTCTGCTATTTTAGGATGAAATCTGACAAGCATAGATCATGAGATTTTGGGACACCTGAGTACCAGTTCCAGTTTGGCCTCCGATTGGAACATTAATACATGTCCTTATTCAAACATTGCCATGTGCTGTATGAGGAACAGAAATATGTATAGAAGGGAACTTAACTCTGAGAGCAACCACATTTATAAGGTGAGCTGGAGTTTCCGTTCTAGCTCTTCTGATGAAGTGGGTTTTGCTCACAAAAGCTCATGATACTAGATATAATTTTGTTAGTCTCTAAGGTTTCACATTGTTAGCCCTTCTGTAATACTCCATTCCCTATTTTAATGATTGACACAATGTACTGTATTTTGTTTGATGGTGGAGAGTTTACTTTGGATTGTATTTGATTAGTATTAGAAATACTTCTTTTACTTGTCAACTGCTCAGGGAACTGGCACAACATCTGGTGTATGAGCCTAGGTTTGTATTACAGAAAGGTAAAGTTATTATCTCTGATATACAAATAAGAAACTCAAGTGAGTAGAAGAAATGAGGCATTCTAAGCTGTTGGGAGGACAACTGCAGAAAAATAAAGCTATATGTATGTTTTACGGGATTATAATGGTCTTTGTCAAAACTATTTTACTAGCACATCCATAGATAGATAGCCTGTATATATGTCTGAGTTCCTGGAAATATTCATGTTAATTTTATAAGCAATGAAATCTACATAGTACTGTCTGCACTGTTTCTATTATTCATCCGTCATAAAACTTTAATGTGTCCTTTCTACAAAGAAAGAATGTCTACCCAGCAATCTATATATATAGTCACAGAAAACTGCACATACAAAACTGCCAGAAAATTCAAACATCTTCAAGTGTGTGAGCCAGCAAAGCTGCTGCCACTGAGCTCATTTGGAGTAGGATTTTGTTTAATGTGTGTGAGTTGAGCCTGAGGCTGGAGGCGACTGTGTCAAACAGAAGGAAAGAGAAAGGAAAGGAGAGAGGGAGGATGAATTGAGCACCAAAACACGTCTTTTCAATTGGAGATTGGTGGGTATTAAAATGCCCAGCACAGCTTGCTGCCTACATGTGTCTCCTGCATCTGTGCAAAATCACAGCTTGCCCATGGGCACAATGCCAGCCACAAACATAGGAGCTGGGAGCTGCAGAGTAGAAGCAACATTTCCTGATTCCCTGTGGACTGTCCAGGGCTTCAAGGCAGAGATAAATTCTGTTACTATCCCTCATGTGCCTACTACGTTTCAGAAAATGACACTAGTTTTATTTCCATGTCACACTTTTTCTGCTTGACACCTGGTGTCCCGTCCACTCACATGGTTTATCACCAGCATGAGCCCCTCCCGCTGCCTCTGAGTTGTTAAAAAAGGACTTAGTATTTTTATCTATATTATGTATTCCTCCTTACCTCATTTTACATACTTCCAAACACGGTCTCTCACTTTTACATCTCAAGACCATGCAGTAAGATAAAATGTGATCCATCCTGTGGCAAAAAGAATGGGGTTGAATTGAAAGCAAGAACAGGTTAATAACGTAGCAGAATGGAAATCAAATTCCTTGGTACCTCTACTTGTTCTCAACTGCTGTGTTTCTTGGTAAATTTTAATTTGCAAAATATTCAAAACAAAGATCTAGTTCATTTCACTGAAAACCTACCAACGATCACATGTCTGGCCTTTAAATGTTTTTGATAAGCAGGCCAAAGTGCATTCCCCATAGCCATTAAATCCCACATGTCTCATTTCTATAGGCCACTATTATTTATTAATAGTAAAATCTTTACTGCTCAAATAATAAACATGATTTTGTTTTGTTGTCCATTTCGCTCACTTCTAATACCCCATTGTGTTGTTTCTGAGCTATAGCGCTCATCTGAAGAATCAACTTATGTAAATAACTAAGGGTATGTCTACACTACCCCGCTAGTTCGAACTAGCGGGGTAATGTATGCATACCAAACGTGCAAATGAAGCCCGGGATTTGAATTTCCCGGGCTTCATTTGCATAAGCCGGGCGCCGCCATTTTTAAATGCCGGCTTGTTCGACCCCGTGCCGCGCGGCTACACGCGGCACGGACTAGATAGTTCGAACTAGCAAGCCATTCCGAACTATCTAGCCCGTGCCGCGTGTAGCCGCGCGGCACGGGGTTCGAACAAGCCGGCATTTAAAAATGGCGCTGGCCGGCTTATGCAAATGAAGCCCGGGAAATTCAAATCCCGGGCTTCATTTGCACGTTCGGTATGCATACATTACCCCGCTAGTTCGAACTAGCGGGGTAGTGTAGACATACCCTAAGAGGTTAGAATCATACTGTGACTGGCCCCTATATGAGTATTCAAATAGCCTTCCCACCTTGTGTTTCTTGCACAGGACCTGGCAATACTAGTCATCCTTCATGTCCTCCGAGGGTGGTTGCTAAGTTCTCTGGTGGTGCAAAAGGGGCTGGCAGGAAAAGAGACCATGCCCTCCTCCCTTCCCCCCCAGCTTTCCCATCAATCAGCAAAGCTGGCTAGCAACAGAGGACTATAGGCTCACTGCACCACCTAGGTGTGTTGGAGTGGGCATACACTTCCTGAATTCCTAGAAATTCTGAAGAAGCATTGTGCTGCTTAGTTCCAGTGGCTGTGTGGTGTTGTTGCAGGTTAGTGTGGTTTGGCACCCACTCACAATCTGTACCAGTCCCTTATAGACAAAATTGATGAACTCTGCTGAATGTGGTATTGTAAATTAATCAAATACTAGCATCGTTACCCAAAAGGATACTCGTTTTCCCAGTCTACGACTCATATGGAGATCACTGGAACACTGAAGCCATAGGTTAAAATAGGAGCATTATTATAAATCCAAGGAAAATTTACTTTGATTAACAGAGTGCACAACCTTCCGCTTCTAATAAAGGAGGAGGAATTGGCAGCTAACCTTTCATGCTTTCAAAAAGCTCTGCTCACACGCATATATGGTATGGGCAAAATGTTGCCCTTGACTACACTGAAGCCAGTAGGCTTGCCCTGGTGTAGCTGAGAACAGAATATTACCCTCCGTAATTTGTCATTTTAGCACAAAGCGCTGTTCCTGATGCTCTCTGCTATTTGCTTACCTGGAGCCTGAGCCAGCTCCCACTGAAATCAAATGTGAGCTGGTCTCAGGGGCGTTGGAACAGACCCACAGTGACACTGATGAATCTGTTTGTATCTGAATTTTCAATCTCTTTCACCCCAGCTGCCTACATCCACCCGAAAACCTCCTGTGCTCTGTTCTAACCTTCCCTTGGGGTGCAATCAGTGTTTAATGTTGCAATTGACTGACAACACCCACTATTCTCTAGGTTGGATGCATTGGAGATGGTCTTTATTCTCCTCTTCCTCCCCAGTAATTCCCTTTCCTAGGTTCTTCAAAAGAAGAATAATACTTCCTTTGCAGTTTGGATTGGATATGCCTTCTAATTAAATTCTCCTGATCAGATGAGCTAAACTCCCAATTTCTGCACACTGCAGATTAGGTTACTTTTCATTTCCACAGCTCTCTGGTGAGACAGGCTCTTTCTTCATTTCTGTGATATTGATTTTGTGTCTCTTTGGCTTTCCTCTGCTACAGGAAGACTTCAAATAATTCTACAACTTTACAAATCCCTTTTATAGTGATCTCAGGGATTTACAAATTGTCCCTTAAAAATAAACTGTGCCTATCCCTCAGTTAATCTCCCAAAGGTTACACATTATTAAAGCCTATTTTTATTATATGTTTGTGTAAGAATACAGAAGTTGAAGTAATATGCAGTTATAGATCACTGTCACTCCTGTACCTCTGTAGTATTACCCAACAGATCCATCTGGGAATAAGACTAAAAAAATTAATTTCTTTATTGCATTACTCCTTGCAGCTTGCAAAATTGTGTCAATATCCGGAATCCCTATTTGGGATGAGGAGTGTTGAGTCTGAGGGCCAGATACCAAGTTACTATAATAGTTTAAATCCTAGTTCTAATGACTTATAGTTCACATGGGGCTCGTCTACACTGGCCCCTTTTCCGGAAGGGGCATGTTAATTTCAGCTATCGTAGTAGGGAAATCCGCGGGGGATTTAAATATCCCCCGCGGCATTTAAATAAAAATGTCCGCCGCTTTTTTCCGGCTTTTAGAAAAGCCGGAAAAGAGCGTCTACACTGGCCCCGATCCTCCGGAAAAAGCGCCCTTTTCCGGAGGCTCTTATTCCTTTGAAGTAATTCCTTTGAAGTAGGAATAAGAGCCTCCGGAAAAGGGCGCTTTTTCCGGAGGATCGGGGCCAGTGTAGACGCTCTTTTCCGGCTTTTCTAAAAGCCGGAAAAAAGCGGCGGACATTTTTATTTAAATGCCGCGGGGGATATTTAAATCCCCCGCGGATTTCCCTACTACGATAGCTGAAATTAACATGCCCCTTACGGAAAAGGGGCCAGTGTAGACGTAGCCATTGACTGTAATATCAGCCATGCCTCTGGTCAATGATTTGGAGCCTTTTTTGTTGGGTTAGGATTGAAAAACCTCAGTGTTGGCAAAACCAACAGAAATACTAATAGTTAACCAGATTCACTGCTGGATTAGGCAACAGTAACAATAGCTCAGAACTGAAAATAAGAATGACCATACTGACCAAAGTTCCATCTAGTCCACTCTCCTGTCTAAGATTTCCAGGTGTCCGGTTTTTGCCCGGACAGTCTGGTATTTCTGGCCTCTATAAGGCCATCAGGGACATTCTTCCCCTACCATGTTCGGCGGGGAAAGTAAGGAGTGTGGGGATTTTTAAAGGCGCAGTTTCCTTTTTTTTTCTTTCTTTTTTTGTTCAACCAATTTTTCCTGACATGTTCAGGATTTTTTGTAAAAGGATCCGGCAATCCTAATCGTGTCTGGTGACAGTGATAGGTGCCCCAGAGGGGCATTATTCAGCAGTAAAGTCTGTTCCACAATTCAGGATAATACGTGGTTCCAATTTGCCATCTCCTCCTAACATGGACAAGAAAGGTTCATTCTGCTTCATAGATAGTAAATACATAATCATCATTTGAAAATTTCTGTGGTTTTGGTTTTGTTTTTGCTAGAACTGGTTTGTCCTAAAAACTTGACATGAAGTTTGTTTAAATATAGTGGCGAGATCTGGTGCATGGTGAAAGGCATAAATGGAAAGCTGATCAGCCAGCAAATCAAAGACATTGGAAAAGCCCATCAGGTTCCTAAGGAACACTGGGGGTTCTACTGGGCACTGGAAGGTTATCTGGAATTCTAACTAGTTTTAAATCAGGCATGGGCAAAATACAGCCCACGGGCTGGATCCAGCCCACCAAGCCACTGGATCTGGCCCATGGAGGCAGTGGGGAGCCCTAGGAAGGTTCCCCTGCTGCCCCATGCGCCATGCAGAAATGCAGCTGCAGGACTCCATTTCTGTTTTAAAATTGGAGGGGAGGGAAAAGTTTTAGGAGCCATCCTTCCCCCAGCAAAATCCCATTGGCCCGTTTCTGTTCAGAAACCAGCCAATGGGAGCTGCTTGTTGGAATAACGGGCAGCCAAGAAGAACCACGCCCCTCTCCTCTGCTTAGTTATTCAATGAAGCACATGGCCAGGCAAGCAGGCAGGATGGCTGGCTGGGAAACATTTTAAGCTCTGCAAGCCTTAGTTCTGCAGGCAGACAGGCTAGTTTGGCAGCTGGCAGGTAAGCCTCTTGGGCACAGCCTGCTTCTGGCACCTCAGCCCTTTCCTGCCCCAATCCTCTGCCTCCTCCCACTCCATATACGCAAACCCTCTGTCCCCCTCTTACACCCATACTCCCTCCCAGCTCTGGCACCCCAGTCTCCTGCCCCAGATCACAATCCCCTCCTACCCCAGGTCACATCCCAAACCCCCTGCCTTAGGTCACAACTACTTTCTTCTCCCAAACTCCCTCCCAGACTCCAGTCTCCCTCCTGCATCACAATCCCGTACCCCAAGCTCCCCTCTGCACCCAACCTCCATCCCAGGCCCCGCATCTCCTCCATTAATATCCTGGAAGAGTGCGGCCCTCAACCACTTTCCAAAATCTTGGAGTGGCCCCTGTCAAAAATTATTGCCCACCCCTGCTTTAAATGATCTGTTCCTCACAGCTCAGAGTGCTTGTGGAGCTCATGAACTCTTCAGGGCTAATGAATTCTGCAGCCCTTCTCAAGCATTCCTCCTCTGTCTCCTTGAATCCTGCACCCTATCCAAGCTGTGCTTTAATGGGGAACTTTTATGGCCAGATCCTCTGTTGGCGTAAACTGGTGCAACTCTGTGGACTAAGGATTACATGGGCAGCAGGTCATCTAAGTCAATGTAGACTCAATGTAGTCTACATGTAGACTTTTTAAAGTCATTACCATCACCATATGTTTATTTAAGGTCCACAAAAGGTCATGCAGAATTTAGAAGGCCCGCAGGAAAGCCAGAGTGGGATGAGGACCAGATACTTAGATGTGGAATATGTGGAAACAGGCTTAACAATAAAGAGGACTCAGTAGATGAGGGGACTGCATCTACCTGGTGGCCAGTTTTTCATGAGATTGAGCTACTTGGGACTTTGATTGTTTCTTCACCTGTAGGGATATAGAGTCCAATATTATGCTGCATCAGTGGGTTACTGGTTTTCAATGCCATGACCTTTTGTAGTCTTGGTTCTGTGAGGTATTATTGTTTAAAGTAACAGCCTTTATTTACTAGCAGGATTCATCCCTCGCTGCAGCCACTCCCCTGGGCAGTTCTTATTTATGGGCTGAGGTGCTGTTGAAACAATAAACATAGGAAGCTTTGTTTGTGTGAAGTGAAAATGAGGTGACAGCTTTTGCAGTCTGATTCCGGCCATTTTCTTTCATGTCAGGGTGCAAATGCCAGCTGAGGCCTGACACCTTGTTTAATTGTGTGAAGAAAGGACTGAGATTTCTCAATTACCTTTAAATTAACTGCTGCCTGCCATTATATGTTCCCCAAGGATCAATGAGAGGAGGGCACTTAAAAGGGGAGTTTTGCAGGCTGCCTGAACGTACGCTATCTGGGTGTCCAAAAAATCTGTCACTGACATTTTTATCCCCAAGTTTAGTGCTTTAATTAGGAACCTTCTGCATGTCCTGTCTTCACAAACACCATCTGGCATACAGTGGAAAACATTCTCCATTTTCTTTAGAACAGAAAAGTGGAAGTTTCCAAATGTCATTTGCTTCAGTTTAGGGATTTGGCTGGGAAGGTGGGGGGAGGTGAAATAAAACTTCTGAACCATTTCAAAGCAGCAAGGATACAAACAGGAAAATGGAATCTGCATCCAGGCTTGGCTTTGGAGTTAGAATATTTATGATTATGATGCACTAGTGCAAGCATTTTCATTGTTGACATATGTATGTGGATTATACTACACGGCCCATTTTACCACTTCTGTGGCCAGAGCCGGTAGGGGCTCTTTTTATATATGAGTTTGCTTTTTAGTGAATCGATTAATCATCACTGAAGTTGAACATTTTGTTTCTTCAAGAGGCAGACCCCCTTGAAGGATTTTATTGCAGGGTAGAGATCTCGGTTTAAAAGTAAATCCTTGAATAGATTTGGATCCAGCTATATATTACGCATTCACAAATGACTGAATCTGTTCTGTAATGTCAGTTCTTTGTTGTTACCCCATGCACTAGGTGGAAAAAATCCACCATTTTAACAATTATAGACTATAATTCTAAACACTGTGCTGTACCTATTGAGGCAGACCTTTAATTAACTAAATTGGGAGTGAAGAACAGACTCTGAATGGGCTGGAATCTTTAAAGCCTATTAGAGAGTGATCTCTTTTGGACTTACTGAAATCATTGTAAAGGAGAGTGATGAAATTATCTTAGACCAGTGGTCTCCAATCTTTTTAACCACAAGATCACTTTTTCAATTTAAAATAGTGATAGAGATGTAGCCATGTTAGTCTGGTGTGGCTGAAACAAAATACAGGACTATGTAGCACTTTAAAGACTAACAAGATGGTTTATTTTTTTCAATTTAAGTGCAATGTAAGATCTACCTCAAACCCAAACACCCTTGCCCCACTTCCTTCCTGCCCCTTCTCTGAGATCTCACCCTGCTCACTCCATCTCTTTTCCTATAAATATAATAATATGGAGATATACCTGTCTCATAGAACTGGAAGGGACCTTGAGAGGTCATCGAGTCCAGTTCCCTGACCTCATGGCAGGACCAAGTACCATTCCTCCCCCATCCTCACTCACTTTCACCAGGCTGGGGTAGTGGGTTGGGGTGCAAGCTCTGGTCTTGTGCCAAAGAATTTGGAGTGTGGGAGGGGTTCTAGACTTAGCCCACAGTGTGAGATAGGGGTCCAGGTGGGATTTCAGGGTGCAAGCTCTGGGAAGGAGTTTGGGTGCAGGGGAACCCACGTCTGGGGCAGGAGAAGGTTCAGGGCTGGGACAGGGGTTCAGGAAGCAGTCTCTGGCTGGGCACCATTTAACTGAGATGGCTTCTGGGTGGTGGAGCAGTGGGATTAAGGCAGGCTTACTCCTGCCCTGGCCCTGTACCACTCCTGAAAGCAGCTTGCATGTTCAACAATGGCTCCATGTGCTGCCCCTCATCTACAGGCACTGAGCCCACAGCTTCTACTGGCTACAGTTCCCCATTATTAATCAATGGGAGCTGCAGGAGTGGTGTCTGCAGGCAAGGACAGCATGTGGACAGTATGTGCTCTGCCTTTCTCAGGGGCTGCAGGGGCAAGCAATAAATGAAGTTAACAACCACCCCCCAAGTATGTGTAGGGTCAGGAGATGAGAGTGATGGACAGTTGGTGTTTGTGAGAATGACAGAGATGCACACAGTGAATGAGAGTGACAGAGATTTGCATTGCCAGGCTCCCTCCATTCCTTTCACTCTGTGTGGCGATAGGGTACAGAAGTGGGGAGGAGGAGGGACACCCTGACATCAGTACCCCCCCCTTCTCCCACGTCCTGCACAGCAAGCAGGAGGCTCCCATGGGGGCAGTTCCAAGGCAGAGGGCAGGAGCAGCATGACAGTGGGTGGAGGGGCAACTGAAGTGCCAGTGCCCGATAGCTTCCTGGCCAAACCAGTCAGGATCCCCTGTCAGAGGCTCCAAGATCTACCGGTAGAGCCCAATCTACTGGTTGGTGACCACTGTCTTAGACATATCTTGCTAGCCTTAGAGAGTGCAAAACACTTGAACTATGATTTGTATTTGGGATGCCTCCTTCCTTAACACTGTCACTGGGATTAAATGTGACTGTTCTGTATCTACCCGACACAGGAAAAGCACTGTAGCAAGACAACACATGGAGCTGGAATTTGCTGTCAGGAGATTGACTAGATTTATTCACAGCAAGTTCGCAGATACACACTAGTACAATGGAAAGGACTGGTCATCAACAAATCTTTCAGTAGTGCTGAAAGTTGTGTATGAAGAACATTCAAATTTAAAAATCAATCAATCATCCTTTAAATTGAAGTACAACCCTAACTCCCTTAGAAATGACCGAAAATACAAAAGGAAAAGGTAGAGTTGTGAAACTTAATCTGTTGTGATGAAGATTTTAAGAAAGGGGTAATAGGGTATAGATCCTTTAAAAAGGAAAATCCCCAAAATGAAGAAAAATAATAAGACCATGGACTTGGATGACAGACTTTCAGTGAAGATTCAGGATTCTTCCTGCTAGATGTTATCATAACTTGGTAGATGGTGACCTCCTCTTGAAATTTATATTGAACAAATCTAGCAGCATGGTGCGGCCGGGGGACTGTGCTGGAGGTGTCATCTTTCATATGAAGAAACATTAAAAACCCTGATCCCTTGCAGTAATTAACCATGGTATGTTGTCCATGACAATGGTACTGTCTAACTCCAGATTAAATTTGAATAGTGGGTCAAATTCTCTCTACCACTATTTTCTCCTTAGTCCACTTAGTTCTCTATTTCTCTCTCTCTCTCTCTCTCTCTCAACTGGTTAAGTGTTGGTGTTCACTGCATGCCAAATTTTACCCCAAAACGAGCTGTCTACATTTCAGTGATGAAGTGAATCAGATGCAATTTAAGTGCTGTAGGATCATAGGTATTATGTTTGTTTAAAAGATTTTAAAGGTTTTGTACTTATTGTATGGGAACTACTTGCCCCATCCTTAAAATTAAAATCCTAAATTAAGATGATCAGAAATAGGAATGCCAATTATTCTATAAATTTGGGGAAATAAAACAAATCTAGCCATTAGTTTTCTGTGTACCTAGACCTAAGTCACCAAAGATTATCTTCAATGCCTGAGATGACACACAGAGTAACACATCTTTTTCAAAAGTACTCTGCTACCAGCAGCTCTCAGGCATTCATAACAATAGGAGCTATTGAGTGCTCTTAGGAAAATCTGGGTCCAATTGTGGACAACTGAACGCTTTTTAAAACCTACCCTTCTAATCATCCCTTCACATAGTAAACTCTCAAGCTTTTGAAGTCACTGTCACAATGATGTCAAAGTCTTTTTTTGCGGGGGTGGGGGGAAAGGTTTGACCAATTCTGACACTGACTTAAATAACATTTTGCCTAGAGGCATTAACAAGGGCACATGCCCTGCCCTTGAGTTGAGCTGAGAGAACCTTGATTAGCTTCTAACTGTTGTTTTGTTAATCTAATGAATGGCTTTTTAGGAAACAACAAAGTAAATGCTTATTAGTCCTGAAGACTTCATCCATTATAAAACTCCAGGCCTCCGAAAGGTCAGAAAATGACAGAATGGAGGAGGAAAACTTTTAAACATTCCCATCTGTCTTAGTTATTTACCATGTCAAATACAGTTGACAGAATGGTTTTTATTTTGTCTGATCCTTACAGACGGTAAAGGCCTGTTTCTCACACTCCTCTGGAAGAACCCTGAATATAAACCTGGAGATGTCATAAATGAGAAAATAACATAAATGAGAAAGTAACGCCTGTCCATTGTACTCAGGTAGAAGAATCCTGAGTCTCACAAATGAATTATTCCAGATGAGCAGTGTGCAGAAAATAAGCAGCTGATGCCCCTTAGACTTTGTTTAAAAAATTAACATATATTTATCTAATCTGAATAAACACTTTATTATAGTGTGATTCAGTGTCTCAACCTCAGTGAATGCTTCTATACGGCACCTATCCTAGTGCTTGTCCAATGGAAACAAATGACAATAAAAATTGTTTCCTCCTATCCCACCCCAACACATAATTTTGTGTCAATGCATCTGAAATGGCGGCAGCCTAATACAGTAACTCAGATCTGCTCCTGCCTATTCTAGTCCCTCCATCCTTGAGATACAGAGAGCATAACATACTCACGGTACAGAGACTGGATTGAATTTAAACTGCAGAACAGTCCCCATCACATCATTCACTCCTGTGGTGATTCCTTGAAAGCAAGAAATCCAGATTTTGTTCTCTCCATCTGCCTCTATTATGCTGCAAAAATGGTTGGGTGAGCAATAAGTTGCTTTAATTTGGACAAAATCTTCATGACAGAAATTCAAAAGTAAGAAAACTCTTTTGCTTCTGCTACACTGGTTAACTTGGAGGTTATTGCACAATGCATGTATATACTTTGGCTATGGTGGCTTTTTATAGTGTGATAGCAAATTGGCAGTATTATCTCACTGTGAGATTGCAGTGGAAATTAGGCACTTTTTATTATGTTGCAAGAGCCACATGTTACATGCTGCCTGTGGTTGTCCTGGCCCTGATTACCTTGTATTAAAATACCCTATTACATTTTTATAGCCTTAAATTGCAAATGCACCTTACTTATCCCACAGTTAAAAAAATTCTCTTTTTTTTAAGGGAAGACAAAGCTTTAGTCTGAGAAAGGTGTTAGATGTCTCGTATGATATAGGGCATTATGTCAATAATTTTTATTGCTAAGTCAAAGTTTATTTTTAATCGTTCTGACGTCAGTACAATGCACTCTGCTAATGTGAGATGAAAATGGATTGTGCCGTTTTCCAGCAGCTACAGTGTGGATCAGATAAAAATGATATGAATGTGCTCAGAAATGGGAAGTGGAGGCAGAAACAAGTCACCAATAAATATCTGCCTTGTACCAAGACAATAGTATTTACACTGGGAAGAGAAAAATCGCTCTTGGAAGCGATCAGTGGTCTTTTGGACAGAAGATAGACTGACTCTGGCAAGTATTTTAATGTTCATTATAATGATATCACTGAGCTGCATATATGCTGAGCAAACTTCCCTAAATAGCTCTCCCAGTGTACTTATATCCTCAACCTCAGTCCCCTCCTCATTAGCTCCTATAGGTCTCGTGAGCAGAAAATTCACATTACACCAAATTGTATCATTATTATTTTTAGAAAGTTGAAAAAAATCCACTGGGGACACCATGATAGAGAGACACCATGAAGCACATTTCACTTCTGTCCAAAGTTTCATTTCAACTCATGACTGTTTTGCATTAAAACTACATAGGGGATCCAGTCATTAATATAGTCAACCAACACAGTGGTGATATACAGACTCCATGATGATTAACTATGAAGGGCAGTATTGTGTGGCCTGATCCTATTACTCTGAAATCCATAAGGGCTTTGTTGTCTGAAGTATGTTTACCTACTAAAATGCAACAGGCCTCCTTTTATAACACTATCTGTCAGTGTTTGAGTGAATGCAAATGGTAAGTTAATAGCAATAGGCTGCTACAAATGGAAAAAAACAAACCAAGAGTAACAACACATTTTGATTCATGCTCCTAAACTCCTTGCAGTTGTATTTCATAGGAATTATGGCATTGTTTAAACCATCACAATTATTCTGGTTCTCTGTAATCTCTGCAATAAGAGCAATCATACTAGAGTCAGAGTAACTATTATGTAAATCTACAATCCAATATAATGTGTTGCCCAATCCAATATAATATGGATGTAAGTCATGTCACCTTCTGGAGCTTCAGGGGGTAGCTGAGTTAGTCTGTTACAGAAAAAACAAATGGTCTGGTAGCACTTTATAGACTAACAAAACATGTAGATGATATCATGAACTTTCCTGGGCACAGCCCACTTCTTCAGATGACTGGAGTATGAGTAGGGGATATGAAAACTCGAAATAAATAGGAGAAGGGAAGGGGGGTAGAGAAACACGGTGGCAGATGCACTGCTGGCCCTTTTCAACAGGGTGGGGCTTCCCCAGGAGGTCCTCACGGGCCAGGGATACAATCGCAAGTCGGCCCTGCTCCAGTGCTTGTGGGAGAAGCATGGGGCCTGCCTCACCTGAACCCCAGCATATGGCGCCCGGTCCAACGGGCTGGTGGGGAGGTTCCAGGGGACCCTGAAGCAGATGCTGGAGGCCTTCATGCACCTGCACCCGCAGAACTGAGAGAAGAACTTGCCCCACCTGCTGTCTGCACATAGGGAGGCACCCCGAGGGTCTGCCAAGTTCTCGCCGATGGAGCCAAGGTGTGGAAGGAGGAAGGACCCCCCAGGCTTGCTGAGAGAGTTGGGGGGGGGGGGAACCGCCCTGGATGGACTGTTCTCTACTCTCCCCTCCCCCCTTCCCTTCTCCTATTTATTTCGAGTTTTCATATCCCCTACTCATACTCCGGTCATCTGAAGAAGTGGGCTGTGCCCATGAAAGCTCCTGATACCATCTACATGTCTTGTTAGTCTGTAAAGTGCTACCAGACCATTTGTTGTTTTTTATGTCACTTTCTGTTATTGTAAATCATGTCATTTTCCTAGTAACTTTCAGTAATTGCTTGTACAACCTTTAAGCTTTGTAACATTCCATCATGTGACAAGGGAGTGTGTGTATGTGTGGTATGTAAGTTATGTTTGTGTGTAAGTGATAAGAGAGCGTGAATAAGGGAATGTCTGTGCCTGGGTGGAAAGGAACTGTAAGGCTACAGACTTGGAGCCAAGAGCCAGGTGGGGTCTGATGTAATCATCTCTTGCACATGAGTAAGGCAAAAACAGAGATATAGAAAAGATTAGAAGAATAACTTAATATTCATGAGGAGAATGAGAACTAGGTGGGCCTCTTGGTGACAGACACAGAAAAAGAACTCAGTGTATGTGACAGCTCACCAGCCCAGAATCATGACTGTAGGCACAGACATCAGACCCACCATGCTTGGCCTCTTTTGCTATCTCTGTGCAACTCATTGCCTGTGTGTCTGAGTGTATGGATTGTGTGTGCGTGTGTGAAGGAGTTCCAGTCCTTTTTTGCTTGATCCAATATGTGTAACCCTGGGTTGGTCATGAGTGAAATTAGGTAACAGTAGCAATCATGTAAGTCAAGTTTGCAAACCATTTACAATTTCTACATATAACCCTCTATTTCCACACATCAGAACTTTACAAAACATTCATTTTATAGGATGAAATGTTCATTCTTAAGAGATTTTTTTTAAAAGGGGTTGAGTAAAATTCCTTCAGCTGAGTTTGACTTGCAAAAATACATTTTTCCTGTGTTAGGAAAATTGAAGATGCTAATTTGAGCATGTTGTGTAAAGCCTCTGCCTGAGCATTACCCTATACATTGGAGCTACTTGATTTACACACACATTTTCTGGAAATGCATTAAATTGCAAGGTCCTGCCAACACATGACTTAGAGAATGACAAAACCTGCTGCTGACTGCATTGCTATGAACACTGTTTGTGGGGACAGTTTTCTTCTAAGTCACTTTATTACTGCTGATTTGTAGATGATTCAGATAGGAATTGTTCTCAGCCAGTTGTTGTCCTTTAGGAGGTGTCTTTGAAACTATTGAGCCTTGAAGCTTTGTAATCGTTTCTTTGTAACTTTCAGCTGCTTTGCTTTTTAAGCTTACTTATTATAAGCTCCCTGATAGTTGAACTTTGCAACTTTGAAATCTGTTGTAACTTCCAGCCACTTTGCTTTTTAAATCCTGTAACTTACTCTAAGCTGAATTCCACCCCGTGGTAAGACTGTACATGTGAATGGAGACTGGGGCATGTTTGGGGTGAGGAAAACAGCAAGGCTATGTCTACATTGGCGTGATTTTGCACAAGAACTCTTTTGCGGAAGAGTTCTTGTGCAAAAACTCTTCCAGAAGAGAGCGTCTACACTGGCATGTGCCTTTGCGCAAGAGATGTGCTTTTGCGCAAGAGCATCCGTGCCAGTGTAGACGTTCTCTTGCGCAAGAAAGCTCCGATGGCCATTTTAACCATAGGGCTTTCTTGCGCAAGAAATTCATGTTGCCTGTCTACACTGGCCTCTTGCGCAAGAACAGTTGCACAAGAGGGCTTATTCCTGAGCGGGAGCATCATATTTCTTGCGCAAGAAGCACTGATTTCATACATTAGAACGTCAGTGTTCTTGCGCAATAACTCGTGGACAATGTAGACAGGCAGCAAGTTTTTGCACAAAAGGAGCCGCTTTTGCACAAGATTACGCCAATGTAGACACAGCCCAAGGCTAAAAATGTGGAGCTGGGAGCCAGGTGATGACTAATTAAAGAAATCATGGAGACACCACTGCTCTAAACAAACAAAGGACTTGGATTGAGGGAGGTTTGGGCATGTTTTTTGGGGATGAAGGGCCCTGCATGCATGACAGGATCTGCCCAGTTCCAATAAAAAGGGGACCGCAGGTGACAGAAGCCTTCTTTATGATTAGCTTGCCCACCGGGATCCATGGCTGCAGGAAGATGCTCCAAACATGCTACGCCTTGGCTTTTTCTTTCTCTCTCTAGAGGCTACGTCTACACTGCAGGCTTCTTGCACAATAACTTTTTGCAGAAGAAATCTGCAAAAAGTTCTTGCACAAGAGCGTTTCCACACTGCCATGGATGCTCTTGCGCAAGAAAGCTCTGATGGCCATTCTGTGAATGGCCATCAGAGCACCTGTGCTTTTTCCAATAGGGGTTTCTTGCACAAGAAACCCCTGTTGTCCATCCACACACACCTTTTAGTGCAAGAACTCTTGCGAAGAAAGGTTTATTCCTTTTAGAAAGAGGACTAAATCTTGTGCAAAAAGCCCTGTCTTCTGACAATCTTTTTCTTGTGCAAAAACGTGCTTGTAGTGTGGACGGTCCATGAGTTTTTGCGCAAAAACTCTGCAGTGTAGACGTAGCCTCAGTAACCATTGTCTGCATAAATGTGTGAGCTCCTTCCCCTTGAGTTTAACCCTATAGTGGCATTCAATGACAGCTCAGTCCCCTTTAGTTTAACCCTGTAGTGAATTGTTAATTCCTCATTTAATAAATCCATATGAGTGTAACCCTGGGGTGTTCTCCAGTGAAATTTGGGATAACTGAACAGGGTTATGGCAAAATCTCTTGGGGTCAGATCCTGCTGAGTATCTGTCTGTTAATGTTTGAATCTTGGCTACTCCTCCAGAAGAACTAATGTCTTGGTTCTGAAAAAGGTTAAATCACAACCACAATGTTAAGACTACTTGAAAAATGGATGCTTAGAAGGAGCTAGTAAATGTTGTTCGGTGGAAGTTGAGAGGTAAGGTACTTTTAGTCACACTATGGCAAGTGTGTACTGATCAAATCTAATTAAAAGGCAGAAATGACTCCAAACAGCTACTGTCTCATTGTTAGCCCCATGGTCACCAACCAGTCGATTGCGATCAACTCGTAGATTGCAGGGGCATGGCCAGTCGACTGTGAGGCAGTGTTCCCAGCCCCACTTGGTCCCTCCCCACCCACAACAAGGAGCCTGCACTGGTGCTACAGCTTCCCACAGAAATAGAGCTAGCTCTAGCTCCTACAGCGTGGGAGGAAGATCCATAGCTGAGCTAGCTCCGGCTCCTGTGGCATGGAGGGGGGGGGGGGGGAATCCCGGAGCTGGATCTGGCACAAAACCTTGGCACTTCTCCCCGCCACACTGCAGGAAGGAAGGCAGGACGAGAAAGGAAGAGAAGACAAGAAAGCGTGCGCTCCTTCCCTGGCCACTACAGCATGTGCTTTCTTGTTTCTCTTTCTTCCCCATGCTCTGGGAAGGCTGGGGGCAGACAGCCCCCGCCAGGCTTCTGCGCAATCACAGGCTCCCAGCGCCAATGGCGGCCCCACCTCCCAACCTGGGAGTCCCAGCTGGGAGGAGGGGCTGGGAGGCGGAGCCACCATTGGCACTGGGAGCCTGTGATTGCACAGAAGCCTGGCAGAGATAGAGGGAGTGGTTGGGAGTCCACCCCCGCAAGACTCCCAGTGCCAATAGTGTTCCCGCCTGGGAGTCCCAGCGGGGAGGCGGAGTTGAGATTGCCACTTATCCTGCATTCCTTTTTTTTTTCTTTCTCCCTCCATTAGGGAGTCCAATATTTTTTGGGAGACCATCCGGCAACCCTAATGGAGATGCCTAGGTACCAGTCGAGCTGCTTCTTCCCTGGCCAGACTACCACCAGTACCAAGCCCTCTGGCCAGACCCTCAACCCGCACCCCCACATCCGTAAGCCTGTGGCTTGCTCCCATACCCTAACCTTCAACCTGACCCTAACATTCTCCAGTCTGGAGCCCTCTCCCCGATCCAGCATCTCCACCTCCTCCTGCACCCAAATTCCCTCCCAGAGCTTGCACCTCTCAGCCGTTCCCACCTCCAAACCGCTCATTCCCACCCCAGATTCCGCACCTCCTGTCTCAACCCAGTGAGAGTGATGATGGAGAGAAAGGGAATGGAGGGCACTGGGCCTCAAGGAAAAGGTGGGGTCTTGAGGAAGAGGTGGGGTTGATCTTGGCTTGCCCTGACATTTAAAAAGTGATCTTGGGTGTAAAAAGGCTGGAGACCACTGGTTTAGTCATTCCCTCAGGTTATGTTTTTGGACTGTCTTAGTGTGGGCCTCCTGGCATCATGATCCATAACATGTTATTGCTGCCCCTTTTAGACCCAAGAGGCTAGTCAAAGTTTGGGGCCCTGGGAGTTCCAGTTGAAAGTAGAAATTGATGGAGTCTGGTAGTCTCTGTGATACAATCTTGTTTATTGCCAAGGAATGTATGAAGTCCGGCTTCTCTGAACACAGGAGGAAGTTAGAACAGAAGGAGCAATTTGGTAGCTTATAGCCCCCAATGGCTCCTTACGCAACAGACCAAAAGCTCTTTCTCTGACTTTTTCCCAGGGTTGCACCTTCCTTATAGGCTAATGTTTGGCTTTCTTGACTTTTGTCTCAGTCTCTGTTTTAATCTTGTCTCCGTTCATGTATGTTCTCTTCCATTCCTTCTGTCCACCTCCCCCCCTGCACCTAGTGACAATACCAGTGGATCTGCATGTCCACATGGCACAAGTTTCTGGGCAGACTCTGTTAGACTTTATTTTGTCTGTGACCCCTTACAGAGTTTCTACATCCATGGTGGCCAGGATGGTATTTTCAGGAAGATTACTGATGTTTTGTAGTTTTCTCAGGAAGTTGGTGGTGTTGCGAAGGTAGCTAGGGATGTTTGTGTCATAGGGTCTGAGGACAGAGGCAATGTAGCCAGATAATCCTCTTGTAAGTGTGCCAATGCTTGAGATGATGGGTTGTCTGGGATTTTTAGGTTTGTGTGTCTTGGGTAGCAGATAGAAAACTCCTGCTCGGGAATTAGGCGGGGGTGTTGGTGTAAATCTAGTCCTGAGCAGCATCAGGGAGTTTCATGAGCAGTTGTTTCAGGGGGTCTTTTTGTATTCTTTAGTGGGATCACAGTATAGAGGCTTGTAGAATCTGTTATTGGTAAGTTGTCTGGTTGCCTCCCATTCATAATCTGTTCTGTTCATGATGACTACAGTGCCCCCTTTGTCAGCCTCTTTGATTTTGATGTTAGAATTGTTTTTGAGGCTGTGTACAGCAGTGTGTTCTGCATGACTAAGGTTGTATGTTATATGTTGTTTTCTGCTGACAACGTCAGCTTGAGAATGTTTGTGGAAGCAGTCGATGTAGAAATAAAGACTCTCGTTACAACTGTTAGTAAGGGTCCACATAGAAGCCTTCGTCTTGTGGGATTGGCAGGGAGGAGCAGCAAATCTGTGTGTTGTACATCAGTGTGTTGGAAAAAATCCTTCAGGCAGAGGCGATGAAAATAGGCATCCAAATCTCCACAGAACTGAATCATCTTCATAGGGGTGGTGGGGCAGAAGGAGAGTTAGCTTTAAACCCTTGGGATGGACTTCGGTGTAGGTGTACGTGTGCTAAGCTAGAGTTTTTCTTAGGTGCAAGGACTAGTGAAGGGGAACAGTTTGTTCCACTAAAGACATTTAATTTTAAAACACAGTAGGTGCTATTTATTTACTGAGCTCAGGAGTTAGTTTATTGCTGTGTGTGCTGGGTCCCTCATTCCAAGTAAGAAAACAGAGAAAAGACAGTGATGGAGGTAAGTACCACACTGCAGTAAATGTCAAGATTCTAATCACATTTGCTGTATTACTTCCAGTTCAGAACTATCCCAGTGTGCTGTACAGACGCCCTCTAACTTATTGCTCCATACTGCCCACAGAAATGTATATAATGACATGACAGACTCTTACCCTCCCCATAAAGACCAAACTCACTTAGCTACTTAACTCTAAGCATGTAAGTATTGCCATTGTGTGTAGGATCTGAGGTCCATGGGTCTCCAGTGCTGGCAGGTCCCTCGGGTGGTGTCAACTGTCCCCCTGTTATGCTTAAACAAAGCACGCGAGATCTTTTATAGGGGAAAAGGCAGCACGTGGCATTTATTGAGAATACAACAGTAGCATAAGCTTTTCAGTCACTCACACACACCAACACCATACACACGCAGTCCTGTCAGACAATGGTATAGTTACCAGTCCAGAGTCTGGATCAATCTAGTAGCCAGCTAGATCAACCACAAAGGGGGAGCAGGGCCTTTTGTCAGTCACGATCTGACACTCTCCTGGAGTTGGTAGCAAGATGAACTTAAAGTTCCATGGCAAAGGACCCTGCTTTTATAATCCTTTTCTCTGTTGAAGTCTATGGATTTTGCTGTGTCAATCTGTGACCAGCTACTGTTATCTTGTTAATGTTAATCATTCCCAAAACATCTCCAAGAGGGTCATCCTGTCCTGCATTGTTAATCAGTTGTTTTTAGGGATGCCTTCACTTTTAGAGCAGTCAGTCTGCCAATCTGATTAATTCTTAACCATGGTTATGCATTGATGCTTCCTCTGACGCTGATATGTCTCTTTGCAGTCTGTCTTCACCCGCATTGCCCCATCCTTTCTTGGCAATCTGGCTCTTGGTGGCTTTCACACCATTATCTTTATGATGCTACATTTCTCATTCACACACACAGTCTTTCATAGAAACCTTCAAAGGTAAACAGTACTGTTTTATATTAAGCAAAAACAAAATCAAAACAATTCACATCGAAGGCCCGGGCCTTCAATATTTCTAATCTCATTAACATAGACACAAGACCAAAATCCTGTCTCTTTACTTACTTAACTTTAAAAAAAATGTATATTTAACTAAAGGACTTAATTTATAAAATATTAAATATGTTACCCTGCATTACTACATTATTAAGCCTAAAATACAAATATAAAAAGATATAAAACCCTTACTCCAACACCCCTTTCACTGCTGGTCTGGCTGTGGAGAACAGAGAGATGGTCCATCATCTCTGGAGACACTGTGCCTGAAGCCTAGCCCTCACCTCTGAGGCAAGACTGTCAGTTGAGGTGAAGGCGATATGCTTGGAGCAAGGACATGTGTGGGCTAGCCAGTGGGCCATTTCCTGTAGCGGCCCAGATGTCCAAGGTAGAAGCCTCACTACCCCTATGTCCTAGGGACAAGCAGGCATGTGAAGGTGCCGGCCAGACCGGGATGCTGTGGGCGGGAGAAGGGCCATGGGGCAGTTGAGTTTCCCTCCAGCCCGTGCACATGCTGGGTCCCGCAGGGAGAGAACTGCTATCCCTGTCTGCTGGAAGAGAGGGGGGCAGGGTGCTTGGGGGAGATGTGCGTGAGCAGCATATGATCCTGCTCCTTACTGCGCTGTCCCCGAGAGCAGATGCTGCCCCAAGAGTGTGGATATGCCTGAGTGCTGTGAGTGGCACTGCTGAGAGTGTGTGTCTATATCCCTATCCTCTTTCTAGTGGTGACTTGCAGTGGTAGGGTGTCCCACCTGGTGTCAAGAGTATGGCAGGACTCTCCAGACACCCTTTGGCCAATAGCATAAGGGTCCTCTGGTGCAGCCTGCTGGGGCTGTGTGCCCTGGCCTGGTGCACTATGTGCTCCCATGTGCATAGGCTGCTGCGCAATCCCCAGGCCACAAAGGCCAAGTGAGAAGCATGCAGCTGTCCCTCGCCACCTCCACCTTGTGGGTGTAAGGAACATGATGGCACTCACCTGATGTGGCTTACCCAGCCTTGGACGATGCCTGGGACACATCCAGAGAATGGGGTACCAACTCCAGGGTCAGAAGGGCTGTTGTGCTGGCCTCATCCAGCTCCTCCTCTTCCACGTCTCTGTCCCCCTGGAGGGCAACGACCGCTGTCTTGAGCCCTGAGTCCACTACCGGCAGGGGGCAGGGTAAGGGACTGCCCCAACCCCCAGGATGTGGTGCAGGTCCTCATAGTAGGGGCAGGTGTGGGGTTCTGCCCTGGAGCGGGAGTTGTGCTCTCAGGCCTTGGCATACACCCGGTGGAGTTCTTTAACTTTCATCCACGCCTGTTCCTGGGTGCGGATGTGCCCCTCGGTGCCCAGGCTGTTGGCCATGCAGCCATAGACATCAGCATTCTGACATCTGGTGCAGAGATCCTGGAGGTTGGTCTCATCATCCCAAATCTCAATAAAGTCCAGGATCTCTGCACCGGACCAGGAAGACGCACGTTTCTTCCATCCGTGGGCAGCGTCTTGTGAGCTGGGGGACTGCTTCCTCAAGGCAGTGGCAGCTGCTGGGTGGCTCAGGGCCGTCAGGGCCTGCTGTCTGCCACGAGCCCTTTCCCCTGAGGCTGCAGCTTTAAGGGGTCCAGGCAAAGAGGGGACTACAGAGTTTGGCTGAGTATAGACAGAACAGCCAGCAGGGCACCATGGGAAGGGCTGGAAGCCAATTATTTTGAAATAGCAATTTTGGAAGAGATGTTATTCCTTGTGGAATGAGGTTTACAAATGCCAAAATAAGCAGCCTGTTGTTTCAAAATTATTTTGAAATAATGGGCTTTCTGTGTATATGCTCAGATAGTTGTTTCAGAATAACATCTGTTATTCCAAAATAACATTGCTGTGTAGACATGCCCTTAGACAGATTTTCACCTGCTTTTAATGAGGTCTCATTATGGCCTATGGAGTGAAAATGGCAGCATGCTCAGAAAAAAAAAATTCTTCTCCCTAACATTTTAGTCATCCGTCCTCAATTGCTTGATTTCCTGACTGAGGGATACAGATGGCAGCTGCAATAAATAACAAGGGTGCAAAGCATACTCACCAGCTAGACAATTTGGGGAGTGTGTTAGGAGCTCCATAACTGTATTGTCACACTTGTTATAATTTTATCCCATCCCTAATAGATCTCACTAATGCAAATTGCTACTAAAATGAGTAAGAATCACTGGTTGTATATTTTCAAATGGGAGCTTTGTGGCTAAAAACACCACTGTTCAATAGTCAATCAGATCTCTATGCCTAACATGCTAATCTGGATTACTATGGCTAGAAGGTAAATACTGCATTTTCCAAGCATGCTCACAAACCTTAACACTAGTAATCCCCAAAGTGGACTTGTTTCAGAGATTAGCAGAGGTTATCTTCAAAGGTGAGACAAGCAAAGCAAAGATTTCTTGAGGCACTAAAGAGCACTTTCACAGTAGCGACATTTTGCTATTCAAAACTACTTTAAAAGCAATTATTTTATTTTAAAATCCAGGTTATATTCCAAGTAAATAACTCAGAAAGCAACTCGTTCATGCGTATTTAGTTTCATAATCTGAATACATTTTAGCTGCAGAATACACCATTACAGAGACAATCTAAAATGTTAGGTGGGCCACTGTAGCCTCTTTTAGCTACATGTAAGCTCATCAAGGATCCGATTCTGTTCTCATGGAAGTCAATGTAAACATTCCCACTGGCGGCAGTCAAATTGGATTGGGCCCAAATAGTGTATCTACACTGCAGTTAAAAACTGCTGCCTTGGGCTCCTAGATTAAGGGGCTATTTAGATCAGTTTAGAATCCAGTCTCTGGGACGTTTGACTGAGGAAGGATCCCTGAGCTTGGTCTCCAGCCCAACCCCAAACATCTACCCCAGAAATAAACTGATCCTAAACTGAAGTCCTGTGAGCAGGCCCACTGACGGGAGAGGGGAGGCAAAGGTGCAATTGCCTCAGGGCCTGGCAATTCAAAGGGGTGCTTCCAAGAGCTTCCTGGAGGTAGATGCCCGGTGCAGCACACCTCAGACACTTGCGGCTCTACCCATTCCAGGAGCGTAGAGTCGTCCTCCTGCCCCATTTTGCGCAAGTGCCCAGCAAGTCTGTCTAAACCCCTGCCTATGAGCCTGAGTCAGCTGACACTGGGCAACTGTAGGTGTTTAACTGAACACAGGCGTACCATAACATGCACTCACTGAAATCAATGAAAGTGTTGCCATTGACATCATTGGTGTCCCAGTGCAAAGCACTAGCAGAGGGGTCAGCAACCTTTTCAAACCAAAGTTCCAAACGACATCAAAATTCAGAACAAGTGGGCAACAAAGAGCCAGTATAAAAATGCCCATTTGCATGACTGAAAATACACAACTTAATATTATTAATTGACATGATGATTAATAATAGCATAAATGAAACATTTATGCAGACTTTATTTAATGGGACTTCTGCTGCTGGGAATGCAGGAGTCAGAGTTGGGATGTATGCGGGGATCAGGTCAGGGGGCTAGAGTGTGTGGGAGATGCTGCAGACAGGGCAGTGGCCTAGGGGTGGGAAGTAGAGTATGTGGGAGACCCAGGGCAAGATTACCTTACCTGGCAGGGGCTGGGCTGCTGCACCTGGGCAGCAATGGTTGGATGAGGGGCCGGGCCCGGATTGCTGCAACCAGATCGTGGCCTACCCATGCTGCAGCTGGAGGGGGGGCCTCCAGCCCCTGTCACTTTCCTGGCTGGGACTGCGCACACATTCCCTACAGCGCACCCTCAGCCAGCCCTTTAAATGAGCAGACAGCCGCAGCTGGCCTGTTTTATGCATTTTTTTAAATAGTGAATTAATTTTAATTTAAGAAGTTGTATGTATTTTGACAAAAGAGCAGTGGATCTCCAGACATTTTGGCCTATGGCCTACCTGGCTAAATTTAAACCTTTCAGTAGAAACCAACTCCTAATGGAAACTCAACGTTAATTATATAATTACACACAAGCCATTTCGCTAGTGCTGCAACTAAGAAGAACAGTTTACTTTAAACAGTAAGAAAGGAAATATTAATGGAAATTATTAAACAGAGTAAGCACTTTAACTTTCTCATGTTAGTTTACCAAACTTCATTTTAAATAAAGTAAAATATTATGTCCAACACAAATGGTTTCAACATTGACTTTATTTATGGCAGGGGTGAGGAACCTTTTTTGGGTCGGGGCCACTGACATAAAGAAAAATCAGTTGAGGACCACGCAAGTGAAAAGCTAAAACACAAAACAAAACAAAAAAACAACCCTCCAAAAAACCCCAACCCTTACTGATTTCACCCCTCAACTGAGACACCTGACTCCCTGGCAGTAGAGCTCGGGGTTGGGGGAGGGAGGGCAGAGAGGACTGAGGTTCAAGGCCTTAGACCAAGTTAATTCTTCTGGGGTTCCAGAGTTAGTGGATTTTGAGGGGCCCTTTAGGCTCTGGGGTGGGGCCAAAAATGAGGGGTTCCATGTACTGGACAGAGTTGCCAGTGAATGGGATCGGGGAGTGGGTTGTAAGATTTGGGTGGGAGGCAGGGTGCAGGAGCAGCCTGGGGGGTGCGGGATCCCAGCCTGGGGTGGGTATGAGTGAGGGGGTGGGGGTGCAGGATCTGGGCATAGCCAACTTTAGAAAATATAATTACATGGCATGCTTGTTCTGCACACAAAATATATAAAGCAGAGTTAAAGCTCTCTGATAAAACAAAAGCAGATTTTCCTTAATTGTCTGATTTCATCAACTCATAAGCATTCTTACCATAAGCATGCGTTACCATGCATAGTGACCATTCTACACATTGGTCCTCTCTTTGCCCTCTTCTGCCTCTCTTGCCCAGTAGTCTGCATAGCCACCCCTTTCAACTCTTTCCTCCTCCCTTGCCGCTATAGTCTTTTAGGACGTTGACCTCACCCGTCTGTCCTTGGTCCTCTGCTGTCCCTTACTGTTTGTCAGGCAATTAGTGTTGCTGTCCCCTTGTTGCTCTCTGCTGCCACCTAGTGGCCATTCTGAAGTATAGCATCTCTTCTCCCGCCCCCTTTCTCCTTTGGTGTCCATGAGGCAAAATAGGCCTGGTGTTCTCTTAGCCATTCTGCTGTCTAGAGTGTCTGTAAGGTGTTATAATTCGCCTGTCCCTGCTTTCAGTCTTGGCAAGCCCTGGTTCCCAGGAGGACAGCATTACAGCCCTTTTCACCCCCTGCTGTTCCTGAGGCACCTTTTGCTCAGGCCTTTCAGGAAATGGAGCTGCCCCAGTGAACCTTCTGTCTGCTCTGGCCCCTGGTGCCCATTCTCCTGGTTGGCCACTTTGTTCCTCTCTTTGCCCTCTTCTCTCTCTCTTGCCCATTAGTCTGGATAGCCGCCCCTTTCCTCCTACTCTTCCCTGAGGGCCTTTTAGGATGTTGACCTTGCCTATCCCTCCTTGACCTCGGCTTTTCATAGTCATTGTGAAGAAAAAACAACAAATAGACTAGTAGCACCTTAAAGACTAACAAAACATGTAGATGGTATCATGAGCTTCCATGGGTTGCAACCCACGAATGCTCATGATCCCATCTACATGTTTGTTAGTCTTTAAGGTGCTCATAGTCTATTTGTTGTTTTTTTAAGTTTTTCCTGTTACAGACTGACTACCCCTCTGAAGCTTTTATGAAGAAAGGTTCCTGTGGCCTTGTTGCACTCTGCTGTCCCCTAGTGGCCATCTGGAAGTACTGCATGCCCATTTCCCTTTAGTGTCCCTTAGGCAAAATAGGCGCTCTTTCCCCTTTCCTATTCTTCTTCTGTCCACAGTGGCCATTGGGCTGTTAGAGCTGCCCTGTCCCTACTTTCACTCTCGAGCCCCTAGTGCCCACCAGGGCAGCATAACACCCTCTTTCCGCCTCTTCTGTCCTTTGTGACCTTTCCCCTTCGCTCTGTCCTTCCCCTCAAGCCCTTGATGCATTATATAGCTGCCCATGTTGGCTTCAATCTTCTCTGGCCTCTTGTTCCCATTATGCAGGTTGGGCATTTCTTTGCCCTCTCTTCCGCCTCTGTTCCCCGTTACTCAGCACTGCCACCCTTATTCCCCTGGAAGTTTCTGTCTCCGGTAGTGGGTGTTACACAGTACAGCTGCCCTTTCCGCTTCTCAGAATCAACGGGCAATAGGAGCCACCGACTGAAAGAGTCAAAGGGCAGCAGCTGTATTGCACGACACCCAGAATGGACTAGAGAAGGCACAAGAGGATATAGGGGGTAGCTCTGCTGCCTAAGGTGCAATAGATGCAACGGAGGCCACAGGAATGTCCATATTACCTAACAGCCACTAGGAGCAGCAATATAGTGAGGAGGCACCGCTTTGAGCCCCCCCCCCCTTTTCTTCCTCCAACTGTCAGTTTGGGATTCCTCCTTTGCTCCCCCTATGGCCTTTTAGTCAGTTTACTACCCCTATTCCTCCTTGGCCCTTTGCTGTCCCTAGTCTTTGTGAGGCAATATACATGCCTCTGTCCCCTTGGTGTCCTCTGCTGCACCCTAGTGGTCATGGTGAAATATAACCCCTCCTTTCTCCCATTCTTCCCCTTGTAGCCGGTAGGCAAAATAGGCTCCCTTTTCCCTTTCACATTCTGCTCTGTGCAGTGTTCATTGCGTTTTAGAACTGCCCTTTCACTGCTTTCACTCTTTGAAGCCACTAGTGCCCAGCAGGGCAACATAACACCCCTTTCAACTCTGTTTGATACCTGATGCCCCTTAGGCAACATTGCTGCTTTTTTCCTGATTTACTCTGTCATTTCCCTCTGGTTTTTTTGGCAATGGAGCGCTGTTCCCACTGTATTGGTATATTCAATACAGATATTTGGGCAAATAGCTAATACCTGCTTCTGATCACAATATTAGGTCCAGATTCTGCCATTTTACTCATAATGGGTAGTCCTATACTTAAGGTAAATTAAAGTACTCTCTTAACACTTATGTTCTTTATACAGTAGCAATGTCCCCCTCCAGCCAAGCCCCATTTTTTATTTCAGTAACCCCTTTCTCCTCTTCACCCTCTTATGTCCACTGTGCAGTGTAGTCCCCAAGGTGACTACTGGTATTCCCTAGTGGGTGTTAAGTAGTGCAGCCATTGACTTTTGCTTGTTGATTCTGAGGAGGGGAATGACAGCTATTACTGCGTAACACCCAGTATAGCATGCAGGGTTGAAAGCGAGGCCTGTTTTTTTAGTTTTGCCTTATAATTGCTGTTTTCAGGATTTTCAGTCTTTATTGTTTCTCTGCAGTTTCTCCAGTTTGTCAACATCTTAAATGAAATGTGGTACCCAGAACTGGTTGTGATAATGGAATTGGACTACTGTGGACTAGTACAGAAGAATTATAGCAATGCTGCTGCTTTTCACCCCTTACAACATCTTCTGCCATTAATGTCTTTTAGGAGGTATAGCTGCCCGCTTCCACTCCTCAGTGTCTGCTACCCCTAGCATCACTGTTATAGGATGTAGCCACCCTTTTCCCTTCTTTTGCCCCATTGCTCTTTCCCCACTTTTTTCCTCTACTGCTCCTGGTGGCCATTATTGAATATAGTCACTCCTTCCCCTTTGTACTGTTACTTCTAGTGCCCATTTTTGCACTGAATTGCTAGTCTCTTTCCCCATTTCCACTCTCTGCATCTCCCTATTGTATGTTAGAGACTTTATCCAGCCCTTTCCCTCTTTTCTGATTGCCCACTCTCATGCCTTTCATAAAATATAGCTGCTACTTCTCCCTTTACATCCCCTTTTCCCTGTAAGGTGGCATAGCCTCCCTTTTGGCTGGGGCTGCTCCAGTCTGCCTTAGGAATGTCAATGTGTAGACGACTACATGATTAACCAATAAGCCCAGTCTTATCAGTTAATCCTGTCAACTACACGTATTTCCACATCATCTGCATCAGAGGCAGCAAGAGGGGGGAGCAGGAGCTGGTAAGAGTGGGGAAACAGCTCCATGGACCTGCCTGCTCGCCCTTTCTCCCTCCTACAGTGGCAGCAGCGGGGGAGGACTGGCTTCACAGACAAGTTTGCACCCCCTTTCCCCTCCCCCAATGCTGCTGCCTCTGTCAGATTCTCTAGCATCCCACGGAGCAGCCTCTGCCCACGTGGAGGTATTTCTCATCTCTATGTCTATGAACTGGACTTTCCTCTCATCCAAGAGCATCAACACAAAACTAAGTGGAGTTACATAAGTATGACTGAAAGGAGAATCAGGCCCCAAGCTTCTTAGAGTATGGACCAAATGAAATCCTTTAGTGTGGGAACAGACTAAGTCAGAACATCATAAATAACTGCATCCCCAAAGTCTGTTCTTTAATCACAGTCCCTGCTAGGGATCATTGTGGGATCCTTCCTCTTGCTATTTAGTGGGAAGACTTGACAGCTAACATTTCCCTGTTGTGTCTCCTTACACAAACATACACAACTATTTTGGACTTAGCACCTTTATCCACAAAGGAACTTAGACATATAAACCCCAGAGTTAGGTGTGAGTCTGGATTTAGACCAGTTTTAGGTTATACTGTAATGCACTCACCTCTCTCTTTGGAGTCCTTTCTTTCAGCCAGACAATACTTCAGCTGTCAGCTGCATTTCAGGTTTTTTTTGGCCCTCCACTTCAGGTGACTCCTCTGTTAACTTTTTCCCTGCAAACTCTTCTCTCAGCTCCAAATCCCTTGTTATCCACATAGTCCCCTCAAACTGTAACTTCAATTTCACAATTCCAGTCCCCTGGTCTCACAATAAATCATCTTTCTCCTTATCTTTGCCAGCCAACTTTACATCCAGACTTGCATTTACCTTTGGCTTCACTGGGCTTATAACAGGGTCAAATTTAGTATCAATTAAATAACTTTTTTAGCTTCTTAATGCTCTAAGGTTTAGAGTGTCAAGTATCTCCAAGCATCAAGGAATAAATATAAAAGAATGGTCATAAGCTAAGCAAAATTCTCAGACCTACCACGTAAGTTTAAATAAGCAGTTTTTCAAGAATGTGTTGCAGAAGTGTTGATCTCACTCAGTCCCTATTGAGTCCCTTGGTGACCATCATTTGAAATGTGAATTACAATGTTCTGTGATCAAGATTCAAGGAGGCAGAAATAAAATCAAGGCAATTTTTAGGTGAGGTATTTTTAAAAACTTCTTTAAAATGACTTGGTTAGCCAGTTTTATCCTTGCACCACAAAGTGGAATAAACATGGGAGATCCGAATCTTTTCTAAATATTACTGATGTAAATCAGAACTAACTATACTGGAGTCAATATAGCTACACTGTTGTAAAAACAGCATGAGATCAGAATCCGGCCCCAAATGTCTTATTCTTCTGTATCTGATATGGACTGGCAACAGAGCTTACTTATCTACTCTAGATGTGTTCATCATAAGATCCTTTAATGCTCTGCCAGTTGTGGCTGAGGGCCATTAAAAAAAGAAATTTACACAAAGTGCTACCCAGTGGCAGGACAGGATAATACAGTATGTGATTGCAGTGCATCTTCCCCCTTCTTTCACATTCCTATCATTTACTGCAGGGGTTGGGAACCAGTTTTGGGTCAGGAGCACAAAAAACAAAACAAAAAACTGCCTCTCACTGACCTGACCTCCCAAGTGAGAAGGAGAAAAAAGCCCAGACACCTGTGGCTCCCAACTGTGAAATGGGAAAATAAAAGGAGCTCTTTTTCCCCTCAAGCTGCAGCCTCGCAAGCAGGGGATGGTAGGCACCAAGGCTCAGGGTGACTCTTCTGGGAGCCCAGGGCTAGTGGATTTTGTGGGTCCCCACTAGGCTCTAAGGTGGGGCCAGAAATAAGGGGTTCAGTGCACTGCCAGGGAGCAGGGTGAAAGTAGGGGAGCAGGGTCTGTGTGGTGGAGGCAGTTTGCAGGAACAGGCTGAGGATGGGAGTGTAGAGTCCAGGTAGGAGAGAAGGTTCAGGAGCAGGCTGGGGTGGAGGTATGGGGGTCTGGGTGGGAGGGAGGGTGCAAGAGTGGGCCAGGGGAGGGGTGCAGGGTATGGGCAGGAAGAAGGATGCAGGAGTGGGGTGAAGGTGCAAAGTCTGGAAAGGAGAGAGTTGCAGGAGCATGGAGGGCCTGGGGTATACATGTGGTGTCTAGGCAGAAAGAAGGGTGGGGGTGCAAGGTCTGAGCTGGAGGGGCAGGGGATAAGGGCACCTATCTAGTGCAGCTCAAGTAGACTTAATCACACTAGCTCTGAGGTAGCACGCTTAAAGAGCTTCCGATAGTCTAGGGTAAAAAATATCACGAAAAAATGGGAGGATAAGCTAGTAATCTCACAGCTCGCTGGGAGTTAGGAGCCTTGGGTTTGACTCACAGTTTAACCCAGCAACCTTTTCCAACCAAAGACCCAAACTATATCAAAATTCAGAACAAGTGGTGAACAAAGAGCCAGGATAAGAATGTCCATCTGCATTACTGAAAATATACAACTTAATATTATTGATAATTGCCAGGATGATTATGTGATGGACCGGGCTGGGTCTGGGCACAGCTGAGAGCATCCACTCAGGGCAAATTGCTCAAACTCGGGGCTTCTTACAGCCCCAGACTGGAGACCTTCCCAAATCGGTCAGAAACCACTCACACCGAGCACTTCAGCTGCCAATCTGGCCAGCCAGAAGCCTCACGAGCAAAATCCCTCAGACACCCCAGATCTTCCTATGTCCCAATCAGCCCCAGGCCTACCACACAGGAGAGGGGTTATAGAACCCAATCTCACCTACCTCGAACGGGTTCTTCCGGTCCCAAGAAACCAGCTACAGTTCCCAGTCAATTTACACTCTGGATCTTACCCACAAGCTCTCGCTGAGCCAATCCTTTAGAATCTAAAATCTAAAGTTTTATCACTAAAAGAAAGAAAAGCATGAGAGTAAGGTTGTTAAGAAGAGTACATTACATGCATTGAATCACCAAGTTCTCAATATAGGCTCTTAGCAGAGATGTTATAAATTGCTATCTTGTAAGTCTCTGGTGTACATCCTGGCTACGTCTACACTGGCCCCTTTTCCGGAAGGGGCATGTAAATTTCACTAGTCGTCGTAGGGAAATCCGCGGGGGATTTAAATATCCCCCGCGGCATTTAAATAAAAATGCCCGCCGCTTTTTTCCGGCTTTTAAAAAAGCCGGAAAAGAGCGTCTAGACTGGCCCAGATCCTCCGGAAAAAGTGCCCTTTTCCGGAGGGTCTTATTCCTACTCCAATAACGTGACAGATTAATAATAGCATAAATGAAACATTGTATTCACAGACTTTATTTAATGGGACTTTTGCTGCTGCTGCCGGAGATGCAGGAGTTAGAGTTGGAGTATATGAGGGGCTTAGGGCCAAGGGGGTTGGGCTGTGTGGGAGGTGCAGGAGGCAAGGCTGGAGTCTGGGTATGGGAAGCAGAGTATGTGGGAGGGCCCTGGGATTGGATTACCTTACCTGGCTGGTGCTGGGCTGCTCCATATGGGCAGCAGTGGCTGGACAAGGGGTGCCAGGCCAGGATTGCCACAGCCGTTTCGTGGCCTCCCCTCCTACCCATGCTGCAGCAGAACGGGGGGGGGGGGGGCACCTCAAGCCCTTCCTGAGGCCAGACAGGGGCTAGACGATGGGGCCTGCCCCAGGATCAGGGCGGGGGACAGGATGTTGTGGGCACTAGGGGACCAGAGGCTGGGGGGTCAGGGATGACAATGCAGCCTAAAGAGGCACAAGGGGCAGCAACGGCTATGGGTCAGGGACAGCAATACAGTCGAATGGGCACTAGGAGGAGCAATGGCTGTGGTTCAGGGACAGTAGTACAGCCCAATGGCTACGAGGGGGAAGCAATAGCTGGGAAAGGCACAGACAGCGATTCATCCTAAACGGCACCAGGGGGCAGCAATGGGGTTGGGGGCTCAGAGACAGCAATGCAGCCTAATGGCCACTAGGGGCAGCAATACAGCTCTATACTGCACGTTACTCACTAAAGGCGTAGGGAGGTGAAAATGGGTAAAGACTAGTGGTGTCTATATAGCACTAAGGAAGCGAGGGGCAGGAGTGTGTGAAATGGCAGGGCGGCTGTCGGGCTCTGGAAGACTCTGACATTGCATGGCCAAGACAGTGGTCATGAAGGGGAGGGCGTGTGTGGAGTTGAACTTCCCTGGGATGCCATTCCCTGAGACCAGGGCACATTGGCAAGGCCTGCACCGGTAGCTTTCTGCTGTATGTAATTCCACCATACCACCTGTTAGGTGAACTGTTGTTAAACCAATATGCGTTCTTAGAGCCTGCTACCCGTAGGTTCCATCAGCCACATCAGGGAGACCCTCTTAACAGATTTGTCTGGTTTTGTTTTGCTCTGCTTTTTTCCATTGCAGAATTGTATTGCTTGGCATGTGTGTTTTCCTGAGTTTGTTCTAGAAAATAAGGAGGGTGGGGGGAGAGAAAAAAACTGCAAGTAGAAGAAAAGGGGATGAAGACCAAAAGGAGAGGGTAAATGTAGGGCAAGAAAACTTCACAGCATTAAAAGCTGCATCTTTTGGAATTTAGAGTATATGCGAAAGATAATTCCCTGCAGAAATCTCCCATGGAGATGAAAGCAAGCTGGGATATCACCAATTGCCTTACATCATTGTGTACTTGAAGGCGAAACTTCAGTGTATGCCAATGAGACCTACAAATGTGGGATATAATATGGGAGGGAGATCCACAACCTGGCAACTAATTAATCCCTTAAATAAATTATAATAGACAGCAAGGGACAAACAGCTTTTAGTTACATGTATGTAACTATTCCAAATCAGAGGAGCTAGTTCAGATTTACACTAGTGTCTGAGAACAACATTTAAAGTTCAAAAGACTCCTGCAGTTTGATATGGGAACTGGCTCTTCCCTGGGGAGGAAAGAATGATTATATCATATGAATGGGCACAAGTCCTCCATGTGACCAAGAGAGGCTTGTGGAAATCAGCCAATCAGAGAGAGGCAGCATGTAATCCTTCCAATAACAAAAAGGCTTCAGAAAGCAGCCAATCCAAGCCTATCTGGGAAATATAAAAGGACCGGCTGCACGACTCAACAGCTATTTGCTTCGGTGAACCTGATAAGGGTAGACCACATCTGTGACTCCAGGGATCAGAGAAAGAAAAGGTTTTTTGGGAGTAGCTGGGACTTGGATGTCTCGTTCCCGGTAGCTATTCTGGGAGTATTCTTGGGCCTGGCCCAACCTACCTCTGCCCTGGATCCTGCCCCCATCTTGGGCCTGGATCCTGCCTAGCGCTGCCCCGGTACTCCTGGGGCCGGGAGGTTGGGTGTCGTGGCGGTGCTCTCCTCCTTCCCCTTGGGGAGGCCCGGGAAGTTGGGTGTCGCAGCGGCGTTCTGCTTCCTGGTAGTGCTGGGGGCGTGGCCCATATAAGAGACTGTTGCACAATGCAGTCTTCCCTATTCCCCTCATCCTCTGGTGCCCTTAGAGACCTATAGGCTCTTTTGCCATATTTGCTCACCAGTCACTGCTGCCTTTAGTGACCATTAAGCTGAATTTCTGTGCCTCCATCCCAGGCATTGCTGTTCCTAGTGCACCTTAGGCTATATTGCTGCCCCTATTTAAACTCTGTTGCTCCCCTGACCCTCCAGGTATTGCTGTCTCCAATGCTCTTTCAGTTGGTTGTATTTGTTCTGCCTGGCCTTGAGGCATTGCTGCACCTATTACCCTTTAAGCTTATTGTTGTTCCTGACCCCAGCCACTACTGCCCCGAGTGCTTGTTAGGCAATATTGCTGTTTGTGCCCCATCCCACCAGCCATTTCTGCCTCTAGTGCCCATTAGGCTGTATTGCTATCCCTGACCCTTAGCCATTGGTTCCCCTGGTGAGCATTAAAGCATATTGCTATCAGGCCCCTACCCATTGCTGCCCCGAGTGCTTTTTAATGCACTATACCTTTAATTTCCCACCTTTTCACCATTTGTTCTCCAAAGTAACCCAGTTTTTTTCAGTGTTCCCTCACAGGTGCTTTTTCTAGCTCTTCACTCCCTGGAACACTGTGGGCTAGAACAGAAGAATTATGGTAAGGCTGCCGCTTTTCACTCTCTCTATTTCCTGCCATTAATGACTTTTAGGCTGTATAGCTTCTCCTTTGCACTGCTTAGTGTCTACTACACCTAACACCCCTGTTTTAGGAAGTAGCCTCCCCTTTCATCCCCTCTCACTCCTATTTAAGCAGTATAGTTGCTCCTTTTCCAATTTCTCTCTCTGCTTCTTCTCAGTCTTTTTCAGTATAGCTGCCCCTTTAATCCTTTGCTGCTGCTAGTGTCCTTAGGAGCTGTAGCTATATTGCACTCAGCCAGTATGGCATGGAGAAGGTAACATGGGGAAGAATGGTGCCGGTCATTGTACATAATAGGCACTATGGGCAGAAATGTGGTGTTGGAGACCCTTTCCCCTTTTTCACCTGCTTCTACCCAAGGTTTTTGGAGATTTACTGCCCCTTTCAGCACCCTATCCTCTCCTACCTCTAATTCTCTTTAGGAAATGAACATGCCTTTCCCTCCTTCGAGCCTCTGCAGCCCTTAGTTTCCATTTGACAGTATAGCTGTCCCTTTCTCCACCCCTTAGTGCTATATAGTCACTCCTTTACCCATTTTCATCTCTACACCCCTTAGTGAATGTTGTGGGGCATAGCTGTATTTCTGTCCGTCCATCCCAGGCATTGCTGCCTCTAGTGCGCATTAAGCTGTATTACTATCTGTGAGCTGTAGCCATTGCTAAGCCTCACACCTATTTGGCTCTATAGCTGTTCCAACACCGTTGCTCCCCCTAGTGTCCTTTGGCTATATTGCAGTCTGTGTCTTCCCCAGCCATTCCCCTTTGTGCCTCTTAGGCTGTATTGCTGTCCATGCCTCCCCCAGTTAGTTCTGCCCCTAAGGGGTGTGTGTAGACTACATCCCTCTTTTGACAGAGGGATGTAAATTAGGCACTTCAAAATTGCAAATGAAGCCAGGATTTGAATTTCCCTTGCTTAATTAGCATAATCGCGTCATGGCCCTCTTTTGAAAAAGCGCTCTTTCGAAAGTAAAACCTCAGTCTAGATGTGGTTCTTTAGAAAATAGACGCCTTTTTCGAAAGACCCCATAAACCTCATTTTTTGTGGTTTACAGGATCTTTCGAAAAAGCCTTCCCTTTTCGAAAGAACCGCGTCTGGACTGCAGCTTTACTTTCAAAAGAGCGCTCTTTTGAGAAGAGCGCCATGACATAATTATGCAAATAAGCAAGGGAAATTCAAATCCTGGCTTCATTTGCGATTTCAAAGTGCCTAATTTACACCCCTCTGTCAAAAGAGAGATGTAGTAGACACATACCCCTAGTGGCCATTAACCTGCACTACTGTCCCTGATCCTCGCAATTGCTCCTTCTAGCTCTCATTGGGCTCTGTTCCATTCTTGACCCCCAGCTATTGCTACCCTTTGTGCCTGTTTAGGCTGCATTGCTGTCCCTGATCCCCAGTCTTGGTCTCCTAGTGCCCATAAAGCTGATTTACTGTCTCTGCCTCATCAGGCTATAGTTCTCCTAGTGCCTGTTTATGCACTTTCCACCCTTTCACCTTTTTTTCTTCAGACTAAACAAATTCAGGGTTTTTTCTTTGTTTCCTCATGGGGCTGTTGTCTAGACCTTGCAGCTATTTTTGATGTTATTCTTTGGACACTCTCCAGTTGGCCAACACCTTTAATAAAATGTGGTGCCTGCAAATGAACATGATAATGAAATTGAGAACCACTCATTGTGGACTAGAGCAGAAGAATTGTAAGGCTACAACATTTCATGCCTTACTTCTCCTGCCAGTAGAACTATCTGTTCTTCTTTTACGGTGTCCCTCGCTTAGTAACCATTAATCCTGAGGATGGGATAGGGCAGTTACAGCGAATAACTACCAGTATGATGTATAGAGGTGTAAAAGGATGAGTTCTTCATAGTGGGAACTAGGAGCAGAAATGTACTATGGGAGACTCTTCCCCTCTTGAACTCTCTCCTGCCCCTAGCATCCATTATGCAGTATAAGCGATCTGTCTTCTTCCCAGTCTACTGCCCCTGGTGGCCATTCTGAGCTATTCCCAACTTCCCCCACTTCTCCCCTATCTCACCCTTTCACTGTCCCACTTTCTTGCCCTCAGAAATGCCTCGTATGCATTAGAACTTGCTCTTTCTTCTCCTCAGTCTACTACCTCTAGTGCCCGTTGTGTGGTATAGTAGCATCTTCACACTCTACTGGCTATTAACTAGGCTGGCCACTCCTTCCCCTCCCTTTCTCTGTCTGCTTATCCCTAATGCATGTTAGGCAGCCCTTTTTTTACTGGCCGTTGTGCGGTGTAGTGGCCCCTGGTCGCCCTTCATTCTCTGCTGCACCTTCCACCCCTTTTTGCAGCGTAGCTGCCTGTTATTGGTGCCCCACTCCCCGCCCTGCCCACAGCGCTGGTTGTGCAATATTGGCACTCCTTTTCCCACTTTTCTCTTTACTGAATCTGTTGCCCATTACACAGCCTATCCTCCCTGACTCCCCTTTGAGCCTCTGCGTCCCCTACTGGGTGTTAAAAGGTAGTTTAGCGGCTTTTTCGCCTCCTCAATCTGCAGCCCCTACTGCCCGTTGACTCTGAGGAGGGGACAGGGAAGCTGTATTGCCCATTTTCCCTTTCTGGTGGCCCTCATGCCCTTCCTAATATAGCTGCTCCTTGATCCTTTCACCATCTTATACTTCTCGTACCCATTAAAAACTATAGATATCCCTTTCCCCATTTGTTCCCTCTGTAGGCCCTAGTGACCATTATTCAGGATATGTCTACCTTCCCCTTTTCACTCTCTTCCTTCTTCCCCTCAGGCCCTTTATTCATTAAAGCTGCCCCTCACTGATGTTAGTCTGTCATTACCCCTTCTACAGGCCGACCACATTGTTCCCCTCTTTGCCTTCTGCCTTCTTGCCCATTCTGCTGCATAGCTGTCCTTTTCAACACTTTCCTCCTCTAATTCCCTCAGGGCCTTTTAGGCCGTTGACCTTGTCCATCCCTTCTTTCACTCTCTGCAGCCCCTAGTGTCCACCAGGGCAGCATAACACCCTCTTTCCGCCTCTTCTGTCCTTTGTACACTTTCTCCTTCACTCTGTCCTTCCCGTCAGGCCCTTAATGCATAATATAGCTGCCCCTGTCGGCTTCCGTCTTCTCTGGCCCCTTGTTGCCATTACGCAGGTCAGGGGTTTGTTTGCCCTCTCTTCCCCATTACTTAGCATTGCTGCCCCTTATTCCCTTGAAAGCTTCTGCCTCCTATAGTGGGTGTTATGCAGTACAGCCGCCCTTTCTGCTCTTCAGAGTCAATGGGCAGTAGGGGCCGCGGACTGAGAGAGTCAAAGGGCAGCAGCTATACTACACAACACCCAGAATGGGATAGAGAAGGTGCCAGAGGAGTTAGGGGCAGCTCTGCTGCCTAAGGGCCAAGAGGCCACGGGATTGTTGGTATGGCCTAATGGCCACTAGGAGCAGCAATATAGCAAGGGGGCGCCACTTTGACCCTTGCCCTTCCTCCTCCAAGTGTCGGTTTGGAATGCCACATGTGCCTGTCCTCTGCTACTCCTAGTGCCCATTATGCCGTACAGGCATCCCTCTGCCCACTTTCCGTCTCTTGTGCAACCTGTTTCTTACATGGCCTAGTCCTTCCCTCTTCTGTTCTGCATCCTCTAATGCAGAGGTGGCCAACCATTTAGAGATGAAGAGCCAAAATAGCTGCGGATAAAGTGCAAAGAGACACGTATTATATATTTATTTTTACATATCTCTATATAGATATAGTACACAAAATGCCCCATCCCTACCCCCCATTCTAACCCAAACCCCATCCTCTCCCCCACAGCCAGGCACACCGAGCCCCTTGCATTAACCCAATACACATCCCCCAGAGCCAGGCACACTCCCTCCCACTGCTCTAACCCAATGCCTGAGTCCCAGAGTTGCTATGCACTTTTCTCTCCAGGCGCTGGGGCACGTGTGCAGAGCGGCAAGCTGTGAGCAGTCCAGGTGCACAGCTCAGAACATGAGCTGCATTTCTTTAACCAAAGAGCCGCATGCAGCTTGAGAGCTGCGGGTTGGCCAGCCCTGCTCTAATTGGAGTTACACAGTTTAAGTGCCTTTCCCTCTCCTCACAGTTTCCTTGTCTACATAGCACCAAATTACACAATTAAGTGCTATTTCAAAATTTGCCTTAACCCTAATGGAACAAGGTTTACTGGTATATCAGAAGAGCGAGCCCATTATATTTTGAAATACCGGGCACACTGAAAAGACATGGAATAGCTATTTTGGGATACTTACTATATCCCAAAATACCTCCACAGAGAAGATGTAGCCTAAAATTCAAATTCCATGAGGTTTACTCATCTCCAGCTAAAATTGCTTTAAGGCCTAAAATAATTTAAACCACATTAGGTTACTTGAGGATGCTTAAGATTCTCAAAGTCAGTAGAATGGCTTATCTGGTGTTTCAATCAGTTTTATTCAATCAGAATATCTTTTTCAGACTTGATTTTCGAAACTTTTATTTGTCATTTACTTTGTTGCTTTGCTTTTCACTGTACTTATGTTAGGAAATGACTTGACTCTATAATTTTGAATACTGGTTTGGTATAGCAACTCAGTTGCCACACTCAATGCATGTTCATCATTTGCATTTCACTAGCAGGGCCCTCCATGATGGGATACTGTCCTGCATGTTTGGGATGATGTGAATTGAAAAAAGAAATGTGTGAGCCAGACTAACCTCCTTGTTGCCAAATCTGAACTCTTCAGCTGTTTAGGAAGAACTGAATTAGAATCACTAAGGTTATTCTTAGCAGTGAGATTTGGAATAATTAGAATGAAAATGATTGCACATCAAGAAATTGGAAGAAAAATAAAGTGAAGACAAAAATATTAGAAATAAAAATATTTATGGTGGAAATACCAGCTAGTGCTTTAATTAGCACATCTAAAACAAGAGCATATGAAGTGATTGCACACAACACTGTGAGAATAGTGCACTGCTTCTACATTCAAAGCACTGCTATGGTTCAGTGAGCACATCTTGCAAATTCTAGGTATGCAAGTGCAATTAGCAACGTTTCCTATCCTGGGAGGACCTTTTGGTTAAGAACACAAGAACAGTTATACTGGATCAGACTAAAGGTCCATCTGGCCCAGTATCTTGTCTTCCAATATTAACTAATGCTAGGTGCCCCAGAGGAAATGAACAGAACAAGTTATCATCAAGCAATTCTTCTCCTATCATCCATTCCCAGTTTCTGACATTCAGTGGCTAGACACCATTCTTACGCATCCTGGTTAATAGCCATTGATGGACCTAACCTCCATGAATTTGTCTAGTTCTTTTTTTAATTCTATTAAAAACCAGGTCTTCACAAAGTCCTCTGCCAAGGCATTCTACAAGTTGACTATGATGTGTGAATAAATACTACTTTTTGTTTGTTTTAAACCTATCATCTGTTATGGGAGCAAGTAAAGAACTTTTCCTTATTTACTTTCTCCACACCAGTCATAGTTTTATAGACCTTTTTCATTTCCCCCTTTCGTCTCCTCTTTTCTAAGCTGAAAACAATGTACTCTGGCAGGGGACAGACATGAGGCACTACATCTGTTCTGAGGAATGGGTCAGGCAGAAACCTAAAATGCATCAGTTGTTTTGCTCTGACAACCAAAATCAGACTTTTTTAAATTCAGGAATCTCAGAATGTTCTATTAGTATCGGAAATGTCAAAACAACATGTTAGACATTTCCAGATCTCAATTTTTAAATGATTTTCATTCCCTAAAAAGTGTTGGTATTTCATCTTCTCATCACAATTTAGAACAAAAACAAATAGAAAAATTCCTCTATCCTCCTCATATAACTCAGTAGAGAATATCTCACTACCAGTTAATGCTGCTTAGGTGCCTAATTTTGAATGCCTTAATTAAATGATTTTATCAACCATTTGGTAGCTTGCTTCTTTTCATTTAGTTCAAACTACTAAATAATCACCCCAGTTTTCTTGCAGGAATGAGACTTCAATGTAAAGCACAAGTCTAAACTCTTAGCTAGTCTCCAAGTTTTATCCACAACTTATCTACAGTCATCACGAGCTCTTTTGCTGCATGACCCTTCCCCCACAACTGTAGAAAATTGCATCTGACTAGGGCTAGGCATTCACTTTCATGTGCCTTTGCTCTGCACTGTTTTTCCTGGTCAGATGAGATGAAGTGACTTCCTTTTATTTCAGGTCATGCCTAACAGATTCCTATGAAATTTGTTTTAAAGTAGTTTTTTAGTTATAGAGCTATTGCTTAGACTATGCATGTTATTCAGGGTATGTTTATATTCATTTACTAGGAACACAACCTAATATACTTCATTTGTGGAGAAAAAAGATTTGATCTTAAAGGAGCATTTCTAGGATATTGTCATAGTTTTAGGCATCTATGTGTTCAGTGCTTTTAGACTGAGATCTTTAACTGAACAGCTTTTAGTGAAACAGAGAATGGTGACAGGTGGGATTAAGTAGGTTCTAGAAGTAGGAGTGAGGGGGATCCTGCTGCACACCATGGCTAGAGGTGGTTTCTATTCTATAGTGGTTAACCATTTAGCTCAATAGCTTTCTCTATTCAGATTGTTCCAGTGTCCCTGGAAAAGATTTCTTGAAGCCACATTTGCAGCCTCCAGCCCAACGCTAGGGCTTTTCTAGACCAGGTTAGTCCCCCAACTTACATATTTTGTCCTCAAAATCCTGTTTTAATATGAGTGGATCCAGTGGCCTCTCCATGGACTTACCTCTAGCAGTCCTCTGTGTGTCAGTTCCATGTAGGCCAGCATGGGACAGGGCTGAATTTACATTTTGTGGGCTCCAAACATATTCATGAGACGTCTTAGAGGTATGATTGCAAAAGAGAGGAGTTCATCACAGGAGATGTTTATGGCACAGCACACAGCTGCACAGGTTATATTTAAAAGTTCAGGGCACAGATGGAAATGCCAGCTATTCAGATGCCAGCAAAGGTCTTAAGGCAAAAAAGCACACACTAATAAATAAAATGAATTCTAAAAGAAAAAAAACAGAATAAAACACAGTGCATCAAAACACCTAACAAAAGCCAAAGCTGGCCAAAACTCCAGCCTAGGGTTGAAAAGGGACACTGGCAGCTCCAGGCAGCACTGTTGCCTGGGCCACTAATAGTCCAACCAGTGGCACAGCCTGCCTGCCCACCCTAGCTCCACACAGCTCCAGTCTCTGCAGTCCATAGATGCAAGGGCAGCAAGGGAGGTTCCATGTGCTTCCCTTATCCCGAGGGCTGTCTGGGAGTAAGGACAGTAAGTGGATGGTGGGGACATGCTGGCTGCTTCTAGGAGCCACTTGAGGTAAGTGCTGCCCAGCTGTAGCCCACATCCCCAACTTCCTGCCCTGAGCCCCCCTCCAAGAGCCTGCACCCCACAATCACTCCTACATCCCAAATCTACCCTGAATCCCCTTCCACACCCAAATTCCCCCCAGAGCCTGCAGTCTATACTCTCCTCCTGCGCTTCAAACCTTGTCAAGGGAGCAGGTGGGGCAAGGATGCTGAGTTTTGTGCGATGAGAAAGTTGGTAACCCTTAATCCACTAAAGGGGAACCATAATACTAGGTCATATGAGAAGTGTGAAGGATGAGCTATTAGAGCTCATATTAAATTATTGTATGAAATTAGAGCAAATTTTTAAAACTATGTTAAATGTTTTAAAAATAAAAAATTTGAAAAACTTTAGTATGAATGTCTCTATAAATAAAATGTGTTAGTCTCACTAATCCTTCTCCCTAGGCAAAGAGACTAGAATCAGGACCAGCTGTATCTCCAAAAGACCAAGCCAACCCTCCAAACTGGACCAGCTCAACCATCTTACCCAGACCAAACTGGAGCAGACCCACATCCATCCCTAGCCTGAACTACACCAGACCCATATACCTCCAGACCACACTGGACCAGATTCACATCACTTCCTTGACCAAAACCCCCAGAGTGGCTCACACCCCATTCCCAGCTTGAACCAGCTCAGACTCCTTTTGACCTGTATCATGCCAGTACCTACCAGAACAAGTCCTCCTTAACCGCTGTTGCTGAATCACCACCTCCCAACTCCTCAGCCAACCCACTTTCTGACTCTGCATTCCAAAGCCACTCCCTGCTGTCAGTCTGCTCTGATTTGCCTCCAAACCAAACTGAACCTTGCCAAGCCACACCTGGTTCCAGTTTGGCCAAATGCAACTTCCCTCTGGACCTGGAGTACAGGTGGGCAAAGGAAGGTTGGAGGGGCAGGGGGGTTAAAGTCTCCCCCTGGGGAAATGGTGGGGGAGATCCATGTCTCCCAGGGGCACTTTGTAGGGGAATGGGGTAGGGAGAGTTGGGTTTTCCCCCGGGGTGTTATTGGGAGGGTATTGGTGCTGTCTCCCCAAGGGTACTGGGGAAGAGGAATGAGGCAAGGGATTCCAGGGAAGATCCATTCTCCCTGAGGTGCATTAGTAGCAGATGCTAGGTGAACCCCCCCCACCCAAGGGTGCTGATGGGAGGAGGGACAATTGGGCTCACTGAGGTGGATTATCTGGAGCACAGAACGCCCCCTGGTAGAGGTGCCCATCCAGCTGGTGTCAGTGCTGCCTTCTGCCCAGCATGGTCTGAGACCATGCCCCTATGATCCCAGGCTTCTGCTTTCAAATGATGGCAGGGCCAGAGTTGGTCCATGGGGCAGAAGAGCCCCAAGGCTGCCAGACACGCAAGAGCCCAGGAAGGTGTGTGTGGTGGCCATGCAATCTGCACAGCTGCCCCATCAGAGCCCTGCTGTCTGCAGCACACAGCAGCTAGAAATCCCTGACTCAGACCTCTGAGTAAGGCTGCCAGTTTTGGATGGATATATTTCTGGAGGTTTCATCACAAAACATGAAGATTAATCTTTAATTACAGGTAATTTGTGGTGTCCAGGACACTCCTGGAGGGCTGGCAACCCCCACTGAGCCAGCCACTGCCCCGCCCCATTCACTCTAAGCCATATGCGCTGATGAAGAGAGAATGGGGTCTGGAGTGGCAGCAGCTGAGGGTCCCTCTCCATCTCCATCACCGGCAGAGAGAAGCCCTCACCTTGGCTGCCTGACAGGAGCAAGTGGGTGGGTTCAGAGGGGCCAGGTGGTAGAAAGGAGCCAGTGGGTGGTACGGAAGGGATAGGGAGAATTTCTTGGCAGGCCAGCCTGCTGAGAGGACCGCGGAATGGAGGGGCCAAGGGTGGAGAAGCACTTGCATTGCAGTTTGACCATGGTGCAAATGGGACTTTGGGCTAGTCCAGGGCCACTGTTAAAGACATAGGTGTCATTATAAACCTAGTACTAAGCATGGAGGCTCCCTTTGTAATGTGCATGGAACAGATTGTATTGCTATTCTATGCCTTCCATGCAGTCCCACTGGGAGATACTTAAATATTGCAAGGGGCTTTGTGCTGGTGTCTGAGTGAATTTCACCTCAGAGGAATTTGAAAGAGGCAATATGAATGTTCAGACCCTGCAGTTGGTGCACATGAGACAGAAGGCCTCACTAATGGAGTAGACAGATGTATTAATTCATAAGTCTGCAGAATGTCAGCATGCATTAAAATGTCTGAAGTGAGATTAGTCAGTTGTTAAATATTTTCGGGTTCCTTCTATATACATATAGGTCTGATGCACTGAACAGCTGTTGAACTGAAGTGCCATTAACAAGATGCTCTGAGCCACATTACCTCTGAAAAATCAAGTGCAGGTGAGTTTTTAATCTCATTCATTTGACTGTTCAGTGTAATTAAGAGCTTCTTGATTCTTAATAGTGTGACACAACATGCCATGAAGACCAACAAAATTCAAAATATCTTTTGCACACTTTGTGGTGAAATTAAATATCATAGGCAAGCTGGTATCAGTACCTATTAAGCTTTCCCAGTACTTCCCAACAAGCAAACACCATTCTGGGATGCATTAACAAGAGTGTTGTGAGCAAGACACAAGAAGTGTCTTCCCCTCTATTCTGCACTGATTAGGCCTCAATTAGAGTATTGTTCCAATTCTGGGCAACAAAAATGATTAGAGGTCTAGAAGACATGAGCTATGAGGGAAGACTGAAAGAACAGGGCTTTTTCAGTTTGGAAAAGAGAAGACTGAGAGGGGGACATAACACCCTTTTAGATACCTGAAAACTGTCACAGGGTGGGGGGGGGGATGTTCTCCTTGGCCTCTGAGGATAGGACAAGAAGCAATGGACTTAAACTGCAGCAAGGGAGGTTTAGGTTTTACTTTAGGAAAAAGTTCCTAACTGTCAGGGTGGTTAAACACTGGAATAACTTGCCTAAGGAGCTTGTGGACTCTCCATTACTGGAGATATTTCAGAGCAGGTTGGGTAGAAATCTATCAGGGATGAACTAGACGGTGCTTGGTCCTGCCTTGAGGGCAAGGGACTTGCCTCGATGACCTCAAGGTCCCTTCCAGTTCCAGTATTCTATGATCCCCATAAGACCCTGTTTTCAGTTGTTCTAAAATTTTCCATGCTGGGTGTCTGCTTCAAGCTGAATATTTTTGGGGAATATATGGTGTTTTGTTCTTGTTTAAAAAAAGAAGAGTGAGAGAGAGAGCCCTTTTCTCCTAGGTGCTTTAGGGCCCCCATGCTTTGGAGGAGGGACAGGAAATTTTGGCTTTTGTGTTGGATTTCTGTTTTGCCCTCAGCATAAAAATGTGCCCAAATTTGGCAGAGTTGTTATAAGCCTTTGAGAAATCAGTTTGCACAGACTCTTTTTAATAGCTACAGTCTCTGAAGGTTCCTTGCTCATTGACCATGCTTGATCCTGTCACAGCACCTCGTAGGCATCAGCCTGCATGTGAACCATCCCCACAGAGCAACTGACTTTCACTATTTACCTGGTGTCAGCAAATATCTGCAAAATCGACTGGCAAAATGTGGGTGTCATCCCCCTCTCATTCTGATCCAGATAGAAACTGACAAATTACCAATAGTGCCATTTATTACAGAAATTTAAATGGCAGCTGTCTGTGCAGTGGATTTATAGGTTTGAAGCTGCTGAGGAACCATGTGTGTCAATATATTCCAACCTGAGAATTTTTTCACTTTGATCTTTATGTGATCATATACACACTACAGACTATAAATATTGTAGCATAATGCATGCACCCATGGGACACTTGTAAGGTAATCTTCATTCTGGCATTTCCTTCTTTTTTCAGTGGTTGTCTTTCAAACCTTAATGTTCTCTACTGTTGTTTTTTGTGTGTCATGTTATATATATTATTGAGGAAAAAAATGATACCTGAGTGTTTATCATGCCCTTTGCACTGCTTTGCCATTACTGGCCTTATAACTTTCTGGAAGGAATTATCCAGTGATTGCTTTTCAGATGTAGTAAGCTCTCTCATGTTTCTAATATAATATCCTGATTTTAGGTACTTGTCCATCAGAAAGAAGTAAGTGCCAGACACTATACCAGGACTGCCTGTTTACTAAGGGTGTGTCTACACTGCACCTGGAGCTCAAAACAAGCTATGCAATTTGAGTTAATTTTGAAATAACTTATTTTGAAATTTGGCGCTGTCTAAACAGCACTTATTTAGAAATAAATCGCCATTCTGAATCTTCCCTTACTCCTTGTGGAATGAGGTTTACAGAGATGTTGAGATAGTGCTGCAGTGTAGATGTAGCCTAGGAGAGTCAAGAACTACATATCTATGGTCTTTATTAAAAAAAATCTTAAGAACAAGAATATCCAGCCCAATTGTATTTGTCAATATTTTAAAAGAAAGATCAACTATTAGAATTCACATTTAGGCTGCCAATGTATTAATAGACCCAGTCATTTTCGAAATGTAAGGCCCTAAATTTTATTTGATGTGAATGAGTAGGTCCCAGCGATGGGGAGGGGAATTGCAGGTGTTCAGTCCTTCACATTTGACCTGATTAATTTCTCTCCTCTTTCTTGATGGTCATGGCTTTGGAAGGATCATTTTTCATCTGGGAAACACTACCTTGGCTTCGTGTTAAGTGAAAATCTGCAAATGAATATATAACCCACATAAGCAGGCCTTGTGCTTAGTCAGTGGGGCTGACAGTCACAATGGGCCTTGGGACGAGGTGTGGGGGTGATTCTGTGCCTCTGGGAGGGGCGGAGCCTCTAGTGGAAGAGGAGGGGCAAGTACAGTCAGTCCTTTGCACTGCTTAGACTGCAGAATGTTCCCTCCCACTCCACCCCTTACTGCAGTGTACAGCAGAGCAATGCCCCGGCACTATAGTGGCAATTCAAAGGGGTCTGGGGCTCTGCTGCTGCTGTGGCTACACCAGTTGGGACGACTGCCCTCTTCGCCTTCCTCTCCTTCTCTATTGGTGGGCTTGGGCTTAGATGCTTAAAATGGGGCAGAGGGGACAGCGCACTGGCCTACCCTGCACTGGCTGCCTGCTATTATGAGGGAGCAGGACAAGGTTTAATCTTGAGTAAATTCACAAGCAGTAAACATATAATAACCATACAACATGCCATTGAAATGTTATTTATATATTATTGGTTCTAAGAAAATGGCTAATCATTGGTTTTGTTTTCATGAAACCTGCACAGTTTCGGCCCAACCCCTGGGACACAGACCCCCCCACTTGGTGACCATTGGGCCATATATGGTAATATGCAAGCGCGGGAAAGCGATGTGCAGATTTCGGGATAAATACCCATCACACAGTTCGCTCTAGGTGGTCTTCGCAACACTCGTACCACTGTGCGTGTGCCTTCTCGCATACTTCAAAGCGCTGCCGGCCTGATCAACCAACCAGCCACCTCCCCTGACTCTCAGGTGTAACCAAGGCCTTCGCAACCGAACCAATATCTGTGAAATGTTCCATGTGCTGTGTAAGTTGGTATGTATGATTTGATTTTTTCCTGTTGTATAAGCTTAGTGTTGTAGTTGTTTTTGGGTAGTACACAGAGTTTGTAGTTATCACTGTTATTTAATTACTGTAGCTGGATATTTTAAGATTAGAGACTATTCCCCTTGCCATTCCCATCCTTATATCTCTGACACGTTTAACTAGAAATCATAGAATAAATATAATAAATACTGTAAATTCATTATTAACACAGTCTATTAAAAATCTTAGAATAAATACTATAAATTCACCACTGTCATAAATAAATAATTTTTATTTGATAAAACTGTCCACCTGGTTCTGTCCTTCCCCCTTTGGGTATGCATCATCGGACCTGTGATTCTCGCGACAATCAGCAGGCAAGTGAAAGAGGGGTGGGTGAGTGCCCCTTATTCCCATCTAGTCGTGTCCCAGCCCTGGGTCTCCCACCTGCCAAGTGCTCTTTAGCAAGGACACGGGAGGGAGAGGGAGGAGGGCATCTGATTCTCTCCCTTCCTGATTCATATGGGAACATTGCTGTCTGTTCCCCTTTGTGAAGGAGTAAAGGGAAGTTTTCAGTTTGCTGTTTTCCTCACTCTGGCTGGGGAGCACAGCGGGTAGATGGGGCAGGACCAGGGTCAAGCCAGAGGACATGAACTCCTCCCCCAGCTTTGCCTGCTGGAGCTACAATGGCTATGTAAAGGTGCTTCTCAGCTTGCTCCAAACTGCTGCAGTGAGAGGGGGCTGGGCAACCCTCTCGACCTGGGGCTGCTTACATAATGAAGTCCTCCAGCCCCACCCCAGAGCAATTATTTAAACTAAGCATGTACATTTTCATTTTATTTTCCAATATAGAAAAATTAAGTTAAGGACCTAAGCAAAGCTGGGTAGATCTTCTAATATGAATATAAAATGGGAGCAAGACTCTACCAGTTCTGTGTAATGGTGATTGTTTGCGTTCTCTTTGTACATGTATACGTGGCTGCATAACGTGTAAGGCAGTGGAGAATGAGATGTACATCTTCATTGAGACGCTTAAGTGAGCAGAAATATGCAGTTGGAAGCAATGGCCAGAATCATAAGAGAGCAATTACACTGTTGACAGCAGAAGTTGCAGTTTGTAGAGGCTTTCTGTGCACGTTCCCACTTGTTTCTAAGAATGTATGCTCTAGTCATTCTGAGTTGGTACCCCAAATATTCCTTAACCATATGCATGGAGCTTATGCAGTATTTCTTGTTAGGCTGGTCGCAAATGAATGGAACAAGAAGTCAGCAAGATAGCCATCTTGAAAGTGATTTTGGCACTGATTCTAGCTGAGGTTCAGATTGCTTCGCTAAAAGGAAAAATATCTGGAAAATTCTCTCTGTAATTTGAAGATGGTAGGACTCAGTCATTATAAGGAACCCACTACAGCATTATTCTGAACTGTATTAGCTGGAGTTTCAAATGTCAGTAGCAACACATGGTAGCACAATTGTATCCTAGAGAGCTGATAGGAAAATCTTCTTGTTTGAAATATGCAGGCCTGGCACGTGTAATGATGTATGGTTCTTCGTTACTTGCTCCCAGTGCTGTGTGCTCTCTTGCTTGTTGGCTTGGAATTCAGCCTGAATGACAGCAGAGTACATGCCAACTGGCCATCACCTCAGAACTGTGTTATATCCTTCCAGACTACAGCGTGAAATTCTGATTCTACTGAAGTCAATGGCAAAACTCCTATTGACTTTAGTGGGGCCAAGATTTTGCCGCAGAGGCATAGTTATCTGTGTTCCATTTTCTATATTATCAATCAAATATAAACATGAAACATGTTTCAGTCCAACGGGGAAACACTAAAATGTATTTAACAATGATGCGCAGCTGGACAGTGCTACAATAAGGAGGTGTAAGACAGATGTTCACATAGTAGGTGGGTGAGCAGTGAACATCCAAAACAACTCAGATGTATTTCAGCTGGTTTGAGCTCTAATGTGCCACGGTAATTAGTATTGTGCACAGTTTGTAAAAAATCTTGGTTTAATTTCTAGGTGAGTTAATCCCTTGAATCATGAAATGCTTTCAGAGATCATGGATTCTCCTTGCCTCTCATAGGATCATTCCCAGTAATCAGGGGAGCTTTAGGTCAGTGAAATAAGAGAAACAGAAGCTGGGATCCAGATATTGATACTTTTAACAGCTGGAGACTGCAGAGTGCTATAGCTGCACAGAACAGTACAAAGGACAGATGTGATAAACAAGCAGAAGGACCGAAAGCAGGAATACCAGTTGAAGAAAGCTCTTCATCCACAGGACTGGATTAACACTAAATGAGGCCCAGATCCATTCCACTCCACAGTACAGCCCAGGAGGAAAGCCTCATTGAGCCAAGCATCCCATAAAAAGGAGGCCCATAAACTGGTGACCAATCTGGCCCTTTTTATTAAACACCATGTAATTGTGAGAAGCCTGGGACTATAACTGAGGACTGCGTTTTTTGTAAGAAGGGGAAGCAGGTCATCACCACTGGGGAACCTTCCATCCTCCCTTCAAGATGGGACTGGAGGGGCATAATAGTGCTGTCAGTATTTTCACGCCCTTTCTGTTCAGAGACAGCACTAATGACGTGTATTATTTTCCCCTTCCTGCCCTCTCCACTTTGCAAAGTTGAGGTGTGACACCTTAGGCCACTGGTCTGAAGCAGGGAGGAGGATCTGACTCACTTTCTTCAAGCAAAAGCCCTGTTGTGAATAATTGGGTCTACATATTTACCGTAACTGTGGGCTCGACTATGAAAAGTGCATGTAAGTTAATAAACTGTCAGTATAACCTACCATTACACATGTTGATTTGGGGGGGGGGGGGGGAAGAGATATGAAAGAAAAGACAGGATGAATTTGTCCAAATAAAGACATCCTGATATAACTCAAGAATTGTGTTAAGATCTAGGTTGGTAAACAAAGTGTGGAACTGGAAATCAGTGAATAAAAATTGAGGTGGTAGCTGGTATAATGAGAGGATGGGCTATTCTACCCATGACTCCTTAAAGTGATGATGGGAGGAAAATTTGACTACTAGAGCAAACTTCGCTACTATTTCTGGGACCCTGGACCTTCTTAGTTTTAAACCAAAGAGATGTCCTGATCAGCTAAGATCAGAGAGAGAGACACAGATAACATCACCACTTCTACCAGCACCAGCTGCATCTAAGACAGCACCTGGGATGAAACAGAAATGGACTTCAGTAGCAATCAAGTCATCTCAACTAACTTCTATTTTTCCCCAAAAGCACTATTACTACCTTCTAACAAGTAACAGAGGGGTAGCCGTGTTAGTCTGAATCTGCAAAAGCGGCAAGGAGTCCTGTGGCACCTTATAGACTAACTGAAGTGTTGGATCATAAGCTTTCGTGGGCAAAGACCCACTTCATCAGATGCATGTAGTAGAAATTTCCAGAGGCAGGTATGAATATGTAGGCCAGAATCAGGCTGGAGATGACAAGGTGGATCCAATCAGGGAGGATGAGGCCCACTTCTAGTAGCTGATCTGGAGGTGTGAATTCCAAGAGAGGAGAAGCTGCTTTTGTAGTTAGCGAGCCATTCACAGTCTTTGTTTAATCCTGAGTTGATTGTGTCAAACTTGAAGATGAACTGTAGCTCAGCAGTTTCTCTTTGAAGTCTGGTCCTGAAGTTTTTTTGCTGCAGGATGGCTACCTTTAGATCTGCAATTGTGTGTCCAGGAAGACTGAAGTGATCCCATACAGGTTTTTGTATATTGCCATTCCTAATATCTGATTTGTGTCCATTGATTCTTTTACGTAGGGATTGTCCAGTTTGGCTGATGTATATAGCAGTGGGGCATTGTTGGCATATATTACGTTAGCAGATGTGCAGGAGAATGAACCAGTGACAGGATGGCTCATCTGGTTAGGTCCTGTGATGGTGTTGCTGGTGTATATATGTGAGCAGAGTTGGCACCGAGGTTTGTTGCATGGATTGGTTCCTGAGTTAGAGTTATTATGGTGCGGTATGTAGATGCTGGTGAGAATATGCTTCAAGTTGGCAGGTTGTCTGTGGGAAAGGACTGGCCTGCCTCCCAAGGCCTGTGAAAGCGAGGGATCATTGTCCAGGATGAGTTGTAGATCACTAATGATGCATTGGAGAGGTTTTAGCTGAGGACTGTAGGTGATGGCCAGTGGTGTTCTGTTGGTTTCTTTCTTGGGCTTGTCCCATAGCAGGAGGCTTCTAGGTACACGTCTGGCTCTGTCAATCTGTCTCCTCACTGCCTCGTGTGGGTATCGTAGTTTACTGAATGCTTGTTGAAGATCTTGTAGGTGTAGGTCTCGGTCTGAGGGGTTGGAGCATATGCGGTTGTACCTCAGTGCTTGGCTGTAAACAATGGATCGTGTGGTGTGTCCAGGATGGAAGCTGGAGGCATGGAGGTAAGCATAGCGGTTGGTAGGCTTTCGGTATAGGGTGGTTTTGATGTGACCGTCACTTATTTGCACCGTGGTGTCCAGGAAATGGACCTCCCGTGTAGACTGGTCCATGCTGAGGTTGATGGTTGGGTGGAAGCTGTTGAAATCATGGTGAAATTCTTCCACAGTCTCCTTCCCATGGGTTCAGATGATGAAGATGTCATCAATGTAGTGTAGGTAGAGAAGAGGCATAAGTGGACGAGAGCTGAGGAAGCGTTGTTCCAGGTCAGCCATAAAAATGTTGGCGTATTGTAGGGCCATGCAGGTGCCCATAGCAGTGCCACTGGTCTGGAGGTATATATTGTTACCTTCTAACACACTGTCAAACAAGGGACTTGCTTTTTAAATAACTCTCTCCAGCTAAAGGGAAAGGTAATAAAGGCTGCTGTTAAACAAAAGCCTTATTTAATACTTTACATTTCAAACCTTTTAACTATATTTCCATCTTTTGTATGTCCTTAATCAAAGTTAGAAGGACACTTAATGGTGTGTTTGCCATGTAACTAAGAAGGCAGAGGTGTCTGCATAGCAAATCCTTAATCTTGTTTAATACTATTTTAATGGTGGATATGACTAGGTTGTGTTAATAGCTTTGGACTTAATACACCAGACTGCACCAGGGATGGGTGGCTATGTATTCACCTTCACTGATATTTAAATTCAGCAAGTTTATCATTTGATTCTCCTGTCCCTACTTCTTGGGTAAAAGCACTGAGCTAAATTAATTCTTGTGTAAACTCAACTCCAGCAGAGTTGCCTTTAGCTTGCTATGGCTAAAACAATACACCTCAACAGTATCTCAAAGTTCTAGTAGGGAGAGCATTCTATCTCCTTTGATATTTGTACCACCAGGTTAAGCTGTGTTAGGACTGCTTTGTGCAGCTGGAGCGTTGTAAAGCAGCCATCAGGTACCTGAGGATCTGGTCCACAGACTTTAAAACTTAAGCTACAGTATTAAGTGTCCAAGGCAGACACACACACTTGCAATTATGAAAGTGGAAGCTGCACATGAAACCATAAGCTGTGCTGTAATTGCCTGATTGTAGAATGTCATGGCTCAGACTTTTTCTTTTGCATTTTGGGAGCAGTCACACATCAGAAGACACAACATTGCCACTGAGCTCTGGTTTTCTAGGTAATAGGCTGAGGCACCCAGCAGCCTTTCTCACAAGCAATTAATCATGTTCCTTAAACACTGTCAACAGAGGCTTGTTTCTCACTAAACCACCTAAAAGCGGATCTCCTGACAGTCACAAGGGGAAAACAAGAAAGGTATTTATTTTCAGACACAATTCAAAGGCAACAAAGCTAAGAATGGCCAAAACAGAAACAATGATCATTAATTCATTTTTCCCCAGTGATCACACTAAGATAAATTTGCCTTGTGCTGTTTTACAGAGACAGATCTTGAAAATGTCTGTATAAAATACATGGACACAGTTTGCTGTTTCATTTCTTCTAAATGGGTTTCTGGAGTATAGTTAGAAATTGGCAAAATATAATGTACAAATTCTGCTCTCAATTTCAATGGTGTAGATCAGGCCCAACTACTTGAGTTCACAGGAACTATCCCAGACTTAAACTGGTGTAACTGAGCAGAATCAGGTCCTTCAGATGCTTGGAAGCGTACAGTTGGACATGCAACTATATTTTGTTTTGGCTAAAAGTGCCTTTGAACTTTTGTCCCCCAAAGTAACCCTTTGCCCATAGAAGAATGCTCTTGTGCATTAGATGAATGGCAAATATAACAGTTGAAAGGTGTAAAATATCTTCTGCAAATAACCATTTTAAACCCGTGAAACTGGTTGAGGTACAGTAGCCTTGAAGCTGAAGGGAAGTCTCGTGCTTTTTTTGTTTGTTTCAATTCCCTCTTAAGTATAGCACTCAGTTTTGATCCAAGCAGAGAGCAATGCTGCTTCTTTATACTCGTTTTATACTCACTGCAATCCAGAATGTATCTTTCCTCTGTGCTGATTAGAAAATTGCTATACCCGTCTGATCCATGGAAGAACTAGATTGTGCTCATACATGTGGAAGAGTCTAGGGAATGTTAAGCTATGATCAAAATCCCCAGCAAGATTTGTGATCCTCCAGGGTCACTGAAACTGCAGCTTCCTAGGCTCCTAGCTGTATTGGGTGTACAATATTGTATCTATAGAATAAGTTTTCCAGGAACTGTAGAGATACTACAATTCCTGTATGCTCTGTGCCATCTTTGGTTATAGGACATACTTTGTGCTGAGGGCAAAGAAAACACAGCCCAGGATAAATCAGTCTCAGGTTGTAGCTACACAGAGCAGTAGAACATTTGTTGCCTCTTTTCTGTTAATAACACTGTTCATGATTAAGGTCTCTGTTGGTAAGATACTAGTGTACATGTTACCAGGAGTGGAAGGCATAGCTTGCTGGAAGTCCCAGTGAAAGGTAACACTGAGGATATGTCTACACTGCAGAGATTTTTTGGAAAAACGGCCATTTTTCCAAAAAAACTTCACTTACATCCCTAATGTTATTGTGGTCTTTTGACAAAAAGTCTAAAGAGCAGAGGGGTTTTTCCAACAGCAGTAAACCTCTTTCTATGAGGAAGAAGCCTTTTCCCAAAAGAGTTCTTTTGGAAAAGGTATGTGTGAATGGGGAAGAGGGTTTTCTTTTGAAAGAAGAGGCCTCCAGGAAATAACACAGATGCCTTGGTGGACACTCTGTCTAAAGTAATCAGAACTCTATAGTTCCTGTCTCCTGCCAGCTCTTAAAGCTGCACGCACTCTGGAAAAGCCTTGTGTAAGGAAGCCGGACAGCAGCACCTGACCACATGTCTCTTCCTGCCATCCACACTGGGAGCTATGGCTTAGCCACAAACCCCCTGAGACCTCCCTGGCCCCCACAGGGAGCATCACCAGGGCTCCCAGGACCCACCCAGGGGCACCAAACACTGTGAGCCCTCCTGGTCCAAGGTGGAGATCCTGTCCCTCCTTGAGCTGTATGGGGAGGAGGGAACCCTGCAGGATCTCCACTCCCGGAGGTGCAACATGGACATTTATGGCTGGATGGCTCTGGCCATAAGGGGACACCACCCCTGCACCTTGGACCAAGTAAGGAGCAAGGTGAAGGAGCTATGCCAGGGCCAGGGAGCGCAGCTCTCAACGCCGGGGTAAGACCACGCGAATGCCCCTACTTCAATGAGCTACACCGCATTGTAGGGGGTGGTGAAGCCCTTTCCCCACTTGTTGTGGTGGGCTTGGGGCTCAAGACTCCTGTGGTCACCTGCCCAGAGCTCCTTGACAAGTAGGACGACCAGCAGCTGCAGGATGAGGAGTATACGGCCAGCACAGTCACCCTCATTCTGGATGCCCTCCCACCACCTGCCAACATTGGAAGCAGGCTGGGGACAAGGGTGCATGTACGACCCCACACAGACTGAGGAGTGTCACACACAGAACATGGGCGTGCCTACCCATGTGAGGCCAACACCCACTACTGCAGACAGCGCTTTCAGGTGCAGGTGTGGGTGTCTGGAAAAACGGGAAGCATGGTCCCCATGGCACCTCGGGCCCTGTGAGGCAGGGCCTGCTGTGCAGGCTACACATAGCCTTATTCCTGCGACATCCTCCTCCTCTGCTCCAAGGACTGTTGCTTGCTGCTCACAGAGGAGGGCACGGCCTCAGGGACATTACGTGCAGGGATGACTGACTGCCTCTCCCTCTTTATTCTCCACAGCCAGACCAGCTGGTGCTGAGGGGCGATCCATGTCATCCAGGGCCAGCTCAAGCCATTCCTGCGCCCAGGGCAGCAGGTGTGCGACGCATGCGCAGCTCCGCCCTGAGGCGCATGGCGCATGCGCGGTCCCATTCCCCCAGCGTGCTGCGCACCTTACAGCTACCATCGGGCGCGCGGTGTCTGACGGCCGCTCTAAGGGGTACCACACAGCCGGGCGCACGGCACCCCTTACAGCTGCTATCATGTGTCCCCCATAGGTTGGTGCCCTGGGCAGCTGCCCAGCTAGCCCCCACCCCCCTTAATCCGGCCCTGACACCATCAGAGGCAGCCGCCTGATCCCAGGGGAGCTGCAAGTGCAGGAGGATGCATGACGACCTCATGAGGGAGCATGTGGCTGTCATGCATGACATGCATGAGACCCTGGCTCACAAGGTCCCAGATGATGCCAAGTGGCAGAACTGCATGTGGGACCAGCTTGTGCGGCAGGGCAAAAGCATGTGTGCAACCAGCTGGGAAGCGATGGCACACCCCGCTCCAGCCCCCACCCCAGCTTCTCCCACTACAGCTCCCCTTGCTATGCCTATGCCCTCTCCCCCTTCCTCCCTGCCATCCCCGACCCCGTTCTAACCCCCCATCCTGCCCACCCATTTGTTGTCCCAGGCACCATCCACTCCCAAGTTCACCAAGGTCCTTGGACCCAAGGTGGCACTCCCAGCCCTGAGCCCCCCTGTTCCCCAGTTACTTTTAAAAAAATACTAATTTTTTGTTCCAGTCCAAACTCGTGTTTTTCTTGACTGTGCAGGGAAGAGGTGAAGGAAGGGGCTGTGGTGGGAAAGGCATACGGGGTCAAGGTACAGGCCCCTAGTGGGGAGTTCCTGGGGAGAGTTACTGGGGTCCTTGAGAGAAAATTTCCCTCAGGGCTTCCTGGATGCGCACCTAGGGGATGGCAGCTCTCTACGGCTGCTTGAACGCCCTCCCTTCCTGGACAGCCTATGCCCCCTACCCAGGTAGGAAGGCCTCCCCCTTCCTCTCCACGTTGTGGAGAACACAACACGCCGTGACCACCTTAGGGCTGTTGTGTTCCCCCACATCCAGGCGGGTCAAGAGGCACCTGAACCTTGCCTTGAGGTGGCTGAAGGCACATTCCACATGCATTTGGGCTTGGCTGAGTTGCACATTGAATTGTTTCCTTCTGTGGTCCAGGTGGCCAGTGTAGGGCTTCATGAGCTAAGTCCCCCATGAGGAAGTCCCACTGGGAGAAGAATGTCCCAGCCTCCAGCTTGTAGTAGAGGCAGGAGTTTCTGAATATGCAGGCAGAGTGTGCCCTGCCCAACCACGTGACAAAAATGTCTGTGAACTGTCCATGGTGGTCGACCAGGGTCTGCAGCACCATGGAGAAATAGCCCTTGCAGTTTATGTATTGGGCCACTCAATGATGTGGTGCGTAGATTGGGATGTGGGTTCCATTGATGGCTTCCCTGCAGTTGGGGAACCCCAGGGCAGCAAATCCTGTGACAATGGCAGGTGGATGACCCTGCACAGCAGGACAGAGTTGATGGCTCTCACAACCTGCAGAGGGGAACAAAGAAACACACAAAACAGAGAATGAGAGGGAATGCCTGAACCCTTTGGAGGTTCCCGCCCCTCCCCCTCCAAACACACCAGGAGCCACCCCCTATGAGACCATCCTCCCATGAGCAGGGCTGTGAGGCTGGGACAGCAGAACCCCCCAGGGATGGGGCTTCCCCCCATCCCATCCCCCTTTCCATGCCCCCTCCCCCAGCTCCTCGCACAATCAGCAGCCTGAGAGTGCCTTACCTTCATAAGGAGGGCCCCAACAGTGGACTTTCCCATGCTGAACTGGTTGCCCAAAGACCCCCTAGCTGTCTGTTAGGAAGGATTGTTAGGAAGAGATGGGATCCACCTAAACAAGTGAGGAAAGAGCATCTTCACGGGCAGGCTTGCAAATCTAGTGAGGAGGTCTTTAAACTAGGTTTGTTGGAGGACAGTGACCAAAGCCCTGAGGTAAGTGGGGAAGTCGGATACTAGGAAGAAACACAAGGAGGTACGAGCAACAAAGGGGTTGCTTGTACCCCTGATTCGAATGAAGAAGGTAGGGCAATCAACTGGTTATCTAAGGTGTTTGTACACAAATGCAAGAAGCCTGGGAAACAAACAGGAAGAATTAGAAGCCCTGGCCCAATCACAGAACTATGATTTGATTGGAATAACCGAGACTTGGTGGGATGACTCGCATGACTGGAGCGCTGTCATGGAAGGGTATAAACTGTTCAGAAAAGAACAGGCAGGGGAGAAAGGAGGAGGAGTTGCATTGTACGTAAGAGAGAAGTATGATTGTTCAGAGCTCCAGTATATAAATGGAGAAAAGCTTGTTGAGAGTCTTCGGGTTAAGTTTAGAGGTGGAAGCAACAGGGGTGATATTTTGTTTGGTGTCTGCTATAGACCACCGGATCAGGTGGATGAGGTAGATGAGGCTTTCTTCAGACAACTGAGAAAAGCTTCCAGATCACAGGCCCTGGTTCTCATGGGAGACTTCAATCACCATGACATCTGTTGGGAGACCAATACAGCAGTACACAGACAATCCTGGAAGTTTTTGGAGAATGTTGGGGATAACTTCTTGGTACAAGTGCTGAAGGAATCGATCAGGAGCTGTGCGCAGCGTGGCCTGCTGCTCACAAACAGGGAGGAACAAGTAGGGGAAGTAGAGGTGGGTGACAACCTGGGAAGCAGTGATCATGAGATGGTAGATTTCAGGATGCTGATCAAAGGAAGAAAGAAGAGTAGCAAAATACATACCTTGGACTTCATCAAAGTAGAGAACTGATGGGCAGGATTCCCTGGGATGCTTACATAAAGGAGAAAGGAGTCCAGGAGAGCTGGCAGTATTTTAAAGAAGATTTATTGAAGGCACAGGAAGAAAACATCTCATGTGCAGTAAGAAAAGCAAATATGGGTAGGCGACCAGATTGGCTTACTCGGGAAATTCTTAGTGAGCTTAAATAATAAAAGGAAGCTTACAAGAAGTAGAGACTTGGACAGATGACTAGGGAGGAGTATAAATGTATTGCTTGAGAATGCAGGGGAGTTATCAGGAAGGCGAAAGCGCAATTGGAACTGCAGCTAGCAAGGGATGTGAAGGGTAACAAGAAAGCTTTCTACAGGCATATTAACAACAAGAGGGTGATCAGAGAGGGTGTGGGTCCCTTACTGGATGAAGGAGGTAACCTAGTAACAGATGATGTGATAAAAGCTGAAGTACTCAATGCTTTCTTTGCCTTTGTCTTCACAGACAAGGTCAGCTCCCAGACTAATGCACTAGGCAACATAGTATGGGAAGGCCGTGGGCAGCCCTTGGGGAAAGAACAGGTTAGGAACTATTTAGAAAAGCTAGACATACACAAAGCCATGGGTCTGGATTTAATGCATCCAAGGGTACTGAGGGAGTTGGCAAATGTCATTGCAGAGCCTTTGGCCATTATCTTTGAAAACTCGTGGAGAGCGGGAGAGATCCCAGATGACTGGAAAAAAGCAAATGTAATGCCCATCTTTAAAAAAGGGAAGGACAATCCAGGGAACTACAGACCAATCAGCCTTACCTCAGTCCCCGGAGAAATCATGGAGGGGATCCTCAAGGAATCTATTTTGAGGCACTTGGAAGAGGGGGAAGTGATGAGGAACAGTCAACATGGATTCACAAAGGGCAAGTCGTGCCTGACCAATCTGATTAGCTTCTATGATGAGGTAATTGGCTCTGTGGATATGGGGAAGTCAGTGGCTGTGATATACCCTGACTTCAGCAAAGCTTTTGATACAGTCTCCCACAAAATTCTTGCCAGCGAGTTAAGGTAGTATGAATTGGATAAATGGACTGTCAGATGGATAGAAAGCTGGCTAGAATGTCGGGCCCAACGGGTTGTGATCAACAGCTCGATGTCAGGTTGGTGGTCAGTTTCTACCAGAGTGTCCCAAAGATCAGTTCTAGGACCGCTTTTATTCAACATCTTTATTAATGACCTGGATGAGGGGATGGAATGCATGCACCCTCAGCAATTTTGCAGATGACACTAAGCTAGGGGGACACTAAGTTGGAGGGCAGGGAGAGGGTCCAGAGCAACCTAGTCAGATTAGAGGATTGGGCCAAAAGAAATCTGATGAGGTTCAACAAGGACAAGTGCAAAGTCCTGCACTTGGGAAGGAAGAATCCCAAGCATTGGTACAGGTTGGGGACCGACTGGCTAAGTAGCAGTTCTACAGAAATAGACCTGAGGATTACAGTGGATGAAAAGCTGGATATGAGTCAACAGTGTACCCTTGTAGCCAAGAAGGCTAATGGGATATTAGGGTGCATTAGGAGGAGCATTGCCAGCAGATCTAGAGAAGTGATTTATTCCCCTTTATTCGGCTCTGGTGAGGCTACACCTGGAGTATTGTGTCCAGTTCTGGGCCCGCCACTATAGAAAGGATGAGGACGCATTGGAGAGGATCCAGTGGAGGGCAATCAAAATGATTAGGGGGCTGGAGTACATGACCCATGAGGAGAGACTGAGGGATTTGGGTTTGTTTAGTCTGCAGAAGAGAAGAGTGAGGGGGGATTTGATAGCAGCCTTCAACTTCCTGAAGGGAGGCTCCAAAGAGGATGGAGAGTGGCTGTTCTCAGTAGTGACAGCTGGCAAAACAAGGATCAATGGTCTCAAGTTACAGTGGGGGAGGTCTAGGTTGGATATTAAGAAAAACTATTTCACTAGGAGGGTGGTGAAGCACTGGAATGGGTTACCTAGGGAGGTGGTGGAATCTCCATCCCTAGAGGTTTCTAAGTCTCGACATAACAAAACCCTGGCTGGGTTGATTTAGTTGGGATTGGTCCTTGCTTGGGCAGGGCCTGGACTTGATGACCTCATGAAGTCTCTTCCAGCTCTATGATTCTATGGTGTGCCTCCTCAGGCACTTTGGAAAGACAACACCTTTCCATGCCTAAGGTACCCGCCACCCATGTTTGTGTCCATAGATAAAAATGCTACTTCAGATTCTACATCCAGGCACCAGACTTAATAATGAGTTATTAAAAATCAGTTTCATTAACCAGACTGGGATACCTAAGGAGGCTGCATTTTTGGTGGCTTGTTAGCCGCAGTGGTAAGTCAGAAGTTTACTATTGTTGCGGATTTGGTATGTTTTATAGAAGAACCACCATCAGTTTTGGAGCGTATTTGCCCCTATTCTCGGCTGCTTATCCTGAATTAAGTATTTGTAGTTATGACCCACTGAGGCACGACAGCAGTTTGTCTCCAGAAGCATTTCACTGCACAGGGAGCCAGATGCTAGTGGATTTAGCAGGTGTAAAAGTGTACATTGATGGTATAATAATTTGGGGCAGCACTGTTATTGAACATCAGGAACAACTCAGGGAGTGCAGGAAATTGCAAGAGCTAAAAACCTTAAATTGAATAAGGCCAAATGTCAGTTTCAAACAATGGAAGTAATATGCTTTGGAACGAGAGTGATCTCCAAGGAAAACTTGCATAAGGAATCAAAGATTCAAGCAATAACCAACATGCCATGAGCTGAAAATTAAAAAGGAATTCAAAAGCTGCTGCGCATGTTGAATTACTTCAGCACATTCATACCTAGCTTTGGTGAGATGGGCAAGGTGTATAGCTATCGCCTCCACAAGCATACTAGGGATGTTAAATTGCATGTAACTGACTAATCGAAGAGTCAATTAATTTTGCATCGACTATTCAATTAATTGATAGGGCGCCTCCCCCTTTAAAGCCATAAACAGCCATAGAACTATTGCTACACTTCAAAGGCGAAAGCACCACATGGAGCCCATGATCAGCTGGAGACTCTCCCTCTGATCCCAGGCTCCATGCAGCACTGCCGTTTTGAAACGCCGTGTGCAGCCTGGGGACACCCCAACTGGCAGCAGGGGTGGGGGTGGGAAGTGACTAGTCGACAGGCTATCCATAATCAACTAGTCCTTTGCATCACTAAAGGTCACCAAATGGACATGGAGCCAGAGTATGAGAGAGAGGTCAATGATTTCAAGTATATTCTGATATTAACTCCAGTTCTGCAAATTTTTGACTCAATGAAAGACATCGGATTCCCCTGCAGATACCTCAAAGGGAGGTTTCGCAACCAATACTGCCTCCAGCCTGAGAGGCATCCAGAGCTATGATAGGTGCAGAGTTAATATATGCACACATTGCAAGAGAGACTCTAGTTCCGGCATATGACTGTACAAGGGTTTATGGCTTCCTCTAGGGCTGTAGCTTCAAAGCAAATGCTAATAGCAAACCACTGAATGCAATGTATAGTGAAGAACTTAAAGAAGCACCACTAAGGATATATTGATGACTTTTGTCAATTATATATAAAATGTCAAAATTACCTAAGAGGAGGCTGCACCCCATGCTCACTACGTGCACCAACTCCCCTCTCTCTGGGGGTAGGAAACCCTGGCTCTTCCCCTGGGCACCAAGGAGGTTCAGGCCACAACAGCTCCAGCTTTCCCCCCCCCCCTTACATATTGTCAAGATCCTATACTCCATCTGACTGTACATAGCCACTCCACACAAGCACAATTTCTTTCCTGCATTGCTTCAGGATAGAGCTTTGTGCAAACTATTTTTAGTTCACTGCCATTTTTTTATTTTGAATCCTATCAAGTCAACCTGAAAGTAAAGTTGTTTGTTTGTTTGTTTGTTTGTTTTATTTAATTTACAGCAAATTGAAAAGTCAAAAATGTTTTGGGTTGAACAAAATGTTTGGTTTGACCCAAAACAAAATGTATAATGTTGATGATGCAGAAAATAAAACTGAAGAAAATTCTGAAGTGAAGTCATTTTGAATCAAAACATTTCAGAAATGTCAAAATGAGGCATTTCCACTTTAGTCAGATTTTTTGGGGGGTTCTTTTTTGAACATGAACAATTAGGAAAAATAGACACACAGTCACAAAATGTCTTGGTATTACAAAATCTTCAATTTTTGCTGAAAAAGTTTCATCTGAAAAACTGGACTCCATCCTATTGATGGGACAATGCAGCTATATTTTTTACATTATACAACACAGATTGGTTATGTGCAATCAAATGGTAGAAGATACCCTGCAACAGGAAAAATGCTTGTCTGAGTGAAAATTATTTTGTTCCCCTGAAATAAGTGGCTAGACTAGATGTGCTTAGGAAATATTTGTTGTGGTTACTTGCACTAGATGTTTGAAAAAATTATACTGTGCATTCACAGTGAGTGCCCTAGAGGCTTAATTTTTAGAGCCCTGCATGGATATAAAATTTTGTATCTGCTTCTGCAAAAATGAGCTGTGGATATCCGCATCCATGGATGCGGGTATCCTTGGATATACAGTGGATATCTGCAAATTTGCAGGGTTTTCGATCCAGGTGTGGATGTGACTACAAATTTTGTAACTGCAAAAATGAGCCATGGATATACCTGTAGATATAAAGCAGATATCCGTGGATTTGCAGGGATCTACTAATCCTACTATCAGGAAAGTCATGGGCAATATTCCCAGGGACTTTAATGGTGCAAAATCAGGGTCTAGTTGAGAATAGAAAGTAGTGCTGATTGTGCACAAATGCAACAATGTTAAAATACCTGTCAAGAACTTCAGGGCACGCACTGGGTGCATTTTACTAAGGATTCCCTTGATTCTTCCTGGAGAAACTTTAGCTGAGTAAACATCTCCAGTCTATTTCAATCATTTTTATTTAAAGATTTTTCTAAAAAACGTACTTAATTGTATTAGTCCTAAAAACATTTGGCAGTTTTTGTCTTTTTAAGCTTTCACTCACATTTTTTTTTCATTTGGGAGCAGATGGTACTTTATGGAAAAAAAATACAGATTTTTAAATCAAAGAAAGACCAAGCAAGCTTCTCATTAGCAACGAGAAAAAGAGAAATAAATCTAGACTCATTCAAACAGCAGACCTTAATCTCTTCTAATTATTTCCATAACCCTAAGGAAGCTATGTTTCCCATGAGAATATGCCAGATAATCCCTGAATATTAAGGTAGGGGTGGAAAATGCAGCAGATTTAGCAGGCAAATTGGAGAGAGAAAGGGGGAATTGAACACCTGGGAATGAGGCATGCTTCAACATTTATTGGATTCTGTGGCAGTTATTTCTCACAGACTGAAAGAAAATGGCAGATCACCACAGTTACACAAATAATTCAAACAGCTTTCCAAGGCACAATTAATTCCATTTCATAAATATATTCTCAACATCTTGATTGTTATCTGGGTACAGATTTGGATATAAAATTATGGTTAGAGAGCCAGGGATGGGATAGTTCTTCAGAAATAGGTCCCAGGATGGAAATTGTTTAACTGAAATATTTTATTTTTGATAACTTTCTGCATGTCAATATTCTTGCTGTTTCATTAAGCCCTAAGAATTCCTCATTTTCTCTGCCTAACCCTGAAAGTCACAATTGTAGGTGATGATTGTCCTAGACATTTCAACTTTTATTATAAATATAGGAGTATTTTGTCTGCTTTTGCCATGTGTGCTTGCTCTGAAATGGCTCCCATTGAACTCAGCAGTATTGCTACAGGCTTCAGCAAAATAGAATGGAATCTAAACTTTATATATTAAGTTTATAATATTATGACCCTGGAGCATAGGGTCATAATTCAAAATGATCTGGACAAATTGGAGAAATGATCTGAGGTAAACAGGATGAAGTTTAATAAAGACAAATGTAAAGTGCTCCACTTAGGAAGGAACAATCAGTTTCACACATACAGAATGGGAAGTGACTGTCTAGGAAGGAGTACAGCAGAAAGGGTTCTAGGGGTTATAGTGGACCACAAGCTGAATATGAGTTAGCAGTGTGATGCTGTTGCAAAAAAAGCAAACATGATTCTGGGATGCATTAACAGGTGTGTTGTGAGCAAGACACAAGAAGTCGTTCTTCCGCTCTACTCTGCACTGGTTAGGCCTCAGTTGGAGTATTGTGTCCAGTTCTGGGCACTACATTTCAAGAAAGATGTGGAGAAATTGGAGAGGGTCCAGAGAAGAGCAAAGAGAATGATTAAAGGTCTAGAGAATATGACCTATGAAGGAAGGCTGAAAGAATTGGGTTAACTTTAGAAAAGAGAAGATTGAATGGGGACATGATAGCCGTTTTCAGGTATCTAAAAGGGTGTCATAAGGAGGAGGGAGAAAACTTGTTCATCTTGGCCTCTGAGGATAGAACAAGAATCAATGAGCTCAAACTGTAGTAAGAGAGGTTTAGGTTGTCCATTAGGAAAAAGTTCCTAACTGTCAGGGTAGTTAAACACTGGAATAAATTGCCCAGGGAGGTTGTGGAATCCCCATCTCTGGAGATATTTAAAAGTAGGTTAGATAAATGTCTATCAGGGATGGTCTAGACAGTATTTGGTCCTGCCATGGGGGTAGGGGACTGGACTCGATGACCTCTCACGGTCCCTTCCAGACCTAGTATTCTATGATTCTATCATATATGGGAAATTCAGGGACTTTAATATTGATTTTTTTTTCCTAACAAACCTAATGTTGCATTTTATTGTCTCTCTTGCGGACATATTGGTTCTTTGGAGCCCCCAGCTACTGTAAGTATAAATCATATGTATTAGGTTTGTATTTTTTCATTCAATTAGTCGTTTCACACAATACATAATGAACAAAAGATGGAAGCTGACTGTGAAAGTCTTTGTTTATACACTTTTTCTCTGTGTGCCTGGAGGGAAAATAACTTGTTCATTCATCAGCAATTCATTTTACCTGAAAAGCTGTCAAACAATAAGGATGCCAAGTTCTTCTTTTCTCTGTCACAGACAAATATATTCTTTAATTACAAGCAGAAAGCACAAATGACACTACATACTTCACAGCATCTGTTCAGAACTTAATTAATCCACTCTTCACATTGTCACCATAGTAACGATGCTTAGACTGCTGGCTTGGAAGGCTCAATAGCAAATCTTATATTATATAATTTGAATAAAATATGGTCACAATAGAAATATTTCTGAGTTAGCTCCACAATGTCTGCATTGGTGGAAATGGAATTAAGCTTTATGCTAGGTGACCTTAACTAATTGTCATGCAGAATGACTTTTATGATAAACCACAAAAAAGCAGACACACAGTTTCTCAAAGGCTATGAAAATTACATTACCATCTTTTGTTGATTCTTAACAGAATTCCCAAGCTGCAGAAAATTAATGGCCATCATTTTCAATGCCATTCCTGCAACCAATATAAAAAAGCAATTACTGTATGAAAACGTAAAGCAATAACAAAAGGATAATTTGCTTGCAGTAGTAAATGCATACCTGCCTATCCAGGTTCTGGGTGTGTGGTATTCCAAGGTGGGTTCCCTGAAGCACTTTATGTTTGGCTTGGGGGGATGAGACCCAGTGATTGTTAAAATAATTAAATAATTTGCATATGTTGGTAGTTTGTCAAAGAAAGACCTGTTCACTCGTTGCATCTAGGTTTGTGGGCCATGTCCTTTTTTTCCAGCAAAGCTGAATGAGATGCAAGAAAATAAAACAGCATGCTCAATGTTACATCCTTGGTTAGTGCCTCCTATAGAATTCTGTCTCAACCCCCTCCATATTCTCAGTCTCATCTAAAAGTTACACTCCAGGGCCAGTCCTTTAGGAAATAGAGGAACTGACCCAGATCCTCTAGGGAACCCAGTCTTTGTTGGGCATAGGCCTTGGGCTATCAGTTATGGTTCCAGACACACTAGAGTCTAAAACAACCTCAAGTCTGCTCTAAACTGTGCTTCCTGGTAGCAGCTCCAAACAAGTCATATGCCAGCAGTAGGTTACAGAAGTGCATTGTGCCCCAGAAACAGTCCTCTTTGCCCTTCCCTGCCCCAAGCTTTCCCCCATACCAGTGACTACAGGTAGATGGAGTAGCCTAGGATCCTGCTGCACAGCTCTGTGCCCTTTGTGGGACAGTCCCTCCTTCAGAGGATCTCCAACATGGGAGACTGAGCAAGTGTGCCCAAAGCAGCACAAGGGAAGTGGCAAAATGGCAAGATCTGGCCTTTGAGTCTATTCTTATTTGCCCTATTTACATTAGAAAAGTTCAGCTGAAAACAGTGTAGAAACTGATGCAACACTAATCAGCATCAACCCTAAAGACTGCTTTCTGGAACTGTTATAAATTACAATAGCGCTGTTCATGCAGTCAGATCAGCAATAATATGCATAGACTGATGGCACTGGCGTCCAAGGTACATTGGAACAGTTTATTAATTTAAACAAATACCAATCACATATTTTCTATGTATATGAAATTGCAACGTTCATTAAATATTTACAGTGTATACGTGGCCTTGAAAAGAACAGGATTTTGAGATTGTATTTGGACAAAATTGCTGCTCTGGGGGGCCTATATAAATTAAATGTTAATCTCAGCCTTGGGTTAATCTAATTATTGCTTCCTTTTGAAGTACAAGAAGCAATATTTACTGAATAGATTATGGATCTTTGAAGGTACATCTAGCTTTGAAGATTAAACACCGCACATGTTAGTATAACATGCTCAACCTTTTTCCTTTCTATAAAATGAGAATTTGGAGCTTGCTGAGAGATTTCATGTAGCAGTAGAATTTCATTAATTGACAATATGGTAAAAGTATACAGGTTAGATCACCAAACATGCACATTGCAGATAGACATTTTCATACAAGCTACGTTCATTCTGGTGTACACAAGATGCATTCATCCTGGTTGCTGGTGGATATTATTGGGCCAAGTTGCTCCAAGGCAGACTGTAGAGGAGGACAAGTTTGAATCTCCAGCCACCCATTCTGTCTCATGCCCCACTCCCCAACCTTCTGCAAAAAGAGATTGGTCCTCAAAGTTCTATTTCTTAGGGCCATCCTAGTGCAGATGTACTGCTTGCTTCCCAGGAGGCGTGGAATAATCCATGTGTGGCACACAGGGCTCTGCAGAGAAGTCATGAATCCTCAGAAATAGTTTAGTAGACACCTGCTGAAAGGAATAATGTAAGTATTGCTCGCAACCTTTCCCATTTGTAAATCCCTGCCCTGCAGAGAGATTTTGAAGGGGATCATGCCCTGGAGAAAGGTGATCTCTCCCTTCCAGTGTATGTGCCCCCTCAGGATCCCCCAATCAAGCTCATCCTTTATTAAACTCAAACCAGCCTGTGTAGATCCAGTTGCATTATTTGATTAGAACAGTCCTACCTGTGTATTTCTGTGTCTGCTAGTTTGTAATCTAAGTTTTAAATATTTAATTTAATCAGAGATAGGTTTGACTGGGTGAAGTTTGGATTCAGTAAGTGGAGGTTATCGGAAATGTGTGGTTTCTCTCTCTATTCCACTGTGCTCCATGGGCCCGTATAGGCTTACCAGAAGATCGATGTTCCGAAAGTCAATCTTCTGGCATTCAATTTAGTGGATCTAGTATAGACCCATAAATCGAGTGCTGAGGGCAGCTCCTGCAAGGAGCAAGAGAAACTTATGTAAGTGCTTACTCCTATCAGCCTCCTGCAGCGTGGACGCTGACATGGGTTGGCTTAAGGTAAGCCGACTCCAACTATGTATTTTGCATGGCTGGAGTTGTGTACCTTAAGCCAACCTTCCAAGTCCAGTGTAGACCTGGCCCATGTGCCTGAAGTCAGAATTCCTGAAAGCAGCGTCTGTTGATCTGTGCAGGCACCCTCGCTCTCTTTGTGTCTCCAACAGAGGAGATGGAGGACAGGGCAGACTACCTGCCTCTCTGGTTCCTTCTCTATTTTTCTCCTGTCACGATCTGGGAGTTGTGCTGGCTCACAGTCTTAATATGAATCAACAGTGTAATGCTGTTGTAGAAAAAGCAAAAGCAGTTTTAGATTGCATTAACAGAGGCACAGCGTGCAAGTCATGGAAGGTGATAGTGTCGTTCTGTTTGGTGCAGATTGGGCCTAAGATGGAGCACTGAGGCTATGTCTACACTGCAGGGAAAAGTCAGAAAAAATACACAAATTGCAAACCACAATTTACGTATCTTTTTCTGCTTTTTCCCCAAAAGAGGCTTTTCCGAAATTTGGCCCAGCTACACGGGGCCAAATTTCTGAAAAAAACTCCTATTTTGGAACATCCCTTATTCCTCTCACCAAGAGGCATACAGGAATGCTGAAATAACACGTCCGTTATTTTGGAAACTGTTCCGAAAAAGCGGACGTGTTCCGTGGATATGGCAGAGCTTTTCCGGGATACCGGAGCTCTGCAGTCTAGTCTAATTTTGCTCAACACCACATAGAAAGGATGTGGAGAAACTAAAGAATGCAGAGATGAGTGACACAGATAGTCAAAGGGAAAGACTGCAAGCCAAATGAGCAAAGGTTGAAGGATAAAAGGAAATTAAGGGGTGGGTCATCATCATAACAGTCTTCAAATGCTTGAAACAGTGCCATAAAAATGGAGAAAAATTGTTCTCTTGTCACAGAGGGCTGGACAAGGGCAATGGATTCAAACTACAACATAGCAGATTGAGATTATGAACTGGCAGTCTTCTTCCCTGACTTCCTCTCTCCGCAATTGCTTTGTAGACAGATCTAGGTTTCCTTTATCTTGGGGTATTGGTGTTTCTGGAACTTGGCTTTGTAGGAACTTCTTTGATTTTAGTAGTGTCTCAACTTGCCCCTCCAATCCAGTAATGTTTTTCTCCAGCACAGCCATGAACTTGCACTCTTCTATCGTTGGCCATCTTGAGATCACACAAGTGTTGAATCTGAAAGGAAGCTTCTCTGAATTCCTGGTGCATGTCTACCCACAGGGGACTACTCATAGGGATCAGCATTCAAAGAACTACTAAACTTTCCAAATGCTTCAGATCTTTTGGATATGGGGTGTTGGTTCAAATCCAGCTCTATAATTACCTTAGAACTGTTGACTATACTGTTTATAGAAATAATGGATTTGCAACAGCTGAACAAGCTTTAAGGAAAATTTTCTGCCTATCTGAAGGTTTTTGTTGAATTAATAATTTACACACTAATCAAGTTATAGTTAATTGAAATTAGAGATGGTAGGAATGTATTTTGGGGGATTTCACCACAGATATTCTGAGCGTCAAATTTCCCAGAAGAATAGAACATTCTGAGGTCTGTGTTCTTAAATGTTTTGCTGAAAAATATTTTCAGAAAGCTTTTGAAACCTCATATTCCTCAATGGTCCTGAGTCTGAGCTTCAGGGAGAGAACTGATTAGGGCTTTTGAGACCGGTGGGATTCTCTAACTCCCTATAAGTGTAATTTAAGTGTAATCTCACTTTAAGGTGCTTTTAGATAAAGCTGATGTACTGTGTTGTTGAAATTCATTTAAATCAGTGGTTCCTAAACTTTTTGGCATAACATCCCCTTTTTGATTCTTGAGAAACCTTCATGCCCCCCCCCCCTTCCCCCAGGCAACAAAACTTGTTGAGCAAAAAAAAAAAAAAAAAAAGGAACTGACCGGGCTGAAAAACAAAAATAGCAAGGGGATTGACGGGAGGAGGCGAGGCTGGGTCACCTTGCACCCCCCTGGAATTCCTTCATGCCCCCCAGTTTGGGAACCCATGATTTAAATGAATCTCAAAGTACTGTACTGCATGACAATATGTGCATCAATAACCAGAACAACAGGAGTAAGAGATAGAAAGGATGTTTATTGTTTGATGTGAGGCTCCAGATGAAATAGCTGATCATTCTGACCATCTGTAAATTTTATTTTCATATATTTCTTTGTACTCATTCTGTTCATATATTGAATGCCTTGCAGTAGGGCATTAAGTGATATGACAAATCTTGGTCTTGCGTACTTCTTTCTTACTCACATGCTCACCTCATGAGGAGAATTGTGAGTGCCGTGGCAATGCTTGTTTCACTAGGGGTTTTCTTTTCTTTTTCTATCGACAAGTTGCTATGTATTTGAAATGAAAGATTTAAAAAAAAAAGTTTACTTTGTTCTTGGAACAGAAAGTGGTGAGATTCATAATGATCCTTAGTTCCTTTGAGTTTGGCATTGGGGGGTTTACATTGCATCTGTGGCCTTTACAGTATGGACTCATATTAAAATCTCCCAGAGCAAGATGGCTGGTCTATTTTGCCAATACAGTATCACTGAGGTCCTTACTGAACCATTTAGTCATCCTTGGTCTTTAAATGAGCCTCAAGGCTGTTAGCTTTGGGTCCATTGCCCATTGTTAGATTAATTAATTCAAAGGAATTAGTTTTAGATTCTGTACTTTGCCTCCTAGGCACAATATAGAACACACAGTGATACAAAGCAAGGGGCTGTCCCCTGGGGGAAGCATGAAGCAGTATGAAAAATGTCCAGGTTTCTATTAGAAAGAAAAACAGGATGGAGCCAGTGTGGTTTCACACAGGCCTACACATATAACTACGTGTCCAGTAACCTTCGCTTGCTTACTACACAAAACCAGACTACAGCCATTACCATAATCCCATGGCTTGATTGTTGCTGAGAGAGGATGTGCCCTTTTTTAGAGATGAGAGCTTAATATATAATTATTTTCATTACAAAGATTCTTGAGTTTGGAGCAAACTGTTATTTCTGCAGTGTTTTTATATGTAGCTATTTACTGGAGATCAGTGAATTAATGCATTATCTTGGGAAGCACTGTGACATTGCTGGGACTATGATTCAAAAAGAAAAAGATTGGTAGTATGTCCATGAGACATCTAAACTGCTCACCTATCCTCATCCTCCACCTGAGAATTAATGTAATAACATCATATGATACACAAAAGTGTTGCCGCATATAAAATAAAGAAATATTAGGGTTCAGCAAAAAGCTGGGACCCAGGAGAATCCTGGATTGAGATTTTATCCAAACAATTTATTCATCATAAGATCTCAAGGAAGTCTCAGGGCTTTCTGATGTTTCAGTCAATCTATGTGAAAAACTCCACTCTCAGCATCAAGCTACCATTCTATAAGGAAGGCCTTTCCATTTCCATTTTTAAAAAAATCAATCAAAACTAGTACTAAAGGTATATATTCATGATAGCTATGTGCAATTTCTCTGACCAAATAGCGACATATTGTGTGTACTGGCAAGTGTTACACACATTACTATAGAATTTACACCAGCTTGATGAAGTGCAGTGCAAAGTGCAGTGCAATTTTGCATGTCAAGGGCTGCTATGGAAATTAATGCAGCCCTAGGGGCAGCAGCAAGGAAAAATATTGCCATTTTATGTGCCAAATCTTATGAGAGATTTTAAAAATCACCTCAGTAAGTAAGTTCTGCTCTTTGCTAGGAAGTCAACCATTTTTATTGAATTTAGTCATGTTCATGGAAAATAGCTTGGCTTAATCATTTCAATAATACATGCTTTGTACACTGGCAAATATGTGGCTCGAGAGAGAGGTACTAGGCGGCTTTATCTTTTTGTCATTTTTAGCATAAAATAAGAAAAAATCTCAGGTATTTAGTATGTTCCAGCTCAAGCTTGCCACGTACCAACTGCCCAAAGTTTGTGTGCTCAACATCTTGTAAGACTGAGCCCTTCATGAAAGTCATTAGACTTTTTGTAATGCCCAGCACATGCATGTTTGCTGAAAAGCTTAATTTTGAGTTGGCCTTAAAAATTAACAAACTTTACCACACTGTTTTGTATGATACCTTTGCTTTGCATCTCATAATCACAGCAAACTAAAGATACTGGACATGGTTCAGGTATCAATTTGAAGAAACACTTCTTTCTTAAATGTTTGAGGATCACTTTAATATTTTTTTCTAAGAGCAGGGAGAAAGCAGACCACCACAAATGTGGGTGCCTCTCCATAAAATGAATCTTCTTTATTGTCAATATTGAAATGTACTGCTAAAGTCAATGCTGAAGAGCCAAAGAAAAACTGCTCTGGAAGTCGTGATAGAAAGAGGAAGCATAGTATACCTGTGGAGTTGAAAGCACATGACAGGAATGCTTGATACCTGTAAAATAAACCAGCTGCTAAATGGTGTAATAACAAGCAAGGTGATTTGTACTATTAAACAGCTGTAGAAGGTCAGAGACTAAGTGGAACCAGTTCTTTGAAATACATTTCACTAAAAATGAGAAAAGGAGGAGGGATCATTAATATTCTCCTTCCAATGCATGGACAACCAGTCTACTCAGGTGGCTTTTGAAAAGACACAGTGCTATTCCAGGGAGGCAGTTTCATTGTTGTTAGCCTGAACTAGCTGATTTTCATTACTTCTTAAAGGCTCATGTTTCAATTTAGCTAAATATTAAAAATGGCTAAATAATGGAGAGTGTTCAGGTTGCACAAGAGAGCTCATGTTAAAGACCACCTGCCTATGGCAGCCGGGGCTATTTTGTAAATATTTTCTTCATTTCAAGTGCCTAAATCCAGAGGCCACCTGTTCCCTGTCTTTCCTTCTTCAGTCTCTTAAGTTTTATTGTAAACACAGGTGAGCAAAATAAAGTATGTTGTTTGGCAATTGGCATTAGGGAGCTTGAGGAGTTTCAATAATAGCTGAAGCACAAGCCAGCTACTTCTGAAGCTTTCCAACATTCTCAGTGAACTTCATGAGGGAGAAGGAAAATCTTTTCCCCTTGAGGATTCTCATTTTGAACTAAGGCCGCTCTACTCTCAATACTTTCTTTAATAAGCACTAACACCGGGTGCTTCAGTGAGCGTGCAAGAAAACTCATTGTGAGGCATTATGGAAGGGGAAATTTGGGCAAAAGTCACCTACTGATGTTTGGGCTGAAAGAGGCATAATGAGGTGTATCCTGGCACTGCCACTGCTATTTAGAAACTCTCTAAACAACTGTGTCTAACAGCAACTTTGCTTATTCAGTGGCTGGTAAAATATTCAAGGACTGGCTTGTTCCCTCCATAGGAGTCTGAAACCATCATGTTAGTAACTATTTTAATATTTTTATATCTGTGACCTTTTTAAAGCATTTGTAGCATGAGGACTCTTGTCCAATTAGAGTGGTCTGTATTGGGGCACATTTGGTAGCATATCACTAAAACCAGATATTTGGGCAGATCCTCGGCTGGTATGAGTGACACCACTTAATATCAGCGGTGGAGCTGGTCCAGTATGTTTGGGGAATGAGCTTGTCATTTGCTTAAGCCTAAATGAAAGTTACCCCTTCTGGTAGCCCAATGAGGTCAAGCTTGGATAAGGCCACTTGAATACTATTTCTAATCCCAATGACTGAAGGTACAAGTTACAACAATAGGAAGTCAGTCATTACAATGAGGGTTCAGGCATTATATTCAGAAGACTGACCTGCTGACAACCATGCAGGTAGATTTCTATTCCGTCAACTTCTTGGTAGAGGCTTGTGACTATCTAAGGCGGGGGTGGGGAAACCTCAGGCCTGGGAGCCAGATGCGGCTCCTGAGACTCAGGGCCCCACCCAGCATTGGGGAGCCTGTGCTGGTGCTCCAGCCCCCCTGCTATTCCCTTGGAGGGCTGGAGCACACAAAATCTACAAGGCTGCCTTCCCCTACCCCTCCAGGCTCTGGTGTGGGAGGGGAATGTGGGGAGTGTTTATCTCCTTCTCAATCAGGGATCATGTCATTAAAGGATTTTTTGCTTTTGTTTTTTTGCTTGTGCATGGCCCAATTGACTTTTCTGTAGATCAGCGGCTCATGACTCAAAAAAGATTCTCCACCCCTGATCTAAGGCAATATTTCCCAAATGGTTGATTGTGGCCCACAGGTATATTCTGGATGGTTTGTAGGGCAGGTGGAGAGGGAGAGCTGGAGAAAGAACAGGAACTACCACTGTGAGATGGGATCAGTGTGGCTGGGTCTTGTTCCAGGTACTGTTGACCTTGCATCCAACATCACATAACCACTCAGCACTGTGACCTCATGTGCCAGGTTACAACACAAGGAGCAAGAAGCCAAGCCCAGCCCTGAAGGAGAGGAGCTGCTGGTGTGGAGTCAGGCTTGGGGTGGAGGGCGCTGTTGCATGTGACCAGTTCTGGAGGAGAAAGATACTGGCTTGTGTCCCTGATATCCTTCTCCTCTCCCCCCCCCCCCCCTCCAGTGTCTGGATGGACTGTTTAAAAAAAAAAGGCAAGTGCAGTTGGTGGGTACCTTACTAAAAAGGGTGAAACCACTGATCTAAGGCCTATGTGAACTAGTTTATCTACCAAATGAGACTAGTGTGGTGTAATTCATTTGTTTTCCATTCAGTCACTACTGTGTGACATAACAGGCTGCAGATGCAGGACTCGACAACACACATTTTAGACGAAGGTCTTCTAACTCTGTTCACTGCATGAGTGTCATGAAAGTTAAAGCCTTTTAGAGAGGTACAGCATATTTATTAAGACCAACAGAAGTATACAAATATTTGTGGAAAAAAAAGCCAAAAATCAGACCTGGTTTATTATTCTCTAGCATATTGCGGGAAAGCAAAAAGGTGGCTTTCTCTTTATGGAAAAGCAGTGGCATCTCAATGGGATTCAGTTAGGACTAAAGACACAACATGTTCTTCTCTTCCTTTCCCTCCCCTGTGGAATGCTTCATTTGGTGAATTCTACTGCTAATGTAAGTAAGGCACTTTCCATGACCAGGCACAGTTATACTACACATTGCGAACTGACCTACAGTACCTGTGCGCAGAAAGCACGTCCCAATGAGACTGTGTTATAAACAGACTTCTGCTAAGGTCTAAACTGAAACCTCCATAATCAGCCTCTTCTGTGAGGTGAATCATGTCTGAATCCAATTCTGAAGAGAGCTGCAAGGCTAGTAACTCAGAAACCCATTTTGTCTTCCATGCAGAGTCCATTTTTATAAACATTACCACGCTCACTCTTACATCTTCCACTCTCATAACTATTTTTTAAAAGTTACCAATTCATACTATGAAAGCTCACGCATAGGCACTTATCTCTCAACACCTGAAATCTGCACTTCTAAACTTAAGAGAAAAGCAACACAGATCTTTATAGTTCCTATCAGTAGTTTTATGTGGTATCCTTATGACATTTATAAACAATACTTCAGATCATGTCCTTCTTTTGGTTGCTCCTTATGAAGCACTGGAAACAATGTGTCATAAATTAAAGATTACAAAAAATGCTTTTAAAAAAATAACTTAATTGTTATAGGTATGTAGGTGAAAATCTTGCACTGAATATTAAATACTACCCCTTAGAGCTTTTTGGTCATCAAGGCATACAGTTAGAAAAACTAAATATAACTTTATTCCAAAGTGCTACTGGTATTAGAAATTGTGTGATCAGAGGTAAACAATATTTTCTTCAACTCTTGCTCCATTTTCTGCATCTTGTGAGCTGTAAGATGACGGGTTCAGCAGTTCAACCTCTACAAGCGGCTGGACCTGAATGCATCCAGGATTCAGACTGTGCGTTCTTGGGCACTGGATCTGGGACAGAGTTAAGTCTGTAACACATATAGAAGACACAATAGCATAAACAAACTCACAACTGACAACAAAATTCTTACCATTTGTTAAACCACCACAATGTACATACAGTATTTGTGTATAAGGAAAAACCTAATTATGATAGGAATCCACCCCTACAGTGAAGCAAAATGCAGGCTTTTGTCATAGCAGAGTGAAATCAATGGATAGCTTTCCATTGCTTTCAAGGGCTTGGGCTGATGCTTATGTTTTTGGTAAAATGATTAAAAATGACAACTATATCCATAAAAGAAGTTTGTATCTATTCTGTAGTTGTTCTGCATGCACTTACACAATGGTATCAATTAGGGATATGATGGTGTAGACGTTTAAACAGTTAACAGATGAGCCTGGGCACATCAGTTTACCTTAACGGTCACATGCATGCACACCTCCATACCCTTCTGTGTCAGCATGGGGGGAGGGGAGGAGCAGGCAGGAGCCAGTGCCCGAATGCAGCACAGGGGAGGGAGCAGGCAGTTCCCCACCCTGCATGTAAATTTGTAACTGCTGAAAATTTCAGCAGTTACATGTTTACCCAATAAATGCATTTTTAACATCCCTAGTATAAGTACCATAAGAGATGCGTTTGAAAGGCAGCATATAGTACATGTTCCGTTTGTCCTTGTTAAAAAATATGTCCGCACATAAGGGGTGTATTTTCAGCTAGTCTGACATTTTATTTGTGGGTACATTTTTGTGTAAATTACATAACAGCCAAACTGGTACCAACCACAACTGGAAGCCAGTATACTGGGTGAGATGAACCATTGGTCTGACCCAATGCCAGATTCTTCAGAGTGAATGAACAGAAAAGGGCAGTTATCAAATGAGCCATCTCCCAGGTGCTGGTACTCAAAGTTAGACACACCCAGAGCACAGGGTTCTGTCCTTCATCATCTTGGCTAATAGCCCTTGATGGACCTATCTTCCCTGAATGTACCTAAATCTTGTTTGAAACCAGTTATATTTTTGGCCTTTGCAACAACCCCAAGCAGCAAGTTTGAGAGAGTGACTGTGCGTTGTGTGAAGTACAGGCAGTCCCCGACTTACGCGGATCCAACTTATGTCAGATCCGCACTTACAAATGGGGCTTTTCTAGCCCCGGAGCTCACGGGCAGCGGGTCACCACCCGTGTCCTCCGGGGCGAGAAAAGCTTCTCCCGGTCTCCCTGGTCTACTGGGGGGGTCCAGCAAAGCCGCTGGACCCCCCCAGCAGATCAGGGACACCCGAGCAAAGCCGCCGCCTGGGCGGCTTTGCTCGTCTGCCCAGGAGCAAAGCCGCCCAGGCGGCGGCTTTGCTCGGGTGTCCCTGGTCTGCTGGGGGGGTCCAGCGGCTTTGCTGGACCCCCCCAGCAGACCAGGGAGACAGGAGCAAAGCCGCGGAGCACGCCCGCAGCGGGACAGCCCGGGCGCGCCTGGGCTGTCCCGCTGCGGGTGTGCTCCGCGGCTTTGCTCTCTATCTCCCTGGTCTACAGGGAGACGGGGAGCAAAGCCTTGGAGCACGCCCGCTGCGGGCGTGCTCCGCGGCTTTGCTCTCCGTCTCCCTGGTCTGACCAGCAGACCAGGGAGATGGGGAGCAAAGCCTCGGAGCACGCCAGCAGTGGGACAGCCGCGGCGCGCCTGGACTGTCCCGCTGCCCGCGTGCTCTGCGGCTTTGCTCCGCGTCTCCCAGGTCAGCAGACCAGGGAGACGGAGCAAAGCCGTGGAGGACTTGGGCGGTCCCGCCACCCCTGTCTCCCTGGTCTGCTGGGGGGCGGGGTGCAGCTAGTGCCCCTCCCAGCAGACCAGGCTTTTCTTGCCTACCCCTGGGGTAGAGCAGCTGGGGGTTGCCGGGTTGGTCCCGCAGCGCCGCTCCGGACCAACCCGGCAGCACCCCAGCTGCTCTGCCCCAGGCGTCCTGATTCAGCCGCTGCTGGTCAGTTTCAGCAGCGGCTGAATCAGGACGCCTGGGGCAGAGCAGCTGGGGTGCTGCTGGGTTGCTCCAGTAGCGCCAAGGAGCCGCGCTACTGGAGCAACCCAGCAGCACCCCAGCTGCTCTGCCCCAGGCGTTCCCAAGTCAGCCGCTGCTGAAACTGACCAGCGGCTGACTACAGGAAGGCCAAGGCAGAGTTGCTCTGCCCCAGGCTTCCTGGAATCAGCCGCTGATCAGTTTCAGCAGCAGCTGACTTGGGGACGCCTGGGTTTCTTAAGTTGAATCTGTATGTAAGTCAGAACTGGCATCCAGATTCAGCCGCGGTTGAAACTGATCAGTTTCAGCAGCGGCTGACGCCAGTTCCGACTTACATACAGATTCAACTTAAGAACAAACCTACAGTCCCTATCTTGTACGTAACCTGGGGACTGTCTGTACTCTTTTGTTTTAAACCTATAGCTTATTCATTTATTAGGCTATCCCTGTTTCTTGTATTATGTGAAGGGGTAAATAACACATCCTTATACACTTTCTCCAACCATTCATGATTTTACAGGCCTCTGTCAAATGCCACTGCTTGCTTCATCTCTTTTCAAGTTGAAAAGTTCCAGTCTTTTTTTTTTATCACTCCGCATATGGAAGCTGTTCCATACCCCTAATTGTATTTTTTGCCATTCTCTATATTTTTTCCAATTCTAACAGAATATGTGGTTTCCTTTAGAAGCTGTATCATTGTACTGTTATGTTTTGAGATGCAACCTGCATCACAAGGAGAAGGTGATATTGCACAGAGGACTGCACGCAAGGGGTATTGGCATCAGCAAGTCTTGATTTCTGATCCTGGCTATGCCTTTATTGTTACTTGGATCTAGTTACTTCCCTCTTATTCTCAGTTTACCCCAGTATGTAAAGACATCAGTATGTAGCTACCTCCCTCCCAAGGACATCATAGGATTACCTGAGTAATGTCTGTACAGTGCTTTGAATGTACAATGCACCATGAGTGCTAAGTGTGATTTGTATTGTGAAGATCTTGCTCTTTAGGTGTCACTGATTATGCACTTCCTGCTAATTACAAATTTGAGAAAAGGAAGGAAAATGAAAAGCCTTTGCTGTGGCTATTTTCCACTACATTTAGACAACAAACCAATAACTGCTTTGGTGGCTCAAACACATTTTGCAACATACAGTTCACAAATGGTTCCATTTGTACAACAAGAGGCAAGCATTTACAACACATGGAAACACTTCTGACTCCTGACATCACGATTGAAAGAAATGATTTATGGACAGTTTTTGGAATTCTGCTCACACACACAGACTTTAAGAACAGTTAGGACCAACATAATTCAGCACATTCCAGGCAACAGATCTTCTCCTACCCACTCCTCTGAGGCCATGTCTTCACTTCACAGATTGATGCTGCTGATGTTGAACTTCTGGAGATCGATTTAGCGGGCCTAGTGAAGACCCCTAAATCGAATGCTGAGGGCGCCCCCATCAGCATTGGTACTCCTTGCTGTCATGAGGAATAAGGGAAGTCAATGGGGGCCTTTCTCCTGTCAGCCTCCTGCTGCGAGGATGGTGCCACAACTCAGCTTAAAATATGTCAATTCCACCTATGTTTTTACATAGCTGCAATTGCATACCTTAAACCGACCTTCCCCTATAGTGTGTACCTGACCTGAGTTATTGAGGTCTTCAAATCACAGTTTAAAGAATTTAAATTCTGAGAATTTGCATGTAAACTAGTTTAAACCTGTAAGTTACCCCCTGCTGCAGAGGATGGTGGCTCCTGTGATGTTACAATGCTACGCCAAAGGCCCACATGTTGTGGGTGTCACATGTGAGGCAGGGAGAGGGAACACGAGAACTGTAAGGGCACGTCTACACAGCGGCGTAAAAGCCGAAATAAGGTATGCAATTAACTTAGCTCAAGTCAAGAGTTTAATTGTGTAGCTTATTTCAGCTTTTGGCACTGTCACCACTCTTCCTTCAACTTCCCTTACTCCTCATAAAATGAGGGTTACAGGAGTCAGAATAAGAAGTCCTTCAGCTCAACCTTATTTCAACCTAATGTTGAAATAACTGCTTGTAGTGTAGACATGGATTTTGTTATTTCAGAATCACATCAATTATTCCAAAATAATGCTGTTGTGTAGACATAGCTTAAAGGAACAATGAGGTTAAGCCAAAATGAGGAGTAGCCATTGCTTTATTATGAGGCTCTTAAAATAGCTCTTTCAAAGTTCAAGAGCACATGAGTCTCAAATATGGGATGTTTCAGCCACTATGACGGTATCAAATATTTTTTGGCCTTCAAATGCTTGGTGTAAGCTGACAGATGAAGAAAGCACTATTCTTGGCTGCCATTTGAATAAGCCGGAACATAGACTGACTGTGTCATCTTAGAGACACATTGTGCTTTTATTAGGCAGGGCCTGTGCATGGAGAGGGTGCTTCAGTGCAATGAGAACTCTCCAGAGAGCAGATGGTACCACAGTTGGCAGCAAGATGCTAGCTGCTCAGGGAAGAATGAAGGAACTGTCTCAAAACAGCAAATGAGTACCTCGAATGCAGGAAGAGTTAAACAAATTGGGCCTGTTGTATGTTTACATGTATGCCACTCTGCACTCTTGGGGCTGCATCTACACTGGAGGGCTTAACTCAAAATAAGCTACGCAAATTGAGCTATTTCAATTGCGTAGCTTATTTCGAAATAGGGAATATCTGCACAGCACTTATTTTGAAATAGAGCACTCTTCCTCTGACTTTCCTTATTCCACGTACAATGACGGTTACAGGAGTCAGAGTAAGAAGTCCAACTTGACAGTCAGTATTTTGACACTATTTCGAATAACTGCCTGCTGTGTGGATGTGGACTGCTTATTTTGAAAGTGTTGCAATGTAGACATACCCTTGTTATGAATAGTAGTGACAGCTAAAAAGAGCATGATCCTCTTCTTCAGAACCCTGATGTATGGTCTGCAGTGCAGGAAAATGTGTTGCAGTTTAGTGACAGATGAGCACGGATAGATTAAGATAAATCCTCCTTACTTTAAATGCATATCCAACATCTAATCAAAACCTTTAGAGCAGAGCTTGAAAAATGTACTTAATAGCTACCAGCCCAAGGCCTAAGCCTATTGTATGCTCATCCAAACAATCCACACTGGGGCAGAGTTCCATTAAAAAAGGAAGAAATTATAATACTCACGTGCTAAAGTGGAGTTTACTAGAAATAAATATTCTCTAATATTAATAATTAAGTATTAACTCAACTGCATAAAAAGCCACTGCAGATTACGAGTAAAGGTATAGGACAGCTCTATGTGTGAGCTTCTTTTGGTGGGTCCCATCTAACTCTCCTGCCTACAGCAGACACTAAATATAACAGACACACACAAGGAAGATTATACAACTAATTCTGAGTTAAGCAGTACTTTGTTCTGCTTATTTTTTACCTTCTCCTCCCCCAACTTTGAAGCAAAATTTCCAAATTTTAGAGCATCACACTACTATGGCCACTGAGGAGTAGCTCCAGATCTCTTTGGCAGAACATGGTTTAAACCAGAGCACTTCTTTTGAGGTTCTGAACACTGTCAACCGTGTCTGATTTTTTTGTGAGCTGAGGGCACTCAACCTCTCACAAGATGTGTTCAGCACCTAGCTGCACCAGCCCCATTATGATTCAATTATTTCTCTGTGAAATTATTAATATAATTGCTCATAACATCCTGTTCCATGCATCATGGTTATTTCCAAGTGACGCTAAACCTTGGCAAAAGCAGACTGTGTGGGAAAGGAAGAGGATATGGCAGCCAACATGAACAGAGGGCCAGATTCTTGGTCCCAATTTCAGCAGCATGTAACAACTGGAAAGTTGCTCTGCAGGAGCAGATGTGGGTTCCTCTGAGAAAGGGGAGTCCTCAGGCAATTTAGTACTGGAGCTGGCCTCAAAACATCTTGTTGCTTCTTCTCAGATCTATCTATCTATATGTTTTTTAGAGAGTTTGTGCATCCATCTGTCATTGATTCAATTTGTTCAAGAACTCCTCCTAAACGGTAAGAGCTAGGACCACCAAATTTGGTAGGCAGCTTCCTCTTTTCATAACTTAAACCAAGGTCAGGGTTTGGTTGTGCCACAAAAACAGGATGGCTACGTCTACACTGGCCCCTTTTCCGAAAGGGGCATGCTAATTTTACAGGTCGTAATAGGGAAATCCGCGGGGGATTTAAATATCCCCCGCGGCATTTAAATAAAAATGTCCGCCGCTTTTTTCCGGCTTTTAGAAAAGCCGGAAAAGAGCGTCTACACTGGCCCCGATCCTCCGGAAAAAAGCCCTTTTCCGGAGGATCTCTTATTCCTACTTTGAAGTCACCCTGCCCTGTTTCCTGCAACCCCACGCCCCCGCCCAGAAGGACCCGAGCAATGCTGGGTAAGTGTTCTTGTATTAAACAGCTAGATGGTGATGATCTGTTTTATTTTACTACCTCTTATTTAAACATACAAAAGGTCAAATCCTCAGCTTCTCCATTTTTCCTCTAGGCAGAGCTGAGGAGAGGAAGGCTCTCCCAGTGCAGGGTTAGTCAGCTACACCAGCTACCCTACCTCAGAGGGTGAGTTGAAGGCAGGAAAGGGTAGGAACCAGGTGTCTGAAAAGCCTTAGACAACTGTATGCTACACTAGCAACTGCTTCAGCCCAGGCCAACCCAGTATAGATACAGTGGAAAAATGGCTTTAAGCCACCCTTTTCCCTCAGCTGAGCATCTGGCCCTGTGAGTTTAAATGAGAGTTATTGAAACCATTTAATGACAAAAGGAGCTAGAGGTTCTTTAAATAGCTGGTGAGCTTTAAAGTCCACAAAGAGCTAAGACACAGAAATATGTAGGCAGTTTTAGCATTAAAAAAAAACTAATCAAATTCTGTTTAAATGTAAAAGAGATGGCCCAAATGCATGTAAATGAACTGTGCAAGGAAGAGAAACTCATAAGGGATGTCATTTCTGTCCAGCCAGACTGTAACAATAGAGGGCAAATATAAGCAGGTTCAGGTTCCATGGATGGCTGAGGAAAAAGCAGAGGTCATATAAAGAGCTGTAATTGAGGTGTACAGTGGTCAGAAAATTGGTGCAAGTTACACTGCTTTGTCATTTGCACCCATGTACAATGCTGTGGACGAGCAAAACAAGGGACTGGCCTGGTAATGCAGCAGGGAAAGTGACTAACAGGAAAAACTGACTGACTCCCCACCTTCAGCCCACTGTCATGCTGTATTGATTCAATATCACAAATGGTTCCCTGATTACCACTCTGTCCTGGAAACTGGTCTCTTCAGGTTGGCCTCAGGTGATCAAACACCATAATGATGTGGACAGAAAGGTACAGACAGGGTGTCAGGGAATTTAATAGCACACCACTACCATAAAATGTGAGTGTGAATAACGAAGTCCTCTACAGCTCCCTCCCGCTCTAACCCAGATTCCCTTTCTCCTCTCAGGCCCCCTTACAGTCCATATGCAATGACATCCCATGGAGTAGATGTAGAATTCCTTATGCCCCAACCCAACATCAGCTGCCATCATGTTCCCTGAATGAGGTTACTGTGATTTCAGGAGCCACACAGCATACATATCAGCTACTTTTTGCATAAAATACTTTTTAAAAATGCCATGTTTTTCTAAATAACCACACATCAACTTTTGTACCATGCACCAGGTTTTATCCCATCCCATCAGGACTAACAGCTGACATATCAAGTTCAGCCCAAAGGTATTTTGCTATGGCAGAGGTACTGTATGTAAGCCCCAAACCAGCATTCCTACATAATGGGAAGCTTTTACAGAAGCCTTGGTACTACTAGACTATTAGTTTTTTGTTACATTTTTCTTAAGTATTGTGTTACCTGTACATGTGATGGAGTCTGGGCTTTACAAAGGCAGGAATTAGGCATTCACTGACCATTGCAATTTTATGGGAACCGAGTGTCTAAATCCCTTAGGTTCATCTGAAAATTCCAGCCTACGTCATTACTGCATTTGTCTATATTCTGCCTATCACCACAGTATCTGTCTTGTATATAAAATCATTAGCAATGGCCAAATCCCCAGTGAGATTCTACTTGAGAGTTGTTAGGATTTTTATTCCATGCTGAATATTTTCCCAGTATTGAATGTATTTTACACATTAGGGGTTCAGCTGTGGCTGTGAACAACCCACCATACCAGCAATAGGATGAAGTGTGCTGCCCCATGGGGATGCCAGGAGCAGAGGCAATTAAATACAAGTTGGAGTGCACTGCCACTGTGCCCCTCATGGCAAGAATATGGATGTGCCCCCTACCTATGTGTGGCCATTTCTGCCACCTGGCACAGGGAGGTGGGTTAATGCCATAGTTACCCTCCTTTCCCTTTTTAAGTTACAGAGTCTCTGGACTAGGGATATAAACACCCATTAAACAATTGTTTAGGAGGATTCAGTTAAAAGCTTATGGACCAAGTTCATAGCTGGCTAAAATGGGTGCAACTCGGGGGGGGGGGGGGGAGGAGAGAGGAAGAGAGAGAGAGAACGAGAACGAGAACCAACCAGCTTTTAAAACATGTTCTCCCTACAGGATTTCCACTGGACACTAACAGCAGAGACTGAAAATCATGTATTACTAGAAATCACACTCTTCTACATACGAAATGCCTACAGTCTCATCTCAGTATGGAGCGCTGCCCATCAGCTGTCTGATACTGCTTAATCAAGAATTCACACCTAATTATTTTAATGTTGTATGTGTGGTAAGCATTGAACCTTTAGATGGATAATGATACACATGAGCCAATGGATATTCTGCTAACAATTAACATGTTTTATTGACCTACTTTAATGAGTTGGAAAATAATATAGCTGCCCTCAACTGATCAAGGGAAAATAATGATAATAAAACTTTAGAATTGTTTTTTTATACAAAAGAACCACAATGAATGTTACCAGCTGTGTGCATAGGAATTAGGGATGTTAAATCTAGGTTATTTTAGTAATCAAGAAGTCGATAGAGTTTTTAACTACTACTAGATCACTTAATAGGGGAAGGCAGCCCCGCTCAGTTCCGGCTCACGCTGGGACCAAACCTCACTGCAGCTCTGCAATTTAAAAGGCAGTAGGAGATAAGGATGTTAAAATGCGATTAACTGACTAGTCGATTAGTTGATGGAACTTCCATTGCCTAGTTGATAGGCACTTCCGAGGAATGTGGAACTCCGCGTACCGCCGAGGGCCAGCAGGAAGTCCTGCTGATTCCGGGCTGCACGTGGCGTGCCTGCTTTGAAATGCACAAGAGTTCCCAGCGGGAGCTCTTGTGCATTTCAAAGCCATGGAGCCCGGGGTCAGTGGGGGACTCTGAGTCCCCTGCTGACCCTGGGCTCCATGCTGTACTTCATGCCGCTAGGAGCCCAGGGTCAGCTGGGGAGTCCCCAGCTGAGCCTGGGCTCCATGGCAGCTACCCTTGAAAATGTGCAGAGGAGGCATTTTAAAGGGGCAGCCCACTGCACAGCTGATCCGCAGATCAGCTGTGTGGCGGGCTGCCCCTTTAAAACACGACCTCTGCAGCGATTCAAAGGAGCAGCTGCCATAGAGCCTGGGGTCAATTGGGGACTCCAAGCTCCCCGCGGCATTTCCCCGGACCCTGGGTTCTGCTGCCCCTTGGGCGGAGGGGGCCGTTTCAAAGTGGAAGCTGATGTACAGCTGATCAGCTGTGCAGCAGTTTCCCCTTTGAAACTGCCACCTCTGTGTCTTTCAAAGGGGCAGGTGCTGTGAAGCCTGGGGTCTCCAGTGGATCCTGGGCTCCACCTGTGCTCCCCAGCCAGAGTGAAGAATGTAGCAAACTGTGCAGTTTCCCCTCACTACCTGACAAAGAGGAGCAGGCAGCAATGTTCCCATATGAATAGGGGATGGGGGGAGGGGGAGAGCTTCAGCACCAGCCCTCCCTAAAAGACACCTTGGGATTGGGAGGCTCAGGGCTGGGGCAGTCCCAGCTGTGGGGGAGGGTGCCTCCAGTTACTCCCTCTCACCTGTCTGGTGATTCTGTCTCTTTTCTGTATGGTTTCATGAAAAGCAATCCAATTCCAGGCATATCCCATTTTCTTGGAACAACCAATCCTTTACCTTGTTTAAGTTACAGTAAGAGGAAACTGTGAACTGAATTTGGTGGTCTGAGCTCTTACCATGTTAGGGGAAGTTCTTGAACAAACAGACACACACAAACTCTCTCAAATATACAGCAAATCAGCTTTTCTACCAGGTTCATCAGAGTGACTTACAAACGGTAATGAATCAAGGAAGATATTCAATAAGACCAAAGCTGAAATAAAACCTCATGATACCCCAAGCTAGCTGCCTCCTTAAAAACTTGATACAGGCAGTCCCCGACTTACGTGGATCCGACTTACTTCGGATCCCTAGATACGAACGGGGTGAGGCAACTCCCGCACATGCGCAGCAGCATTCCCGGGGCTCGCTCACCTGGGTCCTAGGATCCTCCTCCTCCTCGGGCCGGCTCCAACTGGGGTCCCGCAGAGCTGCCAGGCAGAGGAAAAGTGCCTCCCCACGCCCGCTGCCCCCCCCCATCCCCCTGCCAGCAACAGACTGCCCCCTCCCCTGAGCAACAGGCTGCCGAACAGACAAAAGCAGCCTCTCTGCCCCTCCTCCCCTCTATACATGCCGGGCTCCCGGAGCGCAGCAGCATCCCCGGGGCTCGCTCACCTGGGTCCTAGAATCCACCTCCTCCTCCTCTTCGGCCGGCTCCAACTGGCCTCTGCCTGCAGCAGCTGGCCACAGGGACAGGGATCCCGCAGAGCTGCTGGGCAGAGGATAAGTGCCTCCCCACGCCCGCTGCCCCCCCCCCCGCGGCCTCGCATCCTGCACGCCTCCCCCCTCCCCCCCTGCCAGCAACAGGCTGCCCCCTCCCCTGAGCAACAGACTGCCGAACAGCAGACAAAAGCAGCCTCTCTGCCCCTCCTCCCCCTATACATGCTGGGCTCCCTGGGCAAACAAAGACTCCACCAAAACAAACAAAGTGCTGGCCTCATTGTGTTAGCAAAAAAAGGGCCCTCCTCCTAGAACCCTGGGTGGTGTGTGGAAATAAAGCTATTAGCTCAAAGCATGGTGCAGAGCTGTTTGGTATTTGATGAGTTACTCCTTTAGTCCTGAGTTTGTCACAGGGACAGAAATAGATGTGAAATCTTCTGAACAGGGGAACAGACAGCAAAACAAACATTAGAGGGGAGTTAACCTTTCCCTATGCTATCCAAAACTAAAAAAAATGTTTGGCTAGAGTTTCCCCTACAATATGTACCAGTTCCGACTTACATACAAATTCAACTTAAGAACAAACCTACAGTCCCTATCTTGTACGTAACCCGGGGACTGCCTGTACTTTGGAGTTTATCATTAACTTTAATTTCAATCCTTCAGCAAATTTTCAATCCATAGAACAATACTACTTGTTAAAACTCACCTGTAGAGCCCTGAAAATCTGCAGATACCCGCTTTATATCCACACTCATCTGCATCTTCAGATGTGCCTATCTGCAGCTCATCTTTGCACATATAGATGTGGATACAAATTTCGTATCTAAAACCCTGCATATGTATATTCACAGGTATCCACATCTGTGGGTGCTAATGGGGATATCCATGGCTCATTTTTGCAGATACAGATGCAGATACAAATTTTCTATCTACACAGGGCTCTACTCACCTGTTTTAACATTGAGTGTGAGATTTTATGAAATAGTATCTATCAACAGCTGTAACAGAAGCCAAACATGTTTTATCTACATCTTTCCCAGTTGTAGATTCTGTAATTTTGCAAATTTAATGAAGATCCTACAGTAACAGCTATTCTTATGCTCATGCTACTTATTGTTCCCAATTCCTTTATTTTAGAAATTATGTGATTTTCTTGCCATGATTAAGATGAGTCTTTCAATGCTATTCTCCGTAGACCCTCACTGAGGTTCTGAAGCCAAGGTTATGTTCAAGGATTATTCTAAGGTCTAATCATAATTTGGAAATTATAATTTAGAACTTGTCTAACTCACAAATGTCAAGTATTGAACAGGAAGGTTCTTGCTGTAGCCACTTGTTTGGAGACTTGACATTTTATACAGTAATGTCAAATACTAGCAAACCTTAGCATGTTGAAAAAGGCTTTAATTTGGTCGTATCCAAGATACAAACACAAAACAGAATAGCTTTTGCAAAGACTGAGTTATAATGGAATAACATACTCCATATCTATTTGGGGGTTCACCACACCGCTTGATTTAGGCACTTTAAAAATATTACCTATAGTGAATTGTTATGCAACTTAGTAGCTGAAGGGCCTACTTTTGTTCAATTTCTCTGACTTCCTTTTCTTGCCTCCCCTCAGTCAGCATAACTGAATTGTCTCAATCAAATCACTGTATTAGAAACTCTGCTCACACATCATCACAATCAAACTGTGATCAAGTACCAGCCACATGTCCACTCACACTGCTACAATATTATCAGTATTCACTTTTACTACTAAATTGCCTTTAGGAATTATAGAAATAATCCCATTAAAAGGTGATGGACTGCCTGTTTTGTCTATTACATGCAGATTTAAAGTGTTATTTACCATTATTACAAGAATCCTTGTTGCTTTTGCAGGAGGATACCTGATGGCAGGGAGCAGTAGACTTCCAGAGTTCATGGGTGACTGCTGGTGGATTTTCACTAGTCCTGCTTATTTCTGAACTGGCGGTGTTTATCCCATATACACCATCCTGGTAAACTAGAGTTGGATTTGACCTGTTGAGACTGTTTAATGACATCTGTACTAAAGCTTCATTTATGAAGAATGAATTTTCACCACAGAAGCTCTCCATCTGATTGCGTCCCATTATCTGCACAAGACAAAACAAGCAAATTACGTAGCTGACCACTTCATCATTGTCTCTCATAAGGTCCCCTCTTATACTAGCTGCCTATAAGGGTGAAATTTATAACAAAAACCCACTTTATATACCAGGTACTAGGATAAACACATTATTCTTATACAATAAAACATGTTTAATCAACAAGAGACTGCTAAATAATGTTACAACTCTATTCATAACTTTAAAAAAACATATTAATGTTTTCCAAATGGGAAATAACAATGGGCCAGATCCGGGGAGGAGTGAGCTTTTGCTACTCTTTCCATCTGTCAGTGTTGGACTGTGATACTTGGAAAGAATGAGCAGACATGGCAAGATAATCACCCCAGATACAAACTGAAAGAAGCTTTTAAAAAGCCATCAGTGTTTTCTTTTTCAGCAAATCTTGCAACAGGCAGAGAGGTGGGTCAATCCATGAGGCCACCCTGGAGACAGTCTTTGGGGACAAAGACTGAAGTTCAGCCATAGTGAGTAGCTTATAAAGTTTAGTCAAAGGGATGGAAAACAGGAACTTGATGAGGGGTGTGGAGGGAGCTGTTAGCATTGCAACATTCAAATACACACACACACACTGGAAACTGAAATAATCTCCATCTGCACTGGTGCTCACACTGCTTTCAAGGGTCAGGTCAAATAAGTAGGCAAATGGACAGAGGTCCTCATTCACTTCTCACTTTGAATGCTGGCCTGAACTGAGCCTCAGCTGGGGCTGGTCAGGGACATACGTGGTTTTCTGTCAACTTTTCGCTCTTTTGCCCCTAACTCTCAAGATTGTTGGTGGGGGAGGGGTCGTTGCGCAGTTTGGCTCCTTCGTATCTCAGAGCAGACTTGGATTCTGTAAATTGTGTCAACTGACGATGGCTCCCACCAGGCACTATACTGGTCAGGATTTTGCTGACCTGCAGCACAACTCCTCCCACCCACATCCAAGAGGCTTCTTGAGAGAGTGGGTGGCCTAAAGCAGCCTTTTACCCACCCATGGCTCCCACACTGCTCCCTTGCACCAGCACTGTTGCAAAGGGACTGACACGACTGTCTAGAGATTTCTAAGGGTCAGATCCTCAACAGTCTGTACTCACATATGGATCTAGCCTTCCTCTGAGAAATAGGGCCCCTCTTGGTCCAGAAAATAAAACATTTCCCAACTATTTAATGGGAAAGCAATAGTGGCAGAGTAAAATGTGGATGTGATGAATCTTTTTATTTCCTCACATTTATAACCCATAGGCCAAGTTCCATTCTGCAGGGCTCCCAGCCCATGGTTCCTCCTGAAGCAAGGTCCCATACACACCAACTCAAGTTACCAAATGAAGTAACAGACTTGTCTCAGAGACAGGGCTGGATTAAGGGGGGAGTTAGCTGGGCAGCTGCCCGGGGCGCCAACCTATGGGGGGCACCTGATGGCAGCTGTAAGGGGCACCGCACACCCGATTGCAGCTGCAAGGTGCGCAGCGCGCCGGGAGAGAGAGGGGCAGGGCCACGCATGCACTGTGTGTCTGGGGGCGGAGTCGCGCATGCGTCACGTGCCTGCTGCCCGAGGCGCAGGAATGGCTCGAGCCGGCCCTGCTCAGAGAACACTTCCTGCAATTTCAACATCTCAAGTGTAGGTCAGCATAATAGAATAGTCTGAGTCAGGGGAGAATTATCGAGGGGAAATTATGTACCTCATTGCTCACTGAAGATGGCAATGTTGCTGGCAAGCTGCTCTGGCGGCTGTGTTGCCAGTGCCACAATATCTTTTGTTGCATCTTCACCTTATCTCTTTCTATTTCCACCATCCGCTGGCCCTCCTTAAGCCTTTCTAGGTCCTGCTGGAACTCTTGCAGCTGATGCTCCAGTTCTCCCTGGTTCCTGTGAAGATTCTCTTCCTGACACATGCAATCTCTCTCCCGCTCCTGCAGCTGACTCTCTCTTATCTCCTGTTCCCGTTGTTGCTGGTCACACTCACGGGCCCAGCGCTGCTGCTCCTGATGAAACTGTTGCTGAAGTTTCTGTATATTTGCTAGTTCTTCCCTTTGTTTTTCCAAATTTCGGTATTTTTCCTGGTCAAGCAGTAGGTTTCCACGAGAACTGTGCCCACAACTAGTCCTTTCATGCTCTTGCAGTAGTGTCTTATGGATCTCCACATGACTGTCCTGGATGGTTACGGCTGCCTAGTCACCAAAAACAAATATTAATTTCCCTTTGGTTAGGAATTTTCTATATAAGCATTGTGTAAATATATTATTATTTTCCTTAATCAGTGCTCAAGTGTTTCTTTGGAGTCTGTTCATCATGCTTGCACAGTTCTGTGTTCATTCATGACATTTTGGAATGAACAGCATCATTTTGCTCCTTTTCAGGGAGTTTTTAGTTACTGATGAATATTATCATCTCATTTTAATATTATAGCCATCCCCAGAAGCACCAGTTAGGCTCAAAGCCTCATTGTGCTAGATGCCATGGTGCAATAAATCAATAAAAAGGGCTTCTGCAGAGAGATCAGCAATGTTGCTTTTCATCAACAGATTTCAAAAAGCTCAACATCCTATTATACAGACGAAACTCCCAGGATAGACACAGCTAACTGCAGCAACTGCATTGTCGCACACTTGTACAGTAGATGTAGTTTCACGAACACTTTACAAACTAATTAATTAGGTCTCACACCACCAATGGATGTAGCCAAGCAATTAGCAGCTCTAATCCAAATTTCTGGACTGAAAAATTTTCCCATGGAAAAATGTGGCTTTATCAAAATTAAAATTTTTCATGAGAAAAGTCTCATTTTTAATGATTTTTTTCTTTTGGAAAACAAAAATATTTCACTTTAAAATGACACATTTTGACCTTTTAATTGTAAATGTCAACATTTTTAATAAGTTTATATTTTTTATTTTTAGTATTTCCATTTTTATGTGAGATGAAAACTAATACTGAAATGTGGGATTTTCCACTTTTTGACCATTCTTGGTAATTATACCCTGTTTACAGTTATGAAGTTAAATAATATAGCCAAGATCACACAGTGAGTTAGCAGTATAGCTGGCAACAGAACCTAGAAGTCCAACTCCCAGTAGGTTATTCTAAGCATTACACAAATCTCTTCAATTACTGGTCAACCATATCCAAATCTGACTCCTGACAATAAAGCTAAGGGACTCAGAGGGGAGGGAGGTGTTCTATTATGCAAAAGCTAGTTATACAATTTACATGATCTAGGGAGTGTTTTAACTGAAATATCCAAATTTTCCATAATTCTGAACAATATCTGGAAAGGAGATCAGGTGGAATTTGACAGATTGGTCTGGATCCTCCATCTTATTTTCTCTGTAGCCCTTTGGAAATTCTTGAAAGGAGATTATCACTGCAGCATAATATAAATCAACGCCTGTTATATGTTATTTGAATTATGCAATAGTGAAAAAGTCAACAGATTGTAATATGGGGCAAGATTAAAAACCTTTTTTAAAGTGAAACATTAAAAGATTCATTACTGTATGAATTTAACAGAGTTCTCACCTGTATGCTATACAAGAGACGGGTTAAATTCTGGATTGCTTGTACAACCTGGAAAATAAGAGAAGGATTTTCAAAATTATGACAGCTATGAAGTTTAATTAAATGATAAATTCATATTTAGACTTCATACTCACCTCTGTTGATGTGGAACCTGAGAAATTAATGTGTTCCACCTACAATAAATATAAATACACATTGAACTGAATAGCTGTTATAAACTTTGAAATAGGATATTCAAAGTAATGCTTTTTTCCTAGCACAAATACTCATATTGCTAATGCATGCAATTACTGGTACTCAGTCAAACTTTCCTTTGTGTCATGTGAAAAAAGACAAAAACAGTAATCTATGAAGACTAATAATTCACCAACACTAGCAATCACTAGCAAGCCCAAGGACAACTGTAAAACAAGAAGCATTTCATCCATAATTTTAACCCCAATGTGGAGAAATCCTACTAAGAAATGGTATTTCCATTAATGCTTTGCTTCCTTGACAGTTTTGCAAGAACAATATTCTTATCACATCATGTACTGTAGAGTGACCTGTGTTGCTTACAATCAGTTGTAACAGATTCCTGAAGAACCACTAGCTATGTAATAACACAGCAAGAAACTACAACAGGGCTTGTAACTAGCAGACTAGGATGATTGCTTTAAATGTGTTATGAAGCATAAAGCAGAAGGGTGAGAGCCTTCAGCCCCCCGAAAAGTGCACCAATAGCTTACTAATATGAATTCTATCGAGGCTTGATGCAATTGGAGCTGGGTCATTAATTTTACATTTCATTTTTTTTCTTAAGACTACAGTATTTAAAATGTAGGAATGGGGGTTTAGACAGGAGTGGAAAAGTAACCCACAATCCTTCCATTATGAAAAGTTGCTCCTATGAGAAGGTTAAGGAAAAATAAATATGAAAGAGGCCAAACACAATCCTTTCCTGACTATTTTTAATACCTTTGGGATTAGTCTTCTACTGTTTTTGGTTGCCTGGAATATTTGGACTCTAACTTCTTCACGACAACAGCCATATCTTCAGCAGCAGTTTGTGCACCAAAACTTACTGCTGAGTCCTACTTTCTGTTACAAAGAATAAATTAAGGGCCTGATTTAGTTTTGATAACAGAAAAGTGAGGACAGAAATGGAAGAGTCAGAAGCTGCTGCTGAAGTCCCAGTGCAGCAGGATCACTTAAAAATGGAAACAGCAGCTTTCCCATGTGGCCAGGTTGCAGAGCTGAGCAGCACTGAAGAAGTAGGTAGGCAGCTTTGGTTAAAGTTGCAGTAGGAAAGAGGGGGACCGTGAGGCAGAAAAAGGGGGACAAGTCACAAGCAGGAAGGAGGGACCAAGAGAAGGAAAGGTGGAAAGACTGGCACAGATGGCAGGACAGAGGGTGATTGCTTTAACATCCCACATGTCTTATGGAGAAGGGGATTTCTAGGGAGGAAAAAGTGATCAGCCATTAATGGGCATGAAATGGAACTGAAATCACAGCTGTGCCTGGCTGGCAGCTGACATCACAAAAAATGGTGAATGGCCAATCAGAATATGGTATTGGACACTTGGGGTACGTCTAGACTACATGCTTCTGTCGCCAGAGGCATATAGATTAGGCTACCAGGCATAGGAAAATGAAGCAGCGATTTAAATAATCGCCGCTTCATTTAAATTTACATGGCTGCTGCGCTGAGCCAACAAACAGCTTATCAGCTGTTTGTCGGCTCAGCGCGGTAGTCTGGACGCGCGGGTGTCGACATCAAAGGCATTTGTCGACCACCCAGGTATGCCTCCTGGGATGAGGTTTACCTGGATGGTTGACAAATGCCTTTGATGTCGACCCCCGTGCGTCCAGACTACCGCGCTGAGCCGACAAACAGCTGATCAGCTGTTTGTTGGGTCAGCGCGGCAGCCATGTAAATTTAAATGAAGCGGCGATTATTTAAATGCCTATGCCTGGTAGCCTATGCCTATGCCTGGTAGCCTAATCTACATGCCTTTGGCGACAGAGGCATGTAGTCTAGACGTACCCTTGGTGCCCATGACCTTTTTCTAATTATTTGAGAACATCAGCTATTCCTGAAATCCCTTGTCTCTTCTCTTGTCTGTGGTTAGACTGCCATCTCTTGGTGACTCTGATTTATTGCACAGCATGAAACTTTCCTTCCCAGCTGTTTTGGCTTAAAGCCCCAACTCTGAGATAGTTCTTCTCAGAACCCGAAGTGGATTTAGTGCATCTTAGTCCACTTTCTCTCCCTTTTACCCCTCTGCTGGCTTTTTTCCTTTTTCAAACATTTTTACAATTTTGCTTTCCATTTTTAGTACTTTTCTCCCATCTCTCTCTCTTTCCTATTTTCTGCTTCTCTGTAAAGCTCTCAGATTGCTCCTTCCTCCATAGAAAGTCCTTATTTTTTGCCCAATTTTGACCCCTGTTCTAATTTTCTGAAAAAGCATCTTGCTGCTGCTGCTGCCTGTAGCGTTTCATATGCATGCTCCATCTAGAGGAGATGTTTGAGTCTGACAGTTTTGGATTCATTGCATGAGTTGTTTAAAGATTTTGAAATGGTGGTTGTTTCTCTTATTGTGAAATTGTTCTCTTTTGTATCTACTTAACATTCAAAAGTTACTCTGTGTAAGAACACCAAACCTGTTTTATCAGGGAAATCACCCTGGTAAGGACAGACAGCACAAGTCCTATTTGTGCCAAAGTGGGGAGAGGGGAGACTTTCACTGCCATGTGCCAGAGAATGAAGGGGGTCCCACTATCAGCTCAACATAAGCTGGTGTTAAGGATGGTGATAGTAGTGGGTCAAGTCCAGTGATCCAGTAGCATGAACAATGCAGAAATGGTACGGAGAGGCTGCTGCTCCAGCTCACAGGCTTGTAAGTCTGCCAAAGTGATTTTTCTAAAAACATTTATGGATTAACCAGTGACCTTCGTTTCATTTCTTTATTTGGACTTAATAAAATGCACCCAGTCCCGTCCTGTGAACATACATACAGTCCAATTCCAGAGTATTGTTAATTTATCTACCTCCTTATCTATCTGCACTGCAGGCACCTCCAGATCATCAGGGTGCGTGCTATACAACCTCACAGAAAGATACGTTATTTACAGTACCTTTTCCTCCAGCACAGAATCTGCCACTTCATTCACAGCATGACAAATCCTGGGATTGAAGTCAAAAGATTCTTCATCTCCTTTTATTTCTGTAGCTAGTGATGAATACCCCAACAAAGTGTGAGAGAGAGAGACCGGGGGGGAGAGGGAGAAGAAAGATGCTAAACATGAAATTGTTTCTCTTTTCAGAAAAAGTGTGCCAATACATACAGTATGATGAACCTACAGTATACTGAAATTACAGATGAGAGAGGGAAGGTGACATTTTCTTTCTTTCCTATCTCAAATAAATAAGAAATGCCTCACCCATAAAAATATCTGCAGTAAATAAATATAACTGAAACTTCACTGTATCAGTAGTTTTGCAGAGTTTAGTACCAGAATTTTCAACTCACATTTTCAATGCAAATTAAGAAACCTACACTGTGTAATAGCCATAAATTATTGGACTGTCAAGTTCTGCACATCAATTGATTCACAGAGCCTCTCATGAAAGTCAGCAGAAAATATTTAAAAAGCAATATATGCTTGCTCTGGAGTTGAATAGTGAAGACGAGATAGCGTATTTACTACATATAGGCTATGTCTACACTACAACATTTTTGCGCAAAAACCTGAGGAACAGCCACACCTCAAATGAGCTCTTGCACAATTAAATGGGCAGTTAAACAGCAGAACAGAGGGCTTTTTCCGCTATAGGTTAAACCTCCTTTTCTGAGGCATAACTGTTTTTAGCGCTACAACTATTGTGCAAGAAGGCAAGTGTGGACACTCCAGAGCACTCAACAGGTGCTCTGATGGCCATTCTTTGAATGGTCATCAGAGCTTTCTTGCGCAAGTGCGTCCATGCAGTGTGGATGCTCTCTTGTGCAAAAGCACATGGCTTTTGCAATGTGCTTTGAGGTGTGGACGTGCGCTTGCGCAAGAAGTTTTTGTGCAAAAACTATTGCGCAAAAGGCTTCTTGCACAAGAAGCATGTAGCATAGATGCAGCCATATGGAATACTAATGTAGATTGGAGGAAGATACACATCAGGGTAGATCCTCCACTGACTTCAATGAAGCTATGACAATGTAACCAGCTGAGGATCTGCTCTTTTGTATATGGTTTTTATTCTTACTGCTACTACTACTACTACTACAACACCAATCTTTATTGATCTTATACTGTTCTGGAATGCAGAAGATTGGGAAACATCCTGAGATAATTGGTACTGTTATCTGAGAAAGTAAAAGCAGCAGGTTTTACTTACAATCAGTAGACGAGTCAACTATTTCATTGGTACTAGGTGAGAGTCTCAAGCTTGGTTCTCCAGGACTCTCCTCTGATGACCTGTTTGTGTCATTTGCTTGTGACGATGTTACAGCAACATGGAGGCTTTCAGCTGGAGTGGAAAATATGATACATGACAAACTCAAGAAACAACTGCATTCTGCACAAACAATTACAGTATCTTTGTACTGCAAAATGATCCCCTTTGGGAATTACTGTAACATCAGTTTGAAAACCCTGATGTCTAAGGCACAGTCAAGAGAAATGGAGGTGGTAAGGAAAATCAAAATAGAAAATGGGTAGAATGAGGAGGATGTGCGTTTGCTCCATTACACTTAGTTGTGAATGACTTACCCAGGGTTCCCATACACATGATTGTTTTTAGCTTATAACCAGGAGATAATTATTTCAAAAAATGCACCCACAGAGAGCTCAGGCTCCACTATGAAAATAGAAATACAACTTTCCAGCAACTGAATGATATCTTCTTGGCAACTAATGAACTTGGTAACTGATGAACTTCCTTTGAGAACTTGGTGTTTTGCACTGTAAATTTGTCTCTCTGAGTAGACAGTGTGACTCAATACATTTCATTCAAATATGATTTGTTTCAAATAATATTAGAAAAAAATATTCTTCCATTCATGAACATCTCCAAAACATGGGAAATTTTTTCCCTACAGATTTCACCTATCCTGAATCACAGTTTCCTTCTTTGACAGGGGTGTTTGAGGGTGGGGATAAGTACACATGCTATATCTTGAATTCAATAAGGCTTTAGATACAGTCCCACATGACATTCTCATAAGCAAACTGAAAGTGTGATCAACATGAAATTACTGAAAGGGGTGCACAACTGAGTCTCAAAGATTAGTGGTCAATTGTTCGCTGTCAAACTGGGAGGTACTATCTATAAGGTCCTGTGGAGTTCTGTGCTGGGTCTGGTACTAGTCAACATTTTCACTGATAGCAGAGTTGAGGGTTTACTTATAAAATTTGTGGCGAACACAAAGATAGGAGGGAACACTTCAGAATAAGGATGTTAAATTTCAATTAATTAATTAATCAAATAGTCGATGGGATTTCCATCGACTACTTGATGAGTCAATAAGGCAGAACGCCACGCTAGTCCTTTGAAATGTGCATGAGCCCTCTTGTACATTTCAAAGATTGAGCCCGGGATCACTGGGGGACTCCTGCTGGCCCTGGGCTCCAAGCAGTGTTCCAACTTTGAAATGCACAAGAGTCCCTGCTGGGGCTCTTGTACATTTCAAAGAGGAAGCCTCACCTGGAGCCTAGGACCAGTGGGGAACTCAGAGTCCCCTGCTGTCCCTGGGTTCCATGCAGCATTTCAATCTTTAAAATGTACAAGAGCCCTCAGTGGGGGCTCTGCACCCTCCCACAGAGCTAGAGCCTGCATCCCCGGTCTTCCCCTTCTCCCCCATTTTCTCTTTGTGACAGAAGCAGAAAGGGGGGAGGGAGTGACTAGTCAATTAGTGTGTTGACTATCCAATAAGCTTTGGCTTATTGGATAGTTGATTAATCGCTTACAGCCCTAATTCAGAAGACAGGATTAGAATTCAAAATGACCTTGACAAACTGGAGAACTGGTCTGAAATAAAAAAGATGAATTTCAATAGGGAAAAGTACAGAGTACTATGCTCAGGAAGGAAAAATCAAATGTACAACCACAAAATGGGGGATAATTAGCTAGGTGATAGTATTGCTGAAAAGGATCTGGGATTTACAGTAGATCACAAATTGAATGTGTACCAACAATGAGATAAAGTTGTGAAAAAGGTACTCTCATTCTATGGTGTGTTGACTAGAGTGTCATATGTAAAAAGACAGGAGGCAACTGTCCCAATCTTCTTTGCATTGATGAGGCTTCAGCCGGGTACTTTGTCCAGTTTTGAGTATCATGTTCAAACTGGAGAGAGCACACAAAGAGCAACAAAAATATAAAGGATTAGAAATTCTGACATATGAGGAAAGGTTAAAAAATTGGGCATGTTTAGTCTTGGAAAAAGAAGACTGAGGGGGATCTAATATGAGTTTTCAAATCTGTAAAGGGCTAGTATAAAGGGGATAGTGATCAATTGTTCTGCATGTCCACTGAAGGCAGCACAAATAGTAATGGGCTTTATCTGCAGCAAGGGAGATTAGATATTAGTAAAAACTGTAAGAGTAGTTAAGGTCTAGAATAGACTTCCAAGAGAGGTGGCCTGAGGCAGAGCAGGGACAGGAAGAGGCAGGGTGCAGATGGGGATTTAAGGGAAAGGTTGGAGTGGGGCAGAGCCTGAGGCTGAGCAGGGGTTGAGTACTGCTGAGGAAACTTGCAAGCCAGTGTTTGTGTTGTACAGTCATTGCCTCATTTCCTTCTTGTCAATCTCAATCTCACCTTCCTTGAGGGCTGCTGCCAGCAATGAGGAAGCCTGTGGCATTTCTCCTGAGTCAGGTTTGATAAGGAGATGGGGTTCCACATGGACATCCTCAAATCCACTCATATCTCCAAGCTCTGCATAGATATGCAGTTTGTCTTCCAAATAACTGCAGATCTGCTGGTCCTGGTTACTTAGAGATTCTATTAACCAAACATATTATGAACATATTATGTCAGCAATAACACCATTCTGTTCTGATGGTAGGGTACACTCCCCACTGCTCTTCTTATCCATCTGCCACATACTCATTGCTAATTCAAAGCTACTAAATACTTACAGGGAGCAATACAGGACCCAAGGAACAACTCAGTTTGCATGATACCTTTTGTAAACGGGAAGGGACAAGATTCATTCTGGCCATGTCTGCACTGATGAAAGCTGGTACAGATCCTGGCAGAAAAATCTGCACAGTGGCAGAAAGACTGACCATTGAGGAATTTTGATGATGTAATCTTGACTATATTGTGGACCCTTCAGCCATCTGATACAGCCCCCAAAATGGCCAATTCCAGGAAGGAGGTCTGGCTAAGGATTCAGTGCATCTCTAATCAGCCTCCACCAAGAAGGTTCCAGAGGAGATCTAAAGTTGTCTCCCCATTATGACCAAATATGGCTCTATTATTCATACCTATATGTGATTATAATCTTTGTACAAAATATACCTTGTGAGGTATCATTTGAAAACTAATAATTTGCAGGTCAATACTAATATCATAGTGAAATGTGTGTAGCAACATTATATGTAAAGTTATGACTATAAATTGGAATTATTAATGAAATGTATCCATCAGACCAATCTGGGATAGAGGAGAAATGTGTTTTTCAAAGACAAAAGACAAATTGGCCCCTCTAGCCAGGTGCCACCAAATCAGATTGGCAATCATCCATGAAGTGGCCAATATTTGATAGCAAGGTTGGGGCGGACAGGCATGCACAGATCAAAATGCATTTCACAAACAACATGGAATCTCTTTTACCACAAGGCTCTTGTCTCCATTCCCAGAAACTATCTTAAGGGGTAACCCTCAGGAAAATGCATTTTAAAGGGGGTCTGGACACAAGTGAGATGCAAAAACACCCTGGAGTCTCTCTCTTTTCCCAAGAAGAGAAAGGAACCAGCCTTTGGACTCTATGAGAGATCTTGGCTTGAAAATCTGATCAGCAATATTGCTAGGAACCTGTGGTAAGAATTCAACCATAAACTAAGTCTAGGTTGCTTATTTTTAGTTATTACACGTATTTTATCTTTATTTCTCTTCTATCACTAACTAAGCTTGTTTTATTCTTTAACTCCATTTACTAAACAATACAGTTTAAATGCAACACTGAATTAGTTTTGATTAAAGCAGCAAACTATTATGTATTGACCTTTAATAAAGGCAACGGGCCTCTAATATTTGAACTGTCCAAGAGAGAGCTGCAGAGTGCAGAACACACATATTTGGTGAAAGTATGGGACTGTGGGTATGTTGGGTAACTCTTCAAGTGGTTATCAAGGCTGCTGGAAGCCAGAGTTCGGCTGATGAGTAGCTGGTAGGCTGCAGCTACACACAGGCACTCGGTGTGATTTGCAAGCTGTTTGGCTGAGACTGGCCCAAGGTAAATAAAGAAGTATACCAGTTCAATGCCTATTTGAAAACATCCATTTCTTTTGTTTTAAAAATACCTTTTCTTGTATTGGCTGCAGTGGGGTAAAAATATAAAATGGATGGATACAGTGAAATATCATCAAAGAAAGAAATACATCTAGACTCAAGTCACACATATCAAAGCACTCCCATTTTACCACTTCTGCTTATCTGTCAATCCAGCCAATTTGAAGACATCACTATGGTGTTTGAGTACCTGTTGTACATCCCTTTATTAGTCAGTCATCCAGATTATATTTTACACTCATAACTCTCTGGCATTGTTATTTTAAGCATAGTGTAAGAGGCACTGTACCTTGATATTTTTGAATCTTGGCTGCTTTGGCCTCAGCTATCTGTCTGTCCTCATCAGATTCACTAATTTTTCCTTCTTCCTCTGGGCAACTTTAATGTTGAAATGAAAACAAAAGGCAGATAAATAAAAATCTGCATAACACACACACACACGTCCATTTTTCAGCCGTAAAAAAAAATTAAAATGCAACATTAGCAACTTCTGCTCTAACAGAGAAGTAAATCCTTCTGCAGCTTCTTTTTAAAACATTAAATACAGGTTGAACCTCTCTACTCCTGCACCCTGACTGGTGCTTAATCAGAGAATTTGCCAAACCATAGGTTGTCAGTATTTCTAGCAGTATGACCAATATTTCTACTGCTTATTGGGCTCTTAGAAGACATTAGGGGTAAATTAGAGCTAAATAACAGCACAGAACACTGAGAGCCAGGACTGGTGGCTGTGAACAAACTTTATGGGACTGTGGGAAACTTGGCCACACTCATGATAAGTGAACATCCAGCTAACTAAAACCATGCTGGACCACAGATGTTGCCAGACCAGAGAAGTTCAATCTGTAGTTAGAAATGAAGCTCTAAGTTCCTCTTCGCCATAATAGGACTGCCAAAAAGGGAACATAACTGTGATAGCAACAATTGTGCAAATATTTCATAACAGATCTTCAAATTTGACAAATACTCAGTCCAACAGATCTGCAAATAGGGCAAAGATTGAAGCCAACAGTGTGCCTTGACCTTCCCTCCAATGTCTTTAAGAATGAAAGATTAGCCCCCTCATAACTGTGGTACTGTGAAGATATTTTGGGGGACTGGGAGAAGACTTGACTTTTCAAGTCCCAAATAACTAAAGTTGAGGCAGCAAGCCAACTGGCTATACCATGAAGAGATGAGGTAGATTTCCCAAGGACATGAGAAGGTCTGGGGGTTTGTACAGAATCCCAGAATATCATAAATACCAAAGACAAAGAAAGGGAACAAGAAAGGGAAGTTGAGCTGACCTGCCCATGAAGTCTCATAGGGAAAGGGAAGAGTATGCAGCTTCTGACATTAGCTCGGAGAAACTCTATTTACTACTGGAACAAGCAGGCGACTCGACTCCAGTGCGTATTTGGCAATGCACCAAACTGAGTAGTGGGAGCCAGATACCAGTGTCCAAAAATCCTGAGCTCACTTACACCATTCATGAATTTGGCCGTGGGGCAAAAATCCACGTGACACATCATTAACAAGCAAAATGGCTTGCTGAGCCTCATGCAACCCAGAACTGACAGGCTTCACATAGCTCTAGTGATACTCACTTCTTGCCATAAGACAAGTGCCTGGTTTGCATGGTAAAAAGAAATACAACAGCCTCCTATACCTTTCCACTGCATCTTGAATCTGCCTCATCCAGGTATTGCGTTCTTCTTTAGAGTTTGTATGAATCTCATACATCTCCGGCCCCGCAGATGAAGCACTAATCAGAAACATCCCTCTTTCTTCATTGGCTACCTCTCTGACTATCAGCTTCTGAAGGGATATAACAGAAGGCTTCTGGTCCTATAGGAAATAATCACAACATACATAGAAGAAAAATGATCCTATTACAGAAGATAAGGATTCTAAAAGCACAACTGTTACTTTAAGATGAATTTGGCAGTCTTGATTTTTTATGGTCTTAGTGGACCATCTTAGTGGATTTTGCCAAAGACCAGCTGGGTAGGCTCAAGTTTTGAATGATCAGGCAACCAAGAAATCTATCAAGTATCCCGTTCAATTATCAAATTATGATTTATTTTACATTGTCCTAGGAATAAATTATTGGGATAAAATTTAAAACATATATTTTAGCTTTAGAAATAATCTTAATTTTTCCATTGACAAATACATTTTTGCTGAGACAAGATTTCTAGCACCACAAAAAAATAATCAATCTTACTGTTCGCATAATTGGATAACAAAACTTAGAAAAACATCTAATTTATAATAAACATGCAATAAAATATCTAAAATCTGTATTAAAAATGTTTATATACTTACAACAGTTGCAAATATGTATTTTTGGTCTTTTTCTTGTAAAAACAGCAGCACATCAGTTAGAAGCAGAGCTAAACTATCTTTTAATAAAAAGAGAGTGGTTTTAATGAAAGAAAGATATCTATTTCTTCTTTTATGTTGAAAACAAATGCTGACAAACAGTTTAGAATTCTTACAGTAAACTGAGCAAGCAATATCTGCATCGCATCACAATATGCTCAAAGCAACTTCAGGCTACCATTTTATAGTTTGTGTGAACAACAGCACTTTTAGCTGCCACCTTCCTGCAGCAGAATGCTGGAACACTCATCCAATTTCCAGAACTTCTTCCTGAAGCGACTCAATATTCTTTGGAGAAATTGCATCCAAAGAGATGCCCACAATAACTTAGTTTGGTATTGTTGTTATAATCACAGCACCGGGAAGTATGGGTAAAAGCACGTGTACCTTTTTTTCTAATTTATAAATGTAAGAATAGATGGCTTTTAATGGGATGTTAATAACAGTAGAAAAGAAAGTTATGTGGGGTCAGGTTTCATAATGAAGAGAGGTAACTAGTAGTGTCCCCAAGGGGTCCATACTGGGACTAATCATATTCAATATATTCATAAATGATCTGGAGAAAGAGATAAACAGTGAAGTGGAAAAATTTGTGGATGATACTAAACTGCTTAAGATAGTTAACTCCAAAGCAGACTGTGAAGGGCTTCAAAAGGATCTCACACAACTAAACGACTAGTCATCAAAATGGCAGATGAATTTTAATGTTGATAAATGCAAAGTAATGCATATTGGAAAACACGATCCTAACTATATGTATAATATGGTGGAGACTAAATTATCTGTTATCACTCAAGAGAGAGATTTTAGAGTCATTGTGAATAACTCTCTGAAAACATGCATTCAATGTGCAGCAGCAGTCAAAAAAGCAAACAGAATGCTGTGAATCATTAAGAAAGGGACTGAGAATGAGATGGAGAATATTTTATTGCCTCTATATAATCCATGGTACATCCAAATCTTGAACTGCATGCAGATGTGGTTGCCACATCTCAAAAAAGATATCTTGGAAAAAGTTCAGAAAAGGACAACAAAAATGACGAGGGGTATGTAATGGCTGCCATATGAGAAGAAATCAATGAGATTGGAATTTATCAGTTGGAAAAGACACAAAGGGGGGATATGATAGAGGTCTATAAAATCATGAGTAATGTGATAAAAGTGAAAAAGAAGAGTTATTTACTCCTTCCCATAACACAAAAACTAAGCTTCAGAGGGGTAGCCGAGTTAGCCTACACAGGATAAACTTAAAAACAAAAAGTAGAATGGTAGCACTTTAAAGACTAACAAAACATGTAGATGGTATCATGAACTTTCATGGGCACAGCCCACTTCTTCAGATGGAATTAATAGGTAGCAGGATTTTTAAAAAAGGAAGTATTTCTTCACACAACACATGGTCAACCTGTGGAACTCCTTGACAAAGGATACTGTGAATCCAACATTAAAACAGGGTTAAAAAAAGAGCTAGATCAATTCATGAAGGATAGGTCCATCAACAGCTATTCACCAGCATGGACAGAACGGTGTCCCTAACCTCTGTTTGTCAGAAACTAGAAATGGGTTACAATGGATGGATCACTTGAGGATTATCTGTTCTGTTTATTCCCTCTGAGGCATCTGACATTGGCCACTGTCTGAAAACAAGATATTGGTCTAGACAGACTTTTGGTCTGACCCAGTATGGCTGTTCTTGTATACTGAAGACTGAATTCTGTATTTTGGCATAAATATGTGGCTCTAGTAGAATTTCATCCTTGGTTTTCTTTTCAAACAAGGGTATTGCAAGTGTAGGCGAGTATGATTTTGACATCAGAGTACAAAATCACATGTGAGGTACTTGGTGGTGTAAAATTACATGTCAGTACAATGCAAGACAGCGTGCATGTAAACTGCATGCTACGGGGGCAAAGGGACAGGTGTGCAGCAAGAAATGTAAATAGCAGCAGTGTGCAAGAATTTTGTGTTTGTGGTTATGTCATGTCTGAATCTGGCTCTACGTCTAGGTATGCTGTCCATCACATACAAACCATAACATTTTCTGGAATCATGTCAGAGACTAGCAGCATTTCTTGTTCCTTTTATAGTACCTTAAATTCTACTACTTCACAAACTCCCTTTTGTGAAATTTTGTTACTATTTTTTTGTCTTGTTAACCCAAATGTTAATCCTCATACATTATTTGCAAATAAAGAGCTATGACATTTCTTTGTAAAGATTAGGTACCTTTGAAACGTCCGGTAGCAGTTTTCCAGTACACTAAACCTTCATGCAAAAGTGTCCTCTCTTTCTTTTTTAGGTCCTGCTTCCTGAAAACATGGCCATTTTTCAGCTTGGTAAAAGTTTTATTTTCAATCTTATTGAGAATCTCTAGCAATTTTTGGCTTTTCTCATAATCATTGACTTTCAAGTCTACTGCTGCAATCATGTCCTTAATCAGGCAAAGGGCGCTGCATAAATCTTTATGCTCTTCTGTTCCTTCTGTGTGAAACAAAGAACAGGCAATATTACAGAGTGTCAAGAGATGATACTTTTCCTCATTTTATATGAGCTGATTAACACAGATTAAGGCTGATAAACCAACAGCTATGCTGTAAGTATACTTAGGAAATTATTTTCTGATAAGTAATTTGTATGAAAAATGTTGCCTTTTTTATGTTTGTGATATGTCCCTCAGCAACTTGTAATTACCTCAGATTTATTCAACAGTAACAATTATTTGCCAAATAGTTTCTGCTAATGATTCATGTACTGGTGATTCTTTTTAAGCAATTTACTTCCAGTATTCAATATTTAAAATGTACTTTAGATACATAGATCACATGGCATGTGGTGTTCCTGATTGGATAAAAATAAGATAATTTGGTTCACAGCATGAATAATTGCATACTCTCCATTTTTGCAAATATACCGTTTAGTTTATTGATCACTATAATATTCAAAGAAGGCACAGAGAGAATTGAAGCAATTTTGTATGACTATTCATGGAAAACATTTTATACTATTTATTGCACAGCACCAGTTATAAGACAATCCCTTGAATTCATTTAAATAGTTTTCCAAAAAAATCCACATCTGACATTCAAGATCTTCTGCTAAAACAATTAGATTCTTCAGATTTGTGAGGTTTATCTGAACATGACCTCTGAAACTTTTAAATTTGCCCATTCTTAACAAAATATATGCCAGATGTTTAGTTTGTGTGACATTTATCTCCTATAGAGAGCTTAAGTGATGCACACAAGCTTTGTGCTGGCTCTTGGCACAACTGCAAATGTCATGCTTTGGAACTATGTTGCATATATACAAAAGAAAAATTAAGGTTCCAGATTTATCTCTGACACAAAACAAGACTGATTCAATTACTCACCTTTTGAATACTGCAGTATCCTTTCTACCAGAACTGGGTATTTTGTGATGCGCTGTGTGACAAGCAGAATGCATTCTGGGATTCCCCGACGTCTAGCCAAAAGATTGCTATTTCGCAGCTTTTAAAAAAATAAATATGCATATTTTATTGTAAGTAGGAAAGTTATATTAAAGCAGTGTTTCCCAAATGGTGTTCTTCTGTGGAGTGAAAATAGGGGTTCCGTGAGAAAATTCCATTACAACCAGAATTATTGTAATGGAATGGAATTTTCATTCATTTAAGAATTTTATTTCAAACAATTTTCATTTGTGTTTGCCACAATAAGTGTCCCTGTGTAATACCAGCTTAGCCAGAGAGTGGAGACGATGATGTCACTATTCAGCACTGTGCGCACAGTGCGTCAGGGGTTCCACAAAATTCTTTTTGCGTTCAAAAGGGTTCTGTGGCCAAATAAAATTAGGAAACACAGTATTACAGTATTAATTCAATAACAACAAAAGGCATTAGATCTAGGTGTGCTAGAATAAACTGAAAAAAAAGTTAAATTATCTGCACGACCTCCACTGAAATAATGCATATCATCCTGCTACTCCCATCTATTGAAAGTCTGTAAATACGTTTCCAATTAATGCCAAGAAAATGCAAATTATACACAAAACTGGAGCCCCAGCACTAGATCCTGCTTCCTCCCCCCCTCCCCCCCCCCCACTCTTCTGTATCAGAGGCAACGGGAGGTGGTGGTGTGTGAATGCAAACAGTCGACTTGACTAACCAATATGCCTATGCTTATCGGTTAGTTGACTAGTCAACTCCCTCCATTCTTTTGCCTTCTCAGCCCAGTTCCTCTTCTCCCTTTGGCCTTTGCTCTCTGAAGTCCTGTGCACCCGTCAGAAATCGGCTCCCTCAGTCTCTTCCCAGCCAGGTTGCCCCCCTCTGTTCCCAGCCCAGGTCTACCCTCCCTACTCACTCTACCCTCCTCCTCCTGCCCAGCCAATCCACAGACCCAGGCAGGGGTTCAAAGTGGTCAGGGAGCATCTGCCTCCTTCCAGTGCACTCCTGCCACTGCCGCTCCGCCGGTATGTGTGTGGGGCTTAAAGCAGGAGGGCCTCCCTCCTGTCCTACTTGGCTCCATGTATCTGAGCTTTGAGGCTTCCCACAGCTGCTGCCAAGCTGCTACAGCAGCGCTATTTAAAAGGACTGGATCAGGGTTGCCATTGCAGCATGGCAGCCTAAACCCCCTTAATTCTACCAGGCCCCTGTGCAATTGCCCCCTTTGCCCCTCTCCCTGCTCCCTGTCAGTAGGCCTGTTACAGACTGAAATCCAAAGTTTTTCTACTCTAAACAAAAATGGAATTTACCAACTCTCTGATAAGCAGGACTCTGTTTGTTTATAAACCATTGTAATAGACCTATTGAATATCACGGACCGGATTCTGAAAAGAAACTCAATCCAATTTCTCACTTTGCATCTACAATTATTTGCACCAAGACTGCATGAATAAAATGAGAGGTTGCTTCTTAAAATCAGACTCTGTGTTGTTTCAGTCAGAGCTACTAATTACAAACATATTTTCTGACCACTTTGTTAACATTCACATTTTTATAAGCACTTACTTTAATAAAATTCTGGAATTTCTTGTTTTGTTGCAGCTCTTTAAAGATATTAACAGCTTCTTTTTGATGACTACAAAATTCTCCATATATTTTCTTCATTTTATTGGCACTTTCCTCTGAAAACTGATGAAAATAATAAAATTGTATGTAATCATATATGTAACTATAAAGAGTATCAGAGGAGTAGCCAAGTTAGTCTGTAACAGGAAGAACTTAAACAACAAATAGTCTAGTGGTACCTTAAAGATTAACAAAACATGTAGATGGGCGCAACCCACTTCTTCAGATGACAGGAGTATTAGAAAATCCAAGAATAAAGAAGGGAAGGAAGGGGGGCGGGGGGAAGGGGGAACAGAAGAGGAAAAAAAGAGAAAAAAGGAGGGAAGGGAAAAAAAGAGAGACATTGAGTAGATAGTTCAAATAATTACAAGAGGCTGTTAAGAATAATTAGCACCTCCATTGTTAGGTTGGTTGGTTAAGTTATTAGGATGTGGAAGATAGTGTGGGAGCCAGCTGATATCCTGGTTCATATCATTTGCATAAGAATTAAACTTGTGAATGAAGTGAGTATACACAGAGAAGGGTTGGAACTTCACTTCATTCACAAGTTTAATTCTTATGCAAATGGTATGAACCGGGATATCGGCTGGCACACTATCTTCCATTCTAATCTTCCACATTTCCTTCTCTTGCCCCACCCCCTTCCCTTATTTATTCTTGGATCTGGACTTCTAATACTCCTGTCATCTGAAGAAGTGGGTTGGGCCCATGAAAGCTCATGATACAATCTACAAAATATCAATTTTTAGCCCTGAATATGTGAAGATTTAATTTTGCTGATCTCTTTACCTGCTGTACCAGAATGTCTCCAATTCTGTTGATTAAAAAATTTCTCTCATTTCCTCCGTCACACGATTCCTGTCTTCTCTCCTTCAAAGTGCAAAAGAATTGCCTGTGAATTTCTAGCAGTTCATCTAAGCAGGGAAATATTCTGTCTACAGTGCTGTGATCTAGTTGCAATTCTTCTTTCATTCCTTTCCGAAATATTTCAGACATAATGAAGAGAGTGTGAATATGGTGTACTTCTGTTTGCATTAGCTCTGTAGATTAAAGGAAGATGGTGCAGTGTAATAATCTAACTAGACATTTTCACTCACATTATTTGACATGTACCACATAGGTTTATATTCAAATATATGAACATAAATATTATTTCTTCCATATAAGCATTAAAATTACTAATCTTCCTCCCCCCACTATGGTTGCATTTGCTCTCCAATAAACCCAATTTCTCTTTTATCATTTCTGTCCCATGGCACAGAGTTTGGATATAAAGGAAGCACAGAACAAAGGGGACAATCAGGGGCGCCATTTCAGATTTTGGCAGGGGATGGAGGAGCGACCTGTGCATTCCTTCCGCCCTTCCTCTTCCCCACATCTCTGTCCCAGGGCTACCTAAAGCACTGGAAAACTCTGTTTTTTGGCAGACAACTTAGAAGTTAGCAGGAGCACTGTATATTGTTCCTATATAACAGAACAGAAAATTAAATAAATATTAGACACACACAGCTCTAACACTAACGTGTTACGGTAAGTCGCTTAAGGGACACTAGTTAGCCTTAAAATGTGAATGTACAGTCTTACTTAGTTACTAACTCTGGGGAGAGAGAGACCGACCCTGTCAGGACTCCTGGGCATTCTCTAAGCTCTGAAAGGGAAGTGGGATCTAGTGAGTCACAGCAGAGGACAGACACATTTCAGCTCTATATAAAAGCCTAGAATCCTATCTGCTGACATTGACCAATGCCAGGTATGTTGGGAGGAATAAACAGAAGAGGAAATCATCATGATCCATCCCCCTGTTGCCCAGTCCCAGCTTCTGGCAAACAGAAGCTAGGGACAACATCCCTGTCCAGTCTGGCTAGTAGCCATTGATGGATCTATCCTCCTTTAACTTATTTTGTTCTTATTGGAACCCTGTTATAGTTTGGGCCTTTCCACTATCTCCTGTCAAAGAGTTCCACAAGCGGATTGTGAAAAAATTATTTTGTTTGTTTTATATCTGCTGTTCATAAATTTAATTAGGTCAGCTTCTTGTGTTATGTTAGTGAAAGAATGTATAATGCTTCCTTATTCTATTTTTCCACACCATTCATGATTTTCTAGACCTATATCCCTTCCCCGCCCCCAGCCTTTAGTCATTTCTTTTCCAAACTGAAAAGTCCCAGTCTTTTTAATCTCTTCTCAGAGGGAAGCTGTTCCCTATCCCTCCTCATTTCTGTGCCCTTTCTGTACCTTTTCCAAATCCAACATAACTTTTTTGAGATGGGGTGGCCAAATCTGAATACAGTATTCAAGATGTGGGCATATAATGATTTTATATAAAGGCAATATGGTATTTTGTCGTATTGATTTGCAATATTCAGTTAGCTTTTTAGTTTTCAAACTGCCACTGCACACTGAGCAGACCTTTTTAAGGAACAAGGATTCCAAGCTCTCTTTCTTGAGTGGTAACGGCTATTTTAGACCCCATCATTTCTGTATCAATAGTTAGGATTATATTTTCTCGTGGGCATTCATTTGCAGTTATCAACACTGAAATCCATCTGCCCTTGTGTTGCACAATCGCTCAGTTTTGTGAGATCCCTTTGTAACTCCTTGCAGTCAGCTTTGGATTAGTTAGGGTTTACCCCTTTTTCAAGAACTTTTATGAAAAGTTTAGCAGCAGTGATCTAATACATATCCTTGCAGCACAACACTTCTCCTTCCTCTCTTTTAAGTGGAGTACCTGGCAATGTTTTCATGATGATCTAACAATCCTTCAATTACCTGAATAACTATAATTTGTTATTCTTAATCACCCTGCCCCTCCCTCTTTTTATAACAAACTCTCTGCCCCAAAGGCAAAGCTGCAAGCAGCCCAAACAGTGGCATCTGAGAACTGCCTCTGGAGTCAGGGCGAGGACTTCAAGGAGACCGCAATCATGAAATCCAGAGGTTCAAACTTGGGAGGGAGGACTACTGCCCCCCATCCCTCCAAATGGCACCCTCTAGGGGCAATGCAGGTGTTTGCATATAGGAACGCATTCAGAGAACATTTTCACACAGGCAGCTACTCTGCAGAAAGCTCCTCTGGCTCCCTCCACTGCACTACGCTGACCTATACAACATCAATGCCCAAGTCAGCAGAGGCACAGCCAAAAACACTGAAATCCAATTCTTGCCTGATTTGCCCTTTTTTCCTATTATTCCCCATAGTTCGATTGTAACAAAAAAATTAAGACTTACTGATATGCTGTGTTAATGCACAGCGTGTCAATTCAAACAAGGAAACTCCCAACCTACACAACATTAACAACTTTACTTACATTAAACTTAAAGCTCATAAGTCCTACCCATAAATATTAGGAATCATATGCAAATGAATACTGTATATGTTTTACATTACTATACTCTGTCATTCAGTGGGAGTCTTACTACCCTAGAAGATTACTGGAGTAAGAACTGAATAAAACTTGGAGTAAAAATTTTCGAACTAGCCACAGAAATGTTTTAAAATCAATTTTCGGAAAAGAATATCATTATTTTCAGTTTATCCATGAATCTTTGGACTTTGCTGATTTTTTATTCTGCAGATACCTACTAGCTTACTCTTTCAAACCATGTTTTATAAAAGATTTACTTAATACTGAACATTTAAGCACTTTAAGAACTTCATTTTGACTTCTGAAGAACAACAGGTGTAAACAACAGAACAGAGGAAATAATCTGCAATGAGTAATTCAGAAAATTCATGTAATTTTTTCCCACAAAATATTAGTGAAAACTTGTGAGCCTCCCAAATACAAATAATTTTAAGTAAATGATGTAACTTTCTTTAGTAAATAATTCTTTGGTCTGCAGATCAATTATGAACAATTCATCACAATTATTTATATTTCATGTTGTGTTGGTTAATTACGTAAGTCATATGGTATAATTTCTGTTCCCTGACTGGATAATTTAATATCTATCAGAAAGTGCTTTTCATGATTATTCCAACGTTTTCATGACTATCCCAACAAAATTCATTGTTCAGGAATCCACATGGTAGTAAAGCTTGAGTACTGAAGTGTTTATAGAAAGGGTACATGAATGGGGTTAAACTGAAATTAACTTTCAAATTGTCTTCAATATTCTGTTCATGCTACATTATATTATTATTTGTTGCGACAACATATAATTTAAATATTATTCATTATTCCTCTTAAAATGTAAGCACCGAGCGTTTTCTTCAGGTTACACAACATGTATATCCCACCTATTGTCTGTACCAAGTTATTTTCAACTTTTAAAAAATAATTTAACACTGACCAAAAATTACATCCTGCCTTTTGATAACATCCTTTTCTTGCTTGCTACAAAATGCTGGATCCACAACAAGACTCCAAGATTCTGCCTCAAACTCCTGTGCCTCTGTGCTAAGGTCAGTCCACAGGGAGGCATCCACATCATCTATGACAAAATAAAGACTGTGTAAGAACTGGTCACAGTAACATGTTGGCAGTGTCACAGCAAGGGAAGTTCTCCATGTGCACATATTTTTATGCAGGTAGTGAGTATATTGCTTAACTGAAGTCAGACTTAATTAAAGGCTTAATCTTAAAGTTACTAACGAGTACTGAGAAGAGATCAGTATGAAAATACTAAGCCTACCAATGATGCCAGCATCATTATCTTACATGTTTAGGATTGCCAGATGGTTTCAACAAAAATACCGCACACACTTGACACTACATCACAGTCTACATTACATCTTATTTACAAAATACCGGACTTTTATATTTTCTCAATTTGTTTCCCAAACAGAAAGCTCAAATACTGGACTGTCTGGTTCAAAACCGGACACCTGGCAACCCTATACATGTTAAAAAATAAGAATGGAAGCAAACATAGATTTGGGGACCAGAGGGAATATTTTTTCAGGATTAGAACCATTGTTTGAAATACCCCCTAAGAAGTGACCTCTCATCTGAGGTACCTCAAATTTGCACACACCCAGCTTGCAATTTCTTGTGCTGGGTTTTCTCTCTTTGTGAATGCCATTCAACTCCAGAATTCACTCCTCCTGCCCCTTTTCTGAAATAACTCATAAATCTGCTGTTGATTTTCCAGATATTAATACGTGAATTGAGGTAGGCAGTTAAGGGGTGGGATTTTTATGTTATGGGAGCAATATGAGTGAAGGGTGATACTATTTGTCATGTGTGTACTGAGGGCAGACTATCTGAGTGCCAGAAAAAAATATGGGGCTGTTTTAGTTTTGTAATCTCTTTTAGATTATATTTTTAATTAGTGGCAAGGATGTTGAGAGATCTGATATGTTAATTTTTAATAACAACAACAAATTAAAAAACCCAAAACACTTAAAATTAGTAAAGAGTTCATCACTAATTTAGACCCACTTGCAAAGTATTAAGGGTCAAATTTTAATTCTCATTTATCTGATGGTGTCATTGTAATGATGGTCAGAGTCATAATTAAGTTATTATACACATATTTTCTTTTAATAAAGTAAGTTGTCTTCTTAAACCTATTAATTAATTATTCCACTTTGCATTTTGCAGCATAGGTTGTAACATGTAGATTTCTCAGTTTACTTCTTACCTTCCATGACAAAAGAATCCATTGACGGAAGGGTTCCTATAGATTGTAACAGCATTTCAGGCTGTGAGTTGGCCCTCCAGCTGCTACTATCAGTGTCTTGGTCTGCAGAAGGCATAGATCTTCTGCAAAGAAAAAAGTATTTAATTGTAGCAACTCACCCAGGAAAACTGAATAATCTAGTTAGCATACTGTGCTGGTAGCTGCATTCTACCTTTCAAAACTGGCACATGGAACACTTCTGGATAAAGCATGAGGTTGCTGTGAGACTTCTTTCTTTACAGCAGAAAGTCCAGTGGGCATTGAGGAAGACGGATGTATGGAGGAGAATATGGGCTGAGGAAGATCTCTAAATGATGAATCTGTGTGGTGAAATGTATGTGTAAGTCTTACAGAAAATCTTGTACATTATTGACCGCATGACCACAGCATGAAATACTACAGGATTCTCTTATTGATCAATATATGTCACTAGACACATTCTCCTATAGTGCACTGAGCTCCTTCCTGAGTTGGATGGAAAAACAAGCTACAAAGTGAAGCTCAGTAGCTTTGGTGCTCAAACTGTAAATTGGAGAATAACATTAAGCCATTGACACACTTACATCATACCCACATTTATACTGGCACATGGTTGAGCCACACACATGTACATGATGGGGACGCTTTTCAAAAGCATTCAGCGTTGGCGTACCTCTGCTCCCACTGCTATCAGTGGTAAAACTTCCATTGTCCAGATATGTAGGAGGAAGAATAGGAGACACTGGATGTAATTTAATTTTGTTCCTAAATGTCTTGAATTACTGGCAGATAAACTGTTCAGTTCAGGAAATTCCATAATCATTTTCACAAAGGGGAGGTGACAGGATGCTGCTGTTAGCCCTCCCCCTTCTTTCATCCTGGTCCATAGCCATCCTGTTGGGACCTCACCACCATCTCCCAAATGAGGTTGAAGGGGGCTATAGGGAACAGGGGATTGATGTTCAGCTGTACCAGCCATAGGAACCCCAACCCCACCCCTCTTTCTGCTCCTTTAAAGAATATTTCCTTTACATCCTTTAGAAGTCACTGGATCCCTTTCCTACATAGTCCCTGCACTGGACAGCTGCTCCAGAAATACATAATGAGTTGTGACATCCCCGCCTAACCCCCCCATTTAATTTTTGTCCAAACTAAGCCCCCAAATCACTGTGGGAAAGGTGAAAAAATAATCCACCTCACCTTGTCCATTCAGAAGGGAGACAGAAAATTTATTCCCCACCCTCAGCGCACAGAGTAACTATGTAATGGCCACAGCGCTCATGACAAAATCTGGTATTTATCTACATCCAAAAGTAAGAGAGTCGGCGGTGCTGCACTGCCTGGTCAAGGTAAAAGAGGGCTTTTCTTGAACTGGCACAACCCTAAATAGTCGTCCCCCCCACCACCACCACCACGCTCGAACCAGTCACTGGAGGGGGGAGGAAATGGGTCAGCATCCCTAGGCTGACCAGATATGAGAGGCAACAGCAAGTCACTCCCTGACTCTCTAGCCCAGTGGTCACCAGCCAGTAGACCAGGATCTATTGGTAGATCTTAGAACCTTTGACAAGTGATCCTGACAGGTTCTTCATCTGCCCCTCAGCACTACTATACAGGCTAGAAAATTTCATGGCGGTTAGGTCCATAAAAGGCTATTAGCCAGGGGATAAAATGGTGTCCTTGGCCTCTGTTTTTCAGAGGCTGGAGAGAGATGGCAGGAGACAAATCACTTGATCATTGTCTTTGGTCCACCCTCTCTGGGGCACCTGGTGCTGGCCACTGTCGGTAGACAGGATACTGGGCTAGAAGGACCTTTGGTCTGACCCAGTACGGCTTTTCTTATGTTCTTGCCCTCTGCCTTCGAGTTATCCTCACCCCGATAGCCTCCTGCTTGCTGTGCTGGGCACAGGAAGAAGAGGAAGGGGGTGTTGATGTCAGGGTGCCTATTCCCCCCCCCTTGTGTCTCATCTCCACAGAGCAGAGGGGGGCAGAGATGAAGAGATTGCTGGCTGCTTTTGGGAGTGGTGCAAGGCCAGGGTAGGGATGAGCCTGTCTTAGCCACCTGCACCACTACCCAGAAGCCACCTGTGGTAAGCGGGGCCCAGCTGGAGCCTGCTTTCTGAACCCTGGCCCCAGTCCTGAACCTCTCCTACACCCCAAACACCTGTCCCCAGCCTGATAAAAGTGAGTGAGGATGGAAGAGGGAGGATGGAGTGGAAGAGGGGCGGGGACTCAGAGAAGGGATGTGAAGGAGGTGGGGTAAGGATGTTTGGGTTTGAGGTAGATCCTGGAGTGCACTTACATTAAAAAAATGATCTCATGCTTAAAAAGGTAGGGGGCCACCTTTTCTAGCAAGACAGACAATGGCCCTCTCTTCTTACTGTGCAGTAAGGTCACTGACTTCAGTGGGAGAAGACTTAAACCAACTATGAGCGCTTTCGAAAATCCTATCTTATATGTACTTGATACTAACAAATGAACCTCTTTTCCTTTGATATGGGAGTCACACTTACAAATTATGAAGAATGCTTGTCCTACTATGTTGTTATTCAGGCTATACACTAAACTTTAAAATAATAGATTTATGCTGTTAGCTTGCTTACTTACTATAATACTTACTTGTTAGGACTGCTTGTGATCCGGTCTTAACGTGGTATCTCTCTTGGAATTTCTGGTAAAGAAAAATTTCATCTTATTAAAATGAAATAACAGCTGATTACACACTGAGTAGTCAGTAATATGCTTTCGTAGCATCATCTGGAAGAGCCTTCAAGCAAACTGCATTAAGATCCTGAATTTCTGCTATCAATAAACCAAAGTGAAACAATAATGAATTCCAGCCACATTATCATACAAAGTTTGTTCAGTTTATTTTCTTTCAAATTACTGTGTTACAGAATTATTCTTTTGCAACATGCATACGATTTGTGAGGGCTTAAAAATAATTATACATATAGGGCTACATGTCTTAAATGAGTTTGAAGAGACCTAAGGCCGGAAATTGATTCTAAGCCAGCCAGTCTGAGCCAGAATTTGTGTCCTTTGCTACACGGTACAAGCCTCATATACTTAAACAAGTGTTCTATTTAAGGAAACCAAGTTAAGTAGTTTTTCCTCTCTCAACCTTTTGATGATTGGTTGGGGTGATGGTCTCTTCCATCTTTCTGGTAAACATCCATCAATCTTAGTAATTACAGTACCTTTTTGAGGCAGCTGATTTAGCATTATAATTTATGTTTTAGATCCTTTTATTAAATTTGCCCACAGGTTATTCAGTGAATGCACGTTGATAAAGACAAAATAAAATAGAAAAATAAAATAAAAAAATGCGTGTTTTATAAGGGTAACTTTAGGCATGTTTATCCTGAAGATTTGTGCACTACAATAGCTATTCTGAGACAGCCACACTGATGTGACTCCATAGTTAAGATGCACTGCATTAGTCTGAAAAATGGCTTGCCCTGTCATGGCTTTTAGCTAAGTACAAATCACTTGTTAGTCCCTAAAAAACAGAAGCTCCCATCAGTGTACAGTTTTTAAGATGTAGCCCTCATTTTAATTAGGGAATACATATTGTGATCACAGAAAACCAATGGTTCCTCAAGGCCAGCCCTTTTAAGTACACCTTAGAAATGCAAATCAAACTATATATCCCAATTTGTCCTGCAATACTCCAAAGATATGGAAGAAACTACCCTACCTTTTTTCTCTCTGTTTATTAATTATTTGCTCAAGGATACTGCTTATTTCTGTTGCTTGTGTTAGACAGTTATGTGAGATTACCACAGTCCTTTATATACAGACACTTAGTCTGGAACATTTTTGCACTGTTTTCTTTCTCAGTTTCATTTTGTGGCATCTTATTTGTTTTAGTAAGTAGGTCTCTGTACAACAAGTAAGTCATTCAATATTAACCCATTATGAAGCGAACTACAAAGACAAAGTTCTCTTCAAACACTTTGAATAAGCATCTCATAGCATATGCTATCACTATAGAAGAAACTCTGGAGATTAAAAAAAAAAAAAAAAAGGAGAGAGAATATACACAATAACATCATACCAACAGTAAGTCATAGAGAATTACCTTTGTACATGCAGGAGCACAATCCTTACAGTTTTTATGCACAATCACATTGCAATCTGAAAGGAAAAACAGATCTCAGAAGACTGAAATTGAAAAAGCTCATAAACATTATAGTGCACTTTATTCTGGGACTTCATCATTTTTTCTCCTTCAGATCCACATACTGAATAATCAAAATTATGGCTTTATTTTTTCTTCTAGCTTTCTCCAGAAATCATTCAGGAATCAACTAGCGGGAGACTTTTGTCATCTTTGCTCCCTTTCCCTGAGTCCTGGGGACCTGTCTGAGTAGGCAGAGAAGTTAGTATCTCCAGAGAGTGTTGCTCTTGACATGGAATATTAGCAATTATCCTGCAGCTGATTTTCAAAAGTTGCATAAAAGCTATATAAAAGTGAGTAGCTACTTACAAGAGCACTGCAATGACTCTTTTCCTAAGAGGGCTTTGTCACATGCCATACACAGGATATTGCCTGAGAAATTCCCAGTAATAAATTGATGTCTGTTCAGTTTGTCTTTGGCTTCCTTATTTTTAGTCTTCATATCCAATAAAGCATGAAAAAGAAGAGAGATTAAAATAGATACTTAAAGTTACAATATTATGATGGTTAAAACATTCTTATCTTAAGGGAAAATGGCTCATAAAATATTTATCTCCTCTTGCAGGTAACAATAGACATTGTAATGTTATTATTTGATCAATAAAGGTAAATTTCAGAGCAGTGGTTCTCAACCTGAGGATCCCCAGAGTACGTCTAAAGATGGAGGAACACCAAACCATTTTTGTTGGGCAAAAAAAAAAAAAAATTAAAAAAAAAATTAAAACACTGAAAGTCTATGATTTACTTTTCATGATTTACTTTGTTTACATTTAGCATTGTGTTTCGGACCTGATTCTAAAACTCACACATGCTTCACAGCAATTACTCATATATTCAAATAAAACTACTCAACGGAGAAAATGTTACACAGTAACGGCTACCGAATCAAGTCATTACTGTAGACAATAAGAACAATACATACTTTCTCTAATACTTCAGTTTTTGTATATCAAGTAGGAAAATTTTTCCCAAATATACTTGAGACATTTAAACTTGGGCTAAATCACAAGAAATTAGATAAGTAAAATTTTAAAAACAGAAATGGAATTTAGTACTGTGAAAATAAGGTTACTTTTAAAAATGAACAACAGTGTTTGTCAAGGACAATGTCAACATATTGTCATAAGTTTTAAATTAAAATGTCCAATTATAAAATATAAATAATTGGGAAAATTAGTCACTTATCTTTAACTAACAGACATATCTGATCCTCAGCTATAATGCAGTTCAGTTATGCGACTAAGCACCCAGTTATACGTAGATCTGAAATTACCTTGCACTTATTTCGTGTACTAGTCATTCTGTTCATCAGGAAACTGAAAGTACGACTCACTTTATATTTTTCTGACTCAGATTTTGTAGGTATAATATACTTATCCCATTCCTCTTCCTTAATCCTAAAATGTAAATCAGTAAATACAGTTCATTACACTGAACATATTATCTTAAAAACAGAGAAGCACCTGGCAGATATTCTGCTTTACCTAGCTTCAATCACAGGATGTATTCAGGTTTAAACCATATGAGTTTAAGAGGTCAACATCAAATTAAAAGTGATATTGGTCCCTGCATAATACTCATTATGAACACATGCATATGTGCTGTAATGAATGTGAACTATGCTGCAAGCTTGACGTAATTATACTGTCATAACCGTGTTCCCTCTATGCTACTGGACAGTACAGCTTCACAGGTGATTAATCAGCCCCACCCAGTCAGTCAGCTATGTGCATGGAGCCCTGATACTCTGGCTGGGTGGGACTGATTAATTACCTGTGAAGCTGTGCTGCCTCCCATCTTCGGGGTGGATTACAATACGTCCGGTTTTTCCTGGACACATCCTCCTTTTCACTTATTAAATCTCTGGCTGGCTGGCTTTTCTAAATGGCTACAAATGTCCTGATTTTGCCCTGCAAAGGGGATCAGGGATGGGGCGGGGCACATGCCTGTCATTCGAACATTCGGAGTCATGCACCCAGACGTTAATAGCTGCTCTGCGCACGTGCCTCAGCGCCTGAAGGGAAAAGCACGTGGCGGCAATGGCGGCAGCTCTAGTGAGACCCAGGGAAGGTCCGATGTGGGCAGGGGTGTGGCTCTTCCCACAGAGTCACAAGGTTATGTCCCCGGCTCTGGAAGAGGAGAAGGGCATTGGGTTAGAACAGGAGGGCTGGAAGTGCCTGGTTCTGGGTGAGGAGTGGGTTAGAGCACGGGGACTGGGGGTGCCTGACTCGAGGGGAAGGGCATTGGGCTACAGCAGGGGGGCTGGAGGTGCCTGGCTCTGGGGGAGGGCAGGGGAATCGGGTAAGAGCAGGGAACTGGGTATTAGAACTTCTGGCTTCTTTCCTTTCCTGTAGGTGGGCAGTGGGTCTGTTGGTTAGATTGGGGGGTTCCTGTCTGTGCTCTGTGAGGACTGTGGGAACTGGTGCTTGGTGGGCCAGGCAGAGGAAAGGAAGGGATTCTGGGAAGCAGGATTACTGGGTTCCTTTTCTAGCCATGCCACTTCTCCCCTCAGTGCCTTTAACTTCATGCTCCAGGACGGGCCCCAGCCAGCAGCCTCCCTGGCCCCCCACTCTCTCCTCCTGGCCCTACAGCAGGCCTGGCTACCGGCTGGTTGGCAGCATTGCCGGACCCCACACTGCCATGCATCTTGGGGCAGTGCAGCAGGGAAGCTGGAGCCTGGCATGCAGCGTCCCTTCACAACATGAAACCCAGCAGGGGTAGCAGCAGCCCTGGCAGCAGCAAGGTGGCGGCCAGAACCCCAAGCTTGGCATGTGTGGGGATGAGTTTGCTGGCTCCTGAGCCCATCTCCTGTGCGAGTGGAGCAGCTGCCGCCGCAGCTGCACCAGCAGGGACCAGCAGGCACCAGGTGTTTTCTTTTTTAAAAGTTCAAATATGGTCACCTTAGCTAAGAGGGAACACTGAGATCATGACCCCTCTGCATGCAAACTCCCATATTTTGCATGCTCCTCTAGGTGGCTCCCATATTAACAACTCCTCTTCCTTGCTGAGCCTCAGCTCAGTCAGCTGTGAAATAAGAAGTTTCAGCTCCAGCAGTGATTCTGCTGTATGAGCACGGGTCTTATAGGTCCCAACTCAGCACAACATTATAGCACGTGCTTAGGCACACAGTTGAATATGGCTGGCCTGCTGAATCAGTCCTAGATGTATCCTGTTTCCTTCCTTCCTTCCTTCTCTCCCTAGAATGGCATTCATCACAAATATCTCTCAGACAGTCTGCAAGCTGCAAAGCCACAGCGCATACCTGACTTGGGGATAAGATGAAACACAAGACAGAGTTGTGGGCCCTGCAGACTAAAGGGAAAATAGGATTTTGATTCCTGCACTTCACGTAAATGGGACAGTACCCTGGTATCTAGCTAAATAGTTCCAGAATATGTAAATGATTTTAATTTGCAACAAATAAAATACATAAATGTAAAAGGAAATGTCAAGAACAATTGCATAATGAATAACTCAAAAATCAAGAGATGCCAGTAAAGGTTGCCTGTGAAATCATAACACTGCTTCCACATGTATATTCATTATATCACAGACTTTACTAACATGAACATACAGTATTTTTTTCTACAGTTTTCTAAGATACACAGTAAACAAACTGGAAACCCTCTCCTTATTTACTATGCATATTATATATAAATGACTCGTATGATATCTCTTTGTTTGGCATACAAAATAATGTGTAGAGTAGCTGGAGATGCGTCATACCTATATCTAAGGGCTGTAAAGAAAAATACATTACATGATATCCCAAAACCTTACAGATAAGGACTATTGCACAAAAGGAGTGATTTAAGGTTGTGTATGCTAAACGGACTTAAGAAATACCAAACTTTAAAGATGCACAGTCAAACACTCAAATGTGTTCCAAACACATTTTAATAGACTATATCCAATGCTTATATTAGGGTGGTGTAAACAATAGCCTAGAGAAGCATTCTAAAATTCATTAGGAAAAGACACCACAATTAGAACATGGTATAAACCAATATACAGGTAGTCCCCGAGTTACGCGGATCCGACTTATGTCGGCTCCGCAGTTACGAATGGGGATTTTCTCGCCCCGGAGGACTCGAGTGGCGGGACGCCTGGTCCCGCCGCCCGCCTCCTCCGGGGCGAGAAAAGCTGCTCCCTGTCTCCCTGGTCTGCTGCGGGAGCCAGCAGACCAGGGAGACGGGGAGCAAAGCGGCGGAGGACCCGGGGCCGGACCCGCAGCCGCTTCCAGATCAGCTGGAAGCGCCGCAGGTCGGGCCGGGTCCTGCGCGGCTTTGCTCAGCGTCTCCCTGGTCTACAGCTGATCAGCTGATCTGGAAGCGGCAGCGGGTCCGGCCCCGGGTCCTGCGCTGCTTTGCTCAGCGTCTCTGGTCTGCAGACCAGGGAGACGCTGAGCAAAGCGGCGCAGGACCGGGCCGGACCCGCGGCGCTTCTAGCTGATCTGGAAGCGTCGCAGGTCCGGCCCCGGGTCCTCCGCCGCTTTGCTCCGTGTCTCCCTGGTCTGCTGGGGGGGGGGGGGGGACACGCAGCTAGTGCCCCCCCCCCCAGCAGACCAGGGAGATGTGGAGCAAAGCTCGGGGCCTGTGGTAGAGCAGGTGGGGCGCTGCCAGTTGGTCCCGCATCACTGCTCCTTGGCGCTACTGGACCAACCCGGCAGCACCCCAGCTGCTCAGCCCCAGGAGTCCTGATTCAGCCGCTGCTGATCAGTTTCAGCAGTGGCTGAATCAGGACGCCTGGGGCAGAGCAGCTGGGGTGCTGCTGGGTTGGTCCAGTAGCGCCGAGGAGCGGCCGCGCTACTGGACCAACCCAGCAGCACCCGAGCTGCTCTACCCCAGGCGTCCCCAAGTTAGCCGCTGCTGAAACTGACCAGCAGCTGACTACAGGAAGCCCGAGGCAGAGTTGCTCTGCCCCAGGCTTCCTGGAATCAGCTGCTGATCAGTTTCAGCAGCCGCTGACTTGGGGACGCCTGGGGTTCTTAAGTTGAATCTGTATGTAAGTCAGAACTGGTGTCCAGATTCAGCGGCTGAATCTGGATGCCAGTTCCAACTTACATACAGATTCAACTTAAGAACAAACCTACAGTCCCTATCTTGTACGTAACCCGGGGACTGCCTGTACCATGTCTCTTACTTTTGAGTCATGATGACCATTACACAAAGATCTGTGCTATTAAAGTTTAACTAGTAGCATTAACATGTAAATAATGGTAGATAGATACATATTACACTGCAGAAATTATCCATGGCAAGTATTAGTACCTTTTTTCCCTCGATTGTTCTGGCAAGCTGTATGCTCGTTGTTCTATAAAACACAAAAAGTTAATGAAACCTAAGATGGTTGTCCTTGGATATTTATTTGTTTGAAGCACATTACCTCAACCAGGATGAAAGCTCAGTCATTATATTCTGGCATGTTGGTTGGATATTTAGAAAGCAAAAATTACTAGAAGCAATATTGTCCAAGATAATACAAATCGTTTGTTAAATAGATTGTCTTTGACAGAATTTGCCCGGATCTGGATTAACATCAGAAAATGCCAGTCTTTGCAAAATGGTGGATTGTCTTTAAGTAGTAAAGAAAATTAGTATTACTCTTTTCCAAGCAACCCGGTTTTTCTGATGGTTCATCTTTCATTTTGCTTTTTTAGCTATTCTGTTGTAAAGGGCTAATGTGATTCTTTTCTGCTATTTCCAAGAGACCAGACATTATTTAACTTTGTAGAGATTATTGCAAGCATGTGCCTACTTTTAAGTACATAACGGTGGCGTAGCCACAGCTGGGCTTGAGGGGCCATGGCTTATCCACATTGCATCCAGGCCCACTCATAGCTCTCGTGACCCAGCTTTTACTGTGGCTTATGTCCGGCCCCCATCATTGCCCACCTGCCTGAAGTCAGGAACCACCCACGTGTACTTATCTGGCTACGCCACTAGTACGTAAGCGGTCCCAACTTAAATGGGACTATTCGCATGCTTAAAGTTAGGTCCATGCTTTGCATACACTGTTGAAAAAGGAGCCATATGAGAAAATACCCAGCACAGCAGATCAACAAGTAAGATTGTATATTTTATCATATATGTAATGAGAATCAAATGACATTTCAGTTAGCTGCCAGACCAAAGATATGGAACAAGATGCTCTTCTGAAGGAATAAAGGCCACGTTCCCACAGCTTCATGCAAAATAGCACCATTGGCTTGCCATTGCAGTACTTACTACATGGATGGAGCAGAGACACTGATTTAGAGTGTGAAAGAGCCTGTAGAAGGGATCGACCACTGCTCATGAGTACACCATCTACACAGCAGGGACACATTCTTTACAAACTAGAAATAGCCTCTTTTAAACACATATGTAGCCATTTTATTCCATATGTATTAAGAAGCTTTGATTATTGCTACAACAGTAGGCAGTGCATTTTCTACTTTCATATTGTACATCATGATGTAAGAATACAACTCTCTTATTATGAGCTAATCCCTCAGGACTCAAAAATGCAAATCAGCAAGGTCAGACTGGATTTCCATTTACAAATTCAGATTTTCTACCCTCATTTATGGCCAAATCCTAAACAAGACATCTAAGCGGTGGATCTGTGGGAGTTCCTCGGTGCTGAGAAGTTACACCTGGAAATTTTTGCTTCCCCTGCTTGCTGCAGAGTAGTTTTATATAGCAGCTCTGATCATGCCAACATACTGCAGTGTGGATTGAGACATAAGCAATGGGGCAGGGAGAGCCAGCAATGTGCTCAGCAGAACCCTAATGACACAAATTCATTGGCCAAATTACCCCATGGTTGGAGAACACAGTGACTGGTATTCTGCAAGCCTTGAGGGGCTGCAAAGTGACTACTTGTGCCCTGAAACTTGGGAAGGAGGATGATTCTAGCTCTCCCAAGCACCACATACTTTGACTTTATATATGAGGTCTGGGCTTAGCCCTGATTAGGGTAAAGTTCTTAACCATCTGCTTAACTTTACATTAGGTGCTTCAGTCCCATTGATATTGTCAGGATTTAAACACATGCTTAAGTGTTTTGCTGAACTAAGGAACTTAGACCTTACAGGACACATGCCTTTGTTCCTCTTCTGTTTTTTTAGATTTCTCAGCTAATCAGAAGGGTGAAAAATTGTTAAAAACAAAGTTACATTTTAAAAAGTCAATAAAAATACCTAACATGCTAGGTGTTGCAGATAGTTCACATACACACAAAAAGGGTCTGAGTAAAGATAATATTTCAATTTGGAGTTGAGGGACAAAAACTAACAAACTTGAAAAAAAAACATTCACCTACTTTTTAACCAAGAGTTTTTGTTGCTGTTTTTTGTATTCTGCTACTAAACATCAAATGAAAAATGCCCTAATCCTGCACAGGTTTAAATGTGTTTAACTTGGAAGCCAATGATACTGCAAGTTAAGTGTGTGTGTAAGTCTTACAAGGGCACAGGCCTAAATAAAATAAAGAGCTACTAGAACCAAATTAGGACAGCACTTAAGCACACACCTAACTTTAAGTAAATACTTTAAGCAGTTAAGTGGTATCTTTAATAAGGATAATTTCCCTAAATGATGAAAAATGTGTTAGAAAAATAATACATGGTCTATTTCAAACTCATATTTTCTCATGCTTATTGCTTTAAGTAAGAATTTTCCTTTCGGAAAAAAACACATTTGTTCTCATCCCAAAATAAGTTTTTTTTAAAATGAAGAAAATGGATTATATTGAAAGTAAATTGTTTTTTCAGAGATGTGATTGTGAATAAAATCCAAGTAAATGTTTCATGCATCTTTTTGTGCATTTCTAATGTGGCATGTTCCTTTCTCCAACGAAGGCACGGATTATTTGCTAAGCTTACAAACAAAAAAACAAGCCCCTTACAATAGAAGGATGTTAGAAACTATTTTTAACATCTTGCTGGCAGCACATAAGCAGAACAATCAATTGTGTAACTCGGGGCTTCATCATAAGATCCTTCAAGTTTTCCTCAGCACGCCAAGGATAGGCAAACTACACCTATTAACTTAAGTTAGGACTGAATAGGAGCAGAAGATAAGGTTATCCCTAATATGGTAAAACATGCAGAACAGGAATATAGGGAAGGAAGGTTTGTAAGACTCTTGTCAACCCACGAAGAGGGTGGTGTTTGCTTCCTTGCCGGTGGAAAAGGCCGTAGCGTTACACACAAACCTCACCAATTCCCAAAGATCTGCAGGATGTGGGGATCTGCAGAGAGTGCCTGTGCCTCTGCATCAAGTTTGAACCCTCTCTTGTGTCTCTACTGGATCCTGAAAAAGAAAATTGTGACGTAGGCTACCTTATCTTCTCTAAGCTTTGCAGGACTGGAGCAGGGGCAATGTGTATCTCCTATCTCTGCCCACAGCCAGCTTTCCCACAGCTCCCTTGCAGCTCTGTCTCTATTGCCCTCCCGCATTGCAGGCTCCAGACCAACAGAATGCCCTTTGAAGATCCAGGAGGGATGATGTGGAAGCAGCTGAGTCCCACTTCCACCTAGGCTAGAGAAGAGCTGCACACATAGGGGACCTCACCCTCCACGGAAATGAGAGAGACAATTCAGACCTGAGTAAAGAAGTCAGCATTTGGCCTGTGGGAGTCTGTAGCGCTCCATACATACAAACAGAGAAGAACTAATGCTCACCTTCATTTGAATCACAAACTGTGAAGTCACGTGAAAAGCGAGATTTCCCTAATAAAACTTTGGGTGAAGAACATGAGTAAGAGCGTGATCGAATTCCAGAAAGTAACGATTCCTAGAAGAAATCAAAATGAGGGGGAAAAACAATAATTTCAAGGAAAGGCAATTGATATTCTAGGAAAGTATGTGTGTGCAAATTAGATAAAGAAAAATCCGAAATTATTTCAATTTGGTGAGGACAAAGTCTGAACAGTGACTATATCAGATGGTTAGTTATCTCCCTTGCCTGTTTATAGTGGTATCTGAACATAATGTTTTCACACCAGAATAGACCAATGTTCCATCTAACCCCAGATTCTGTCTCCAGACATGATCTGTATGTTAGAGGAAGGAATTAATCTCTCTCTTCACCTTCTCTTATGTTTTATTTCTAATTGTGCCTGGAATGGATACCAGGAGGAGTAATCTCCTACCCCAGCTGGTGATCAGTTAATGCCTTGAAAGCAAATTAATCAATTCCCCATACAAAGCCTATTTCTTTTAAGAATTTAAATCCAATATTATCTGATTTTTGTAATTCATTAAATACACGGACTTTCATTAAAAAGCCTATATTTACACTACAGTACAGATATGTTATTGATATGCTAAGTGCACAAGTGGCTTCACAGATAAAACAATATATTATTTGTTTCAATTCCAGATCTGAAGTCAACTTTAAAGGCTCTGAAAAATAAACAATAGTGATGGTCTGCGCTCTGTCTATCAGATGAACACTGGCATCATGGCATCAACAATGGGTATATGCAGCATAATGTGTAGTCTTTTCTCCAAAGAGGACAATATGTGACTGAGTCGCCATTGCACAAATGAGGATGGTCATTTGAAATCATTGGCACAGATATCACTGATATGGCCTTGCAAATGTATTGCTCACGACGTACCTGACCTAGAAATATTAACGAGAATTTCCATTGTGCAATTGCAGCAAACAGAGTTACATGTTGCAAATCACTATCCTGAAGCACCTTCGAGTTCCAAAATATTATGCAAATAGTATGTTGATCTGCAGGATAAATACTACAGAGCAGGTTGGAAAATGTATGGGGGGGAAACCATTAGTTTCATGCATCAACTGAAAATGTTGCTAAGCTGTTTTCTTTCTATCAAACTTTCCTCTCTACCAGTGTAAATTGGGATAAACTTTGTTGACTTCTATGGAGTTAATCTGAATTATCCTACAATAATTGAAAAGTGAATGTGGCCCTTCAAATTTATATACAAATTCTTATATATTTTCCAACAACTTAGCTGAAAGAAAAACAAACAAAACTAAAATGATACCCAATACCTTTGACAGCAGATTGTTAGAGTCCATTCTGTGGATGCTGTAATCGAGATCAGTGCTTGTCTCAGAAGAATCTAATTCATCCCTGCTGCTAGCCAATGTCACTGAAGAATTGAGGGAAGGGTAGCGAATATGGGATCTGTCAGAAATCCCTTCACTTCCACTGTCTACTTCAAGGTCATCAAGACTAGAACTAAAGCATACCACAAAATATATGGAATATACAGCAATCTAATCATCAACCTTTCAAACTTAATGCAACAAGCAAAGACAATAGCCTAGTAAATGGTGTTTGGATTAGTCATGCTCTAGTCTTCTCTCCACTTTGTGCCCCCCACTCCCATCATGCAATGTGGCTTTACTCCAGTTGCATCTTGCCTACACTTAAAATGTGGTAATGCTGCATACGGATGCAAGTGGCTTAGCATGTGTGGAGTAAGTAAGGCCTCAGAGGTCTGCCCCTCTTTTGCTTCTGAACTTCAAATTAGAGTTTAAGTGAGAATTTGCTTGATAAGCCTATATAATGCAGCAGTTCTCAGATTATTTTACCCAACATCTAGAAATTAATGGAGAGTGGAAAGAAAAGTCCACCAAGATACATATATAAGCATTGATATGCTGGAGTAGGGTCCTAGAAGCCACTTTTTGAGTAAGTCTGATTTTTAAGTTAAAAAATTATCCTTTTTTTAAGATAGACTAATGAAGGAACATGACAAAGCTAAAAAAAAACCCAGCCTCACACAGTCAAAAACAAAAAAAACTAGAGAACATTTTATTTGCAGACGTTAATATAACATTACAATGAGGTTTCCAAGCAGCTTCAGCACCACGGGGGGTGGGGGTCTTTGCAATCTTTTTGTCCCTTTATCTGTGTACATAAGCTCATGGTCTCTTTATTAACATGACTGAAATGAACGGTTGACTGCTTGCAATAACATTCCAATCTTCCAGCACAAAACGTTTAGAATGTGCATGGTATTTCTCAGTAATTATAGATCCAAGCTAGTAATTGTATCATTGTAACTTTTTCACTCAGCATTAATATTCACTTAATTAAATAATTTCTTTTTTAACACAGTCCAAAGCTATTTTATCATTGGACATCTGGAAGTTATCCATCCCCACATTTGTCACAAATGTGCCATGTGACATAGGAAAAAAAAGTTAGTTAGCCTCTTGGTATATTATTTTCCCCATTTGTGAAAATGGGTTAAACATACTTACATATGGCCCTGTCTACATTAGAAAAACATCACCACTGCAACCACACAATGCAAATGCCTAATGTAGATACAGTGAACCCATGTGAGGCAAGACTTAGTCTATCTTGGTTCCTCCAGTAACTTACACTAGGAGTTGCATGGGCACAAATTTCTCCAATATAGACAGTACCTACAAAAATGTATGCAAGATTTATTAATTAATGTTTGCCATGCACTTTGAGGTCCTTGAATAAGGATGCTATTTAACAGCAAATGTGTAATATTTTACTGTAGTATTACTTTATACTTGATCTGATCCTGTAATCTTTACTCAGGCAAAACTCCCAATGAATTTTTTTGGGGAGGGATAATTTTGAAGAAGACATTAAAATAGGGGGCAGATCCTGTGCTGCAAATGGAAAACATTAAGGCCAGCTCAGAAAGAACATAGTATGTGAGTAAAGGTAGCTTTAAACCATTTTTGTGTTCTCCAGTCCTGGAGCAGGTCTATTTCCAGCATAACAGAGCTGCCAATAGGAGAATACTAGAGTGGCCCTGCTGATTTTAGGGCTGCTTTTTACCAGTTGTGTAGGGATGTTAAAATTAGATTAATCAACTAATCAAATAGTCAATGGAATTTCCATCAACTATTCAATTAGTTGATAAGGGTGCTTCTGCTTTGAAATGCAGCAAGAACCTGCCTGGATGTTGCTACATTTCAAAGCCGAAAGTGCTGCGCCTTTGACATGTACAAGTCTTATGCATTTCAAAGAGTGAAATGCTGCATGGAGCCTGGGGCCAGCAGGGGACTCTGAGTCCCCCACTGGCCCCAGGCTCCATGCTGCGCTTCCACTTTGAAATGTACAAGAACCCCACCTGGGGACTCTTGTACATTTCAAAGGTGGAACGTTACCACTGTGCCCCTGCCCCCTCCCACAGAGCTAGAGATGGGGGGAACGAGCTTTTAAGCCAGCTTCCCACAGCACCACTCCTCCCCCCACCTTGTTGCTTCTTTCTGATAGATAAGCTTTAGCTTATCCGACAGTCAACTAGTCAATTAGTTGCTTACATCACTACAGTGGAACAGCACAAAGCAAACCAAACACACCAGAGATTTGGGTTTATGATATACTGTGGCTTGGTGACTGTCAATCTGAAAAAGTCATATGCACTCAAATGTACAATTCCTTTAGAGTGTGTTTGGAACAGGCCCTCAGTGGAGAATAACAATTATAAATTGGCTTATGTTTCACGTTCATGGTTTGAGACGTTATGAAAAACTTCTCAGTGAAAATTCACACGACTAATAGTTGCCTGGTTCTGTTTTCAAGCAGATGTCACCCTTTGCAGCACCTGCCACAATTTAGGCCGAGGTGTATCAAGCCACTTAGAAACCACTTACAGTTTGCAGGGAACAAAAGCCAAAGAACAACAAAAACAAAAAAACAAAAGAGGCCTTTATCACCACATTATCAAAATACAGAATTAAATATAGCATATCATAAAATTTGGGCTGTTAGTGACCGGGTGACAGTTTTTTCTGAAGATACTGTAGGTTTTCTCTCAGTAGAGATATTCATATTCCAGGTTTTGGTTAATTTTTCTGAATTAAAATATACTTAGTTAATCAATCTCTCTCACATACACTCACTCAGATTAAATATGATGCTGTTCACCTCAATTTCAAGGATGACATTTGTACTAGAGATGTAAAATCCTGTTTAATTAGTTAACCAGTTAAGCATTATGTTTAACAAGTTAAAAACATTATACTTAACCAATTAAACAGGGACAGGTGGGTGGGTCACTCCAGCCCAAAGCTGTTCCAACCCCCGCCAGTTATGCATATCCCTAGTTTGTGCTAATGGGTTTTCATGTGACTCCGTAGGCCAATATGAGAAGGGCATTTACAACAGCGACAGAGCTATTTGCCTAGCTGTCTGATAGAGATGCACGCTGTTTCCATGCTTGGCCTTGTACTTCCAGCTACTCTATGTACTTCTCAAAGTCATGGTCACCCACTCCTATTCATTTTATATATAATCATAAAACATTAAATTTTAGTCCTTTCCTGACAATATGGATCAAAACAACTCCATACCTTCTTTTTTTCAGGTCAGCATAAAGTTGACTTCGTTCTGTATTAAATCCACGAGACTTGAGTGGTAGATACGAACCTGCTGCATACACATTAGAAGGTGAAGTGAAGAGCTGGGAGCCTATGTTGTCTATGTTATTCATTGCCATTTGGTTATCTTCATTTTCTGCATAAACATATTGGCTGCTTTTCTTAAGTGAGACAGATGATGAGCTATTTGGTGTCAGGGTTGAGCAGGTATGATCTGTGCTTATTTCAGTGGTGATGCTGTCAACATTAATGTAGTTAACATCCAAATCTCTACCCTAGAGAATGAGACAGATCTGTATTAATGCTTGTGAAAAGTAAGTAAAAGACATATCACTACATATCAAACTATAATTCTCTGTGTCATCGGTTTTTCTTTTATTACTTTCTTGGGGAACAGAAATTGGAGATAAATTAATATGGCTAATAAGTTTTCCAAGCCTCAAGGTCATAATTACAGGAATGATGGGTTGGACTTTCTTAGTTTAATGTAGTGGTTTTCAACCTTTTTTCATTTTCAGGTGCCTAAAATTTTCAAATGGAGCTGCAGACCCCTTTGAAAACAAGACAGACTAAGAATATGAAGATGAACTTTCAATATCAGTCTTCTTCCAAGGCTTTCATTTAATAGTATACAATAACTTCTGACATTTCTTCCTTTCATTCTGAAGGATCCCAAACCATTTTACAAGTTACATACACAGTAGAACCTAAGAGTTACTAACACCTTGGGAATAGAGGTTGTTCATAATGCTAAAACATTCTAAACTCTGAACAAAACTTTATGGTTGTTCTTTCAAAAGTGCACAACTGAATACCTACTTCATACAGCTTTGAAAATTTGCTATGCAGAAGAAAAATGCTCCATTCCCTTTATTTTGTAGTAATTTATGTTTCATATATATTGTATTTGTTTCTGAGCAATGTGGAGGTGTGTCTGCTGCTGCCTGATTGCATATTTCAGTTCCAAATGAGGTATGCTGTTGACAGATCAGTTCATAACTCTGATATTTGTAACTAAGGGTATGTAAAACACATGCCAACTTAGGGTTAGTCTACACTAGCCCCCTAATTTGAACTAGGGAGGCTAATGTAGGCATTTGAAGTTGCAAATCAAGCCCGGGATTTAAATGTCCCGCGCTTGATTTTCATCTTCCCGTCTGGTCGCCATTTTTGAAATTTACAAGTCCGGACTACCCACATCTACTCACGGCAGGGACCCTTGTAGGAGGAATAACAGGTAGTTCGATTTAGGGCTTTAATTTGAAATACCGGGTCCCTGCCATGTGTAGACGCAAGCAGTTAGTCCAGACTTGTAAATTTCAAAAATGGCGACCAGACGGGAAGATGCAAATCAAGCGCGGGATATTTAAATCCCAGGTTTGATTTGCAACTTCGAATGCCTACATTAGCCTCCCAAGTTCAAATTAGGGGGCTAGTGTAGACTAACCCTAAGTTGGCATGTGTTTTACAACATGTAGAAGCTATTTTGAATTCAGGTTGTGGGGAGATTTTAGATAGATAGGTTTAAATTACCCAAAAAGTAGCTTTTCCAGATTCTACGAGAACTAGTCTCTATGATAAGTAATGTAGCATAAGTAACAATCACAAGTGGTCAGGATCTCAGGTTTACACCTGGCAGAATTTCCAACTTTATACTGCCCTATACAACAATAATTGGACATTGGTTTATATGGCACTTATTTTTTATTCCTGTTGAATTGATAATTGAGGGACTTGTTAATTAACAAACATCAGGATACAAGATCCTGTTTAAATTAAGAGGGAATATAAGTGCAAATAATTCAAAGAAGAAGAGCTGGTCAGCTCATAGAAAAACTAAAAAAATAAAAAGATTACAATTTATATTTTTATATCTTATTTTATTAAAAAAAATCTAATAATTGAGTCAAGAATGCCAACAGATGAAGGAATAAAGTTGCTCTAATTACATAAACATATGTAGTATTTACAAGTATAAACCACTACAAGACTCTACTGACACACATTTTACTAAAATTCAAATAATGTATTTTACTAGGAGACAATGAACAGCAGTGTATTGAAAACAAAAAGATGGAAGACTATCTTACTTGATCCACTACCATGCAGTTTGCATATACTTCATCACTTCCATTCAGCATGGCAGTATGTGTGGCTGCAGCAAAAAAGGCAGGTGGATTTGGGGATTTCTTGAGGACATCAAGTGCAGAATGCCGTAGTTCTGGAATGAAATGTTATGGGAAAATATATAATTTATTTGTTCATATTATTTCCTTTTCTGTTCTCCATTCTGCCACAAAAATGGCTAACTCTAGTCACTAAGCATCAAATTTTAAAGAGACTAATGCCCAAAACATTTCAGACTACATTTCTGTGTTCATTCCAAAATCTACCTGTGTATGCAGACATTCTTCTGCCAACTACCTGATTTCACAATGCTTGTCAAATGGAAATTAATGAGCAACAAATACAGGAAGGGGACTTTTTTTTGAGAGGAAAAAAAAAGAAAAAAAATTGTTCTTCGTTAAAAAAAAAAAAAAAAAAAAGATTCAACTTGAACAAAACATTTTGCCAATTACACCAAACTCAGTTTAAAAAAAATCCCACAATTGCTGAAAAGTTCATTTTTTACACTTGCCAAATAAAATATTTTTATTTTTTCAGGCATGATTCACAAGAGAACGTACACATTATTGTAAAATTGAAGAGGAGGTGAAGCCTGGTGGGTAGGGCACTAACCAGGAGCAGGGACTATATATGCTTCAATGAATATATATAGTCCCTTGCTTTATTTTCTGGCCATTGAGAACGATGTTCGGTTCTCTACCCACTTGTGCATGATGTAAGTGGAGGATACTCTCCATAGTCTTATTTCCAATTGATATCAGATGCCACCAACCACACTAATTGTCTATAGCCTCTATATCTACATTCAGAACACTCTCAAATATATGACAGAGTGCCAAAACATATGTTGTCTACACAAACAAACCTGAAAAGCCAATATACAGCCAAAATACAGTATGTCCTTTGAAAAATGCCTATCAATAAAATGCAGTTAAGAAGTGACCATTTATCACCTGTTGTAATAAATCAGGACTTGGCCTGACAGCAAGACACTGCCAGTGAACACTGTGCATGTTTCTCTTTTGAAACAATAACAATGTATTGATTTCATGATTAATGAATAAAAGGTTACTAAAATATTGTACCTGTAACACACACAATTTTTACTCTACAAAAATACATACAGCTTTGGATGCTGGCTCCATTCCCTATCATGTTATCCAAAAGAAAAATATAGACCAGCTATGGAAACATTTTCCATTTGCTCTGCAGACACCCAGCTTTTCAAGGGCTTATGAGGAGAAGGCTCATGCACAAATGCACCTCTTAGCTGGCCAATCTGTCTAATTAGATAGTACTAAATATTAGTGAAGTTGGTAAATTTAGCCTCTTCTCAGCACCTGGCTGCTGAATTTGAAAACTGTCAGAGAGCAACAGTGCATAAAGTTCCAGCCAGTTCAGTTTTAGGCAGAATGGGCAGTCAGGGAATTGAAAGGTGACATTCCAAAAAACAAAAAAAAAACCCAAAACCCCATGTAAAATCAGGAGTTCCCTACTGAAATCAACAGAAACACACTGCTGACCATGAAAGGCACATCAGGCGCTCTAACTTTTAAAAGTTCAAAAATGTTCAGTAAAGACAGGTTTGACCCAAGTTTGTTTGGCATCAAAAACCACACAGCAATTTCCTCTCAGTTCTGTGTACTGCAACATATTTTGCAAAGGAGGAAACCAATAAAGATTTCAGGACATAGGCGGAAAAAACAAAAACAAAACATGTAATTTCCTCTGGAAGATGCTGTACAGTCGTCAAAGTACAGAGAGACATGAGGTAAGATTGACAGTGGTGACTGGAAATTACATTGTTCTAGGACTGGGACTTGTTTTATTAAATCCAGGATCAGTGCCAAAATAGCAATGCTAGACAAAGGAACAATGCCCACCCCCCAATCATCAGAATAGTGACCCTGAATGGACCACAGGTGCTGTACACAGACCCCACAGACCCCAGGGGAAGAGTGAATGCAAAGGTACCTGTGTGTTGGGTGGGTGGGTTGCCCCCCAAAAAGTATTTTTCCCATTGGCTAGCCTGTTACTCTATCTCAGCCAATCAGCTCTTGTACCCCACTTCAGACAGACTTCTTTCAGCACTCCCAGGCTTTTCCAAAGCCCCTTGTTCCTGCTACTTACCCACACCTCCCTTCTCCTTAGTTGCAGTGTAACTGCTGCAGTTTTAAGATGCTGCAGGTCTGACCAACTATCTGTTTTGGGATCAAGAAAGAATTTTCCCTGTTCAACCAAACTGGCAGGAGGTCTGATGTTTTGGGTTTTTTCACATCACCATGGAGGCACATTCAGGATACAGCATTAAGGCTTTAAAAGCTTCATACTAAGAACAACTGCTTAGCACGTCATTATTTGTGGGCTGTATTCCAGTATAGATAAGCTAAAAGAGACCATTATAAATGGGGAAATAAGACCCAGCATTTTGCTGGTGGAGAAAAAGAAGACCCGAGTCTTTACACACTGAGGTCCTCCCTTTGGATTCTTTGCTACCCCTCAACTTAGAGGTGGGGCAAAAACAGAGGAATTCAGAAGTGAACTAAGTCCTAGACCAAGGGGATTCCCATGGGCTAATTACTATATATTTGAGAGAGTTTGTCTATCTATTTATTCAAGAACTCCTCCTAAATGGTAAGAGTCAGGACTACCAAATTCAGTATGCAGCTTTCTCTTGTCATAACTTAAAGCAAGGTCAGGGTTAGGTTGTGCCAGGACAATAAGATTGCTTCTCACAAAAACATACAGAAAGGGCACAGAATCACCAGGCAGGTGAAACAATCTGGCTAGGGGCACCCTCCCCCAATCCAGAACTGTCTCCCTTCCCCAATCCCGGACTGTCCCAGCTCCAAGCCTCCCACCCCTCAGTGGCGGGTGGGGAGGAGTACTGAAGCTCCCGCTACCCCCAATTCATTCAGGAACATTGCTGGCTATTCCCCTTCATCAGAGAGGGAGGAGAAAGTGCAGTTTGCTGTATTCTTCATTCTGGCTGTGGAATGCAAGGGGCAGATGAACCTGGACATGATCCAGCTGGTGGCTTCACCCCTCCCCCAGCTGTGCCCACTGGAGCTGCAGTGTATCTGTCATTGATTCACCTGTCTGTCCTAATCAAATGCAGGTTTCACATCATTGTGTAATCTGATCTCTCACAACTCACAAGGATAAAAACAAAAACCTTTTTGCCACCTGTAAGTCAGAAATTCCAAATTTTAAATGGCATACTATTAATAATCTGGCTTCGAGGTCTGACAGGTTTGTGGTATTTCAGACCACAAAACATGATCCTTTATATTACCATTTTACTTCTTGTTCCTGTTTGAATTCTAACATGATTTTTAGTGACTGCCATCTTGAGAAGTTTTAGAACTACAAACTGATTCTTTATGCTTGCCTAAAACATGGAATGCCTATTTTAAAATTGTATAAATCATTGGTTTCTACCTCGATTTTGCAGACATTTGGCAGTTAAAAATCCCATGGAAATGTTGGTACTGGGCAAACAAGTTTTCAGTGCAATTGAACTTTTCAAGTGCTGGCCCTGACCCGAACCTAGGATCAGCAAGAAAAAACAATGAGCCCTGCACAGATTCTTACATACTTATTGCTTCCCACAATATGCATCCTCTCTGGTACATATACATTTTGATTGTCATTGAGATGGATAATGCGCAGACACTAGAGTGGATTGAGTTGATATATGGCTCTGAATAAGAGTCCAAGTATCAGCCTTTTTGAATCAATGTGGAAGTTAGGAGCAATGCCAAGTGAGATGGTTTTCTCACGTAAGCAACAGTCCCCAATGCTGCAGCACCACAATCAGGTAACTTACCCATGGTACGTGTTATGCATCCCGAGCCAAAGACAAATCCTTAGGTTATATTTTTAATACACAGGGCACTTTTAATATGATACAATTTCACTACTTAATGCAAGAGTTATAATCTGGTGCAGAAACCACCAACAAAGAGCTGCTGTGTATACACATGGGCATATTAAAATATATAATTTTCTGGGATATTTTCAGCCACTACATCTCTATTAATAGCATATAACACTTAATAGAGATAGTATGTTTGCTGGTGATGTTTCAGTTGCTTTATTTATAGAGGTCAATGGGCTTTTAACTAAAAATGAAACCTCTATGGATTATTTTTGGCTTTCTAACTTAATGTAATTCTGCAGCTCTTTTAAAGGCAGAACCCTTCCCACTGATTTCATACCTGAATAAAAAGACTAAGTCAGTCTAACTTCATAACAGGAAAAGTATTTCAAGACTTTGCTGAACTCATTGGGAGAGCACTAATAATTATACATTGACCACATTAGTAACTTATTTCTTCTGGAAAGGCCAGGTCATTTTTTAAAAATTGTCAAAACCATAGCAAGAGTACATGTTAGGCATCAAATTCCTGAAGGCCCACTGACTGCATTCAGCCTGATATGCAATCACAATTCAGATACTGCACTTGATTCTGATGTCATAGAAATCCATCAAAATCAGTGTAATTGAATAGCTGTGTAACTGCATGAAATCTTAGCAATTACAGGACTATTCAACAGTCCCCAGGAAGAAGCAGCAGCCTGAGGTGGCAGGTGGAGCCGGTCAGCAAGGGGAGTCAATTTAAAAACCGGAAGCAGCTGGCAGCTGCTGTTACAGAGCACATAGTGGTAGCGACCGCAACAGCACATAGTGATAGCAGCCCCTGTCCGTGAGAGGCAGCAGTACAGGGGAAGGGAGCTGGTGCTGGGGGGAACCAGCTTTTAAACTGGCTCCCCCCAGCTCCTGCCTGCCTGCCTCCCTGTCCCACACCCCCCACTGCCTCTCTAGGAGCAGCTAGGGAGGGTGGGGGACAGATGGGTCTGCAGAGCCAGCAGGTGCAGGGAACTGGCTTGAAAGCCAGCTCCCCATGTGTATTGGCTTCAGCCTGCCCCCTTCAGCCTCCACCTTGCCCCTTTCACTCTCTATCAAAGGCAGCAGCACAAAGTATGGGGGGGGAAGAGGCAGATCCAGTATTCATAGAGAGCAAGCTTTTAAGCCAGCTGCCCCCAGCATCGGCTCTCGCTCCCATCTTCCCTCCCCCTTCTCCTCCCCTCCCCCTGCTGCTTCTGATACAGAGGCAGCAAGGGAGGGAAATGCATGTAGTCAACAAAATTAACTGATAAGGCTAGTCTTATCGGTTTATCGTGTAGTTGTCTACATGCCTAGCATAGAGTATGGTGAATCCTATAATACATGAGGTCACAAAATTTGAGTCACTCCCTTTGGATGGCATGTGCCATCTATCTATGATTGACACTGTGGATTCTACAGCACAGAACTTTTATTGCCTCCAGTATGAATTCTGAAGGCAGAGGACTCTAAATAGAGCCACGTAATTGATATCATTGGGGGGGGGGATGTCATCCTGCACGTACACACACACACACACACACACACACACACACACACACACACACACACACACATGCTGCCTTCTTTCAAACTATGTTATGCTGTTCTAGTCTTCTTGCCCTGTAAATAGTGTTGTGGCTTCATAAAAAGCCATAAGCTGGAACCTCAGTACAGTCCCTGTCATCCCAGAGCTACACACATCCGTTTAAGCTAACATGCACTGGTGAAAAGCCATCAGCTGGTGTTTATGATGTATCTGACTTAAAACTTTTACATGTCCGATAGGTTGTGGTAAGGGGCTGTGATTTATTTACAGTACTGAGAAAAATCTGACTCAGATTCAAAACCTGGAGTTCATTAAGGCCCTCACTTTTTAACCCAATTTTCAAGTAGCATTGACAAATCTCAATACTATTATGCCATGTTTCATACCAAGACAATAGGCAAGGTTGGTATAAAAGAGCATGCCTACCTATCTCTATTAACAAAGTTGTTGTAGGTGTGTCATTCACAGGATATTAGGAAAACAAGGTTGGTGAGGTAATAACTTATCTCACCAACAAAAGATATTCCAATAAAAATATTAACTCACCCACATGGCCTCTCTGTTAACAGAGTACATATATCAACATCATTGTCATGGTAAATTATTTAAATGGATTTGATTCTTATTTAAATCCAAAAATATATTGCTGGATGAAAGGAATTATAATGCCTAAATGTTAAAAAAGTGTTACTTGAAAACACAGTACCTCATCTAACTTTATTCTCCAGCATCTTAAATTGTCATAATATGTAAGAGTTGCACAATTCAGCAAGCAGGGAAGCTAACAAAAATATGGTCAGTTTTAACACAGAGCTTCAAAATAATGTTAATTGCAAATGTATTTTGTGTTGGCACAAGAAAACCTATAGCCTTGGATGACCTCCTATAAAGAATGGCAAGTACATAATGACACTACAGACTTTTTCCACTCAAGTCAAAGCTTATATTAAGAAGTTTTTAAAAGGCATGCATAGTGAGAAAGAACTGAAATACATCAATGTGCCCAGACCAGGAGCCAGGGAAAAAATGACTAATTCCTTTCTCTGGACAAAATAGCTTTCAGACAGCTCACCAGAATTACCTCCAGCAATCTGAATATGGATTAATGTATAACTCAAAGTATTACAGCTATGGAACAAGGAAGGAAAAAATCAGACAATTAAACACCTTGGCCAACTTTTTCAAACCTGGATACTTAAATGTAAGCATCTCAGTACAGATTTGGAGCCAGATTTCCAATAATGCTCAGCTCCCCAAATGAAGTGAGATTTTTAAAAGCGTTCAGCTCCCACACAGGCACCCAAATGAAGTAGCCAGCTCTTGAAAATATGGCCTTCAGTTCTGCAAAGTGAGGAAACGTCTGTCTCCCTTTAAGCACATGAGGAGTCTAAGGGGTCAAGCTGATTTCAGTGCAACTACTTGCCTGCTTAAAGTTAAACATGTGCTTGAGGAGCTGGAGTAATAGGGGCCTCAGTGCCTAACTTCAGCATCCAAATGCAAAAATCTTGACCAAAATTTTCAACATGTTTATTTTGCAAAAGACATGTAGTTCAGCAGGGGTGAGTGTGGAAAATAATCAGAAACAATTTTACATAACTTGTTCAAGACAGTTTCCTATTACTAAAACAAGTTAGCTGGAGATTAGCTGTAGCACACTTGAGAAGCCCCCCAGGTCCCAACTCCTGATGTCTCACCACATATGCTGTGTGCTTATGATTTATGGTTTGCTGGTCATGGTAGCAGCAATTAGTAATTCTTTTTAACTCATATGGGCCAGAAGAAAAATAGCTGATCACCCTAAGCGGTCTGTAGGAAAGCATGGTCTTTTTTGACATTTTGTATCCCCTATAAATCATCACAGAGCCAGATGGAAAGTATCTTCCAATTACAGAATGACGTCTGACATTTCCAGAAAAAAATGTCCACAGCTTTTATTCCAACCATTTGTGTTTGTTTACTCTGTTATTCAATCTGAAAGGAATTAACACATTGTGCAAGAGCAACCACAAGGCTCTTTGTACCACGTATGCTCTATAAATAAATACGGATTGAGCTGGGGAACTATTGGGATTGCAGCCTGGCAGAGATGCCCACACACCCCTATGTACTATGGACAGGATCTTTGTATTGAGACCACTTGATCTGGCCTAGAAGGATGTATTGGAAGCTGATCAGAGATGAAAAGGGAGAAGCCACAACCAAGTAGCCTCCTGTAGAAGTGGCCTGTCCAGGATTGGAGAAGGTGGTTGGATTTCCCTACCCCCAAGCTCCCTGCATACTTGGCATTTATGAAGGTGGAATACATTTCATAATATAGTATATTCTTGCTATGGCAATCACAACATATATGATCTAGTCTGCATTTGATAGACAGATGTACAGGTACACTATTAACTTTAATGAGATTAAAACCACCTATGGAGGAGAGAAGATAATTACATAATATCACAGGTGTACTCAGTGCTGTGAACCAGGTAAAAATATGACGCATAAATACTACAACAGCAACCATCCCCAAAATGTTACTGTCTAAAGGCAAAATACTGAACAAGACAGAGTGTGGGCTTACAGTTTGACAGTTCATAGATAAACTGGTCTTCATGAGCTACTGAACATAGAATACATAGCTCAAAAACATTTCATCTTCTTGACAGAATACATACATACCCACACATGACAAAAAAGCTCTATCGTCTTAGAAAGGAATAAATGTTGTTGCAAGCTAAAAAGGATTTTATCCCATGTTTAAATGTTCATTTTATAAACATTTTTGAGCTCTAAAGAAAGTTGGGGCCAGATTCACAGCCTAATTCCACTGATTTTAATCAAGCTAAACCAATTCACAACTGCTGAGGTTGTGGAACTCATTTTTCTTTCTAAAAAATTGCAGAAGGAAAAAAAAAAGCTTTATGAAAGAACAGGGTACAAATTACATGTTTCCCTTTGGTGTCATCATTTTACTGCTTCTGTTAGAATGAGGTAAGTTAGCTATCCTCTACGACTTTCAGTGATAACCTTCTGTGTTATAAACGTCCTGCTTTTCATATACAATTTCTTTTTAAGAAATTATGCTCTCTATAACACCGCCTTGCTACAATGATACTCATAACACTCACCTCTCAAATCCTTCTCCACAAAGATATTTAATTAAACAAGGATCCATACAAGTCAAAGTAAAGATGACTTCTGTCATTATTTTATGGACAGAAAAAGATTTTCCTCCATCCGCTGATTTTTGCCTAGAACTAAGTATTCTTCTACTAGCCGTTAACCACTCTACAGTTAAATTACAAATCACCCTAAAATCAAAACAAAATGTGATTTATAGGACTTTTTATAGGTCTTATTTGTACAGAGAATCTGCTTATAACAACTGCTGTAGTACTGTTTTGTAATTTCTTAGTATGTCAGAATTGCTCAGAGTCAAAGACTTCTTGAAACCCAAAGAAAAATTCATTGTTCATATAAAGAAATCTAAACAAGGGGGGAATCACCACATGTAATTTGAATAAATCTCTTTCCTTCTACTAAACAAACTGACTGGCTCTGAATTCAAAGAAAAAAGTTACATTTGAGGGTGAAAAAAGCAAGAAAATCTGTTCATTCCAGAATGCTTTTTATATCTACTTGCACATTATCAGCAAGAAGGCAATGAAAAAGAGGTTGAACTATTAAGGAACAGGGGTTTAAAAGAAGACAGCTTTTTCTACCTTGCTTGGTTCCCCTTCTTCGAATCCTCATTTTAGGTAAGGAAGGCCAAGAATAATTAAAAGGTGAATCAGAATCTGAGTCCATTCTTTTTACTAAATAAACGGATCAAACAGCAGACACTCAAAGCTGCACTTGGTTGTGTTCAAAAGCAAGTCAAATCTGAGAGTGATGTAAAATAAAGGAATGGACAAGGCAGGATCAAATTGCCTTCTAAACACAGGGGAGGGAGAAGCTGTAAATGTTTGCTCTCTTCAGGCATCCAGGCATGTAGACAGATCAGGCTGTAAATATGAAGGCAGACCCAAGGAGGTTAAACTATGAGAGCTCAGAGTGGTGCTGCCACATCATGGTCCACAGCTATTTGAAAGGTCATTGTGTGCCAATGAATCATTAACCCACCTTTTCATTTTGATGTAAATGAAAACAATAGGAGCTAAGTTTGGAATAAGAAAATGTCTCAAAAGTAAACAACCCTATTACAATAGGGGTTTTTAAAAAGTAAAACCTTGTTTCTGTGTGTTAGTTTTTAATAAAAGGATAGCCTGTAAAGCTATGCTAAAAGTTTGAACTTTAGAAGCAGAAGATTAAGAAATCTAGAGAAGTAAGCTAATAACAGTAAGTAATCATTCCACTGGACTACATATTTCTCCTGATCACTAGTTCCCCCATCAGCCTCAGCAGACCTTCACATTTTGCAGCTGAAAAAAGCAACGATAACCCACTCATTAGGCTGCAGTTCCCATCTTTCTAAATCTAAATGGCCTAAAAGCTTAAATGTTATAAAGGAAGATTACATGTGCATTAGGGGAGCCCTTTTTTTCAGATAATATTTAGTCGGAACGGCATTTTCTCTTTCGTACTGTCACCATGTTAGACAGTGAATCATAAGGATTTTGTAAGGCTGGCACCTTTACAGCACTGGTCTAACCTCATAGCAATGCACAATAGAGCTAGTGACTAATTTACAACAAATCCTCCATTCTTATACAGTCTCCCAGAACAACTCGTAGGCAATTAGTATTCAGTAGGAACTCATTATCCCCTCCTCCCCCAACAGTTTTACACTACACAAACTACATTTTATAAACATGCTCAAATATGGCTATACAAGAGCCAACACAAAAATGACATGTGCACTGTTTGTTAGCTGAACTCCATTAAACATTTCTTTTAGTTACCCCACAATGTATGTGTTCTTGTATTCCACAGAAAGGAGAAGAGTGAATATGTGAGGTAGCTTAAATGTCAGTTTTGGAAGATGATGACATTTGAGCTTGTTAACATTCCTCACTTCACTTCAATTATTTTTCGGACTGCTGAGGTCTACAGGGCTACTTCTGTATTACGTTTCAAGTGATTCCTCAATCCACATTTTTGAGGCAGATAATGATACAATTGTTGAAAGAAAATAATTCAGTTGAAATGCAATTCACAAGTGGGATAATACAAACATCTATCAAATGTTCCTGGATGAAAATAGAGTATACAAGCAATAAATGAGATGCCTATTTTATGCAAAATGTAATTTAATGGGTGATTGTTCTTTCTTTGCCTTAACTAAAATCTCAGCTTACTTTATTAGGCCAGAGAAGAATGTTTCCACCAAAGGCTGCAAGTGATGGATTTTTACTTCAATATTAAATGCCACCACTCATATTTCATGTGAACTCTATATTATCAACAAACCCAAAACAGGCTGAAGATGACTTCAGAAAGGTCACTCTGATTTAAATGCATGGTGTAGGAATCCACTTTAGAATATCTAGACCTCCTGGAATGTCAGATTCACATTGCATTGATAAATCGCATAGATATATAGGAACATGGAAACTGCTATATCATTTCACATCAAGGGTCCATCTAGAACACTATACTGTCTCTAACAGTGGCCACTACTAAGTCCTTCAGAAATAGGGACAAAAAACTCCACAAAATGGACATTTATGGACTAATTAGACCACAGAAGAAATTTGTTTCCTAACCACAAGCAGATAGTGGTTGGCTTTTGCCCAGAAACAGGAGGATTTAGTTCTTATACATAATTATCCAGTCTCGTCTAACTGTGGATATTTTCATTATCCATACAAATATCTAATCCTAATTTGAATCCAAAATTCTTGACTTCAATAGCAATGAATTCCATAGGTGAAATGCAGATTAATGGAGATCAAGGGAAGTGTTTCATCAGTTTTAAATGTGTTTCCTTATAGTTTCACCAAATGTCCCTTTGCGTATGTCTACACTAGCCCCCCAGATCGATCTAGGGAGGCTAATGAGGGTGACCGGAATTGCAAATCAAGTCTGGGGATTTAAATATCCCATGCTTGATTTGCATGTTCCCAGCTGGTCGCCATTTTAGAAATTGACTAGCCCGAAGTAACTGCCCACGTCTACACGTGGCAGCGAAACGGGCTTCTGATTTAAAGCCCTAAATCCAATTAGGTGGTATTCCTCCTGCAATGAGGTTTACTACCTAATTCGAATTAGGGGGTTTTAAATCGGAAGCCCGTTTCACTGCTGCATGTAGACACAGACAGTTACTTCGGGCTAGTCAATTTCTAAAATGGCGACTGGCCGGGAACATGCAAATCAAACGCGGGATATTTAAATCCCGGGCTTCATTTTCAATTCCAGTCATCCTCATTAGCCTCCCTAGATCAATCTAGGGGGCTAGTGTAGACGTACCCTTTGTTTTTTCTTCAAGTGTAAAGAATGGGATGACTTTATTTCCTTTTTTTGTCATTCATTACTTTGCATATTTCTGTAATGTCTCATTGTCCATCTCATCTCCTCTCTAAATTAAACAATCCTCACATTTTTAGTCTATACTAGTATAAAAGGCCACGCATTTATTTGTTTTTATCAGCCTCCTCTGAATTATTTCTACTCTGCTACGTCTCTTCCAAGAACAGGTGACTGGCACCAAATACAACCGTCAATGAGAGGACATACAACTGTGCTATTTAATGGCATTAAATTACTATGTTTCATGCTCACATTTTGTTTATTTTTCTGTATATTGAGCAGATGTTTCTACCAAGCTGTTTACAGCGAAATCTTGGTGTTTTTCCTAAACCATTACAGTTAATTTAGAATCCAGTACTATGTATGAGCATTTCAAATCATTCCTTCCGATATGCTTTAATTACCTTGCATTTGCCAGCACTGATTTTCCGCCACCATACCAATGCCCATTTGCCTACTTTTGTTACATCTCTTCAAAGTTTCTCATAATCTCCTCTACTCTTGACTATGAGAAAGGATTGTTTGTCATCTATAAATTTTGCTTCCTCATTGTTCACCTCCTTTTCAGGATCATTTACAAATACATTAAACATCAATTCTTTACAGGTCATATAGGACGCCTAACCATTAAACTTTTCCTCTGTGTGGACCATTTTTTGCTAAGAGGAGGGATTTGGCTTTTGTATCTTGTCAGAATTTCCCCTCTTTGCCCTACTGCATGGTGGGCTAGCTACCCCCTTCATTTCAGAACAGGCCACATTATAGTGATAGCATTTAGAGCTGGCATCTTTTATAATAAAATGGGGTTTATCAATGTAAATTATCCTTACTTTCCCTTAAAAATGCTTGTAATTATTCATACCTGGGTATAGATGTCAAGTGAAGCCAAAAGACAGCATGTTGCTGGAGTGCATATATAACACCAATGCTCTAGACAAGTACTCATTTCTGAAGGTTTCAAATTCTTACAACCAGGGCTTACCAACACACATCAACATAATACAAATGTTCTTTGCAGACATTACAGCCTATTGTGTATTGTCCAAACAGTCTCACTTGCAGTAATAGGGGAAGGAAGTTGAGGAATATAACCAGTTTTCTTAGCTTACACAGTGTATTGAAGTCACTGATACCATTTTCAGAAGCAGCATTTGAGGTGCAAATTCTTAAGCATCAGGGGATGCCATGCTTAGGGAGGAGTAGAAAAGGAGGAGAATTCTCCCTTCCCTGGTTAAGATGACTTTTAAACAGACTGCATAGTTGAAGCTCATCTCCCTAACTTAGAGATAAGCCAAGAAGAGAAAAACCATTAAGCCAAAAATCACCTCCCCGCAAATGGTAAACATTGCATGGAAGATAGGAGTCGCCACTTCAACAGTGAATGACCCCCACTAGCACTGCTTACGATGGGGCCCTCATCGTAATTTGATCATGCACAGCATGAGCTCCCCAAGACATAGCTTTCTGCCCCTACGCCTTTCCCCCCTCCCAAAGAAGAGCATGTTGTTTCATTCTGCAAAAACAGAGCCAGCTGCAATTCTCCCCATCTTCACTTTGTCCAGGTGGCAGCAGAGCCTACAAGTTACCTGCATATATACTGCAGCCACAATGGGGAATTAGAGGTGAGAGGGCTGGGTATGTCATAGTGAATTATGGTGACAAGTGGCGAGACAGTCATATTTACAGAGCTTTGCAACCTGCTTCTATTTGGTTTTTGCACACTGGGCCAAATCCTGCTGGTCAGCCCTCATGCCTGGATAAAGCCTATAAATGATAACTGACTTGCAGCTACTTACATTATATTTTAACAATAATTTCAAAATGCCTCATGTTATTTGACAAAATGCCATCAGTCACAGACACCCACTAAAGCTACCTAAAACCTACAACTACTGCCATCTCTTAGAACTAGGGCATTTCTTATTCTGTATTCTGTGGGGCAGGTGAATTACTAAAGTAGATTACTACCAGTTTCCCTCACAATTATTCATCAGTTTTTTCCACTTGCCATGCTCCTGTAAATATCCATGTTCTTCTGATGGATGTTTATAATAAAGTGGGTTTGGCACCTACTAGATTAAAAAAAACCTCCTAGATTTTGGTGTTTAAATACCCACAGCTTCTGCCTGCAGATTTATAATTGAGTCCATCATCTGAGCATGTGGGTGCACATGTAGTCCTTTCTTCACACTGCTTTCCATTCTTTTTCTCCTTATCACTGAGAACAGATCTATTTAATATGCAGGAGAACAAAGAGGTCAATACATACTGCACTGGCAAAAGATTGCCTTCCATGTGGATGAATTTGATAGTAAGTAAATGTTAAAGATTCATTAAGAGATTTTAAGGTGAAAAGAGAGACACCTAGATCATCTAATCTAATCATGTGTATAACACATGCCATAAAATCTGTGTATAACCAACTGCTGCCCTCTGTACTACAATATTTAATGTGCTATTATTTTAAATAATGTCATTTAAAAATATGATGTATAATTAATTATTTCAGTCTGAAGAACACTCTCTTTTCACTGATTATGTCCTGGTGTGTCTAGAGGTGGGTGGGCTTATCTGCTTGGGCACCTATGTATACAGTCACTAAGCTGAACTCTATGGTGGAGTGCCAGCAAGGTGAGCTAGGTGTTCAACAGCTGATGATGTTTCTCAGAATCTGATAGCCTGGGATTCCACCAAGTGCTATCGTATCAGCATTCAGAACCAGCACCTCTGTCACTGCATGACAGAAAAACAAAAATATCCCCTTCAGGGCTAGTCTACACTACAAAGTTAACCGCATGTCTCAGGGTGTGAAAAATTTCATGCCAACATAAGGCCCAACGTAGATGTTGCTAGGTCAATGGAAAAATTCTTCCATCAACTGAACTACCACCTCTCAAAGAGGGGGCATTTACTACAGTGACAGAAGATCCCCTTCCATTGCTGTAGTAAGTGCCTACACTACAGCACCACAGATGTAGCCTTTCCAATGTAGATATAAACTAACAGAAATAAAAGACAGAGAAGTGAGAGGAAAAATAATAAAGAACCTTCTGAGTACGCTATGACTGACACACAGAGCTGTCCCATCCATAGGACGGTTTGTGGCGGCTGCCCCAAGCCCCATGCTTTTGGGGGGCCTGCAGTGGCCATCCCAACCATTCTATAGATGTGAAGGACCAGGGGAATTGCTGTGGCCTGGCACAACAACAAGAGGGGTCACCACCCCGCCCCCCAGGACTCAGCGTGGCAGCCAGATCTGCTCCACCACATCACCTTCTCCATCAACTGCTGCATTCAACTTCCCAGGACACTGCACTTCCCACCACTGTGGAGAAATGGGGTACAGTGGGATGGGAGGGGTGTGCAGCACTATGGAGCGGGCTGCTCTCCTGCTGTCCACATGATGAGGGAGAAGAGGGGAGATGACCACTGATGATGCAGCGCCAGGCCCCGTAATCCCCCGGGCTCCAATGCTCAGGGAAGGGGGCAAGGGGCAGGGTGGAGGCAGAGTAGGGGTGAGGCTTATAAATGGGGTAGAGCAGGGGCAGGGTGGGTCCTATGGCGAGGGGTGCCTGGGACAGTGGTGGGGGGTTACCCCGGCTCCACTCCACCCCCAGGATGGCCCTGAACACACATACCCTCTTTTCAAAAAGTCAAGATTTATAAAGAACTACATTCAACAGTCTTGTTTCTCTCACAAAATTGAAGAGCAGTTTAACTTTAGTAAGGAGTGATCATAAAAACAATAGCTTTGCATAAGCGTATGGCAATGCTCCAAAATTTCAGATGGCTATCAATGTGAGTAGGATAAAAAGAAGCAGTGCTGCAATCAACTGACCATCATATACAATCAAGGCAGATCCTCAGCTGGTGTGACTTGTCTTAGCTCCAATAACATGCCCCCTCTATTTACTGCAAAAGTTTTGTGAACTAATAGTTCTTCTTGACTCCAGAGCCTTTAGTTTGTAAGACAACTGTGACAAGAGCATAGGGCTGACTCTGGCGTCTATTTTCTGGCCCAATTCACCTGACACTGGCTAAGGCAACAAATCCAACAAAAGATGTACACAGATAAAATTTGCCTAAGTACCTTACATGTTCAATGTCAATTCACATCAAAACCACAGTAGGATATACTTAGTTTGAGTCCATAGTAAAGCTATAGACAAAAAGCTATTAGCTGTTTATCCCTGCTTCTGATGAAAAGGTCCCTTAATCTTGCAAAGGCTTGAGAATTAAGGGCTACAGTCAATTATAAAAATGAAATCAAAACAAAGCAAAGCAAAAAAGCCTCCTTCCAACTCCTGCAGTGAAGGCCTTTTTCAGGTCTAAAACCTCCAACAACTTTTAGAGCTTGCACAGCAATGCATGAAAGCTAAATGGAGCTTTAATTAGATCTGGTCCTTACAGAATATTAGGTGATTGGCTTGCAATAGAAAGCAAGTCTATACTTACAATGACAACCCACAGCACTGTAAACAAGATTACTATATAACAATTTCATTAAAAGTAGGATTTTTCATGTTGGATGGGGCGATTGCAAAGGCAGGGATGGTGTGAAAAGAAAAAGAAAAAAGAAAATGCCAAGATTCTAACTCTGTGTTTCATAAAATATATTCTAGAAATTGTGTTTAATACTTTGAAGGCTTATTTCACATTTTATGGAACCAAAGCTGTTTATTAACATTAATTTGAAATGTAGACCAAGCTGGCAGAACAAAGGAAAAGAATCTGATTAAAGCATCAGAACAAAGGGCTCTTCCTTTTTGAAGAAGTATTTAATAAGCAAATGTTTGCAGGGATTTTAGATAGAGAAGGAAGATATGTTCTGGAAGACCAGATGACACATATTTGCAACTCGTTTATTTTTCTTCCTCTCTCTTTATATCTATCTATATCTACCATTATAGATATCTATATTTTTATCTATACTGATATAAAAACAGAAAGCAGTTTGCTTCTATGCTAGTGTCTGAGATAACTAAAAAAAAAAAAAAAAAAAAAAAGAAACTTTGAGAGCCAAGAACACAAGAACCTGCATATTTTAATACTTAATATTCTGCTTGGAGATTTTTTCCATGGCCTTTAATTAAACTGTGTTTATAGGCTCACATACTTAATAAATATTTTAATAAAAGACAGCTTACTTCTCAGAACTTCTTCAGTTCTCAGCACTCAAGTTTTGATTCTTTATAGACCCATAAACATGAATATGCTTTGTCTCTATTGAAATAAACTAGGGAAGCATTTCTCAGATGCAACCGCTATGGCTGCATACAGACACCAGGGGCTTAGACTGTGATTGGAGGGGAAGGAAGCAGCCATCCTTCCTCCATTCTGTTGTTTCTTGATGTACCACCTTGGTATTGGTTATGGGTGCTTACAGTTTTCAACCAGAACACCTGGCCAAAAAGGGGCCCTGGTGGCAGCTCCTTTGCTGGCTCTGCACAGCTTCCCAGAAGCAGTGACGTGTCCTGTGGCTCCTAGGTGAAGGGATAGCCACAAGGGTTGCGTGCGCTGATTCTGCTCCACCCCAAGCACCAGCTTCGCAGCTCCCATTGCCTTAGAAGCACAGCCAATGGGAGCTGCAGGGTGCAGTGCGTGCAGGTATAGGCAGTGCACAGAGCCAGTTGACCGTGCCTTTGCCTAGGATCTAAAGGACATATCATTTGCAGGGAGTCACCCAAGGTGAGTGTTATCCAGAGCCTCTCCCATGCCCCAAACTCCTGCCCCAGGCCTGAGCCCCTTCCTACAGCCAAATTCCCTCCTGGAGCCTGCACCCACACCTCCTTTTGCACCCCAACCTCCCCCCTCATGCTCATCCCTCACCAAAACTCCCTCCCAGAGCCCGCACTTCAAACCCCTCTCTGCACTCCAACCCTTTCCCCCAGCTTAGAACCCTTTCCCACACCCGAAGCCCTTCATTCCCAGACCCACAGTCTGTTCCCAGCTGAAGCCCTTATCCCCCAACACACACCCTAACCTCAGCTTCCATTCTGCACCATGACTCCCTAATTTCTGGACCCACCCCAGAGCCCACATCCCCAGCTGACACCCTCAACCTGTCCCAAAAACCCACCCCCCTGCCTCAGCCCAGTGAAATGAGTGAGTGAGGAGAGGGGGAAAGGGGAGGATGAAGTGAATGGGGGTGGAGTCTCAGAGAAGGAGCAGGGGAAAGGGGAAGGTGTTTAGTTTTGTGCAGTTAGAAAGTTGGCAAACCTATGGGTGCTACCAGCAGCAATTGGGCCTTGCTCCCCAGAGACACCTGGGGGACAATGCTGAAAGAGCAGACAGCTGGTGAGTTCCCCACCTTCCCTGGGGCAGTAGAGCTTAGGTTCTAGACTTCAGCCCTGGGGTGGCAGAATCTGGCCATGGGGCTTTGGGCTCCAGATACAAAGGAACTGGCCTCAAGCTCTGGTCATACACCTTTGGCCTCCCTCTTCAAGCTTCACATCCCAGTTGGAGGGCTTCAGGCTCAGACCCCTGCTACTTCTCCTGCCCATTCACCTCCATCATTCCTGCTCCCTACTAGCTCCCCTGACTCCCTATCTAGGGCTTAGTTTGTCCACAGGCTTGTAGGCTTCACATTCTGCCTCACAATATACACTGCAGGGGGAAAACACAGATCACCATTTAGTGATCACCCATATGGTATGATGCTCCAATGAGGTAAGCCCTCTGCAATGATGAAGTTTGACATCAATGCCAGGTTTAGCCAACAGGTTTTGTATTGACATCTGCATCAAATTCTCAGCTCCAGCTAATCTGCGAAACAATGTGGAGGCTGTCTTGTCCCTGTTCATTTCTACCCTCAGACAATCTGCTGAGCAGATGATTGGCTTTAGACATCCAGCATTCAACCATGGCTATTGGAAGAGGCCTTCCAGATAATTAAATTGAAGGAGGCAGGCAAACAGCATGGTGATAAGCACTCTCACCATCAGCTGAAGTGAAAATTTAACACTTTAGTACTCTTGCGATCATGAGGCATATTATAACCAAGTGGTGGATGATATGAAAATCAGCTTAGCCAAAACTGACTTGAAGCCAGTATTCTGCACCATTCACAATCTCGGTGGTCAAAAGACAGTCACTATAAACAGCATCCTGAACGACAGCCTTGGCCATCCAAGTAAATCAGATGGTGACATTTTCTCCCCTGGGTAAAGCATTATCACAGTGTCCTGAACCATCCTCCTGGATGATCATCCTGGATGATCTGGCAGTCACTTGCAATTCTGGATCCAGACATTTGTACTGATGCACCAACACTAAAGGGAGGGAAGTGTGCCATCTCTAAACTAAAAAACAAACATGCAGCCAGTGCTGATGGCATCCCCTCAGAGCTGCCATAATATGCTATTCATCCTGTAGGAGTATCACTTCTGGCTGTCTTTCGTCTGGTGTGGAGAACTGGAACCCTGCTAACCTCCTGGAAGAAAAGAGCTGTGATGTCACTTTATCAGGGAAAGGGATTGTGCAGTAAATGTAGGAGCTACAGGCCAATCACCCTGTTCTCTGTTCCAGAGAACATCTGGAGGTTTTGCTACATCAAAAGCACCCTCTCCAACAGTCAGGCTTTATGAGAAACAGGTCAACATTAGACACCATTTTGACCTCTCTCTTGTTGTCTGAGATATATCTTGCATTCAGGAAGCCCCTGTACATTGCATATTTTTATCTTAAGGCTGCATTTGATTCAGAGTAGACTATGTGGTATTATGGAAGATCTTAAAAGGTGTAGGTGACCCTAACACTCTGCTGGACTTGATTAGAGACTTGAACAATGGAAACAGTGCCCGAGTTTGTCTGGGGAACCAGATGTCAGTAATTTTTAAATCAGTAACTGGTGTTAGGCACAGTTGTGTTCTGATCCCTTCACTCCAGAAAATTTAACACTCTGGCACCATGTGATCATGAGACATATTATAATTAAATGGTGGATGGTGGGTAGATGATAGATTTTGTCAGGAAATGGATTTCATAATACAGCATTCCATAAAGTCCACAGGTATTAAGATCTGTGATCTCCTGGTCATAGACTGTGACTATACTGATGATGTTGTTCTTTTAGTACAGAGCTGCAAGAAGTTTCTTGAAGTACTCCAAAATATGTAGTCAGCTAAAACTGGACTCCATGTTTCAAGGTCAAAGACAAAAAACTGCTAAATCTAACACCAGGTCCACCTGCAACCAATGTTTCCTCTAAGCCAGTGGTCTCCAACCTTTTTACACCCCAGATCACTTTTTAAATGACAAACCAAGCCAAGATCTACCGCCCTGCCTCTTCCTTGAAGCCCCGCCTCTTCCTTGAAGCCCCGCCCTCTCTATTCTCCTCCTCTCCATCACTTACTATCCCCAATCCTTATACTGCTGTTTATTTATTTTTTTTATTCTTCTGTAGGAAGAGGTTTTTCCAACATTTGGCCTGTCTACACTGGACCAAATGTCAGGAAAAAAAACCTTCTTTTGGAAGCCACCTTATTCCTTGTGGAAAGAGGAATATAGAGGTGACCAAAAGAGCCTGTTTGCTCTTCCACTAAAAAAGCGGAAGAACAAACACAACCCTGGATGCAGAAGAGTTTTTCTGGGATATCTCCAGAATCCTGAAAAACTCCTGCAGTCTAGCTGGACCCTTGCTGTGTTGAGACAGGATGTGTAGGCTCTGGTGTGGGAATGAGGGATTTGGGTGTGGGAAGGGGTGAGAGGTGCAAGCTCTGGGAGGAAATCTGGATGCAGGAGGAGGTGGAGAAGGGGACACTGGCTCGGGGAGGGGGCTCCAGGCTGGGCAGTGTTGGGATACTAAGCAAGCCACAGGCTTGCGGATGTGAGGGTGCAGGAATTTGGGTTGGGGTATGTGAGGGGCTGAGAGCATGAGGTTCCAGTGTTTGATAGGCTCAGATCTAGGGTCTGGGGAAGGGGGAGTGCAGGAGTGGTTGTGGCCAGATGGGGGCTTGGACCCAATTGGGGGTTTGTTGGCCAGGCTTAATTTTTAAATAGAATACTATGTTAAACACAAAAAGTTTCTGCATTGTCTTTATTTATGAGAATGACAGGGAATCTGCCTTGAGTCAGGTGTCACTGACTCATAGAAAAGTCATTTGGGAGCAGGGGACACAGTACTGGGGAGGAGTGCTAGTGGGTTCTGGAGCAGGGAACAGGGTGCCAGTGGGGGCAGGGGAGAGGGGGCAGGGTGCCAGGACAGGTTTCTGCAGCAGGGGACAGGGTGCTGGGGGAAACTGGTTTCTGCAGGGGGGCAGGGTGCCGGGGGACAGGTTTCTGTAGTAGGACACAGGGTGCCAGAAGGAACTGGTTTCTGCAGGGGGGCAGGGTGCCGGGGGACAAGTTTCTGCAGGGGGGGACAAGTTTCTGCAGCGGAGTTGGGGGGGCAAGGGAGAGGGAACAGGAGGGCGGGGGACAAGTTTGGGGCAGAGGAGAGGGAACAAGGTTGGGGGCAGAGAGTTCCCTACACCAGTTACGGAGGGAAGCCTCCGACCCGTGCTCCCTCCGGACTGACCGCAGGGCAGCCGGACTGGAGCGAAGAAAAGCGGCTGCCCGGCCAGCTGGCCATGGTGCTCAGCCAGGGTGCCACCAAGCTCCACGTGGCAATAGTATCATGGATTTCCTCAGTTATGTTGCTTTGCAATTTTCAAGCCATCTCTCTTCCATAAAACTAGATAAAGGCAGGTATTTCTGAGACTCTTCATACTGGGAAAGGACCTTCCTAAAATGTCAACTCTACATGAAGCAGAAGTGGGAGAAACAAGGAATGAGATGTGCCAATTAACAAAAATAACACATTTGTTGTAAAATTCTAAGTCATCTCAACAGACATTAAATAATTTGACATTTTCAAAGAATTACTTCCTATGGACACAAACTCAAAAACAGGCAAATCTACTATATATTTGAGAGTTTGTCCGTCTGTCTGTCTGCCTGCCAGTTAGTCCAAGAACTCCTCCTAAATGGTAAGAACTAGGATCTTATCCTAACTTTCTTAAAACAAAATAATGGTCTAGTTGAGCCAGGAAAATGGGATGTGCCTGAAACAGAAATGGAAAAGAAACAGAATCACCAGGCAGCTAACAGTGGTTGGCTGGGGGCAAACCCCCCATCTGGATATGCTCTGGTCCTGAGCCTCCCACCCCTCAAGCGCCCTTTAGGGAAGATGGGGGAGGCTGAGGCTCCTACTGCCCAATTCATACAGGAACACTGCTGGTTGTTCCCCTTCATCAGGGAGCAAGGGAAAAGTTCAGAGTTTGCTGCATTCCTGACACTGGCCGGGGAGCACAGGGGGAAGATGAACCTGGATCCAGCCAAGCCCGGAGCTTGGAGTTACAGCAGATTGCTTCTCATAAAACCAAACAGAAAAGAGACAGAATCACAAAGTCAAGCATAGCCCTCAACACTGACATGACTGACCGAATGTTGAAAGAGGCCTCAGGGCAGGCAGGGACTCAGGGCAAGTGCGCAAAGTGCCACCTCTGCCTACCTACTGCAGCACAGAGCCCCTACAACAGCTCAGTTCTGGGCTGATGGGGGCCTGTGCCTCCCCCCAGCTGTGGCAGCTGTGTGCTGGGACTGAAGAAGGGGGTGTCTCACCCCATTGGCCATGGCAGTACCTCTCTCCCACTCCCAGCCACATCTGCTCCACACTGGGGCCAGAGGAGCGAGCGTCTTCCCCCCAGGTGCCGCAACCAACCCAGAGGTGCCCCAGAGTTGCCACTGCCAGGGGACAGGTGGTGCTTCCGTGGCCCCCACCCAGCCTAATCTGCCCCAGCCAGGGGACATGCACCCCTCTGCCAGCTGTGCCTGCTGCAGCTGCAGTAGCCATGGAGAGGTGCTTTTCACTTGGCTCCAAGCTGCTGTGGTGAAAGAGACAGCCTGGGACAGCCTGCATACTGAACCCCTCATCCTCAGCCATACCCCACAGCAATGATTTAAAATGAAAAAAAAAAAACACAAAAATGGAGTTAAGGACCTGAGCAACACCAGACAAATCTTCTAGTTGACTATAAAAGCTTTAGTTACAAATAGTTTGCCCAGCTCTAACAGCCCAAATGTACTATCTAAAAATGAGATTTTATTCAGACAAGTAATAAATGACTTCATACACCAGAGGCAAACACTATGTAACCACAGGAGAACATCAAGAAAACAGATCAATTTCTTTCTACAGAAAACATTTTAAATCTTACCAACCTCAGTAAGGAAAGCTAATTAAAGCAAACAAAACAGTATCACTGCAATCAGATTTTATTCCGATTGCATGGTTTATACAGAAGAAAAGAGCATAATGCTCAGTTCCTTAAGATGATACATGATTAAACTGGGATTTCTGTGAAAGATGTGAAAATCAAAGAACAAGAATTCACTAAAAGCTTTGCACTGCAATGGTCAGGCATATATTTGCCAAAAATTTGGCTTCAATGTTTTTATATTCAAACTGCAAAATGTGGCCTGTAGAATTAAATTGTATTTATTTATTTTATTTATTTCCTTGCTGCCCGCAATACAAACGGTAGACTAAAGACATACAAACCCATTGCTAGGAAACTTGCACAACAACTACCCAAGCAAGACAAATATTTTGAAAAGTGGCAACTTCTTCCTGCTTCCCTGTTTTTAACTGTTATTTTGAGAAGAAAGTCCACGTGTATGTTTTGAAATTGAAAAGGTTTAATGTTTCTCCGGAAAAACTAGAATTTTTCTCTTTGAAAAGGGAGCTTTTAAGGCTTTATAGATGGCCTTGTAGACATCCTCCTTCTCAAACTAGTTATGCAAAACAGGAAGGAATTATAAATGTTTAAAAACACATGCCCTGTTAAATCAGTTACATGCCAAACAGTAACAGCATTCGCTGTCTGTTCTCAGACTCCTTCCCAAAAAACACAGAGCTTCAGAGCTGGAGAAGTACAATGTACTGTAAGGAAACCTGTTTTAACATTAAATCTAAAACCCGCTCTTCCTGCCTTTTGGGGGGGGGAGGGTATCTTTCCCTTGCAGAGTTATCTTCCTCTCTCTCTTTTACTGAGCAAAAAAACAAAATGTATTGGTAGCACTTTTTTGTTTTTAATTACACAGCCCAGATCTCTACCAAGTCCCAGGAAAGAGAGATGACAAGACAGTTAGGCCTGGGTGGTATTTGGATTCAGAAGTCCCTATAATCCAACTTTCAGCCTGCCCTAAAAGATCTTTTCTCCCAGCAGCTTATGCTTACCCCACCAATTCTCAAGTACAGCAAACACTACCTCCAAAAATCCTTTACCTTAGAGGTCTGCACAGTTCATATGGCTTCTCAAATACCCCCAGAGATGTTCAGTGGGCATTAGGTGGCTGCTACACCCTCAATAAGGGGAAAGGTCTTTAACTCTCTAATCCTGACAGAAGATGATGAGAGGCAGGAAGCCAACCTGCTTGCTGCTGGGCAGAAGCAGAACAGAAAATGCCTACTACTCGGTGCAAGGTAAAATCCCATGAGGTATCCAGGTGGTCACTGCTCCCACGCCCAAGAAATGTATAGGAGGGGCATGGAGACCTAGTATCCCCTGAAGATTTTGGGGAGGGCATTGTGGACAGCCCAAAATACCTTTAAAAGCAAATACCTGTTGGGAGAAGATATTACTAGAGCCTGATGGCAATGGTGTAAGAGGAGAGTGCTGATTCAGGCAGGTAGAAAAGACTTGAGAGTCCTTTTAAGAGCTGCCATTATTATTATTCATTTTGACAGAATTTTTTTATGGAGGGTCAATGGGCGGGGGGAATGGAACAGAGAAGAGAGACGCTAATATTCATCAGCTGGTTGATATTTAGAAATATGTAATGACTAAACAGCACCTCATAGTCACCCCATTAAAATATTTTTTTTGTTCATCCCTACCTCCTAGAGACCCTCTCCAGCTTCACTTTTCTATTCATTCTTCTTCCTTCACACCTCTCCTCAGTATCTCACTCTATTTTTCTTCTTCCCTTTTCTCTCTCTTTATCCCCCACTGCGTGCCTCTCATGCCAGAAATACAGCTATTAATATAACAATGTGAAAGATGTGAAAAAACAACAACAAAAGCCAGTCTAAAACAATACAGCACAATAAAATTGTGACATTGGACAGTGATTATATGTATCAAGTTAAAACATGCACAGATTTTTTTTTTAAATCCATCCAACTGCCTTAATATACAAATATTTTTAAAAATACACTTCCCTCCTTTCCTGTATTATCTCTATGGTAAACCGTACCCCTTGCTCAATTCTCCTACCCTGCAACCATAACACTTCATGGATTAATCCCATCAGATCTCACACACAATGTAGACTGTGGGTGGAGTCCAGGCCCTAATGAAATTAATAAAACATGGCCACAACTAGAGATGGGACATTGTGGGTAGCCAGACTTCTGTAGTGACATCATGCATTCTCTCTTTCTCAGGGTACGTCTAGACTACATGCCTCTGGTGACAGAGGCATGTAGATTAGACTACCCGGCATAGGAAAATGAAGCGGCGATTTAAATAATCGCCGCTTCATTTAAATTTAAATGGCTGCCACGTTGAGCCGACAAACAGCTCTACAGGCCACCACCTAGAAATACTCTGCAGATGGTGTGTTGTTGGAGGGACAGAGCATATCAAAGTTAAGAAGAGGTGAGTGTTGCAGGGCAAAGCTAGAGCAGATCTACCCATCTGCTGTTTACAGTCCCTGGAAGACCATATGCAGCTGGTGTAAGCAGAAAAGGAATCAGAACAGACGTATCTTCAGAATTAGTCAGCCATAATCACTCCCTGATGGCTCACACCATCCTGTGTCTAAGATCCAGTCCAATAATTGGTTTTGCTTAGCAAAACAGAATGTGATCACATGGCCATAATCACTTTACATACCTGTACAGCATTATTGTTTATGCAGGGTGTGTATACTTATTTCAGAATGCGAGTCTGATCTATGCACAAAGGCACTGAAGTCACAAGCATACAAACTAGTATTTTTGCCAACATTCTCTTAGACGATGTCTACATTGCACCACAGCTCAAAAGAAGATATGCAATTAGAGCTACGCAAATTGAGTATCTTATTTCAATCTTATTTCAAAATAACCCATTATTCTGAAATATCCCTTACTCCTTGTGGAATTAGGTTTACAGGGATGTCGGAACAATAAGCCCATCATATTTCGAAATAAAAGGCTTACTGTTAAGATGTAGGATAGCTATTTCGGGATACTCCAGTATCCCAAAATAGTGCTGCAGTGTAGACGTAGCCTTAATGTCCTTGCTTAACTTCTACGTTCCTGAGACAGGGAGGCAATGCCTGGATGCAACATACATATGCTAAAGTTACTGACCTGAGAGCATCTCTCACGATGGTGATTTGCAATACTGATGATTAAAGAATGGTTTATGGTTCGAGATTATTAGAAATATTGAGTTGGTATGTTATCTCTTGCATCTGTGGATTTACATCAGTGTAGAATCAGACTCATTCCCTCTACTGACCCACAAAGAAAAACAAAGTGGCTCTTATCTCAGTAGCAAAGTCTGTTAAATTTCTTTGAGTATCAACAATCTGGGTTATCTGTTCCATTTACACCACTGTAACTTGTGCAAATTAAAACAGCCTGGCTATTTCTGGCTAGAACCCCAGCTCTCATTGACTGAGCTAAGTGACTTTGTCCACTTCCTTCTATTTCTGCTTTGTATTATCTGATGTTTGCCCTTTGATACTGGAGCTTTTCCCAAACATGGACATTTTCTTCAGCGTTTTGTTTGCATTTGACTGTGTTATTGGCTGGTGGACTTACCTGGCTATAACCTTAATCAATGTACAGAAACTATAATGCATCCATCCCCACTGTATCTAGACATTTCTTTTCATGTTTTATTTATCTTACTTATTTAAGTTAATTGTATCAACCAGTGGCGGATATAGGGCGGGGTGAGCGGGGCGGCTGCCCCAGGCCTCGCACTTCAAGAGGCTCCGCGAATGTGCCGTGGCGCCACAGCGCATGCACCGTGTCAAAGGGGGGCCCCGCGAAATTGTGCTGCCCTGGACCCTGAAAAACCCTCATCCGCCCCTGGTATCAACTCTTTTCAAGATTTTTATTTCCATTTACATCACTGGAAGGTCCTAGAATATCACAGTGATGGTGGATACAAGGTCCTAATATACAATAGAAGAGTCTGGTACAGCTTTCTTTCTGAACACCACAAATTTGACTGAATACACCTTTTATTTGTAGCCCTAGAGCGCTGCTCATTAAAGTTTGTTGTCCTTCTTCTTTTAGAGAAACTGTCTGTCTGCTATGTATTTGGAATGATGATAACATTTTAGTACACAGATCAAGAACTTTTGGAAGAGTGAAACAATTTCTTACCAATATCCGACAAGACCTGGTCTTCATTTTCATTTGAAGGAACCACGGTGTCCTTGAAAGGCTAGAAAAAAGGAAACTACATTTTGAAGATGAATGGTCAAGTTTGAATTTCATTACAAATAGGGATGTAAAATACTGTTTAAAAAGTTGACAGGTTAAACTGTATGTTTAACTGATCAACAGGGATCCCATGGCAGGGGGCTGCTCCAACTTGGCTGGGCCTAGTGTGCCATAAGATGCTCCAGCCAAGCCAGGAAAAGCCTGCCACTCCACGGATGGGGGTTGCTCTGGCCAGGCCAGGCAGGGCCTGCCTCACTGCAGCGTGCTGTAGTGGGCCTAGCCAGGCTGTAGCTGCCCTGCCTGCATTGTGGTGGAACAGCCCCCTGCCCGTGCCATGCCACCAATAAGGCAAATGCTTACCAGGTAACTGGATGACCCTTTACATCCTTAATTACAAACTGCACAGGGTGCTTCCAGAAGTCTCTTAAAAATCTATTCAGCACCATTTACTCATTTCATTTACTTCAGTAAATGCAGAAAATACCTCAGGCTCTATGACCCCTTAATACCATTATGAGCTGGGTGAAACCTTGTTCTGGGTTGAGTTAAAACTTGTTCTGATGTGTGATAATCCCCTTCATTTAAAGACAGCTGTAAGAGACAGTTAAAGGCCAACACCTAAAACAAGCACTAATTGAATCCGCTCAGAAATGGGCAGGCAGCTCCACTGGATATTATGACCAAGTGAGTGCATGAAAGCGCAGTCAGAACACATAAAAACAGAGAAGAGCTAGAAGAGCAAGGGAGGCAGAGGCAAAAAGCGAGGCAGTCAAGTGTTGGCCTGTGAGCAGAGTGTGACTCTGGAAAACTCAAGGGACAGAACTTTGGGTCTAAGGAGCTGGGACTGTAAAATAAGACATTACTGCTTTTTGTTCTTGCTTCCCCCTGCATTCAGAAAAGCAGGACTTTGTACATCCCTTGGCAATAAACAAATTCCTTCAAAGAGAAAACCAGACTCCACCAACTGGAACATCCTCAAGGCCCTGAACTTTGACTAGCCAGCTGAGATAGAAAGAGACAACCATACGTTCAAAATACAATTGCCTGAAAAATAAAGCTAGCAGCATCACCTCTAGTCACAAAAAATAACCAATGAGAGATACAATCAAACTCAGACAATATTCCACCTCTCCTGCAAGCACCAGACTTCACAGTGGCCCTCCCCCTTCAAGAGCTCAGGCTTTATAGTGCTGGAAGGGTCACCAAATACAGACTATTTTAGAGTTAAGTGGGATAGAAGTCTAAAATAAGAAGCTGCAGCTCAAAGATCTCTAGTGTTTAGTGACCAAAGCTGTAGCCATATCATACAGGGAGAGGAAATCTGAGGCCATTTTTACAGCTTTATAGGTCAGAACAAATACCTTTAACTCCATCCAGAAATCAATGGGCAGCCAGTGCAGATGAGGGAGCACTTGTGTCACATGCTTCCAGCAGCATATGAGTATTGCTACATTCTGCCTCAATTTAAGATTCTAGGTGGATATAATGTGTAGCCCTATATAGCTGTAATTAATCTAATCTGAAGTTGAATTATGGATTATGATAGCATGGTCTGTATCCACAGACCTAGAGAAAGGACAATCAATAAGGCCACAGTTGCTACACAGAATCATCATCAGACTGGAAGGGACCTTGAGAGGTCTTCAAGTCCAGTCAACTTCACTCAAAGCAGGTGTAGCTTCAAGACCATCTCCAGCTTGTAAACTCTATTGACAAAAAACAAGCACCGGCCCTAAAGAAAGGGGAAGATATTATTCTACCCATATTTTCCAGTTGCTTCTCAACCTACAAACATTACTTCAATCTTGTGCATTCTGTGCCTCAGCTAGCTGCTCTCCTCCACATACCCAAATCTCAATTTTATAAACTAGAAAAAGTAAAACTGAGACCAAGGATCTCTCAGGACACAACCACAGAGAGACATACATCTAAAGCACGATACAAAATAGACATCAAATAGAACTAATCAAAATGGGATTATATGCAAGCATCATACTTTCTTTCTCTGCTATCAAGTGTAAAACATCACATTTTATATTAGACCCATGTAAAAATATTTGCAAACAGGATCAGTATTTTTTATGCCACACAGTCTCTAATAGACTTTGTGTCTGATCCTGCATATATTGCTAATGAGAGTCTACCCTATGTTATTTCCCAGTCTTGAGATCACCTAAAATATCGCGTCACCCACTTGGACCTCCACTGCCCTCCTTAGCTCCACTCCTCATGAACAATAGAACTCTCAAGGAGGAAGCCAGTGCATGGAGGAGATGGGGCTTCACCTCAAGCTGGTCCCAAGGCTGTAGAATACACGGCCATAGGAATGTCCACAGACATCATGACTTTCCAGTCCAGTTGTAAACTTTCTTTCTTTGACCTGATTTCCAGATCACCAACACAGAACAGATTCACTGAAGTAAATAATAAGCACATATATACAACTTCCCCTAGGACAGGGACGGAAAGGGGCTGGCATTAATCACCTTATTTATTTTTTTAAACTATGGAATATGCTGAGATACCACAATGTAAGGTGCAATAGGAGAACTTAGAGGCTAGTTATTTATATAAAAATAAAGCTGTACCTTCACATCTTCACTTCCAGGTGCTGATGAATCAGATTCCAAGTTCACGGGATCTGTAAAAGCAAGATTTCTTATTAACTTCTAGTGATAAACAATGGAAATTTAATGTTTTTTCAACCAAGGGGGAAAAATATAATGAACAAACAGCAACGCAGAACAATGTACTTTTGTAGCACACACATCACCCCAAACTAGCATACCAGTGGGCAGAATACTAGATGATTGTACAACAAGTGGCTACATTATTATGAACCAATTGTAAACACGCTCTTGAGTTTAAAGGGACAGGCAATGAAAATATATATTGATTCATAAACTAGACTTAATTTGCAAGCAGACCTCAAAATAGCACAAATCAGAAGTTGTGCCTTAAGCTCTGGGAGATCCCCACTGCTGTGCACTGTCCTAAAGACACTTCATCCATTTTAAAAATTAGTCCCTGCATTTAAAAAAAGTGATAAAAATCTTCATTTCTGTCACTCTCTTTTTTAGGGTTTCTTCTTAAGACAATGGAAAAAGACATAACAAGCACAAAAACATATTCCAACTCTGCAAGATTTGCCCAATCACAGACATTTATGAAATGTCAAACAGAGCAGGAGTAATCTGGTTATGGGCATATAAATGAGCACAGGCATCTGCAGGGCTTCCAAGAAGCATTAGCTACTGTCACATTTACTGGTTAAAATAAAATCAAAGAAAATAAGCCCTCCCATTTTCATAACCTTCCCTTATATTAATTTTTTATTTCTTGTATATTCAGGCTTGTAACTAAAGATTCAGGTCTGTCCTCAGATATATACTCAGACTATATCTTAATAGACTTTAAGCATGAGCGGTGAGTGACCCCATGGTGTGGGAAGTCAAGCCTCCCCTCCCCCAGCCCTGCCCACGAAAGCCCAGGCCTCCTCCACCCCTCCCACACACACACACAGTGGCCTGCTGGCTCCTGCCCCCAAATAGTGTCCCCAACCTCCTCCCGGCCCCAGAGTCCTGGAGAGCCAGAGCATGGCACACCCACAGCCTCAGAGAGCTGGCAGATGGCATGGCTGCAGCCTACCCTAGCTCTGAAGGTCTGGAAAGTTGGCCAGCTTCCCGCAACCCTGACCAACAAGGCCGCCTCTGCAGCCGAGCCACCAGCCCCAGCACTGGATGGCCAAAGTGGTCCTAGTGCCAGGATGACAGTTGACGCAGTCCCCAACTTGTATGCCCCAGCCATCACAGCGAGGAAGTTTGAGAAAGCATTGCCTTCCCCTGCCTACGATACCTGTCACCCATGACTTCAAGGTCATCTAGTCAAGGGGTGGGCAAACTATGTTCCCCTGGTCTGTATCCAGCCCATCAGAGCTTTTAATCTGGTCGAAGGACTACCAGTTTGGTGGTGCGGTGGGGCTGAGGCAGGCTGCCCATGCTGCTCCCAAAGTGACTGGCATATGCCTGTGGCCCCTAGAGGTTTCTGTGTGCTGCACCTGCCTGGAGGCACCACCCCTCACAGCTCCCATTGGCCAGGAGCAGGGAACCACAGGCAGTGGGAGATGCAGAGGTGGTGCCTGCAGACAGCAGCAGCCCAAGGCTCTTCCTGCCCACCCACACTCTCTCAGGAACTGCTGTTGAACATGACAGCCACTTCCGAGAGCCATGTGGAGCCAGAAAGCCTGCCTTAGCCCTGCTGCACTGCTGCCTTGGAGCTGCCTGAAGTAAGTGACGCTGGACTGTGGTCCATACCCTCTCTCAACCTACCCCTACATTCATGGTCTGCCATACAATTTTCCTGCTCAAATGTGTCTCTTAGGCCAAAAAGACCCCCTGACCTCTGGCTGAGTCACTGAAGTACTCAGATCATGATTTAAAGTCTTCAAGCTAGAGCAAACCCTCCATTTACACTAGTGTAAACACGTAGATGACTCATGCCACGTGCAGAAGGGAAAAGCGAAACCCCCAAGGTTCTCTGCCAGTCTGACCCTACATATGGTGATTAGGAAGCCCCAGAGCAAGCGGGCAAGACTCTCTAGTAAGACACAAATATGCAGCTGCATTTTCAGTTAACTTTGTAATATCAGCTACTGCGCACGAATTTAACCACAACTTAATACTTTTTAAAAATCACATATATCTTTGTATTTTAGGAAATATCATTTCATACACCTTTGAGGCTTGCTTTACCTCTTTCCCATCCTTAGTTCTGTGCAGAGCCCAGGCTGCAAACCTACAACACTGTACCAATCCATCATAAGAAGAACTAGCTGGATATCTAAGCCCAGCTGCAGACTCCAGCAACAGTACTAAGGTCTAATGCTGCAATCCTTATTTAAATTAAACTTTCTGAAGATTAAACTCCACTGAAGTCAATGGGAGTTCTGCCATTCTGTACAGGATTGGGTCCATATTGATTAATTTCTTAATATCAATCCTTCTGTTGCAAGCATATATGTGCCAGCCCTGCTCCCCAACTCCATCTAGAGGGTTCCTGCTGAAATGCAACAGGAATGTGAAAAGATGTGACAGTCCCTGTCTAGCAGAGAGATCACTATCTTCTGTGCTAAGCAGGACCCACTTGTGCACTTAGTGTACATAGTGCACAAGCTTCAAACAGCCTGCAGATGGCGCACAGGTACAAATTACAAACACCACAACAGCAGCAACAATTGCAACTACAGTACTATTTTTTTCATTGCTAAAGTTATGCTCTAAACATTAATACATTTCTGCTCTTCTTCCTACCTCTGCCTCAGGCATTTCATGTGACCTCGAGTAAGTTATTTCATCACTCTGTGCCTCAAATGAGGACAATAATACCTTCCTGCTAGCCACATGGAGATAAACTCTCTAAGGGTATGTCTACACTACCCCCCTAGTTCGAACTAGGGGGGTAATGTATGCATACCGAACTTGCTAATGAAGCCCGGGATTTGAATTTCCCGGGCTTCATTAGCATAAAGCCAGCACCGCCATTTTTAAAAGCCGGCTAGTGCGAACCCGGTGCCGCGCGGCTACACGCGGCACGGACTAGATAGTTCGGATTAGGCTTCCTAATCCGAACTATCTGTACGCCTCGTTCGAACTAGGGGGGTAGTGTAGACATACCCTAATGTAGTAGTCACAAACCAGTAGATCGGGATCTATCAGTAGATCTTGGAACCTCTGACGGGTGATCCTGACTGGTTTGGCCAAGAGGCTATCAAGCACAGCACTTGAGCTGCCCCTACCCCCACTGTTGCGCAGCTCCTGCCCTTTGCCTTGGAACTGCCCCCCCTCTCCCCACCCCGCCCCAGGATCCTCCTGCTTGCTATGCAGAGCAGGGAAGGGAGAAGAGGGGGCGCACTGATGTCAGGGTGCCCCCCCCTTCCACCCTGTATTCTATCTCTACAGAATGGATGGAGGGGCACAGGGCTTGGGATGGAGGGAGTTTGCTGGCTGCTTTTGAGAGTGGTGCACGCCCAGGGCAGGGGTGAGCCTGCCTTAGCCCCACTGCACTACCACTCAGCAGCCACCAGAGGTAAGCAGTGACCAGCTGGAGCCAGAATCCCGAACCCCTCACCAGTCATGAACCCCCCTCCTTGGACCCAAACTCCCTTACAGTGCCTGTACCCTGAACCCCCTCCTGCACCCCAACTCCCTGCCCCAGCCTCAGCTCAGAGCCCCTCTCACACTCCAAATCCCTTAGCTCAAGACCAGAGCCTGTGTCCCAACCCTCTGTCCCTGCCTCATGAAGGGAGGGGAGGATGGAGTGAGTAGAGGCAGGGCCTCAGAGAAGGGGTGTGACGGCACGTTGGGGGTCCCCCGTCTCCTGCACCCCGAAATGGCACAAACAGACTGCACCAGCCGGTGGAATAGAGGAAGTTTATTGCCTCTCCAGGATACAGCACAGCACAGATGTAATCTGGTCACAGAGCTGGGCTAGGATGCCTCAGGCCCCCTTGAGATGGGGGAGACTGGGCCCCTAAACTCCAGCCCCTTTCCCTAGGCTGTCTCCTCCATGCTCTCAGATAGCCACTAACTAACTCTCTTCCAGCCCTGCCCCCCAGCCAGGGCAGCATTCCACCTTCCTTTGTTCCTCTCCATGGGGGGTGTCTGGTTCAACAAGTTTTGCATTACCTTTGCATAGTGAGGTTTTCCCTGCTGGATCTTGCTCCAGACAGCAGGGGTCACCACAGCCCAGCAAGTACCCCCACTACGTCACAAGGGGCACTAAGGAAGTGGGGCAAGGATATTCTGGTCTGAGGTAGATCCTGGATTGCACTTAAATCCCCCCCAGGCAGCCCCTGTCTGGAGGGAGTGGTCTGAGCTCTCAGACCCGGCAGGAGCTGGAACTGAGCCAGGCTGCCTGCCCACCAGGCTCCTAACACACTTTAAATGCAGAGCCACAGCAGAGGTAGGTCCAGGACCCAGTGCCAGCTGGGCTGAGCTGGGCTCTGGCCAGTCTGCTAAAAAATTCACTGGCAAGGGTTTAGGGGAAAATGTATGTAGTCTATAGCATTAACCTATAAGCTTTTGCTTACCAGTTAATCATCATAGTATTACAGCCCTAATATAGAGTGCTAGTTTTAGTGCGCAAGCTTGAACGCTGCTAATGCTAACTCAAGCTTTATTAGCTTGTTCTTGGCTGCAGTGTAGACATACCCTAATTTGAAAAGCAAAATGGAAGAAAAGTGCTGAACTTTAGAAAGACCATCCCGGAGAATGCTCCTCTAAGTTCATCTAGACAGTTTTCTACTACTATTTGCAGTCAGTTGATGTTATTGTAATTCATTCTACAATCCTTGGGGAAACACTGTTCTTCATATAGTAAGTGATTTTATATATAGACATAAATTGGCTATGGCTCTAAATAATATTCTGCACAATTATTCCTTGACACAAACTTTAAGAATTAAAAAACCACAAGATTTTTTTCATAACAGGAATGGCTGAAATAATCAAAATAAAATATATCTGTACTTTGTTTTGCATCCTAACTAGAGAGACTCATTCTGTGTATTTGAATTTAATTAAGTTGCTATGGGAGATCTACTGTTAAGCTAGCAATATCACCTTACATTGACCCACTGCACTGCTGGTGGTGAAATTCAATCAAACTGCTGTATTGCTATAGCAACCTTCAGTAGATAATAGCACAGAGCTTCTGAGAGCATTATGCTTTAAAGATCTGTTGATCTTGACTTTAGGCCCACCCAGAAGTGAATAATTATTATTTAGTGCAACTATTGACAATTTAAAATTGAAGGTACATCCCTTTATGACGTTACTGCAAATAATTCTGTGCACCTAAATTAACAAAAGTATTTAATGAATACAACTTCTAAGAGTACAGCATAGATAGAATATTGTAGAAAGAGAGTTTTATGGATCATTTGTTACATGATTTCTGTTTGTAGCAGCAAAAAAATTAATTCTGTTTCCAACAAACCAATCTTGTTTTGTTGCTTTAGCTCTTATTAGCAGAAGGTAGAATGAGGAGCAAGGTTTTCAATTATATTAGTGATTTTCAGGTATCTGGGTTAAATGACTATATGAAAAGCAACAATTAGATGTATATCTAAAGCATAGATTCTTTTTTACCAACTAATAAAAAATATATACATCCATAATAGTACCAAACAATGTGAAGATATATGAACATTCATGCATTATTATTATATATTTCTACAGTAGTAGTACCCATAAGTCCCATTGTTAGGATTTTGTCTCCAATGTGCTGGGCACAGTACAAATACACTGGTCTGCAAGGCAAGTGATAACAATGAATTTATCCAAGTCATAAGACTAGCCTACACTACTACACTCTCTCTACTAATATAGCTATGATCGTAAAGCTCCTAATTGTAGAGGCAGCTTACACTGGCAAGAGGAATTCTTTTGCTGCTATAGTTAAACCATTTCCTTGAACAACATAAGCTATATCAGCTACAACATAAGCTATATCAGCTAAAGGCTTTTTTACCAGTATAAACTGTGCCTATATGGAGAGGTGGGCATTGGCAATCTAGTGCTTTTGGTTAGGGTGTGATTTTTTTTCCCCACAGTCCTAACCAACATCTATGCCAGCAAAACTGTTGTATAGACCTGGCAATAGGAACCAACAAAGAGTGACAAAAGTCTCTTTACCGTTGACATGTGATGAGCACAAAGGACTCCACCTGTGATGATGAGTAATTCCTGTAATGGCTGAGTGACTTGAGCTGAAGGGACTCAGCACCTTGCATGTTTGAACCCCAAATGAGAAGGTATAGTCATGTCTAAATCAATACATATTGTTATTTACTATTTGCATGCACCAGATCAGGCTGCTTGAGCATGCAACTTAGAAAAACCACCATACATGACTTGCATTGTCCAAGCTGCTGTTATGAATTTGCCTACTGTTAGTGACACACAGGAGAAGGTACAAGATCACATTGACCCAAGATAATATCTTGTACCCAAGATAATAAAGTTTTTGATAGCACAGTATGTAATTCCTTGCTTTATAAACAGTTACTTATATTTACAAAAGTAGATTTTAGACTTTCGATGTTAACACTGATTATTGCAACACTGCCTTTGAGTCTGCTTTTATTGTTAATTGCCTGTGAGTTGCTGGGGAAGACAGACACAAACTAAGGATGTTACGGACTAGTCGATTCCACCCCCTCCTTGCTGCCTCTAACAGCAAAGGAGGGGGGGGAGTACTTCAAAGTGACAGCGCTGCACAGCTGAGCTCGGGCTCTGTGTGGAGCTACCCTTTTGAAACACTACCACGGCATTTCAAAGGGGCAGCACCACATGGAGTCCATGATCAGCTCCATGCAGCACTGCTTTGAAACGCTGAGGTGGCATTTCCAAGGGGCAGCACCGTGCGGAGCCCTGGGTCAGCTGGACTTCCCAGCTCATCCTGGGCTCCATGTGGCATTTCAAAGCAGCAGCACAGGATGGAGCCCGGGATCAGCAGGGGACTTTGAGTCCCCTGCTGACCCCAGAATCCATGCTGGCGCTTCTGCTTTGAAATGCACAAGAGCCCCCCTGGGGTCTCTTGTACATTTCAAAGGAGGAATCCAGAAGTGCCTATTGACTAGTTGAGTAGTCGATGGAAATTCAATCAACTACTCGACTAGTAAATTAATTGTTAATTAACATCCCTAGCATAAACATCCAGCAAGAGCTTAAGGAACCCTCAACTGTGTAAACTACAAACTTGTGTCCATCAAGGAGGCCATTTCCTCAGTCTATTACCTCACTCAGAATAATTAGCTAATGCCTTTAGAATCCAATTCTTATTTATATCATCATGCAGTTCCTGACCCTGTAATATGTATGCAATTGCTTGACTTAATGTCAGTTTCAATGGGACTTCTCACAGTGTATAAAGTTAAGAGCACATGCAAGTCTTATAGGGTTAGGGCCTTATCTTGCAGAATTAATCAATGCATTCTGGTCACTTCTTCCAGATAGACCTCAATATGCATGCAACAATGAAATCTTGCATCTCGGATAGTCATTAACTCAATGCCAGACCAGGGTATTACAGATTTTTAGTGAATTTTTTATAACTCTTTTGTGCTAGGACTTTCTTGTTACAAGGTCTGCAAAGCTCATTATGATCTATCTGATACAGAAAAGTAATTATGCCCACAAAACAATATCCTACAACCCTTCTACAGGCAAACTTGTGATTGAAATAAATATGAGAGACTCATTTAAAAGCCTGGGAATTTTGCCACCGTAAAGCATTCAGGACTGAGCACCAAAATTGTCCATAAAATGCTCAATTCAGTCTTCTTTAATCCACTCCTATCTTTATTAACCAGACATTGTTTACTTCACTGGAACATCTTGTGAGTTGACTTGTTTTTATTTCAGCTGAATGCTGCCCTCTTCTGGCATTTTAGTGAGGTTTCTCTAACTGCTGTAATTTTTTTTAACATCCTTTCTAAAAGATTTTTTGGTCATTAGAAATTCTTGTGAATATTTGTAGGTTCATACTGGTAAATTAATTATTTCATAAGTCTGTAGCATGCATGACTTCATACCGCCCTTATAATGAAATGCCTATCTTTTGCATAGTCCTCTGATATCATGTACACTAAGTAATCCTCCTAAATAAATATATGGCACAAGTACACATCCTGCTTTACTTAGGATTTCAGAAATCTATTACAACAAAAGAAAAAAAGAAATATGTACCTTCTGTAGAATCTGTTGAATTGCAGGGCATTTGTGATCCTTCCACTGTCCCAGCTTGTTTGGAATTAAGACTCTAAAAATAAACACCAAATTCAAACAATAGCTTTCTTGGATACCCATATGTATTAGTACACCATACATGTATGCACGCACACACAAAAGAAAGTAAAACAGGTACATTAAAAAAAATGTAAAAAAACAACGAATAGTTTAATAGCACCTTGAAGACTAACAAAACACGTATACTACGTCTAGACTACAAGCCTCTTTTGAAATTGAGTGTCTAGACTACAAGCAGATTTTTCGAAAAAGCTCATTTATCCATACATTCTCAAGACATTGTTAGATGTACAGTCTTCAGACTATGGCAGGAGCACTGAACGCTGTAAATTTAACACCTAATTTCAAAATAAGCTATGTTGAAATCTTCACTGCCCTCTTCCCACTTAGCTTTCAAAGTTGTCAAAATCCCCTTATGAGGACTGGTGATCCTGACTGTAACAAGCAAAGGGAAAAAAGTGTTATTTACCCTTCTTTCCTTAGCCTAAGTTAGTTTGATCAGACAGGGTGACCTCTGGGGTGTGTATCAATTTCTCAAATAGAGTTAATGACGATTTTATTCCCTAGGCTCTGTAGAATATATAAATAAAAAGACCATATGCTTTGATATAGCAGCTTGTTTCTGCTACCTAGGTTTCACCAAGTCTACCATTAAAAATCTTGCATCACTGAAAGGATAATCTCTAGTGTTTTTTCACAACGAGGAGGAGCTGAGCTACAAAACTGTATCTGTCTCTTCAGAAAGAGGGAAAATCCCACTTGGATGCCTGGCAGAAAACTGTAGTGAGCATAACAATCATTGTAGAATTTGGCAACCTTTAATCTAAGAATATTTGCCATGGATACTTTCAAAATGGTAAATCGATTAGCATTTTCTCCCTCCTTCCCCCAAGGGCTTAAAAAAAAAAAAACCACAGGGTTTGATGAGTGCAAGGTATATAAACAATAATACAATCTTTGTCATTATTTTGTTTTTGCTTTAAAAAAATCAGGACACTTGTGTGAAAGGTGTTGTATACAAGTTAGAGTTATGAATCTGGGGTCAGATTTTATATTGGAAAGCCTAGAAAGCAAGGGAATAACTAAAAAGGAATGTCTGTGTTCTAAAACAAACACACAGAATAGTATGCAAAGATCAAAGCATATCATGTAGCTCATTTTTAGTTTAAAATTATAGCTATTTTGATCAAATGTTTAAAAACAATTAAATAAACAACAACAAAACAAAAACATGGAACAGGAAAGCAAAAACAGAACAGAACATCAATAACAAGAAAGGGAAAAACAAATAATATTTTATATAACCCTTTTAATTCAATAATTTGATACAGACAAAGGCCCACATTTAGGAAAGTAGTTAAGCACATGTCGAGGGACATCCTTAAGATTTCTAGGGCCCTTCGTAATACTATTAAACAAAACTATTAAACTAGTGTCACTATTCCAGATGACAGCACACAGGATGATGATGTGATTTTTTTAGAGATGTGATTTTATAATCATCAGCAACACACTAATGAAATAGTTTCAAAGAAAGTTTAAACTAAGGTCCTGTACAGTGGACTAATGCAGTAAATTCAGATATTGACAGCATATACCTGGGGACAGCAAATGCCTGTTAAATGGCTTCATTGCCACTTGAATGGCTCTTTCATAAGTTCAATGTTCTGCTAATAGTCCTGGAAAGCTTTTTCATTTTTAAGTTAACTAGATCCTCTCTGGAGGGAGCAGAGCTATTAAACAGGGATAGGAAGAGGCGGGCGGGTGAACATTAAGACCCAGTGGTGCCCAAAATTTTCGTGTGCCCCATGTAGCTGCATATCAGTAAGGATGGCCCTACACATGCTTAACTTTAAATATCTGAATATTCCCATTGAAGTCCATTTCAGTACTCACCCACTATGCTAAAGTTACACATGTGCTTACATGTCTCACTGAATCAAGATTAAAGTGACCAAAATATAATATAGCAAATAGAATATAAATGTAAGAACTTTGGAGCAAGATTCTCTTTCCTGTCTGTGATCGTGTAATGTCTAGAACACCACGGGGTTCCGGTCTATGACCGGAACTCCATGCTGCTATAAAGAGTAACAACAACTTTAAAATAATACCTCCTACTACAAGCAAGAACACCAATAGAAAAGGCAAGATTAAAACCCAGAGATAAATGGTTTCCTAGGAAAGGTATTTACCATAGGACTATTCTAAAAATGTCTCTAGAAATGGGAGAATTTAATCAAGTACTCATCTAACATTTTTCCTACACTTCTTTTCATATGTGAAAATAACCACTTTAGAACAGTTTAAAAGCTAATGACAATGATTCTTTGCCTACAGACCCAACACATAAAATTCCTAAAACCTGCACAGTTAAAAAGATACCCAAGAAAAACACTGAGTATAAACCTGCTTTGGCACCTACCTTATAAAGAGAGGTTCGATCCAAGAAGTATTTCCTGAAAAGCTTAATGTCAGACTCCAGCAAATGTTCTGTGGTGCGATTAAATGTCAGTGTCAGAGTTCTTGATGAATGAGCAAACTGTAGGAAAGTATACTCGCTGATCACAACTCTAGAAATGTCAAATGAATGACTGCCCTGAAAACTGAAACAACACGCTGTTTAAATCAAAATGTATGCTCAGCGCATGGGTTCAATGAAAATATAAACACACAGAACTTTCTGTTCTCATTGGTGCACAGCACCCTGAGTTACTGTAAAAAAATTCCAAGGTAGAAAATATTAAACATGAATGAAAAACACATCTGGATGAAGAAATAATTACCCGTGAATCTATTCACCGTAAGAAAATTCTGCTGTTGCAAGCCACCAAAATGAAAAAAAAATGGTTACATTAGGAATAACGGCAGCAAAATAAAACAGCAACACAAAACATCATCTCATTTTCCCTTCTATTGTAAAATAGAAAAAGTAGCTTTTCCTGACAGTGTTGCCATATATAGTAGTGTGAAGGAACTGGCAGGCTTATTAGCCGATTACAGTGAAAAACAGAGTGTCTCAAGGGAACACTGCACTGTTTGGATGTTACAAACAAATGAGACATTCATAACAAAATGTACTGTAGCAGCATTGTAAGTCATTTTCCCATGCAAATTAAAAAAGGCACAATACTCACACACACACTGTATGTTGTGCAGACCCATAAACCAAAGAGCTCCATTTCAACAGAAAAATGTAACCGAACTTTTGCCTGTAATATTTTCTATTCATTTGCGGCTTTCATTTCTAATGAAAACTTTCTGGTGGTGGAATGTGATTAATTTGGTACTGCCGGACAAATGCAAATACAATAAAGGTCCTAAAATCCATACATCTGAAACTTTAAACAATTAAGGTCCCTGGAAGCTTCAGTCCTGTAATTTACTGATCAGGGATAAAGCTCCCTGACAACTCCAGAAACTTAGCTCTGCCTGGGTTGATATTTATCACCTACATTTATTCAAACTTCTGTCTTACGGATGGTTCAGTCCTCCAAGACCAAGGGTGGGCAATAATATTTGATTGGGGGGCACCCCAAGAATTTGGTAAGTGGTCAAGGGCTGCATTTTTCTATGGAGGAGGTACAGAGTCTGGGACAGAGATTAGGTGCAGAAGGGAGCTTGGAGTAGGGAAGTGGAGTGCAGGAGAGGGAGTGGACTCAAAGGGAATTTGGGTGAAAGAGGGGGTTGTGATCTGGGGCAGGAGCATAAGGTGCAGAGTATGGGTGCAGGAAAGGATTCTAGGCTGGGAGAGGGGTGTTGGAGGAAGTGCAAGGTCTGGGAGGAAGTTGTGACCTGGGAAAGGGGTGGAGAAGAGGTGCAGAAGGTTTGCGTGATGACCCGGGGCACGGGAATGGGATGCAGGGTCTGGGAGAGGGATATGGGTACAGGAGTGGATTCTGGCCTGAGGGAAAGGTATAAGAAGATGTACAGTGTCTGGGATGCAGTTGTGATCTGGGGGTGCGCAGAGGGTTTGGATAATGATGTGGGGCAGAAGGGCGTGGTAACCTAGGACAGGGAGTTAAGGGAGGGAAGGGCTGGGTGCCAGAAGCAGACTATGGCCAGGAGGTGTTTACCTAGGCAGCTCCCAGCCAGCAGCCCTGCAGGACCTGAGGCCATCTGGCCAATGGGAGCTGAGAGATTTTTGTGGCGGATGGGGGCAGCACGTGAAGCCTCCCCTTTTCTTCCAGCACGTGAAGCCTCCCCTTTTCCCCAGGTTGGATTGGATGGACCCCCGGTTGGATCAGGCAGCCCTCGAGCCAGATCCAGTAGCTTGGCAGGCTAGATTTCACCTATAGGCCATATCTTGCCCACCCCGTTCAAAACCTTTGTAAAGCTGGGAATCAACTGTATTTTTTTTTTTTTTAAACAAATGTCCTTGCCTTGGTTCCCAACAGCACTTCAGTTTATTAAAGCAAACATCTGGAAAAAATATTACTTTGATCTTCATCATTTAAATAGTGTGTGCACTTTTGTACTGCTTCTTTCCATCTCCAGATCACGGACAATGAAAATAAACTTCCACTTTTGAGAGTGTTCAGTTTCACTTTCTAGTTCTGTTGCACCAGCAACAGACTGTGATAGCAAAGCTTGTGCTTGGGCTGCAAACACTGCAGGGGATAAATGTTTAAAGTTACTCCAAAAATGGTTTTCAATTTATCTTTCCATTTCATGAAGTATTTCTATCAGTAACAGATTTTTATTTATTTTTTTGCCCCACCAAAACTTGTAATTAGAACTTAGTAAACAATTTTGCTGAAACAAAAAAGGAATAGAATACAGCTCCCTCCTTTTTGCCACATTGGTATTACAGAAAAAGCAATAGAAAAAGATTATTTTTGTCATTAAATTAAGCAGATATACCTCTGTACAGAAGGAGCAGCTCCAAACAGGAAAAAAAGGTGCCATTTCTATATCACTTTTCATAAGAACATAAGAATGGCCATACTAGATCAGACCAAAGGTCAATCTAGCCCAGTATCCTGTCTGCCAACAGTGGCCAATGCCAGATGCCTTACAGGGAGTGAACAGAACAGGGAATCATCAAGCAATCCCTCTCCTGTCACCCATTCCCAGCCTCTGACAGAGATTAGAGACATCATTTCTGCCCGTCCTGGCTAACAGCCAATGATGGACCTAATCTCAATGATTTTATCTAGTTCTTTCTTGAATCCTGTTGAAGTCCTTGTCTTCACAACCTCTTCCAGCAAGGAGTTCCACAGGTTGACTGTGTGCCAAGTGAAGAAAAACTTCATTTTGTTTTAAACCTGCTACCTATTAATTTAGTTTAGTGACCCCTTACTTCTTATGTTATGGGAACAAGTAAATAACTTCTCCTTATTCGCATTTTCCACACGAGTCATGATTTTATAGACCTCTATCATATCCCCCCTTAGTCTCCTCTTTTCTAAGTTGAAAAGTGCCTATCTTTTTAATTTCTCTTCATATGCCACCCATTCCAAACCCCTAATCATTTTTGTTGGCCTTTTCTGAACCTTTTCCAATGCCAATAGACCTTCTTTGAGATGAGGTGACTACGTCTGTATGCAGTTTTATATAGAGGCAATAAGATATTTTGTCTTATTCTCTATCCCTTTTTTAACTGTTCCCTAACATTGTTTGCTTTTTTTGACTGCTGCTGCACATCGAGTGGATGTTTTCAGAGAACTATCCACAATGAGTCCAAGATCTCTCTCTTGAGTACTGAGAGTTAAATTAGTCCCCATCATATTGGGATTATTTCCCATATAGTTGGGATTATTTTTTCCAATGTGCATTACTTTACATTTATTAACATTAAATTTCATTTGCCATTTTGTTGCCCAATCACTTACTTTAGTGAGATCTCTTCACAGTCTGCTTGGTTTTAACTATCTTGAGGAGTTTAGTATCATTTGTAAATTTTGCCACCTCACTGTTTACCCCTTTCTCCAGATCATTTATAAATAGGTTGAATGGGATTGGTCCCACTACAGACCCTTGAGGGACAGCGCTAGTTACTTTTCTCCATTTTGAAAACTTACCGTTTATTCCTACCTTCCCGTCTTTTAACCAGTTGCCAATCCATGAGTGGGCCTTCCCTCTTATCCCATGATAACATACTTTATTTAAGAGCCTTTAGTGAAGGACCTTGTCAAAGGCTTTCTGGAAATCTAAGTACAGGCAGTCCCCGGGTTACGTACAAGATAGGGACTGTAGGTTTGTTCTTAAGTTGAATTTGTATGTAAGTCGGAACTGGTACATATTGTAGGGGAAACTCTAGCCAAACGTTTCTCCAGAGCTCAGTTTTATTCTCCCACACCTCACTTCCCTTAGTCCTTTATTCTCAAGCTGAGGTGTCTGCTGAGAAAAGCCGCTCCGCATCTCCCTGGTCTGCTGCGGGGGCGCTAGCTTCGCGTCTCCCTGGTCTGCTGGGGGGAAGCAGCTAGTGCGGGATTGCCTCACCCCGTTTGTAAGTAGGGATCCGATGTAAGTCGGATCCATGTAACCCAGGGACTGCCTGTACACTATATTTACTAGATCCCCCTTGTCCATATGTTTGTTGACCACTTCAAAGAACTCTAGTAGATTAGTAAGGCATGATTTCCTTTTACAGAAACTATGTTGATTTTTCTTCAACAAATTATGTCCATCTATGTGTCTCACAATTTTATTCTTTACTATGGTTTCAACTAATTTGCCCGGTATTGATGTTAGACTTACCAGTCTGTAATTGCCAGAAACATCTCTAGAGCTCTTTTTAAATATTGGCGTCACATTAGCTATCTTTCAGTTATTAAGTACAGAAGCTGATTTAAAGATTAGGTTACCAACCACAGTTAATAGTTCTGCAATTTCACAGTTGAGTTCTTTCAGAACTCTTAGGTGAATGCCAACTGGGGTCCCAATGACTTGTTACTGTTAAGTTTATCAATTTGTTCCAAAACCTCCTTTTGGAACCTCCTTAATATACTTTTCAGACTAGAAAGGTAAGTTAAAGGCTATGTACATTCAGATAGTCATGAAAAAATGACTACAGGCAGTCCCCGGGTTACGTACAAGATAGGGACTGTAGGTTTGTTCTTAAGTTGAATCTGTATGTAAGTCGGAACTGGCGTCCAGATTCAGCCGCTGCTGAAACTGATCGGTTTCAACAGTGGCTGAATCTGGACGCCAGTTCTGACTTACATACAGATTCAACTTAAGAACCCCAGGCATCCCCAAGTCAGCTGCTGCTGAAACTGATCAGCGGCTGATTCCAGGAAGCCCGGGGCAGGGGCTTCCTGTAGTCAGCCACTGGTCATTTTCAGCAGCTGCTGACTAGGGGACACCTGGGGCAGAGCAGCTGGGGTGCTGCTGGGTTGGTCCAGTGGCACCCAGAGCGGCGCTACGGGACCAACCGGCAGCGCCCCAGCTGCTGTACCACAGGCGTCCGGAGCAAAGCCGCGGAGCACGGGGGCAGCGGGACAGCCCAGACACGCCGTGGCTATCCTGCTGCCCTCGGGCTCCGTGGCTTTGCTCTGCTCTGCTCCCCGTCCCCCAGGTCTGCAGACCAGGGGGAGGGGGAGCAGAGTAGAGCAGAGCGTCGGAACGCGCGGCCAGCTGACAGCCCAGACGCGTCTGGGCTGTCAGCTGGCCGCGTGCTCCGCTCTGCTTCCCCCCCCCCCCCATGGTTTGCAGACCAGGGGGAGGGGGAGCAGAGCGGAGCAGAGCAGAGCGGCAGAACGCGCGGCCAGCTGACAGCCCAGACGCATCTGGGCTGTCAGCTGGCCGCGTGCTCTGCTCTGCTTCCCCCCCCCTGCAGATCAGGGGGAGGGGGAGCAGAGCGGAGCACAGCAGAGCGGCAGAACGCGCGGCCAGCTGACAGCCCAGACGCGTCTGGGCTGTCAGCTGGCCGCGTGCTCCGCTCTGCTCCCCCTCCCCCTGGTCTGCAGACCAGGGGGAGGGGGAGCAGAGCAGAGCGGAGCAGAGCAGAGCGGCAGAACGCGCGGCCAGCTGACAGCCCAGAAGCGTCTGGGCTGTCAGCTGTCTGCGCGTTCCGCCGCTCTGCTCTGCTCCCCCTCCCCCTGGCCTGCAGACGGGGGGGGGGGGAGCAGAGCGGAGCGCGCGGCCAGCTGACAGCCCAGACGCGTCTGGGCTGTCAGCTGGCCGCGCGTTCCGCCGCCGCTTTGCTTCCTCTCCCTGGTCTGCTCGAGACCAGGGAGAGGAAGTGCCCCGTTCGTAACTGCGGATCCGACGTAAGTCGGATCCGCGTAACTCGGGGACTGCCTGTATATGCTATTGTACAATTTTGCATTGAGCTCCCACAAATCCAAAAATAACAGTGGCATTTTAAAAACATTAATTGTGTAAACAACAGATTTAAGTCAGATGTCAAACAAATTATTTACTCCAAAAAGGAAAAAATAAAAGAATTCCTTCTATCAATCCAGAGTTTGAACCAAATTTAGATTTGTATGTTTACCATTATATTATTGTTAAAAATTCTACCAGTTGCCACATACTTGCCAAGGAAGATATACACGAAATCCTTATTTTTAACAAGAAATGCAAGACTGCACATGTAAAAAAGCAAGGCTGGCAACAACAAACAGAAATGGAAATTCAGTTTAAACTATTTGAAAAAAATTTTGCTCTTCAGTTTTAACAGCTAACAATTTAACAGCGGTAGCAGACTATTATACTCACTTCATGAAGATTTCAACAAGTCTGGAGTGCCCATTCTGTGAAGCCAGATCTAATGGCGTTGCTCCAGCTTCATTAGGTAAAGCTAATGCTAGAAGCCCACCAGGCTGAGATAACAGGAACTGCGAGAGTTTAACCAAGCCAAATCTTACAGTGAGATGAAGAAGCGTTTCTCTGCAATTAGACTCTAAAATAAAATAAATTTGTTAGCAAACACAATACAAAACTTTTTAAATTCTGAGCACATACAAAATATATATAGTCCAAAGATCCACTTATTCCAAAGGTTAAAGAAAATTCTCAGAGTCTTTATTTTCTACATCTCATCTCTCTCCGTGTGTCTAGCATCTAGCTCAATGGGGCCCTGATCCCTGAGTAGGCTCTCTAGGCTCTACTATACTACAAATTATAAACAACAAGGCAGGTTCCTATTGCTTTGCATTTCCACAACAGCACAAAGCAGACAAAACTGGGGTCAAGAATCGAAAGCAGTTTCTTTACAATGCATGTGATTTAACATGAGTATAGCAAAAGATTCTTAGTGGAGCAAACATGCAGGTAAAATGGATGCATTTTTTTCATTTCACTTTTCAGCATGGTGACTTCACCTGCCTCTTTGTCCTCTGCTTTTTAACATGTAAGCATAGGCGTGCGCACGGGGTGTGCCGGGTGTGCTCAGGCACACCCTAATGTCTGGGGCCAGCCAGCAGCTGCTGGAGGAAGAGGGGGGATTTGTGACGGAGCACCACAGCCCCTCACTTTAAATTCCCCACAGCCATCTACTGGGCACTGTGGAGCAGAGAAAGTGCATGTGTGGCGTCCTCAAACGCCGCGCAACAGATGAAAGGGGAAAACTGGGAACTTTAAAACAAGCAGCCCAGCTCCAAAAGCAGCTGGGGCCTAACTACAGACAGCGGCCCAAGCCATTTTTGTGACCCGGGCCCCGCCCTACAGCACCGTGCAGCTCCCTAGGGGTGCCCCAGCCTGTCCCAGCAGCACCGCACGGTGCCCAGCCCCGGGGGCATCCCCACCCGGCCCTGCAGCACCGTGTGGCGTCCTGAGGGTGCTCCTCCCCAGCACTGAAGCTTGGGCTGGCTCTGACTCCAGCCCTGCAAGCTGTAAGGCAGAAGCTGAAGGTAAAGGGGTGGGGGGAATAAGAGGAAGGGGTAGGAGAAAAAGGGGCTTTTGCGGTGGGGGAGGGTGGAGGAGGAAGAAAGGGGAAGGGGTGGAAGGGGCTTGTACAGAGGAGGAGGGGAGAGGGGGAGGAAAGGGGAAGTCACCAAATGGACAGGGTAAAAGAGACACAAATGCTAGGGGGCGAAGTGGAGACAATGAGGAAAAGAGCAGGAGGGGAGGTGTCAGTGGGAGGGGGGACAGGGTGATGCTGGAAGAGGAGAGGGTAAGAGCATTGGAGATTGGAGGGGGAGGTGCTGGGAGAAGGCTTGACAGAAGGGGTAGGCATGAGGAAGGTGGGGTTGGGGCATGAGGAGAATGGGCATCAGGGAAAAAAGCGCAAAGGGGGCAGGGGCAGTGAAGGAAGGGAGAGGCACCAGGAAGGTGCAGGGGTAAGGGAAGGTGCAGGTGCAAGAGGTTTTGGGGGTGAAGCAGAAGGGCAGACACCTGCAGGGGAGGGACCAGCACCAGAGGAGAGAGGCAGGGCAGGTGTGTAGAGGGAGGTGTTAGAAGAGGGGATGAGGAGAGGTAGCTCACACGATCAGAGTGGGGCTACTGGAGGAGTGGGCACAGGGGGGAGAGACTGGCTGGTGGAGGGGGGGCAGGTCTTAGGAAGGCTGAGGGCAGTGAGAAGGGCAGGAGTCAGGACAGCAGTGGAGGGTGAGGGGTTGGGGGGCAGCAGGCACCAGGGGAGTTGATGGAGCAAGCCTGCTAAAAAAATTTTACTGGTTGGGGGCGGGGGGAAATGCATGTAGTCTATTGCATTAACCTATAAGCTTTTGCTTATCAGTAAATCAGTTAATCGACTATACTGTTACATCCCTGCTGCAAACTCCTCAAAATACTGTCCTTTGCCCCCCACTATCTTTCATTCTGATTGCAACATGCAGTTACATGAAAGGCTAGAACTGTTAGTATGATTTGATATTTTAGGTCAGTTACTCTATAGTACTAATAACAATAATCAAACTCCAAAGGAACAAAAATCTTATTTTGGATCCACTGGATTATAGAATTCACTTTAAACATCATCTCATTGAATAAATCCACTTTTCAGTTCAATTTGCACAGTCAATTAGAATATATTACTGCCAACTACATGTTCCACCTATGACAAAGGAAAGGTGTGATCCCTGATTGGGATGTATGCATTAGGGATGTAATAGTGTAGTTGATTAACCAATTAACTGATAAGCAAAAGCTTTTAGGTTAATACTATAGACTACACACATTTCCCTCCCCCCTCCTTTTGCCACTACATTTTTTAGCAGGCTGGCCAGCAGTCTGGCTCAGTCCTGGCTTGCGATGGGTCCGGGTCCTACCCCTGCTGCAGCTCTCCATTTAAAGTGTTTTAGGATCTGGGCAGGAAGGCAGCCCAGCTCAGTTCTGGCTTGCGCCAGGTCCGGGAGCTCATACGCCTCCTAGACAGGGACTATTGCCACTCCACACTGCTGCCTCTTTATCAGAGGCAGCAGTGCAGGGTAACAGGCAGCCGGTCTGCAAGGGGAGCTGGTTTTTAAATTGGCTCCCCTCATGGACCAGCTCCTACCTGGTACCATGCGCTGCTGCCTCTGATATAGAGTAGCAACATGGAGTGGCAGGGGGCTCCTCGGTAGTGAGGCCAGAGCGCACTGGCTGCCAGCTCTGCCCCTAGGGACTATAGAATAGTTGACTAACCAATAAGAATTCATGAGGTTACTCAACTATTCAATTAACTGGTATTTAACATCCCTAGTACACACGTGTATGTGCATACAGACCATTAACAAAGAGTAAAAAAGGTTTGCAAAATTTATGCCCCACCGTACTAGTTATAACAAACAGAGAAAGAAGGATAGCTCAAAGGAGAGAGATAGGGTAGCTGGTCAAAGAATCAAATACTTATTTTAACCCAGAAGACTGCTGAATCAACCAGTGCAATCACTATGAAAACAGATAATTACAGTGGCTCAAAACTGTGTGAGAGACAGATTCTGCCATCAGTTCAGTGATAGTAACATCTTTTATAACTTACCATAGGCATTGCAGTAACTTATTTATTTGCATCACCAAGACATACAAAATATGTTTTATATTATAAGGCACTTATGACTTAAAAAGTAACATGATAATTTGACCAACATTAATCACCCAATACTACTTTAAGAAAACACTTTGAACAATGTTCTTGGCCTGTAACAAAAACCTACCCCACTAGAGGTAGGAAAATTGCACTAAAGGAAGGAAAAATTAAACTGAAAAAAATCATACCTCAGGCAATGCTCAAGAGAAGCTAGGTAAGTCACTACTATTTTGTGCTGCAGTTTTCAAAAGTGACCACTGCATTTAGGAGTTTAACTTTTGGGTGCCCTAACTTCTGTCACCCTGCGACACCTTGTGCTTGATTTTCGACAATACTAAACTCTTTTAAAAGTTAAATCCCTAAAAGTCTAGATACCCCAAATAAGTGAAGTAATTCTTTGTAAAAAGTTAGGGATGACAACAAATACTACTGAGAGTAAAGAGAAACTGAGCCTTTCTACATCATATCATCTAAGCAAATCTCAGAGGGCTTGAGAATGGCCATGGCCACTTCTAGTCAATTTTTTTTAGTCTTGAAAAATAATTATGCTTAAATGTGCACTATCCTGTTTTTATCAGTGTACTTTAATAGGTTTACTAACCCTGGATATTCATAGCTGCTTAGAAGCTGCAAGATAATCTGCAATTTCTGACTCCTCAAAGCTCAAAGGCTCACTCTGAAACTCATACCAAGTGGTGACATGTCACATGTGCAGAACTTGAAGAAGTTTTTTAAAATTACAGACTGGCAATAGGGAAAATAAAAAGATAAAGAAAAATGAAAATGTGGGTGGGACAAAACCCTTAAATCTGGGCATCATTCATTTTATTGAATTTATTTGCAAAAAGAAAAAAAGATTAGGGAAAGACTAGATGTTTAAAAAAGGAAAGATTTGAAAAGGAAAAGCTACTTGCAAAAGTTTTCAATTTTGAGAAAAGACCATTTATCATTAAAGAATTATTCCCCACTCCCTCTCCTTTAAGATATGAATGAAAGATTTCAACCATTTCTAACTAAGCATAACATAGTATGGCAGTTGTTTAATAAAGGCCTAGTTGCTGCAAAGCAGGTGACATTGGAAAGGGGATATTGCAGCTAGACCTTGTTTTGCATCAGATCTTGATTCTGCAGCCAAAAAACTGAGTTCAAGTGATAAAAATCTGAGCCAAACAATCTGTTTTAAACATTAAATAAATCCTTTTGTTTGTACTTGCACCTGAATCCCTTCCTCCATCCAAACAATAAAAGAACAAAACAAATATTTCTCACTGACAGAAATGACTAAGCTCTTTCTGGGCTATGAATCTCATTTCCTGGAAGGAGACTGAAAACGCCAGACTTGTAACTTGAAGAGATGACGGAGACAACACAACAGGCCGACAGATTCCAGTTTTTTCTGGCTCCATCTTCCTATGAACTCCTAGTGCATTGTGAGGCATTTATATTAGATAAGAGATTGTTTATAAAATGTTCTTCAGTATATCCCAGTCTACACACTGTGAATAGTCATGTGAGTTGACTTCAATGGGACTAGTCATAGCTAGGTACATGAGTAGGTCTTTGCAGTACCAGAGCCTTTGTTAGTATTATGTGACTAGACCTCTGTTTGTCCAATATTGATCTCTATTCCCCCTTATTGTATCTTTTATTTTTTAAAATAGGTCACTTATCCCTCATTCCTAAGAATAGTACAGGCTAGAGCATTTTTCATCTTATCATACTTCTGGCAAATAAGTTTGGACAAATTCTCATTCAAAGAGTGAAAAGTGGTCCCTGACATTCCAATTAGGGTTGCCAGGTGTCTGGTTTTGAACCGGACAGTCCAGTATTTGAGCTTTCTGTTCGGGAAACAAATTGAGAAAATATAAATGTCCGGTATTTTCTAAATAAGATGTAATGTAGATTGTGATGTAATGTCAAGTGTGTCCAGTATTTCTGTTGAAACCATCTGGCAACCCTAATTCCAATCATTGCAGTTAAGGTAGAACCCTCTAATATGTTTAAGATTACATCAATAAACACTTTTTTAAAAAAAAACAGCCTGGCAAGTAGCAAGAGAACTGATTTCTTTAAAGATACTAATTCTCACTAATTCTTCCAAATGTGTCATATGGAGTGAGATACTCGCCCTCTCTCTCATACACACTAGGGATGTTAAATATTGGTTAACTCAATAGACGTGAATTCTTATCGGTTAGTCAACTATTCTATAGTCCCCGAGGGCAGGGCCATCAGCAGCGCGGGGTGCCAGGCAGGAGCTAGTTCATGAGAGAAGCCAGTTTAAAAACCAGCTCCTCTTGCAGACCTGCTACTTGTTGCCCTGTGCTGCTGCCTCTGATAAAGAGGCAGCAGTGCAGGGTGGCAGCAGCCCCTGTCTGCAGTGGGGGAGGAAAAGGTCTGAGCTCCCTGACCACCCGGTGCAAACCTGGCTCCTAATACACTTTAAATGCAGAGCCACAGCAGGGATAGGTCCCACACTTGGCATAAGCCAGAACCAAGTTGGGCTGCTAAAAAATAATTTTACTGGTTGGGGGCGGGAGAGGGATATGCGTGTAGTTTACTGCATTAACCTATAAGCTTTTGCTTATCAGTTAATCGGTTAATTGACTATACTGTTACATCCCTAATACACACCACACATAGACCCCTTCACACTATGTAAAGGGACCATAATGGCACAAATGGCCCTAAAAATCCATAGTTTGGGATGTGGCGGGATTTCCCTAGTACAGAAACTACAGAAATTGGCTGTAAGGTGTAGGTAATTCTGCATCACTATGTACTCACATAATGAGCACTGCTTATTTTTAATTTTTTTCACAAAAAAGTTTCTGCAGAAAAAGTTGTTGCACTTCTGCCTGCTGCCCACCAGAGGGTGCTGTAGTGACAGAACACAGCAACAGCTCCCAGCCAGGTAGGGAAGAGAAAGAGCCTGCACAGCCTTCTTCACAGCATCTGTCAGGCCAGGTCAGAAGATAGGGGCTATGCAGAGAATGACAGCATTGGGTGCTGGGGTGTCAGATCAGGAGTCGTAAGCGCTAGTGGGCAGGACAGACTGAGGAAGGGGCTGAATGGGAGTGGAGGTTCAGGGTGGGAAAGGAAGAAAGACACAGGGCCACATGGGAGAAAATACAAGGCCACACAGGGATAGGAGGTTGCTGAGTGGGGGCATGGAGACATATGGGGACAGGTCCAGGTCCACATAGGTGTGGGGGCAGCTGAGTGGAGGCATAGAGACATATGGGGGACAGAAAGAGGAGGTGCAGGGCCACATGGGGATGGGAGGGAATGGAAGTGGAAGGACACATATGGACAGGGGGTGCAAGGACACAAGTGAATGGAGAAAGGGGGTATCTGAATGGGGGCTGAGGCACACATGTGCCTGAATGAATGGGAAAGGCTGGGGTTAGCCAGCATCCGCATGGGGAAAATCCCTCAAGTTCCTTTTAACCCCCAAAAAAACCTGTTCCATACTTTTCCCACCTTGGCTCCTTCTCAGCATTTACTTCCCTGACTCTTAGCTCCTCCAATACCCCTGATTCCCCCAAGCCATTGAACTGCTTCTGAGGGATGTGGGAAATGAATTATTACTCAGAATTCTGCATTAATATGCCTAGTAAAGAATCTATTTGTCAAAAATATTTGAATGTTTGTTGTTGTCTGTATTGTTGCAGGCATACTTGCTGGCAAGTATTTGATTTAAATGACCAAAATAATTAAAACTGGTGTGATTATATTGTTTTATTTTGACAAATATTATATGCAGAATTTAAAAATAGTGTATGCAGAATTTTAAATTTTTTTGGTGCAGAAGTAACAGCTGCCTCAAGGGTCATGCACAAGGTGGGTATTGGGAGGCAAGGCTACAGCATATGGTATTGCATAAATGTCTGTGTAGTGCTGAGACTCAAAGAACAGCCTCACCAGGATTTGTCTAAATTATGCCAGAGAAGTTTCCAAATCCTAAAGCAACTCGGAGGCTACGTCTACACTGGCCCCTTTTCCGGAAGGGGCATGTTAATTTCAGCTATCGTAATAGGGAAATCCGCGGGGGATTTAAATATCCCCCGCGGCATTTAAATAAAAATGTCCGCCGCTTTTTTCCGGCTTTTAGAAAAGCCGGAAAAGAGCGTCCACACTGGCCCCGATCCTCCGGAAAAAGTGCCCCTTTCCGGAGGATCTTATTCCTACTTCGAAGTAGGAATAAGATCCTCCGGAAAAGGGCACTTTTTCCGGAGGATCGGGGCCAGTGTGGACGCTCTTTTCCGGCTTTTCTAAAAGCCGGAAAAAAGCGTCGGACATTTTTATTTAAATGCCGCGGGGGATATTTAAATCCCCCGCGGATTTCCCTATTACGATAGCTGAAATTAACATGCCCCTTCCGGAAAAGGGGCCAGTGTAGACGTAGCCGGACTGTAAACACAGTTATATAAATGCAGAGGTGCTTTATACTGGCATAGCTAATTTCTGAATGGGGACGATAATTAGGGCCTTACCAAAAACATTACCATGAAAAATGCATCAGAGGGGGGAATCAGCATTTCTCAAGTTGGGGGTCCTGACCCAAAAGGGAGTTACAAGGGGATAACAAGTTTATTTCAGGTGGGTTGTGGTGTTGCCACTCTTGATTCTATGCTGCTGCCTTCAGAGCTGGGTGGCCGGTGACTGAGATCGAAGCTCAGCTGTCAACAGGGTAGAAGTAAGGGTGACAATACCATATAATGCCATCCTTACTTCTGTGCTGCTACTGGCATTGACTCTGTCTTCACAGCTGCTCTCCTACTCAGCAGCTGCTGCTCTTCAGCTGTCCAGCTCTGAAGGCAGCACCACCACGGCCAGCATCAGCACACAACAGAAGTAAGGATAGCAGTACCACAATTCTCCCTATAATAACCTTCCATTCTGACAAGTGTCAGAGGGGTAGCCATGTTTGTCTGTAATGCGAAAAAGCAACAAGGAGTCCTCTGGCACTTTAAACACTAAGGCTACGTCTACACTGGCAGCTTCATGCGCAAGAACTGTTTTGTAGAAGAGTTCTTGTGCAAAAAGTCTTCCACAAGAGTGCATCTACACTGGCATGTGCTTTTGCGCAAGAGCGTCCATGACAGTGTGGACAGTTTCTTGCGCAAGAAAGCTCTGATGGCCATTTTAGCCAGAGGGGTTTCTTGTGCAAGAAATTCATGTTGCCTGTCTACAATGCCCTCCTGCGTAAGAGGGCTTATTCCTCGTGGGGAGAGGAATAACTCTTCCAGAAGAAGCCCTGTTTTCCGACGCTAGACTGTAAATTTACTTGCACAAGAACGCGCGTGCAGTGTAGACACCCGGCAAGCTTTTGCACAAGAATTGCTGTTCTTGCACAAGAAGCCGCCAGTGTAGACATAGCCTAAGAGATTTATTTGGTCATAATATTTTGTGGGCAAAGGCCCACATATTTATGCCTGCCTCTGTAATTTACTCCTCCTATGCATCTGACAAAGCGGGCATTTGCCCACGAAAGCTTATGCCCAAATAAAGCTTTTAGTCTTCAAGGTATCAAAGGACTCCTCCTTATTTTTATAATAAACTTGTAACCATCCATTCCCCACAACTCCTTTTTGCGACAGGACCCCTACAATTACAACACTGTGAAATTTCACATTTAAATAGTGAGATTATGAAATTTACAATTTTTAAAATCCTGTGACCACGAAATTGACCAAAATGGACAGTGAATTTCGTAGGGCCCTAGAGATAATAGAGGCACAGTACAGAATCTCCTGTGTACAGAAATCAGGGGATTTTACACACAGGCCAGATCTGCTCTGGAATTATTCCCCACTATAGCAATGTCAGCTGCAGGTACACATTTTTTATAACATTTCTATTCCAGCAAATGCTCCTTGTGTAGCTACAATTATACAAGTACTTTGTATAGTTTATTTCACTCAGGGAAAATATATATGCTATACCACATAAAAAGCACGTATTTGTTGCATCTACATTTATGTTTGCTTGTCAGGCAATTCTAACAAGTTATGAGGTAATATACAAGAGATCTGTTGGCAGAAAGATATTTCCCTTGCATTGCTACTATAGCCAAACAGTCACAAGTTGTCTAGCTTATTATTATTATTGTTTACTGAGCACTGAAAATGTGCCTAATGTTGAGAGTTTCCAATCTCAGAAACAAATGCAGAGAAGATAATAGAAATTCCCATAATGGAACAGACCCTAGGCCCATCCAGTTCAATAGCCCATCTCCATTCAGAGATTGGTTTAATCACCAAAAAATTAAGTCTTTTCAAAATTTGTTAGCACTTGCAAATGTAATTCTCAATATTCTTGTTGTCCCTGCAAATGTCCAATCCCTTTTTGAGCAGCCCTTTAAAATCTAAGATGGAATGGGGTATGGAGTGGGGGGATATCAGAAATTTCTTCCATACTAACTGTATGTATCACTTATTCCCAATATTCCCCTAATCTTTGAAGGAGAATACATGCGTTTTGTGAATTTTCACACCTTTTCTTTTAAAAAAAATATCAAATTTGAATGCAAATTAAGTGAGAAAGTCTTATACACATATTTTCTGTTCAGTTTAGAGCAAGGATACAGTGTGAATAAGCTAAGTGTGAGCAGCTGAGACTTATTAAGAATGGCTACTGTCACAAGAAGTACAAGTAAAGAGAACTACACCGGCAAACAAAGAGTACGTCTAGACAGCAGTGCTATTTCAGGATACGTCTGGAATCCTGAAATAGTACTTTCTGTGTTTTAACAGCATACTTTGATTGTATTTTGAAATAATGGGTAATGGGCTTGCTATTCTGAAGGCCCTGGTAAACCTCATTCCACGAGAATTAAGGGACTTGTCAGAATAGTGGTCTATTTCAAAATTTGGTGCTGTATAGGCAGCACCAAATTTCAAAATCGACTATCTTGAAATAAGCTACATGATTTGCACAGCTCAAATTCCATAGCTTATTTCAAGTTAGTGCCACTGTGTAGATGCACCCAAAGAAAAGTAAAGTCTAAAACAGGGCTACTCAACATGCAGCCCACAGCTGGTATGTTTGCAGCCCATGGTGCGATTTGGGTTTACGCGGGGCTTAATATGTGGCCCGCAGATGGGATCCTTTGAACGTGGCCTCTACTGGGAACACACTCCACAACAGCGAGACATCTCCCAGGTGGGGTGAGCACTGACAGATGCAAGTGGATGGGCTGGCTGAAACAGATGAGTACTGGGTGTCAGTGTTTCTAGTTCCCAGGGAGGAAGTGCCAGGAGCACCGGGGCATTGTGGGAAGTGCTGGCTGCTTAGCCTAATGGGCAAAGCCTGAGAGGTGCTGACTAGCTCATACTGGCCACATTTGAGTCCAGTGCCAAGACTTAAGGCTTAATCTTTGCATTCATGCTCGTCAGTGTGAAAGAAGCTATTTGCATATATATTTGCATGTATACGCAACCAAACTTAAATTTTGGCCCTCGGCATGTGCTGTGAGTATCATTGTGGCCCCCGCGGCTTCTAAAGTTGAGTAGCCCTGGTCTACAATGTCACAAAATGATTGATATTCTTCAGAAAAAATAGATGAAAAAATGGAGAGGGGTTGAATTCTCTACCAGTTTCTCTTCCAAGAACTATTCCTAAGAAATAATTATGGCATTTATGAAATAGGCAATTAATGTTATTTTTGCTAGAAAATTAAATATGTGCATAGGCTACTTCCTTTGCTAGATCTCTAAAATTGATTTTCAAGGTGAATAACATTCATTAAAATTTAGTAACAGATAACTTGGTTGCTTCTACTAATGGTTCCAAATCCTAAAGAACATTATTTACCTTAACAAAAAACAGGACTGTGTAGCACTTTAAAGACTAACAAGATGGTTTAATAGGTGATGAGCTTTCGTGGGCCAGACCCACTTCCTCAGAAAGCTCATCACCTATTAAACCATCTTTGTTAGTCTTTAAAGTGCTACACAGTCCTGTTTTTTGTTTCAGCTGCACCAGACTAACACGGCTACATTTCTACCATTATTTACCTTGAAAGTTATTGTGGTTTATGACAAAAGAAGTTGCTAATGTTCTTATTTAATCAACAGCACAGTTACATTCATCCAATCTTCACGCTACCCTACAGCAGGCTAGGGATGTAAAATCCCATTTAGTTGGTTAACTGGTTAAATGTAGTGTTTAACTGATTAAAAGGGAGACAGGCGGGACTGCTCCAGCTAGGTTAGAATGCCACTGTCCTCAGTGGGCCTTGCTGGGTTGGAGCAGCCCGCTGGATAACTAGAACCAGCAAATATCACCCTACAACAGACCCCTGAGACCATCCATCCATCATACAGCCAAAATTACTTGAAAAAGTTACTTGTCTATGGATGCCCTTCCAGATGTTTGGCCAGATAGATCTGCAAAATTTATGGGTGAGTTCCACAGCCTGCACTGTTCCCCACAAATTCTACCCCCCACACACAATGAAACAGAGGACAAGCTGTGCAGAGATCCTTGCAGAGATTTCCTCCCCTATCCCAGACCTCTCTCTCAGGTTTCTGCCCATGGGATGGGTCAATTTGGCATGATAGCTGAAAAAAACTACTCTCTCTACAGATCCCTTAATCTCTATGCTGCTCTACAGGGGTTCTCTGTAAAGGAAATAAAAATGACCTGACATAGGAAGCACTTTAAAATACAAGTTCTAGAACTGCTTGAAAAAAATCAATTTTTTTGGAAAAAAATTGGCGAAAAGGGAAACATTTTCCTATTTTTTGGCCAACTCTAACAAATTCTGAGCTTTAGGACACATTAGTGGTTAACATCCTACAGGATTTCATTTTCACAAATAAATGCCCTTATGATTACAAAAGGGTGGGGGGAGGGTATTTGAATGCACAGAATCTCTCCCTTAGCTCTGCTTGTGATTGTGAAGCAGAAATCACGATTCCTCATGTATTATGTATATATAGATAGCTGATGACATTGCTCTCTGTGTGTGCAAACAACCATTTATTACTATAATAATTTATGCTTCCTGAAAGGTTCATGAGTTTATTAACTTTTCCTTTTTTCAAGTTTAAATAATGGAGCTAACAAGTTCTGACCTGTGTGACTGTATTAAATTCCTGAATTGTTTAGAAAACTCAGTGGCCAATTCAATTCCTCCCTTTATCCAGCCCATTTTGTACACTTACAAAGGGATTACAAGAACTGGTTCCAAATACCTAACTCTTATGAATAAATTATTCTTTTGACTGTATTTTCATCAAACCATAGGTCTCTAAATGCTCATTAAAAAAGGACCAAAACCACCATAAGGCAGAATAATTTCCTCCATGAATGTCATTCTAAAGTCATTTTCTTTGAATAAACAATGGGAATAGATAATAGCAGCCCTTTGAAAATTAACAATACAAGTAAATAGGTCTTTTGTCTGATAAACGTGTGTTCCTAGCATAAGTAGTCTCACAGTAACTGATAAGCAACTGATTAGTGAACAAATCATGTACAGTATATTAGTACTTCTCTGCCAGGGATAAGAGGAAGTTATGCAAGCTATTAGTTATACAAGACTTTGTAAAAAGAAATGCAAGAAACAAAATAAACCATATACATAGAAATGAGAGGGAAAGGGCATAGTGAGGGGAGGAAAAAAACATGTAATGTAGACAAAGAAGCTGACAAAGTCAATCAAAATGTATGCAATGAGAACAGGGGACATGCAGGCCGTATGCAGGAATTTCTGGGCGGAGTGTTTTATAAATGTGGACGGAAAAGATGTGAATGTACCCCTATGGTCCCCCAAGTAAGCAGGAAAATCAGCCCCAGCTTTCCTCCAGCTGGACAGAGCATGGGAGAAGGAGGCTCAGGCAGCGCACCACTCCTGCTTTCCCCTGGCACGCCAGAGCATGCTTACTTAGAGAGTCATGAGGGGTGCCTCCCCACATACAGGCCTGAGATGACTTCACAAGGTCCCTTCTGCTACTATGACTATTAAAAAAGCGCTGCTCAGGTATTTGTAAACTCGTCAAATAGTGAGAGAGTGATGCTCCCTGACAACTTAGATTACATGCTCTTTGGGACAAGGTCTCTCTTTCTGTTGAGTGTTTATACAGAGCCTAGCACAATGGGACCCTGATCCATGTTTAGAAAGCAGACCCAAGGCACAAATGAAATACAAACAACAAAGGACCCGGTCAGATATTTTTCATTGGAACATGTGTCAAAAAGGGTCAAGAGTAAGAGATAACACCAATAATGAAAAAGCAACCCACTATAAACTTCAACAGTTTAGCTAATACAAATGCCCATGATGTAGAGACACTGCACACCAGTACAAAGAGGACCTGCAATGGTGCAACATATCAGTGTTTCTCAACCAGTGGTATGAGTCCCCTTTAGGGTATTCGAGAGAAGTCTGGGGCAGGGGCAGCCCGTGACTATAGGTGGACTCCGTTGTTGCCTAAGGCGCCGCCTTCAACGGGGCACCCGGGGTGCCCGATGATGATGTCAGTCTATTGACAGCTCTGCAGGCGGGGGCACCAATCGTGCATTCTGCCTGGGGCACCAGCTGCTGCAGCCTGCTTCAGGCTGCTCTTGGTCTGGTGGGTACGTCAACACAACTGAAATTTGGAGAAAACTGAATTTTTGTTTTAAGGTTTACAGCACTTCTTTTTTTGTACTTTTTACACCCAAAAATTTCATCGCCCGCCTGGCTACAATTAAGTTGTTTAAACAAATGTTTTGCAATGGTAGAAAAAAAATGTTGTGTGTCTGAAAACTGTACATACTGGGGGTACTTTATTAAAAAAAAAAAGATTGAGAAACACTGCATTATATACTAGTAAGTTAGCAGAGCAAATCACCTTGTTGCAAGTTCCATCTTACCCTTAAGGGGCACATACAACCTGGAGTTTACCTCTATAGCTATTCTGGTATACTCCCCTGACTTAAAAAAAAAAAAAAAAAAGAGAGAGAGAGAAAGAGGAGACAGCAGTATAGAATAGTGGCACTCTGAGAAAAGCTGTTCAGAACAACGCAAATCAAAAGGGATCAATTGGAGTAACCAGTGTTCGTGTCCTGAATAAACAGATATAACCTCTTCTTGGTTCATATATGTAATTTCTATCAATGTTATCAAGAGATTTGCATGCATATTGAGAGAAGAATGTACCCTACCATTCCAAATAAATACAATTCAAGTTCTTGGAGTAGTATACGTGCTTCATATCTGACTCCAGAAGTGAGGGCCCACCTCAGAGAAAGAGTTGCTACATATTGAGGGGAGTTTTATTCAGGAACCAACAACAAGAGAATCACTGATGATTTTAACTACCATGACACAGGCATGAGGAGAGAGGTGGTTTCATGGGTAGGTAAGTAGCACATTAGGGCTGTGTCTACATTGGCGCTTTTGTGCAAAAACTTGCTGCTTGTCTACACTGGCCACGAGTTCTTGTGCAAATACACTGACGTTCTAATGTATGAAATCAGTGCTTCTTGCGCAAGAACTATGATGCTCCCACTCAGGAAGAAGCCCTCTTGTGCAGCTGTTCTTGCGCAAGAGGCCAGTGTAGACAGGCAACATGAATTTCTTGCGCAAGAAAGCCCTATGGTTAAAATGGCCATCAGAGCTTTCTTGCGCAAGAGAGCATCTACACTGGCAAGGATGCTCTTGCGCAAAAGCACATCTCTTGCACAAAAGCACACGTCAGTGTAGACGCTCTCTTCTGGAAGAGTTTTTGCACAAGAACTCTTCCGCAAAAGCGTTCTTGCGCAAGATCATGCCAATGTAGACGTAGCCTAGTAGTGGTTTCATGGGTAGGTAAGTAGCACTGTCCCCACTGCCTTGAAATGCACCCAGAAGCAAACAGTAAATCGGTACAGAACTTTTAAATATGGCTGTTATGTGCTTCGAGAACAGTTCACCTTGCACAGGTAAGAAGTATCCTGCAACATGCAGAAGCTTCCATGTGGTCTTCAAGGGAGAAGGGCTAACTATTGACCATTAGTTCCTGCCTCAGACAGAATCACAAGTTACAGGGGGAATATCTAAAACAGTCAACGCAGCCCTGTTCTACAACAGGATATTACAGTGTCTACTAGTACTTTAGACAAGAGCCTCCTTCGGACTCCAAAGTGGAATGCACTGAAGTAATGAGAAGACGACTCCCATTGACTTCTGCAGCCTGGGATAAAGCCATTGATTAGAAACTGTACTCAACCACAATGTAGTCTAGTGATGTGAAGCAATGTTTACTACACATGAGAAGGAAACAAAAGAACATAGTTCTTATTGCCTAAGCCAGCAACTCCTCCTACACATGTGCACTAATTCAGTGCACCACATAAGCCACTACTTTTATGGGGGTATTAAAAAAAAAACAAAAAAAATCAACTCTTTGGTTATATACCTAACATCTCATTCTCTAGGGGAAAATAATCCTATGAATGAAACTCATTTTTTGAAACAGACTTCCAATTTCTGAAAAAAATCTTTTTTAAAAAAAAGCAACACAAAGCACCCTAGAGCAGTATGAAATACACTAGTATCTACAGACATAGTAGAATTAGAAAAATCTTGAAACTATTCTCACCCAAAGAGTACAACAAACAGAACCAGGTGAAACTCTCATGATCTTTTCCCAAATGTCTTTTTCAGCTTAAGGTCACATAGGGTTGCTTGTTCTCAAATTTTGAACAAATTTCAAGTACTCAAAACTTAGCTAAGTTTCAAATAGTTCACAAGCAAAGCTATAAATTGACTGGGTCTGAAGTAGAGATGTAAAGGAGGAGACAATTAGTCAACTACCTGATAAGCCTAGGCTTATTGGGTAATCAAGTAGACTACTCACACACACACACCCTTACTGCCTCTATATCAGAGGCAGCAAGAGGGGTTGGGGAAGCAGGAGCCAGTGCTGGGGGGAGCCGGCTTGAAAGCTGGCTCCCTCCAGCACAGTACCTCCCATCTCGGGGTACTGCTGCCTCAATCAGAGACAGCAATGTGTGGGGTGGGAGAGGGGAACAGGAGGCTGCTCCAGCAGCAGCCCGTCTGTGGGAGATTCCAGCAGGGAGTTGGGACTACAGATTGTATTGATTACATGATTACCCAATTACCTGCCTCTTAACATCCTTAGTCTGAAGAAAAAGTTCACACTGCAGAAAACTGAAACCTAATTGTGTGTGAAACCTGAAGCCAACATTTCACCTGATTTCAATACAAAAGATTTAGTACTACTGCTCAAATACAGTACCATGGCTATTTTTCATTCTGCATCCTCTCAGCGCACAACCAGTTAGTAAAATATCCCACTCATGCTTCCCTAGCAGAACATATTGATACATTAATGACGAGCCCGTCTTGTACAGCTGAGGCGGGGAAACTCCAGCCTGGATGCCACACATAATTTAGCAGGGCTAGCTGCTGATGGGCCATCACACACTTTGTTTATCTGAGTATCCGCAGGCACAGAGCCCTGCAGCTCCCAGTGACTGCAGTTCGTCGTTCCTGGCCAATGGGAGATGCGGGAAGCAGTGGCCAGGCCTGCACCACTTCTCGTGGCTTTCCTTGGCCAGGAATGGCAAACAGTGGCCACTGGGAGCTGCAGGGCTCCATACTTGTGGACACTCAGCTAAACAAACAGTCTAGCTAACCTCGATGAGCTGAGTGTGGCCCGCAAGCTGGAGGTTCCCCACCCGTGTTGTACAGGGTGGCTTGAAAGTTATGGAATACATATTTTTCAAGGGGTTAACGCAATCCTAAATGAGGCCTCACCGTTGATGGTACTGGGGTTAATAATAATCAGTCACTAGTTAGAATTCCTGTAATGCAACATTCTTGTGTCCCTTTCATGACAATTTTTTTCATATCTTCTTTTGTTTGTGTAAAACTTTTTAAAAAGTTTTCATCAGTTTGGAATCAAGATGGAGACACTTTGTTATTATAATCTTTGAGGTTTTGTGAGGCGCCAAATTTGTCATCAATTGTAGACAGGCATTATTCATCAAAAGGACTAAATTCACAGTGAGAGTCAAGGTACAAAAGGTTCTTTGAGAGACTGAATTACAACAATTATTAATGATTTGTGATGCTACAGGAACAAACTGAAGCCTTGATTTCCCTTCTCTGAAACAAGTTTCCCATCACAGCAGTAAAATAAGCCACAGAGATGTAGAAATTTCTATGAAAGTTCCCACTCTCTAGTTTGAATTGTACAGGTATAGGCAAATTACAGTTAAAAGCATTTCAATGAAAAATCCTACCATCTTCAGAACAACTTCCAAGGATGTTCCATGTAGGTGGCAGTTCTTCATGAGCTATGGCCAGCATCACATCATGATCCAGTGATTGCAAATCTTCTACAGTTAGCCCAAACTTACTAAGCAGTGTCTGGTGACTAGTAGAAGTGACACAGTCAAAGTGGCTAATCAGAAAATGAGATAACTTGCAAGCCAGATTCTGCCTGTAAGTGACAGAAGAGCAGCCTAGGGTCACAGGTGAACATCCCTTCATGTACATGAACACAGAGACTGAAACTGTTTCTTGGCATCCATGGCCTGAAATATAAAGTAGATAAATCATTAACATGTTAACTTCTTCCAGAATATATATTGCTCTTTCTTCATCTCTTTATAAACTTAAAAAATACCTAGTTGCTTTATTTTACTTCCCTCCATTTAAATCCAGTTGTTAAAGGGAAACCTATCAATCACTTTTGATCTTAAATTTAAACCTGACTATACAGTTAATAAATATCCTCCCAGTTATTCTGATGTATTTGGGCGGGGGAGATGAGGTTAAATTATCTGCCTCTCATAACTGTTGTTCTTCACATGATTGCTCATGTCCATTCCAATAGGTGTGTGTATCCACTGCATGCACAACTGCTGGAGAATTTTTTTTTAGCGGTACCCATCAGGTTGGCTGTACATTCCCCAAGCGTGGCACCTAATGTGTCGACTATCCAATAAGCTTTTGCTTGTTGACTAGCCAATTAGTCGCTTACATCCCTAGTTTAAAAGGGCTTCTTCTGAGGTGCAGGGGTGTAGATCCTAGGGATTTTAGGGTTGCCCCAAAGTCCTTCAGGCTGTGCAGATGGGAGTTCATACTCTCTGCAAACACTCCTGAGCAGTTGTAGTAGTCGGGTCCTCTGGAGAAATGCCTGAGACCTGCAACCATGAGATGCACCTCAAGGTGGGGGACCAGCCTCTCCCAGTTTTCTTTTGTAATGAGATATCAGGAAAGCGAGAATAGAGTGGCATGCTCACCCCTGCCTGGTCCTGCAGGGAATGGTGCCAGTGTTCCTTTGTGGTATCTCTCCTCAGCAGCAACGGATCCCATACCAGATACCGAGGTCAGTGCACTGCTCACCACTGGAGCTGGTGCAAACTTTGGGGGCGGAGGTCTGCCTTCATTAGCAAGCACTTCCGGAGATGATCATGTTATTTCCTTGTCCTAGGCAAGAAGTTCTTACAAACAGGGCACTTTTCAATTTGATGGCCCTCTCTAAGGCACTTGAGGCATGAAAAGTGCTGATTGCCCTTGGGCATAGGCTTCCCATAGCTCTTGCAGGATTTTAAATCTCTGATACTACAGCATGCCCCCGTGTGGATCTGTAAATGGGGGGGGGAGGTACCCAAAGTAACTAACTACTACAATGATTAACTGAATGACGCGCAACTAACAATGGATACCAGTAACAGTGCTTACCAAGCCAGAGTTTAAGGAAGCTCCAACAGTAAGAAGGAACTGAGAGGACAGCAAGTCAGCAATGTCTTATCCACTGCACCATGAAAGTGCCACGCTGGAGTCGGGGGTCTGACAACCTCTATGGGCCCCAGGGTGAGGTGGGAAGGGCAGCTCCACTCTCCCAGAAGGGGCAGGGCCTCCAGAAAAAGGGCCAGAGCCAGGGCATCCAGCCCTCCATGCTGCTGTGAGCGCATCATGTCACCAGCCCTTAGAGCCAACCAGAGAGTGCAGCACTCTGGCAGTGATTTAAAGGGCTCGGGACTTTGGCTGCTACTGCTGCTACTGTGGCAGTCCCCATGCCCCAGGCCCCTTTGAATCACTGGGTTCCAAGGTAACTCACCCCTTGCTCCTCCTGTCAATGGACCTACTGTGGGCTCCACAGCCAATCTGAAGGGTACCACTAAGGGAAAATTCTGCAACGACTGTGCACAAGGCATGCACACACACCTATTGGAATGCACATGGGCAATCACTCGAAGAAGAACCAGACATACCAGTACTGAATACTTTAAAATGGTCTGTTTAAAACCACATCAGATTGCAGTAAGTGTTAAATGCCCTTATACAAAAGCATGAGGCAGGATAGGACATTTCAGCACCTACATAATTTAAATAAGTGAGAGATGTGAACAGCTAATTTAAATGATCTTTGTCCTAGAACTCCCCGGACTGTCTTGGTTCTACTCTGCAGAGTTCTCAACAATCAACAGCAGGACTGAGGATGGGGAGAAGGGCAGGTGGTCATTGGCTAACTGCATCTAAGCCTGGTTGCAGTTTGAATAGATCCCAGCATGCAGATTTTGGGGGCATGCACAGCCAGACACCACCAACCCCATATCCAGAGCACATCTGCTAGGTCACAGAATGTGTGTGTTTGGGGGTTGGAGAGAGACAGAATTAGGAGCAGTGAATGGACAGGGCATCAGATGTCATCAGCAGTATAGCAGCTGTTCAAATGTAAATTAAAGATGCAACAATCATCTGGACTTGACCATTACAACCTTCAGCATAGGACCAATATAGATCACAGACACAACTCTTTCCATACTTTCCTTCTGCCCCCTAACAAGGTAAGCCCATTTGTGACTGTTGTCACCAATCACAGAAGCAGTTTCTTAAGTAGAAAGCACGAAAAATGAGGACAGCAAAGAAAGGGATTCCTGAGGGACATGGAGTGGGAGCACTGGACATTTTTAACATGGATTTTATATCCACTGACCTCCCTGGAAGCTTTCCACAAATGTACATTGCTATTTATAAAACCACAGTTTTGACAAAATTGCAATTTCACATTTTTATTTATGGCTGGAATTTTCACAGGTTATCAATCACACTGTGTTAAGAGCCCACTCTCCTAGGCACATAACTCCCTCAGGCTCCTTTGAAAACCCCCAGGGTTAGTTTCCATGGTAGTCATTTATGTGAGCTGGCAAACTGATAGAAATACCTCTACAAGACTTGCACACTGCTCTTCTACATCTCACATGAGTGAATGCTGAAACCTACTGATAGTATTTTAAAGGATAGACAATGTAGGTATACACCTAATTTCTGCATACTAGTACCACAGTTGTTCATACAGATCAGATAAATACACAAAAATGGGCAAGCACATGGGGAACAGAGATAGCAATGGCCTTTAAACAAAAATGATACAAAGTACTTTTATTTGGCAATTTGCTAAGTAAAATTTTGTTACAATATATAGACTATTCTACTTTCAATCTTTGTTTTAATCTCCCATTGTTGAGTGTAGTCTATGACCTTATGTTTTTATTTGCTACTAGAGCTGTCAATTGACATGCATTAATGTCTGAGATCAATGCAGTCCAGGATTAACGCATTACATTTGTTAACGCATTAATCGCAGGCGTTAATGCTGCACTGCCCCTTTGAAGTGCTGCTGAGGCAGCGCAACACGGAGCCTGGGATCAGCTGGAGACTCCCCAGCTGACCTGGGGCTCCACTGCTCCTTTGAAATACACGTTTCAAAGAAGTAGCTGCCTTACAGCTGAGCTGCAGAACAACTGTGCTAAGGCTGCCCCTTTAAAATACCACTTCTACACACATTTCAAAGGGGCAGCCCTGGAGCCCCCAGGTTTTCCCTGGTTACTCCCCAACCCCTCCCTGACCCTTTTTTCTTTTTTTGCTTGACAAATTTTTGTCCGCGTGTATGTGTGTGTGGTTGGTTGGTGTTTTTGAGAAACCTTTTGACAACCCTACGGGCAAGCCGAACAGTTACCTGCGGCCACCAATTGGTTAGGACCAGCTCTGTTCATGGGTGACATAATATAATTCCAGAAGTCAAATGAACATGGGTGCAGTGTGAACAGCTGTTTTAGGGAAACTAATCACCATACCCTCACCCCTTCCGTGCTCACTGGACTCCAGCCCCCATTGTGACCACTGGTTCCTGCCCTAAGCTAGTGCCCCCCCTTGTTTTCCTCTAGAATACCAGGTGGCCAGACAGTGTAACCCCAGAGCACTGGTATAATGGCAAAAACAGCAGCCAGCAAGTTTTCCTACAACCAGAACTCCAGGGCTGGAGCACCTGGAGCTGGAAAATTAGTCAGCTGCTGTTTTTACCATTATGCTGGGCAGTGCAGCCTTGGGATGTGAGTGTAACCGTTTACATGGAGAACTGATGAGCCTGGGCTCATTGGTTAATGTGCACAGTTATATGCAGTCCCTCCCTTCCCCTCCTGCACTACTGCCTCTGTATCAGCAGTACTGGGGTGGGAGGCAAGAGCTGGTACATGGTAAGCCGCTTCCTCACCCCACACTGCTGCATAGCTTTTAAGCCAACTGCTCCCCATGCATACTGGCTCCAGCCTGCTCCCCAGTACAGGAGGCAGCAGCAGGGAACGGGGGCGGGGACTGCATGTAAGCGTGCACATTAATCAATGAGCGCAGGCACACTGGTTAACTATGTAAACGGTGACACTTTCACATCCCTAGTCTGCACCGCCCCATGTATCAGAAGTAGTGGATGGGGGGAGAACAGGCAGCAGCCGACTGCCCCCCTCCTCGTGTAAATGTGTAACCACTGAACTTTTCAGTGGTTACACGTTTACTTTAATAAACGTATTTTAACATCCCTAGTGCAGCCCCAGCCTTCTGGCCCCGGAGTACTAGGCTGTCAGCAAACAGAGCCCCAGCCCTCCCATGCCTGAAGCACCAGGAGGCTGGCAGCCATGGAAGAGCCAACCACCTGCAGAGGGAGAAGCAGGAAGGAGAATGGGGGCAGAATGTGAGTGGGCCTCCCCTTGCCTCCACTAGCCGCTGCCCATGCAAATAAGTATGGGGATTTCTCACCACACCAGGAACAAAAGATTTATTTGCTCCCTAACAAGGGTGTTTCCCATTCCTTTTTATTTCTTCCCCCTACAATCCAAAGGAACAACACAGAAAGGTCAAGGCCATAAAAAGAAGCATTTAAAATGCAGAGGCAGGTCTAGACCCTTAACCTGAACCCTGCCTCCTTGGATCTACCTCTCGCAGTACAATATCTTCACATCATTTGTCAAACAATAGAGTGCAGGCTAGAATTGTCCACAAAATCCCACAGAACAGCACACATGTAACCCAGACCTGGACAAATCGGGAAAATCCCCAGAGCAAGCCAAGACTGAATAATTGGAAGCTCTTAACCACACTACATCCTGGGATGGTTCACAGATTGACACAGTGGGATTCTGCAGGCTTCCCAAGTCCAGGATGTCCAGGTGCAAAAGACCAGGGCTAAGATTTGGCTTGTTTTGTAGAAGTCACAAAGGCTTAATCATCAAGCCACACCTGAAGACCACATGCATTGCCCTGCTCCCCCACTGCAAACAATATACTGTATAACATTGCAAAAGGCACAAGAGGTGGCAAAAGGCACAAATTAACCACTCAAACTCATCCCCAAAGTCCACCCCACTGCACCATGTGTCCCATTAGAAAAACTTAATAAGACAACACAACTATTTTGAAAAATCAGGTTTCCATTCACATCAAAAAAGGAAAGTGGGAGTAGAAAGAGAAAAAATTGAAACAACCACCATGCTCACCTGGAATGATGGACTGCAGAGCATTATTATTAATTCGCTCAGCAAATGTTATATGTCTCTGAGTTGATCCATCGTAAACAAAGTAAAATTCAGCATCTTCTGGGAGGTAAATATCTTTGTCAAACTTTGCTTGTATAGTCATCTGTCCCTGAAAAAGGAATATAACTTTATACATATACATACCCAGCAGTATTCTAACAGCCAATAAACCCAGTAATATATATTTCAGATTGTAAAAGTTTACTGGTTATTTTTCAATTCTGCAAGAGTAGTACAAATAAAAATCTGCTTTTATCCATCCTTGTTCAGATGGCAATACTATATTAAACTGTAATAGATAGGATTATTTTTTACAACTATTTAAAAAACTCCTGTAGTCTCAATTCATAACTTTAGAAGAATATCAAACTTTTAACCAAGCACAAATAGGTGTGTCAAAATAAGTAGGCCAATCAACCAGTGTATTTTAACATATGAGAACATCTATTAAAATATTAAATCTCTGCATTCTGAAATACATTTTATGCTAACTTACATCAAAAATTTCTTCAAATGAAATAACGTTATTGCTGACACTTGATGACAAAAGTATTAATATATATATATATATATATGCGCAACAATAGTACAATATAAAAAATAATAGGTCCCAGAGATAGCTGCCCTTTTATTTTATTTTTTAAATAATCAATAGAAAACAACATGCCAAGAAAAATCCACCATACAATAGCTTAAAAAAACACAGGAAAAGGATCTAAAAGGAGCAAACAATAACAAAATGTCTGCAATGTCTGAGAGGAAATTTAGATGAAGTTGCATTTCCTAAAAGAGAAGAACAGCTTGCTTTGCAAGGACTGCTGGTTGCTATGGTTACTTTTAATAAGCCACTGACAGAAATGTCCTAACATGACGCTAAATGCATGTTTTATGGAAAACAAATTGCATTAAAACATCAAAATCTTTCATACTTCAAAAGGATATCCAATCTGTATCTACTGAAATCAGGTTCCCGAGTGAGTGATCTAGAAGAGAACTTTCATGAGAGTTCGATTATGACCATTTACACTGACACAATATAAATGTAATATTTTTATTGTTTCCCTTAACTCAGATTTCCTCTGGTGGTTTGTAATCATCACTGAAGCACAGTATTAGAAGTGCCTACATAAACATCGGTCCCCCTGCGCTGACCACTCCTCTTGGTTTTCACTTTAATTTATTTCTGTGCCTCAGTTCCAAAGCAGAATCCAAGAAGTGCCTCTTACATAGGGGCTCCCACCGTACCTCACCTCTGACCAAGTCACTGGTGTGGGCTGTCACCAACTCCTCACTCAGACTCGCCTGAATCCTGAGTTTTGTTTCCTTTCTCTCTGGAAATGGCTTATGATGGTTATGAGTTCACAAGTGTCTTAAATAAACCCAGGTGTATGGAATTTAAATAAAACTAAAGCACATAGTGTCAGACTAAATGTGAGCAAAATTTGAAGTCTAGCACACTAAGGCCTGCTCTACACTATAAAGCTAGATTAGGTGAAGGCACCTTGCATCAGCTTGGCTATGACGGGTCTACACTTACATTTAATGTTTTGAAATGCCTTTTCCTGACTGTCCAGCCAGGGGAGCACACTCTTCCTTTGCTGTGTACAAGTGCTCAGGCCTAACTGACCACACCATTGCACAGTCCATGCATGCTCGAGCCTGGAGCAGACAGAGAGATTGTCTCTCATGGGCCTGAGCCAGTGCAGGCAAAGCTAAGGATCAGCTGTAGAAACATGGACACCCATAAGCAGATTGCATGGGGGATGCAGGAAAAAGGTTATGGCAGGAGTCAGCAGCAGAACCAAGTGAAAGCCAAGGAACTGCAGCAGGCACATCAGAAGGCCAGGGAGGCCAACAGTCGAGGCCACAGCTCCATTCCCTGCTAAGATGCAAACCTGCTGCTTTTACAAAATGCTCCATGCCACACGTGGGGGAGACCCACAACCACCTTCAATGCCGCTCTGAATACTTCTGAGTAGCCTGAGTCTCAGGTCCCTGGCATGAATAGCAAGGATCAGGAGGAGGTAGACGAGGAAGAGGTGAGGATGAGGGATTGGTGCCAGAGGGGGTCCAGCTGCAAAACAAGCCAGTAAACATTTAAGATTCTGCCTCAGTCCAGTTGGTTATGCACAGATGAGCCCAATACAGGGGAAGGAATCTGGAGTAAGTGTGCCAATTTACTTATTTTAGTGATGGTGTCCTCAACAGGACACGGCCATCAACTTTTCATTAATGTACTCCTCCTAAAAGAGGTAGCAATACAACAAAGAGAACTAGTGTTATCTGCTTTTCATTCCCATATACTGTTAGGCAAAGGGAATTATGCAAAACACAGGGATGTCCCTGGAGTCCTCCTGAGAGACCATTATGAAACTTTCACAGAGGTGCTCTGCAATCCTCTTCCAAAGGTTTCAAGGGATGACAGCCTTATTTCTGCCTCCGCAGCAGGACACTTTCCTGTGCCAGCCAGCGACAGCTTTGGAAGTATTCAGTGACACTGCCCTATATTTATAGTTTCATGCAACCAAGCAATGTTCTCCTCATTTCTCTCATATCGGCAAGCCCTATTCAACATGGCAGGTGCTGTCAGTTGGTGCCCTGCTTGGGACCTACAGATTCAATTAGAGGCAATGCATGGAGGGAAACAGAGGGGGGTCATGTCCCCAGAAACACTGTGGGTGGGAGGAACAAGGGGCCAGAGCCTCTGGGTGGCCCAGGAGATTAGCAGGGTGACCTGGCACCTACAGCAAGATTTACCACCACCACCACCACCACCCTCCCAGTCACTAGTAGTGATGGGGAAAGCAGCTCCACTCCCCTGGCTCCCTGCCACGTTGCTTGGGGAGGGGACGGAATCATCCCCTTCTCCTTCCCTCCGCACTCACTGGTAGGAAGCGGAACAACATGCCTGGGAGCGGGTTGAGCAGAGGACCACATCACTCCACTTCCCCCCACTGATGCCGGTGAGTGCAGGTGGACCCTTGCTGTCGGCACCAGGCCACCACTAGTCCACCAGGGCCACATCACTCGGGGGAGGCAGCTTGGGAGAAGAGGCAGGGCAGGAGTGGAGCAGAGGTGGGGAAGAGGTGCAGAGTAGGGGCAGGGTCTGCAGTGTTGTTCCAGCCCTCTCCCCAGGCTAGAAGTGGCACAGGGAGGAGCGGCCCCCATGTTCTTCCTCACCAGTCGTCCCTGGATTCAATCTCAGACTTACTCCCTTTGCAGCCCATGGAGAACTGCAGTATAGCATCTCTCTACATGTCCCCCTCCAATATTCTACAGGACACCCCGGCCTCTACCACACTCCAGGTCATTAAGGACAACCACAGCTTCTCATACACTGACTTGTGAGAGCTATGGTTGATGCATGTGTAGCTAAAATGGACCTAAAGATTCCTGCCCCTTCTCTAACCTCTGTGATAAGTGTATTAGGATTTTAATATCTGTGTTTTTAACTTTCACAGAAGTGGGTTTGTTTTGTTTTGAAGTATTGTCATTACTCAATCATCATAGAATACTAGGACTGGAAGGGACCTCGAGAGGTCATCGAGTCCAGTCCCCTGCCCCCATGGCAGGACCAAATACTGTCTAGACCATCCCTGATAGACATTTATCTAACCTACTCTTAAATATCTCCAGAGATGGGGATTCCACAACCTCCCTGGGCAATTTATTCCAGTGTTTAACTACCCTGACAGTTAGGAACTTTTTCCTAACGTCCAACCTAAACCTCCCTTGCTGCAGTTTAAGCCCATTGCTTCTTGTTCTAGCCTCAGAGGCCAAGATGAACAAGTTTTCTCCCTCCTCCTTATGACACCCTTTTAGATACCTGAAAACGGCTATCAAGTCCCCCCTCAGTCTTCTCTTTGCTAAATTAAACAAACACAATTCTTTCAGCCTTCCTTCATAGGTCATGTTCTCTAGACCTTTAATCAGTTTTGTTGCTCTTCTCTGGACCCTCTCCAATTTTCTCTTTAAAAAAATAACTTCATTAGTTCCCAACATATGCTGCAGAATGCCTGCTGGCAGTGAAAGCCTACTGACAACTCATAGGATAAGAGATGCATGCTATGATATAATCATAAATGAACAGCAAACACCATAAAATTAATAGATGCTTTGAGAGTGTTATATTCGTAGACGTGCATCAAGCACCATATAATTTCTAGCAGGCCTCCAAATGAGAGGAGCCAGATAGAGCATAGTACACCACAATGCATTACTGTGGCTCACTGTTAAAGTGCTCTTTCAAAGCCCCCTATCTGTGATGGGTCATTGTACAGCTGTTTAAACTCAGCAGACAGCTGCTCAACCTTGCCCTCTACCCCATGGCAACTTCATCCGCTTTACATCACAGATATTATGCAGGACACGGCAGGCAACTGTAATCATTGGACTACTTTTCTCACGGAGATATAATGTTGTTAGTAAACATCAGCATCTCTTCAATCTACTAGAAGCCAATTCAGATGCCATTCTGCACCTGCTAAGCCTATATACGAATCTTCCCTTGATGTTGTCAAAGGGATGTTGTCTGGCTTTGTGAGCCACAGTACTAGAGATAGGCTGGGTTCCCATAGGATAACTATTGACATTTTAGGATCACCAATGGTAATTCACCAATCAGGACAGAAAGGCCCTGGCTGTCTTTCTGAACAGTCTTGAGTTCTTAAAAATTCAGGCGGCATGCACTTTTATAAAGCAATCAATACTGATATCAGTGAAGCATCCCCGATGACCGCTTGCAACTGCATAACCATATAAAAACAGCCCTTTCTATTGGTGTACTCTATGGCAAAGTTGTCTGGTGGCAAAATAGGGTTGCACATCATGTCCAGGGATCGATAAATACACTCGCCCGCATAGATTTTACCAGCTGGTGAGTGCAGGGGCAGACTGGCCCAGTGGGCCATTGTGACAGGCTGGCCGAAGCCCGCACTATGGGCAGCACAGTCCCATCCAATCCACCGGCCAGTGGAGGAGCAGAGCGCCGCTGGAAAGGGGGAAGTGAGGCAATTCTCAGCGCCTGGCTGCCTGCATGCAGCTCCGGCACAAGGAAGTGGGGCACAAGGCAGAGGGCAGGATGCCAGCAGACACCAAGGATGCTGGCGTGATGTGGCATCCTGACATTATGGCAAGTGACCACTGGATTCAAAAAGGCTCCGGCAACCCTGCAAAGTGGAAGGCAGAAGCCACGTAGGGCAGGGGCAGAGGCTTGGGCTGTGCGGAAGGAAGGGAAGGGAAGGGAAGGGAAGGGAAGGGAAGGGAAGGGAAGGGAAGGGAAGGGAAGAAGATATGGGGAAGGAGCTTGTGCTGAGGGGAGGAGGTCAGGAGGGCTACGTCTACACTGGCCCCAAATTCCGGAAAAGGGACGCAAATCAGGTAAGCCAGGATAGGGAAATCCGCAGGGGATTTAAATATCCCCCGCGGATTTAAATAAACATGTCCGCCGCTTTTTTTCCCGGCTTGGGGAAAAGCCGGAATAAAAGCGTCTAGACTGGCGCGATCCTCCGGAATAAAGCCCTTTTCCGGAGGATCTCTTATTCCTACCAATAATTTTGAATTGGTTCTTGCAATCCCAGAGCAGTCTGCTCCCTAGGAAATAATCGTATCCCGGATATTCCCTATTACGATCTGAAAAATTAGCATGCCCCTTCCGGAAAAGGGGCCAATGTAGACGAGCCCACTCAGTCTGAAGACCCAAAAAGCTTTTGGTTCAATTCAGGATTGAGTCTGAAATTCAGTTTTCCTTACTTTATGAGAAGTTGGGGGAATTTAAGACAAAGTGAGGCTCAGACCTTTTAACATTCTAGTGATCTCTTGTCAATCCCGACATAGTTGCTCTTCTCCAGCTCTAGCAGGTTTCGCTTATTCTCCCTTCCCTTTGCTCATGGGCAGTGCCCTTTTGAGCAGGAGAAGGCCCAGCTGTTCCCGTACAGTGCTGAGTCTTTCTGCTGACTGCTTTGATCAGTGTGTAGAGCAGGGGTAGGCAATAATTTTTTCCTAGCGGCTACTTCAAAAATTTTTCAAATTTTTGAAGTAGCTCTGGGCCACCTCGGAAGGGGCAGGGCCTAAACGGGAAGGGACAGGGCTACCCCACCCCCAGACTATGATTGGTCTGGGGGTGGGGAAACCCCTTTGCCCCCCTTCCAACTAGGCACCCATGCCCTGGAAGAGGCTTGGCACGCTCCCCCATCCCCAGGCCAATCAAGGCTTTGGGGCAGGCGAGTGTGGGAAGCCTCCTCCTGCCCTACGAGGAACATGTGGGATCTGATTGGCCTGGGAGCAGGGGAGTGCGCAAAGCCTCCTCCGCTCTCTCTCGCCCTCTGAGCAGCGCACTGTGCTTCAAAGCGCCATGTGCTCCTGGAGGGCAGGAGGAGGGTGGTGCTTTGAAGTGCCACACGCTCCTCAAAGGGCAGGGGTAGAGTGGAGAAGACTTTGGGCGCTTCCCTGCCCCCAGGTCCTAATTGGCCTGGGGGCAGAGGAACAGCAGGGCCTCCCTGGGCCAGATTCACCTGCTTGGATGTGGCCGGATGTGGCCCGTGTAGGCCCTTTTGCCCACCCCTGTGTAGAGGGAGCTGACGAATGAACAGCTCATTAAGCATCCTGAGGGATGAACGGCTGCTCTTACGTTGTTGGTGGCAGATGTTTGGAGTTCCCTGGTTTGAAAATTCAGAGGCTTTCACCAAACCAGAGGCTCAGAACTTGGTGTTCTAGGGAACCTGCCTTAATCTACTGCTGGCAAGAACCAGTTTGCCCATCCCTGTGGTAAATCACCATCCAGTTCCTCACAGAGACTAAATAAATCTATATGTGTGAAAAACCTGTTTTTCTATTAGATTAAAAGAAAGAAAATGCCTGGCTCTATAAATCCTGTTAGAGGCATAAACCCTTCTAATCTCTTCTTTGGCTCCAGTGCCACGGCAGCATTTTCACTAATATGAGGTGTGCTCTGTTTAAGCCCCAGATTCAGGAAATGTGTGTCACAATTGCTTAGTCATGGATTTAATATGTTTAGAATTTGGCACATATCTGCATAAATGCTCAGAATTTTAACCCTGCTCACACTCTGTCCATTCCTTTTGGTGTCCTAAAACTCTTTGGGCGTTTATGTACTTGGATGCACAAATTATGAAGCTCTTTCTTTGGTGCTGTGTGAAAATCTCTTTGCCTCTGTATTTTCTGCCATGCATTTGTCTGGAGGCAAGCTCTGTTTTCAATTACAAGGAAGGGAAGTCAATAGAATTGCTCCTGATTTATATTAGTACTATTAGTGCATTATAATCAGAATTCTGTCAATTATGTACATATATTTAAAACTGTAACTCTTGCTTCTCAGGTGGAGAAACTATATTAATAGTTTGCAGTAATATTTTAATTGGATTTAAACAATGCAGTCCTGTTTAACTCTTGGTGATGCTCTTTGTTATTTTAGAGAGACCATGCTTAAAATCATAGAGTGAAATCTTGGTACCTTAAGTCGAGGGCAAATCTCCCATTCACTTTGAAGAAGGCCAGGATTTCACCCATCTTCTCTAAATGTTATGGCTTCTTTTATTAAACATATTTGAATGACAGCAGGTGATCTGTGTCTTAATCTGTATCTGTTCGAGCTGATGCCAAGGGGCTTAGAGAAGTTCTAAAGGAGATGGCCTTGTTGATTCCTGCCTGTGCTACTGTGGGAATTTGCCTCCATCTACTGTGTATCCAAATGGTTTGTAAGCTAAGAGTCTGCTTGAATTCCAGGTGACACTGGTGGTCAACACAGCCTTTTCTTACTTGCATCTTGTTAGGCATTTGCAAAGCTTTCTATAAATCCAAACAGTATCACTGTGATCAGTGACTTTGTGGCTTCTATATTGGATTACTGCAACATTGTACTCTGTATGGAGACTAGCTTGAGGACTGTCTAGAAGTTGCTATAGCTTGTACAGAATGTGACAGCGCTTGGGCTTGCTTGCAGGAAACCTGTCTAAAACTGCCGTCTGAAAGCTCCCTGACTTCTGTGTTTCTAGTTCTGATTTTGTTGCATGAAATTCCATATGCTTGGAGCCCTGCCAGTCTGAGAGACCTCCTCTCTCACCATGTGGTCCCAGGGCAGCTGAAGCGCTCAGGTTAAAGTCCCTGGATGGAGACATATGAAGGATGATGGCAAGATATTTTCTGTGGGTGCGTCAGGAGTTTGTTTCCTCTTAGGTCTGCCAGGCCTAACTTTGGAGTATTAAGGTATGATGCAAGCCCCTTTTCCTAGGCATTTGGCTAAGAGACTGAGGAACAGGAGGGCAGAGGCCTGAGTTTATTTGATGGATGCTGGGGGTGGAATAGGTATGTTAGATATGTTGATTAAATGTGTTTATATATATGAACACATGAATAGTGAAGATCTACTGGTACCATTTAATCAGGAAACAACGTAGATGTGCTTGGCAGGGTAAAAGGAAAGAGAGAGAATTTGAATCAAGAGACAAATGGACTTGTGAAAGTAGTGTGAAGAGGGTATGTGATCAATTTACTAAGCACCATGCAAGTTCTTTGGAATCTGGCCAAGAGAAGTTCTGTGCTGTCCACAATATCAAAGCTGCTTTGTATTCAGGCTACTTGGCTAGTTTTTCAGTAGAGGAGAGTTCTGTGTGGCTTTTTTAAATTTAAGGTTTTGGTACTTAGCAAGAACATTAGTAGTTTTAGATCACTTCTGTATCTTAAAAATGTACCCCTGGGGAAGAATAAATATCTCCATAAGAAAAACTGTTCAGCTATAGTGTTTAAAACAGACCTTAAAATATTCTTGGTTTTCAAGATAGACATCTGCCTACAAGTTTAAGGTTCACAGCATGGGATCTTTCCTCTCAGCTTTCCTCTCTATCAGAATAGAGAGAAGTGGAAGTTCTGAAACCATTGAAAACTTGGTGCAGCCTCAAAGGAGTATTGGTTCAACAGAAGTAAAAGAGGCTATAATAATTGTGCAAAATAATTTTCAAAATAATAATTGTAATGCACAATGACAAATATAGAACATATCTTGAGAGTGAAAATATCAGATAAAATATTTTATACTCTTTTAATTACAGTTTTAATTAAGTGAAGATTAACTTTTTAAACTTCTTTTCTTTAGGTCTCCAAACCCTACATGCACATTACCCCCCATAAGCAATAACAACTTGTTTTACAGATTGTATTTTAAAATAAGTCAGTCATTTGAAGTATCAGTTTCATGTACTGTATGTGCAATATAACTTTTCTGTTCTTTTCACTGTTGTGTAGTGATTTGTTAGGACTGAATTGCATCCTTTAAATATTAAAAAACCTGGCTTCACTCACTTTGAACTGTAAAGCTCATAGGTTGAGGCATGATATGCTGTAGTTCAACCAGGAGTAATGGACTAGATGCAGAAATCACTAGTGAAGTGCCTTCATAAGGCTCAAGAAGGGGGTTACGAATGGCAGCTTATAAATAGTGTGGTGGCAACTGTTCTCAAATCGTTTTCTTTCCAGATTCTAACAGATAAGAAGCACCGGCAGTATTCAAAACATCCCCTGCAAACAGTTGGAAAGGAAATTTTGGGGTGTGAATTTGTTGTGTAATTTTCACCTTTGTAGTTTTGCCACATGTTCGCCTGGATGATTGGGTAAGTGGGGAAATGGTGCCAAGAGATAAGTACTTCAGCGCTCATAAGCATAACTATAATCCAGCCATGGCAGAAGAAAGATGGTAGGCAATGGAAGTGTTTAATTAGTCTGCAAATGTATTCACTTAAAGTAAATGTGAGTACATATTAGGGATGTAAAAGGTTAAACTGTTAACTGGTTACCTGGTAAGGAAACAGCTGAACCAGGTTAAGGAGGGGGACAGCCCAACCAGCAACCAGATGGAATGGTATTTATACCCTATAGTCCCAAGAAACTCTTTCATTTGCTTTGGGATGGCAGCATCTGCCTTCTGACCTTTTAAATTAGTATGCTTACCAAGGAACTGGAGGCCCCAGCCAGCAAGAACAGCCTGTCCGCCCATGGTGGCTCAGCCAGCAGGACCCTGGCCATGGCAGGGCAAAACAGCCCCTGTCACCTGGAGTGGGGATGGTCTGGAGCAGCCCCTACTGGCTAGGATGGGGCAGGATCAGAGCAGCCACCACCAGCTGGGGCAGGGCGGGGCTGGGCTGGGCTGAACTCCTGCTGTATTATGACTAATGTTTATAACCAGCTAAATGATTTGTTTAACTATTTTAGTGGGTTTTTACATCCTTAGTACCTGGCTATAAATTGAATGGTGTGAGTCATCATCATTTCCTTAAGCATTTTCATGTAATCCACAGCCTGGTCCCAGCTATGCCATTGCTGTGACTCCAAATCATAGAACACTAGAATTGGAAGGGACCTCGAGAGGTCATTGAGTCCAGTCTCCTGCCCTCACAGCAGGACCCATTAGACCATCCCTGACAGATGTCTAACCTGCTTTTAAATATCTCTAGGGATGGAAATTCAACAACCTCCCTAGGCAGTTAGGAAGTTTTTCCTCATGTCCAACCTAAACCTCCCTTGCTGCAATTTAAGCCCATTGCTTCTTGTCCTGTCCTCAGAGGCCAAGGGGAACAGTTTTTCTCCCTCCTCCTTATACCACCCTTTTAGATACGTGAAAACTGCTATCATGTCCCCTCTCAGTCTTCTCTTTTCTAAACTAAACAAGCCCAGTTATTTCAGTCTTCCCTCATAGGTTATGTTTACTAGACCTTTAATCATTCTTGTTGCTCTTCTCTGGACCTTCTCCACATCTTTCTTGAAATGTGGTCAGCACAGAGTAGAGCGGAAGAATGACTTCTCGTGTCTTGCTCACAGCCCTCTTATTAACGCATCCCAGAATCATGTTTGCTTTTTTTTTTTTTTTGCAACATCACACTGTTGATTCATGTTTAACTTGTTGTCCACTATGAGTCCTAAATCCCTTTCAGCAGTACTCCTTCCTAGACAATCACTTCCTATTCTGTATGTTTGAAACTGATTGTTCCTTCCTAAGTGGAGTACTTTGCATTTGTCCTTCTTAAACTTCATCCTGTTTACCTCAGACAATTTCTCTAGTTTATCCAGATCATTTTGAATTTTGATCCCATCCTCCAAAGCACTTGCAACCCCTCCCAGCTTGGTATCATCTGTAAACTTAATAATCGTACTCTCTATGCCATCATCTAAATCAGCTGTTCTCAAACTTTTTGGGCTCCGGAGTCCTTACATGCGTAAAAATTTATGCGGAGCCCCAGCGGTCCACTGATTGTATGTGTTGTACCTATCGATGTTTCCAGTTTGTCAACTTCGCAGAGCCATGGGGATGTCTCTTGGAGCCCTGGGGCTCTGCGGAGCACAGCTTGAGAAACACTGATCTAAATCATTGATGAAGATATTGAACAGAACTGGCCCCAAAACAGATCCTTGCGGAACCCCACTTGTTATGCCCTTCCAGCAGGATTGTGAACCATTAATAAGTACTCTCTGAGAACGGTTATCCAGCCAGTTATGCACCCACCTTCTAATAGTCCCTTTCAGGTTATATTTCCCTAGTTTATTGATGATAAGGTCATGCAAGACCATGTCAAATGCCTTACTAAAGTCTAGGTCAGGGCTATACAACACATGGCCTGTGGGCTGCATGTGGCCCGCGGTACAGTTTGCTTTTATGCGGGGCTCAACACACAGCCTGCGGGAGGGGTTCTTTGAACATGGCCTCCACTGGGATCTTGTTCCACAATGGCGAGTCAATATATAATGGCCTTCTGTTGATATGCATTTTAGTAGTTAAATTCCTGGACTTTCATTCCAAAATGAGGTTTACCAACATCGGAAAAAGCCCTCCGTTATTTTTATTTTCTTTTGAAATAACTCAATTGCTGTGTGGATGCTAATATTGCTTTTCCAGAATAATGGCCGTTATTCAAGAATAACAGTGCAGTGTAGATGCACCCAAAGTGTAACTAACATAGCTTTAACTTTACTACAAACTCATCAAAGCTAAGATGGAAAAATTAAGCATGTCTATAGCACAGAAAATGCACCTTATAAAATATAGACTACAGTAAGGCCCGTAGATCACATAGGCTAATGCAGGACAGCAGTCCAGATAAAAGAAGGTTTATTCAGTCCTTGATGAGACCAGTAAAAGAGGAGTTGTCTTGTAGACAAGAAGTGTGAAAGTGTGCTGTGCAAAAGAGAAGCATGACAAAAGGTACAATAGTAAGAGTAGATGTGACCAGAGGAGCAGGTTGAGAGCAGCACGGAGAGACATGGTGAATAGAAGGAAATGAACTGAAATGTAGAAGGGACATAATTATGTAACTTTGAAGAGGAGTAAAAGGTGCTTGTATGAAGCAGTAAGAGAAAAAACAAGGGAAGGGATTCAAGGTGGTGAGTAGTGATAACATGGCTGGAGCAGTGGGAGATTCAAATTATATTAGCATTATTTTGATTAGACTCAGGTGGGAAGAGGACAGGGATGGTGTGACTGGAAAAATAAATATTTACTGTAATCAAGAGACAAAACTGGTAAGATAGACATTGATTTTTACCAAAAGGAATAAAGAATAAAAATAGATTTTTGTGTTATTTAAGCAGGAAAATAGAATCTGGATGTAAAGGGAGGAAAGAGATGTTTGAGACTTGTATGTGAAGTATCTGGATCCAATGACACACCAAAAAAATCACCAGAAAATCTGAGGCTCCAGTTCCTCCTCTAAAATCTCACTTTCCCTACCATCCAGCATTTTCTGTAGAAACACATAGTGAAGTCATCATACAGGCAATCCCCAAATTACATGGATCCGACTTACATCAGATCCCTACTTACAAACGGGGTGAGGCAACCCCGCACTAGCTGCTTCCCCCCAGCAGACCAGGGAGACGCGAAGCTAGCGCCCCCTCCCCCCCCCCAGCAGACCAGGGAGACGCGGAGCGGCTTTTCTCAGCAGACACCTCAGCTTGAGAATAAAGGACTGAGGGAAGTGAGGTGTGGGAGAATAAAACTGAGCTCTGGAGAAATGTTTGGCTAGAGTTTCCCCTACAATATGTACCAGTTCCGACTTGCATACAAATTCAACTTAAGAACAAACCTACAGTCCCTATCTTGTACGTAACCCGAGGACTGCCTGTATTACAGGATTTTCCAACTGAACAATGTAGCTAATAAGATGAATGCTTATGAAATCTTTTCTTAGAATGTTAAGCAGATTCTTCCTCTTTAAGATATAAGCCAGGAACAATCAGTATCTTATTATACATCCTTCAGCTGTCCACTGCGCTCTCTGTCTTTTTCCCCCTTCCTTTTTTTGTTTGGCTTAGTTGTCATTAAAATTCTGAGTATCAATCCTGTGAATCAAATAATGCTGCTTAATATTCCCTATATCTTCCTTTTATCTTTATGAATCTAAGGCTATGTCTACAGTGGTGGCTTCTTGCGCAAGAAAATCTTGCGCAAGTGTTCTTGTGCAAGAACTCTTGCACAAGAAAACGTCCACACTGCCATGTGGATGATGTGCTTTGCGCAAGAGCATCCATGGCAGTGTGGACGCTCTCTTGCGCAAGAAAGCTATGATGGCCATTTTAGCCATAGGGCTTTCTTGCGCAAGAAATCCCTGCCGAGCGTCCACACTGTCCTCTTGCGCAAGAGCTCTTGTACAAGAGGGCTTACACCTGTTAAAAAAGAACATAGTTCTTGCGCAAGAAGCCCTCTTACCACGCCGTACTGTAAATTTCCTTGCTCAAGGGCAGGCAGGCAGTGTGGACACTCTGTGGATTCTTGCGCAAGAATGGCCATTCTTGCGCAAGAAGCTGCGAGTGTAGATATAGCCTAAGTGTTTTAAAAGAAAAGAACTACGTTGAGCACGGGATGCAATAAAAAGTGCATTTTAAAATTAGAGTAGAGAGATGGGAAGTGGTGTTATGCAGTCTCCCTTGTTCCAGTCTGCTGCTGCAAAGTGAGTAGAACTGGTCTGCTGGCCGCACCTAAGAGTAATCCCCTGGTGTGCATAGAATTTACCCAGGGAAAAGAGGACAGGTGAACGGGACACAGCTGAAGCTTCCCTGTATTCCTGTGATTCCCCTAGATCAGCCCTTAGAAGACACAGGAATTCAGGTGTAACTTAGAGCACACTGTGGGATGCTTTGCATTATGCCAGGGACTAGTTTGGTCTCTATCCCCCCATCCAGAGATGTGAGTCAGAGATTTGGGGCTCATGACTAAAACAGGAATGTTCACACTAAACATCAGCAGTTTGCTGAATATAAACAAAGGAGTAGAAGCCAAAGGAAAGTAGGAGCCCTGATAAGTGAACAGATTGAGGTATCTGTTAGCATGAGAAATAGACATGTCTGTTTATAAGGCATGTGTACACAACAAACTTTTGCTGACACAGGTTACTTTGGTATAAGCTGCTGTAGTTAGTAGATGGCTTGTCTGCTCCTTGCATTGGCACTTCACGTATTCACTAGGAGTGCTTGTTTTAGTGCACGGTGTGGTGCCTCATGGGTAAGTTTGAAAAGTTCTGGGGCAGAAATGAATCATGCAGGGGTTACTGGGACTGCAGACTCAAGTTTCAATCATGCTACTTTCTCCATCCAGTACTGTCAACCTATCTCATGTTTTTCATTCTGGTTTTGAAAATCTCACAAACCTGAGTGGGTCTTGTTGCTGTCCACTGTCTCTGACAGAGGCATGGAGTCTGCACAGCTCTGCACTATTGCCATGAATACTTCAAGAACATGACATGTGATCCTCGGTTATTTGCAGAACCACAGGGATATGATTCATACTTTGAAGTAGGAATAAGAGATCCTCCGGAAAAGGGCTTTTTTCTGGAGGATCGGGCCGGATCGGGGCCAGTGTAGACGCTCTTTTCCGGCTTTTCTAAAAGCCGGAAAAAAGCGGCGGACATTTTTATTTAAATGCCACGGGGGATATTTAAATCCCCCGCGGATTTCCCTATTACGACCTGTCAAATTAGCATGCCCCTTCCGGAAAAGGGGCCAATGTAGACGTAGCCAGTGGGTTATACTGTAATCTTCCTTTCCTCCTTCCTTTCTCTTTGCTTCACCCTCCTTTGGTTGAAAGAAATGGAATGCAAAAGTGATGGTCACTTTGTTGTTCTTGAGTAGGGTTGCTATCTGTCCAGGTGTTCCCAGAATTGCCCCTTTCTGAGATAGGTGTCCCAAGAAAACTGTAAAATGCTCAGTATATATTGCCAACTGTCTAGCTCTATGGGATCATCCTGGATGTCCTTTTTGGGGAGGAGGGGGGACTGGACTACAGATGTAACAACCCTTGAGTGTGCAATGCAAGTTGACTGCCAAAGGGTTGCTACCGCTGGACTTAGTCCCGATCAACTTCACGTGCGAACACTTCTATTCAAAAACAAGAATACCTTGTTCCTATCTATCATAACCTAATGCCATACATATGGAAGAAGAGTCACCACAAACAGAGTTAATCAGGAACGGTTCCACATATACACAGATCCTTACTCTGAAAATTAAACATTTGGTTCCCATTCATATTTGCTGGAATATTTGCCCGCTGCCTGGACAAATCTAGCCTTCACTGTCTAAGAAGACAATTACACTTCTATTGATATGTCCCAAGTATGAGACCTAAAACTACCCAAAAAAGTCTTTACTAAACCACATAAAGGAGGACTGTTCTTTTAGGTATAGCTTGAGGCATTATATAGAAGCTTTGAAGATTTTAAGAAAAGTATCCTCTCAACCTTACATGAACCTCTAATGGTGATAAGACACCCTGTAAACTCACTGTGGTAGGCTGTAAGGAAGATATAGCTCTATACATGGGAGTAGAACATACTCATTGTGCCAGATACACAGATCGCAACAACCTGAGGAAAATCCCTAAAAGCTTAATTCAAGGGGAACTTTCACCCTTCCTGTAAGCTGCAATCAGCCTTAGAATTCATCATAGTCACACACACACTAACCACCTCATTCCATGACTGATTTGTATGAAGACTCACTGAAATATTTATTATTAATGAATATGTATTTTACATATTTAAAGCCAACAACGAAAGCATCTTTGTACCTTCAACTGCTAAAATAAACCTGGTTTACTGACTGCATTAAGCTTACTTTATTATTTAATCAGGAACACCTCGTTTTATTACTAATATTAATTTGCGTGTGTTACAATAGCTTACAAAGGCCCTAGCCAAGATTAGGACCCCACTGTGCTTGCCATTGTGTACATATGCATAGAAATCAAGGCCAGTACTCACCATTAGTACAGTCCCACCTGATTTCCTGCCTAATACAGGTCACATGATTTCTCCAAATAATTCCTTCATAAACATAGTATGGGACTGTCCCTGCTGAAATCTCTGACTTTTAAGTTGAGCATTACAATACTTTCCCCGCATTTTAATGAATCATTTAGGTAAATATTTTAAAGCAAATCTCTTAAAATATTATTTACCTCAGTAATTGTTTTTGGTCAGATGAGAATGGGTTAAAATGTTAAAATATTTTCTCTGAGTCATCACAAAGACCTTTGTAATGAAACTTAGCTGTTACCATCAACAATACTGTACTGAACAAAACATAAGCCATCAGAAGGAGACAAATAACTTGGACAAGGAGTGGCAGTAAGTAACAAAGGTCGGTTAACATAAACCAGCCTTATTGTCTGCTCAATAACTAATAATTAAAAACAAGAACAAAAATAGAAACATGGCATACATCTTCAGGATAATTTATAATGGTTAGCATGATCTCCTTTTCTGCTAGAGTCTAGTAAACAACTGCTGGTGATTTGTTCCAAAAGCATGTGACTACCTCTTTGAATGGAATGTAACTGGATACAATGCTAAGCAGGTACTAAAACAACAACTACATATGAAAAGGAAGAGTATTAAATTAAACACAGATCAGCAAGCCAGAAAGTAAGAGACAAAAGCTCAACACTTTGTATAGTCATTGATTTAGGAGCAAAGTATGACTAGTAATACCTTAAATAAAATTTAAGAGGCTTTTTTTCCCATTTCTATTGCTTTAAAGAGGAAATAAACACAACTGTCAATTTGTTAATGCATGTGATTAATGCAAAACAAATTAACTAGATTAAAAATAGTGATGATTAAGCACGGTTTTAATTGCACTGATTATAATAAAATACCAATTTGAATGTATTATAAATATTTTATTTGTTTCTACATTTTTAGATATATTGATTTCAATTACACCAGAGAATACAAAGTATATGGTGTTGACTTTATATTACTTTTAAGTGAGCACTATATATTTTGTAGTCTGTGTTGTAATAGAAATCAATACATTTGAAAATATAGAAAAAAATCCAGAAATATTTATAATAAATTCAGATTGGTATTATATTATAAAGAGTGCAATTAAACCTACAATTAAGCATTACTATTTTTAAATCTCATAGTTGTGATTATTTCTTTAATCAGTTGACAGACCTAATAACTAAATTTCTCCACAACCAAATTACATTTATAAGCATTATTGTCTACATATACAAATACCCTGGAAACAGAGGATGCACTTTGGTATACTAGGGTTAAAAAAAAAAATAGTACAAATTTACTCATATGCAATTATAAAAATTCAAATAATAATATACAAATGGACATTTGAGTGTTGGAAGGCTAGTCTAAACTGGTAATGCTCAACTGAAGTCAATAGAATTACACTTATCTAACAATAAAATTCTGGGAGTTTATGTTGTGAACATGTGCACAAGACACTAAGAAGCCTGCTCCAGATCTGCAGAAAAAATCCCCAGAGCAAGAGTTTTGTTTTCAACCGTAAGGCTTAAAATGTTTAAAATAACACATGAGCTGTACACAGCAAGCACTGGATTGAATAAATGCTTTTTCAAAACAAAGAAGCTTTGCATGAAATGTACATGAAGAATTTCCACATAAACTGTTTTTTTGCAAAAACACAAAACAAGTGAAAAATTTGATAACTGGCAGTTGAGGCTGCTTAGAGCTATTCTCACAGTTCATGTCAAAACAGTGAGAGAAAGGCGAGAGGAGGATCTTTGCAATTCACAGAACATAACGTATAGGGTTTCTCTACCTTGATATAAGAATTATCTTGCATTTGCTGCAGGAAGCTCATAAAATATCCTTTGATATGGAATCTCACCATGTTCATCAGTTTGGTTTTGATTTATTTACTTTAAAAAAAATGCTGCAATAGCTGTTGCTTCCTCTATGCCTTGTCAGTTGCTTAACACTATGTCCAGAGGCCTTTTGAATAATATATATTTGCACAAGTGAAGCATGCATTTATGTGCCCTGAGATAATGGAGATCCGCTCTTTAAGCGTGACATGACTCATCATACAAATAGTGAATGTAAGGAGTTATATGACTTTTATGTTTAATAAGCAAGATCAGATTGGCAGCAGTAGTGCACCTAGTTCTTATACAAGAAAACCACAAACCTTATTTATTCTCAAAATGTATTCTAAAATCATCTTCTTTGACAAAGTCCTTTCATTCACTGATTCTACAGATATGTGGAGAGAAACTATTATATTCCCACGGTAGGTATATTAGATCAAGCTGCACCTCTTGCTTGCTGAGCCCACCACCCAGTCTTGAGGTGCTGACACAGGCTCACATAAGTAGAGGGTAGCCATAAGCATGGGAAGTAGGGATGTGGGGAAAGCCGCAGTACTCCCAAGGTTGTATCCAACTTCCCCAGGCCTAGGGGCCAGCCCCACTGCTGACTCACCTCCAGTTTGGCCAGTCCTGGACCCTGGCCTCAAGGCAGCCTCCTGTAGGGACTCCTGGCCCCATCTGCTATGCCATAGTCTACCAGTCTCCACCAGCCCTTTGAGTCCCATCGCCTACCAGCCCCACCCGTACCCACCAGCCCTGGAGACTCCCCTGATGCCCAGGGTCCTGCTGCCAGTGCTCAGCAGTTGCCCCCAGCTGTGATTACAGCCTAGGGGTAGTGAGAGGCTAGGGTTGTTAACTCTCCCAGACTGGATGCGATTGCTGCAAATGGCATCTGAGTGGCCCAGTCTGGGAGAGTCTGCAACCAAAGGGGCACTAAACAGTCTTGGGCCAAAGGGTTCAGACTGGGGGAGGGGCTCCGGGCTTAGCCTAGGGTGGGGGATTAGGGTTCAGGAGGGGGTTCTGGGTGCAAGGTCGGGGAAGGAGTTTGAGTGCAGATGGACCCGTGTCTGAGGCAGGAGGTTGAGTGTCGGAGGAGGTTCAGGATGGGACAGGGGTTCAGGAAGCAGCTCTGGCTGGGAACCATTTAATGGAGATGGCTTCTGGGTGGTAGATTCTTCTTTTCTGACTAAATGTACTTTAAATAACAATGACATTGAATAATGTTAAATAGGCAGGCCAACACCGGAAGTCTGAGAGTTAAATATCAACAAAGTGCTTCTAATAATTTGAAAAGTTTAGACACTCTAACAAACATCCTCTCATAATGCATGAGACAGTAAGCTCAGGGGACTGATGGGAAAGGTCAGAATCCAAGAGAAACTTGAAACCAATGACCCAAACTTGTTCAATCCAGCACAATAAGAGATAGGGTCATATAAAGCAACAATACAGTATTTCAGAAAAGAATATTTTGAGGGCCCAAGGAATCTAGTGAGTAGGTGCAGTGGGAGTTGAGAAGGGAGGAAAACAGACAGAAGCTTTTCCTCCTGATGTATCTCAAAGATCTACTAGGTTTTAGGACATGCCTCTGTCTCCTCTATTGTCCTCCAAATACCATCCCCCTAAGTGCAGCATTTGTCAAGCTCTCAGTGCAGTGTACTTCACAGACTTCTGAGACCTCTAAACTTTGACTTTTACATAAAACCACTTGCTTCTTTATATGCTAGCAATTATTTTCAATTATGGATTACAATAGTAGAGTTCCCTTAATTTAAAAGCTTTTAACATCTCGCAAGTGTTTCATCAAATGCTCATTTTCTCCAAGTCATTTTACATTCTTTGAATTAAAAATTAATACATTTTAAGAGAATGAAACAAAAATGTTATAAGTTCAATTTATCTGAACTAAAACTACCTCGACTCACATGAGACAAAATTATTGGAGAAGTGGACTACACAGAATAACATTAATAAAACAACATAATCAGGTGATACTGGACTGAGTAATCCTGAACATTTGAGTGGTTTACAGATGAAAATTTTGTAATTGAACAATAATGCTTTACTCTTCAGATCCTATTAGCTGAAAATCATGTACTTTGAAGCCTTTAATTTTCTCTTTCATTATAATTTATTTATGAAACCATGACATTTATGGATGTAGTAATTATATTGTGTAACTCCTTTTTCTTCCCTGGGTTACTTGGGAGCAGGTCACACTCACATGTGTGCCTGAACATCTGATGGTTTTAACATAAAAGGAGATCCTGAGTACCCCAGTTTTCATTGTGAGATTCTCTAACAGACTGAGTGGAGAACACATTGAGCTAAATCATTTTACTTCTGCTGGAAACAATGTCTTACAATGTAATACTGAATTTTTCAAGTTGCATAAGCTCAGTATATATGCATCACCCTTTTCACTGTTATTCCACACTTCCTGAAAAAGAGACATGCTTAATTCCAATATTTTTCTTATTAACTAAAACTTGGACTCACATCATGATACATCATCTTTAGAGACCAAAATTCAGGCTATTTCAAACAAACTCAAAAAGCCACAATACTCCTTAATGAATATGGACAAAAGAACCACTTTCACATCTAATTCAAATACTGACTGGGCTGTGTTTTCCATGAAAGCCATGCAAATAAGGCAGGAGTTGTTCAAATAGAAGGACTTTTCAAGACACATGTGCACAATAATTGGACCTGGCAAAAAGAAAATGTACTTACTCAAAGGCTCCTTCACACAGGATAGAACAGACTCTTCAGTTGTTTTCCCAGTTAAATTGAGAATTACCCAAGCAAGGAAAATACCATGATTGGCAAGACCCTTAGAAGAGAAGCCTATGAAGGTGTGGGGGGGGGGGGAAGGAAGAGGGAGGTTAGCACACAAATAGATTCCACCTGGATAGCTGCATCAACCTCCTAGTAAGCATCATTAGTTTTATGAGGGACTCCCCAGGAACCACAGTTTATAGGAACCATCTACTTCTCCCATGGGCCCAAGGAGGCTTGTAAGGCACCCCACGAGTCCCAGAATATTTGCATCCTCCATGTCAGTCTTAACAGCTATTCAGTCTTGAACACCAGCTTCTGAGACACATATAAAACTCATCAGGACACTAGCTGCTTCTGACTCTCTCTCCGCTGATCCTAGGAAGTTCAAAACCCACCATCTCCCAGATTTTGTGGGGATCAATAGTGCCCTCCCAAACCACCACCACCATCCCGATAAGCCTAAGAGGAATAGTTGGCAACTGTACAACTGCAAACCAAACTATGCCCATGAGACCTCCAATAAGAACATAAGAACAGCCACACTGGGTCAGATCAAAGGGCCATCTAGCCAAGTATCCTGTCTTCCAACAGTAACCCAAAGGCAATGAACAGAACAGGGAATCATCAAGTGATCCATGCCCAGCTGCCCATTCCCAGCTTCTAGGAAACAGGGGTTAGGGACATCATCACTGCCCAATAGTCAAAATAGACTTATCTGGGGCTAACAAATTTACTAAAGTTTTTTGGGGTTGAGGATGAGCTTCAGTGAGCTTCCCAAAGCTCATATACAGCAATGGGCTTTCACCGAGACTACAGCTTGGGGAGATTAACCCAGCAAGCATGGACAGTTGATGAAGGTAGGGCTGGTGGAGGCAAGTTCCCAGCCCCACCTCAAGTCCTGCCCCTTCTGCTGAGACCCCGCTCCCTCCCACAGGGAGGCAGGGCACCCCTCTGCGCATGCTCCCCCCCAAACACAATGAGGGAGGGGAGTGGGTGGGCACGAGCTTACTCCAGCACACTGGAGAGGGAGCGTGGTAAGGCTCCAGCCGTAGAACACCAGGGGAAGGAGAAGGGCATGTGACACAGCCCCAGCCCCATAACACCAGGGGAGGAAGGAAGGCGTGCCACGTGGCTCCAGACTTCCCAGCACAGAGGGAGGACGATGCACAGCTCTAACCTCCCCACCCGGAGCATGGGGAGGGAGGGTGGGCACTGGGTGCAGCAACATTCCGCCCCTAGATCGCAGAGAGCAGACATTCCGGGGCAGAGTTGGGTGAAACCATGCCAGGAGGTTTGGAAAGGCAAAGCTGCCTAGGCTACCGGATGCCCATGCCAGAAAGCCTATAAGGGCTTGCAGGGGGAATGATAAGGCCTCCCAAGACTCACTACAGGTTCTCCTCTCCTGTAAACCTCAGTAGCTCTCCAACAAAAGTGGGAAAATTAACCCTGCGGACTGGATGTGGCCTGCAGGCCTGAGTCACTGGAGGGCCCCCACCTCCATGTTTACCTGCGCCTCTGCAGGTATCAGAGGATCGCAGCTCTCATTGGCCGCAAATTGCCCTACGTGACCAATGCAAGTGGTGGGAAGTGACATCCCGGTTTCCGACGCTGCCTGCTGTTCGCATTGCCATGAATGGCGATTCGCAACCAACAAGAGCTGTGATCCTCCGATACCTGCAAAGGCGAAGGTAAACATAACAGTGGTGGCCTGCCTGTAGGCTGCCATTTTTGTTTTATTGCCCACCCCTGCTCTACAAGAAAGAGGAAGTACCCTTTACCTTCCCAAATCTTGCTCTCTACAGCCCCTTAGACTGAACAGGGAGCTTGGAAAAGGAACTGTTATATGAATGTTCTGAGGTCTGCAGAGAGGGAGAACTCCCAGAGAGTGTTAAAAAGCTCATTATTCTGTCTAGAAAGTCTTTTGTCAGATATCTTCTTTTTCTTCCATCAGGTTACAAATTTTTGAGGTCAACATTTGCAAGGAAAAGAAAAAGAAATGTTATTGCTGATCAACAGAACTCAGAACCTCCGCAGTTCTTTGACAAGCAAACCCCAAGCTTGTGATAGCAGAAGTTCTATAGCACCATTATAAATCTCAACATTAATAACTTTTTAAATTAAAAGGTTAATCCTCTAACTTTTCATCCTAAAATACCAGATTCCAGATGAGTCCAGTAAACTAAATTTTATTCACTGTATTATTTTGTTTCTAAGTCAGATGGCTTATGAACTCTGTTCAGTTCCTCTACTTTGAAGGTGTCATCGTACAAAAATTTCTTATCCAATCATTCCATATTGTGTTGAAGAAAACCACATATATAGACTACCAATTTTGAAGCTGAGTACATGTTTGTATCTGATGAGGAAGGAAAATGTGCAGGGGAAGGAAAATGGCAAGTATAGGTTTATAACAGAAACACAGTTCCAACTTTAAGCTATTTAGTAACTGATTTCCCTTCTTAAGTAGTATCTGCTTTTAAGTACTGAAATTAAGAAAATCTAAAATAATTATCATGAAGGAAAAATCATTTTGAACTAACTTCAGCCACATAAGCCATAATATTCAAAGAGCAGTATCCCCAGAAACTCCTCAATTAGACAGCAACATTCAATGTCCTAAAAGTCTCAGTCAACTAGGGAACAGCTTTCTGTTTAATTCATTCTGCCTTGAATAAGCTGTTATCCAAAAGAAAGAGCCTCTTAGGGCAAAAGCCTAATGTTGTAGAACTTACATAAAGAGGTACTTGAGTGCAGCTCAGCTCCATTGTTACAGCATCTACAAACAAAATAAACCAGAGTAATTATCACACACTCAATCACAGGGCACTGTTACAATTTGGGTTCTTATAGCAGGCCAATCACCATGGTGTCTGAGTATCTTCAAGAATGAGGACTTTACAAGACTAAATTTATCAAATGTGCATTCTTCTCCATTTTCTTACCTCAAGGTGAAAATAAATGTGTGTAATATTGGAGGAGGGATTGTTTCTTGTTCATATGCTGTGTGAGTTTTTTTTTTTCAAACACTGTACAGTAAACTAAACAAAACAGGTCAGTGAACATTTCTGAGTCCAGCCACCACGATGTGTACTGAAACTTATTGAGCATATCAAAAGAGGCAGAGCAGGGAATTTGATCCAGGGGTAAAGTTGAACCTATCCTTGTGTTTAACACCAAAAATACAGTGTCTGGTTTGGGGCTTTGTTTAACTCCTTCATATAAGAATCCAACATGATCCAGTCTATCACTGACTGCCTAAAAAAGTACCTACAGCAACAAGTAACTGTTTAGAGTAATTAAATGCATGTTAAGATGATAAATTTCAATTATTACTATTTTAATGTCAACACTAATTTATAGTATTATAGTTCATTTCTTCCTCCAATGCATCCAGGGACCATTCCCTAAAAAAACCCACATTTTTTACAAAAATGAGGAAAAACAAACTGTAAACAACTCGATGCCTTTAGAAAGCCAAGGTGGATGAATGTACTACATACAAATTCTTTCCTTCAATTCACCTAAACTGAAAAAGAAAGCTTGGCCTAAAACAGGCTGTCTCAACTCAGATGTGTCTTTGCTGTTAAAACTGAACCCTTTCCAGTAATAATATGATTATGTATTGCACAGCCTGCTCACACACAAGTACAGCCTGCTATGAGTCAGATATAATTGGAATGTTTTCCCTTCTACATATTGCTGAATTTACTTGCAGAGTTTCCACCATGAACACAAAACTCCTTTAGCAAATGGTTTATTTATATACATTTATATATAGCCCATCTTTTCATATACACAGAAGCAAAACTAGGCACATGCTGCTATGTTTTGATTCTCTCTCAACTTTGACAAAAAGGCAATATCCTTGGCAAGAACACCAAGCACAAATGTCAAACCAAGGCCAATCTTTCACACTATATAAGCTTTGTAGATCCCTTCCTATATCATAACCATTCTGCAACCAAGGTTTAGAGCAGCAGGTCAGGCGTTGCCTGCTAAATCCTTCTAAACAGAAGTCAAATGAAGTCAGTATTTAGTCAATAGGTAGATTCAGATATAAGCTCTTGTTTTGTTTTGTTAGGGGGAGGGGAAAAGGAGGAAGTTGGTTTCAAGGTGCCTTGTTCTAACTGCCAAGAATAGATAAAGTTCTTAAGTTATTCTGCAACCAGCCCCCAATCTGACCCTAAATAAAACAACTATCTGAAGCACTATAAGATTGTTGCTTGAGAAATTATCAAAGTCAGAATTTCTAATGTCAGAAAGGATGAAGGACATTACTTCCTATCTTGGATATTTCATCAAGCCACAATTATTGCCATCAGCATATTGTACTTCTAAACAAGTCAGCAAGAATGGCATCATTTGGTTTCATGCATGAGAGTGAAATAAAAGGCATGTAACATCTGCTTTTGAGCTGCAACATGTTAGCTAGCAGAATCTCCATAGTGTTTCTCTTCTATTTTCTAATGAATCTATTAATCTCTAATTGTCTGTGCACATAAAGGAGTCCATAGACCATTAGACTTAAATCCACACAACCTCTTTTAAAACATGAATGCTGACCCTCACATAAATTGTAGTAAGATCTCAATAAAATAAAACTTGCTTCGAACTATGGTCACACAATAGCTATAATTCCAAAAGATATAGACCAACCCCCCTCTTGTTGTGCATGAGTGCACAGATAGATGGGAAAGGCAGGACTCCAAACAATGCCCCTCTCCCTTATGAAAGGGGAGGCATAAATTTAGTCCCTAAAATCTGATTGTGCAAATGGTCAAACTTGTACAACTCTTCATTTATTAGGAAATGAAGTTCATACCATGTATACAGCCCACACAATAAATAAAATTCATTAAAACCATGGACCTAGCACACACATTCCATCCTGCTTCATTTACATGGTATTTAGAGCATAGGCATGTCAGGATCAGGGTAGTCTTTTCATGTCCACGCGAAAAGTATCGAGCATAATGTTGAGGCCATAGAGACAACACACAATATAATAAATATGAAGGCAACTCGAATAGCAATTTCCTCTAAGAAATTATGTTTATTTAGCCAACCTTTCAATTATTAGGATTAAATGGGTAATGTTTCTTTGTATTGCATTTCAAAATGCAAATCACAATTAACATACTAGAAAACTATTACATTTCCAATTAGGCCTTGAATTGGTCTAAAATCTTGTTTACATGAGATGTACACCCACATGGAGATTAAACAAACACACAATTTTTTACTGAGTTTCCAGTGTGTCATTGAGTTCTAAGAACAGATTAGTGGAACTCAAGAACATCTACATTTTAAATTTATTTACAGTGAAGATATCTGTTTCTCAAGCAGGCAGTTCTATTAACGTTTTTATATTATTCTAATAAATAAATACCCATAACCGACAAACTGTCTAGCATTATGAAAACATTAAACATTGTGGAGAATGCTAGCTGTACTAGTTTAAATAGTAGTGACTGTCTATAAACAAATCTTCTGATAATTACCAATTTATAATGGTGTTTCTTGGAAACAAAGGGGCACTAAATTGATTCTCTTTTCACTTCCTGCTTAGGAACTTGTTAACGTCATCATATATAATAATAATATTCTGAGCCAACAGTTCTGCTTTGCTGGTTCTTTCACATTTGTTTTGATGTCAATTATAATTTAGAAGAAGTTCCACACAAATGACACAAGTCTTCCTCCAGTACTCAGTCTAAATCGTTCAGCTGCTGGGAATCACTGAAATTCACTCAAGACAAATGCAAATAACTATATTTAGGAAGGTGGGAAAAAAAAATCAAATGAACGTCTACAAAATTGGAAATATCTAGCAAAGCAAGCAGTAATACCAAAAAGGATCTGGGGAATATAGTGGATCACAAATTAACTATAAGCCAATGATGTGATGCTGAAAAAAAAAAGTTATTCTGGGATGTACTAGCAGAAATGCCATTTGTAAGACATGGGAGGCAATTATTCCATTCCACTCATCACTGGCAAAGTCTCAGCTGAAGTTATGTCTCTAGTTTCGGTCACCTCATTGTAAGAAAGATATGAGCATATTAAATAGGGTTCAAAGGAAAGCAACAACAACAACAGATAAAAGTTTGGAAAAAATAACCTATGTGGAATGATTGAAAGAATTACACAAAGTACAGGCAGTCCCCGGGGTTACATGGATCCGACTTACATCAGATCCCTACTTACAAACGGGGTGAGGCAACCCCGCACTAGCTGCTTCCCCCCAGCAGACCAGGGAGACGCGAAGCTAACGCGCCGCCCCCCCCCCCCCCAGCAGACCAGGGAGACGCAGAGCGGCTTTTCTCAGCAGACACCTCAGCTTGAGAATAAAGGACTGAGGGTAGTGAGGTGTGGGAGAATAAAACTGAGCTCTGGAGAAATGTTTGGCTAGAGTTTCCCCTACAATATGTACCAGTTCTGACTTACATACAAATTCAACTTAAGAACAAACCTACAGTCCCTATCTTGTACGTAACAAGGGAACTGCCTGTATACAGAAGAGAGAAGACTGAAAAGGAACATGATCTAAATTTCCTGTAAGCTATGCAGCTGCCTATTTAGCACCATGCAGGTCCTCAAGGAACCGGCCTAAGGAAGGGACCTGCCGCAGCTGAAAGAGGACTGCCTCAACCCCAATCTAACCCAGCCTCCAACCTGCCATGGCTGGGGAAGGGATGGCCTGACCTTGGTGCGTCTATCCCAAGCCTGAATCCAGCTGTGGCCAAGACAGCCTGAACTTGCTGGGTTGGCCCTAGGGTCGCCAGATGGTTTCAACAAAAATACCAGACACACTTGACAACACAATCTACATTACATCTTATTTAGAAAATGCTGAACATTTATATTTTCTCAATTTGTTTCCTGAACAGAAAGCTCAAATACTGGACTGTCTGGTTCAAAACCCGACACCTGGCAACCCTACCCCTAGCCTAGCTCAAATGTAACCATGGCTGCAGTGGCCCTGCCCCCGCTGCTGCAGGCTGGGCAGCCTGGTCCAACCTGGGCCCAGCCATAGTGTCAGGATCTGTATAGGTGGCCTACTCCCAGCTCCAAGCTGGAACCTGCTGGGGTGGGCAGTGAGCACTTATCTTGCAGCCTCATTCCCAAAGCTGCCACAGCAGGAAGAGGTGCCTTTCTCCCTTCCCTTCCCTTCCCCCCCACCCATGCGCTGCTGTGAAGAGAGCGAGCTGGGACGGTCCTCTCTCCTCACAGTAGCCCCAGAGCACTCTCCTTTACCCCAGACCCCTCAACCTGGCTCCACACCTCCAGCCAGATCTCTCACATCTTTTCACCCCAAAACCTCTGTCCCAGGCTTGAGCCCCCTCCCACACTTAGAACCCCTTGGTCCTACCCTCACCACATGAACTTTGTTATGTGCAGCAATATAAAGGTGATGTGTCTCACATTGCCTCCCTATTGGTGTACATAACAAAATTCATTCCACTCAAACACCCCCAGAGCCAGGCCCTCCTAGTGCCCCCCCCATCCCAATGCACTCACTTCTGCCTCAGACCCAGACCCCCCTAGCAACTCCCATCCCAATGCACTCACCCCTTCCCGAGCCAAGCATCCCCAGCACCCCGCCCCAATCAAATCCTCCCCTTCTCCCCGCCCCCGCCGAGCCAGGCACCGGAGGAATGGGACAGCCAGGTAAGTTAATCTTAAATTCGCTGCCCTTGCCACCCAGCCCGACTGCCTCGGCTCACGTTGTGTAGAGTGACCAGCTCCCTGTTCTCTGCTGGTCACGTGAGCCAGAGCAGCATGCACTCCGCTCCCCCCCCCCCCCCAGCCCAGCACCCTCCCTAGCATGGCACCAGGCAACTGCCTGCTGCTGCCCCTCTTCTCTACAACTCTGCCGTGCTCCTCACTCTCCCACCAGATGCAGAAGAGGAATATTGTCCCCGCCAGGCTTCCATCCAAGGGAAACAGGAAATACCGGATATTTCACATGTCCAGTATTTTCTGGGGTTTTTTTAAACCGAACGAAGCCCGCAAGAATACTGGACTGTCCGGGTAAATACCAGACACCTGGCAACCCTATATATTGGGGATGGTACATCCCTCTTCTGGTTGCAGCAGGACCCTCGGTCTCTGGATAATTCAGGAAGCAGCAAACTCTTCAGTGCCACAAATTGCATTCAACTGCACTGAAAGGCACTAGGGCAGTGTTTCCCAAATGGTGTTCCGCACAACCCCAGGGTTCTGCGAAGTGAAAATAGGGGTTCCGTGAAAAAAATTACAACATTTTATGATTAAAAAAATAATTATGTAATGTGTTTTTCAATATGTGCAATTAAACTAAATATTGATCTTATGACCTTATTTAGCATTTGTTTATTATTATCTTTGCTTATTTGTGGTCTACTTTTTCAGCTCCATATATTAGACTTATTAGGGGTTCCGCAAAATTATTTCGAGTTTAAAAGGGTTCTGTGGCCAAACAAAATTGGGAAACATTACACTAGGGAGTAGCTGCACTGAGCACAAGGGCAAGCCATATGCACAGTTTCTCGGAATACACACATCCCTTCACCTAGCAGTTACATCAGATCCCTTATGTCAGGGGGTCAATCTGGGAGAAAGAAATGGGAAGGATCTGAACCTAAACCTGCCCCATAGACACAGTTTCCAGTGTCAGCCTTCTCCTACTGAAGTCAAAGTCCCATTAAACTTCAATAGTGGCAGGATCAGATCATTCTTCATTATATGCAAATTTGAGACAGTTCAGTAATGACAAAAGTTTTTACATGATTATGTACCATAACTGGGAGAAGTCAAAAGCACGTTTGTCTAGTCTAGTTGAATGTTTACACTTTATCCAAGAAAATTTGTACCAAGTACATCAATTTAAACTATCTTACCGCTGAAACAAATGGAAAATCTGTGAATCTCAGAATTGTTGTAGGTAAATTCTACCACAAGGTGCCATTTATCAGTGATTATCTCCAAAATTAAAATAGAATTTACTGAATAAGAGTTTTGAAAGTGTCTAGTTTGCCAATTTTCCCACTGGACATTGAATTTCTTATGTGCTTTAACCTACTTGAAATGGTTAAGAAGATGTATTACTTTTTATCATAAGTCTCTGAGGGGTAACTTGTTAGTCTGTAACTTTAAAAACAACAAACAGTCCTGTGGCACCTTAGAGACGAACAAACACATATAACTAATATATTTGTTCGTCTCTAAGGTGCCACAGCACTATCCATTACTTTTATCATAGTTAGGATATATTTTCACAATGTGTAACTATTTATTTTTACAAGACTCTTAAATTATATTCCAGTTTCTTTTAAAAACATACACCACTGCTTCTAGTTGTTAAATGTGGTTTTCCCAAGTACCAGAGGTACCTTTAATAAAAGTACATGAGAAGGAAATCTATCACTAGAAAATGTAAATGGAAGTGTGTCATGCTGGGAACATGTTAATGGAAAAGGTTTCTGTTATCAACCCCTTTTCAGTTTGTACATACTAGAGAAATTAGATAATGGAAAGTACACAAGAGAAATTCCAGTAATAAAGCCTTTATTGTGCTTGACAAGGTGATCATCAGACGGCCAATTTACTTTATTAATGATGTTTTTCAAGGAGGCTTTTCAGTGACTACTACTTTGATTGCAGCAGCACTTGCTCTGAGTTAAATGCTTTCTAAACAGAGAAGGGCATATATCAGAAGTTAAATAAATGAAGAAAATAAGCAGAGGAGTTAGGCGCCCATCCTGCACTGGATCCCAAAAGAAGCAAACTGCTGCACCATTAAAGTTGGGGTGCCGCACAATAAGCAGTCTGCCTGAATGAGATTGATAATGCAGAATTGTGGCAGACGTTTAGTGTTTTATACTATATTCTAAAAGGCCAAAAGAGATCAATTGAAGTCATATTTCTATTATATTTTAAACTGTATATAGAATACAGCAAGTTGTGTGTGAAAACACATTTGTATATTCCTTTCTGCATACTGGTCTGACACCTCCGTACCACACGGACTTATTGTCATCTCATAATTTGTAGTGTAAATTACTAAAATTAAAATTCTAACCTCTGAAAATAAACTTGCAGTTAAAAGTCATGAGTGGATTGGAATTTATATTTCATTTCCATGATTGTAGTGCCTCAGACTTTAAATTTCTGTTTGTAAAACACTTTGAGGAATACAAATCCTGTTATTAGTTTAGAGGCCAGCACCCCTAATTTTATTTTTGTTAGATTGAGAGCAGCATGAAACAAAAGGAGTCTTTATATTTTAACAATAGTGGCCCATGCGTAAAGGTCATTAGCAGGCAAGAAAATACTTCCACTGCACTACTGCAGTCACAATAAAACATGCTTTTGTCCTCTTAAAAGGTCTTGTATGTTGTAAAAGCACAATGGTATACGATTTTTCTATCACTCACTCAGTTATCAAGTTACACACTGATGCTGCTAACAGTTTTATAAAGACTGAAAATTATTTTGTAGCATAGTGTGTGTGTGTGTGTGTGAGTGAGAGAGATACACTTACTGATCTTTATACAAATTATGAAATTTCTACAGCCATGCTTATAAAAATGAGAGATTTCCAATAAAATACAGTTGTCCCAAGCTGCTTTATTGCAACATATGTGGCAACTCAAAATATACTATATACCAAAAGGCACTATTGTTGTTTCCTGACTGCAGGACACACTGCACAGAGATCAGATTTTATTCAGTACAGAATGTTCTTTTATGCACAGCTGCTTGCCCTGAACCAAAACTAAAGAACTTAAAATAATACAAGAACAGAAAAATTAGCCCGTTGAAGCAAGCATATGACAATTTAATTCCAAAATGCATGGATTTGTACTTCTAACACCAAGGTTTCTTAAATCAGTCTTAATTCTAATTCTGATGAAGATGCATATTAGGAAGTGGAGAGGGATGAGGGGAACATAGCTACCAGCCAGCCTCACAGTTTCCTTCATTTACTTCAGGGGTGGAGAACCTTTTTGGATCAGAGGCCACTAACACAGCGAGAAAAAAAAAAAAATCGGACAGGGGCCACACACACAGTGAAAAACAAAAAAGAAAAACTAAACCCCATCGACGTGACCCCTGACTGAGAAAAAGAAAGACACTCCCCATATTCCCTTCCCACACAAGAGCCTAGTGGGGCGCAGGCTAGCAGATTTCATGTGCTCCATCCCGCCCCATAGTGGGATGGTGGAGCTGGAATACTAGCACAGGCTCCCCAATGCTGGGGGGGAGCCCTGAGTCCTGGGATCCAGGCAAGCCAGCATTAGGTTCCCCACCTCCAATTCACTTCATTCTAATATTATGCAAACTGAGAAATAAAACAATCCATTACCTATACATATAAAATGAAGCAGCTTGCATAGGTCTTGATCACTTCACTATGTACTAGTCAGCTCTTGAAAACAAGCAAGCTGGAGAAATTCAGCTAAAACTTGTTTTACAACACACTTCTCATCTTATTTTGGATTAAAATAAAAGATCACTTATCTTCCTGAAGATATCATCCAATACACTATTCAGTTAACATGATAATGTTTTCATTAGTTAAAGCCACCACTATTTTGTGTTGCATTGCAGAGAAAAATGTTTAAAGACCCAAAATAAGTGTGTGTGTTTGAAAATTTAAAGCTAAAGTTAAACCAGACTTATTTTAAAGAAGTATACATGTATAGTTAAGGTCACAAATTAAATTTTGTTCCTGTAGCATTGCCAGACTCCAATTATACTGTTCTTACTCATTTAGTACTAATTTTGGAAGCTGTGTTACTTTTTTCTAACACGTTTAGAAGGCACCAGCTTATTATTATATTTTAAATAATTATAACCCATTGTATTGGGTACTAGTTTTGTACCACTTAAAACCAATCTTTCTTTCTCTATCATTTGTCATAAAGCTCAGAGTCATAGCTAGAAGGCATCATAAAAACTCTTATCAAAACAAAAACAGGACTATGTAGCACTTTAAAGACTAACAAAGATGGTTTATTACGTGATGAGCTTTCATGGGCCAGACCCACTTCCTCAGATCAAATAGTGGAAGAAAATTGGCACAACCATATATACCAAAGAATACAATCCAAAAAATGAACACATATGAAAAGGACAAATCAAATTTCAGAACAGAAGGGGGATGAGGAGGGGAGGTAAATGTCTGTGAGCTAATGATATTAGAGGTGATAATTGGGGAAGCTATCTTTGTAATGGGTAAGATAATTAATGTCTTTGTTTAGACCTAGGTGATTAGTGTCGAAGTGTTATTGGACCTAACCAATTGAATTATAAGATCAAGAACACATATTCCTGCTCATTCAGAAATATAATTTATGCTATCATGTGCCGAAAGTGTCTGTCTGCTATGTACATTGGACAAACGTCTCAGTCACTTCGCCAAAGAATCAATGCCTACAAAACAGATATTAGACAGGATCACAAAGAAAAAACAGTTTCTTGCCATTTCAACCAGAAAGGGCATTGTCTCAAGGACTTGATTACCTGCATCCTGCTTCAAAGGCCTTTTAAGACTACACTTGAAAGAGAATCCTCTGAACTGTCATTCATGCTTAAATACGACACTTTTACGTCTAAGTTTGACTAAAGACTCTAATTATCTTACCCATTACAAAGATAGCTTCCCCAATTATCACCTCTAATATCATTAGCTCACAGACATTTACCTCCCCTCCTCATCCCCCTTCTGTTCTGAAATTTGATTTGTCCTTTTCATGTGTTCATTTTTTGGATTGTATTCTTTGGTATATATGGTTGTGCCAATTTTCTTCCACTATTTGATCTGAGGAAGTGGGTCTAGCCCACAAAAGCTCATCACCTAATAAACCATCTTGTTAGTCTTTAAAGTGCTACATAGTCCTGTTTTTTGCTTCAGCTACACCAGACTAACATAGCTACATTTCTATCACTCTCTTATCAAAACAGACTTTGATAATATGACCTTTTTCCTTAATTTTGTCTCAGACACCTGCATCACCTAAGCAAGCAACAAGAATTGTGAGACCTTTTTGTTAATATAAAAGTGAGTCACGTTAGTTCATAGCTGGAATAAGAAATCATCTTTTATGGTGTGTAAAAATATTCAGGTTCTAGAAATGTGGTAAAGGTTCTCTCAACTACCTTGGCACAGCAAACGTTAATATAACTTTCACAGTGAGTACAAGTGTCTGAGGGATTCAAATTTAATCCTAGAGCCATACCTTGCTCTTGCTCCATAGAGGTGGTCTGAATGTCAAAAGGCCAAGGCTCTGAATGCCTGTGTGCAGAGTCCAAGCCCTTCAAGTTACTCTTCTGACTATTGGTGTTGGATCCACTTCTCCAGCTAAGTACTGCTCTACAACCTCTTTTGAGTCTTATACATGAAAATATCACAGTCCTCATCACATTTGACTACAACTACAAAGCATCTATACAGGTTGCAGTAGATCACACAGATAGCACTACAGAAGCAGTATGGCTTGTTGGAAAATGGAAATGTGTCAGAGAGTGAAGAGGTGTGGGGAAGCAAGTAGTTCAGAGATGACAATTTTATTCATTATATTATTATTATGAAGATTTAATATTTAGTGTGCCAGGCAGAAGAGAGATTCTGAGGATATATCAGAAGAGTCAATGGGGAAATTCCTGCATTTTTAAGGACTTCAGATGTACCACTGTATGTACACTGTGTACTGCATGGAGCTCTGCTCTGTACTGCTGCCTGCAAGATTTCCCACCACCCATCAAGCACAGCTATGTATGGGCCCCTGGAGGCTATTCAATGCATTGTTCTGGAGTGGCTCAACTACCTGAGGGAACAAGAATTCTTTCCTTGAGCCTTCAACCCTTATATCTGTGCAACGTATAGCTCAGATGTAAACTGGACATTTTGCAGAAGGCTTGTCTGATGTTACTTTTATATTTTACCTTGCACCAGGTGACACAGCAATTGTCTCCACAGTCTTGCTTGTGTGAGTAAAAGTAACAAAAGGATGGCTGTGATCTGGTGATTTAGGAAGCTCACATCTCTATAGTAAGAACAATAAATCTTTCTGGACCAATAAAATACTAGCCCCTTTGTACAAGGCATGTACAAGCATATAGTCAGTAAGAGAATATGCTTCAAAGAGTCAACAGTATCATTATCCCATTTTAGAGGTTGGAAATTGGGATACAGAGGTAGTAAGTGACTGACCCAAGACCATACAGAAAGTCTGTGGAAAAGTTGGGAATGGAAGACAGATCTCTGAATCACAGCCCAATGCCTTAGCCATAGACCATCCTTCATACTTTAAAAACTGTTCCTTGGATTAAAAGAAAGTTAAACCATTCTGTACAGCATAACTTTCTGAAATTTCACTTGCACCCAATGCTAAAGTCTCCACAGAAAAAGCTCCCAATGAAGATATAAGATTTTTGGCTAAATTATTAATGCATTTTTAAACTCAGTAGGAGAGCACGGTTGCATATAAACTAATTGAAGGCTTCAAAACCTTAGCAGAAATGTTTGAGTTAAAGACTGAGAAACCCAGCTGAATTTCCTAATCTCTTTTTTTTAAAAACATACCAAACCCTAGGATCTCCTCATCAATTTCATTATTTTTATCAAGTACACAAAAACTGCCCTGGAAGAAAATCAAAACAAACATTTTTAGTGTAAACATTTAGGAAAATGTTTTTGGCTCGCTAATGTATGTGGTTTTGTGGAGACAAAAATAACTCTTTGTCTACGTGGGAAACTGACACATGGTACTTTAACATTTCTCCACTGGCAATCCCTTGTATACTACACCAAGCTGAATTAAGTGTCTCATGCTCACTTTAAGGCTTTGGCACAACTCCCCCATCCTACATGGCAGATGTCTCCTTCCACATTTTCCCTCTCTTTCCCTCCACTGGTAACACCAGATTTGATGCTCTGTTCCTACATGCATTTTCATCTATGATCCTATTCACGCAGCCCTCTGTACCAGTCTTTATGGAAATTTCTCTTATTTATGCAAAGCATACCAGAAGAGAACTTATAATATTTATGAAAAAATACAGAAGGCTCTCAGTTATCCCTCCTCTCCACTCTAGATTTACTAGGACATCTTATCTTTCACATCTCTGCATATTAGAATGCAAATTAATTGGGGAATGGAGTGTCTTCACTTTTGTCATTGTAAGTGCTCAGTACATCATCAGCAATAAATCAATAAAATAAGTTCCTATTTTCTTTCATCTTTCCGGTTTGCTTTTGTTGCTGCTGCTGTTCAGCTGAAACCATGCTCTGCTCAAGTTCAAGAAGTGCCAATATAATCATCTCGAATTCAGCTGTAATGTAAGTGACTCAATGAAAGCCCTTCTTTTCTTTGGCATTCTGCTACACTGTTGTTAATTGAGATACTATCAAAACAAGCATGAGTGCTGGTGCTTATCTCAAACTTTCTGGAAAATTAGCTGGAACCTAACTCCTATTCCCTTCCTATCCTGGGTCAGTACAGATGGGATCATTTTGAGACTCTACTTGTTGGCTTTGAGCCAGCACTTGGTTCACCTCACTGAGGACAGCACCAATCAGACCAGCACACTTTCCTTAGACCACCCTGGGAGCGTAAAGTAATAAGTTTGCTAGATACTAGAAATTATGGTCTTAATAAAGACACTGGATTTATGGCAGTAATAATCAGAAACCTAGAAACCCACTAGCCCTCTTTTTTGTCCTGAGCGTACAGCATTGTTAATGCATCATCTTTTAACGGAGTACCGTGATAGACAACAGGGTGACCACCCACAGACCAAATCCAGACCACCAGCTACTTTTGAATATTTTTATTTACTTATTTTTAATGATTTTCTCTGGAGCCTGGACTTGACCAGTGGATCTGCACATAAATAACTGACCGCCCCTGGTTTAACATAAGCTCTGTTTGCACATACACAACCTGTCTGGAGCTTGGAGGCTGGGACCCGTCGCGCCAGAGCTCGGCTCTCTCAGAAACAGAAGTTCGCCCCGTACAAGTTCTCACCACTTCCCCCACGCCGCCGCCGCCGCCTGTGCCTCTAATACTCTAGGACCCGTAAGGCTGCCATGCGCTATCTAGGGCACCGCCACCTGGCAGACGAGCAGCCCCGGCAGAAACCGCCCTCGGCAGGGAGGTGCCGGGCTCCTCAGCAGAGCTGGCCCGCCTCCAGGGGTGCGATTTTCTGACACGCATCCCAACCCCACACACTCCGCGCTGCTAGTGGCGGTCAGTTCTGCCTCTGCCGGGCTGCGGGCACTGCTTAGCCCCGAGCCACGCACCCGGCCCCGGCCCCGCGCCCGCCAGGCTGCACCTTTACCTGGGGAGCGCAGCTCAGCCTGCTCTGGCTGCACCTGCGAGAGCCAGGCTGCAGTCGGACTCGCTGGTGGAGAAGGCGCCGCCCCCCCGCCGGCTCCGAGGGGAGGAGCCCGGCGCTGCACAGCCTCGCGGACCTGCAGCTGCGTGTGAGCGCCGCCGCCTTTTCCCCGCGCTCCAGCTGGGGGGGGGGGGGGGGGGCGGCGGAGACATGTGCTCGGCCCTCCGCCGCAGTCCAGGCTCCTTGCCCTTGCCAGGCTCCGGGGAGATTTTGCCGCCGCCCAGCTGCAGGGGACGGAAGCACCGGGAAAGGGCTAGGCTGCCTCCCCAGCTTTCCTTTGCGGAGCATGGCTGGCCCCAGCCCTTCGAAACGGGCCCGGGTGTCTAGCATTGTTATTCAGCAGTCCGTTTCGTGGCACACACACACTTTGGAGGTTTTCGGGCATCACCAGTTTCCAGGAACTGACGCTTTCAAAGAACACCCAATAGCATGTAGGGTTGCCAGATGGTTTCAACAAAAATACCGGACACACTTGCCATTACATCACTATCTGCATTACATCTTATTTAGAAAATACCGGACATTTCTATTTTCTCAATTTGTTTCCCAAACAGAAAGCTCAAATACTGGTCTCAGGGCCGGCTGGAACCATTCTGGCACCCTGAGCCTGGGCACGCGGTGCCGCCCCCGGGGCAAACAGCACATGCACTGCCCAGACCAGCCACCGCTGCTGGCGCGCAGCCCAGGCCTGGGCATGCAGGGCCCCACGGCCATGGGGGAGAAGGGCGCTGTTGGCCAGTGCCACAAGGATGGGGGGGCGGGCGCTGCAGGAGCCAGGCACACAGCACCTGATGGCAGCTATGAGGGTTGCCACACACCCCTTACAGCTGCCATCAGGCACCCCCCATCGGTTGGTGCCCTGGGCAGCTACCCAGCTCGCCCACCGCTTAGTCCGGCCCTGACTGGACTGTCCAATTCAAAACTGTATACCTGGCAACCCTAAGCATGAGGCTAGCTATAAGGTTACAGGGACAGCCCAATTCCACTTTCCCTTCTTGGGAGGCAGGAATTGTGTGTTAAGAAGGGTTAGTTCCAGCCCTACTGTGCTAGCATACAAAAGCTACATTGCTACAGACATCGTTGTAAACACATAGTCAGATGAACTCAGCTCCTGCAACAACGTTTAGGCACCTAAAATTGCACTGCTTTCAATAGAAGTCCACTCAAAATACTTCTGAAGTCTGGGACCACAGACTCAGTATCAGCCCTGAACTACTTACAACTTCAATTCCATCAACATCAAGAGAAAGCTCAATGGACTTCAGTGTCCCTAATATTCAGTGTTGTATCCGTATTGGCCCCGGGATATAAGAGAGACAAGAATGGTAAGGTAATCTCTCATTTCAAAAGCTTCTCTCCGCCCGCCCCCAACAGACATTGGTCCAATAAAAAGGTATCGCTATGTTTGTAATTCATGCTCTAAAGTGGTAACATTGCCCTCTGCTGGATGAATTCACAAAGCCTGATGAACTGTAATCTGTATGAGCTGAGGTGGATACTAGCTACATGATTGATCTCGCTCTCAAAGTGCTGAATTTTATACTCCACCAGCATTGTTTGAATAGCTATAGTGTACAGCAGAGAGAAATGTTCATTCTTAGAATGCCATACATTTGCAACACTATTACTAATCATATAGTTTATTCTCTTAATACAGGTAGCACTACACAGACACTAATCCTTATTCCCCTACTTCCAGTGAGGTGTACAAATAATTCTTATCCCTACCTCACAGACAAGGCAGTAGCAAAGACAGAAGCAGAAGTCAGGAATTCTTGACAAGTTTATTCCTCCATGTGGTACTGAAAAAAATGCCTTCCGTGTATCTCTCACACACACACACACACACACACACACACACACACACACACACACACACCCACCCCCCCCCCCTCTGGCATTTTCCTCATATGACAACAGGTGCAATTCCGGTGAAACTTTTGTTAACAGTGACCTAGTAATCCTGGCCCTCCATCCTTATAGCCAATGAAATCTCAATCTCTAATGTACATTATGCATCTGCTTGTTAGAACTTCAAGGAAAATAATCCCTTGCATGTCCACCAATAACAGTTTTCTAGGGTTTTTTTAGCCTCATCCCCAAATAAAACCGCCCGGTGCACTGTCATTGAATAGGCAGAATAATGAATTTCTTAGTTCAGTTATTGCTTTTACCCTTTTAATATATAATAAAATAATCCATTATCTTCTTGACTCAGGTTTGCCGATTTTTTTAGTTCTAGATTCTCCCTAAACATTTTTAAAATTAGCTGTTTTATTAAAATAATCAAATAGTTAGCACAAATATACATTTTACAGAATGCTTAAGGGTTACTACAGATGTCCTGAGTTTTAGTCTTACTTCATAGATTCCTACTTGAATAGCCCATCCTGATGACTGCATAATCTCTTCCATCAGGGTGGAAGTCCTCCCTATAGACTTTCACAGACCCTGTTGTGTCTATCCATGATATTGCTTATTTCCCATTCAAACTGCTTGCATTATGTTTTGTGATTGCCTCTACCTATCTGACAAGGACAAAATCCTTGAAATGCTCTCCCAGCTCTCCTTCAGACTTGATTATTGGCTTTACCACAAATAGGATGACTTGGCAGTAGATCAAAGACCCCCTCTACACTAAAAAATTACTGTATTAGGGTGCCCACTGCTCACTTAATTCAGTTATTGCTGGGTTGTAGCATAGTTTGGTAAGAAAGTTAAACATGGCTTGCTCCCAGCTATATAGGCACAACCAAAATCACGTGTTAAATCTATGGCTACATCTAGACTACAGGCTTCTACTTTTTTCGGAAGAGATCTTCCGAAAAAACTTGTGAAAGAGTGTCCACACTGCAAAAGTGCATCAAAAAAAGCTATCTGCTTTTTCAGAAAAAAGAGCATCCAGACTGCATGGACGCTCTCTCGCATGTAAGCTGTGATTGCTATGGACAGAATGGCCACCAGGGCACCTGTGCTTTTTCATCTTTCCTCTTCTTCCAACAGAACTCTCTTTTCCCCTTCCACACACACCTTTTTGCAAAAGAGGTCTTTCGCAAAAAGGCTTCTTCCTCATAGAATGAGGATTACCAATGCCGGAAAAAAACCTCTGTTCTTTTGATTTTTTTGTGGAAGAACACAATTGCAGTTTGGACGTTCCTCACGTTTTGTCGGAAAAATGACTTTTTTCCTACAAAACTCTGTAATGTAGACATACCCTATGAGGGCATTAGTCTGGGTATAATTTATATAGGTAGTGTAGATTGGACCAAAAGGTGTTTTGAACTGGGAAAGTGGTTCCTTATCAGGCAAATATTTACATTTTTATGTTGTTTTTAACAGTAAGCACAGATGGTAATGTGACAAGTTTACTTTACTAGAGATTTTATTACTGTGCACCGTGGCAGCCTCCCTTGAAAATTAAAAAAATATATATCTGGAAAGTTATTGTCTTCTTTGGCTCCTTGCCTAGGAGAATCACCTGTACCTAGACAACATTTCTTTCTCCCATGCCTGCAATGCTCCCCCATTCCTGTATACCAAGTGCCCCCTATCTTCATTCAAATCTTTCCTGAAACCCCACTTCTTCCACAAGTTTACAATTTTAATCCACTGCCTGAAAAGCAGCCTGTGTGCTACCAGGCTAAGAGGTTTCCAATCTATTGTGTCTGAGCTTCACGTTCCTTTCAGACTGCCAGCCCCTTGCTGCAAGGATATGCAGCACCTGTCTGCATACATAAAACAAACAAAAACATTCTGCATAAGAAAGCAGCTACAGAATTAGGTTCAACATTATCAGTGTTAGAAACAAGACCCTGAGCCATACATTACTTTAATGATAGAAAAGCTGTGGCCAAGAATGTCAATACAATGGAGGAACACGGGGTCATTACCAGACACGTTAGATAATGGGAGACTCAAGCTTCTCATTTATGGTCTTCTCAATCGCTGTCCTCAGTGTAATTTTTGGCCTATAATTCACTTACCTGATCATCATTTTATTTTATTCAAAAATAAATAGTCTGCCATCCTATTTAAAGAAGCAGACCTATCACCCTGCTGCACAAAAGTACAGCTTAGGGAAGCAGCCCTGTCGCACATGGTTTGAATGGGATCATAAAAGAGATCAGAAGATGATGCAAGGCCAGGAAAATAAGGCCACAAGGAAAATAAACCTTCCCTCAGAATGTGTAGGTCATCATTTGTTCCTCTATTCTTTGTAGCTTAACACCAAGTTTGTCACCTCCTGTGTTCTCGGAGGCAAATGGCAAGAACACCCTATTGATGCCAGTGGGAGTAGGATATGATCTTTTAGATGTCAGAGCTGGAAAAAACAATAAATGATGGTGTAGATACAGAGCGAAAAGTGCACAAGAGTCAGAGCCAGGGAGACACACCACAATTAAATGGTTTTGCTGCAAGTCATTATTATAAAACAACTTATTTATATAGTACCTTTCATCCATGCCAATCCTAACCAGACAGCATACAGAGGGATCGCTTCACCCACCATTTGCCAGCCACCTCTCATCTGCAAGCAATCCACCTGACACCTGCACACTTCATTAAAATTTATGAAGAAAGCGAAGAATTACTTATACAAATGAAGTTCTCTTTTTTTCCCCCATCCCCCACTTCGCAAAAAGTGCTACAGAAACTTTCTTGAAAATAAAGTATCAAAAACTTTCATTTACATCTCAACAGCACAGTTGTTTCTAGTATTAGGCTGGGACTTTGATTCATAAATGAAATACAGAAAGCATTACTTAAGCCCTGATCCTACAAACTCTTGAGTACTTGCAGAATTTATTCTTGTTAGCAGTGAAATCAACAGGCCTACAAATTGCCAGCCAAAGCATTGAACTCACAGTAGAAAAAAAGTCAGATTAATTTTAAAAATAGCACGGTTTAAAAATAATCTTTTACTTTGCCTTCAGTTTGAGCTCTCTCTCTCCACAACTATGAGAGCAAAAGTACTGTATCAGGTATAGCAAAAGGCCAAAGAAAACAATAGACGATCTGATAAGCTACAGTTTTAAGATTGGAATATCAGCTAAAATCACCTCTGCCTGCGGAAAATGGTGCTATTATTCAATACCAGCTCCTTATGCGCGTAGCTTTATGTAACTGAACAATTCCCTCCTCATTTCCCTCACCTCTGGCAGGCCATACTCACCATGGCTGGCACTATGAGTGACACCACACAAAAGTAGGATGTACATTCTGTTTAACCAGTTAACTGCTTAAATATTATAGTTAACCGCTTAAACAGGAGCAGGTGGCAAGCTGCCCCAACCAGGCCAGAGCATCCCTTGCTCACTGTTCCAACTAGGAATGTAATAGTAAAACTGTTTAAACAGTTAACTGATAAGCATGAGCTTGTCGGTTATCGTAACAGTTACACACCAGCTCTTGGCCCCACTCCCCGGTATGCAACAGGAGGCAGGCTTAAAAGCAGGCTCTTAGCACACACTGGCTCCCGGAGAGCCAGCTGTTGCTCTGCACTGCGGGCTCTCCAGTATAAAGCTTATAATAGTGAGCCTGAAGTGGAGCTGCCTCCCTGGGAGTAGAGCTGGCAGCCAGTCCTGCTCCTGGGGAGTCGGCTACACAGTATAAGGTTTATACTGATGAGCCTGCAACATGTAACCACTAACATTTACAATGGTTACATGGTAACCTAATTAACTGCTTTTTATCCTCCCTAGCTCCAACCAGGCCAGGCCACCAGTATAATGTAACCAGTAAGCATCACCTGGCAAAGTTGATGCTTACGGGTTAACCAGTCACATTTCTATACAAAAGTGTTAAATTTGGGGGGAGCAAGAGAATGGAGCTCAATCTTAAGTTTAGGTTGTGGTTATACTAACAATGGTACCTCTGTGTTTTGTAGCAGCTGACAGTGCAACTTTGAAGGGTTCCCCCTCCATACTCATGGAAATCTTGAGCCAGATAAAAAGAAAGAAGACTCAGGAGGACATGTTCAGCACAATCCTGCAAGCCAGTGCTGCATCAGACTGAACAGAAGGCTTGGAGGATGAACAACAGATTCAGTGTGGAAGGAAAGAGCAGGCAGGAGAAAGATGTACAAGGACATTATGGGGATTCCTCGTACAGCAGAAACAGATGTTGAAGACTGTTGTGGACCTGCAAGTTAAACAGTCCTGTACTCATCTCCCTTTACAGCCCATGGAAAACTCTAGGAGAGCTCCTCCCTCAACTTTCCAGGTGGCATCAGCACTGCACCCCTGCTTCTACCCCTCCATGCTGGGAGAACATTAAGAACAATCTCAGCTTCACATGCACTGACCTAAGAGGCCACAGTTGATGCATGCATAGGTAAAATAGACACAAATGTTCCTTCCCATTCTCTAAGTTTTGTTCCATAAATTAAGGGTGCTCAACCATGTAAAGCTGCACACTGGGATACCTAGTCAATAGCACACAAGCACTTCTTGTAAGTACATGGAGTGCCAAAGCAAGAAGCCAAATATCACTTGTGCACATGCATACATTAGCATAAAGCTGTTGCAGTCAGTGTATCTTGTATCAGAAAAAGTTAACATGTGTAGACATGCCAAGTATCTTGAAAAGGCTCCCAAACAAATGCTGATCAGATTTCTCTGTTTAGCACAGACTGCAGCTCAAGGGGATTTACTTAGAGCTTTTAGTATTACTGACTGAGTGATTTCCCCATTTTAAAATATATATTTATCACATGTAGACTCAAGATATTTGATAAATATACTGCTAACAACGTTCCTGGAATTAAGTTACTTCAGCTTTTCTTAAACTGTCTTCCATGGCACACTGGCAGTCAGAGGTGTGCTGCGGAGAGAACAGAAAAAATTATGCTTCCCCACCCCCTGCAGAGCCCGTAGACAGCTCCCACTGCAGCTGCCCCTCTCTCTCTCTCTCTCCTGCCACCCCTCCAGCCCGCAGGATGGCCCTGTCTCAAGGGCCTTCTGTGCTGCACAGCCTCCTCCTCATCCACGTATGCAGGAGGCAACAGCTTTTACAGCAACTGCTGCCGCTGGGAGGAGGAGGGATGGCTGAGGAGCTGCTCCCGGACCTCGGTGTTTTAAAACTGCCACATACGAGGAACCCAGCTCTCGGTCTGCTGACCCCCGCCTTGGGGTGCGCTTGGGCTCTGCTGCCTCTCATGTGCTGCTGCTCTCTCTCCCCTGTGCCCCTCTCCAGCCTGGTGGGGAAGTGGCAGAGTTTAATCTGGTGGGGACAGTCAGGTTTTCTGGGGGAAGAAACTGAGCTCTCCACCCCCGAGGAACGAGAGCATGCTCCCTGGAGGCTTTCCTTGCTGCAGCCGGGTAAGCATCATGCCCAGACCCCACATCCAAACCCCCCTCACTCCCCTCCCCCTGCCAAGACCCCACACTCCCAGCTTGCTCTGACACCCTGCCCCAAGTCCCCTCCTGCACCCTACTTCCTGGTCCTGTGGGGTTTTTTTTTTATTTGTTTTGCTCAACAAATTTTCTCTGGGGGGCTAGTTTGTTTGGTTTTTTTGCTCGACAAAAAAATTCTTGGTGTTCCCCATAAAAAAAAAAAATTTGTTTGGTGTTCCTCAGTCTTAAAAAGTTTAACACTGAGTTACATTCAACTGCATGACAATTGAAGTAACTAAGGGTTACTTAATTTTTTCATGCTGTATGCATGTCTTTTTAGTGCATGTAGCAAAGATGAAAGCAAAGGTAATTCATATTGGTTACTTCTGTAATACAATACAGGCAGTGTGTGTCTCTAATTTAAAGAGCAATAGCCAAAGAAATGAAGGTGTCACATGGCAATATTTATGTGAATCAATGTAAGAGGTTTTTGACTCCATTAAACAGGCCAAGTTTAAAGGACAATGCTTTTTTTTCAGAATTTTCCATACAAAATATGCAGCTTCTCTGATTTTTCATTGGTGCCTCTTATGAAATTTAGATTGAAACTTTTGATCTGCTGAGTGTTGATTCAATTCGCAAAAGTAAGTAAAGATATTATGCAAAATGATTTTTTAAAGACTGTATAACAAAATATCACTGTGGTCCATTACTTCAAGTAACTTAATAGAGGATTGCTACAAAAGTAAGGAGGGTCTTCCCCCCCCCCCCCATGTGCATGAGATACAAGCCTCATTTGCTCCAAATGAGAACAACTTCCCACTAATCTTCACTTCAGAATTAAAAGACAACACAGAGTGCTCTGGAAACAACTTTCATTACAGGAAACCTATTAATTAAAAAGCACTGCCATTTTAGTCATCCTTGAACATTAAGACAATTGTTTGTACAACTTGTGATAGGTTTTTAAAATCCTACTCTTCTACAAAAATCCAGGAAATATTTTTTATGGAAGTAGAAGAATATTTTTACCTGCATTTCTAAAAAGCTCTTAAGGAAAGAGTTTTGAATAAGTTTCATTTTAAACTGAATTGTACCCACTTTTTAGGGATGGCACAATAAGAGAGTATCTTCACAAGAGACTGTCACCATATTTTAAATAGTCTTTTCATTATAAAAATGTATTACTATAGGATTTAAAGTCTAGATGTCTTTTAGTAAGTGCATGTCTGGCTAATTTAATTATGTTGAAATATTGCATAAAAAGAGAATACAGCACAATACCCTGTCTGAATGATTGGAACACATAAATTCTCTCCTTATCCAATAGCAGCAGGATGCGACTATAGGCCCAGGGATTCAGAGGCTCTGAACTTCCTGTCATTTATAGCAGAAGTTATTGTTGTAACTCCAGAAATAGTAGTTTACACAACACTGCAGAAAATAGTGAGTAGATACGCTATGGTATTATGACACACAGGTACGGTACTTACAAGGCGTAAGGCTACACTGTAGTTGGAGTTTGCTAGTGCAGCCAAATGTACATGTACTAGCTTTGATTAAGCTACTGCACTGAAACTAGCAGGATGGCTATGGCAATTCTAGACATCCAAGTACATACAATTCCTTTGAAGATTGTAGGTATGTATGTGTGTGGCAAGTACTACCTGGGACACTATGGTTACATATTGCTATTTTTAGGGTACTCACTCATGCGAAGCTATCTCTGTGCATCTATACAACCTGGAAATTAACCTCCAGTTGTAGTGTAGTTAATAGTTCTGATAATGTTTGTGAAACATTAAGAGCATTTTGATGCCCAGACAGCATTCTAGAGGTATGATCCCCAAATGATAATGGCCCCAAAGTAGGTATAACACGCCAAGATTCAGATTTGCCAGGCTGCCACTTGGTAAAGCTCAAAAGACAGCAAACAAAACTGAGTGAGATTTTAAATCCACAGCATAAGTTTTATGGCATCATTAATAGCAGTATCATGTCCCCAGAAGAGCAGGAAGTAGAGGAAAGGCAGCCAGTGAAAAGGTTGGAATATGTAGCACTCCACCATTAATGAGTGAAGAAGTAATATGGCTTCAGTGCTTCACTTCTCTGCTCTGCCGCCCCACTGCTCTATTGATAGCAATTGACCTGCTTGATTTACCTCTGGGCTGATTTTGGGACTTCTCTCCGTCCACGCTGGCTTGCTACATAACACAAGATTAGAGTACATCAGAATGTGAATAACCTAATGAAGCTTCATGAAGTGGGGTCTCCCATTCACACACAGCCAATGGTGCCATTTGCTGGTCTAGAAATACAAACCTAGAGGCTAAGAGGCTCTAGTTTCTCATCTTTCAGCCACATCACTAAGCTTTCCCTGTGAATAAGCCTTTTGCCAGAGTGGAACCTCAGAATCTGTATCACACTTGGGAAAGCAAAGGATGCAAACTATTCTATCTTTTTTCTACTTGCTTGTACACTATACCCACAGTGGAGTGGGGGAGGATGGATAGCCCAGTGGTTTGAGAATTGGCCTGCTAAACCCAGGATTGTGAGCTCAAGCCTTGAGGGCAACATTTAGGGATATATGGCAAAACCGGTCAGGGATGGTATTTGGTCCTGCTGTGAAGGCAAGGGACTGGAGTCGATGACCTTTCCCGGTCCCTTCCAGCTCTATGAGGTAGGTATACAGGCAGTCCCCGGGTTACATGGATCCGACTTACATCGGATCCCTACTTACAAACAGGGTGAGGCAACCCCGCACTAGCTGCTTCCCCCCAGCAGACCAGGGAGACTCGAAGCTAGCCCCCCAGCAGACCAGGGAGACGCAGAGCAGCTTTTCTCAGCAGACACCTCAGCTTGAGAATAAAGGACTGAGGGAAGTGAGGTGTGGGAGAATAAAACTGAGCTCTGGAGAAATGTTTGGCTAGAGTTTCCCCTACAATATGTACCAGTTCCGACTTACATACAGATTCAACTTAAGAACAAACCTACAGTCCCTATCTTGTACGTAACCCGGGGACTGCCTGTATCTCCATATATTTATTTGGAGAGCCCACAATCCATTTGTGATTTCCAACCATTGGGATATTATCATTTTACTCCATTTCACTGGCAAAAGAAACAAGGGCTTAATACTTCTAATTATAAAAAGAATTCAATGTGAAGATTTCTCAAATTGTCTCCAGTGCTGCAATTGCACTCATATAACATCCACATGGCAACATTAGAAATTGTTCACACGGAGAGGTAGCAGTAATGTATTTTTAGGTACTTTAATGAAGTTTAGCTCCCAAAAACAGGAGGAAACTCAACATAACAAGCTAGCTCTCTAGAACAGTGGATCCCAAGTCCCTGGACCGGCAGCAGGCCACGAACCCCTGGCTGATGGGCCATGACAGTGACCGAACCTGGGATAGGAAGCTGCACAGCAGGTTTCTTGCTAGGATGCAGTGGCAAAAATGATCACTGAGTCAGGCAGCAGGAAGTTTCCTTCGAGGCCCTGGAGCTCAGACTGCAGTCAGGAGAATGACCCTGTGGGAGATTCTCTCTCACTGCTCCCCGGGAGCCTTGTGGGGGGCGGGGCTAAGACACCTCCCACCTCTCCCCCCTAGAAGCGGTGCCCCACACTGCAGGGGAAAGGTTTGGCCCCAGGCTGCTCCCAGTGGAGCTAGTTGCGATCCCTGCCTGGGCCCAGGGAAATCGCAGCCAGCTCAGCATGGGGGGGAAAGGGGGGCTGGGAAGAGGCTAAAGAGAGGCTGTGGGGTAACAGGGATCTTTGAAGCTGGGGCAGTAGGATGATGCAGGAAGCACTGAAGGGAGGTTGAGAGATTCAGGGGAGACTTTTGGGGCAGATGGGAGCAGGGGTGCAATAGAGGAAAATTCTGAGGCTGGGTCACAGGGAGGAAAGTGGGGTTTGGAAGGAGATGCTGGGGGGAGAGATTGGGAGCAAGAGCAACCAGGCTGGGGAAGGGAGACACAGGGCAGGGCTTGTACAGAAGGTGAGGGGGAGATACAATGGCAGCTCCCCCCCCCACCACATGGGGCAGAAAGGGGGGAGGGCAGAAGTGACTGGGTGGTAGCATTTAGGGGCACTAGTTCCTATGCTCCTGACAAAATTTCAGTTGCTAAATAGGGTGCCCCAAATGCCCCATCCCCTGTGGGTGCCCCTCCCTGCACCCTTCCCTCTACAGGCACCAGTCGCCCCGGCGGAGGAGCTACCCTATTCAGCAGCCAGAGGGGAATTCTTTTTGTGAGTTTTTTTTCCCCGTGTTGTAGATATCTGCAAACTCTGATCTGTTACAGACTGGCAACGTGTTATTTGCCTATTCATTATTTGCATAATGAATATGCAAATATACAGATAAAATTATGCTGGTCTACCAAAAGTTTGTAAATGGGTTTGCCAGTCCACAGTATAAAAAAGGTTAGGAACTGCTATTCTAGAAGCCATCGGCAAGCGTTCCATGAACCAGCAGTAGTCCACAGATCAACCTTGGTTAAACTGCTCTAAATCAAGCAGCATGAGAAATCTAAGATTAAGATCTAGGTTAAAATAAAAACCATGAAGCTAATAGGGTAACATAACTTGAACTATACTTATAAAAATATTTGTTTTGGTTCTTTTGTTATGAGATTTAAAGTCTTTCAATTGTAGCCTTCCAAATAGCTGTCATATGGGAAAATACTAGTAGACTCTCATTTTAAGTAGCTTTAGTAATATAATTAAGGATAAGATAATCCGACACAATCAAAGGACAACAGTTGATATTCAGAGGTGCTGGTTCTGGAGAGTTTTAGAACACTTACTGGTAATAAAAGCTGTAATCATATTGTTTGATTAAAAAGTGTCCACTGAAGTGATGTCAGAATCCTCTTTGAGGAATGCTTGTCTCACTAAAGATCGGTGGGGGGAAAAAAAGAACAAACAAACAAGCCAATCCCATCATCTCCTTCCTCCTTCACATCTCAAATGGCAAAGGAGAGGTAAGTTAGACGTTCACCACTTCCCCCACAAACACAGCACAATTTCTGGGTGGACAAAAAGGGACTCGGCAACCTCTCTTCGGGCATCCTTCCACATTATCCATGCTTGGGAGAACCAAAGATCTAAAATGAACAAGCTATTTGAAAGCAGCAACTAGAAGACACAACCCACCAAAAAGCCTTCCTAAATTAGATGGGTGCATATTTTGTTTAACAGCAGCATTGATGAAAGTGTATCAATTGTGCATTTCAAAGACATATCAACCTGGTAATATCAAAGTGACCTACCAAGGTCTATTTTTCTCCCCTCCTCCTCAAAATAAGAAAAGCACCACGCCTACGCCTTGAAATATAAATCTAAAAAGTCACACATAGGGTTATGGTTCTTATAGCAATTTAAGTTGCTCCACTGCATTCTAAAGTTTATGAATTACTAAATTGTTAGGCACAATACCAGTGAGCAGTACATGCACTTCAGGAGAACTAATAGTACTAGGAGAACTTTAGCTTCTTTTTAAATTTAATATTGATGCTGCAACCTTAACTGAGAATTTGCTCACTGATGAGTAACGTAATTTTTTAAATTAAGTTGCTTTAAGGAAAAAACAATTCAAAAATCATCTCTTTTTGCCTCGCATAGTTTTCTTATGAGCTGGCATTTACTTTTCAGAATTTAATACATTGAAAGGATTTCAGGAAAGATATTAAGCTCAAACTCTTCCGGGACCCCTAAAAATGCTTCACTATTATCCACTATTTTCTTGGGGGTGAGAACTGCTTTTCATTAAGATACCAAAGATTTGAACTGGTGAATGACAAGGGAAAGAAAAAAAGCCTACAATGTAGCCAACCTATGTTAATGTCATACTTTGTTTTATTCCTGTGGCCAAGTACCTGAGGTTCAAGAAATACCAGTTCTTACAGGACTGATGTATATTAAACAATCTTTTTTTTGAGGGGGGGAGGGCGAAAAGAGGAGCAATATAAAATAAAGTTCATAAGATATGTCTGGAGGAACAAAGTCTCACTTTGTATTGATCCACAAGATGTATTTTAGTAGTTAAATAGCTCTGGAATAAAACTTTAAAATCTTGGAACCAGAAAAGTTACATAGGAAGTTTGTCTTGAAAGGGTCCATTCTTTCTGTCATCAGCAGTCCAGTCTCTTCAAAATATACCCTGCAGGAGTTATTTCCATTTCCTGAAGCAAAGCAGTATTTTGAAAGCTACTACAGAAAAAAAAGTGTTCTGGGGAAAGCTTTGTAGATTGCAAATCCAAACAATCTTCCACAAATATAATTATGGAATTAGACAGTTAGTTACTCATATCTTGTTCCAGGACCCTCAAAATACCATTAGTTTTGTTCTTCTCTAGCGAAGTGGCCTTCTTCATTGTCATGGTAGCAAACAGTGCATCCATCATTCCCAGAACTTCAAGTAGTTCCGTTTGGTAGTCAATCTCTTTTTCTATAATTTCTTGGAGTTTCAAGAACTGTTTATCAATAACTGCTGATTGTCCAACCACAGGGAGATAAATATCTGGAGAAAGCAAAGTTAAGTGAGTTTTATGTCACTTGGTTCTTATTTTATAAAAATTATATTTTAATTTCTAAATATACAGTTATTTATGATAAGTTTTGCTTTGTGGCAAAATGAAAACTTTCATGCGAGTAAGTCTGAAGAGAGATTCAATTTTGTTTAAATGTTTACTACTTGTGGTATTATTTACTGGGAGAAGCTGGGGATGCTAATCATAGCACACAACTACATTAAATAAAAGCACCAAGGGCATTTAAAGCCTTCAAATAGGAACTCTTGTATCGAGAGTTTAATTAAAGTGAAGCACATAGCCAGATCAGTCAGCTGGCAAGAAAAAAAAATAGAGCTTGGAATTTTCTGATCTCTACATTCACTACTGGCTTTTTAATATATCAGTTTTAAATTCCTCATTTTGCCCATACACCCAATGTACAGTGAGCCCTCGCTACTTCGCGGTTCGACCATCGCGGATTCACGACTTCGCGGACTTTTTTCATTACATTATGTATATACGTGAATCCGCGATGGTCGAACCGCGAAGTAGCGAGGGCTCGCTGTATACATGTTAAATATACATGTCCCTACTTCGCGGATTTTCAACTATCGCGGTCGGGTTTGGAACCTATCTACCGTGATAAACGAGGGTTCACTGTAGAACTTTACTCTTTAGAGGAGAGTATGCTTAGTTTGGAATACGAGTTTTCTTTTGGTACAGTACTTACCAATAATCATTTCTGCAACTTTTATCAACATAGGAGCAAATCTTGGCTCAACCACATATCTGCAAACAGAGCAATTCTTACAATTAAAATATTGGCCATTTACTCCCATATCACCAGTTTTCCTATATTTAAACTTGTGTGGTAAGTTGTACTTAACTGGACAACTTTTCATTCACATGAAGGGGTAAAAGCAGTCCTAGGGATTAGGGATGTTAAAGTTAGATTAATCAGTCAAATAATCGATGGAATTTCCATTGACTATTCGATTAGTTGATAAGGGCAGTTCTGCTTTGAAATGTAGCAAGAGCCTACCCAGCTGCTGCTACATTTTAAAGGTGGAACTGCCATGCCGGGTTTCAATCTTTGAAATGTACAAGAGCTCCAGCAGGGGTTCTTTGTGCATTTCAAAGATTGAAACAACGCATGGAGCCTGGAGGTAGAAGGAGACTTTAAGTCCCCTGCTGACCCCAGCCTCCATGCAGCCACTTCTGCTTTGAAATGTACAAGAGTCCCCGCTGGTGCATTTCAAAGGTGGAACACTGCCGCTGCCACCTCCCACACAGCTTGGGGGGAAACCAGCCTTTAAGCCGGCTCCCCCCAGCATCCCTTTTTCTCCCCTATCCCCACCCTGCTACCTCTTTCTGATAGAGGCAGCAAAGGGGAAGGGGGACAGCAAATAATCGACTAGTGTTTCGACTCTCCAATAACCTTTTGCTTATTGATTAGTTGCTTACATCCCTACTAGGGACAAGATAAACAAAAAGTTACATGTGGAAACCCATCAGTAGGGAAAGCACTGGGGCTTGGAAATGTGGCAATATTCTTTTTAAATAAAGAAAGATAAAACAAGAGCTCCAGACAACAGGACTTATATTAAGGTGGAATGGGAAGATTAAAGGCAAATTAGTGAGATAATGCAGTTTCTTTAAACTTTCTCTCTTTAAAGAATGTATGAGACCTACCATAAAGGCAGAACACACCAAACTGGATCAACATGCATTTTATAAATGAAAAGCACTGTCTAGTGACCATGTAGGCACACATCCATTAAGTAATTATGAACAACAGGGGTAAAATCTAGACTTGTGCCTGAACTGAGATCAGTGGCAAAATTTCTGTTGACTTCAATGGGGCCAGGGTTTCACTTCAACAGTCTTGACAGAGGTGTCTGCAGATAAGCATGGCAAGAGATGGCAACAACAACAAAAAATCTGTTTTATGAAATAGACTCATCAGCAGTATTTTAGGTGATACCTTATCAAGAAAGACATGAGAACACTCAATTGTGTTTCATCTCTTCCGGCAAGTGCATTTTTCAGTGTTCCTCTGCGATTTAGCTCCTGCATGACTGCAACTGTAATTTCAGGTGTCTTGTTCCGGGCCTAAGTGAATGTAAAGTGTTTAGTACCAGTGCTCATCTTAAATGAAATCTACCTAGGCATAAGCTATACCAAAAGTAGTAGTATTTCATGAGATGAAAATATAAGTTTCAAATGAATGCACTGAGTATTGGTGCACAAAAGGAGTAATGGCCTTACCTGAAGTACTGTATCTAGAGCCTTGGAAACCTGGAAGCTTTTCAGTAGTTTGTCGTACTTTTTCAAATGACTTCTCACCGGTTTACTAACAAAGAAATCCTCCTAGAATCGAAAGGGTAGAACAAACATGTTTAATATATTTTTTTTAAGTGTTTTGTTAGCATTAACACTACTTCTTCATTTCCTTCTATTGTTTTTCCAGATGATGCAATTTGCTATCCATGTGCCTTCTATTCTTATAAGAAATCTGGGCAAATTTTCAGGAAAAAAAGTGTATTTGGAAAAATCACATTTAAAATGCAGTTGTCAGTACAGCTAGTTATATTATTCCTTTTAAAAACCTTCATACTTATTATATTAATGGAAAGATTTTTTTCTTAAAATTTATTTTGAAGAATTATACAGGATGCAGCTATCAAACTATCCCTCCTCTCCCCCATACCTGCTTTGGCATGTAGTTTCTTCCTTTTACAAAGGTTCTGTATGCTGGCCGTTTCTTTTTTGGAAGACGTTCTTTGCTCTCTTCATGTTTTCTGTGTCTAACATTTAGTACCCCGTTGGTCATACCTACAACTATAGTTTCATCTTCCGGCTAAAATGAATAAGAAATTGAATTAGTAACTAAAGTCTACAGATTATATAAACATTATTTATATATTTTGTATGAAACATCTGATAAAACCCCCAAAATACTATTGTTTACTGATACAACCAAAACGTTTTGATGCATTAGCTTTTAGTTCCATACTGGGCAACTGGCTGTTACAATTCTTTACAAAGTGAAAATGTCAGGGTGGATAAGGGTTTGGACAAACCATCCTGTAGCTCTTTTAGGGCCATTAAAATACCTAGACCTATTCATCTAAATATTAAGTTGTATTCAGAACACCACATTTGTAGCGAGCAGTATTCTGAATAATTTACATTCAGTTTTTAATATTGTTATACTAGTAATCCCTCATTGAAAGGCCACTGTTCACAACTCTTATTCATAATGCCTGCTTTATATTACAACTGTTTAATATATCTTAAGTTTAAACTCGTCCCAAGAATCTAAGTATATTATGTGTCCTATATTTTTAGTGTGTGTATACATATTCAGAGTAGTGTTCAAAAGCTAAAAGCCAAGTGCAGGCCAGGAGAGGGTGGCAGAGTGGAGCCAGAGTAGGAGGCAGCAAGGTTCACCCACTCCCCTCACTCACTGCAGTTGCAGACTACTGGGCCACTCCGGTTCCTGTCACCGCAGTGAGCGAGGGGTGTGGGTGAACCCTGCTGCCGCTCCACATCAGGCCCATCCATAGGACAGTTGAGGTGGCCAATGCAGGGCCCTGCAAAAGCACAGGGTCTAGGGGGCTGCCCCCAAACTTCCAAGAGATGGCTAGAAGGGGCAAGACAAGCAAACCTCCTGAAGAGCCAGAGTGGGGGTAGGAAAGGGGGAAGAGATAGTCAGCTGGTAGAAAGTCTGGCATTTTCACAGTGGCCCTCTGAACTACCACTGGGAGGCAAAGGGAGTGGTGTCTGACCAGCCTTCTCAACCCCACCAGACAGAGAATCTGGATCTGCCCTTGACTCTCAAGAAGAGAAGGTAAAAGACTGGCTTGCCAAGCAGCCCATTCCTTTCCTCCTCTGACAGGAGAGCAGCCACAATTAGCTTTGCCTGCAGTTAGAGGTGAGCTGTCAGGCAGCCAGAGAAACGCAAAGCCACATTCCCTGCCAAGAGGTTGTTTGTCCATAGCTCCTCACATAGAAACTAGTTTTCAGTTTCTCTGCCCTTAATCCTTTATCACAGGAGAAGGCTGTACAAACAGTGAGGAAGATATCAGTGAACTGTTTGACTTTGTCCATGTCCCTCAGACCAGACTGGTTCTAAAAGGCTCCTAGTTCAGGTGCCCTCATAGTCTAACACTTGCTGACTAGATGTCGTGCTGGAGCTGTGCAAGGCTCCCCAGTCAAGGAAGAGTAGGACCATCTTTACAAAGCAAAGCACAGCAACATTCCCTTCCCACTTATTCACTCCTTGGGGGAGCATGCTGCTCAAGACACTCCCAGCTCAGAGTACACAGCTAAGACCAGTGCTAACCCCAGCTGCATTACACCATGTTAAGCCAATGGATTTATGACAGTCTAATGTGTAATACGCAAAGCTTCTGGATAATAATTGTGTTATAGAATTCATTCAGTGATCACCACACACATAGCATCCTTCTGAAATTTAGAGATTGCAATGAAAGCTAAAAAGTAAATTAGGAAATGGTGTATTTAAAAATGGTAAGTGGCTACATAAAGAGTCTAAAAAAAATTATTATACTTACAGCCAGAGCAAGACTAAGAATTGATGCCGCATAATTAAAGCTGTGGACTACTTTGTAGGAGGTTGTACTGTAAATCTTCACATGCCTACACAGAAGAGCAATTTATTTATAGACTTCATATTTCCATGTGTCAGCACAGATATTTTACAAGAATTTCACCTCTCTAACAAATGTTACAGACCCTTCTAAAGAGATGTCAACAAGTTTTACATAGTAATTTCTTCATTCCGCAATTGATTTTACTATTGCTAGTCTCTTCAGATAGCTAGCCTGCAGAAAGATTTAATATTCACAAATTCTCTCACTTGCTGTACCATAAGGTTGTGCAGGGGTTCTCAAACTGGGGGTTGATCTCTCCAGGGTCGCAGTATGGTTACACAGGGATCATGAGCTGTCAGCTATTTGGGACACTCAGTCCCAAACCCACATTTTTCATTTATAAGGGCAGGGAAATCACACTCAGACTCCTTGTGTGAAAGGGGTCACAAATACAAAAAGTTTGAACAATTATATCAATGTTTGCAAACACCTGGTTCATTGCCCAGTCCTGGCCCCTCATTATATATTTATGTGGTCTATGTTATTCAGATTCTATAGAAACTAAACTTTTATTTAAAATGATATTTCAATGTCTAACTTTCAAATAACTTTTCAAACTTGAACTGAGTGTCAGGGTAATACTGCCTTCCCTACACAGCAAAGTAAAAAACAATGGCTAAATCATTTGAAACTCCTCTTTTTAACCTCTTTTTGCACTAGGTATCTCATTCTACCTGTTTGGCCCCCTCTTGCTAGTGAGTTAAGAAGAGGAGAAAATGAAGAGAAAGTAGAGGAGATAGTTTCCTTTAGAGTTCTTCTACTGAATTGTTTCCCAATCCAAGGATCAAGAAGAGACAGGAAGGACCAGAGCAGCTACTTTTGGTGGCAGAGAACAAAGTGCTAATGTGAATGAAGAGTGAAGTGGAGGTTGCCATTTTTGGTGTAAGGTGCAAGGGATTATTTGCATTAGGACTCTGAACTAGACTGAAATTAGAGGCATCAGTAAACAAGTGTAGCAGTAAAGAGTTTTCATATTAAACTGGGCTAAGTTGGGGGTGGTAGTAGTGTGGGAATAGTTTAAGTTTGAAGTTTCAGGAAATGGAATAGCAATTTGGCAAAAAGTCACAAGTTAGCTCTCAGAATGCCTTAATTCCACTTAATTCAGGACTACTCAACTTTGGAAGCCCCGGGGGCCACAATGATACTCACAGCACATGCTGAGGGCCGCAACGTATATGCAACTACACATACATGCAAATATATATGCAAACTTCTTCTTTCACACAATGCCCCAGTACCTCCTCCTTGGTGGCTAGAAATGCTGACACCCTGTACCTGTCTGTTCTAGCCAGCCTAGCCACTTGCATCTTTCAGTGCTCACCCTTCAGTGCTCACCCCACCTGGGAGATGCCTCACCATTGTGGAGCATGTTCCCAGTGGAGGCCATGTTCAAAGGTTCCCATTCTGAGGCCGCATGTTGAGCCCCACAAACTCAAACTGCACCGTGGGCTGCAAACAAATGGGTCTTGGGCCACATGTGGCCCATGGGCTGTGTGTTGAGTAGCCCTGACTTCATTCATAACTGCACTATTAAAAGTAGAACAAGACCCCAGAATGCATTTCAACTTTATTTACACCAGTAATTGAAGTATTCGTATGAAAAATATTGCCTTTATTTACTTTAGTCTGGTGTCTTGTAAGTCTCCTGCCTTGACCTATCACAGTCATGACTGCAATGTATTTAAAAACAACAAAAATCCCCAAGTTAGATGATAGGTGAAAGATACTAACCTGTCTAATGATCCTGAGAGCAGCCTTTGCCCAGAGCTACTGAGGCATAAACAAGTTACAGTTTTATGGTGATTTTTCAGAGAAACTAGTAATTGCCCTCCTCTTAGAATGTCCCAGACTTTAACATACCGACCTCCTATAAACAGAAAACACATGCAAAATAGTTTTGATATGCACCATATTTAAGCTTCTTTGCATACATTTTTCAGTTAAGAACAGAGTGTCCTGGTTTCCTTTTAACACTAAGTTTGCTGCTTCCATTCTTGTCCATTTAAGATAATGGCATCTGCATTCCAATCAAACAAACTGAGTTTATAATTTATAGGACACATGGACTTCCTCTGGGCCAACTGGAAGGGAAAATATTGCATCACTCAGATGATTGATGCCAACAACTGCTACAACCTGTGTTATGGAAGGAAGTTACAAGCTTTACTCTTTTTAAGAATATTATGGAGTAGTGGTCACTAGCCAGTAGACCAGGATCTATTAGTAGATCTTAAAAACCTCTAACAGCGATCTTGGCTGGTTTTGACAGGAAGCTATCGAGGACACTGGCACTTCAATTGCCTCTCCACTCACTGTCATGCTGCTCCTGCCCTCTGCCTTGGAGCTGCACCCCTGGGATCCTTCTGCTTGCTATGAAGGGGTGGGAGGGCGAAGGGGGTGGGGGATCACTGATGTCAAGGTATCCCTCCTCCCCCCACTTTTGTACCCTATTTCCATACAGAGAGAAGGGGAGGGAAGGAGCTTGGCAATGCAAAGATCTGTCACTCACATACTATGTGTCTCTGTCATTCTCACAAACACCAACTGTCCTTCATGCTCATCTCCCAAACCAACACATACATGGGGGAAGAGGGGGTTGTTACTTCTTTTACTGCTTGCAAAGTGGGTTATTTTTGGTTTTTGACTGGTCTGTGAATTTCATAGTTTTCATTTCTCTCACAGAATTAAATTTAAGCATGGGTATTGTTATAAAATGCCTAACCTGTCATGGAAGGAGTCATTATCCCTATGGTAACTGCTGCTCCTGGAAGTGGCTGGCAAGTCCCTGCAGCCCCTGAGCAATGCAGAGCAGGGGTTCTCCACATGCTGTCCTTGCATGCAAACACCACACCTGCAGGTCCCATTGATCAGTAATGGGGAACCGTGGCCAGAGCCAGTAGAAGCTGTGGGCTCAGTACCTGTAGATATGGGGCAGCACATGGCACCCTGGAGCCATTGCTGTACATGCCAGCTGCTTTCAGGAGTGGTAAAGGGCCAGAGCAGGAGTAAGCCTGCTTAAACCCCACTGATCCACACCCAGAAGCCCATGTCAATTAAACAGTGTCCAGCCAGAGCCTGCTTCCTGAACCCTTGTCTCAGCCCTGAGCCTCCTCTTGCAACCAAACTCCGTCCCAGAGCTTGTACCCTGAAACTCCTCCTGGACCCCAATTCTCCACCCTGGGCTAAGCCTCAAGCCCCTCCCACACTCCAAACTCCTTGGCCCAAGACCAGAGCCTGCACCCCATCCCCTACCCCAGCCTGGTGAAAGGCAGTGAGGATGGGGGACGAAAGGGGATGGAGCAAGACTGATGAGGCTTCAGAGAAGAGGTGGGGCGGGGCAGGGCAAGGGTGTCTGGGTTTGAGGTAGATCTTACATTGCACTTAAATTGAAAAAGCGATCTTATGATTAAAAGGTCAGGGACAACTGTTATCGAGGCTCAATTTGGAGTTGGGGGATCCTCTCTGTGTTGCAGCAGTGGGAAGGTGGGTCAAGGAAGAGGAGAGACCCTGAAGAAGAGTGTCAGCCCTTCAGGTCAGGTGTGTGAAAGGAAGGTATTGAGGCCTACCCAGAATGTGTCAAATGAGCACCAGTTTAATTGTATGTGTAAAGGAAAGGCAGCATTGTGAGATACAGGAGATGTAAAATAAAAAAATTTGATTGGATGACCAACAATAACCCCGCTTTTAGGGAAGTAAGTAACTCAGACAGCAGTATGCAACAAAGTGCTGATTACCCCAAATGGAGCAGACGAAAGTTTTTGTAAGGGCAGAATGAGACAACAAAAAAAATCTAACTTCAGCAATTGTCAGGCGAGTGGAGGAGTACCAAAATACCAAAACAGGGTATATAAGGTTGGATGGAACAGACCAAGAGCGGACAGGTTACAAATCCAAAAAGCTAGGTCTGATCAACCAGAGCTCCCTCCCTGGCGCTGAATCTCGCTGCCGCACATAAGCTCCGAAAGGGGAACAACATCGGTCGTAAGTTGCAACGAAAAATCCAAAAAAGGAAAAAGAAAAGAATATCTTCTGAATCTAAGCAATGCTTCTGTCTCTCTGAACGTGAGTATTATATATTTGTTAACTCCATAAATTGTTTAAAGGTAAATCAGGAGGGTATTTCTTGTTTTGTTTTTTTTAATTGTACTGTTTTTCTACTTTTTCTTTGTATATTATATTGTTTTAAAAGAATAAAAAATAGTGAATTGATTTAAATGGAAAATTAATTATAAAGTAAATAGAAAAAATAAAAAAATCTTTGTTTGACCCTAAAAAGAAGTATTCCTCTGTCTGTGGTTTCAAATCCTTTAAAGAACCAAACCCGGTTACCGAAAAGGTGCAGAAAAGTCACATCTTTTAAGAATGTTTTATGGGACATAAGATTAATTCATCCAATTTGTTCAATCTTACTCAATAAGGCACTACAGCAATGGGAATCAGTTTCCAGTTTCTAAAGGCTTCCTTTTTTGAAGTTTTGATTAAAAACAAGTGGGAATAGATTAGAGGTGAAGAATCTCTTCTGAGAACTCCCAGCTACCTACTCTCTGAATTCAGCTCTAGGGACAAACAGCAAATTCATTTCAGACAAAGTACTACTACAAAGTACTATTACTACAGTGGGATCTCTGAGAGAGCTAGTGCCAAGCCACTCATGGCGACAGGAGAAGTGAGAGTTCACTGCGTGATTAATTAATAACCCAGATGAAGTGTACAGCCTAGGTGTTTCCTCTCAGTAGTGACACATGATAACCCATTCTGTGGCTGCCAGTAAAGGGGGAGAAGAAATAAAAGAAATTTCAGTTTGTTCAAATACCTGCCGATACTAGAAGACCCCCTGAAGGGAAGAGAAGAACACTCTCCACAGGCTGGCCATGCTCTACAGTCATGACACTTTTTTCTCTCCGTGCATCAAATACTTTCACAGTGTGATCATATGAACCTGAAAAATACCCCCAAGATCAGTTTTAAGGACCCAGAACAATTCAAGAACAAAAACAAAAAAACCACCACCATCACCCATACACTCAGATCTAAGAAGAAATAAATGTTCAGTCCCAAGCCAAAAATCCATAGGAAATACTGACCAACAGAAAAGCACTTCTCTTCACAGTGTAAGTAGTTGTGTCTATAATGCATTTCAGAGAGTGCATCATCTGTTGGTTCAAGAACTCCTCTGAAATGGTAAGGACTTAGACCACCAAATTTGGTATACAACTTCCTCTAATTCTAACTTAAAGCAATGTAAGGGTTTGGCTCTGCCAGGAAAATGGGATATGTCTGAATGGTATAAGGTTCTCACTTTTAGTCGTCCACATCACTCAGATTAGTTTTCTCTACCTAGCTTGGCGTTCACAAGATTCTTGCTGCTGAAGTCATAAAAGTCACTAGAGCTAGAACATTGGCTTCTATACCATGTTAAAACCTCGAACGTCAGCTTTAAGTGTAATGATGCACTTACTATAGTCCAAGCGGTAATCTAAGAACCATAACTTTATTTTAGTAGTGCTCTGTGTAAGCGTTATTATCAATTATATTGTGCTCTAAGTGGGCATGGTACTTAATCTTCAGTGTTTTGAAAATATCAGGAAATTCAGTAGTAACCGATTGTTATAATTGTTAAACACATTTGTTCCATTTCTGAAACAACTTTTCAACTACACAAGTCCTGTTCACTGGCACCATTTTTTCCTAAAGTATTAGCAAAAGCGTTCAATTCTTTTGATGTATTAGCGATGTAAAATCCTGTTTAACCAGTTAACTGGTTAACTGGTTAACTGCTTAAACGTGGATGGGAGAGGTACCACAGGGTGCTCTAGGCTGGGCCTGCCATGCCACACCACAGGATGGCTGGGGGGGATGTCACAAGCCAGTAGACCACTGACAACCCTAATGGAAGGAGTTCTTATAAATATGTAAGTAAAGAAGCAAGATACAGTCTAATTATTTTAGCAGAATCATTGACCTTAAAGGACCAGAGTCCTGTTCCACTCACTATGAAACAAGGTTAAAAAAAAAAAATCAAAAATCAAGAAACTGGCATGAGGCAAGTCCACTGTCCTATTGTAATAATAGACAATTCAAGACAGACAAGATTTTACAGAACAAACCTGTTACAAAAAGATCTGCATTCAGTTTACTTATACAGCCACATCTCACATAATCTGTATGCTCGCTGTACGACACAACTGCTGTTGCACTTGGGATATCCCACACCTTCGAAGTATAATCGTCAGCACCAGAGACTACACGGTATTTATCAGACAGAAAGTCCACTACATGTACTGCTCTAGAAACCAAAATCAACAATGTTCAAGATTACTACAAGTACCTCAAACTTTGAATGCAGAGTTGTTATAGGAAAATGCATTGCTTTACCCTGAATTGGTATAGGATAAGGTAGGCTATGAAATATCTGCTAGTAGAAGGTATAGTGCCACAGCTTTCAAGTCAGGTACTTCTTCAGTGGTTCAAATGTACTATTAAAAAGCACAGGCCCCCAAAAGGTGGGCAATATGGACTTTTTTCAATATCCCACCCCCTCAAAAGGACAATTACATATTCTTTTGTATATAAACAGAATAGGAATCTAATAATTCTATACAAGGGTTGTAAGGGATGGTCATGCTGTACACATTTACTTGTACTTCTTTACAACAACTTTTTCCTTTTTGAATTTCTAAACCAGGAGGGTGTTTTTATTCATTTTGGTGCCTACCCCTTGCCAATTTTGGCAAACTTCAGGATTTTTTTTTTTTAAGTTTGAGAATGTTCTTTTGTTGAAGACTATGTGTCTCTTTACTAGGGATGTAAAATACTATTTAATTGGCTAGCCAGTTAAACACTGTTAGTGGGGGGACCACACCTGCCAGGCTGGAGTGCCTCCCCCTGCAAGACTGGAACAGCATGCTGCCCATGGCAAGCAGGGAACTGCTCCAGCCCCACTGGTTAACCTTAACAAGAAAACCAGTAAAACTTTCACATCCCTACTCTTTACATAAGTAGCTGATTTTGTATATTAGCCTGGGTCGGGGGAGGGAGAAGGGGGGGGAAAGAGGGGGGCAAGCCTAGTAGATTTTGTGTGTTCCAGTCCTACAGGAGGGCAGTAGGGGGCTTCCTCCCAGGCCTGAGGCTCCCCTCCCACTGCATTATAGACACTCCTGCCTTTTATGTGGCATCTGATTACCTAGATTGCAGAGGTTATTTTCTACAATACTCAATATAGTAATTTTGAAATTAAGAATTACTGCCATGATAATTCTGAATTTCTTATTAGGGACATGTGAAAGCTTTAAATTTTCAACAGCACCAAAAAAAAAAAAAAGTGGAAGTGCAATGTTAAGACATAAGAACTGCCATACTGGATCAGACCAATGATCCATCTAATCCTGTATCCTGTCTTCCAAGATTGTTCATTCCCTCTGGGGTGCTTGGGATTGGCCAAAACAGGTAATTATTGAGTGATCCATCCCCTCTCGCATAATAGAGGCTAGGGATACCATCCCTGCCTGTCTTAGTTAATAGCTATTTATGGACCGATCCTCCATCTAGTTCCTTTTAGAATCTTGTTATAGTCTGGACCTTTACAACATGCTCTGGCAAGGAGTTACACAGACTGATTGTATGGTATGCAAAGTAGACTCTCTTTTGTTTTAAACCTTCTACCTGTTAATTTCATTTGATGCCCCCCCTGACTTTATATGTTATAGAGAATAAGTAACAAAACTTCCTTATTTACTTTTTCTGCACCAGTCATGTTTTTAATAGACCTCTAACATATCTCCCCACCCTCACCCATCTCTTTTCCAAGATGAGATATCCTAATCTCTTTATATGGAAGCTGTTCCATACCCCCTAATAATTTTTGTTGTCCCTTTTCTGTATCTTTTCCAATTCCACTTTTTTGAGATGGTGTGACCACATTTGTATATTGTCTTCAATATGTGGGTGTACCATGGATTTATACAGAGGTAGTGATATTTTCTTATCTAATAATTTCCTAATGATTCCTAACATTCTGACTGCTACTCTACATTGAGTTGATGTTTTAAGAAAACTATCCACAATGACTCCAAGACTACTCCACAAAATATACTATGCAAAGTATTCCATGGTATTTCAATCATAAAAATTTACACGAGAAGGCTTATAATACACAACGAATAAAAACATGTTGCCCTACTTAGTGTGACCATCAAATTGTCTCAATGCTGCTCTTCCAGTAATATCAAATAGCCGAACGACACCTTCTTCACTACCAGCAACCAGCAGCTTGCCATCATCTCGATACGTAGCACAATAAGCAGCATCTTTGAAGCGAGAGAAAGTTTTGATTGGCTCCTGAGAGTACCGACCATAAATATGGATCTAATAAAAATTACAAATTTCAAATTAGTAAATTCTTATTCAATACCAACTGAAAAGTGAAACTGGGCTTATTATGAAAACTTACCCTTGAAGAGGCTGTGACAGCATAATTATATGGAGGAACTGGAGAGAAGTCAATCTTATTCACTGCACCAAATTCTTTTATCTGAACAGGAGTCTAAATGAATTGAAGTAATTAAAAGACAGGTCATTTTTACCATAACAGTAGGCTTACAAAGACATGAAAGTTTGACCTAGATAGTCTACAATTATTTTCTAAGCTGAATTTCAAAAACATTAAAAAATTAGATCATAAAAAAAGAATGTCCCCCTCCCAGTTTTTTTAAATTTTTCTTTTTGTTTCTAATTTTATGTTTTATGCGTGTTCTTTCATTACTAGGGAATTAGCCAAAATGCAAAACGCGTTCATACTATTATATACTTTTAAAATATCCATGTGTACATAACTAAACTAGTATACATTTTGAAGATGATGTACTAAAACTTATTGTGATAATTGCCATTAAGATAAATGGAGGTGACTATATTTTATTTGAGTAAACTGCATACACAGGAAGAAGCAATTAATAAATTCAAGTTAGTCTGGAGTCTTGAAGTTTTGACTTTACACTCAAAATGGATACATGAGTTTAAAATAGGTGTACAGTAAAACTCCAATGGTCCGCCATCTGATAGTCCGGCACTCCTGATGGTCCGGCACCATCAGGAACCCGGAAGTGCTTCGGGCAGCCGGACCATTGGAGCTGCTCTGCCCCCAGCTTCTCTGATTCAGCCGCTGCTAAAAGTGACTAGCGGCTGAATCGGGGAAGCCGGGGGCAGAGCAGCTGGAGTGCTGCTAGGTAGGTCCTGTAGCGCTGCCCCTCGGGGTTGCGGGACCAACCGAGCAGCCCCCCAGCTGTCCCCAATTCAGCCGTTGCTGATACTGATCAGCGGCTGACTCCAGGAAGCCCGAGGCAAAGCTGCTCTGCCCTGGCTTCCTGGAATCAGCCCCTGACCAGTTTCAGCAGCAGCTGAATCCGGACACCTGGGGCAGCGCAGCTGTGGGGCTGCCGGGTTGGTCCCACAGCACCGAGGAGCGGCACTACTGGACCAACCCCACAGCGCCCCAACTGCTCTGTCCCAGGTGTCCCCAAGAGTAGCTGGGGTGCTGCCGGGTGGGTCTCACCACGCCAAGGGTCAGCACTACCGGACCAACCAGGCAGCACTCCAGCTGCTCTGCTGCAGGCGTCCCCGATTCAGCCGCAGCAGCTGAATCAGGGACGCTTGAGGAAGAGCCGGACTATCGGAAGGGGGAGCTATGAGGGATCTGGGGTGGCATCCCCCCCCCACTCCAGACCCCTCATAGCCCGCCCTTCCTGACAGTCTGGCATATCTGATAATCCGGCACCCCCTGGGTCCTAAAAGTGCCGGATTATTGGAAGTTTACTGTATTAAGAAACATGTAATTCGGTAATCATGTAGTCAACAAAAATTTTACTGACTACATGATTAATCAATAAGAGTTAGCACCATAAGTACTGAGTCCCAACTTGTGCCAGGTCCTGGGAACCACTCCTGCTACAGCTCTGGAAGTAGCCTGGCTCAGTCCCAAGAGCTACCCCCACAGTGGCTCTGCATTAAAAGTATTTTAATAGCAGGGTAGGTAAAAATCAAGACAAAACATTTCAGCAAGAACTACTACACAAACACATAAGTTATTTTTTCTATATAGTTAATTATGCACTCTCACCTTGTAATTCTTCCAATACAAAGTATCTTGCGTGATTTTCTCACCAAGCTTGGGAAATGACTGAACCACTACAGGTTTATAACTGGCCATTATTTCATATAGTTAGATTCCCAAAAGCAGCAACTGCAGCCCCTGCCGTTATGCTCTCAATAAAGCAAAACTGTGGTATGGGGGGGAGGGGGGGGTAGATAAGTGGGACTGAAAAACAAGAGTTTACAGTAAGTTTTGAATATGAACTATAAAAGCACAACAAAGATGAATGCATTTGAAAAATAATTCAAAGTACAAATAACGATTTTTCCATTAATGCCCTAAAATATCTTATCCAGCCTCCTGATTTTTAGTTTTGGGGGCAGGACTGAATGCAGGGGAGGTAAGGCCAAAGCATACAATGGGTTAATACATAATACAGGACTATGTAGCACTTTAAAGACTAACAAGATGGTTTATTAGATGATGAGCTTTCGTGGGCCAGACCCACTTCCTCAGATCAAATAGTGAAAGAAAATAGTCACAACCATATATACCAAAGGATACAATTAAAAAAAATGAATACATATGAAAAGGACAAATCACATTTCAGAACAGAAGGAGGATGTGGGAGGGAAGGTAAATGTCTGTGAGCGAATGGTATTAGAGGTGGGGAAAGGTAAATGTCTGGGAGCTATTAGAGGTGATAATTGGGGAAGCTATCTTTGTAATGGGTAAGACAGTTAGTGTCTTTGTTGAGACCGATGCATAGAGTGTCGAATTTTAGCATGAATGACAGTTCAAAGGATTCCCTTTCAAGTGCAGATTTAAAAGGCTTCCGAAGCAGGATGCAGGTAATTAAGTCGTTGAGACAGTGTCCTTTCTGGTTGAAATGGCAAGAAACTGTTTTTTTCTTTGTGATTCTGTCTAATATCTGTTTTGTGGGCATTGATCCTTTGGCGAAGTGTCTGAGACGTTTGTCCAATGTACAAAGCAGACGGACATTTTCGGCACATGATAGCATAAATTATATTTCTGGATGTGCAGGAATATGTATTCTTGATCTTATAACTCACTTGGTTAGGTCCAATAATGGTATCAGCAGAGTGAAAATGTGGACAAAGCTGGCAACGGGGTTTGTTGCAAGGGAAGGTACCAGGGTTGGTATTAGTGTGGTATGTCCTTTCCCCACCTCTAATACCATTAGCTCACAGACATTTACCTTCTCCGCCCTCCCCCACATCTCCCTTCTGTTCTGAAATATGATTTGTCCTTTGCATATGTGTTCATTTTTTAAATTGTATCCTGTGGTATATATGGTTGTGACTATTTTCTTCCTCTATTTGATCTGAGGAAGTGGGTCTGGCCCACGAACGCTCATCACCTAATAAACCATCTTGTTAGTCTTTAAAGTGCTACATAGTCCTGTATTTTGTTTCAGCTACACCAGACTAACACGGCTACATTTCTATTCTAATGGGTTAATACAGCAGCCTTACATCTGAGAGTTAAAGCTAGGTCAGATCACCCGTGACCCCACGTTAGCTTCCATCCACGCTCATCACAACACACGCGCCAGTATCACTGAGGTCTACTCAAGAGATAGCCTTGAGCTGAAAAACATAATCTAATTCACCAGTCGGCACCTGCACAACGCAGCCACTGTGACAGCCCGTCCCTGGCGATGGCGCCCAAGATCCGCCCCCCGCCCAACACCGAGACAGCCCCTCCCCTCCGCACAGCGGAGCCCCAGCTTGGCCAATAGTTGCGGAGTTGCCGGCGCTGAGCGGAGAAGACAGGAGGCTCCTAGGACAGCGGCAGCCCCATGGCTGGGCAGGAGGCCCCACCCAGCCACCCGGGCCCGACTCGCGCGCTGGCGCCGCGTTCTTCGGAGCGGGCTCTAAGCGGAGGGGCTCGTTACCCCGCAGCGAGCTGCAGCCGCGTGCGGGGCGGAACGAGCCAGCAGCTCCCGGCCTCAGGCGGCGGGCAGGAGAGACGGGGCCCGGCTGCTCTCCAGACCGAGCGGCTGGGGGCAGGCGCTGCTCTCTCCCGTCTCGGTCCCTACCTGTGAGCCCGAGCCTCTGTCCCGGCGGGATAACACAGGGGGCCGTTCCAGAGGAAGGAGCACGGTGCTGCCTCAGCAGGCAGAAGTCACGTTGCCGTAGGTCCCTCGCCGGCTGCCATAGAGCATCGCGTTGTTCCTGTCGCCCAAAAACTGCGTCACCGCATCACACCCACGTCTCTGACTCACGCGACCCTTTGAGAGACCCAATGAGAAAAGGCAAAAGGGCTCCCACCTGCCCAATCGTATTGAGCGTTATTGGCGCCGTACTTGGGAACGCCCTTCCGGGCGAGAAGTCGGGAGGAAAAAAACCTTCATTGTTTTCTGTGATCAGAGGGGGAAATGACGTCATTGAGTATAAGAACGTCGGCGATGAGAGCGATGCCCTAGGTCGGGAGCCACAGGTGAGAGGGTCCGACGCCGGAGACTTAGAGCAATTAGCGCTTCCGCCCCGCCCCTGCTCCGCCCCTTGAATAACGGCACCACCCGGCTCGCGGGCGGCTGTTACATTGAGCGTGTGACCGTGCGCACAGCTAACTGCTGCGTCTGGGCTCCTGGGATAACCGTCGCGGCTACTCGCAGGCTCCTGGTGCGCCTGGGCCCCTCACCCCCTTTGCTGCTGCCGCTGCCTCTGTATAGGGAACAGTACGTGTGGGGCGCCAATTTTAAAAACCCTCTTTCTTGCAAAGTGGCTCCGGCTGCCGCACCGCCTGTAACTGCTGAAATGTTCAGCATATGCATAATTACTTAAACGCATTGCACCCAGGGCGTTACCATGAATGTATGTCTGTGGGGCAGGGGGATACCTTATTTTATGCGAACGCTGGAAGGCTGTGACTTCTCCAAAATTACCCTGAACTGGGATTAAAATTTAGGACTCCTAACTGCAATTCCTGTCCATCTCCTTTAAACTATTCTTCCTCCTTATAGGATCCATATAAACTTGGGGTTTATAATTTAGATAGGGCGGAAGACAAAGATTGGAGTTCTGAGCTCTGGTGCTGTTTTATAGTTGTCTGGATTTTGTCTACACAGGATAGTGATCTGAATTAGCTCTGACTGAATTGCAATTTACACACATTTCTTTTGGAGCAAGTTAGCTGGAAAAGGTTTGCATAGTTACAATGAAAGTCCTGGCTTGACAGAGTCCTGGCTGTGGTGATTTAGTTAGGATTGGTCCTGCTTTGGGCAGAGGGTTGGACTCTATTTCCTGAAATCTCTTCCAACCCTGTGATTCTGTAATGGGCAGCTTGTTTTACGTAAGCAATAGTAACCCTAAGATCTTAGAATCATAAAATCCTAGACTGGGAAGACCTCAGGAGGTCATGGAGTCCAGCCCCCTGCCCAAAGCAGGACCAGCTCCAACTAAATCATCCCAGCCAGGGATTTTGTCAAACTGAGACTTAAAAACCTCCAAGGATGGAGATTCTAGCACCTCCCTAAGTAACCCATTCCAGTACTTCACCACCCTCCAAGTGAAATAGTTTTTCCTAATATCCAACCTAGACCTTCCCCACTGTAACTTGAGACCATTGCCCCCTGTTCTGCCATCCAGTCACTACTGAGAACAGGCTCTCTCCTCTTTGGAGCCTCCCCTCAGGAAGTTGAAGGCTGCTATCAAATCCCCCCTCACTCTTCTCTTCTGCAGACTAAATAACCCTTGACACTGCAAAGTGGCATACAGTACTATAAAAAGACAAATGTTTCTTGCTAACTTACTAATTGGAGCCTGGCTATGGTAATTTAGGCTCTGATGTGGAAACAATCCTCTTAGATGGTAAAGTCACTTAATTCACATGGGGCGATGAATCAGCATGCTTATTGAAATCCAGAAGCTATATTTAACAAGACTGGTTCTGGTCCTGATATCGCATACAAAAATATTTTTATTTACAAGTCATTAAGAATTATAATGGTGTTAAAACAGTCATAAGTAGATCAGAATCTGGCCCAATAATTGTGTTGCAGTTTCACTATAAACCAGCAGGCTACACTCAGGGTCAGTTTTCTATCTGAGATACCCTTAGTTGTCTTATGGAAGGGAGAAAAGAACAATTTTTTTCTATCGAAGAAACAAATTATTTCCTTCTGTGTGTAGTCTTGGGCCCAAAGCCTACAATTCTTACTAAGGCAGAGCTCTACAATATATGGCCTTATGAAGAGATGCTTTTCTCTAGCAGCGGGGTGGCAGGGGATTCCCGAGAGTGGTGCCGGAGTGCATTGGCTGCCCGCCCTTCCCCCAGGGACATTCAAATAGTCGTATAACCCACAAAGGCTGCGTCTAGACTGGCATGATTTTGCGCAAATACTTTTAACGGAAAAGTTTTTCTATTAAAAGTATTTGTGCAAGAGAGCATCTATACTGGCATGTGCCTTTGCGCAAAAGATTTGCTTTTGTGCAAAAGCATCCGTGCCAGTGTAGACGTTCTCTTGCGCAAGAAAGCTCCGACGGCCATTTTAGCCATCGGGCTTTCTTGCGCAAGAAATTAACGTTGCTGTCTACACTGGCCCTCTTGCGCAAGAATACTTGCGCAAGAGGGCTTATCCCTGAGCGGGAGCATCAGAGTATTTGCGCAAGAACCACTGATTTTGTACATTACAATGTCAGTGTTCTTGCGCAAATACAGCCAGTGTAGACAGGCAGGAAGATTTTGCGCAAAATCATGCCAGTCTAGAAACAGCCAAAGATTTTATGTGGTAACTTGACTATTCAATTACCCGATATCTAACATCCCTAATTTATTTGCACCAAGCTGGCTGTAAGCATAGTAATTAAAAGGTCAAATCCTGAAATCCTTATTTAGGTACTACTATTGTTGGCTTCAATTTGAACAAAAACTAAATAAAATCTAATACTAATTTTATGATTTGGCCTGATATTCGTATTCATAGTAATATAAATGCAGCTAGTTTAAATGTAATAGTAATAATATGTTTTTTATTTCATTGTGAAGTTGTGACAGTGTATTCAAACTTTAAAACAATTTGTGTTCAATTGCAGATTATTCTGAAGTCCAGATCTCTTCAGAGACTGCTTGGCTGGTTGGAAATTATGCTAGCAAACCACTGCCAACTGGAAACCATGAAGCAACATTTTACATAGTTGAGATTGAAATCATGGCATCTTCAACAAATCTAGATGTTGGGGCACAGATAATCGTGGAAGAGTGCACCAGCAGTTACAGTCTGTCTCACATGCCAGACATTAAAGTAGAGCACCAGCTTGATTCCACCACAGAAGAAGGCCCTGCTCAAAGTGTTGCCATGGGAATGAAATTTATTTTGCCTAATAGATTTGATATGAATGTCTGTTCTCGATTTGTGAAGTCGTTGAATGAAGAAGATAGTAAAAATATTCAAGACCAGGTTAACTCTGACCTTGAGGTGGCGTCTGTCTTATTTAAAGGTTGAACTTTATGGTACAAATTGTGTGTGGAGTATCTTCCCCTTTCCCCTTCACGTTTCAATATTTTCTTCTTATCCTAACATTCTTAGAGTAGTTTTAAAACTACAAACCGAAGTTCAGGATGATTCCACTGTCTTCTATTTGCAAAAAAATCTATAGGCTAATATGATTAATTAGTGCCTGTCTCTGTATTTCTTCTGCACTTAAAACTCCCATTAAAGTGTGAAATTTTTGGGTGCAGGAGCATGCACAAAGCATGCAAGCTAACATGTAAAAATGAACGTGCTTAAACTCTTGATGTTTTAATCAATAATAATTTTCTATAATTTATTCCCTAAAATTTCTATTATACATCCAGTTCAAAAGTGGTTTAATTCAAAACTCATTTTCTGCCTTAGTGTACATACATATATATATCTTTTAGACTTTTTTTTTTAAAGCAACGGGACTAAAGAAAATTCATAAATGAATGTACTTAGACCATGAGTCTGCATTAAAATACATGTCTGTGTTGTCATGAGAATATAATCCTTTTTTGATGGCATAGTCCCCAATCCTACCGTATTGCACACAGAAGAATTCTTGTGCCTACACAGAGCCCCACTAAAAGAATTGCAGGATCGGTTGTTTGTATTAATACACTTCCAGGTTAAATTTAGAATTTTATCTCTTCCCTAATGTTAATAAAATAACAAGTTTGTCACTGACTGACAGTTGCTTCTTTTGATCTTGTTTTATCAGTATGATGTTGCTAGGCCTGCATCATTGCAATAATTGCCTTAGTGAGTCATATTCACTTCTTTGTGAAGGTGGTTAGTGATTTTGGGTCCAGTTCTGTGAACTGTTCCATGTGGGCAGACCCTAACACTTATGTACAGCTTCATTGAAATTGAGGGGAGCTCTGTGCTAATATTCAGCTGCTCACACAGAACTACTTGCAGAACTAAGGCTTATGCCTCTTACTTTTTATGTATCTATGCTTTTAAACTAAAGTTTCACATTTCTGTACTATATGAAAACCATCAGTGATTAATCTTGTCATGGAGTTGAATCTAATCCATTTCCCATAATATATACAAGCTTTGACCCATACAGGTTTCCTTTTTTTTCTCCCTCTTGTCTATAGCTGCATTTCAACCATCAGCTTAGGACATTTACTTTTGTAACCACAGCTACAGCTATTTAATCTACAAATAAAATGTAATTTTGCTTGAATTATATTTACTCAAGGGTTTCACACCTTTTTTTAAGTGAGTTCTCTTCCTGAATTTGCACTCAGATATGTAAATGTGCAGTTCTTCACAGTATGACTCCAGAGTTACTGGACATGTTAATTAACCTCAAATCATTTAATTACTACTATATACTAGTGCCAAATCAATTCAGCCAGTAAAGGAACTTAATTCTAGCTATGACTTCCTACATTTCAAGTGTTAGGGTTTGTGTTTTGTGGCTTCTAATCTAAGTTCTCAGAAGTAATACCTCCACTCTTGAGAACAAGAATCCAAAGTAAAATGTATATATATTATTTCAAATTACTGTACCTGTACTCATCTAAGAAATCTAGGAAAATAAGCCTGTGCACAGTGCAGATAAAACACAGCATAGAATGACCTTTAAGACTAGCTTCCCCACTCTATCACAGCTAGACATCAATTAATTTGGGAGATCTCCATTTCTCTAGTTTAGTAATCGTAAGACATTGTTCACAATGCAATTCTAGTTTTGCTAAAGCAATTGTGAAACTATATCGAAAAGGAAACCTAGTACATGTGTAGACACATAGTAGAAAATTTGCATTATAGTTTTTGGATTCATCCGTAGAGCATCATTGATTTAGGGCTGCATTTGGTCCTTTCGCTTTATTCCTTGGTACATATAATGAATAGTGAAGATACATTCCATCACTTTTATTTCATGGAAGTTTTTAATCTTTCTATAACATCAACATATCTTAATTCGATTTAAAATCTGTAACTTTTCTTTCAGCATTCTTACAGTTAGTAAAACCGTTTCTCTTTTCCTTGTTGAATTTAGCTGAATGCAACATCCATACTTCCCCTTCTCCTGGAATTCAAGTAAGACATGTCTACACTCCATCAACAACTAAACATTTCTCACCAATAAAACAGTCAACTACTTTAACTAACAAACATAGGGGAAATGAGATCTCTACAACACCTCTCCTTGTAAATTGTAAGTAATCTTCCATGATATAGTAAATGTTGGGAATTGTAATTTAATAACTGCTTTCAGATGCTTAGATTTTTTTTCATTAGGACCTTATAAATTGAGGACTGAAGAGACCATTAGATCATCTAGTGCTGCATGGCAGGGGCCAAGTTTTATTTATTCACTCTGTATTGAAGCCAATGGCTTGTGCCTAAGCCAAGCACATCTTTTAGAAAAGTATCCAAGTCTTCAGCTGAAGACCTTTCTGATTCTAGTCTTTTAAATGAAATTACTTGATATTTTAAAAACATTATTAATCTGTTATAGTGTAGGCACAGCAAGTAGAATTTACTAATTAACTGATAAGTGCCAACAATGTTCTGGGCATTATACAATAAATATTAACACAGTCCCTGCTCTGCAGCAATGATAATCAAAGACCCAGCAAGAAGACATACTGACAGGAAGTTGTAAAATTAATTAAAAAAAACTTAAACTGATAACCTGTAGTAAGATGAAGGCCTAAAACAAAAGCCCATGTAGCACAGGCCTGGTTTGAGGCCTGAGGTCTATATACCAATAGATAAAACATGTCTAACATAAAGCAAAGCTAAGCTGTGAGCAAGAGGCAGAGTCCTGCTAACAGAACTTGGCATGAACAGGACTGAGAGTGCAAAACACTAATTTATAATAGGCCCAGGTTGGAACAGTAATTGGTACGGGTCATAAGTTGAAAGCACATGGTTCTACCAGCTCATCAAAAAAGACCTTTGTACTCACATCCCACAGATACTGACCCAGGTTCAGGAAAGGGTCTAAAATGACAGCATGGTGGATATAGGTGATCTAATCAAATCATGAGGTACAAGGCGATGGGTGGCATCTAAGAAGTGTCAGTGTGGTAACCTGAGTAACTTGTTTGTACCTGTATATAAAGTGGTGTCTTGGTGGGATACTCTTTGTCCAGCTGGAGGGCAGTGGAAGTTTCCCTCTGGTTGTGCTGAGGCCATTGTACGTACATGTGTGTAGTGATTTGGTAGAGACTATTGACAACTATTACTGTACTTTGCTTAACAATAAACCTGTCCAGGCACCTTCAATCCTTATCTGATTTGTGGTCTTTGGGGGCCCTCTTGAGGCCTTCTGTGGTCACTGGGCCCACATGATTGAGCACTCATGCAAATAGCCTTCTGGTTATCATCATCAGTGGGGCCAGAGACCTGTGAGGACACCTTGGCAGTAAATCCTCACCCCTCAGGAATAACTGCATAACCTACTAGAGTGTTCACCTTATAAATGGCCACAGTTTGAAATCTTAAACATACATCTCTCTGAAACTCAGCAAGTTCAATGGCCCATTCCTATTCAGCAAGTGAAAGAGAGCTATAGCAGGTAATGCCCTTTTCTGAATAAAAGGTGTATCCTTTCTGAGAAATAAAATTATAACACTGAATAGGAATGGAACGGTGGACATTTATTTAATGGATAGCCATTGGCAAACAACATAAAGTGTTATCAATTTGTATGTATAACTATGTCCCTTCCCAAAACAGAATGATTGTCCCCTCAGTCTCCATGTCCATGGCAAGCTTGACATAGGCAGACTTCTGTGCCTGTACAAACCCCTTTGTATCAAGGATCAAGACCTTAAATGTTTGGTCATTATTAGATTATTAAAGTAATCTGCTGTAATAAATGTTTCTACCCCAAAATGTGTGGGTGTGGGGGAGGGAAGGTTAATGGACATATTTTCCTCTCCAGGAGAAAAGTAGGTCATATTGCATATGCTTACTAAAGACTTGATCCGTGGGAGTCATGCTATTGACTTCAACAGGCAGCCACCTAGGTTTGTACTGAACACAATGTAACTCTGTCACAGCCTGTTTTGAATATTTTAATGCTACAATAGGTTTGAAAAGTGCTTGCAGCTTTTTTAAGTCTTAAGACAAATTCCCTTTGTCTGACCACAATCAGCAGGGCTCTATAAAAATTCAGTGCTGATGAAGAAACCCAAGATAAGTTTAAGAGTTTAACAGAAAGGAAGGAACATTGGAGGAAATATTGGTTAATATTTTCAAAACGGAAAAGAACATGTCGTCGATGTATCAGTGATTTGGGAAGGAGGGGGTTAGTTTCTCTTTTTATCATCTGATAAATGTTTCTGAAGGCAATATAATCTTGGTTACAAAGTGGTATTAAATTATAAGACAGGTGGCAAAAATCTATCAGAGATATTGACTACATAACAAAGTTTGTAGTTCAGCATCTGTGGAAAATATTTTGCCTGTCTTAATATGATAAGAGAGTTGGTAGACCATTGTCATATTGAATCACTTTTAAGAATACTGTAAAGCTGCTTCAGAAGTTAAGCTGAAACCAATATCAGTACGTTCATTTATCACTGGCTTGAGCAGGAGCAGGCCTTATGTGCACTCAGTACATCTTTGTGCTCTTTTTGCAGCTCTGTCAGTTCACCAGCTGGCTGCTCAAGGAGAAATGCTTTATTTGGCTACACGTATTGAACAAGGTGAGGGTCTGAGGGACTTTTAATCTTTTCTTTGCAAGATTTTTAACCTTGTTCCATTGGATTATATGCTCCAACATGCATCAACTGACTAGAAAACCCTCCACAGGTCTATCAGCAGCCTCATGAACTCATGATATCCATTCTTTAGGGACATTGATTTTATATTTGTACTTTTAAAGCTGTATGTTCTCTTGTCACTGCAATTTGGTGTAGAAACTAGCATTATTAATGGGAATTGCTTGTAAAGCCTTTCTGTACTGAAGTGGTAGGGATGGAGTGAATCACAAAGACTGTGTAAAGGTAAACTGTGAAAGTGAGATATACAAAAGTAGGGATATGTGATTATGCAAATTAGTTCTGAGATGATTTAGTATTCTTTATTGCATTTATAGTTGGAAACAAATTCCCCTTAAAATGAGTATATTTATACTTATAATTTATCAGTTGATTATACAGCATTATATTATATTATAGTTGCAGTCAATTATTTGCTGTTTATCACTCCAATTCTGAGGTATGCAGTATCTGCAGTGAAACTATATGCTGTCATTCTATAATAGATATTATTGTCTGTAAAATAAACTGCTGCTAAAGCATCCATTGTACTGTATATCACAGTAATATAATAACAACAAACTCTGAAAACCAGTATTCTCCAGTCCAGCAACATCTGTGGTCCAGCAGGACCATGAATGCTCCTGGACTAGAGAGTGTGGGAGCCTAATGGTAGAAGATCCAGCAGCCCAGCTGAGGGAAGCGGGACCAGAATCCCAAAAAAGTGCTGGGCACGGGCTAGAGAACCCCAGCAACCTGCAACAGCATGGGGCCAGAGGAAGAAACTTGGCCACCCATGACAGCGCGTGGATGGACAACTCTGACAACTCATGGCAAAGCAGAGCCAGGGAAATCTGGCTGCCCATGCCAGCACAGGACCAGGGAATCATGGCAGCGCGAGCCAAGGGCTGGAGAATCCCAACTGCCCATGGCAGCATGGGACCAGAGAACCGCAGCAGCGGAGAGCTGGGGAAACCTGGCCACCTGCAGTAGCATAGGTCCAGGAGCTGGAGAACCCCGGATGCACATGACAACCTGGGACTGAGGAGGGGCCAGCAGCAGTAGGGTGGACAGCTTGTTGGAGTGAGGAGATGGTGAGGGGGAGATTGGGAGCCAGAGTCAGGGGGCTGGCTAGTTCGTAGACGGTGGCAGGGGATGGTCCAGAAAAGTCCCTCGTTCGGGACTCATCAGTTCTGCTACCCGGAAGGCTGAGGTAAACAATTGTTGTAGGCAATTAATCAAAGCCTAATGCTGCCTCCCCCACAGAAGCCAGATTCGACCTGGTACACGTATCTATCACCACTGGAAAGATTAGTCACTAATTAGGTCAGACACGAATTTAGGGCCAAACCATATATTTTGGAAAATAATAACACGCATTAACAGCAAGAACAACAGTAAACTGTCCCACCCTAATCCTGAAGAAAGGGAGGATAGAAAAGGTCCCGTATACAAAAGGATTATACTTTACACTAAAACACTGAAGGCGGCGATGGACGCCTTTGACCTCGTGGCTAATTTAAAGCCGTGAGGGAGAACAGCAGGGATATCCCTCGGGGTCCTGATCAGTTCCGGTTCCTGAGTAGTTCCTCGAGGTAGATCCTCGCCTCTCCATGTGGTGGAACCCTCTGGATTCCTTGGCACCAGTCCTTCGGCTAGGTGAGGTTCCGCAGGTGTAGAAATGGTGGTATAGTCCCAGAGTCCAAGGACACCAGTCCCAAAATCCTTAGAGAGGAGACTTCTCTCACCCTCAGGAGGGCACAACTAGTGTTGGGCCTGAGCGGCCTTGACCAGACCACGTGCGGATGGCGCTCCTCACGGGTAACGGACGAAGACGCGGTGAGACATCAACATGACAACACACAGCAACAATGGGTAGAGGAGAGCCAACCCGAGCTATTCCTAGGGGAGGGTTTTTAAAGACATTAAGGCGGGAAACTGGGTTAGCGAGTGGGGAGCAACAGTATAGGGTGGTGTCCATAGGGAAAAGGATGCCGGGTGCATAACCTGGCTGCGCACGCATCGCATTAGTGAGGGGTGCACAGGTTTAGAGCCGTGTGCATAGGCTAGAGGTTGGAGTGCAAAGCTTCCCTCTGTGTGGTTTTGGCGAGGAGAAACTGCTGAGGTGAAAAGGACTAGCAGGCTCCATTTTGGATCTCTATCCTGGGTAACAGTTCCTAATGTTGCTTGACCAGGGAGATCCAACCTGTACTTAAAATAAGTTATGATGGAAGACTCACTGACTGGTTCGACCGATTATAGAAGCATTTACATTAATTTCTCTGGTATGAATCTGTCCATTGAAGGCAGTCACTGCAAGTCATTACTGTCTGACATCTGTTTATTGGCCTAGGTTGGTATTATACTTGAATATACACATTTGAAATTTGCTTTCTGTGAAATTTACTTTCATGCAAGTAAAACTATCTGAACTTTTTAGGAAGCACAGGATTGGGAACCCAGAGGACTACAGGGTTTTTTGTTTGTTTGTTTTTTTAAAGTGGTCCTTTTTCAAAAAAAACTTCCCCTGCATCTAGACAACTGCTGCATTCTTTTGAAAGTAAGTTCTTAGTGTCGAAAGAGCACTTTCAAAAAAAGGCATTCTTGAATGTAAATAGGGCTTTTTCAAAGAGAGCATCCAGACTGCCTAGGTGCTCTCTTTCAAAAAAGCGGCTTCCTTTTCCAAAAGAAGTGATTGCAGTCTAGATGCTATCTTTCGAAGGAGGCCTTTTCGATAGATTCTTTTGAAAAAGCCTCTTTCAGAAGAGGCTTGTAGTCTAGACATACCCAGAGAAAGCAAATTCATTTTTAAGTTTGAGCATATATTTATTTAGATTTAAGTAATGTTACAATGTTATGTATATAAGAACTTTAGGCACTCTGACACCTAATTTATCTTCCAACAATGTAAGTATACTTAGCAGCATTGAAAAAACAAACATCTATCAAGAACAAGTTTTCTTAACTCATCCAGCCAATGAATCAGCTATAAAAACACACTTACCACTTCCTTCAATCCTGGGGGCACAATTAACCCTCTCTACAAAATGCCAGTCAAATGCATGAATGTGCCAAATCTTTATTGTGGTCCTCTAGATTTACACATATTATTTAAGAAAACAACAAATAGTCCTGTAGCACCTTAGAGACTAATAAAAAATATAGATGGTGGCATGAACTTTCGTGGCACAACCTACCTCTGCAGATGAATGGAGTTAAGGGGTCCAGGGTTCAGAAGCCCCTTAACTCCATTCATCTGGAGAAGTGGGTTGTGCCCATAAAAGCTACCATCTACGTTTTTTGTTAGTATCTAAGGTGCTATAGTACTATTTTTTATTTTTTAAGCTTTTTCAGTTAAAGACTAACTTGGCTACCCTCTGAAACCTATATTATTTATTTGAGATATTAGAGTTGCTCGCTGTCTTGGAAAATTTTTAGACTGCCTAATAAATATTAATATGGAACATTTGTTTATTTTTGGGGTATCTGCTGGGCTATCTCCAAACATAGACACAAGCCAATATTATGGGCAAATAGCCTTAGTATAAAAACAAAGCTTTATTTGTAGAAATGTGAAAGTCATTAGAAGTTAAGTATTCCTTGTCCCTTCCCCCACTTTAGCATAGAAAAATGTATTTCTGTCACTGTCAGGGTTAGATTTTGTACATAAAATGTCAGCCCAGAGTGGACTTGATGGTAGAATTATAAACACAGCTGTTCATAACAGAAATGTTGACACAACCTTTACTCTAACAGCACTTACGGTACAGCAGCAAAAATGATCATTGAACTGTATTTTTCTTTTAAACAGAAAATGTAATCAACCATAAAGATGAAGAAGGTTTTACCCCTCTGATGTGGGCCGCAGCTCATGGGCAGATAGCAGTGGTGGAATTTTTGCTTCAGAATGTAAGGAGAAAATCTCAAAGTCCTTAGTTTGTTTTATAAGTTTGCAGATGCTACTACATTTCTAAAAGCAATAACATTAATTGCCCCACAAAGGGGAAATAAAGAACCAGCAAGATGGGGCGTACTGTCTTTTGGAGCATTGCCTTATGTCTATGCATATTGTCACTGGTTTCCTGGGCTCCAGCATTTCCTGCAAGCGCCTTTCTCTCACCAGCTCTTCTGTGACTCAGCCCTGCAACCAGCTCAAATCCCTGTTCAGGTAACTGAAAGGTCCAAATTAAAATCCAAACAAACCTGAGTAATGCTTTTTCTACATTCCGCTACAGAAGTCTTCTACTTCTACTTACAAATCTTCTCTCAGTGTCATAGGTGCCAACTTCCGCTCTATCTAGAGGAGTGCTGGACCCTTGCTTTACCATATGCCCCATCCCTGCCCCGCTTCTTCGCTTGTCCCCTCTCCACTCCTTCCCCCAAGTTCCTCCTCTGCTCTCCCAGAACTTCCTGAACTCCCATGAAACAGCTGGTCACAACATTCTGGAAGTAATGGGAGGGCAGCAGAGGAACTGGTCAGCATGGCCACCAACAGGTGAGAGGTACTGGGAGGAGGGTGATGGAGCATGTGAAGCTTGTCTGCTGGTGAATGCTCAGCATCCACTAATTTTTCCCTGTGGGTGCTCCAGCCCCATAGTACACGTGAAGTCTGTGCTCAGGGCTATCTCCACACGAGTCTACTCTACTCCCTATGGTTACGTCGACACTACAAGTTTTTTCAGCAGAAAATATGCTAATGAGGGACTTGTTAGCATAAGTCGTGATATCATTAGCCTATTTTCTGCCGTTTGTTTTTACGCAAGGGGTTTTTGCACAAAAAGAAGCAGTGTGGACATTTCCTTTTTGCACAAAACCCTTATGCCTGTTCCGGAGAGGCATAAGAATCTTGTGCAAAACGGGTTTTGTGAAAAAAGGAAACATCCACATGTCCACACTGCTTCTTTTTGCGCAAAAACCCCTTGTGCAAAAACAAACGGCAGAAAATATGCTAATGATTTCGCGGCTTATGCTAACAAGTCTCTCATGAACATATTTTCTACCAAAAAAACTTGTAGGGTAGAAGTAGCCTATAGGTCTCTTCAAGACTATCCCCTCTCCTATCGCTAGAAGTTTCTATCTACAGGAGAGTTTTGCTTCCTCTGGAGTTTCTCTCTAGATTTGCATCTGGGGTCTTTCATGGTAACTAGCTCCAGTGCATCCAGCTGGGATCACTAATTGCCATTTTGTGGCTAGATCAGGGCAAGGCTGATCCCAGCTTGCCCTAAAGGGCCCCCCAGCCTATGACAGTAAGCTTTTTAAATAGGACTGTTACCACTTTTTTTTTCTTTCAGGGTGCAGACCCTCAAATTTTGGGGAAAGGGCGAGAAAGCGCTTTGTCATTGGCCTGTAGTAAGGGATACACAGATATTGTCAAAATGCTGCTTGACTGCGGAGTTGATGTGAATGAGTATGACTGGGTAAGTCTGTCACTGGAATGTCCATAATCGTAGTGAGCATTGGTCAGAAATGTGTTCCAAAAGCTAGAACTGACATGGATTTGAAAATCATATTAAGTCTTAAGAAATGTAAACTTTGAAAACCAGGACACAGCATACTAATGTATTGTCCATGCAAGGACTCTTGTACAGGACTAAGTTTGTTCAGGCCTCCATAGCCAACTGTAGTGTCTTGGTTGGATGGATAGGGGAGTATATTCTAAACTGAACAGGAGAGCTAGATGAGATTGTTCCTGAGCTCACCTGTTGACTGGGAATCAGAGTGTGTTTGGGGCTTCTGGGGAAGTGAAATGTTCGTTTTCCCTCAAACTAATAGGGTGTTCCTTACCCAGGACTTCTAGCCCCAGAAGAACTTTAATCTATAATAAGTACTGCTATAGCAATTTCTTATACAGAAAATTATATCATCATCTCTGTAGTCAAGAGAGAATATCTCAGGGACGAGGGTAACATCTTAAGTAACCTTTAAAATGTGTTTGCTTTCAGAAGACAAAAACTGGCCTTTGACCCTTGTGAATTTTGCCTTTCAAAGGTGATATTGCTGATTAAACTGCACTGTCAGAAACATAAGCCTGTATCACAAAATGTCAGAAAAAAGGTCTAAGCTAAAGTATTCACTTGCTCAATTTTCCATTTTTTATCATGAATGTCAAAGTTGTTAATTTTTTTATGATCTGATGAAATTACTATTGAATTATTTACATTCCACCATAAGGATTTATTTTGAACAAAGTTAGCAGTGAAAATATAAATAAGGGAGCTGAAATGTATTTCAGGTTAATAGCCACATTTGAAAAGGTTTTAGCTTTCAGATTTTGAGTGTATAAGACAGTTTTCTAAAGCACCTGGAATTTTTGTACGAGTGCTTCAGAAGATTTTGTACAAGTTAAATATTGTCTATATTAGTGCAATAAAAATGTCTGTTACCACTTGATGTAATATAAATAATCATCAGTGTACTCAATACCAAGCAACAGCATTAAAAACAGTGACCCAGAATTGAGGTGTGGTTTGGTTAATGTACGCCACATTGGGCATAAAAGTGGCATAACCAGCTCTGGAGTGATCACCTGTTGTGCAAGAATAGATGTGCTAATTCCTGCCTTTTGATCTGTTGGCATCTGCTATAATTTAGGACAGCCGTCAGGGAAGCACAAATACTTTGGACCAGTTTCTGCCTTGAAGAGTCTACAAACTTCAGGTTCTGCAGTCTGACTCACGGAGGCAGATTTGCCCTTGCAAAGCTCCTTTCACTAGAACTCCTCATAGGAATAGGGATCTGTAGACACAGCCTACTTCCAGGATTGTGACTGAAAAGTAGATCCATAGAAGATGGGGGACACAGTTGGAAAAGAGCTGGTGACCTTTTCATTGCATTTTATGACTATTGTGATCTGAAGTACTCACATATGTTGTACTTCTTCTTTTATAAGGGAATTCCAGATACAGCTGACCAGGTTTTTAACTAGATACGTGAACTCCAGCTATTAAAGTTTATATGTCTTTTTTCTTCTTTTGCAGAATGGAGGGACACCTCTGCTATATGCAGTACATGGAAACCATGTGAAATGTGTAAAAATTCTCTTAGGTAAGACATTAAGGATAACATTAAGAAATGAAACCCCAAAGAAGTTTATTACTGATAATTATGAACTACTAGTTGTCAGCATAATTTAAATTTTTTCCTCTATTTTATGAAGAAAATGGGGCTGATCCAACTATTGAGACAGATTCTGGCTACAATTCCATGGATTTGGCTGTGGCTTTAGGCCATCGGAGTGGTAAGTGTTCAGAGACCTTTAGGTTTGGCTGTTTTTATTGTTTATTTATGTAACTCCAGTAACAGTGCTTTACCAATGTAAGAAGACAAAAGTTCCTGTTCTAAAGTGGTTTGAGATTGCTAAATCTGTTAGGTTGTTCTTTTCAGTTGGTTATAGGCTAGTTAAAATATTTTCTAAATTATGCACGTGTTAATTGAACAGATTCACATTATTTTATTTGATTAATTTGTGCTTCCAAAATCCATTAAAAAGTTAGCTCTAGCAGCATGGGCAATTACAATATGTAATTTAGCAGACAGGCCTGGATTGTACACAGAACCAATAATAGGTAAGGAGTCTTTCACCTCTAGTTCATGAGCCCAGGTCAATAGTGAAAGAAAGTCACTGATCTTGAGCCATGTCTTTAAGGCACAGTTGGGAGTGTATCTAATTTATAAAATTCTCTGTAGAGCAGGGATGGGAAGTCTGTTGTGGGTAAGGGGCTTCTGACCCACAGAAAAATCATTGGACTCAGGCTAGTAGGTTTTGTGCACTCCAGCCTCACGGGGAAACAGTGTTGAGGTGCTAGCATGGGCTCCCCCAATACTAAAGGGGGGCCCTGAGTCTCAGGAGCTGGATCCAGGCAAGCCTTAAGTTCCTCACTCCTGATGTAGAGACAACTGTACCAGAAGGAGGATTTATTCTAAAAGAGGGCATGCAGTGACACTACCATCCGCAGGATTTGGCCATAGCAAGATATTATTAAATTCTGTCTTAGAATACACGGAAGACCTTTCTGCTGAGACTGTCCAGTAGATGATATGAATTAGCTGCCCTCTTACTTCAGGGAGACTTTCAATCTGGGTCCAGCTTTCTCATGGGCATAGTTGTTTGTGTTTTGGGTACTTGGGCCAGGCCTCTGCTATCATGTACATTAAATAGTCACAGTATTCTTGGACTTACTTCTGTGAACTATTTGAAGTTCTTTTTCTTCTAAAAAGATAAACCTTTTCAGGGGAGTGGGCATTTCTGCCAGGGTTCTGCATGGTAGGTTGGCAAATTTGGCTCTCTGCTTTCAGAGCCTCTTTGGGTTATACAGAGTCAAAAAGGTGCCTCTTCAGGGGTGACCCTGGCTTCTGAACCATGTGAAAACTTTTTTTTTTAAGCCATGAACTGAATAAAAAATGATAAATCAACCCATGCATGTAACTGCTGCAAGCCCCTGGGCTTACGATGGAATTGACTCAGGGAACAAATAAGGGGTTCAGTGTGTAAATTCTGAACACTGAAGAAAATCACATATTTCCAACAGTGTGGGTTTTTTTTTCTTTTTAAAGCCTCTAGTACTAACACACTCTCCACTTAGGGCACGTTTTCACAGGAGGGCTAATGCCGAAATAAGCTACACAACTAGAGATACATCAATTGTGTAGCTTAAGTCCAAATAGTTTATTTTGGCTTTTGGAGCTGTCTACACAGCAGGAAGTCTGAAAAAGCACTCTTCCTCGTAAAATGAGGGTTATAAGAGTCAGAGTAAGAAGTCCTTCAACTCAACATTATTTCAACATGATGTCGAAATAACTGCTTGTTGTGTAGATGAGGACTGTTATTTTGGAATAATGTTATTTATTCCAAAATAAGGCTGCTGTGGAGATGTAGCCATACAGTTTAGAATCACCCATATCCTACCTAACCTATTTTAGCTACATTTCCAAACTAGGCCACAAACCATGGCTTCCCCCCATTCTCACTCCACGTATTGGCCCTCTGTTCAATGTTCATTCAGTATATTCATTGTTTTGAACTATATGATGCTTTAATTGTCATAGATAATTGAAAGGAAAGGGTACAGAGAAGAGCGACAAGAATGATTAAAGGTCTAGAGAACATGACCTATGAAGCCAGGCTTCATGAACTGGGCTTATTTAGTTTGGAAAAAAGAAGATTAAGGGGGGACATGATAGCGGTTTTCAAATACCTAAAAGGGTGTCACAAGGAGGAAGGAGAAAATTTGTTCCTCTTGGTTACTGAGGACAGGACAAGGAGTAATGGGATTAAAGTGCAGCAGGGGAGGTTTGGATTGGACATTAGGAAAAAATTCCTAACTGTCAGGGTGGTCAAATATTGGAATAAATTGCCAAGGGAGGTGGTGGAATCTCCCTCTCTGGAGATATTTAAGAACAGGTTAGATAGACATCTGTCAGGGATGGTGTAGACGGAGCTTGGTCCTGCCTTGAGGGCGGGGGGCTGGACTCGATGACCTCTCGAGGTCCCTTTCAGTCCTATTATTCTATGATTCTATAATACAAACGTGTAGTGCATTAATTAGTTCATGTCCTGTACAATCATCCAATCAAAGAAGTCTGTATCTGGCAGTAAAATACAACAGTAGAGATTTGGAAATCATTGAACATTAATTAACTAGGTTGTTTCTCCACTTTAGTTCAACAGGTTATTGAGTCTCATTTATTGCAGCTCCTTCAAAATATCAAGGAATAAGGGCCTCCTGTTAATAGAAAATTGTTCTATGCCTGAAGATTTGGACTATGTTTTAGCCCCACAATCAATGATAAAGGCCTGTTAACTTTAACTTTACCTCATTGAAAATATTTGCTGATTTTCATATACTTTCTTTATGTTGTTCACTAATGTTCATAGAAGTCTGTGATAATTGATCCTTTTGTAAATGTATTTTATGTAAATTTTAAAAAATGTAATCAGTGTGTTGCATGTAAACCTTTAATAAAATATAGCTGTGTAAATGTTAACATTAAGTGCAGTAATTGACTTTTTACAGAGTATTCCACTAGGTTATGTCAATGATACGGTGTCCATATTTGTTTTAGATTTTTAAGCATGTACCACAGAAAACAAATTTCATTGTGCACTTTTATATCTTGTAAACAGTAATTTGTAGTTGTTTACAAATTATTATGCAGATGAATTAAAATACTTTGTCAATTTCTGGATTTGGTTAAAATGTAGGTGTTGGGGGGGACGGGACAAATTAATTAGACATTGGGAGCTCAATTTCTGCTCAGTAGTCTGATTTAAGTCTTTAAAACCTTTGGGGCTGATTCTCTGCTCTTCTTCTTTTTTTGCCAGTCAGGTGGTACAGAGACCTCATCCCCTTAGTTTGAAATTCCCCTGACATGGGGGAGAGCCTAGCAGTTTTAGACCTGGCACATATGGTTCCTCTTCAAAGTGCATGGCACAGTGGATGTCAGTGATCTGGAGGAGGGGAGAGAAAGAGTGCCCAGACTGCACTGTACCTCAGCTCTTTCCGACTGACATGGTCCTTGAGGATCTCCTTGCCAGCTGGTGCAGGTTTGCAGAGCCCTGCAAATTCATGGATATCCACTTTATATCCACAGGTATCTGCGTCCACAGATGTGGATGCGGATGCCGATATCCGCAGATGTGAATGCAGATATCCGCAGCTTATTTTTACAGATATGAATGCAGCTATGAATAGACATTTTGTATCCATACAGGGTTCTACAGGTTAGAGCAGTCGTTAGCCTGATTTAACATGCACTGAAGAAAGACAGAGAATCAGGGAGGGATAAACTGCCTCCCTGGTAGGCTCCCCACTGTTTTACCAAGTCTAATCTCAAAAAAAGGCAAAGAATGTGATTATCTTTGCACAAACAACAAATCAGCTTCTGAAACAGAATCTTAGAAAGTTTCAGATTCTTAGTACTGTTTTTTCACCACAAGTAGTTTACACTGTGCCATTTGAGAATCGTTCTAAATTTTGGTTACTAAGAAATCCAGTTAAAAAACTGTGTGCGAGTTCTCTTTTGGAGAGTCAGAACTTTAGAGTGAACCATAAAGGGGGAGTTTTGAAGATTGTCATTGATCTTGCATGGCAAAATCCTAGCTTGGGCTGATTCAGCATTAGTATTATTTGAAACACTTCATCTTTAACTTCCCTTTTTCTTATGTGGGTGAGGTTACACTAGGCTATAATTACTTTACATACTTTAACTTATGTAGCATTTATATCTCCCTTGCATCGTATCATGCCTCTAGTTAAGTTATATATATGCAAGTGAAACGAACAGTAAACCTGAAATGGAGGGAGGTAAATTGTTCTATTATTTTAGAATTATATTAACATGTTTTTTAAAATCTCTATTGTTTATAATGTGCGTAAACTCAATTTTTTAAAACAAAGAAAAAGCCTGAAAGGGATGCTAATTATTGTAAAGTTGCAATATTGAAAATATTTAGATTTAATAGCCTTGGGGAGAAATTAACTGGTGTTTAATGTTGTTTTTAATTGTTTTCAGATTGGTGATACAATGTATATATGATGCAAACCATTTTTTATTGAAATGTAATTGTTTATGATCTGACATACTTTATTTTAAATATTTTTCGTGTGTTTATATATATGTGTGTGTGTATATATATATAGAGAGAGAGAGTTTATAAATATGCATCAATAACAAAATTATCCTTTTTTCCTGCGGTTTTATATAATAGGAAGGAGGTCATTTAAAGTACAGGCAGTCCCCGGGTTACATGGATCCGACTTACATCGGATCCCTACTTACAAACGGGGTAAGGCAACCCCGCACTAGCTGCTTCCCCCCAGCAGACCAGGGAGACGTGAAGCTAGCGCCCCTTCTGCCCCAGCAGACCAGGGAGAGCGGCTTTTCTCAGCAGACACCTCAGCTTGAGAATAAAGGACTGAGGGAAGTGAGGTGTGAAAGAATAAAACTGAGCTCTGCAGAAATGTTTGGCTAGAGTTTCCCCTACAATATGTACCAGTTCCGACTTGCATACAAATTCAACTTAAGAACAAACCTACAGTCCCTATCTTGTACGTAACCTGGGGACTGCCTGTATACACATTCAATAGCTGTTTCACATTTTGTTTTAACCTTCAGTTAATATTCAATAAATTGAATCAATATATATTAATGTATTGCTATCCTCTAGTTTTAAAATGTGATTTCACCTATTTTGGATTTTCAGATTGGGTGGATGAAATACAGAATAAATGGAATGAAACAAATTGGAAAAACTAATCAAATATAGAGTTGTCTTCATCTTTTTGCTGTAGAATTTCAAACCATTTTGTGGGTTCTACAGTGATGAGTGTCATAAAATGCCTATAAATAAAAACGAAAATGTTTCATCTTTAGAAAGTTACCTATTTTCTGAAGTCAGGACCACTTTCTGTACCTTGACCTTTTGCTGTTAGAGCACTGCAATTGGAATTGAAGTTCACTCAGCAGCCATTGTGGTGGCACTGTAGGGAATAGATAACTGTGTTTCATGAACTATGATTCTAGCATCCCGTGGGAGGTTCAGTTAAGAGCAGGAGAACTGGAACTGGAGAGTGTAAGTGAAGGGAAAAAATGATTCCACCATTTATTGTACTGTCTTGAGTAAAAAAAAGCGCAGACATCTGTTACCATTCTGTATTCAACAGGGTGGCCATAGTCCACATGTAAGTACACTATTCAGTATAAAAATAAAATAGTAGTACAAATATAAATAGGTTTGTTTTGTGCCTTTAAAGTAGGAAAATTATAACAAACTGAGAAACCCTGATACAATTGCTGACACTCCAAAAGTCAGGCCATCACACTGCTCTGAGGAACTAAATTACTTCTTTAGCCTTCATCTTCTGGGTTATATGGTTCTAATAGTGCTACTGCTTACCTGGGAGCCAAATCCTGGGTTTGACTATAGAAATGTCTTATGATTCGGCCATGAAGAATCTCCTTAATTTTGATTAGAGCTCTTCAGCTGACTCCCCAAGTCACGTGACCTCCCTTCTTCGCTCTCTTCATATGGGAAATGAGAATAATGCTTCCCTACCTAACTAACAAGGATGCCAAGTGCTCTGAAAATGAAGGAGCTCTTCTTTCCAATGTAAATTTGCAAAAAATCCAGTGAAGTTAATGGAATAGAACTAGTGTTAGACAGTAGCAAATCAAGCTCAAAATGTACTGTGAAGTGCTGCAAATTATTAACTAGGAATTTTTTGACAATCTTTATCTTTTAATTTAAAAATGTCAATTCATCAAAATTGAAACATTTCATGGGAAATGATTTGGCACTGATGAATTTCCTATTTCAAAATATATTGGATTTTCTTTTTAAACTGTCAATGTTCCATTTTGGCATTTTTTAAAGAAAAAGTTCCATTTTTGTTTGAAATTTGTTTATTATAATTAATAACAATGTAAAATGTTAAAAGGTCAAATTCTTAATGAAATGCAGAAGTTACTGAAACAATGTTTTGACTGGCTCATTGCAAAAAAAGTTTGGTGTGCAAACACTTTCAAGATTTTAACATTTCATCCTGTTGTGAGAAAGGGTTTTGTTTTATTCTATATCTCAGATTCTCCTGGGACAAGAAAATAATTTCCCAGCACAGTTTTACAAAGTGTTATATTCAGTGTTGTCACTCTGCATTTGAGGGGGTTGGTCAAATGTGTTATTTTTCAACATAAACATTCATTTTCAGCAGAAATTCAAAAAAAACATATTTTCAGAAAATACAAAATTGTTGTTCAGCAACATTATGCTACAGTCTCTTCTATATGCTGATGATTGCCATCATGCACTGGTTAGATGATGATTCCCATCATGCACTACAGTCTCAATTCTTGAGAAAGGAAGCGGTCCACACTGGGAGTCCATAGCTCTGGAGTATCAAGGTAGATATAGTCTGACCATGATGTCCAACCCATAGAGGAGAACAGTTGCCTCATATCCCCAAACTACAATTCCCATGACGTCCTGGTTCTACATTTCTAAATTGAAATATTTTGGTAGTCTACCGAAATATTGGGACATTTTGTTTTTCTGACTGAAAGATGAAAACTTTCCTTGGACAGTAGACAGTTTGCAAAACATGTTTAGTCAACAATCCAGTTTTCTGATGAGACAGTTTCAACAGAAACTTTTTGACCCGCTCTTCTCTGCATAACCATCCATATGTTACCACCAAAGCAGTTCTTCCATCATGGATGTATTGCAATGTGCCTCACAAAGGACAAGACTTCTTACAATTTTATGTGGTGCAGTTACTAATAGGTTACTGCTCTGGAAATTTTTCTCTTGCTCATTCATGCTTCCATGTTGCAATGTATTGTGATCTACCTTGTGGAGGCCACATCATAAATGCGATTTTAGTTCTAATTAGTGACTCAGGCTGTGTAACACAGATTGTAATACATTGAAACTGCTGCTTTGTTAGTGACAGGCTGAGATTCCTTGACAGTGGGAGACAGCCTTGAGCTATCTTAAAGACAGGCTAATGAAAACCAAATTAAAACAGGAAGCTCTGTTCTTGTAATGTACAGCAGTGAAGACTGCACTGGTTTCATCAACTAAAAATTGAAAAGTAACCCTTCTGTTTTCCATTTCATTTAAAAAACTAATTATCTAGATAGGGCTGGCAACTTATTTGGCTTGTGGTCATGATTAGAAAAGGGGCAGCAATGGTGAGAGAAGGCAGAACTGATGGAAAGATAACTGACGAGATTACAGACCCATTGGCCATTATCTCTGAAAACTCGTGGCAATCACGGGAGGTCCAAGATGATTGGAAAAGGCAAATTGTAGTGCCCATCTTTAAAAAGAGAAGGAGAATCCAGGGAACTACAGACATAAGAATGGCCATCCTGGGTCAAACCAAAGGTCTCTCTAGCCCAGTATTCTGTCTGCCAACAGTGGCCAATGCCAGATGCCCCAGAGGGAGTAAACACAACAGGTAATCATCACGTGATCCCTCTCCTGTCATCCATTTTCAGACAAACAGAGGATAGGGACACCATTTCTACCCATCCTGGCTAATAGCCATTGATGGACCTAACCTCCATGAATTTATCTAGCTCTTTTTTGAACTCTGTTAAATCCTAGTCTTCACAACATCCTATGGCAAGGAGTTCCACAGGTTGGTTGTGATGCGTCAAGAAAAACTTCCTTTGTCTGTTTTAAACCTGCTACCTATTAATTTCATTTGGTGACCCCTAGTTCTTATATTATGGGAACAAGTCAAGAACTTTTCCTTATTTACTTTTTCCACACCAGTAATGATTTTTAGACCACCTCATATCCCCCCTTAGTCTCCTCTTTTCTAAGATGAAAAGTCCCAAGTATTTTTAATCTCTCTTCATATGGGACTTGTTCCAAACCCCTAATCATTTTTTGTTGTCCTTTTCCAATGCCAATTTATCTCTTTTGAGATAAGGCAACCATTTCTGTATGTTGTCAGCCTCATCTCAGTCCCTGGAAAAATCACGGAGGGGAGTCAAGGAATCAATTTTGAAGCACTTGGAAGAGAGGAAAGTGATTAGGAACAGTCAACCTGGATCCCTCAGGGGCAAGTCATGCCTGACCAACCTGATTGCCTTCTATGATCAGGTAACTGGCTCTGTGGGCATGGGGAAGGTGGTGGATGTGATATACTTGGATTTTAGCAAAGCTTTCGATACAGTCTCACACAGCTAGCTTTCTTGCCAGCAAATTAAAGAAGTATGAATTGGATAAATAGACTGTAAGATGGATAGAAATCTGGCTAGATCATTGGACTCAGTAGGTAGTGATCAATGGCTCAATGTCTGGTTGGCGGTCAGTATCAAGTAGACTGCCCCAAAGGTTGATTCTGGGCCAGATTTGTTCAACATCTTAATTAATTACCTGGATGAGGGGAAGGAGTGCTCCCTCAGCAAGTTTGATGACATTAAGCTATGGGGAAAACTAAGTACCATGGAGGGTAGGGATATAATCAATAGTGACCTAGAAAAATTGCAATATTGGGCCAAAAGAAATCTGATGAGGTTCAACAAGGACAAATGTAGAGTCCTACACTTGGGATGGTAGAATCCTAAGCAATGCTACAGACTGGGGACTGACTGGCTACTCTCAGTGCTGCAGAAAAGGACCTGGGGATTACAGTAGATGAGAAGCTGGATATGAGTCAACAGTGTGGCCTTGTAGCCAAGAAGGCTAACGACATATTGGGGTACATTAATAGGAGCATTGCCAGCAGATCTAGGAAAGTTACTATTTCCCTTTATTCAGCACTGGTGAGGCCACCTATGGAGTATTGCGTCCAGTTCTGCCTCCCACCCCTTACAGAAAGGATGTGGATGAATTGGAGTCCAGCCAAAGGCAATCAAAATTATTAGGGGACTGGAGCACATGAGGAGAGGTTGAGTTTGGGCTTATTTAGTCTACAGAAGAGAAGGGTGAGGGAGGATTTGATAGCAGCCTTCAACTACCTGAAAGGGGGTTCCAAGATGATGGAGAGAGGCTGTTTTCCGTGGTGACAGCTGATAGAATGAGGCACAATGGTCTCAAGTTGCAGTGGGGGAGGTCTATGTTGGATATTAGGAAAAACTGTTTCACTAGGAGGGTGGTGAAGCACTGGAATAGGTTACCCAGGAGGTCACGGCATCTCCATTCCTAGAGGTTTTTAAGTCCTGGCTTGACGAAGCCCTGGCTGGAATAATTTAGTTGGGATTGGTACTGTTTTTTAGCGGGGGATTGGACTCGATGACCTTCTGAGGTCTCTTGTAACCCTATTATTCTATGATTCTATATAAAAAACTAAGACTAGCTGCAAGCAAAACACTTTAAATATTTACACATATTAAAAATAAGGTCTGTTCATTTAATAGTCCCCATAAGAGCATATTAATAGATACACAATTTACATCACAAAAGCTTTCAATCCTCTGAAGAGAGTTTTATACGTAAGATAAAACTTAAGAATTTGTTTTTCTAAAATCCATATGCATCTCTCTCATAGTGATCAGCAGGCCTAAGGAAACCATGCACTCTTTTAGTATATGTGAATGCTTGTGCTTGGTCCAGTCCAGCATCCTGGCTCTGATCTGAGGTAGTAACAGATGCTTCAGAAGGAGATGCAAGAAGGCCTTTAATGGGAAATTTCTTCTCAGCCATTCTCTCTTTTTGATCTTGCCTTAATGTTTGGGTTCCAAACATGCAGTGTTTTAGTATGGACAAGTTTTCACAAAACAAACAGGGCATGAAGGAGAGTGCTGTAGCAGGATGTATTGCATTAACACTGAATGCCTGAAAAATTTAAATGGCTAAAGTGCCTGGGCTTGATTTCTACAGCAATTAAAACTTTTAGTCTTCTGAATTTTTTATTTTACTGGTCAATTTTTTAATGAATGTAATATAAAGGCACCAAATTGTCTTATCAAAACAATTTGCAGGTACGACATAATAGTTGAATGTTTATATCATTCCAGCAAATTTTTCTTAAATAATTCTACTATAGTTTGCAAATTTCTGCTGTTAATACAAGTCCATTATTACTTTTCTATGTCTTGTCTGCAACTCAGCTGCAATTTCTTGAAGATCATCCCATGATTCAGGTAGGGTCTTATTTACATACCCATCATTGCTCAGATCCTAGTTGTGTGTGTTTGTTCATTTAAATCATTGTTCTGGGATGAAGCTGAGGATGAGGGGGTCAGTATGCAGGCTGCCCCAGGAAGAGGACTGCTCCCGCCCTCTCTCTCTGCAGCAGTTTGGGGCCCGGTGAGAAGCACCTCTCTATGGCTACCGCAGCTGCAGCAGACACAGTTAGGGGAGGGAGGCATATTTCCCACTAGGGGACAGACAGACACACAAACAGACCAATTATCTGAAATATACGGTAGGTAGCTGTCCCTTTCTCCACTCCTGCTTCCACCTGGCTCAGTGGGGTTACACCTGTCCAAGTTCCCAACTCTGGCCCTGTGGTCGTTCTGCAATATAACTCCCTCCTATCAGACCCCTCTCTTTCCCTTTTATGAGAAACAATCAAATACCAGGCACATCTCATTGTCCTGGTGCAACCAAACCCAGACTTTGCTTTGTTATAATAAGAGGAAACTGCATACCAAGTTTGATTATCCTAGCTCTTACCCTTTAAGAGGTGCTCTTCAACAAATGGACTCTCAAACAGACAGACACGCATTTCTACAATATATAGTAAGAAGATTTTCTTCAAGGTAGTCCTGCCCACGTGCTTGCTGCGTGGTAGTTTTGATGGGGATGTGGCTGAGCAGGAAGGGGCAGAAGCCAGTGTTCACTGCTCTGAAGCCTCCTCCTTCTTCAACCTTATGTGGATTTTCCATGTTTTTTATTCTATCAGCATTCTGTACTGTTATTCTTTCCCCCAAATCAAGGCTGGATTTGGTATGGGCTGCTGGGAGCCAATGGGAGTATTACAGCACACTATCAGACTTCCCCATTGTCCTGAGATCCATGGTGGGAGAGCACAACCCTTGGCCATAGCAGTGGAGGTAGGATGATACAAAGAAAAACTCGTCTCTGGCTATTCTGTGGTGTCTCATGTAGAGCTGATCTAGTGTTCTGCCCATAGCTAATTCAAACCATTTGTCTACAAATGTTATCTAGGTATGAAGAAACACTCTGATTACTAATTTCTAGAGGGGACTAAAACCAGCCATTAAATAGTAATACAAGAGTAGTTTGGTATCCACGCAAGGAATCCTAAGAGCCAGCTTCAAAAACTGTCCATTTATCCTTTATTCTTGACCCGTTTTCATTATATTTCTTATGTTTCTGTCTGCAAATAAAGTGGCCCATCTCAAGCACACTCCACACAGTAAACATGCCTTGAGCAACAATCTCATTGTCCATCATTAATGAGGTGCCCTTTTTATAGCCCTGACAAACGCATACTAATTTTAGATTCCCATAGAGAACGTGCCCCTCTTTTCTTCTGCCTCATCATTTAATAACCTTTATATGATTTTGAGGCAAGCTTTGAGTCCTAAACTGACTGATAACCTTTACAGAAAGCAATAAACTAGAGAGAAAAATATTTTATTGCTCTTAATTTTACTTTAAGATTGCTTTAATTTTTGGACAAGCATGTTGGAAGTAGTATATCACCAGTGAAAGATGCAGTCAAATAGAGTTTATCCACCATTCTAGATAAGCTACTCCTCCTCTACAGTTCACATTTAATGCTATATATAAACTGCAAAATGAACCATATGTGACTTCATAGTCTTATGACTCACTAAAGAAAATGTTTTTCATTATTCTTATGACAGGGGGAATGGAAACAAGAAAAGGCTCATTGTGTGAGGACTGCTCCAATCCTTCACTCCTACATCAGAAAGATGGTTGTTAGCATTCCAGCACAGTTACCCTGACCATTGTAGACAGGATTTTTTCTTCCAAACAATGGTATAAAACCATGGCGTGTAGACATAGCGTGGCAATGGGCAGATATTCATTAGTATTGTTATAGCAGTTCCGCTTGCATGCACCTCCTGCTGTGCAACACATATGCTTTCAGGAAGTACACTGCAATGTCTGGCAATGAATGTATCAACCGGGTGAATTAAGAATCCAGTCACTTGGAACACTAAAGATCAAAGATATTGTTAGGGGTTATTCCCAGGGAACGTCTGAATAGATCTCTCAATTGAGGTTGATTTGTCACCAAATTAAGCTAGCAGTTCTTTAGGCATACTGGACTGTAGGGCACATCTGTTTTTAGCAAGCAAGCACTGATGAAGTCAACCATGCACACTAGAGAATTAAACTATCTGGGGAGAGTAGCAAAACTAGATGGAAAGGCGGCACTAGTCTGAAACACAAAATAGCCACAGTAGCAAGAGGGCCAGGAAGGTGAATTGCAGCATTAATCCACACACAGATATGTATGTTTTGTGAATTTCCTGGTGAAGGAGGCTAAGTAATCCCAGGTACCTCAAAGGAATTCTGGACTGTTAAAAAAAAAAGCAGCACCGCACCGTTTGTATTGGTAGTAGGTTCCTTGGACTCAATTGTTATGTGGAACAGCTGCATTAAAGCATAGCAAATATAGCTGGATGACAGATCTTTCTATAGCCAGCATGATTTTATGCTGTTAGCATTTTTATTTCACTGATACTAAATGTGGCCTTAGGCTGGAATTCTCTTCCAACACTCCCATCATCTTAAGAAGTGGGCTGTGCCTATAAAAGCTCATGATACCATCTATATATTTTGTGAGATTTTAAGGTGTTACTAGACTATTTGTTGTTTTTTAAGATTTTCCTGTTCCAGACTAACTCAGCTACCCCTCCTTTGAAATCCAGTTATTTTTTTCCACACATCCTGGAATAATATATTACAATAATATAAAGAATCAACCTTTCCAGAGAATCATCTACAGGCAGTCCCCGAGTTACACGGATCCGACTTATGTCGGATCCGCAGTTACGAACGGGGTTTTTCTCGCCCCGGAGGATGGGAGCGGCAGGATGCCCAGATGCACCACGGTCCCGCCGCCCGCGTCCTCTGGGGCGAGAAAAGCTGCTCCGCATCTCCCTGGTCTGCTGGGGAGAGGGGGGAAGACCCCCCCAGCAGACCAGGGAGACGGGGAACAAAGCCTCAGAGCACGCCGGCAGCACGCCAGCTACTCTGCCCCAGGCGTCCCCAAGTCAGCCGCTGCTGAAACTGACCAGCGCTGACTACAGGAAGCTGGAGGCAGAGTTGCTCTGCCCCTGGCTTCCTGGAATCAGCCGCTGATCAGTTTCAGCAGCAGCTGACTTGGGGACTCCTGGGGTTCTTAAGTTGAATCTGTATGTAAGTCGGAACTGGTGTCCAGATTCAGCCTGTTGAAACTGATCAGCGGCTGATTCCAGGAAGCCCGTGGCAAAGCAACTCTGCCTCGGGCTTCCTGTAGTCAGCCGCTGGTCAGTTTCAGCAGCGACTGAATCTGGACGCCAGTTCCGACTTGCATACAGATTCAACTTAAGAACAAATCTACAGTCCCTATCTTGTACGTAACCCGGGGACTGCCTGTATGTCTTATAGTCCCTTTAGCATGTTTAATGTGCTGGCAGTTACACTGATCCTGGGGCCTCTAGGATGCTCTAAACTACACTGGCAGGAAATCTGTTGAAGACTATTCCTCTGGCTAGGGATTACTGAAGCAGAACATGCTCCAGTATATAGGCAGCTTTCCAGCTCCTGAATGCTGTTTGAGCAGTGTGCAAATTAGCCCTCAGAGTTACTGACGGTCATTTTAATAATATCTCCTACACTTTGTTTGCCCCTCGTCCTAGGAACAAAACACCCAATCAAAAGCTGGAACTAACATACTAGGTGCTCTATCACTCTGGTATTAGGTTTTGTCCAGCTCTCTCTTACCTAACCTGTTTTTTGGTTTTGTCCCAATCCTGCACTTATACTCCTATATAACTTTACTGGGTTGGGACCCTCGATTGTAGTTATGGGGAGCCGTGACTCTTCCTCACCAGGCTGTGTTTGGTCTGGCTTTATTAGGAACAGCCACAATTCAGTAATGTAGAATCCTGATTTTGGCTGAGTGACTTGGCTGGCTGAAGCCAAGCAACTTTAGAAGCCAGTTTGACTGCCACAGAACTTAGTGTGGTTCTACTCTCAAAAACGTTCTGTAAAAATTATACCAACTTCCTTTTGGTATTCAGAGCCATATCTGCCCATTTTAGTGGCTAAAATGAGTTCTCCCTGTTTTTACTCCTGTTCACTCTGCAAAGATACCACCAGTGAGAGAGAAGCTGGATTCTATTCTAGTTTACATGTTATCAAACTAATTTTGTATTATGTTGCAGTTTCCTCCAGGGGTTACGACAACTGCAGCAGTAATGTGATCATATTGCTTCTTAGATGTAGCTGAGTCTGATTTTGCCTGCAGAACTTTTATTACTGGTCATAATGCATGAGAAACAAAGACCACAGCTTAACTCTTAGATCTCAATTGAATCTTCAGGACAGAAAGTCAAAATATCTTTATACTTGTAAATACAGTAATTCCTCATTTAACAATATAGATGTTTCAGAAAATGATTGTGTTAAGTGAAAACGTGTTATGCAGGGTCAACTTTCCCATTAAAAATAATGGAAAAGGTGGGGGTTGCGTTTCAAGCAGCGGTGTCTGTTTGGACTGGGCCATAAGGTTAGGGGAAAAAGGGGACTGGGTTACAGCAGGGAGGGGGAGGTGTTTGGTTCTGGGGAAGGGGAGGAGAGAGGAAGGGGATTGGGTTGGGAGTATGCCCCTGTGACAGGTCTGCTGGGACCCACACTGCATCCAGCAAGGGGGGGGGGGAATAGCTGGGGAATGGCACGAGTGGCGTATCCTCCACTGTTTTGCAGGGAGGTGGGGGAAGCCCCTCACAGCTGCCGGCAACAGGTCGGCTGGGGAAATCGTGTTATTCCGGGGACAGTTGTGTAATCCAAAAACGTTACCTAAAAAAAAATTGTGCTATCACAAAAACGTGTTAAGCAGGCACATGTTAAATGAGAAATTACTGTAGAGCACAGTTGCTATGGAAGTCAGACAAAAATTGATCCCCATGCCATCTTCATCCCCTGTGGCTTTAAGCACCCGAGTTTTGCAGCTTACCATCCCCCAGGTGGACCCCCAAATCCTGAATGGTCAGTGGTCCTTCCACAGAAGCCTGCGGTGCACCTCCACTCCCTCTGGCAGTCACCCCTGATTGATCTCTTTTGTATCCTGGTTCTAACTGGAGCATGCTCAGCAGAGCCTAGGAATCCTCATGGCCTCCTCAGCCTCTCTAGAATATGATCAACCTCTGTTGAACCACTGCAGGGGTAATACACCCTGTCACATGCAGCAAGACCAAACTCACAAACTTTATTAATATTTTAACATTGCTATTCATTTAAAATGCAGAACTGCTGTATCCAATTTTATTTTCCCAACTTAATTTAATATTAAGCATGGAACCAGCAGACATTGCAGTCACATGACGGGTGCATAGCAGCAGAAGAAATGCATTTTCTAGTGTGTTTGGAAAGGAGTCAATGTAAGGCAGAGGTTGCCGTTGTGAGTACATCTAGATTACATCCTCTCTCTCCAAAAAGGGATGTAAATTAGACACTTTGAAATTGCAAATGAAGCCGGGATTTAAATTCCCCACACTTCATTTGCATAATGGCAGCCACAGGGTTCCCCCTCTCCCCCCCCCCCCCCCCCCGAAAATAAAGCCCTTTTTGCAAAAGATCCTGTACTCCTGAAAAAAACGAGTACAGGATCTTTCAAAAAGGGTTTTATTTTTGAACAATCCCCATCTAAACAGCCGTTTTCTTTTGAAAAGCCCCTTAAAAAAAAGCCACACACCACACAACCACCATTATACAACTGAAACATGGAAAATTTAAATCCCAGCTTCATTTGCAATTTCAAAGTGTCTAATTTACATCCCTTTTTCAAGAAAGGGATGTAGTTTAGAGACAGCCTCAGTGTCATCTGACACCTTGTGCAGCACATCAAACCTCTGGTTTGAGTAGGAATAACTCAGGTGTAGCATAAGCATAATACAGATTATGACTGGATACCACAGGCCAATGTAATCATCTTACATAGTTTTAAACTAATCCGGACCATTTTGATCTTGTTTTTGGTGCATTCAAGATGGTACTGACTGAAGTGATGAACATATACATTAAAGAAGATCAGTTCATGACTTCCAGAAACTGGAAATACTTGGGACAAACTCTTAAATGTTTAGGGCCGTGGTGTCCAACCAGTTCTGAACTACCCGCACTCAACTGGCCAAAAGGTCACATGTGGCTATTGTACGGGACACCACGGGTTTAGGGCAAAACATCCATTTGTTAACTTCAAAAGGCAGAGAACTCACAGACTGAGTACCTACAGAAAAAAAGTTAGAATTTGCTAGACTCAAATACCATGAACCTCAACAAGCATGAACCTTTCACCTCAATCAGTTGACTAATTTAGAAGACTTATGAAATGTACATATTTCCTGATAAGTGCAGGGTGCTCTGAACTCCAGTAGATCCCATTAAGAATATTAGATCTGACCAGTAAATTATGGTTTTTCCACTTTTTACCACCTTGGAAATCTCTGCTTAGGGACATTCTTTCCAGCATCCTATACCAAGTCTTGATTTTGAATAGCACATTCCATTATCCATCTTCATTCCACCTCTTTTCTGACATGCTTTAAAAGACACTACAACAGACCATTTTTACTGAAATACCCCATATTTTACAATTGTGACAAAGCTCCTATGAAAACTTGGTGGATCCTATGCTTCCTGGAGAATTTGCTTGCCTCCAAAGCATCCACAATTTCAGGCACAACTACAACTTTAGTTTGCTATTTGCTGAGCTCTTTTCATCATCAACCAGCATATGGTAAAACGTAAAATAAACCAGTCCTTCCTCCCCGCCCCCCAAGTGAAAATGAGAAGGTGGGTGTTGGGAGGGTGGGGGAGAAGAACCAGGCTCACCCTCTATTCCAGGTTCCAGCCCAGGGCCCTGTAATAGTAGCTGGCTGTGTGAGTCCCCAACACCTGCTATAAGACTGCTCCAAGACCCTTCCTTCTCTCCAGTTCGTCTTCCTAGCGTTCATTTGTCATCTCCTTTCCTCTGTTTTCTACGTCACACATGCACACCCTAACTGCAGGCAAAGCTTCTTTTATAGCCATTCTGAACTGGTTTTCTTAATTACCTCCAGGTGTCCTAATTAGCCTAAGATGGCCTGACTCTGCAGGCCTGGTCAATTAGCCCCAGGTGTTCCACTGCCCCAATTGCCTCTGCTGGTTCTAAACCAGCCCCTCCCTGTTACTCTGGGAACAAAGATCTCCCCTCCACTACTTTTTTATAGCCTTCTACTCTGATCCTGTCACACTATTGACAAAAACTGAAGCATGGAAATGTGACACTGCTGATATTCCAATCTAATGCTTTATAGTACATGTGCACTGTGAAACAGAATTCCTCCAAAATAAACTGCAATGATTAGTGTTTGAATTCTTAAACTAGACATACAAAACTTCCATCCTGATGAACTGTGACAGTTAGGAAATAATTGTGCAACTTATAGCAAGTTTCTCCACTAAGTCATGGCATGACTTACATGCTTAACAAGCTACACAAAATCATTTTTTAATGGAAGAAAAGACTGGTTTCCTACAGCAGTTTCAAAGTCATATTTGAGATCACTGCTGATTCCCTCTGCCTCTTCTCCCCCCCTACCCTCTCTCCTTATATTTTGGTTCTGGACATCCAACACTCAGGTCAACTGAAGAATTGGGCTGTACTCACAAAAGCTCATGATACCATCTACATATTTTGTTAGTCTTTAAAGTGCTATCAGACTATTTGTTTAAGTTTATGCTGAAGTATAGTTTTACTCAGTTACTCTAAACATACCCCTCTGAAACTATTATAAATATAGCTTATTTTAGAAGAAATAACTGCAACTGTAGAAATACAGAGAAAAGAGTCTTTTTAGCTTCCAGATGTACATTTTCTCAACCTCAAATACAAGCTAAAGCTCTTTTTCCTCCATTACCACAAATAGCACGGGCTCACCAATCCAAACTTCAGTTTTCAACTCCACTCACTTTAGAAGGTTAGCACAAGTAAGCACAGAAGCAAGCAAGCACAAGTAAGCTTGGAACTTAAAGAGCCCTTTTGATATATAGTACTAGTAAAGTGACCCAGTATTGCTCAGGTCCTTATGGAGGGGCTTGGGTTTATAGGGACATAGGACAAAAGACTGAGGATGTCGGGGGTGCAGGAGTCAGACTTGAGGGTAAGAAGGGGTTCAGGACAGGAGGTTAGGGCTGGCTTCTTCCTGGGACTGGCTCAGGATGGTGGGGGCCATGCTGGCAGGCAGCTGCTCCCCAAAGCTGGGGGGCTTGCTGCCTCCCCACCCCGTGGTCACTGGTGAATATAAAAAAACAAAAACAAAAAACTGTCCCTGCTATCACATCTCTCCCGTTCCATTTAATGAGAAACACATCTCATTCCATGAACAGCCTATCGCCCTGGCACAATCAAAACCTGAGTTTAAGTTATAAGAAGAAGCTGCATACCAAATTCAGTGTCCTAGCTCTTATCACATAGGACAAGTTCTTGGAAAGACAGATGCACTAACTGTTATATATAGTAGATAAGTAATCTATTTTAGTCTCAGTCCATTACAACAAATGCTGCTCAAATGAACACAAACTTGCCATTAAAACAAGCAATCTGTTAACTGTTTAAAAAAAAAAAAAAAAAGACAATATTACTACAAACTCACTTTAAGAGAAAGCTATTAGCTTTCCCCTTTCCAAACTCCACAGCACAGCCTAGGTTCCTGATAGTAAGTATAGTGCTTGGTTAAGTGAAAATTGCTATATTTGGACAATTGCAGAAATTAAATGAGAATAAAATTGCTATAATCCACCTGATGGGACTGCTCTATGTATCCGTTTAATTCTGAACATAAGACTTAACATTAATATCCAGTTTCCTCTCAACTGCCATTCTTTATTCTATCTTATATTTTTATTACAGAACAATAATAAGGTTCTGTCAATTTGAGCACTAAAGCAATACCAGATTTTAGAAAAAAATTAAATTCAGTTGGGGCAAAATAAACACTCCTGACACCCAACAGGTATTGTACTGGGCTTCAGCAGTCAGGAGGCTTCACTGCTTAATCGTGAGCATTTCAGACCTAAGGCCATCAATTCTAGAACTAAAATTTTAAGTAGCATTACTCTGTGGCTGTGTCTACACTGACGCGATCTTGCGCCAGAGCAGCTGCTCTTGCGCAAAAACTTGCTGCCTCTCTATACTGGCCATGTGTTCTTGTGCAATAAACTGACATTCTACTGTATAAAATCAGGGCTTCTTACGCAAGAACTATGATGCTCCTGGCTCAGGAATAAGCACTCTTGCGCAACTATTCTTGCACAAGAGGCCAATGTAGACAGGCAACATGAATGTCTTGCGCAAGAAAGCCCTCTGATTAAAATGGCCATCAGAGCTTTCTTGTGCAAGAGAGCATCTACACTGGCATGGATGCTCTTGCGCAAAAGCATATGCCAGTGTAGATGCTCTCTTCTGGAAGAGTTTTTGCACAAGAACTCTTCCGCAAAAGAGTTCTTGTGCAAGAAGTTGCCAGTGAAGAAGTAGCCTGACACACAGCAACTGGAAGAGGATTTGCAAAGAAGCAAGATCTTCTAGAAATAAGATTATTCAAGATTTAGCCAAACTATTCAATAATTAAAATATCTGGTTGTTTTTTTTTAATAAAAGCCACACTGAAGTCTATTTTACATCTTTTATTATATGCCAAAATCCACTAAAGCCAGGTATTTGCTTGTATACAAGTCACTCAAAAAATTAACTGTGTAGGCAGAGACGGTGTTAGCAATTTGATTTTCACTTAATTTTTAGGTTTGTTCAGTTCAACCAGGTTGCAAAGATAATGTTGTGTACAAGCAATAACTGAAAAGAGCTGCAAAGTTCAAGGAGTTTCAAATATTACAGATTTTAGACCTCATGAGATCAGTAAACATAATACAAAAAATTACAAATAAAAGCAGTTACAATATAAAATAGCAGCTCCATGTAGCTTTTTCAAGTTTTAAATTTTATTCAGAAAGTGACATTTAGTTCAGTTTGCCTCATTCTTCGAAGCTTCATCAAAATTCTCAACAAGATCTAGAAAGAAAGAAAAGTACACACTGAAACCAAAGCATCAATAAAGCATCTTTTTCACATTGTCAAATATATCAAGTCAGACAAGATTTTACTTTAAAGTCAATTATTTTAATTGTGAGAGGTTATACCGTTAGCATTTACAAAGAAACAATTTCTGCATGAAAATATGTCTCACAAAACTCTGGGGTAGATGAACTACTACCATCATATGAATGCTGTCTTCAACAGCCAATGCTGGACTTAGCAGTTAAGTGTGTTATACCATACAAGTATGGTATGACATGAAGAAGGAAAGGAAGGAGAAGTTTCTTCTGTACACTTGTGGTATGTTTTAGGCCAATTCTTTGATCACATATACTGACAGTATGTAAAGTTAAAAACTTGCAGATACAATTATTTCTACAAAAGCAAAAATGTACTGGACTAAGCCAAAAGCCTTATTAGTCTCATACACTGACAACTGCTAATTCCAAATACTTCAGAAGAAGGTGTAAGAAATTTCATAGTTCTCTACCACAGAATAGCTTCCCCAAAGGGAAATTTAATAGTTAGTGGTTGACTAATCCCCTTACCAGTTTTTCTTTCCCAAATTCTCATTGTCACACACTTAAATCCTTTTTTTAAAATCATACTAAATTCTTGGCTTCAATTCTACATTATGTATGTATTTTATGGGGCAGTAGACCTTTTCATCAGTTTCTACTTTCTTTGTTCTTACCTGGAACTTCATCATCATCCTCCTCTCCAGTAGCAAGTGGTGCTTTTCCATCCACAGCTGTAATTACATAAACTTGTAATTTAAAATAGACCTATTATTTGTAAAAATCTCAAAATTAAGCGATTATTTTTGGAATAAAGCCCAAACTGCGGTTTTAACGTTCACTTGAAATACATAGTAAGCAAGGGGAAGTGTGTCTGATGCAAGTTTATCACGTAATTGTGAAATAACACCCCAGCAAGTATATATTCTTTTGGCTACTTCATATCTCTTCACAAGAGGACACATGCTACAACAATTTTACTGGTCAACTTATTACAACAATATAAGCTTCTTTCAGTTAAGGATATGCAGCCAGACGCACAGGATTCCCCTTAATTTTAATCAACATTACAAATTAAGCAGCTTGTGTGAATAATAATTTTGATCTACAAATGCAAAAACTGGGCTTTTACCCAGAATAAAATACTATCTTGAGCTATTGATAATGCATTTGTTCTATCCCAGACTCTAAATTACAGAATGCCAATTGTGCTTATATATGGAGACCATAAAAAGAGAATTTTTTAATAGTTTTCTTAACTCAAATTTCTGAACACTTTAATGAGCCCACTCTTCACCTGGAAAGTCTGGAAGAGTGGGATGACTTCACAGCAGGTCTCAAAAAAATAAAATAAAATAAAATAAAAATCACTAAATCCTCCCTTTGGGAAACCAAGGTAGGAAGTGAATTCAAGCCCCAAGCAAATATCAAGAACATCCTGCATCAGAAGCCTTCTGCTATTTAAACCAGAAAGGAAACTGTTCATTCAAATATCCCACCTCAAGAGGGGGGAGGGGAAGAGAGACGGGGACAACACATTCTGGGTTTGATCGTTCAAAATCAAAATCTTAAATCAGTATTGAGAACAAGCTACTAGGGAGTCAAAACTTGACAGCTTACATTCATACTAGGGATGTAACAGTGTAGTCAATTAACTGATCAATCAAACAAAAGCTGATCGGTTAATGTTATAGACAAACACACATTCTCCCCCCCCCCCACCCACCCACCCACCCGTAAATCTTTTAGCAGGCTGGCCAACAGCCCGAATCAGTCCTGGCTCGCACCAGGTCTGGAACCTACCCCCACTGCAGCTCTGCATTTAAAGTGTATTCAGAGACAGGCAGACAGGCAGCCCAGCTCAGTTCTGCCTTGTACCAAGTCCAGGAGCTCAGCCCTCCCTCCCTGGACAGGGGCTGCTGCCAACCCACAATGCTGCCTCTGTATCAGAGACAGCAGCATGGGGCAACAGGCAGCCAGTTTGCGAGGGCTCCTCTCTCAGACTGGCTCCCCTCCCAGACCAGCTCTCTCCTGGCACCCCACGCTGCTGCCTCTGATACAGAGCCAGCAGCACTGAGTGGCACGGGGCTCCTTGGGCCAGCAGCCAGTGCTCTCCGGCCTCATTCATCCACCACTGGGGACTATAGAACAAATGAGTAACTGATAAGAATTAATGAGCATAATCGATTATTCAATTAACCATTATTTAACATCCCTAATACATACACCAGGGGCTCCTTGCATCTTTTAATTCCCAGTCACAAGCTCTGTGCCACCTTCCCCCATCACCTATTTTTCCAAGGAGTCCCTGCAATTCACCCTAATCTTCCCCCTGCCAAGAATTGCTGTGCCCTCATCCCACACCAAAATCCTGAATTCTGGCAGCTCTGTGCCCCCTTGTACACCTCTCCCCCTATGGCAGGGGTTCTTTGTAGCCTCCATTCCAGGATCCCCTATTCTCCTTCTCCATGCAGAGGCCCTGTGTATACTTCTCTTCTTCCCTTCTCCACCTGCACATATTCCAGCCTCCCCATTCTGCCCCCTTTACAGGTGTGGGGAGATGGTTCCTGGGGAGGCTTTTAAGCTGGCTCACTGCAAACACAGAAGCAACAACAGGGAAGGGGAGGGAAAAATCCGGTTTGTGCAGGGAGGCGGCTTGAAACAGAGGCAGCAGTAGGACCATGTACGTTAACCCATAAGCCCAGGCTGATCAGTTAACCATCATACCAGGTCCCTCATTCTTTGCCCCATGGCTAGGGCTCTGTGCATGCCTCCATTCCCACTTTGCCCCCATCATTTTAATTCTGTCTGGGACAGAAGTCATTTAGGGTGTCAACATGTTCAACTCTAATGGGAGGATAATGAGAAAAGAAACCCTTTAGTTGGAAAGTGGTTGGTGGCGCCCACTAACAGTGGACCCGCTCCAGCTCCAAATATTGCTGGAGCATGGGCACCAGGAGCCCACACATCTCACCGCCCATGCCTCTGCTCTGCTGGCTAGCTCTTTTTCAGAGGGGGCGGGGGAAGTGCCAGCTCCTCGGGGAACCCCTAGTTTTGCTCCGCAGAACCCCAAGGTTCCACAGAGCACCAATTGGGAAACACTGCTATATGCCATCAGAGGGGATCCAGTAACCTCCTCATCCACATCAGAATTTACAGCAGAAAACAGCAGGGAATCACTACCCTCCTCCAACCATAGATCAGACAACCGTAACTCGCCAACCAAAAAAGGGAGAAGAGAGCCCAGTTGGAGCAGACTTGATAATCTTAGGCCAAGTCACTCCAAATACGGAGCCAGCCCGAGCTCTCCCACACCCCCTCCAGCCTGGGGGGAGGGAAGGAGGACAGGGATGAGGCTGTGGTGCAGCAGCCCCATCTCCCCCTGGAGCACTGGGGAGGCCATGGTGGAAGCCCTGGCTTCCAAGCACTGGGCAAAGGGGAAGAGATAGAGTGATGTCCTGCATCCTGCCTGTCATCCCGCAGGAAACTTTTTTAAATCTAGAGAGATCATAGGAAACAGATGTACAAATAGGATCAGCAAATTAAGTAACTCTTGATTACATTTATTAGCATATGGGAGGAACAGTAAAACATTTACTCTTGAAGTTTAATGCTGTGATTCAAATAAACAGTGTAAATCTATTAAAAACATAGTGAGGTTACTACTTACGTTGCTTGGGTAGAGCCTCTGCCAATCTCCTCAAGCTAGTCAGACTGTCAGCTCCAAGCTGGTTTAAGATGCTGGGAAGCATTTCTGTCAGCTGCTTTGTCTCAGCATGGCCTGTGATAGTGAAAGTATTAGCAGCCAGAGATGCCTGAACTTTAGGATTGTTGAAATGGATGACTGTTCCCTGGTTGGTAAACATATTTACCTGCAAGAAAAAGTTAAATCATATTGAAACAGTTAAGTTTTAAACAACAATTTCATTTCAATAGAAAACTTAAATAAGTAAACCTCTTGTTCAAGTGCAAGTCTTACTTGCAACATTCTAACAGTTGCAGAGTATTTTTAGAAGTAGATATAAAAAAAAAAATCTCAAAGACTAGTTTTAGGTTTTTTTCCATAAAACAGTTACCTCTTCAATACCAGAGATGTTGTTGACTCCCAATTTCTTCAAAGAAAACTGAAGTTTCTTGTCATCTGCTGTAGCTGTTCTGTGGACAACCTTCTTCTTTCTGCGGGCAGTACCCTTTTTAGAAAAAAAATGCATGTTACACACATACTTGTACTAGATCAGTTTTCAAATTAATTTCACACATCACTCACAGGAGGGATGACAGTGTCAAAAAATAGGAATTTGTAAATTTGATATCTATCTTGACAGTTAAGTCAACATCAGGGGCTGAAGATTTCAAAACAAAACAAAAATCCCATCTTTGCACACTTTAAAGATCTGCCATGTGTACTCTATGGAAAGTCTATCAAATCCTCTTTCCAAGAGGACCATTTCTAGAAAGGAGATTAAGAAACCTAGAAAGTTTACCAAATTATATCAAAATTCTGACATTTTTATAATTTAAAATTAAGGGATAGACACTCGAAGAAGATATATTTTAAATAAAGGAGAGTATAAGAAAGATTTCCTCCAGTTATCAGAAATCAAAAAGTATTCATCAGAAAGAAATGCAGAAATCCCAAGAACAGTAAGAGATGATACAGCACTACACAGGAATATGTCACTCAGACACAGAGAAACTTGCCCCGAGCAGATGATGCCTATGTCTAACAGAGATTAAGATCTGTCTTCTGTTTCGGTAAATAATATATTTTACATGTCAACAACAGTACTATGGAACTGAATTCTAGGTTGCACCCATTTACTAAGAAGTCACCAGCAGAGGAGTTCTTTTGTTGAGGGGCCAACTTTTCCCAAACAAGGACTCTAGCTTTGTGCTTTGTTCTTTGACAGGGGCAAGACAGCAGTTCTCTACATCAGCAGCAGTGCCACTTTTTGGCTTCTAATACAATCACAAAGCATCAGCTGCCCTTGAAGAAGAGTGCAACAGCTGCTGGCTTTATTCACCTTGTTCCTTGTCCTCCTAGGCTACATCTACACTGCAAGGTTTCTGTGCAAAAACCTGCAGAGCGTCCACACCTCAATGCCCTTTTGCGCAAATACATCGGCAGTAAACAGCAGAACAGAGGCCTTTTTCCGGTGTAGGTAAACCTCCTTGTCCAAAAAAGGACTGGTGCTCTGATGGCCATTCTGTGAATTGCTATCAGAACTTTCTCGCGCAAGAGTATCCATGCAGTGTGGACGCTCTCTTGCGCAAAAGCGATGAGCTTTGAGGCATGGACGTGCTCTTGCGAAAGAATTTTTGTGCAAAAACTTCTTGTGCAAAAGGCTTCTTGCACAAGAAGCCTGCAGTGTAGACGCTGCCTCTATCCAAATAAAAAACAGGGATGTGAAAGGTGCACTGGTGGGGACTGGAGCTACTCCCCACCTGCCATTGGCAGGGGGCTACTCCAACTTCGCAAGGATTCTGCCACAGACAGGGGTTGCGAGCCAGCAGCTAGCCCCAGTGTGGGGCTGGGAGCCTTGCAGACTGGGAACTGCTCCAGCTGGGCTGAAGCAGTCTCCTGCCTGGATCCTGCTTGGTCAGTTAACTGGTTAAATGTTAGGTAACTGATTAACTGGGTTTTTACATGTCTAGCAAAAACTCCAGCTTCTTTTTAAATTGTTTATGGAGAAAGGTCTCCCCAGGATGGAAAAGCTGGTATAGAAAGAACAGTAGTATCCCCATTAAGATGGAACTCTAGGAAGGAATCTCATCCTGAAACTCTTTTCCTGCCTAGAGTCTGAACCCAGCTCACTTCAGCAATTTGAAAGTCACACCAGAAGAGTGACCTTTCATGTAAGGAGTAACTAAAAAAAAAAGCTTTTATCAGCCTGGCAGGACTACATTATTATTTTCAAAACAGAGCTTTTTAATAGCTTTAGAAAGTCATGCCTTGCATGAACTGGACCAAAAAAGGGTCTGCAGAGACATCTACCAACTTACCAATTCACAACAGGTTACAACGTGTCAAATTCATTTGGAGTGACTTAGTCCATAACAAAGTAGGGATGTTAAATTTAGATAAACTGGCTAATCGAATAGTCAATGCAATTTGTATCAACTATTTGATTAGTCGATAAGAGCTGTTGCTACATTTTAAAGGTGAAAGCACTGCAGGGAACATTGGGCCAGCTGGAGACTCAAGCAGTCCCGTTGGCCCTGTGCTTCCTGTAGCCTTTCAAAGTGGCAGTTCTGCATGGAGCTTGGGAGTTCCCAGCTGACCCCAGGCTCCACATGGCGCTGCCACTTTGAAGCACCTTCTTCCCCCCTTCTCCCTCACTTGTTGCCTCTTTTTGATAGAGGCAGCGGTGGGAGGAGGGAGGGAAGGAGTGACAAGTGACTAGCTGACTAATCATTCACATCCCTATCAAAAAGAAAAAACTGTACATATTTGATTGAGTTGTCTGCCATCTGAGTCTCATACTTTATTTCCATTAAGTGGATAGCAGCTGCTTTCATCTTTACAAATTTGAAGATTACAAATCTGACACTAAATCCAACTTGAACATGCTGAGACATGCACAATACATAGGGCTCCACCTATGTATTAAAGATGAGTGGCTGCTACAGACTGTCTGGAACACTGAGAAATGCATCTGAGCAACCCTGCCATAACATAAAATGTAAAAAATTAAGTGTCTTTGCTAAATGGCAAACTACATCCTAGGCAAAAAATGTAAGTTATAATAGGGTCATCCAGTGGCACAATAAACCTGAAACTTCAACCAAATAAATTGAAAGAAATTTTACTAAAGCTAGAAATGGAACAATTCACTGAAAGCGGTCTTACAAAACAGCCTTGAAAATGTTCTAGTCAAGGTACATTCTATTCATGATTAGCTAAACTAATTTTTCCCTAGGACTAAAATAGTACTTTTACCAAGTGAGTGAAGTAGAAATTTGCAATAAAGTACTTTAGACAGTATTAGACACCATCAAATCCCAATCTATTTTAAAAAACAGCAAATTCAAGCACTACCTCCTGCCCCAATTCTCCCATGCCAATTTGAGACTGTGAACTGTAGCATTTCTAACATTAATTAATCTTTCATTGTTTTCAATTATATTCACAAAGCAGCTACAAGTCTTACAAATGCAGTCAGTTTTCTTAACACTACAGTGCACAAACTGTAATCTGGAGAAAACTAGGTGTGCACGTGTACGTGACTAGAATAACGTCTACAGCCAGCTCTGCCACATCAGGTTTATCCGGACCAAGCATGTAACCAGAAACACAAGTCTCATTAACATGACACAACCATTTGTGTGCTTTATAAACCAGATGTAATTGTTATGTTACTTAAATGATTCATGCAGAAAAATCCCATTTATTTCATTATAATCTGTATATCTACACAGTCCACTATCTGAATGTTTTATTTCATGATCCTGCACCAAATGTTATAATACCCTTCCTTCAAAAGGAAGACAAAATTTGTCTTTAAAGAAAGCTCTACAGATGTGTTCCCTCAAAGGTGAGTGTATTACATAGCCTTCAACAGCTTCCCTCCATCACTTCTAGGATTTATACTGCACATGTACAATATCACAGTCAAGGTAATATGCAGTTTTCCTGAAAACCGCCCTTAAAATGTATTGAAATGATTTTTTTAAAAGCTTACATAGTTAATAGTTGTAGATTTAGGTTACAAACAGACCTATTTCAAAAACTAATTGCAAGTTTGTTTTTAATTCAGCCAGCATGAATCCAGAAATGTTTTCCTGTGCATCACTAACATCAAAACAAGGCACTTGTTCCAGTATCTGTGGTATCTTTTATGAAAGCACCTAAACTGAATGTATATTTCACTTTTTAAAATCCCAAGGTTGTCTAAATTATGAGCTACACAAACTTTTAGTGAGAGTTGATCAGGCTTACTTTTGCCAGAGGTCTCCAAAAATCAATTAGATGAATTTCCATTCTATTTTTACTGCTGACCTAGAAGCAGATACTCACACACAATATACATACACAAGTAAAACAGGCTAGATTTCCAAGGCAAGAGATTGCAGGAAAATATATAACTAACAGATTACTGCATTAGTTAGAGAACATCCATACTTTGCCAAGATAAAACAGTACAGTTAGACAGATCTGAAGAGCCAAGCGTGCTGCTTTGTGCCCATTCGCATGGAGTAGCTGTGCTTTACCTTTCCACCAATGCGCACTTGAGCCTGGAGTTTGGCTAGTTTTTCTTGATTCATGATCGTTTCTTTCATCTAAAAAGAAAGGACAGTAAGGCCACCTCGCACACCGCTCCGCTCGCTGGGGGGGCGGGGGGGGGCTCCGCGCGGCAGAGTCTGCAATGCGGCCAGGCCCCCGCTCTCTCAAGAGCTAGGAGAGGTCTCCCTTGCCCCCACCTACCATTCCGGCCGCACCCCGGCGAGGGGGCTTGGGACAGAGGCCGAACCAGGGAACGGAGACAGGGGCTCGAGATCTCTCCTTGGGGACGGGACTATTTACTCGGCGCCCAGTAACTCCCACCACCGCCGCTCCCAGCCCTTCCCCGGCAACAGGGCCAGGCCTCGCCTCCCCCCCGCGTATCGCTCCTCAACTACAGAGCCCTGAGCGGCCTAACCCGTCGGCGTCTTCTCCCCCCTCAACAACTCACAGGCCCGAGTCCAGCGGCGCGGGCCGAGACAACCCCTAACCGCCCCCAGGCCCCTTTGTACCTTCCCGGACGGAAGCGGCGCTGTCCTAGCAGGGGACAGGGCGAGGAGCCGCGGCGGGGAGCGCGGAACCGAGCGCACACACGCGGAGGGGCGCAAGATGGCGGCCGGAAGGAAGGAAGAAAGAGTAGGGGGCGGGGGCGACGAGGCCGACACCCAACGTCCGACGCGCGCGCTCCCTTCGTGCCCCAGGCAAGGAACGCGGCGCGCGCTCCCCGCGCTAGGGAGGGCGGCGGTGCGTGAGGCCGCCGGGCAGAACCGAGCCGCTGTGGAGCTTTCTGCGCTGGCCCGCGCCCTGGTGTGGGAGAGGCGCCGCGGTGCTGCCTTGGCGCTGAACAGCGGTTTCCTTTTGGTGCGCGTGGAGGGTTCCTGAATCCCGTTCTCCTGTCGCTAGACGCAGCTGCGCGCTGCCCTTGGCTGGTGTGATGGGCTTGCCTGGTCACCAACCAGTAGATCTCAGGGGCTCTAAGAGTAGCTCTGGAGCCCTCTCTGAACTGCGCACCTGCACAGTACATGTACATTAGAGTTCCTCATGTAATGTAGGCGGGGCTTCAAGGAAGGGGCGGGGCGGTAGATCTTCGCCTGTTCTGAGACTTAAAAAGTGATCTTGGGTGTAAAAAGGTTGGAGACCACTGGGCTAAAGCCTTGTGCCTGTCTTCAGCGTTCCCCCTTCCTGTTGGTGACTCAACCCCGCAAAGCGCGCTCTGGCCTAGGTGCCTGTTGGAAGCGTCTGAAGAAGTGGGCTGTGCCCACGAAAGCTCTTGATACCATCGATATGTTTTGTTAGTCTCTAAGGTGCCACCAGACTATTCCTTGTTTTTTGTTGTTGGATGTGTGGCTGGCACAACTGGTGTTCCAAGGCTGCTGGGTCCCATCTGCCCCAGGCCAGGATCTGGCTTTACGTGTGTGTCACTTTAGTAATACCATTAGGAAAAAACTAAGTGCATAGGAACCTGCAGAATCTGGAAACCCTGCGTGGGCAATGGTAACAAAATGCCTTGCAGGCCACACACAGAGCCTGATGGGCTAAATGTAGCCCGACTGGCTTTGCTTACCACTGTTCTTTAATTAACTCTCAAAAGAAAAAATGATAAAAGATCAAAATGCCCTATCACCTGTGAGTAAATGCTTTTCACAAAATAATCACTATCTGACCTCTTATTCCTCATCCTCAAAGGAAACTTGCACAACACCTTTGAAAAGTGAGCTTGGAAACTGCAGAAAGCTATACACCAAGGCTGTGTCTAGACTGGCAAGTTTTTCCGCAAAAGCAGGTGGTTTTGCGGAAAAGCTTGCCAGCTGTCTATACTGGCCGCTTGAATTTCCGCAAGAACACTGACGATCTCGTGTAAGAAATCAGTGCTTCTTGCGGAAATAATATGCTGCTCCCGTTCAGGAAAAAGTTCCTTTTGCACAAAAGGGCCAGTGTAGACAGCTCAGATTTGTTTTGCACAAAAAAGCCCCAATCACGAAAATGGCGATCAGGGCTTTTTTGCGCAGAAGCGCATCTAGATTGGTACAGACGCTTTTCCACAAAAAGTGGTTTTGTGGAAAAGCGTCCATGCCAATCTAGACGCTCTTTTCCGCAAATGCTTTTAATGGAAAACTTCTCCGTTCAAAGCATTTGCGGAAAATCATGCCAGTCTAGATGTAGCCCAAGGGTGGGCAATAATTTTGGAAGGTGGGCCTTTTCACAAATTTCAGAAGTGGCTGTGGGCAGACCCAGAATGTGCGGGGCCTTGGGTGGGGGTTTTGGAAGGGGTGGGGTTGAGAACTACCCTGCTGGATACAGTAGCCTTATTTTCTGAACCAGCTGGAGATAGCGAGACTGATTTAATTTAAATTATGGAACATATTAAGCGTTTTCAGTTTCTCATATTATTTATCAAACTTCATTTTAAATAAGGTAAAATATTATGTCCAACACAAGAGGTTTCAATGTTTTCTTTATTTATGGCAGGCTTGGGGAACCCTTTTTGGGACAGGATTACTGACCCACAAAAAAATCAGTTGGGGACCACACAAGTGAGAAGCAAAAATATTCCAAACCCCCCCACGCTCACTGATGTGGCCCCAACAGACACCTCATGCCTCTGGTGCCCCAGCCTTACAGGCTGACAGGAAGGGGAGAGGGGGAACTGAGGTTCAGGGCTTCCCATAGACCAGATTTACATTTCTGGGGTTCTAGAGTTAGTGGATTTTATGGACCTCCTTAGCTCTGGGGTAGAAACAAAAATGTGGGGTACAGTGCATGAGACAGGGCTGCCAGCAAGTAAGATAGGAATGGCATGCAGAATCTGGGAGGGAGCTGGGGTGCAGAAGCAGGTTGGGAGTAGGATGTCTGGCCAGGTGAAGAGAGCAGGAACAAGGGAAGGTGCACTGTGTGGCCTGGAGAAAGGGTGCAAGAACAAGGGAGGGTGTCGGAGCAAGCTGGGGATGCCGGGTCTTGGGGGAGGGAGGAGGAAAGTGAGGAGCTTGCAGGGGGGTCTGGACATGAAGTGGAACCTTACCTGGCTTTGTGCCCCCTTGCAGCAACAGCTGCAGCCATGCTGTCCCAGCTGCCCCAGAAGGAGACCCCGCTGCTGTGGTAGCCATATCGTCCACAGGGCTGGCCCTGGAAGCTGAAGGCGCCACTGCTGCAGCCACGCAGCCCTAGGCCAGCCCTGGAGGCACCGCAGCCATGCGGTCTGGAGCCAGCCCCAGAGGTGCCACTGCCGCAGCCACACGGCCCCAGGCCATCCTAGAGGCTGGAGGTGTGGCTGCCAGGACCAGTGCTGCCACAGGTATGCAGCCCTGGGCTAGCCCTGGAGGCCGGAGGTGCTACTGCCGCAGCCATGCAGTCTGGAGCTGGCTCTGGAGGTGCCGCTGCCACAGCCATGCAGCCCTATGCCAGCCCCAGAGACCAGAGGTGCCGCTGCTGCAGCCACACAGCTCACCCAGGAGGCAGCGCCAGCAGCAGCAGCGCCTCCGGCCTCCAGGGCTGGCCCTGGACCGCATGGCCCGCTGAGGAGCCTCAGCCCCAGCGCTGCCTCCACCCACTATAGCCTAACCTGCTGCAGGAGGAGGGAGTTCTCTCCAGCAGCTGTGCAGGGGAGGAAGGGCAGGGCTGAGTTCCTTTCGCCATGGCAAAGTCTTAGGTGAGCCAAATCTGGCCTGCTGAGAGGCTTTTGCCTACCTCTGCTATACACAATGGAGTTGGCAGAGACACTGGCTTTATGCCTACAATCCTCCATTGTCTTATGCCTTCAAAGATATTAATTGGTCACGTCATTGTCCTACAACATGTATTCCATATGGTTAACAATCTGCCCTACCTTGTATTCAGGGACTATAACACAACTGTGTCACTAAAATCTGGGCCGATGTTTTGTAAAAATCACTGCAAATTTTGCACTATATACATTAGTAATGTTACAACATTAACTTGTCCTGTAACTTTGATATCTTTTTTGATGATGCAGATAAAACCATGTGAGGTTCTGATTCTGCAAAGATTTAGACCAGTTTTACACTATAAACCTACATCAGTATAATGTCACTCAATGGTGTGAAAGATCTACACCCCTGAGCAATGCAGTTATACCAGCCTAACTCCTGGTGTAGACAGCACGATGTCCACAAGAGGGCGCCTTCCCTTAATATAGCTTACTGCCTCTCATGGAGGTGGATTAGTTAGGTTGATGGGAGTAGCTCTCTGGTCAGCCTAGAAGTGTCTTCACTAAAGCAGCACAGCAGCACTGATGCTGTTTCTGTTTTTTGTGGAGCTGTGCTTAGCAATGTCCTTTACTTTACTCACTGTGAGGGAGCGAGTGGGACAACTTACATGATTAACTGGGACTCATATGAGTTGATTCTATAGGACTATTCATCATGCATAAAAATAAGCATTTTGCAGAATCTAGGCTGATGTTTTGTAAAATTTGCTGGATTTTTTGCACTATATACATTAGTTATATTACAACATTAACTTGACCTGTAACTTTGATACCTTTTTTAATGATTGTTTACCAGGAATTTCATGAATAAATCAATTTTTATATTTGTTGTTAAAATAAACCATGTTTTAAAAGAACACTATAAAAATTTAGCCCCAAATGTAGATTTTTGTTTGAAAAAATAATATGAATATAAAATTATATAATCCATTTTTTAAAATGAGAATTTGTTTTTGTTTTACATTTAAGCATTTTCCTCTAGTATTTCAACAACAAAATTGTTGCTCAGGGCAAGTCTATACTTAAAAAGCTGCAGCAGTTCAGCCACTGTAGCGTTTAATGAAGATGCGACTGTCACTACACTGACACCTCCATGAGAGGAAGTAGCTACATCACAGGAGAAGCCCTCCTATCTTTATAGTGTGGTCTACACTGGGTGTTAGGTCAATGTAACTACATCATTCATGTGTGGGGATTTTTCATACCTTCAAGCAACATAGTAATACTGCTGTATAGTTTAGGTAGGCCTGGCCTTAGTGAACATTGAGCTAATGAATGAGAACTCTGAAAAGTAAAACTAACTAGTAGCCTGAACTGGCATATATAATGCACATAAACCTGAGAGTAATTTTAATCATATGAATAGTCCCATTGAAATAAATGAAGCTATTCAGGGTACAAGCACTACACTTTATAAATAGCATTAACAGGACAGAGGTCTTAGATTTTTTTTAAAATGTTAGTAATAATTAATGGTATTAATAATATAGATAAGGATTTTTCCAAGTATGTAATACTATTTATTTTGACAATATCCCTTTACTGTGTTTGAGATGGATATTATTTTGAAATCAGGGCACCTGGGATCAAAACCAAGAATGCTGTCATTAATGAGATTTTTATACCAAATGTGATTTTACATTAAATCCTGAAGGAACTCCACCTACTGGTGGTACAATTTAATTGTAAATTATACTTAACAAAAACTTACTTTATTCAAAGCTCTAAAGACATATCAACCTGACAACTGAAAACACCCATAAATTCCCTTCCTTCTGCATCAAGTAGGGCCCATACACATAATGCAAAAAGAGCATTAATAAATTCCAGTATATTGACTATGATCCATATGAAAATGAATTCTATGGGCTTACTGTGTTACAGATATTTATTTGATCGGGGTGGCCACATATATGCACTTACGTGCAAATCCTACCACCACAGCTGGGTCACAGATTAGCTGTTTGGTAGCTGAGCAAGGGCAAAGAACAGTGAGACAATTGGGGCCTTGGGTGGGGAGCAGAATGGGGGCAAGAAGAGGCAGAGCAAGGGTGGGCTCTTGGAAAGTCTGGAGTGGGGCTGGAGCACCTTCAGGGAAAAATTAAAGTCAGAGCCTGTGTATAGTATATACACAAATGTGTACTTTACAGATGTGGTTTTCAAATTTTGTATTGGTCACCTCTTTCACACAGCAAGCCTTTGAGTGTGACATAAGAACAGCCAATATCCTGTCTTTCAACAGTGGCCAGTACCAAGTGCCCCAGAGGGAGTGAATAGAACAGATAATCATCAAGTGATTCCTCTCCTGTCACCCATTCCCAGGCTCTGACAAGCAGAAGCTAGGGACACCATTCCTGCCCATCTGGGCTGATAGCCATTGATGGATCTATGCTCCATGAATTTATCTACAGGCAGTCCCCGGGTTACGTACAAGATAGGGACTGTAGGTTTGTTCTTAAGTTGAATTTGTATGTAAGTCGGAACTGGTACATATTGTAGGGGAAACTCTAGCCAAACATTTCTCCCGAGCTCAGTTTTATTCTCCCACACCTCACTTCCCTCAGTCCTTTATTCTCAAGCTGAGGTGTCTGCTGAGAAAAGCCGCTCTGCGTCTCCCTGGTCTGCTGTGGGGGGGGAGGGCGCTAGCTTCTCATCTCCCTGGTCTGCTGGAGGGTGAGTTACCTCACCTCGTTTGTAAGTAGGGATCCGATGTAAGTCGGATCCATGTAACCCGGGGACTGCCTGTAGTTCTTTCTTGAACCCTTTTAAAGTCCTGGTCTTCACAGCATCCTCTGGCAAAGATTTCCACAGGTTTACTGTGAGTTGTCTGAAGAAATATTTCCTTTGGATGGTTTTTAATCTGCTACCTATTAATTTCATTTGGTGACCTCTAGTTCTTATGTTATGGGAACAAGTAAATAACTTTTCCTTAGTTCGCTTTATCCACACAATTCATGATTTCATAGTCCTCTATTGTAGCCCCCCTTAGTCTCCCCTTTTCTAAGGTGAAAAGTCCTAGCCTTTTTAATCTATCTTTATATGGCATCCATTCCAGACCCTTATTCATTTTTTTGCCCGTTTCTGAACTTTTTCCAATCCCAAGATATCTTTTTTGAGATAAGGCAACCAAATCTGTACATAATATTCAAGATGTGGGCATACCATGGATTTATACAGAGGCAGCAAGATATTCTCTGTCTTATTCTCTAGCCCTTTTTTAAATTATTCCTATCCTTCTGTTTGCTTTTTTGACTGCTGCTGCATATTGAATATATGTTTTCAGAGAACTAGACACAATGACTCTAAGATCTCTCTCTTCAGTGGTAATAGCTAATTTAGTCCCCATCATTTTGTACATATAGTTGGGATTATGTTTTCCAATATGCATTACTTACTATTTATCAATATTAAAATTAATTTGCCATTTTGTTGACCAAACAGTTTTGTGAGATCCTTTTAAAGCTCTTCAGTCTGCTTTGGTCTGAGCTCTCTTGACCAGTTTATTGTCATCTGCTATCACTGTGGGGACCCAGACCCTTGAGGAGAGGAGCAGGCTACTCCAGAGGGTGGAGAGCCTGCAAAAGGAAAGAGACACCCAAAGTGCCCAGTTGAGGGAGATGCTGGGGTATTGGGGTAACCCCCATGTGGGAGGTACTTCAGGGGGAGGATATGTAGTGGGGCCACAGCCCCACTCTGGCCAGCAAGGGGTTAAAGCAGGTTGGAGGGAGCTCTGGCTGATCAGGGAGAGGCTTTTATGAAGCCAAGCAGAGAGCAGCTTGCCCAGACAGTCTTGTATATAAGGAGCTGACCAGCTGAGAGAGGCAGTTGGGTCCTGACCAGAGAAAGTGCAGGAACAGTTCCCTGAGAAGCACTGTAAAGCAGTGCTGGGTAGGCTAAGGGAAGCTGGAGACAAAGGCTCTATCCTGATACCTACCAGGCTGCAGGCTTGTGACAAGGCCCAGCTAGATGTGGGGATCACAGGGGAAGTGGCCCAGGGAAGAGGAGGCAGTAAAGGGGAGTAGAGGAGGGCTGGACAAGTCTGCTGCCAGAGGGTTCCTAGGTCAGGAACCAGGCCTGGATCCCTCCTACCCTTTTACACCTTACCTTTCCACCAAGGCATGGCCCATATAGACTGTGGCTTACCCCTGGAACAAGGCTTGAGGGTCACAGCTGGTCACAATGGCAGAAGAATCTAAGGACTGCTGATACAACTTCTGGAAGGGGGCACGAAAGACCACTGTAGTGAGCACTACCAGAGGGGTCCGTATGTAATGTGAGCTTGGAGTGTGGATGGGAGAGACACCAGCCAGAAGGAGGCATCCTGCTGATGATCAAACTATTCCCTACTAGCAGGAGGCGCCACAGCATTGAGTCCTGCTTTGTGACACCCCTTCATACTGTTTCAAGGATTCTTTTGCAACATGATTTCATGTGACATTTTTCAGATGAAAAATAAAACAACTTTTTAAAAATAATTTAAATTGGACAAGTTGGACATACTTGTTACAAAACCTGTAGAGAAAACATAGCAATACTTATTACTAGTCCTCCTGAATGTATGGGATATGTTACCTATCTAGCTCAGTTTATCTAATGCATCCATCACCATGATATCTAGGTATTGACTCAACTTTGTGAATTAAGGACCCAATCCTGTACCTAATTGAATTAGTAGGAGTTTATTCATTGTCCACAGCTGGAGCAAGATCAGGCCATATAACAAATCCTGACAACAAAACTTAGTTTTTCTACATATGGCACTGTGCTTTACTCCAACAATGTTGTCTTTTTACATCTTTTTTTCTTTTGACGATGATACCAGAGGTATCCCGGAAAAACACTGCCAAATCCAGAGAATACGTCTGCTTTTCCACTTTTTTGTTTTTTGTTTTTTGTGGAAGAGCAGACATAGTCTTTTGAAAGCCCTGTCTTCCTCCTTCCACGAGGAAGAAGGGCTCTTCCAAAAGAGAGTTTTTTTCCAAAATTTGGCCCAGTGTAGATGGGCCAAATTTCAGAAAAGCCTCTTCTGAAAAAACTATTGGAAAAAGGTACGCAAATTGCAGAGTGCAATTTGCATACCTTTTTCCGATAAAGCCCCGTAGTGTAGACATAGGCTTGGTGGGAGAGATCTCTTTCCCTTTATCAGCATTACACTAACCATGGAGTATATTAAAAAGACTTTTCCTACACTGGTAGATAGAGAAATTTTTGTTTAGGATGAGCCTTATTTCTATTCTTAAGTTTGTCTTTTCTGGTATGAAACCCCATCCCCACTTCATACAGTTTTGTATGAAGCAAGACCTACTTAGAAGCACTGAGACCTGACCTTGTGGGAATCTGAATACAACTGGCCATTTCTGTCAAGGATTTGAGTGGAAGAAAACTAATGAATACAGGTATGCTTTAGGCTCATTTACCCCTCAAGAAGCATATGCAGTGACAGTGCCTCCTTAACCACACACTGGCAAAGATCCAAGCCTCCTTTTCCTTGACTTGAATGCAGTGTTGTAATAAAGTTGCTAGGACTGTTTTCTAGGGAAGATAGATTTAGCACAGCATATGCCCACTTTACACATTTTGGATGCAAGATTTTTGTCTTTAGCTAAGCATAAAAGTGAGCATATTTTTATATAGCTGGCATTGAAGTCAGACTGAAATTTTTCTTTTAATTTTAATTGGAGGAAAGGAAGGAAGAGATGTAAAAAGAATCAGTAAAGTTTGCTTTAGATTTTTAAGTGTGAAGCCAAATGTGAATGTGACAATTTTTATCTTCTGGAAGAAGAAAAAATAGCTGCAATCTGGAAGCATTTTAATTCTTATAAATTATAATTACCTCCTTTTTCTTTCTTCCCATCTTAGGCTGTGTCTACATTGGTGTGATCTTGCGCAAAAGCAGCCGCTTTGCACCAAAACTTGCTGCCTGTCTACACTGGCTGCGAGTTCTTGCGCAAGTAAACTGACATTCTAATGTATGAAATCAGTGCATCTTGCGCAAGAACTATGATGCTCCTGCTCAGGAATAAGCCTTCTTGTGCAGCTGTTCTTGCGCAAGAGGCCAGTGTAGAGACAGGCAACATGAATTTCTTGTGCAAGAAAGCCCTATGGTTAAAATGGCCATCAGAGCTTTCTTGCTCAAGAGAGCATATACACTGGCACGGAAGCTCTTGTGCAAAGACACATGCCAGTGTAGACGCTCTCTTCTGGAAGAGTTTTTTCACAAGAACTCTTCCACAAAAGAGTTCTTGCACAAAATCATGCCAGTGTAAATGTAGCCTTATTGTTTGAGATTCATCAAGAACTCTGCCATTTCTTCTCTTTTATTTTCTCCATCAGTTCATCCGTTCCATCAGGACAGTTGCAGTCTCCAGGAGCCCACCAAAAATGAGGCTATGTCTAGACTGCAGAGTTTTATCAGAAAAGGATATGTAAATTGTGAACTGCAATTTGTGTATCTTTTTTCCCCCTTTTATTTTCAGAAGAGGCTTTTCTGAAATTTGGCCCATCTACACGGGGCCAAATTTCGGAAAAACCTCTTTTGACACATCCCTTATTCCTCTCACCAAGAGGAATACAGGGATGCTGAAAGAACATGCCCACTTTTTCGGAAACTGTTCTGAAAAACCAGACGCGTTCCCTGGACGCAGTAGAGCTTTTCCAGGAGACCTCCGGTATCCCAGAAAGACTCTGCAATCTAGACATAGCCTGAGTGACCTAGAATTGGTTACTTGAATGATACAGAAGTGTGACTCTTCCCAGGGTCTGAGTATGTTGTCTTCATGTGGATTGCTGTTCCCCGTAGCCTTTGTATACACCTTCCTACCCAGAACTTGCTGTCTCAGTACTCTTAACGCTCTGTGATTCCTATGCATTGCCTGCTCTGATCCAGGATCTCCAATGCTACATTGTAGCAATCTCTTCTTTCCAGTGGCTGAGGTTGCTGTGTCTAGAGTCCTCCCTCCTCACAAGGAGGAAACATTGCCTTCAAAGCACCTTTCCTTATCAAGGAATTGTGTACAACATCTATGCACTGCAATATCTTTCCCACCCCTACTGGCCTGCTTTGCCAATTTTGGTTTTGTTTTCCTGCCTCTGGTCAGGTGATTTGGGATTCCCTATCCTGCAACTTTCCAAAACCTGAACAATCTTTTAAAGATGCAGACTGATATTCCTAAAGTTCCTGGGAATTTGTACATCCAAATTCCTCAGACAGATTTGAAAATCTCAGTCATACTGTTTCTTGTCTGTGACTGACAAGAGATTGTTTCTTGGGGGATGCATATTCTCTGTCTTTGTCTCTATCGTTTCTTTTTTTTACTTTTCTCTTCTCCCTAGTCTCTGATCTTTTTCTTTTCCATCAGAAGTTTGTCATCTTTTTTGTTAGTTACTTTTTTGTTACTACCCTTCCATTGCCAGTCTTCATTTGTGCCCCCATCAAATGTAGATGTAGTTGTTTTCATTTAGCAGAACAAAGTCTCAAGCTCCCACTTGGACCATGGCTTTACCCTTGACTAGGTAGTCTATGTGGAGCCAGTGTAATGAATTAAGCATCAGAGTCATGTGCTCTCAGTGACTGGTATTGCTGAGGAGATTGGATGCTGTCTTCTGACCTAGCTGAAGCTTTTAAACTGCAGAGTACTCGTGTGCAGCTATACCAAGTTCCAATGGTTTAGCCTGTAGGACAGGCGTGGGAAACCTTTTTCTTATAGGGGCCACTGACCCTTAGAAAAAAAATCAGTTGCAGCCCAAACCCATCCTGGTGGTTCAGTGTGAGCCTAAAAAGAAGGGGTTCAGGATATGGGTGGGACATGGAGGTGTAAATGACTACGGCCAAGTCATCATCTGATAATATGGGGCACAGTTTTGTAGCCAAAATTTGTTGCCAGAGAGGCATATTTTGTAACTGCAGATGTTTGAGAAGCCAGAAGAATTGAAGAATGCAAAAGAATCCCCATGATATGAACTAAGTTGATATTCTGAGACCAGATTCCTCGGAGAAAATATTATCGTTCAGCATGGGATGTTTGGTTTCTAAATTTCACCAGTGATGTAAAACCACATCAGGGTCATATTTTCCTTACATTGTTTTTCTTCTCTCTCCCCTCCCCCATCATGGTTGCAACTAAGTTAATATGATGATTTATGGCCCCCACAGGGGTATTAACAAGGGGTTAAACTTTGAACCAGGGGAGCTAAATGCACCAGTCTCTGCTGTCTGAGCTAATGGTATTAGCTATTGCTGTAGCAGGCTCATGGAGCACTAACTGGCCTCGCCACCACTAGTTGGGGATAGGGGGTTACAATGAAATCATCTTTCCAAATCACCCAGTGGTCTGAACTCCAACAAAGACTAAACATATGATAGGTACTCTGATTGTGTGAAGCTCAGCCATGTTCCTGTTTCACAGCAATTACATTCAGTATGCTAGTGTTCCAATTCATGAACGTGCCCTGAGTGGTCAGTGTGAAGGGACACTTGCACTTTGTACCATCATTAATAATGAGTTTTAATGGGCTTTGTCTTGTTTTGAGTGAGGTAAATCCAGGCACACATGGAAGAGTCTGTTTAATTAGTAGTGGCTCAAACAGGTGCCTGCACACACTCAAGTTGCAGTCTGCTACTATTCCAGTCTATTCTGAGAATTCCAGCTGAATGTGGTTAGTTTTTAACAGTGTGATTGAAACCACTCCTTTAATGCAAATTTGATTTATCATCCCCGTTTTGTGTCTGTAGTTATTTCCTATGACCCCCTTATGAAGCCTCCCTGAGAGTCACAACCTGTATTTTGCCTCACAGTTCAGGAAAGCTGCAAGTTCATGTGACTAACTTAGTTGTGAAGTAATCATGCACATCTCTTAAGGTGCACAGAGCACTATCTCATTCACTGTATTGTTTAAAATACACATTGAATAAAGCATGATTCTGTTCCTTCCAATATTTCTTTCATTTGGTGTATTCCATTCACTTGCCTTACCTAAGAAAAGTATTCTAAAAACTTAGGATATGTTCTGTGTCTTTCTTCACCATCATTTACTGCATCTAAAGCTTCCTTTCCACTCCTAACCTTTTATTTCTTCTCAATCTGCTGTCTTCTTCCTTCAGAGTCAAGACCTACAGCTCACCTCTGCCACTTTCTGAGCAGTGAATAGGAAGTTCTGCAAACATGTAGACACATATGTGAACTGTATTTGAGAATGCAAACCCAATTCTATGCTGAGCAGCCTTTGAATGAATTTACAGATGTGATTCCCAACTTTTACTGATTCAGATAATATGCTTTATTTTGAGAAAATCGTCATTAATGAATAAAAGTATGCATGTTCCTTGCTTCTTGAGAAAATGGGGAAGAGGCATCCTAATTCTTCCAAATCAGAAATAAATAATTCCTACAGATTGTTTTCCAATTTTCCTCTGAAATAATATATTCATTGGTACTGCCGAGCAAGAGCAAACTTTGGCTTCATCCTAAATGTCTGGCTAGCATGTGCTCACATTCCCTGACTTCAGTGCCAATACAAAAGTAAGGTTGAAAGGGTGCCTACCTATGTGTTGAACTAGAAATCACATAAGGGAAGTTATCCTGTAGATCTTTAGTTGTGAGCTATTTTATAAGGCTCCCCATCATTATAACACTGAAGTCACACAGAAAAACCTAGGTGGATGAGATACCAGGCCAGATGGGAATCTGCTCAATTCTTACAGGAAGCATATCTGATTTTACAGGTGCTCCAATTCAAAGTATTGGTATTAACTTAGAATGTCTCAGATGCCAAGTCTTCAATCTTCCTTCCCACAAGTGGAGAACAGCTAAAGAATTATTTTTTCATCACCAGATTTTAATCCCGGGGAATAGATACAGGGGACTTCCTTGGCTTTGGAACTCGCTCATCCGCAGCTTGCTGGAGGCTTTGAACAGCACGGGACTGGGAAAAAAGGATGAGTTAGGATGAATCATAATCAACGGAACTACTTGCATAAGTCAATTTAGAAGGATTTGACCCTGTGTATATAGTCAAGGTATGAGTGATGGAGTGTATGATAAGTATTTTATCAAGTGAAAATAAGTAGATGCATGTTTGTTGAGACTTAAAAAAACGGAGTAAATTCGCACATTGTTCTAATCACATTGTCCTCCGGGGGGCAACAGAGCTGCACACTTTTAATCCAAACTTCCTTTCCACTCCAGTTCTGGTATTTCAAACATTCCATGTCTGATAGTTTTAAAAAGGGCTCTGTTTCTTTTTAGGCAGGGTCTTCTGGTAAGTGCTTGCCAGTGAACCCAGACTAGAATACTTGCTGTGGTGATCATGAATTCCCATGGATATTCCTGCTATTGATTCTGGCAATTTTACTCTAGTTTGCATAAATAGAGGGACAAAGGATGAACAGAGTCCTAGTTATTGCGGATCATTACGATGAGTATTTTGCAAGTATAACTGTGTGGGACATTGTTGGGTGGATTTTGTCATTTCTATTCTTTTGTGCTGTGTTTTGAAACTATCTTGGCCGTGTCCAGGACTTGGGAGAGGTGACCTAAAAGGAATTAAAATACCATACACCGCATTTACTACTTTGCTGCTTCCCTAGTGCTTCACACACTTTGCGTGTTGTTTTGCTGCTGCTATCCAGGTTAAATAGAGATTTTGCACATGTCCCATTCTGAGCTCTCACACTTTGTCTGTAGTGGCCCCCTTCATTTATGCATTGCATCCTACCTACTTGATAGGCACTATCAGTGGCAAAATCCTGGAGACCTAAGGAAACTAATTGGGAACTGCATAAAATTGACTGATAGAAACAAGAGAACAAGTCTCAGTCGGAACAGCAATCGAGGGACTATTTCCGTTGGAAAGGTTTGCAGGCCGGTAGCTATAGTTTCTCTCCAAACATAATTGGTGTTGAAATTAAAAGGTCAATTCCTCACACTCAATGTAGACCAGCAACAGATACCTCCAAGCAAAGTATTTATGTTATTGTAAGAGCTCATAGATTATTTGTAACGTATGCAAGAAATCTGAAAATGCACCGGGACAAATTTGAGACCACGATCATTGAAGTCAGTGGGGATCAAAGAACATAGGACAGAATCTGGCCCAGTTTGGGGTTGGAGATGGGATATGAGTGGAAATCCTAGTAGTTTCCTGTTGTTTAGAAGATGTGTATAAAATGACTAACCTATCCACAATGCAGCGGCTTCGGTTTGGTAGACAATATCAGGGTTAGCAAATAATGGACAGACTTCCTCCTCAGAAATGGTCTGTTCATTGCAAAGGATGTTCAGTGTTATCAGTGGTCATCAAAATTCCTTAGTCAGGGCAAATAATTGTCCCCTTTTGCATTGTCAGTTAAACCTTTGCTAACACCAACTCTTCCCGATTGTGCAACCTGCTTAGAAAACGAGCTTCCTACTCTGTGTAATGTTTTGCAAGGCTCTCTCCTATTCACTTTCCTGTATCAGTTGAAATAGCCATGTTGAATAAAAATGCCTAAAGTTGTTTGCCGTGAATGCTGAAGACTGTGTCTTTTTCCGTCAGTACCTAATCCTTTCCTTTCCTTTTTCTTTTTGTGCATTTTCGAGAGGAATGTTTCCATTTAAATAAATGCACACATAAATACACGGGGACACATTTTACATGAATATAGACTAGAAAATAAGAATGCAATGAATAAATTTATTTTTAAAGTGACAGCAATTAGCCAGAATTTGGGGGAATTCTTGTTAAAAATCGATAACATTATATGGCCCTATATTGTTTTAGCAGAATTATTTTATTTTATATACTCTGCTGTCTAGAATGAAGTACACAAATATGTAGAATCATCGCCATTAACTTTTAATGTCCTGTAAATGTTAAATAACAATACACTATAACTGTTTTAGGAATTATATTAGTATGCTGCCTATTATTAATGTATTCAGTTTCTAAAACTTGCTTCAGTATTAAGAACTTGTACAAAAAGCATTGTCAAGAGAAGAATGAAGTGATGGGAGCCTTCTACACCTAGAAATAAGCAGTCGACAAGTGTACAAGAATAGACACTTCAAAGGCAATCAGAATTAACCCTGAAAATAAGCTCAAGGATGTAAACAATCTAGTCTGGTAGTTTATTTCCATAACAGTTCTGCCTATTTTCTCCAATTGGTTGCTTTTATTTGAGGAGACTTAGAATCATATACATTTCTGCGTTCTTCCTTTTAGTTTTGCTTGCTAGCATTCTCACTAAACTTTTTAATGCACATTGCACTTAAGGACAAAAGACAGTACTCGTGCTGTGGATCTGGAAGTCAAACTCCCTACTGATTTCAAAATCGATAGCACAATATGGCCCAAAGAATTCTATTTAGCGGCTCAGGCACTAGCAGTCTGGTTCCTACAGTTGGAGCTGACGCTAGTTACCACGTCTCAAAGCTCAGCTTTCTGGGGTGGAGAGCTAGGACTGTCAGCCTAGCACACTATACTGAACAAACTCCGAAAGCAAATCTGGCTGATGGGAGCCGAGAGCTCACAAATACCCCGGTTGCGGCATGCCAGCACCTTTGCCGGTAGGTGGCATCCCTTGTCCGCAGAGATCTTCCGCCAAAGAAAGCACACTGCAGAGGGAGCGCTGCAGAGAAGCAGCAGGATTCGGATGAGAAACCTAAACTTTGAGTTTCGATGTCTTGTCTGAAAAGAGCAAAACAGCAAATCTCTGGGTGGGCTGTCGGTTGTTTAGTAAAGAGCCTCCTGTCTGGGAGGCCCGAGGGTTCCTAACGCCGAACTCTGCCGCTCATATGACATATTCAAAATATGAACTTTGCTTTCTCTTTCTTTACCTGCCGTTTGATTTCCTGTACGAGCGAAACACAGGAGAACTGTCCAGAAAACTGCAGCCAGAGCCTACTTCCAAGGTTATTTCTCTGTTGAGCAATGTCTGGCGTTGTTTGTCATACATGTTTAGCACAGTCCTTACAAGTTTCAAGGAAAGGAGTCAAATACTCTTTTAAAGTAAAAAGAAAAAGGTCACCATCACTCAGAGGGACTGCAATAAAACCTTATCTTAATTGTCTGTATAGCAGAGGCTGACTCACTGCCTCTCAGTAAATCCCCCTCTCCTTTCCTCAAGAGACAGAAGATGACTTACAATATTTTCAAAATGTATAGAGAAGAAAAATGTTTACCACCTGAGACTAGAGAACTCAGGCGATGTGAAGTATTTGAGTTTTCATGGGCGTGTTTATGTAAAGTCGTGGAAATAGAATGTCACTGTTCGAACATTGTTTTGTCCAAGTGTTACACACGTAAGATACAGAGTTGAAACATGCACGGGTTTTGGCAGATAAGACAAAGGCAGGTATGATAGACCACGAATGTGACACTCCATTTTCTTATTTAGTTCTTTTTGGACGATTAGAAGCATTCTGGAATGTAATGAAAGCAGGATGAGAGGTATTAGAAGACCAGGAGAACTGAAAAAAACCTATCAAGAGCCCAGACCAACCAAAAACCAACAGTAAAGACTTTCCCAAGTAGGAAAACTTTATGATAATTTTATAACTTGCCTCAGTACCCCAAACGTATTTAAACCATTTCCCCATATAAACGAAAATTACTCGTTTTACTATAGTTTGACTCAACTCGAGTTACTTTCTTATTTCTACAGAGGTACAAAAATGACAAAAACCTATTAGCCAAATCGTAGCTAAAGATTGAATTACTCTTCCGCTTTAGTAACTTTTTGTGGTATGTTTCTCTGCCTTCTCAGTAACGAACACAAAGTAAATAGGATTATTTGGAAATAGTAACAAGGATTATGTTCACAAATCCATGCAACTGAGTTTGAAACCGTGTTGCTTGCAACTTTTGATTTAGAAAATATATTGAAAATGCATTTGAATAAAATGTTGTATTTTATTGTCTTTAAAATATGCATTATAGCGAGTATTTATATTTTCTTTTCAAAATAACTGTAATATGAATAAAAATATAACTTTTATACACTTTCCTTATTTTAAAACAGATTATAATTTAAAGTTAATTCGGCAGAACTCTGTACAATAATGTATATTCCATATGATTCTTTTTAATGTCAGAGTGCTTAGAAGTGCGGTTAGCATAATCTTTCTCTTCTAACGTCAGGAGTGACCCATTGAATGTGTGCTTCCTCCAATACATTATTTTTGTTATCATATAATATATCATCTGCCATTGAAAAAAATCAGGATTGTATTAGGAAACATAATTTCGTGTCACTTTCTTATTACTTTTGCTCCACAGCTTAAAGGCGAAGAGATTGGTAAAATATGTTGTTTTACTTCTTCCTGCAAAAAGGGACTTTTCTGTTTCTCTGTTTCCTACAGCAAAAAGGGCTGCCCTTTTTAAAGTGTTCTTCAAATCAAATATGAAATGAATGGGTGCGTTTTTAGTTCGGTTGACAGCTAGTTAAATGACAAATACCCTGAAGAGAAAAAAGAGCTTGCTAAAGTTTCTGCCCTAAGAAGCATTTTCATTGGAGGTTTAGAGCACCATCTCATCTTGATAGTTAGGGAATGCTGCGTCTACAAAAATTCTATGCAGACCCTGCAAATGCTCCTTCCCTTGACTCGAAGACCTGCTTTAATTTTCAATGGCTCATTGTTATATATAAAAATATTTTTTATCAGACTTGTTCTCCTTTTCTCTCATCTTAAATTACAGTCATTGGATTAAAATCAAGTTGTCTTCCGAAGAAATTCGTCTGCAAAAATGACTGCATGCTGCTGAAATCAGACACCTTTGCATTTTCTCCTTCTGTGTTGTAAAACCGTAGGGGGAAAGGAGAGAAACGGTGTCCTCTGGCGGCCTCAAAATCCTAATGAATGACACAGAAAAAGGCAGATTTCCCTGCCACCGGTCGGATTTTTGCAGGATAAGGTTCCTGCAGTTGGGATGGCGTCGCTACCTCTTTGAGAAAATTTCCCCCTTCTCCTGAAAGGTTCGAGCGGCAAAGAACACCAAGGCCCTGGGCGGTCTGTTTCTGAACTGCCTTGCGATTTGGGTTTCGAATATGTCTCCCAGCGACTATTCACAGTAGCCCCAGCAGCCTAAGTGCCGTTTGGTACTGCGGCACATGGAGAGCGCGGGGCGGGGGCGGAGCGGCAAGGGGCGGGCACACTGTGTAGTGGGAGAGGCAGGCAGGAAGGACCGAGCGCTTCAGTTTCCCAGCCCTGACCTTTAGCAATGGTGCCGGCTATTCGAGTTTCTTGGAAGGTTCAGCTGGGAGTGGAAGGGGGGGGGGGTTGTCCTGCTTCCCCCCGCCCCGGACTTTGCCTGCTCGGGGCCGGCTTGATTTCTCCGGGAGGAAGGCGCGGAGATGTTTCCCCAGTGGTGGCGCTGACGTTTGGAGCCATGTGATGGGCCCCCCTTTCGCTATAAGGAGAGAGGAGAGGCCGCCCCCTTTTGGACTCAGCTCCAGCCTTTGCAAGATCTTTCCCAAGACTCTTCCCTTCTCTCCACCCCCGAGACGAGTCGCGCTCCCTCCGTCCCGGCTCCATTAATGTCCGAGGGCTGCGAGCGCGGAAAGAGAGGAACCAACTCCGCGGCGCAGCGGAGGGGGAGACACTTCCCGCTGCCCGCTCGGGCGCCGCCTGCTCGGCGGAGGCTGCTGCGGGGTGCGCGGCTTGCTCGCCCCGGGGCGGCAGATCCTGGCTCGGTCCGGGCGGGCTCGCCGCCGGGAGCAAACCAGGGTGACTCCAGATTGCCCGGCAGCCGCGGCCCCCCCGCTCCGCCGCCCCCGATGAGCAGCCCCGCCAAGCCATGACTCTGAGCTCGGAGATGTGCGATGCCTCGGGACTGGCCGAGGAGACCGACATCGATGTGGTCGGGGAGGGCGAGGAGGAAGACGAGGAGCCCCGGCAGCGCGGGCGCCCCTATGCCCAGGAGGAGGAAGAGGAGGAGGAGGACGACGATGAGGAGGCGGGGGAGCTCCCCGACGACATCTCGCTGCCCCGCTCCCCGGCGTGCGGCGGCGCGGGGAGCTCCCCTTGCGCCTCGCAGCGCCCCTACAAGGCGGCGGGGGCGGCGGGCGGCGGCGGGGCGGGCGGCAAGAACAGCCTGGTGAAGCCGCCCTACTCGTACATCGCGCTCATCACCATGGCCATCCTGCAGAGCCCCAAGAAGCGCCTGACGCTCAGCGAGATCTGCGAGTTCATCAGCGGCCGCTTCCCCTACTACCGGGAGAAGTTCCCCGCCTGGCAGAACAGCATCCGCCACAACCTCTCGCTCAACGACTGCTTCGTCAAGATCCCCCGCGAGCCCGGCAACCCGGGCAAGGGCAACTACTGGACCCTGGACCCCGAGTCCGCCGACATGTTCGACAACGGCAGCTTCCTGCGCCGGAGGAAGCGCTTCAAGCGGCAGCCGCTGCCGGCGCCCGAGCTGCTGCTGCGCGGGGTGGATCCCGGCACCTTCCTGCCGCAGCAGCCGCCGCAGCAGCAGCCGGCGCCCTACGGCTACGGACCCGGCTACAGCTGTGGCTACGGCATTCAGCTCCAGCCTTACCACCCACACTCCGCCGCCCTCTTTGCTTTCCACCACCACTCCCCGCAGGCCCGGCAGCCGCCCCCGGGCGCCGCCGGCACCGGGCTGCCCCCTGCTGCCGCGCCCGCAGCCCCGCCAGCCTCCTTGCTGCCTGCGGCCGAGCTGGCCCGGACCTTCAGCTACCCCCACCAGCTCAGCCCGTCCCTGACTTCTTCGCTGCACGCTGCCAAGTCCAGCGGCTCGCCTCTGGCCCGCTCTCCCTTCTCCATTGAGAGCATCATCGGGGGCAGCTTTGGCCCTGGCAGCAGCTGTGCGTCCCAGTCTGCCGTGGTCCCAGTCCTAGCCAGGTCTCTGGTTACTTCTTCCTCTGTTTCTTCTGCCGCCGCGGCCTTAGGGGCACTGCACCAAGGGACAGCCTTGTCCAATGTCGAAAACTTTACTGCTAGGATTTCAAATTGTTAACGATGTAAAGCCTTTCAGAAGGTAGGATTCGGGGTATATACTTTTTTTCCCACCTTCACGAATTCAGGCAGACCTTTTTTACAACTAATTTTTGTCCTGCCACTTCGTTGTTCGGTACCTATATTTATGCAAAGCCAATTCTATATGCTGCATAGGCAGAAACTTTTGTTGTTGAAAAGCTAGATCTTAGTCCTTTAAAACAAATCTCTAAACCACTGAAGTTCAGAGATTCTCAGGTCCAGGGATTCAAAAACAATAATGTACAAGAAGAATAAAAGGTCGTGAGGGAGGACAATAAAGCAATACTTTTTCATTTTAGTACACTTGTCTCATGTACTTTTATAAAAGGAAATTAACATGTTTACACAAAAGAAAGTCAAGATTATCATTTCTTATTTTAACCTGTGTTTTGTATTATAATGGAGTTTTTATTTTGTATTTCATGCTTATTCTTTACAAGGAATGTTGTTGAAATTACTAGCAAGTATTATTGTACTATTCTAATGTAAATTTTTTACACATTTACAAAAATAAATTTTTTAATTTTCAAAAAAAAGTCCCACCCATACAATTGGCTTTGGACATACTGCTCCTTAGCACTTTCCCCCCACTGGATAGAGTGGAAGTTTTTATTTGCGATTAGTAGAATAACATAGAAGATTATACAACAATAGCCATAATACATTACAGCAAATAATTATTTATAAACGGATTTGGAGAAGCCGAAAAACAGAATAGGATTTTCACAGTCTAGCTATTGTCAACAATAACAGGTAATAAACCGTAAAAATATAGAGTATGCACTAAATAGGAAATAAAAATAATTTATTTGGTGTTGGAAGATATCCATTTCCTGCAAATTACAGCCCCCAAACTAGTTGTTTTTGGTCAATAAATGCAGACTATTTTAATACTTTTGGACGTGTTTTAAATCATAACTACATCGTCTTAATTTTCAAAGGGTATGATGGAAAGGAAAAATAAATTCTATATAAACAGCTTTTATGTAGAATTTTCCTCATACTTTTAACTGGATATGAAAAATATGAGCACTTTTAGCTACTTTTCAACATATATAGTACATAAATGTACATTTAAATGTACAATATATGTATGTCCTATCCATGTATTACATATTCTAATAATTTTAAACTGAATATATAAATATACAAAATATGTTCCAATAGTTACTATTATAGCTGATTTAGAATACTTTTTTTTAAAAAAATGGGGCCTATGACCAAATAGAATATTATGCGGTACAAACACATGGATTCCAAATCAGAGAGTTTGGTTTTAAAGGTATCCCCTGTAATTTATTTAGAGCATATCTTGATAGATTAAGTAATGAAGTATCCTGATTTCTTTAAAAAAAACCAAGTTTTTAAAAAAGCTATCTAGTTATATAGTTTCACATTTCAAAGGGTTTTTTTTCTGTTTACAGAAGGATATTGGTCTGTGCTCTCGTGAATAGCTAAATAATGATTTTATATTTTGTGTGTAAGAGTGTAGTGTTAAAATAACTTTTTAAAAGCGGCAACCACTGAAAGTCCGACCTCTGCTGAGCTTCATTTGCAACATATAGATGGAGAGCCGCTTTGGGTCTCTTGAGTTTCTTAGAGGACAAAACTATGTTCAGTCACATTTAATCTCTATAATAAGGAAAATATACAAAAGGCATCATATATTTGTTCATGCAAGAAGACTGGAAATATTTTACAGACATTATTTTTCACAAATGACCTATTATGTCTTCATAAAAGTTCTTGTAGAAGAAATGGATTTACATTTTTTCAGAACCATTTAAAGTCAACTACTGCAAAAGGATTTGTTGATGGAGTGGCATACTGCATTAGAAGAAAGCATGTGTTAAATTTGACAAACACTATACTAATAGAGTTTAAATTAGCAAGCCAGTGTCCTTAAAATCCTAGTTTAGTTGTGAATGAAACGGTTCGTAGTAACCCTCTGAAAATACAGGCCAACATTTTCAAGCCTGGGTGACCAGTAAGCTCCCAATGGGAACTGCAAGTTCTCGGCACATTTGAAAATCATACTACTTTTATTTTGGTGCCTTAGCATGGATTTAGTAACCTATCAATAAATAACCAATTTTGAAAATATTATCCAGTGTTAAGATTTAAAATTATTCAGTGAAAGTTTGTAGTGGGGAAACACGTTGATATTTATTAATACTAGAGTTCTCAAATACATAGAAATATTTATGCTCTGTTTCTTGTTAGCAAGAATGTGCATTTAAATGGCAGGACATGTAAATCTCTTCCCTTTACCCGGGCAATAGGGAAAGTAGCTTCAAGCTGACCACTTCCCATTAGCAGTTTCTTTTCGTTTCCTAAAAACCTTGGAAGAATGCCATGTTACATGTCCATAAGGCTGGCTCCAGACACTGCAGGGGTGAGAGTCTCTGCGTGTTATTTTCCCTTTGGGTTCCTTTCACTTTTAAAAGTATACTACAATGAAAGCTCCAGCCACATGCTCTTTGCATATTTTTCCTCGAATCTGGGCAGAGGCCTCCATTTGGAAATTGAAAGAGACGATAATGAATCGCCGGCAGCTAGAGTGGAAATTACTTTCCATCACTAATTTGGGGACAAATGTGGATGTTTGGTCTGACTCCACCGGCAAGACCTAACATCTTCAGCTGTTGTGTCTGTGCTTCTCCAAACAGCCCTGGGCTCTGCAGAGCCCTCCGGGCCCAGCGCCCCTTGTGCCCGCTGCACTGAGCAGCTAATGTCCAGGCTGCTCCGCCAGAGCAGGTGCTGTAACAAAGGCCTCTCGGCCGGCCAGCCCTAAAGCCTTTGATGGGGCTAACAACATCTCTGAGCTAGGGCTCCCCATTCGCATGCAAATGGAGCGCAGTGTCCCCTTTTCTTTGAAGGCAAACAGAAGGACATTTGTAGTGTTTGCAGGGATGGAGCCCAGTGGAGCCATTCTTCCTAAATAGGCTGGCCCCTAATAAACAAACTGGTGATGAGACAAACATGATGGTGTCGCCTCCTCCTCCTCCTCCCAGCTACAAAGTGTGGATTCATTAACCGGGCTCTTTTCCTTCTCATATCCCCGTAGGGCTGAGACACAAATTACTGGAGCTGAACTGGGAGGGGATTGCTCCGTATGGGGGCTAATGTTCCAAGCAGTTCCTCCAGAGGGACCACACAAAAAGAAACTTTTTTGGTTTATGGTGCTATTATGCAGCGTTTTAATTTAGGGGTAGATTTAGCCAAATGTTATCTATTGGACATTTAATACAGCCCTTATGTGTCCGATCGCTTTTTGTACCACACACGGTGTTTCTTTCCAGAAATGTTTCCTTCCACGTATTACTTTGTGTCTATTGGGTAATTTGGGTATTTAATTGAGTATTTAAATTATTCTGAAATAGATTATATGCCATTTATCTCAGGCATAATAACTGTGCTGGGTCCTTCCCCACTCCTTAAAAAAACACCACTGTCTCCCCAGTTTCAAAGTTGAGTAGTTGGCATATCTGCATATTTCCTGCCTTCCCAATGGTGCTGTTACACCCACAAGTTCTGCTAGTGTGACTGAAAGTTGCTGTAGTTTTGCTGTTAGCGTTAGTGGAGAAAGCAAGCAAGCAAGCAAGCAAGCAAGAGTTTTGTCTCTTTCCTCCTTTACAATATTTCCTAGAGGCAGGGTGTCTATTATTCTGAGGATGCATTTGTTTCTTGTCATTTTTAGTGTCTTCCTGAGGAACAGCTGAATCTGTCTTTTGTGGGTCTCTGCTTGTTTAGTCCCCTTTCTCTTGAATTCTCTGCTTGGCTGAGAGTGAGTCGGGAGCAGCTTCTGTTACTACCTGGGGACGTAGATTTGATGATGATGATGATGATTCGGGCCATTTCTATGTCAAATTATTCCAAGTATTCAATATCAGAATTGCCCTCCCTGTCTGGACAGGAAAACTGTTTTCAGCTGTTCCGAGATCTATTTCAGCTTGGCGTTAATCGTTATTCCAACGACTATTTAGCACGAGAAGTAGCTCGCAGTTATTCTCACTCAAGGCTGAGGCCTGTGGAGCTGTTGGAAAATGTATGCACTTTAATAGCCTCAGGTACGGACGAGAGCTAGTGTACACTAGGTATTAGCCTTCAAGGTCTGGTTACGTTCTTCAGTAGTCTCCAATAATATTGTATTCTACAGCAATAATGGCATTTGTGGCTCCCTGCTCTTCGGGGTTTACACTATCATAACCAAATACAATTTTAAATATTCTTAGGAGCCTATCTCTCACAGCTCATTGGTATCCTTTTGAATTTCGAATGAGATTATAAGAATTATGTAGATTTTTATTTCTCGTGTAGACGCAGTTTCACCAACTGGGAAACTTTCCAGATCTGCAGCAGGTAGGTGTAATCTCTGTTCTACATTCTCTAAGAATACACGCTAAAGTTTAAACCATTGTTGACGGTCCCTTCCCTGCCCAGAACTTGCATGTCTCTACCTGCTTTTCTGCTCCACTTTATAGTTTTTTTCTGTTTGTGTGCAAATACAAACTCTTTTCAGTGCCACAACAGCTGCCGCCTTCTTCTATTTCCCGTCGGATTGTTCTCCTCATCATCCTAAATGTATATTGTACTGACACGTGTGAGACTTATTCATTTTGAATCCGTGCTGCGATGATAAAACCGGAGCCAAATTCATGGGAGTCTGGATGATTACCATGTTCAGATTTATTTTGTGAGACAGAGGCATGCCCGCTGGGAGCCACAGATTGGCAAATCGTTTGTGGAGATTGTTCTGCAGTACAGAATTTCCCAGCCATAGGTTTATATTTAACTGATTACCTTGCTCCATCTTTTGTGATGTGTATGTTTTCCCGAGCAGCTGTTACCTTCCTGCGGGAACTCTCCACCTCTGCCCATCCCGGCTGCACATTATTTTAGGTCTTTCTCCTGCTAGAACGTTTGACCAGGAAGCGGCGGCCTCCCTTGGACGTTCAGAGGGTCTGCGGCAGCAGGCAAGTCGGTTCTGGAGCCCTGTGTTCAGGGAGCTGTGGAAGGCTGGCCCGGGGAGGGCGCGGGAAGCTGCTGGCTGCAGGAGACCAGGCGAGAGCGCGAGCTGCCCTGTAGCTGCAAAGCGGGGTCGTCAGTCGCTGCAGTGTCCCTTGAGAGTTACGCTCATTGTAACACGCATGGCGCTCCTTAGCTGAAAGGGCGAGCAGCTCTTAACATTGCGTGCCGAGGTCTGAAGGCGGAGGAAGTGGGAGTAATATACTCCAGGGATGGCCCAACTGGTAATTACCGGATAAAACCCCATGAGAGTGCCTCGCACCTTAAATCCTCTCTTCCCATTGTGCATACCCTCTAAGGCAGGCGCGGAGACGCTTTACAATGCCATATATTTGCTTGACACTGGGATGAAAATTTTGACCTGGTTTTCAGTGCCTTGGGGCACTGCGGGTCCTCAGCACCGCTGGAAATGAGGCCACGTGTTTACAAATATGGAAAGGTTCTAGCTCTCCACAAAGGTATTGGTGGAGTATTTCTTGCAGTTCACATGGTCTTTTCTTCTGAGCTTTGAAAAAAGGCATGTAATGTAGGCCACGGAATATAGTTTGTGGGCGCCAAGAAAGCAGCTTTAATTATGGACCGGATTACATAGAATAATTGTATTAGATTCAGGGTCTAGCCAATGTCCGAAATGATATCACAGAACTTAATTCCGAGGGAAAGTGTTTTTATCAGGACAATTAAATGTGTCCTTCGTCCAGATCTGGAAAGACAGACTACATCGATTCTAATGTTTCCTTTCATTGATGGGGCAAAACAAAGGGCAGACTTCTGCGGGGTCTTGTATTTAAAAGAGAAATCACACAATTTATACTGGAAGCGAAGAGATAGTGTTTCAGTTGCATTAATCCTCTAGATAAAACTGGAAAAAGTGTCCACGATTATATCTGACGGTATTTTTGCAAATGTATGTGTTTCTGAGAGAATTTTGGTTTTATGGTTATAGATATTCTGCTGAATAAGTTCGGGAAATAAATGTCCTCTCTTAACAATACTTTATGAAAGAACAGCGGATATTTCTTTGCCACTTATGTGTGTTTCTATTGGTTGATTATATGTGTATTAATTAATACATACATAAATAGTATATATACGCCTGACTAATATATTTAGCAAGAACAATACGACGATAATAGTTTTCTCATCCACATGGCGAAATTCCACCTGTCGAAACTATACTAAAATAACATGACCTTCAAATCGGACCAATAGCTCGAGCTCGTTCATAAAAGAGAAAATATTGGGGAAAAAAAAACCTCCGAAAAGTAGAGCGAGGGAGTCAGGTACACGAGACGATTTAACTACTTCAGTACTACTTGGCAACAAGAACTATTGCCTTTGTAAAATAATCCACATTGTTAAATCCAGCTTTATTCCTTCTTCTTAGCTTTACCATGTGGCAAGGCTTTGGGGCTGTTAGAAGATTTCGCGTGCACAGTCACTTGAAATGTCATATACGTGTATATTGGGAAGTCCCCTCTGTTCTGCACTGTCCCTTCATTAGTGACTGATTACAGTAAAATAAAGCAACACCACAATGCTCCAAAGCTTTGTCGGCGAGACGAAAGGGCCGAGTTTTTCTGGAAATTAAATTTTTTGGATCACTTTCACAACATGACTCGCCTCAAAATATTGAGGCTGTTTTCTTGATTTAAAAAAATGTATTTCCCTGCGTGGGATCATGTGTTTTATAGGGAGATCTGGACATATTGTTCAAGGAACGTTCTGACAGGCAGACAACATACTAGATAAAGTTTGAATTCCTTGCACCAGCAGCCTAATATGCGTTATTCAAGAGCAAAATGTGCTCAACTCGTTTTAAAGGGGCATACAAACTTAATTCCAATAAATGTTTAATATGTATGACCCTTAGGAGATGCATTTTGCATATGTGCTTAAAACCACCACGTCAGAATCGGGAAACATTTAAATTTCAAATAAAACTAAATATATTAATAGGCCAACATTCTTCCAGACAGTCCGATACAGTTTGCAGAGCTGTTTTGTCCGTCAATAAGTCCCACAAATTGTGCTGTAGAAGTTAGACAGAATTGAGTAGGTGGTCTGGGGTATTTGAAATACCTTTGTGCATTGTGTTCAGGATACTTAAGTCTTATCTGCTTTGTCTATAAACAAACACCAAAGTACACGGCTGCGTCTCAGGGGAATTCAAGCGAATATCACCTGCCTTGTACCTGCATAGAAGTAACTCCTCCAAGGGACGAAAATTGTCTAGAGAGCTCAAAGTTTGCTGGCATAGGAGTGAATGACGTCTTTGGACGTCTTTAAATTGACATATTGCTGTAATAAGAATAATAGATTATTTTGCTTTCTTGGGATTTTGAATCCCCATGATCTTTGGAACACAAAAGGAAGACGGGAAGGGTCTTGCGATTTAAATAGCTTTTGTTTGACCTTAATTGATATCCAAATACTCAATTGAAATGAATGGGGTATTCTTTGTAAAAGTCATAGGCAGAATAGAAGTAGTTTTGGAGGTAGATGTGTATGTCTGTGTGTGAGATCTAAAATGTCAGTAAGAAATCTCAAACACTTTAAGAACGAGTAACAAGAAACCTTGTTTATTCTGAACCAGAACTAAATTATTGCAAGTGTCAATTCATGAGTATCATTCAACAAATGCACCAGTAGTATTAGCATCCTATAGAGAAGAAGAAGTGTTTTCGTTAAATAATATAGTAAAGGTCAGGAAGGAACTAAAGCTATTGACATCTTGCATGACCACAACATTTTAACTGAGATATCTTCGGGGTGCAGCTGCAAATAATCCAGTAGTCCAGAGCCAAGTTTAGGGACCTTAACAGAGCTCTCCCCAACCGGAGACAAATGTACTGGACTCCTCTTTCATCCTTTGGAGTACAGCAGTTATGTCCCTGGCTAGCCCTTGGATTCTGGACTGTACTCTGTAGGCGCTGGCTTTATGGACTTTTTTATAACCTCGTGCCTGTCTTTTTACTTCTCTTGTTCTCACTGAGAATAAGTAAAAAGAAAGTCCTTTTAGAGAGGGGATAGGATGCATTGTGCCAAATTGCTGAGCACCCTAGTGGCACCCTCACATCCAGGGTGGAGAGGGGAAAAAGCAGAAGGTTAGGAGTTGCAGGCTGACTCATAGACTGAAAAGCTCAGGCAGGCATGAATTCTTCACCCAGAGAGTTCTGGATCTTTGATTTGACAAATAGGATTCCTTGTGTGGAAACAGTTGACAGGAACCTAAAAGGATTAGTTGCATTCCATACAGGATCATTTTTACTGGTAACATTTTGAAACGATTGATCCCTTCCAGACCGTAAACAACGTCCAGAATGATCTAACTAGACTTCTATTGTTTTCCTTTGTCTGCAAAGCCCTTCGCGGCTGTTGCCAACAGTTTGATGGAGGCTTGACAGGGTTTTGCTCCTGAGCAGAGTATTTCGTTTCAAATCGCTGGTAATTTTGTTTGTAATCTCAATCTGGCGGGGGATGAGTGGCGCTTCTAAAAGTCAGCGCTGCTGAAAGGAAAAATCGTGTTTCCCTTTCGTATGCGGCCTAGTGCTGACACGGTGCCGAGTACTAGGCGTGTGATACCAGAGCTGCTGCAGGCTTTGGCACTGTCTGATCTGCTTCGTGCGAAAGGAAACCGAAATTCGCCGCGTGCTCTCTCCCAGGGGCACGGAGGCGGGTTGCCTCTGCTTGTGGGCCTGGCATTGGGGCCACTGCGCTCAGTTACACATCTATGCCATAACGATGCGGTTTCAATGCCACGGGAAGCTGGCTGTGCCTGACGGAGCCCGCTGGAGGGAGGGATTCCCGACCCGCTTTGGCATGCCAGTTACAAAAGCAGAGCTGCCTCCCTCATTCGACCGACTCAAGTTTGCTGGTGCCTGTGCCCCGCAGGAAGTGTGCTGTGGGTACTGCCCTGCTGCCTTCCGTGTCCCTTTCCCCAGCTCTGCCGCGTTTATTTCGCCGTCAGATGAGTTATCAGGGTGACGGTGCTGAGGGCGTCATGACTTGCCCTGATGCCTTGCTAATCTGCGCGCCTTCCCTCCGTTTTTACACCTGAAGACGCTACCCCACCCCCCTAGGGCTGATTTATAGCCCAATTGAAAGTTCAGTGTTCCCACAACCATCCGCGCCGTTTCCCTTCGGTACCTTCTTCCTACCCGCCGCAAGAACATGTGCTGTGAGGCCCAGAACGTCAGACAGAACCTGCTCTTCCATTCTCCCAGCCTCGTGTAGGATGCAGCAGTAGATCGGGTCGGTCAGCTCTTGTGCAAGGGCAGTCTCCTCAGGCATGACAAACCTACCTACTACAGAGCGTTGTCCCATGTCCGTAACAGAACCGAACAGGGCACTGGCAACTAAATCCTGCTTCCCCTCTCTCTTGCAAAGCCCAGCACACTTTCTTCTTGCACATTGTTCTACCTCTAAGTTGGAAGGCAGGGTTCTGTTGCAAAGCGCAATGGCCTAATTAATAGACACGGGACTATTTTATCATACAATCTGAATCTACCCACTGCCAGCGAAAGTGTGGAAAAGTCCCGGAGGGCCCGGTCTTTGTTGAAGCAGAGATAGCAGGATCGGGCCCTGTGACTCCGTCAAATGTAACTCCTTGGCAACTCTACGCCGGCAGCTTCTTCCGGAAGAACTCTTTTGCGGAAGAGTTCTTGTGCAAAAACTCACAAGAGAGCTTCTACAGTGGCATGTGCTTTTGCACAAGAGCATCCATGCCAGTGTAGACGCTCTTCCACAAGAAAGCTCCGATGGCCATTTTAACCATAGGGGCTTCTTGTAAAAAATTCATGTTGCCTGTCTACACTGGCTTCTTCTGGAAGAGCTCTTGTGCAAGAAGGCTTATTTCTCCTTGGAAAGGAATAACTCTTCTGGAAGAAGCCCTGTTTTACAACCCTATACTGTAAATTTACTTCTGGAAGAACTCTCCTGCAGTGTAAACAGCCAGCAAGTTTTTGGGGAAGAGCGGCTGTTCTTCTGGAGGAAGCTGCCAGTGTAGATGGAGCCCTTGGTTCTGGGACTCAGATGAGTTCATAAAATACACAGACTTTTCGTGGTTATAACTTGTACATGGCAGCACAAATCTAACCCTTTACAACAGGGCCACCTTGCACCAACTTTTTCTTTTAGTGAGTATTGTTAATAGTACAATCTCTCTACTTTGTCAGTAAAGGGAGAGATAGCAAAAACCAAAAAAACAACAAGGAATAGAGTAGTAGCACCGTAAAGACTAACAAAACCCTACGTCTAGACTGGCATGATTTTCTGGAAATGCTTTTAAAAAGTTTTCTGTTAAAAGCATTTTTGGAAAAGGGCGTCTAGATTGGCACCGATGCTTTTCCGCAAAAGCACTTTTTGCAGAAAAGCGTCCTGTGGCCAATCTAGATGCGCTTTTCTGCAAAAAAGCCCCAATGGCCATTTTTGCAATTGGAGCTTTTTTGCGGAAAGCAAATCTGAGCTGTCTACAGTGGCTCTTTTGCGCAAAAGTTTTTTGCCCGAACGGGAGCAGCATAGTATTTCCGCAAAAAGCACTGATTTCTTACAGTAGGAAGTCAGTGCTTTTGCAGTAATTCAAGCTGCCAGTGTAGACAGCTGGCAAGTTTTTCCAGAAAAGCGGCTGATTTTCCGGAAAAACTGGCCAGTCTAGACACAGCTGTAGATGGTATCATGAGCTTTTGTGGGCACAACCCCCTTCTTCACACGACAGAAGACTTTGGCTCAGGGAGGTGTTAAAGAAAGTTCTCTCCTGCGTTTTTGAAGGCATTTGACATATGGGAAATTTACCATTATGACATCTCCTTTCAGGAGTTATTCTAGAGAAAAGGGAGGTAGGTTGTTTTTCAGGGTAGATTTTCCTGGGGGGGTTGACGTGTGACTGCGTTTTAAGGGAGTTTGTATCTTGTAAGTGATTCGGCTGCTCCTCACCATAACAAAAGCAATTTTGTTGGAATTTACTCACTTCCAATGAAGGTAACACAGAAGGCAAGGTTAACTTGGAAAATATAGGTTTATGTGGGGGAAAGAAACAACGAGCGGTTACTCCTAAATTTTCTGCAACGCCCCCAAAAAAGCTCAAGGAGGTTTTTTTCTCCACCAGCTTGATTATCCAGCCCTGGGCACATCGTGAATCCCTTTCCACCATGTCAGGCTCTACGACCTTCTTTTCACCGCGAATAAACAGCTCCCAAATGGAGATTGGCAGTACTGAGCATCTTCCTAACTCAGCCCTGTCTTCCTTGCATCGGTCAATCCACCTTTCTAATTAGACTAATTAGAAGATCTGTGGAGGGTAGCTGGGCCCAGAGACTAAACTGCGTGGGAGTAGTGAAAAGATGCCTGAATACCCACCCTGGGAGGCAGCCTTTCAGTGGGGCCGTAACAGTTGCTTATCCCCTGTCATTGAAAAGAGCTCAGCGTAGGGCTCGATTAAAATGTTTGGAAACTAACGTCCTTCCTACGGATCCCTCGCTAATTAGCGGCCTGGGAGATCAGCCAGATCACTCAAAGGACGCTCCTCCCGCGCGGCCTGCTGCCTTTCCCGAGCGCCGCCCGAGATTTCTAGTTTCAAAAGATAGCCCGGCCCTGAAAGCCAAGAAACGGCCCCGGGACAGAGCCTGACTTCCTACGAATGACGGGATGCCAGGCTGCTAGGCCACTGCTGGCGTGCGCGGCTTTGCGCCCCGGGGGCCGTGGCGTTGCTGCGCTCCCCACTTCCATGCCAGCAGCCCACACGCGAGCTCGGGACAGAGCAGCGAGTCCTCAACCCCTGGTGCTTTGGGGATGGGGCACTGGAGGAGAAAGGGACAGTGCGTCCTGCTAGTGACCGGCTTTTCCCCGCCAGAGCGCAGCCCGCGATTGCGGGCGATCCCGTAGCCCTGATCGCCTTGAAGGCCTGGCTCGTTGCATCTGGGTGGGTGGCGAGAGGTAGGCGGGCTGTCCCGGGACAAGAGCGTTCCAAAGCGAAGAGCAAGAGTTTAGCTGCACCTGATGCCGCTGCGCTCTCACCGTGGGTTGAGGGTGGCCACTGGCATCCTAGGCGCAGAGGGAGCCAAGTTTCCCAGGTGTGGGGCAGAGAGTTCCGCAGCGGTTGGATCTCCCCAATCCCTCGGAGTGGAAAGGAGCCAGGTGTGGAAAAGAAACATCACGGCCCTGTTCTTAGTCGTGTTCGGGTAGAACATGGAACGCACCACAGATGTTAACTACACGTCAGCCCGCGCTGCCTGCGAAACTCCCCGCTCCTAATCTGCCAAGAGAGCCAAAGATCTACCGTAGGTGAAATGTGATCTCACCGCCTCGCCTCTGAAACCAGCCTCACTGACTCCAAACGGCTTTGCTTTTCTGAATTGTCATGCTTTCCTCTACAGGATGAGGGAATCCTATGTAGCGAGTTTTGAATGTAAAAGTCACCGGTTTACTAACAACAAAGTGGCGGGGCTAAATGGCTGAGGATTTCAATTGCACGGGAAAACGCCACATTTTTTCTATACGTAAAGGTGACGTTTTTGAAACCTCGGGAAAGCAGAAGGGAAGCGAGGCAGGGTTATTTTGGCGCCGCCTTTAAAACTGCTAATATTTCTCAGAGACGTGAAACACACCCTGCACTTAAGTCAAATTAACGTTGTGACTAAATTAGCATGGAATGAAAAGTTAAAAGGCGAACGCTGTCCTCGGATGCCCCTCTTTTTTTCTATCAAAGCATTACAGCAAAACCCGACACAGTCCTCGCATGCAGGCTTTGCAAGGCAGGCCAGAGCTTTCCGAAGAAAATTAGACTCTTGTGGTTCCCTTGCTGTGTACAAGTGCCCTCACATATGCATGCATCGCCATGCTGCCCTGTTGATGAGCGGCATTGTATCTACTTTTTAAAAACATCCAGTCCAAGTATTAAACAGTGAAGTTCTTCCTCCGATGGCTAAAGTAGTATTGAGCCAAAGGGGACAATCTAACACTTTCTGAGAAATGGTTTGGTAATTAAGTCTTCAATTTAAAATTCAGCTTCCCTCTCCTGCATGGCTGGATGTTCTGGAGTAAAAAGATAGGCACATTTTGCCTTTAGTTTTAATAGCTGAGGTTAGTACTTACTGGGATATGTTCAATTACCTCATTTTTAAAAAAAATCTGGGAGCTTTAAAAAAGTCTCCTAATGTAAGTATAAGAGAACTGATTTATTAGAGTTAGTGCACATTCACAGCCGGTATGACATAAATATGTCTTCATAAGCTTTTTTTCCCTGGAGTGTGTTATGCATCATTTTCAGAGTTATGAGAGTCCCCCCACCCCCGTTAGCCTCTCTACTGGAAGCTATGTGTTATTGCAATAACTTTTAGCCTAGGCAGGATTTCCATAATCCGTCCCCCAACTATTTTCACCATAATTCTAGATGTGGGTCTTCTCACGTAAAGTAAAGGGACGTTTACAAAGCCACAATAGCCCAAGAAATTCCACTCGCAACCAGGTCGTGTATTTCAACCGAGGAATTTTATTCCTGGTCTTTTCTTACTGTTTTTGAATGCTAACGGAGACAGATCGTTCTGTCTTAAAACTTCTGCTGCCACCCTCCTTCTAAGTATGGGATAGAGACATTGATGTGATATAATAAACGTTACAAAACCCTCCACCTTCTCTTCATTAACTGTAGCCTGCTGTCTGCTGCGCACAGATGCTTTAACTTAGAGACTTGATATGACTAACGTGCGTGAAAAAAAAGCTCCCACTTAATACTTGGCAAGAGACGATCCACCAAAAGTCAATCAACAAATTAAAATTCATTTGAAGAGTTCCCTTCCCCTGCGTCTGACAGGCAGCTGAGACTCTAGTGTATTTGCGCAGCAAGGTAGTGGGAATGTACCACTGGTTTTAAAGATCGGTTCCATTTCCCAAATGAGGGCAAATAGCTGGTATTTTCTCTAAGCTGTTAAATTTGTCAGCGAGTTGCATTGAAACAGTGGCTCCGTTGTAGCCAATCGCAGAACTAGGATTTCTATCCATCCTGCTTTGTCCTAGTACATCCAAAAAAAGTTAACATAATAGGGCATCATGTTTGCCTCCAAAATTAATATGTGGACACTCCTTTATGTGCTGGTTGCAACACCAGAACCCTCCTAGCAAGAGACTGCACCAAGGGTGAGAACTGAATCCCGCAGGTCTACCATGAATGCAGCTCCAGATAGATTGTTTACAATGGCCCTTAGGTTACTAGACTTGGGGGAAGTTATTCAAATGTGCATTATTTGGTGGATTCATACCGATCATTACTTAAACCTGTTAATTCCCAATTCCCAGAATACACACTGGCAGAAGGAAAGAGCATGCGGAACCAAACCTACTCCCAGTATAATCAAAGTGGGTTTTGCTAGAGGAAAGCCAGGCAGAATCTGGATTTTGATAACACAGCAGAGAAAAGTAGTGGAAATCCTACTACAGCGATGGAGGGAATCTGCCCCTTCGCTCCTGGCTGGCAGAGAAGGCAAGGGGAGTTTTATGAAAGATACGGCTATCTAAGGAAAACATTGGGCTTGCCTTCAGATCTCAGCCTTTCAGGTGTGAATTCCTTGTTTTCTCCAGCATCTCCCAGCAGTGAGGTTGTAGTATCTGGAACTCTGTGGTTTCCAGGATAACTATCCGCCTCCTGTGTGGGCTCCCTCCGCCCCCAGCCACTGCAGGAGTTAATAATGTCAGGACCGAAACTGCACATGGGGCTGCTCTAGCGCCTGAAGACTTCTGGCTGGAAGGAGGTGCCGGACCTGGCACGCTGATTGTATTACACTCATTCCATTAACTCTTTGCTGCGCTGATGGCTGCAGGGGAGAAAGTAAGCGGCCATTACGCGTCTCTTTTTCAGCCGGAAGCCACGACAAAAGCTTTTCCTTAAAAAAGTAAAATGTAACAGTTATTTTTAAAAAGTATTTATGTGCTAAGGGAAGACAGGCCCTAGATACCAAGTTTGAACCTGTGACGCGATCTGGACTTCTGCAAGAGCTCAAGGAAGGTCAGCTCTCCTGAGCCAGTTTGGCTGTGCAAGAGGAGGAGGGTAGGCACCATGAAATACTTTTATGCTCAATAATGAATCTGTGGGGAATCCTGGAGTGGAAAAAAAAAGCCGACTGAGGCGTGAAGGCCCAGGTGTTATCCATTTAAAATGTTAATAGATCGTGCAATGAGTTAGGCCTTAATTTTCTCTCGTGCCAGTTCTGTTGTATTGACTGCAGTTCCCGAGGGTTCACACTGGTCTCAGGCAGAGGAGGGTCAGTACCACAGTGACATGTTTTGTTCGAATTTGAAATAGATACAGTACCTAAGCTGAGAAGGAGCGAATTTCCCGTTTCCTCCCGATCTTTCTAAAGAAGGGACCGCGGAGGGGAGGTTTCATGTTGCTAATTCTGAGTGGGCTAGGAGCTTAAAGGAGGCACTAGTAAGGGGGGGAAACACAGTACAGTTGGTACCTTTCCGGTACTAGTGACCACCCACCGGTGACACCTTATGACCACCCATCATGGAAGCCCCCGCCAGTCTTTTTCCGCAGACAAACATTTAGGAGATGCAAGCGTCTTCCAATTAGTTTTTGTCTTTCGGAGACTTTTGCTGCTCTAAGCCAAAGAGTGACACAGAATAAGATAAATCCGTCCACCGTTTCTACTGTAAAAGAGCACTTTTGTGGCTTAAATGTTATATTTTTACATGTGGATGTTAAAACCGGAGAATTGTTTTCTGGGAGTGGTTTCCATTCTACACAGGGTTTACAGTTTGGTTCAGTGGTACTCAGCATCCCCGCTATAAATATTGTCCCAGCGCCCCTGCAGAGCACCCCTGTTTCTGCTCTCCAGCAAAGTTCAGATTAATTCGTCTGCTCGTCCTATTTACACCTCCTTCGGGCAGACGTGCGAGGCATGAACATGAGCACGTACAGTTCATCACGCTCGTAACCTTTAAATCATCAAATATGTGGTGACAAATAACTTTTAATCTGTAAGTGGCTGCTGTGCATTTGCTCACAGTAAGCAGCAGGGGAGGACACTGGCTATTCACAATATTTTCGGTTTATGTTAAAGGCAGGAAACATGTTTCTTACTCTGTTGGGATTCTGTACATAGAAGAGGAGGGGAAAGGCGCTGAAGACCTCGAGTGAACTCTAAGGGCCCCGTGTTTCGTGCCCAAGGTCTGTGTGCACAGACCCCTTATATATCAATGGGCGATCTCTTGGCCTGAGGCCCCAAGTATTATATGTAACATATTTGTACACTCTCCACAGAGCCTGACATTTTTAACCCTGGTGAGCAATGCTCTTCTTGTTCATTTAGGCTGCTGTTTTAAAAATTGCAAGCCAAGGAGTAAAATAACCCAAAATATATACATGGTAGATAAATAAGGCTGTCCTGGGTTAATATATTCTGGGAGCTGAACTAGTGGTTTTTACTGTCACTGGGGACCAAATTTTGTTCCCTTTCCTTGTGCAGTCTGTCCTGTTGATTCTAGAGGGATTACTTGAGTGAGGCAGATAAGTAGGATCTGAAGAAGTGGGCTGTGCCCACGAAAGCTCATGATGCCATCTACGTGTTTTGTTAGTCTTTAAAGTGCTACCAGACCGTTTGTTGTTTTTTAAGTTTATCCTGTACAGACTAACTCGGCTACCCCTGAAGGATTTGTTGAATTGTCCCTTTAGAGCTTCGTATTTCTTTCATCCCTTTCCCTGGCTTTCCTGCCAAGAATCAGTGCCCCTAGACAGCCACTTCTGAAAAGGGCATGTATACCTGCAAGAAATTACATCTCCAACTCCGGCACATCTTGTGCTCCTTTCTTCTGAATCATCGCAATGGGGCCCCATTGCCGGGCCATTTGGAACAAGCTGCTGAGCCTGCAGATTCAGGGGGCAGCAGGTGGTGAAGGAGGTGTCTTCTTACAGCTCTGAGGTTACTGGCGTTTTCAGGGATTTTCCTAGAGCCGCTACCGGCAAAGCCATGATCTTGACGTCCTTTACAATTCTAGAAACAAGTAACTTGATGGCTTAGGATCCCTCCTCCCCAGATCCAGAGCCTTTCCAGCTGAGGGCGTGGTAGCCAGTCTCAATCAGCAGGTGGTTGAAGTGTTTGTCCAAGTTTTATGTGGTTCTAGATTGTTTTCCTCGTGGGTGTTACTGGGCAGATTTCCTTGTTAGCACTGGAATTTGTTTTTAACAAAACGCTAGCCAGAAAGTTGGGGGAACTCCAGTAATTAACATGAAATTACAATGAAAAGGGTATAATTTAGGTCAAATCTGTGCACACACAGAACGATCCCTCTTCTGTACTGACCCACTCCAAGGACCTGGTAGTTAGGAGCCATCTCTACCCCGGTCACGCTTGCCATAAGCGTAGTTTGACCAGATCGCTGGATCTTGTAAATATGATCAAAACATCCGCTTGATTGAACAAAGGAAAAACCACCACCTTGCGGGCGTTTTCATAGCAGATTAAGAACAGTAATTATTGAGGAGCTGCTTGTAATTAGTAACACTAGGGCACACAACACACAGTTTAGAAGAACCTCAGCAGCCCGCAGCCAACCACCCAATCTACGAACTTGCTTTCTCCAACACACGCACCCCAGGCCCGCCTACTCCACCCTGGGATTCCGCAATTGTCTGTCTTACGTGGCTAGGTGGATTTAATGTAATAAATCCAGTGTTGAACTAAAGGGCCGGATTCTGCACATTGATACCAATAAGATTTTGTCTGAAGAAGGACTACAGAATCAAGACAATAATGTAGATTTCTAGTCATTGGACTGTCATACTTCCTTTCAAATATTTGCTGGTATATTTCATTTCCCTTGATTATGTTCATTTTGGACAGGAATTAAAAACAACAACAACAACCAAGAAATGACCTTATAGGAAAATGGATGTGGGAGCAGAAAGCAGAGTATTTGAAATCATTAATTAACAGCATCGGATTCTTGTGTTTTTGCTATTGGTGACTCTCTTCCTCCTTGTCCCTACTAGAAAACCCGGTCTTATGATATGGCTCCATACTGGAATGATATTTTCTATACTTCGATGATAAAAAAAGATCAATTAGATTAAAGATTTCCATTGCTGAAGGAAAAATATAATGATTGAATTAACACGCCAAAGGTTGCAGCTTCTAATAAGTGCTGTCCAACATTATTTGTAAAAAAAAAAAAAAAGACCAAAATACTTTTTTTCTTTAGCCAACTCAGCCCAGCATAAGAAAAACCTATTAATGTACATCATCAAGCCATGTAAGTCAACATTGCATCCCTATAATAACAGAAGGTAAATAGATTATTTTGTTTTACCGCGCTGAAAGCTTTCGTGGAATAATACTGGAGAGATCTGAATATTAATAGATTCGTTCAAGTGGAACAAAAGTTACAAATCGTTAGCTGAAGAAAGTTGGCTTCCAGCCCACATTCTATAGGGGCACGAGGGAAGAGCAGTAACTGGGCTGTTAACATCTACAAAAAGGCCAATATTTGTATATAATTTATTTAGATGAAGTGTGCAGAATGTTTTTATTTGTTCTACATCTCGCTGTCTCACCTCTCTATGAACTCCCCAAACCGAGATCTACTCCAAATACCGCTGCTTCCCCCTTCTGCACACTTCCCTCAAACGTGTTTGCTTTGGCAACTTTCATGTTCTTACAAACAATTCTTCCAACGATATCAATCACTCTTGCACCCAAAGAGAAATACTGTACACTCAGTGCGATGACAAAATGAAACATGTTTGAAGCAAACCATGTGTTCCAGTGTGCCAGGGATTATGTTATTTGCTCAAAGAACATGTTCAGAATAGTTTAGGCTTCTGGTACTCAAGTGATTGTAACTTTTACTGACCGCTTTTGGAGTTTATGATTCGGAGACAACAGAAACACCTTTTGGTAGAGAGAGAATTTCTAAATGTGAAATCTATCAGATTTTGGGGGGAGGGGGAAGTCGATTGGCCTGTAGCATGTTCTGTTCTAATGATGTCTTGTTTTCCGATTCTTACAAAAACTAGAGGAAGTGGTTCGGAATCCTGACAGGAGCTTGTGGGGGAAAGTTTGACTTAAAACTTCTTCCTACCTTCAAGTCTCGGGTGTAATGCCTGAGTCAAACCGATAATATAGTGGGCTCATCTGTGCACTTATCACACCTGACTTCCTAGGAGGGATTCCAACTTTTACACCGTAGTAATAGCCCCGGGCCTCCCCCTCTTCTAGGGCATGCAGCAAGAGAAACAAATAGTGTATGGACGCAGGCCTCAGCGTGGCTTAAGAAGTGCTGCTGCCTTCCTCAGAAGAGGGTTGTCTCTGAACACTTGAAAAGCGACGGACGAGCTTGTGATGTGCTGGATTCGACCGAAAGTTATGGTACAAAAAGCTGTCAGTGAATTTTCAGCCCAACTATGGTATTGCTTAGCAGAGCAGAGGATGCCTGTAGATTCTGGGTGGAAAATAGGAAAGAATTAGTGGTATTCAGGGATACGCTGTCTCTGGTCTTTTTATTCTCTCCTCGGCTTGTGCAGGTGGCAGAGGACATATTTTATGCTTCATCCACCTCCAACATCTCTTCTCCCAAGTTTCCCACGCCAGAGGCAAGGCACATAGAAGGAAAGTGGCAATGCAGTAATAGGAAAAACTTTAAAAACAACAAATAGATTGAAGACGAACAAAACATTTAGATGGTATCATGAGCTTTCGTGGGCACAGCCTACTTCTTCAGATGACAGCTGGGTACTTTTTTGGCTCTATTGATCTCCCGGTGGGTATTTCAGTTTTACGAATGCTCTATATAGATCCTGTAGTAGGTGTTTTTGTCTCTGTCTGTGGGATTGGAGCAAATATGGTTGTATTTTAGTGCTTGGCTGTATACACTAGATTGAGAAATGTGTCTGCAATGGAAGCTAGAGGCATGAAAGTAAGTGTAGGAATTGGTAGGTTTCTGGTATAGGGTGGTGGAAATTTGTCCATTATTTAATTGTACTGTAGTGTCAAGGAAGTGGATCTCTGAGGTGGACTGGTCCAGGCTGAGGATGATGATGGGGTGGAAGTTGTTGAAATCCCTGTGAAATTCTTCAAGGGTCTTTTTCACATGGGTCCGTATGATGATGTCATTGATGTAGCATAAGTAAAGTAAAGGTGCTAGGGGGTGAGAGCTGAGGAAATGTTGTTCAAGGTCAGCCATAAAGACTTGGCATATTGTGGTGCCATGTGGGTGCCCATGGCTGTGCCTCTGACTTGAAGATACTAATTGTCTCCTAATCAGAAGTAGTTGTGGGTAGGGACAAAGTCACAGAGCTCTGTAACCAGGTGTGCAGTGCTATTATCAGGGATGGTATTCCTGATAACCTGTAATCCATTTTCATGTAGAATGTTGGTGTAAAGAGCTTCGACATCCATGTTGGCCAGGATGGTGTTTTCAGGAAAATTACTGATGTTCTGTAGTTTCCTTAGGAAGTTGGTGCTGTCTCGAAGATAGCTAGGAGTGCTGGTAGCGTAGGATCTCAGGAGAGAGTCAATATGCCAGATAATCCTGTTGTAAGTGTGTCAATGCTTGAGATGATGGATCATCCAAGATTTCCAGGTTTGTGTATTTTGGATGGCAGATAGAAAACTCCTGGTCAGGGATTGGGGGGGGAGAGGATTGGTGTAAATCTGGTCCTGAGTAGTGTCAAGGAACTTCATGAGTAGTTGTTTCAGGGTTTTTTTGTTTGTTTTTTGTATTCTGTAGTGGGATCACAGGAGAGAAGCTTGTAGAATCTGGTGTTGGCGAGTTGTCTGGTTGCTTCCCATTCATAATCTGTTCTGTCCCTGATGACTAAAGCGCCCCCTTTGTCAGCCTCTTTGATTATGATGTTAGAGTTGTTTTTGAATGCATTTATAGGTATCATTTATGCTCTAATGGTCACAACACTTCAGCTATGTCTCAATATTCTTCTTCCCTATAGTGAATTTTCTATGGGAAATTGCGGTGAAATTTGTTCCTGGGCATCGCATATTGCACATTGCCTAGAAACCCAGTGAACTAAACTTAATGAGCTCTCTGGGTTTATTCTGGACTAAAACAACATTCTTGAATGGCCTGCGCATAGCAGAAATTAAAAAGTGGGTCCGTACTTGAGTAAACCTCCCACACTCTTGGCATCCTTTCCTCCGTAGACCTCAGGGATACTTGCATGTTGCCACCGACTCTACACCTCGCTCACACTTTGAGGCTACATTTGCAATCTCTGAAGTGGGAAGGATTTATTTTCTGTGTGACTGATAATTCATGAATTACATGTCTAATGTCCATTCGCTCTGTTCATAAGATATGATTAAAATTTTGGGGTTTTTTTCACGCCAGTTTTCAAAGCATCCTAGTCTGTGACGGACAAGTGTAATATCCTTCCTCAAGGGAGAAGAGCTCAGCCTTTTAAAGAAGTGGGTCATTCTATTAATTCGTATCAGTTTATGCCCAAATAGCGTTATAGTTATTATATCTTTGTATTACCTTAGTTCCTAGGAGCCATGTTTCAGGACCAGAACTCCACTGTGCCAGGCGCTGTACAAATACAGAACAAACTTAATTTCTTAAATAGATCCTTGTCACCAACGCCTCTCTAAAATTTTGGCTGCCCTTTTCGAAACACAGTATCCCAGAAAACAGCTGAAGAGAACACGGTTTATAAAGAGCCCATTTTGTGTTGCTAAGTGTAATTCAGAATCTAGCAAGACCTGCAGCGGGCTAGAAGAGTCAACTCCTTCCTCCTGTCCTGTGTTTCAGGATCTCTTTCTGCCTTTTGCCCAGGCTGATCAAGTCTTATGATGGGATCTTGGGGTGGGGTGAGGGGAGAGGGAGCTTTCTTTTGAGGAAGGAGGTGAAATACAAAGGCGTATCCCATACTCTACCACCTTTGTCAAAAATCTCTCACGTCAAGATTCTTTTTCCCCATGATTAAGTGTTTTGTTCTTTCCTCCTTTCTCTCTTTTTACACGACTAAAAAGCAGACGAGAGAACAGACATAAACAAACGAAGAGTGACTGATCAAGTTTTAACTACGGACTCCATTTCGTGAACCAGAGCAGTTGGATCCCCCAGTAAGGGAGGGCAGGCTCTGTGTTTGTTTTTTAGAATAATAGGATTTATAGTAATTTATTTCCATCACATTTCCTATGCAGTGATCGGAGCCCTCCTTCCCACAAAGTGTGGTTAGCTCAGAGACAGTCTATTCTTTAGCCATAACAAGAGGATGGTTTTGTCTTCCAGCAAGAGTCTGTTGGGTTTCATTATTGTCTCATTTTCGATTTGGGCACTGCTTTTGAGTGAACTATGTCCCTATGTTTTGCTATGTCCCTGTGTAAATGACAACGCTGGGGATAGGAACCTGGTTCTGGTTTGACGCTTCCTCTAGCCTGCCTTCAGCATTTGTATGAGCGATTTGCCCTGCAGGTCCACAGGCTTTGTCGCGTCTCTTGCCGGTCTTAGCTACACCGATGGAATCCGCAGTAATGCCATTGAAATTGACACAGTGACTCCAGATTCCCACCACTAGAGCTGCAATCAGAATCTGGCCTCAAAGGGTATGCCATATGAGGACCAAAATCGCCCTCTTGCAATGCCCAGGTAGGATATCTGTGCCTGCCGATCACATTCTGGGGCACATTTGTTTTATTTTTATTTCGGAAAAGGCATTTTAGATTACTGAGTAATGCATTGCTGAAGTGTCACTAGGCCACTCAGAGTATCTGCTTTCTACTAGAGCCCAGGAATGCAGGTCTTTGTGTATGGGTGCATACTTCTGGGATTGGCCCATGCAGATATTGCTGTTACTATCCCGCAGTGGGCCGGATTTTGGTCAGGCTAGCATCAGTTTTCTACTTCAATGGAATTACTTTTTCAACTGAAGTAAATGGGAGCAGAATCAGGCCCTGTGTCTCGTAAAGTGCAATTATATTTTGAAGTCACTGTACCTGACATCACCGGGTCCCATGTTTACTGGGTCTCTATGTGTCCTTATCAAACTGGCTGTGTTCAAAAGCGAGAAGTTTCTGCTAATTGCCAGCTCATTCAGCCTGAGTTCTGAAAGTCAAGCTGTGAAGTTCTAGCTCAGTAGAAAAATATAATAAAAAATGAAGATTCTTCAGTTAGAATTTAAAGTGTTTTGATGCTGTCTGAGCCATGCTCTGCTGTGGAGATACGGAACCTCTGATATTAACTGAAGTAAAGGTAGTATAACATATTATCTTTAGAGTGCTCCGGTATGTCTCTATCAGGAAGCAAAACTATTGAGTAAGTAAAATAACTGTCCTAATTACACAGCTTTCTGATTTCGAACACGTTTAAAGAAAAGACCGTACATTTCCACAGAGCTACATTTTCAACTTGTATGAATCGCATCTGGCAAGTGGTCAGGTTATGCAGTGATCATTTCAAATGAAACGCTCTGACTGAAACAGGCAGGTAAAGAAAATATGCTGTAGGCCAGAAAAGCCGAGAAGAGAGCTTTAATGGTCTATGCTGAAAGTGTGGTTATGGTGAGAAAAGAGATTGGGGGGAAAATGGTACCTCAGCAAATCTACTTCCCGTCTGCATTTAGAGTAAAATACCTTTAGGGTTGTTTTTAAAAACAAAAATAGGTTGATTTTATATCTCCTGTTTGTATTGCAGAAACAAAACCAGGAAGATTATTTCCTAGCGTAGGCATTGGAAGTTCACCATCTTCTAGTGTGTGGTGAATATTTAACATTCAATAAATTAGAATATGGGTTTGGTAACGTTATTTGAACAACGAAGTTGACACATGGGCTGTTTTAATTTTGTAGCTCTTCCAGGAGGTATCAATAAAACCGACTAGGTAATATAAATTATGTAAACTGCCTAGAACCCTCTATAGAGATAGTCTTGTTGAGGAAAGTGAGAAATAGCTTTTATTAAGTGCAAAATAGTAATCTGACAAACGTTTCACATGAAAGGAAACAAAAGATAAAAAGAAAGTGAGAGAAACACTTGTCTTTGGCACACAAGCCTGTTTGCTTTCTATGTCTTGTGACCTAATGGGAGGCAGAAAAAGGTTAAGATCTCCTCTTCAAACAGTGCCCTTAGGAAGTTGGCATAGGCCAGTGTGAGCATAAGAAGATCCAAGCCACCTGAATGATGGCTGGCCCGCTTTCCGAGTTCATCAACGGAATTTCTAATTCCGCTTTCAGAATCTTCATAACTGACGGTGACCGAGAAGGCAGAAAGAGCTGCCAGAGCTCTGCCAGAGTTTGTAGGGCTGCCAGTCAAAAACCTGTGCACTGGTGTAAACCAGTTGTGGAGTCACCTAGCCGCAGTGCACGAGGCATGCCTTTCTTACAGTCGCTTGCGGGATGGAGCTGCGCTTTTAAAAAATGATTTAAATTGGACAAGGTCTATGTTGTTGCAAATAGATACAGCACAAAACCAGCCAGAGTCAATACGTTCAAGTAACCAACAATCTGACAGAATCTTATGGTTTCAAGAGGTTTTGGCAGTAGCTGTAAGGTGACGCTTTGATATTCTTTGGGTAGGATTTGATTTTGTGTGCGTGTGTGATCCCTCGTATAAGGAAGGAGGTTTAAGAGGATAAGTGTTCGCTATATTTTCCAAATCAGGCTTCTCTTAAGGTAGACAACAAAAGCGGGGCACCTAAAATCACCCGTCATTTTTTGAAAAATCTGGTTTACGGTATTTCTTTTTCCAATAAAATGTTCATGTTTGTAGAAGAGCATGAGTTTATTTCAACATCCCTTTAAACACCTAAAACCAAAGCCATATGAATTCCCTTGTATTTATTTGTTTTCTAGACGGTGGAGGGACGGAGAGACGAAAGGTATGCTTTGCCTCTCAAACAACTCAGGCTCACTCTCCCTGGCATTTGGGAACATATGGTTATGGGGTAGAGGAACGTGCTGGAAAACGCCAGTCGAGCTGTGCTTGTGAATGTTCATTTCGAGTCGCAGAGAAACATCTCCCGAGTGATTGATCTCCAGAGTGATGGCAGAATAATCCCAACCACATTTGGTTTTATAACACAATTAATAATACTGCAGCCCGTGTTGTTTAAGGGGAAGGCGAAAGCCAAACCGAAACCTCGTGAAAATAAATACTCATCAGCAAATATTTTGATTAGGTAAAAATGGTTTAAGGACCTGACTTTGAAAAAGAAAATAGTCCTGATGAGAAAGGAGCGGAGGGTCCTACACGCTGGCTCGCAGGCCATCTGGGAGCGAGAGAGAAAGGAGCCTCTAGTGATTAGTCCTCCCTTGTGTGAGACTACGGGAATAGACTCATAAAGTTTTATTTGCTATTATGTCATTTAGCGGCTCGCGTGATGTTGCAATCCACCCATTTAGTTAAAGGGTATGAAAGGGCGCGGATTAAAACCAGTTCTCCCTCCTCCCCAACATCTCACTCTGCCGGAGGAGATAGAGATCTCATTGTTTTACTGCTAAGAGCCCTTTCCACGTGCGTCTATTAGGGAATTGACTTTTGTACTGGCTTTCTCCTTGGCGTGTTTGGGGAGAAGTTTAACAACCGCACCTCGTGCAACAATATTTTCTAGCACTGAACTACATCTTCCCGACCCCGCGGGTTGCATCAACAGACGGGCATTGAGGTGCGGGTGCTATAACCAATCTCAGCTTTCTGGTCTGCGGGGCAGGAGCCTGGAAACCTTAAATGCCCAAAGTCGCCCCAGTTCACAAACTGAAACCTTTAGAAACTGATTTCCCTTCAACTCTTTATTAACTACCCCTAAGGACCAGGCCTGCGCTTCTGCTCTTGCACGGTGGTGGTCTGGCTCCTCCACGAAGCACACATGCTAAACAGATTAACATGCTTTGGCTGACCCACACTTCACAAACCAGGGATAGAGTTTCTGCAGCTCCATGTGGAAATTAACCTATATGTAGCAATGGTCAGCTGCAAAGAGGGAGTTCCAGCTCAGACCAGGCAATCTAAACAACCCAATGTGCTTTGTTACTCTTGGCCTTTCCCTCCCCTCCTCATGACTAAATGTTTATTAAAGAAGAAGCGATTTCCCCTCTTTTGCTGGGCTTGGGCCTGTGTCTGGAAGAGCTTTATTTGGAAGGGCTTTGGGGGCAACTCAAAGCGCTTTGCAGAAGGAATAAAGCCGCAGCTGAAAGGCTTGTTAAATACTCTTGAAGGCCAGTTCAGATGAAAACGGCACGGCTGGGACTGGTTGTGTGGCACGAAAGCTTTGGACCGCTTTGCTTTATTGTTGTGCTCCCTTTCTCCCCCTTCCCTTAAAAGTAAAAGCACAGGGAGGTGTCCGGTGCACATCCTTACAGACCGAGACAAAAACCAGTGTTTGGGATAGTCACCTCACCGGCCGCTTCCAACGCTGCACGAGTTCGAGCCCCTCCGCCTCCCAATTTAAACTCTGCTTTTTTAGAAGAAAGTAACGACAAACCAGAGTCACTGTTGGCTTGTGTCAGGACGGGCTGTCATGGTAATAAACACACAGTTTCTCCTCCAGGAATTTCTAATCCTCCCTGCGTGGCTCTAGCCCTGTGGATAATATCATTACAGGGCTAAACAAATAAACAGTCTCTCCGAATCAAGCAGGAGGCACTGGGGACTACAATTCCTCGCTGCAAAGATGCTACAAGTAAATTTACACTCAGAACTTGGAAGCAGGCCAGGAGCTATGAATAGCTGTTCAGTTCTATAGCGCTGGCTCTGAGCTGGGAAACAGGGCTGCCCCCCTCCCTCCAGCTCTGTGTTTGCTGCAATCAATGTGAGCTATTCAGAGCTGTGTTTTCCTTACTGTCCTCTGCTGGGAACATCAAGGGCCAGGAATACTTTTATGAACCCAGGCTCAGCGAAGACGCTTTTAGTACAAAGTTAGCGGATGAAATCCAAGGGCATGGCCGAGAGGTTAACGTACTTCTACCAACCACGAGTCGAACGGTGTCCTGAGATTTCCTGGGGTCGCCGCGGCAGCAGGGTTGAGGAAAGCACACGCGTGTCTCGAAACAGCCACTTTCTTTCTACATCTGGTGACAGACGGACACACAGACGAGTCCAGCTGCAATCAAGACTCACCTTCACCAGAGATTTTAATAACAACCTACCTGTTCATTCTGGTGTCCTGCCCCAACGCATAACATAACTGACTTTCGGACTTCCCTGCAACAAAAAGTTCAGCAATCCAATGTATCTGTTTGAGTCGGGCTGCAACGGCAAAAAATCCCATGACCCCTGAATATTATAGCAAGCACCAAACTCCGCATCAAATTATGCACCGCTGATGTTCTATGTGTTTGGGAAAGATTTTTTTAAAGCACCAAAAACTTATCTTTCAGGGATGGGTGTACATTTTTTTTCTTGGAAAAATTTATACATCAAATGCAAGTTTACCTCCTCCAGGACTCGGTTGAAATGTAATTTCTGCAGCTGAGAATATTTATGGCTATTTAGCTCCCTTTAAGCCCTTTGATATTTGTACAAACACGGATTAAAGATTTCCACTTCCACATACTTTAATTTCTCTCTCTCTCGCTCTCTCTCTCCCATAACTACAAGCAAAAGCGCGAGTAGCTAAATAGTTTGGATTTTCCACTCCCATCAGTAACTTTGACACATATAAAATAATGTGGTACAACGCACCTACTGCCTGAAAATGGATATAGAAGTTAGAACCGTTCTGATACATCTTGGGCAGGGCGGCCTCTCACAGGACACGGAGTTTGCAGAGAGTGAGGAAAAAAACCCCCCAAAAGTTACACCACCAATTCTGTAACCAAGTCTGATTCTAAAGATTGGCAAAGACTTTGCTATATTAAGCATGTTTGTTGCTAACCCTGTGATCACTTAACTATTGTGTTGGAAAGGGAGGACAGCAGAAACCTACCTTATCCTGGCTGCACTTTCAATAGGTCAGGACACTGTAGCTCTTGGATCAATTTACCATGGGGCTTTGTCTACACTGCAGGGTTTTTGAGCAAGTAGCTTTTTGCGGAAGAGATCTTCTGCAAAAACTTCTTGCGCAAAAGCGTGTCCGCACCTCAAAAGCACATCGCAAAAGTGATGTGCTTTTGCGCAAGACAGCGCCCACACTGCATGGATGCTCTTGCGTAAGACTGATGGCCATTCACAGAATGGCCATCAGAGCACCTGTGCTTTTTGGGATAGGCTCTTTTTGCACAAGAAACCTCTGTGGAGCATCTACACATACCTTTTTCTGCAAGAACTCTTGCACAAAAAGGATTTATGCCTCGTAGAAGGAGGTATACTTACACCTCAAAAAGCCCTCTGTTCTGTCGACTGACTGTAGATTTTCTTGTGCAAAAACGTGCTTGAGGTGTGGATGCTCTGTGGGTTTTTGTACAAAAATTGCTGGTTTTGCTCAAAAACCCTGTAGAGTAGACATAGCCCTTTGGCACACGATTTATCCAAACCTTTTATGCTGACTCAATGATAATATCCCATTCTTCTTTCTCTGACTATCAGTTACACTGACTGCATGGAATCCACACTGATTCATGGATTTTATGTGCCATACAATTTTCTGTATTAAAAAGAAATCCAATTTCCTTGCCACCCCTCCAGTAGACTACTCGTGAGGGACTGATTGGTCACGATCTTGGTTCTCCTCATTGCTCAATCAAGTAAACAAAAGGAACAAGAATCCACTTATGGGGCCCGATCTTGCAATCCTTAATGAGGCAAAATTAAACTTGGCTTCACTGGTAGTTTTGCGTGAGTAAAAGGAGCAGGATCTGGGTTTGGGGGAGAAAACATGACCCCGCATTTGTTTCATTATACAGTGCTGAATCCCCATGTGACAATAGCATACGTTGGTGTTGCCTTATGCTTTGTCTCTGAGGTTGGAGGCTCCATTGACCATAGATTTGTTAAGGGGCAATATATTTTGGTGACCTTTAAAATTCCTGCTCAAGTTGGTATGTTAATCTGGGTCCATTGCAGGTCAGTGAGAAACTGAGCACTGGATGGGGTTGTAAATTTCACCTATTCTCCTTATTTAAAAACCAGCATCATTATAGAGTGCTTAAAATCCATAACATTCAGCCCTCCAATCAAAGCCTGAAAAGAAATAAACTCCATGTTGTTGGATAACTAGTGTTAAAGGGGCAACATAAGGTTGAATTTGGTATCATTTCATTTGAGTGATAATAGTCATCTGGCCTATCCTTGCTATTCCCCTCTTCCCCTACCCATTCAGCCCCATTCTCTCAGATGATGTGAACAGACAGCTCCCTTCTCCTTTACATATCCCAGCCTAGGCCCTGGCACTCTCTTTTTTCCTGAACCTGATGTTTCTGCTTTTCAAACATGCCAAGAGTTATGAGAAAAAACAGCAATACATGAGCAAATATACCCACTAAAAATGCTGCTACACCCTCTTGACAAGAAATCCAGGGCTTGATTCTATTCCTGTTCATATCAAAGGGGATTGTGCCATCAATTTCAATAGAACAACTTGGTTAGGCCCCTGTATGACAACAATCTTATTCCAATGATGTTTGCGGGAATTGGGATAGTCTGGGATATCACTGTTTAGATACAATGTTATGTTTCCTGCTGACAGAGATAGCAGGGGAGGAGAGGAACGCCCCCAATCAAGGTGTTTCTTCCATACAGTGAAATTCAGAATTGACAGCTCTTTCCAAAAAAACATTCAACCTGAGGAAAAGGCACAACTACTTCGTGAGCACCCTGTCATACAAACTCCTTGACCGGAGGGGGATTTGCCTGATATGCTTGTAAGATGGTTCTGAAATCATTCCTTAGAAATTCCTGAAGAGAAGAATAAAATCTGTTTTTTCCCACTGACTGCAGGCTTAGCACAGTGAGTTCATTTATTAGAAGCAGGGCCAGCAATGCAAACCCGAGGGAAAGGCTCTGAGAAGAAATAAGATTCATAAACGTATTCAGAGAACAGGGTTTTTTCCTTTGTGGGTTTCCTTATGATGCTCAGACCACACAAACAGTTTTAAGGTCTCCTTTGCCTTCCCCAGGCTCTGTCATTGCCTTCCCCAATGTTAGTCTAGTCCAGTGTTTCTCAACCTTTTTCTATAAAGTACCCCTTGAAAAAAATTGTAAGTACTCCCAGTACCTACAGGTTTTAGACACAAATTTTTTTTCTACCATTGTAACACATTTGTTTAAACAATTTAATTGTAGCTGGGCAGGTGATGAAATTCTTGGGTGTAAAAAGTACAAAAATAATAAAGGGCTGTAAAACTTAAAAATAAAAATTCAGTTTTCTCCAAATTGCAGTTGTGTTGACATACCCCCCAGACTTCTCTTGAGTACCCCTAAGAGTACTCGTACCACTGGTTGAGAAACACTGGTCTAGTCCAGTCTAATCGAGGGGCTTAAAACCTGTGTAAAGACATCTCTGTACCTTCCTCAAGAACATCTGTTGACACTTCCTAGTAGGAAAGTCCCTTATTACTGCGCAGTGCTGGCTCCCATAACTCTTTTCCATTCATACCCCCACCAGTTGAGTCATTGACTCCAGCCTCCTTTCTGCTGGAATCAGAGGATGTGGCTGCTTTTACTGGCAAAACTGTAGCTACCTCAGTAATGTGAAAATGCAAGGAGAGGTTTAAAGTTCAACCTCAGCTCAGTACAGAGTGGACTTTCTGGGTGAAAGGACTCCTCTGTCAATCCCTCTCCTGAGACACTTAGGTTTAAGGAAATGTTTGCACTGCCCTGGAGGAAAAGTTGGCCGCTTGTTTTTCTTTTGTGTTTAGGCACTCTGGAAGGAATTCCTGGGGGCACAATTACCTCACATGTGGTGAGTCAGAAAAAGTCCAAAGAGAAAGGTCATCTGGATGTTTCGGTCCAGCACAGAAAGGGGGGAAATCCATCTTGGAGAATAAAACAGGAACAGGCAACTAACCCCAAGATGACAACAAGCAGTCCATTAGTTCAAAACACCAATGTGGAGTTCCATTTGCACACAAAGGCACAAATGGGTTGCATTAGGGCTTTCAAGGAATTAGATAAGGTGGTAAAACAGTAGAGGGCAAAGTCACCCACACATGCCTCAGTGTTTGTCAGAAAATAAGTGTATAAAATCCCAGAGAGCTGAGAATTCAGAATCGGTACACTGGAGACAATGGAATCTGTTTCACAGCAGTTGAAGATCTGGCTGTACACCTCTTATTAATTACCACAGTAACTTTTAATCCTTTGCATGGAGAATATTTAGCATTGTGTGGAGATGCAGAGAACAATTACTTAATCCTTGGAAGAAAGAGAAGTAAAAATATCCCCATTTTACAGATGGTAAAACAGGCTGAGAGGTAATGAAAAATTAGTTCAAGTCCCCCTCACTAGCAGGTGGTAGGACAAGAGCTGAGGGTATGTCTACACAGCACCCTAAACTCAAAATAAGATATGGAATTTGCACTATACAAATTGTGTATCTTATTCTGATTGCATTTTGAGAGAGGCAATTATCAAATTCGGCATGTGTACACAGTGCAATTTTTCGAAATAACACACTATTTTGAGACATCCCTTAACACTCATGGAACAAAAGTTACCAAAATAGCATGCCTGTTATTTCAACAAATATTTTGAAATATTGTGAAGACATGGGTTAGCTATTTTGGGATACCTATGGTATCCCGAAATAGCCATGCAGTGTAGACATAGCATCCATCTTCCAGGTCACAGTGCCACCCAGAAACAAATGAGAAGCAGGGGAGTGTGTTGTTTCAATCCAATTGCCTGAAAACCCCAGTAACCCATGTCAATATTTCCTGTTGTAACTAACCAGGACCAATCTAAAGCAATTCTAAAATGTCAGTGTGATGCTGCCATCTTGGCCCATACACTGGGGCATGAGAAGGGAACCCCAGAACTTAAAAGGATGAATTGCTACAGCTTGACCTAAAGAGCCAGCCTCTGTAACTTGGGTCTATAATAGACTCACATCCTGTGTGGATTAGGCACAGAGAAGGACACAACATACTGACTAGTGGGTAACAACTTCTTGTTCATAAAACCAAATTATTACTCACATCAATTACAATGGGAATATTGCAGTAATGCCTAAGAAGAGTTGGGGATGTAGATAAGCAAATAAAATTGAAAGCGTGGTAACAAAAATTACAGGTGTAAGTGGGGAATAGGTGAATAGTTTATTAATTATAAGCAGCCCAGAAGCTGTTAAAATCAGATTGCTGGTAATTTTGGAGCTATCATCAAGCTTAATCCTTATCCAAAAGTTCATCTGGTAAAGAAACTGTGTACACATCTCTTTACAGTTGGAAGACTCTATAGCATCTGATGAGTTTTAAAGAATAGACCATTGCCCCATGTTATTTATTATTATTTTGTAATTAAACATTTGTACACAGTGTTGTGATGAAGGGTATGGTGATCTTCAGAGAGAAAGTCCCTGTAGTCCCTGTGCTGAGCATTTTAAAATCTATTGGGTTCCTTGGCACTTTATGCCTCCAATAGGCAGGTTCTGGCTGCACTGCTGATGTAAGTGGCCTCAGGAAAATCAGTGCAGGGGATTCTCTGCTGGTGGAGAACGAGCATTGGAAAAAACTCTGTGCACTACTGGCCTTCATCAGCATTGATACCACACAGTGCATTCTGCAAATGATTTAGTTCCTATTGAAGTCAATGGGAGCTGGAGCTGGCCTCAACTTCTGAAATCACAAAGCTTGCCAGATTGGGTTGTGGGGTGCTTGCAGCCTGGTAGACTCAGAGGTATAAGTATCAGGGAAACCTCAGCATACAGGACAGCATCATCAGCCTGTCCCTCTTGCTCTCTACTTTGGTACTGGGAAAGACCAGCACATGACTGATGGGTAATTTGCATGCCCAAGTTTAATTTTCCTAGCTTTGTTATGTACTCAGAAATATAGTGACTCACAGTTACACATATTTGTACCTAAAATGTGTATGAGCCACACAACCAGCTGATCACTACTATATACACACCTGAAAAGGATACTTGTGATACATAACACTTTGGGAGCCAAACTGATCTGTGGCATGAGTCCATGCTAAGCAACGTACAGCCTGGGTCACAGTGCAGGGAGGAGAACCTTCCCTGCTGTGCCTCCACTTCCATTCCCAGGCAGGGTAAGGAGTGGGTGGAGTCTTGCCTCTAGCCTTCTCCCATCATGCTAGACATTGCAGCTGAACTGGAGGAAGCAGAAAACTGTCTCATTTCTGTCCATGATCTGCTCATCACCCACTCTGCTGAGCATGGTTCTGTCCCTTTGACAGGATCATGGTCACTCTCACCTAGCTTCTTGTGAGCACTCCCTTTAAACAACAACTTGTAACCTAATTCTTAGGCAGCTATGACATCATGAAGTCATGCTAAAATATTTAATATTGGGTCAAATTCATTCTTGGTCTAATGCAATTGATTTCAGCAAGTTTCTACTCAGGGTGGATTAGGCCCAATCTCAGTCACAGAGCACAAAGCCAGGTGGCATATTTAAGTTCTTTCCAGACTTGACTTGTCCTGTAGTATGTTTTTTTGAGGAGTGGAAATATATAAAAAATTTTCAGACTTTAAGACCAGAAGGAATTATAATGATAATCTAGTCTGACATCCAGCACATTGCAGGGCTAAGGATTTTACTCACCTACTCCTGTAATAGGCCCATAACCTCTGGCTGAGTTACTGAAGTCCTCACATCATGATTATATTATATCTCTGATTTTCTTAGTTAAATCCAGGAAACAGAATTTCTTTCAATCTCTGTGAAACAGCAAAATTTATCTTCACGCTATTTAACATTCTTTCAACTCTAGACTAAAAAAACTTGAGTGAGGAATTAAAATGAATCTTAATCTAATGACTTTTAAATAGTGAATGTTATACAAAGGAAATTCTGCATACTGATGCATACTGAACTCTATAGTATCTATTATGAGATACTTCTTCTGTAAGATTTCTCTATTAGTAGATACAAATCTTTTTCCATCCTCTGATAACACTGAGGACAATTGAGTCATATAGATGTAATGGAAGGTAGAATTTGGTTCAATATCTCTGCATCTCAGATCTCATAAATAAAAATTCTGTGGCTTCTAAGAGCAGCCTCTTAGTAATTGTAAAACTGTATATAGCATCTACTGCTGTATGTGAGTATGAAAGATGTTCTGTTTATTTTTCTGGCACAGAGTTAACTTTAAAAAGAGATTACTTAACTGAAGAAAACATTTCTTGACATGCTGAATCACCATTTGAACCAAATCTCCTCCTTTAGCTTAAAGAGAGGACGAGTGCATTCTAGCCTGTTTAATCCATGCGATTCTCAGTGAATTCATTTGGTTGGTAAAACAAAATGTACACAGTGTGAAACAGCTTGCCATCAATTAAACAGTTTTGTTTAGGCAGATTGCTTTAGTAATCGTCTTTAACTTGCAGAACGTTAAATAACTCCTTGAGATATATTCTACAAATGCAGTGTCTTTTTCTCTGTATAGCTATGACTGGCTGTTACTGAATATACTTTGTTTTCTGAGTCATTCTGATTCTTTAATTATTATTCTTTTATGCTTTCTTTGGTGAGGGGGATTAAGAATGTTATGTATGTTTACTAACATTTCTGTATGTATCAGTATTCTTCAAACTGGAATTACAGTGGGGCTGCCCAGCTGTTAATCTTATCATTACTTTATGCTTTTTGAATATTGAACAAAATCCTTTAAAAGCCACATTATTAATGTCAGAGGACTGAGGCATTATTATATTTGTTAGCACTGTGCAGAAAATATACAGAAAATCCCTGTTCAGGGAATTCGTCTGCTAAGGGTTGCCTGAACACTGCTAAAGACTCATGTGCTTAACGTTATTCGTGATTACCCCTGTTGTAGTGAATAGAATTGCCCAGATATTCATAAGTGTATGAAGGAGTGAGGTTTAAAAGACAGCACAAAAGACAAGATAGAATCAGGATACCTTGAGGCAAAATTTTCAACATGATCACATAAATCCAGAATTAGGCACCTAAATGAATGAATGACCTGGCTTACAGCTCTCATTGACTTCAATAGGATTTGGATGCCTAAGTGCAGGGGTGGGAAACCTTTTTTGAGTGGGGGGCATTGACCCACAGAAAAATCAGTTGGGGGCCTCACACAAGTGGAAATAAAAGTGAGAAGTGAGAGCGGAAATAAAATCCCTCACTGTGGCCCCCGAATGAGAAGAAGAAAGACACTCCTCACATTACCCTCCCACACCAGAACCTAGAAGGGCTCAGTCTAGTTGATTGTGTGCTCCAGTGCCATGAGGTATATTGGGGGACTGGAGTGCCAGCATAGGTTCCCCAGTGCTGGGGGTGGCCCTGAGCCTCAGAGGCCAGATCCAGGCAAGCCAAGGGCCACATCCTGTCCCCAGGCTGAGGTTCCCCACCCCTGCCTAGCTGGGCCACATTTTAAAACCTTGATCTCAGATTTTTTTTTTTTTGGTAACTGAATGAATTACTTTTTCCTCTATGCTCAGCTATCTCTTTTCTCCTTTCATGTATTCTTGGGGTGCAGAAGGGACACACACAAAAATGTGCATGCAATTACATGCCAGGGACAGGGAACATAGCAGCATACATAAGATACCAGCAGGGACCAGAGTCAGGGACTGACTAATTTAGGAGAAAGCTGACTTGGATGAGCTCACTAATATAACAATACATTTCTGAAGCATTTTAATACAGGCTTTGTTAAACATGAAGCACATTTTGGCTTTTTCATCATCCCCCCACCTCTCCATCCCCACCCTCCTCAAATATGCCAAGTTACAGGCTGACAAAATATTTGTTTAAAATTATGAGCAAATGAAAAAAGGGGGTTTTATTGGAACTCCTTAACCTTCAGTTAACCATCACCAATACAAAACTATAATTCATATGCATTAAGGGAGGTTAAATGGGTTCAGAAACAGTCAGGTATTCTAGGTACAAAAGGGAGTAGTTGGCTACATTACAAATGGTACCCCATTGTGGCAAAATAGTGGAGGTTTTATCTTCAACGGTACATTTATTTTGCTGTTTAAACTTCATGCCAAACCATTAATATTCTTTTATTGTCATTTATGATAGGTTAATTTCCTCATGTTTCCTTTTCTCCTTGAAGATTCCATATAGTTTCTGCAGCCCAGGCACGAAAGTTAACTTTACTGACAGAAACATTAAAATGTTTTACTATGTGAACTCACTGAGTGTAGTACCCGCTTTACCTGATCTAGTACATGATTTATACGGTTTCCACATCCAAATGATATAAATTACATCTGTTGCATGTTAAGCCATATTCAGCCTTCAGTAAGTCTGCTTTCACAATATCTTCAGTTTTTCTAATGCATGAATAATATTTTCTGAAAATGCTAATATCGCTGTTATATTTGACTAATGTCCCCAAATATGAAATAACCACACCCAAAACCACTGTAATGAAAAAAGCATGCTACAATTTATGTTAGTTATACTGTAGCAGTACAGTATAACACTGTAGAGCACCTCCTGCCTCTCTTGTTACTCAGAATCCCACATTGTTTGTTTTGGCTTATAAATGCCTATCTTCAAACATTCAAGTCAAGCTTTAGAAATCTACATTTTACTTATAATCATGAAACAACATTTTTCAAATTGGGGGTCAGTGCAGAAACTCCAAAGGGTCCATGGGCCCCACTGATCAAGTCCTGCTGCCTCCCAGTGCCTTCTGGAGTCTGCAGCCAGGGGCTAAGGCTGGCTTACCTGCCCTAGTTTTACGCAGCTCCTGGAAGCTGACCTTAGGCACATGGGCAACCAAAGAGGTTCCATGTGCTGCCCCTGCTCAACTACCAGTTCTGCACTTGTGGGGGTCAGAGCAGCCATGGCCTCACTGGCCATCCATGCACACTGCAGGGCCCTGGTGGCTGCTTCTTGAGACCTGTGATAAATGCTGCTGGCACCCCTAACCTCTCATCCAGGGCTCCACCCCAACCTCCACATCTCTAGCCACAGCTCCCTGTCCCAGCCCATAATCCCCTCCCACACCCAAACTCCCTACTGGAGCCTGTGCCCCACACTCCTCCTACACTCCAACCCTCTGCCTCAGCCCAGTGAAAGTGAATGAGGGTGAGGCAGAGCAAGCGACAGAGGGAGCAGGGATGGAGCAAACAGAGGGCAGGCCTCAGAGAAGGGGAGAGATGGGGCAGAGTCTCAGAGAATGGGTTCCAGGAGGGTCCCTGAAAAATTGTAAATTAAAATAGGGTTCTTGTGGGTTGCTGAAGACTGAGAACTGCTGTCATAAAATCAGGGCCCTCTATAGGCTTGCACAGCTGCATAGAGAAGAACACTGCTAAATTTGGGGTAACATTACAAATGTAGTAGTACTCTTGCTGAGTATGCTTTGGGCAGCACTGGCTCCAGAGGCCCCAATGCCCTGGCCCTCTGCCTCAGTCTCCCAGCCCTCCACCTCCTGCTTCACCTCCCAGCCCTGTCGAACCTAATCTCCCGGTCCCCTACCCTCTGCTCCATTTCATGGTTCCAATCACCCAGCCTCCCAGCCCCTGCTCTGCCTCTCAGCCCTATGAGTCCCAATCCCCTAGTCTCCTGCTCCTCCTCCCAGCCCCATTGGCTGCACTGCTCCCCCTTCCACCTGCCACTGACCCACAGCTCCAGCCATCAGAGCCACTCAGTCTGACTGCTCCCTCACCAGCCTCCCTGCTTTCCTCCTGCCCCGCCCCCAGCATGCGCAATGATGTGGCTGCTCCCCACATGAGAGATGGAGGGTCCAGGTCCTAGGGCTGTGTAAGACACCAAAAACATAAGGAGGGCTCTGCATAAAACATAGGCTTTGCCAAGCTGAACCAGACCCAGATCTTGCTCCTGGCCATAGATGACACTTGATTCTACAGAGGAAGATAAAAACCTCTTTCACATTCATAATCCAGGTAGTTGACTGACTAATTCTGTGTGTGTGTGTGGGTGGAGGAATCCTTCCTGACACCTTCCCGGACAATCATGTACCCTGAAACACAAAGTTTGGATTATTCTTATTTTAACTGCATTCTTTTAAGAGAGGATATACAGGAGGCCCCCAACTTGCGACCGCCCGAGTTCCGACCCCTGCACTTACAACCATTTTTGTAAGAGCAGAAGGGGCCGAAAACCCTTGACTTATATCCTCGGCCTGCATTTACAATGGTGCATGGTGCCTATCATAAATGACGGTTCGAGTTATGATGCCTCCGAATTGTGATACTTCCCCTGGAACCAATCACGTTGCAAGTCGGGGAACTCCTATATAATTTTATCCCAGTGTAGTAGCTGTATAACAGTGAAGTTTATACGATTTTATTGTGGCTTGGGTTTGTAAATGACACAGTAAGCGATGGCAGCCTGCACTAAGAGAGCTTTGTCTCTGTGCCTCTTAGGGCACCAGGTCTGCAATGAAATCCACATGGGTGGACCCCTGTGCTAAACGCTTTGCTCTGCTGAAGCCAACATACAAACATAAGGCTGCAGCCTTGTGGCTGAGAGTACGACTATGGACTAAGGGAATTTTGCAAGCAAAAACAGTTTATTTACTGGGGAACAATGAATATTTCAGACCATAAAGTAGCTTGAAGACAGCACTTATTTTGCACACAGTATACAGGCCTTCATACAGGCTCAAGCAGACTGTGTGTGGAGGGTGGTACATATCCCATGACAGCTGCCTCTTCCAATGAAAGCATCTTCTTTGGTGACTACTTAGTTCCTCCTAACTGTTCCTAGTGCTGGTTTGCCAGCTTATAGGAATTTGATTCCCATCAAGCCTTTGGAAGGGGTGGCCTGTGGCCACTTTGCAAGTAAGTGTGGTCTGCTGGGCCTTCCTCTCTTCCATCTAGGGATGTGATGGACGAGATGATAGGCTAGTCGACTAGTCACTCCCCTCCCTCCCATGCCGCTTGATGCCTCTATCAGAAAGAGGCAGCAATGTGGGAGGAGAGGGAAGAGGAGGGGGTACCTGGCATCAGGTTCCTCGGAGAGTTTCAAAGCAGCAGTGCCATGTGGAGCCTGGGGTCAGCTGGGGACAAAACAGCTCCATAGGCTCCACGTGGATAAGCATATGCTTATCGGGTAGGTAAGTAGTGACTTGACTAATTGCTTCCCTGCCCCCGCTGCCTCTAACAGAGAGAGGCAGCAAGGGGGAGCAGGAGCCGGTGCTGGGTTTATCTGAATTCTAAGTGGGAAATCAGCACGAGCAGGGACTGAATCAGTCCCAACTCGTGCTGATCCCGACTGCTGTGCCTTTTCCTTTGAAATATATTGGAGCTGCCTGCGGCTCTTGTACATTTCAAAGGAAGAGGTGCAGCAGTCAGATCGGATAGCGAGCACAGGGATAGAGCAAGGACTCCCCTTGTTGACTAATCAAGTAGTCAGTAGAAATTCCATTGACTACCCGATTAGTTGGTTAATTGAATTTTAACATCTCTACTGGGTACCCTTTAGTTAAAGGTAAATTTCTGCTTTCTTTTTCCTTTCATCCAGCATGGCTACGTCTACACTGGCCCCTTTTCCGGAAGGGGCATGTAAATTTCACGAGTCGTCGTAGGGAAATCCGCGGGGGATTTAAATATCCCCCGCGGCATTTAAATAAAAATGTCCGCCGCTTTTTTCCGGCTTTTAAAAAAGCCGGAAAAGAGCGTCTAGACTGGCCCCGATCCTCCGGAAAAAGCGCCCTTTTCTGGAGGCTCTTATTCCTACTTCAAAGGGCGCTTTTTCCGGAGGATCGGGGCCAGTCTAGACGCTCTTTTCCGGCTTTTTTAAAAGCCGGAAAAAAGCGGCGGACATTTTTATTTAAATGCCGCGGGGGATATTTAAATCCCCCGCGGATTTCCCTACGACGACTGCTGAAATTTACATGCCCCTTCCGGAAAAGGGGCCAGTGTAGACGTAGCCCAGATGTTTAATAGATTTAAGACATCAGAGGTTTTTATTTTTGTCATAATTATTATATAAATTCATAGCAAACATATATTAAATTACAAATCCCCCAAAATAGATTAATACGGTTTTAATTGGAAAGACAAATGCTAAAAAAAGAAAAAAAGAAATTTATTACAAACCTGATTTACTATATGAATCTCATGCACTCAGTGTTGTGGCACAGAATACCAGTGGTTTTATGTAGCAGTAATGAAAACTCTATCTATGCTCTTACAAGGCACCCATCATGGTATTTGGTGCTTCCTTAGTGTTGAGTAAAAAGCTATAATAGTTTCTCTTTTTGGCTGGATTTTTTTTCTACTCAGTACTTGCAAGGGAGAACAACTGAATAGTTCAGCAGTATCCATTGGCCTAATCCTGCAGTGTCTGGAATATGCACAGCTCCCATTGGCTTCACCAGAAGTGGAGGGCTCTGAGTCTTTGGTTGGATTCAGGCTGGTGTTTGCAAAATACTCTTAGGATTTTTATCTTCATTGTATGCTCTTTATCCTTCAGTTTTAACCTTCCCCCCTCATTATCTGTAGCCACTCATTCTGATCATTTAGTTCTGCAGAGGGGCAAACAGCCTCCTCCGAGAGTGACGGTATCACCCAGCTGCTATTGCCTTCTCTTCACTGACAGTAAACAGGTCAAAGCTACAATGCACTCACACTCCAGGCTGCTCTGTAAGGACTCCAATTCTGAACTCAATTTGAGTGACTGCAACACTGAGACAGCTAAGTTTTCTAGCCCATTGTAGTTCGGTGGTTCTTTACATGCAGTTCTCACTGTACAAAGCCTTAGCTGCAGGGAATATAACCAACAGCATATAAAAGACACTTGTCTGATTGTTTAGAGAAACAGATGTAAAATGTTAGAAACAACAAGAAACTACACCTGTGGCAACTTGTTTCAGTACAGATGGGTACTAAGATATTAGAGATGAGGGCATGTGTGTTTTCTAAGGATGTGGAATTTGATCACAAAGTCTCCTTTCTGATTATGCCAAATTACCCATTGTCCTGTATTGTTTCTGCAAGACCACAATTATTATATGACTTGTTGGAAGAAATAGGAGGCATAGTTTATTCCAATGAAGGTAAAGGGTGTGAACTATAGTTTACAGACAAGCAATATTTGTCATATAGTTGCCCATGGTTCTTTCAAAGTAAACAGGAAAAAAAGTAACACTGTATTTGAATTACACTTCACAAAAAAGCCAATTCAGCAAGTAATTGAATCGTCCAAAACAAACACTTCCCCTTGAATACTAGCTGTACTAAACCCACTGATCCAATTTAGCTTTTACTACCTCAAAATACATCCGTTCCTGGGGAACAGTTTGACCATCTGACTCAGTAATGAGGTCGGAGAGCTGGGTGCCCCATAGAAATCTCTAAGTTCACTGATGTTTGCATCATCTTATCAGAGATTTGTCTTTATAGCTTTCCTGTTTTAACCCAGGTCATAAACACTGTAACCATTAACAGGTTTCACTGTTCAGAATACACAAATGTGCTCATAAATGGAAATGCAAGATGCTGATCTGTAATTTCAGGCCTATAAAATTGTGAGTATGGGGAAGTTGAGGAGGGGAGAAGGAGAGATGTTTTTATCACTTATGAAATATGGACCTTCCAATGACTCATTTTTCAGCTATGAATATCAACAAACAAACAACCTCCCCCACAAAACCCACAACCAAACCATCCTTAAAAAGAATGGGAGGGGGTCTTTTCAGAGTTCCAAGATTCCCTGCTAGAAAGCAATGCAAATTGTCCCTTCTCAGCTGGGGCATGCAAAACATGTTTAGTGTCTGTTGCACTCCCAATCTTGCTAATCTGAGATGAAATGACCAAGCTAGAGTCCTGAATACAGATCTCTGTGTGTAGCGTTCAAATTGCTGAGCTCCTCCACAGATTTAATCTTTGAGTTTTCAGGAAGGGAGGGAGAAAGGATGGTCTATATATGTGCTCACCTTAATTTGGACTTCAAATATAGCTTTGGAAGTGCCTAGGAAGTAATGAGTAAGTACATTCAGTGGGTACCAAATCCAACTTGCAATAGCTTCTTTGGGCTTCAATGTTTTGACATTCAAGAAGCAATTCGTAAATATCATGCCAAAGGGTTGTTGGAAGCATGGACCCTTTCTCTACAGCCACATAACATCAAATAAATTCAACACTGGAGAGAATATTTTCAAAAAACTGAGTCTAAATTGCCAAAGAGGCAGCTAATTGAATACCTAACAAGAAAATGGGATATAAACAATTTTCAGAGCAGTTCATAAGCCCATGGAAGTATTGTCTGGGTACAGGGTGTTTGTGCTTAATGCTTGGATGCTATGGGTCTGGCCAAAGATGGCAACCCTTGGGGAGACTTAGGTGATTGAAAGCTAGAGATGTTTGGGTGGTGCCGTAGGTGAAAGGTGTTAGACTGCATGCCTCTGGTGTCAGGTCAGTGCTAGAGAGGCTCTGAGGCTTTTTGCTCACACAGAGAAAGGCTAAAAGAACCCTGGATAAGTGAGTCAGAGGCATGTGCAAATTTGATTTGGAGTGGTGTGAGCATTAAAGGAAAATGTTAAGGTTTGAAGTGCTGTGGTGAGGGTAGGGTGTATGTGCTTATTATTTTGGTTCACAGCTTTTTGGTGGACAGTTCTGAGTTGGACTAATACTGCGTCCTCCCCATCAGGGTCCTGCAACAGGTGTTTACTGTAAGTGGGCAAGGGCACTGGCTTATGTTTGGCAAATCTGGGATGGAGGACAGAGTCTCAGACAGATCAACTTATGGGAGCATCCAACTGTATGGGTTGCCACCCCTAGAACATGGGTTTGGAAAATGGGATCCCAGTTCTTGGAGATCTGTCAGTGATGCTATTCTGGAGCCACCCCGATGCTCAGGGAACTCTATGCCACTCTCTGATTCTCTGCATTTCTGTGAGCCCTGGTTAACAATTCTGCATGCCACCTTTTGAGCTTCTTATGAACTACATTACTACAGCCTCATTGATTATGCAGCCCTACCTCTTTCATTGTCCACGCTGTGTCCTGAATAAATCAAAGGTCCAGTTGCAAAAATAACGTACAATAATGTAACTCAGGGCACTGATAAGCCATATTCACAAGGGAGCAGAATTATGGCTACCTTCTAACTTTCCAACTCCAGTAATCTTCTTTTAATGCGGGCTGTGTTTGGGTGTGTTATTCATTGCTACTCAGTTCTCTTTGCAAGTGGAACACTACAGGACTTATTGACTTCAGTGCAAAGATGTACAAGAGTTAAAGGAGGCACCGACTTGTTAGTTTTCTGAATAGCCTTCCCGTGCCACGCTGTAAAAATCAGATTGATTTCTTATGGCATCCTAATGCAATGAGCAAAGAACCAGGAAAAGGCCTCCAGAAGGGTCATACTCAGTTGTACAATGGTTTGTTCTGCAGAGCTTCCATAACATCTAATGAGCCAATATCGGGGGGGGGGGGGGGAAACCAGCACAAAAGCTAATAATTGTACTTGCAGCTCTAATGTGCTTTAGAGTAAAAACCCTGTGGTTAGCAAATCCAACTTGGAATAGTTTATTTGGCCTTAAACTCTCCATCATTTTAAGAACTGCTGCTTACATATTTCACTAAATAATTTGAGCTTTTCTGTAAACTGGCCTCTTTCCAGACCTATAATGACAAAAGTATTTTGAACTGGCTGTTTTCTGAGCATTGCTTTTTAAAATATTGTTGTATCAGCCCCTCAGCTGCTGTGAGTCAGCATAGCTTCATTGACTTGAATGGGCTCTACCCAGGGCTTAATTTAGAATGAAAGAAGTGCTGGGGCTCAAGTGTTTTTCCCTTTTGTACTTGATGTGCCAACGCCCAGCCTGGGGCTATGAACTACCAGCTAAAAGAGTGCGGGGGGGGGGGAGAGCACCAGTGCCTGATCTGAAGCCCTTCCCTGGTTTAGTCTTCTGTGCTGCCTCACCCCCTTCGCTCACCCCTATGGATAGTAAAAGGTGGGAGGGCTATGTGATGTGGCTGCATCCCTCCATTGCAGCACTCCTGCTATGAACAGTCAACCCCAGGGGTGCCAGGGCTGAGCTCTGGCAAGCCCTGATGCAAATTGGCATAGGCTTTGCTAGTTTACATCTGCTGAGGAACTGGTCCACTGATAATTCATCTCTGTACTATATGAGGTTTCAAGTGTAATGGATGCCATTAACTAGATCTAGGTTTAGCTACTTGACTAACAGCTCATGTAATTCTAATGAGCATGTTGACATGTCTCCAAACAGATTTGTTCTTAACGTGTTGTGGGGCTTGCATACTGTTGTGTAAATGGCCAGGCTAAAACTCACTTGCATACAGGAGAAGTTTCTTCAGGGAATGTTATGGTGCACACTTACATCTCACCACCAGAATTACAGGCATCTTTACTTACAACATCCCTTCTAGGCCATCTACCTCTCTGCAGTTCAGCCCTCCTGCTGTGAAGCATCTAGTTCAGATCCCTTTTAAGGTTGCAAAACCAGAAACTAATATCCAAAGTCTCTCAGCAAATCAGGCCCGCCTCTGAGCTCTATCTTCAGTCTTTTTTCTCAGCTAGTCTGAAGTATTCTCTTGAGCTCTTTGTGATGGTCCCTCTGTCCTCTTGAAGTTTCCACAGTCCCTGTGATTCCGCTCCTCACTAAACTCTCAACAGACACTTCAACCTCATAATTATGATGTCACTTGCAGTGGTTGTGGCTCTTTAACCTTTTCTAGCCCATGGCGGAGTTTTACTCCATCACAAGGTAGTAACAAAAGTAAGTTAGTAGAAGCAACTTCCATGGGAGTGGGATCTTTTTTACTCTAAATGAAGAAAAAAACTAGCCTTCTACTGTAAAACATCCAATGCAATAGTATCTAATGTTATTTTCTATAGCATTTTGTATGCCACTGGCTAGAGGCCTTTCCTGAGCTGTTTTAAAACCATGGCAGAGAGATATAATAAACACAAGCAATGTGAGAGAGATAATAAGAACTAAAGGTAAGGAAAAAAAGACTGTAGCTGTGTTTCAAACTCAGGTGGTGAGTCAGTGCAGAAGGAAAACCCAAGTGTCCCAGGCTGCAGAGAAAAAGGCTGTTGGCTGGAGAGACTAGAGCTCATGGAATTGTTTGTAACTAATGATTTATTCAAATGTATAGGTCTCCTCTTTTCTCGTAGTGACTTGTTCATGAGTCTGCCACATGCTCCCAGGTAGTTGCAGAATATTTTTGAGAAACAATTCTTGGATCAGGACTGAGGCTATGTCTACACTACAGAGATTTTTCAGAAAAACATTGGTTTTTCTGAAAAACTTCACTTACATCCACACTGCAATCGTGTTCTTTCGAAAAAAATGGAAAGAACAGAGGGGTTTTTCCAACACTGGTAAACCTCTTGCTACGAGGAAGAAGCCTTTTTCCAAAAGAGCTCTTTTGGAAAAAGGCATGTGTGGACAGGGAAGAGGGAGTTCTTCTGAAAGAAGAGGAAAGAGGAAAAAGCACAGGTGCCCTGGTGGCCACTCCATCCATAATAATCACAGCTTAAATGTGAGATAACGTCCATTCAGTGTAGACACTTTTGAAAAAGCAGATCATTTTTTGATGAACTTTGACAGTGTGGACGCTGTCTTTCAGAAGAAGTTTTTTCAGAAGATTTCTTTTGGAAAAGCTTCTTCTGAAAGAAACCTGCAGTCTAGACATAGCCTGAGTGTCTGCACAGCCTTTGAGGATTAAATTAGAAGACCTACCCTCTTCTAGTGCTTCAAAGAAGGCAGCAGTCCCTATTTTCTTCCTTTTTCCTTTTCTTCCCTCCCAGTCTCCAGAAGCTGGGTACTGAACAGCGGTAGGAGAGCCTTGGAAGGAGGCAGCAAGGCCATAATTCTGCACTTTCTACATGCCCTCTGCAGAATGGGGCCAGCACAGTGGTGGGGAGCGTTCTGTGCCAGCCTAATAGCGGAGGTAAATCTTTATGTCTACACTACATGCTTCTTGCTCATGCTTCTGAAAAAAATGGTGGCTCATTAGATATGCAAATGAGGCTCAGCGATATTGTACGCTTAGCCTCATGTGAATATTACTCGCGCAAGAAGCCGCGAGTGTAGACATAGTCTTGGAGCATCCACACCTCAAATGTGTTTTTGCGCAAGTAAATCAACAGTTAAACAAAGTTTTGGTTAGACATAGGTATCACATGGTATCACTTCTGTGACCTGATTGCAGAGCTCTTAGAATTGGGGTTCTCTGGCATGAATATTCATACTGATACATTCAAAATTCACTTCTGTGAATGCTCTGACATTTATACTTGATTGTGCAGCTTCTAGGACTGTTCCTGCTAGTCAATTCATTCACAAAAGCCCCATGCCCAAGGCTTGAGAACACAGTTGAAATAAATTAATTTTTATATTCAAGTAAATTGCACTAGAAACAAATTCAAGGGATACATTTAGCTCCTGGGGGGGGGGGGGACAAAAGGAGCAGACTGGTGGATGATTATAAGCAAAGAAAGGAACAGAGAAAGAGAGATTCCCGGAGAGAGGTCTCTTTGGAGAGTTTTAATAACAGAAAGTACAGTTTTGAACTTAATAGGGAGCCAATAGAGTTATTTGAAGCTGAAGAGAATGTTCTTGGTTTTTTTTCACACTTGCAGAAGAAACAGAAACAGAATCCTGCACATGCAGAAGAGGCCACATAAAAGCAAGCTACACTAGTCCAGGTTAAAGGAGTGAAGGATTTCAGGAGCGGTGCAGCTGAGGCTGTGGAGTATAAGCACAAAGTGCAGAGGTAGCAGCAGGCAGACCTGCCAACTGGGAAGATGTGGAAGGGGAAGGAGGAGTCCAAAGGAAATACTACGCCAAGTTAACATTCAATGGAGGGAAATCACAGGAGAGAAGAGGTGGAGAGTGAAGCAGCTCAAAATTCAAAGTAAAATTCTGTAAAAGTGGCAAGATTGGCTTGGTGTCAGGCTGGAAGCATGGAAAACCACTGAGCCTGGCCTGAAAACATATATTGTCCTGCAGTTGGAGAAAGTTTTGCAAACCAGGCTTGAGTTTTGGGTTTGTGAGCAAACCACAAACTAAGCAAACATTATTTTTGGGGAGGTTGGGTTTCAGAGCAAAAGTTTCTCCTGGCTGTGTTTGGGGTGGAGAGTGCAGAACTGAGTTCTCTTGGCTCCAAGTGCTTTCCTGGACAGGTCTCCCTTGATCCTTTTTAAACCAACCCTCTTTTTATATTAGACCCATTGGGCCTGTGCTTTCTTTCTCCATTTACGAAATATATGCATTCTGCATTGTTCTGAACCTCTGGGGGGTCTTTCAGCAGGCTACTAGCATCAGTTTGGGTACAAATTGTAAGTGTGTGCTGCATTTTGCCCAGCTTGGATTCTCTCATATTGACCAGCTAGAGCCACTGACACCTACTTTTTCTAGTCACCCTCCTTTGCATCCTGAAGAGGGATCTTTAAAGGATCTGAGGAGGCAAAGAGAGGAGAGAGAATGATGATTAGAGGCTTCTGCAGGGGGGAGTGAGGAATTAGGAATTATACTCTTTGAAAATTTGTGTGAGGCTTCTTAACGGTCCCTGACTCATTTTCCACTTGGCTGCTTTATGACTGAATTGTAAACTTAAAACGACATGGGCTCATTAATTTGGCAGCGACTGGTAAGATTTGGTCATTTAGCATACCCAGGAAACTATTGTTTAAGGCTGGGTCATGTCAAAGGTCAAGCTAAATATGGCTGAATCTCTGAAAGACTGAGTCTAGGAGTCCTAGAGCCTAAACCTCCACTCTAACCTCTGATTGTCCTTAGCAGTGTGACCAGCTTGGGATTGCTGGGGAACACTTTGCGTAAAGCGGTCAAGTTACTAGCAATATTACATCCATTTGATTTTTTTTTAAATGTCCTTATAATTATATCAGCCTCCCTTCACATCTGATACAGTGCAAAAGTGTTCACAAAGGGTGCTTCAAAGGAGAAATCATAGGAGTGTAGGGAATATCTTGAGGAACAGTTGCTAGTGTGGGATGAATCCCAGTGCAAATGCTTAACCTGTCAAGTGCTACAGAGTCAATGAAATATACATTAGTACAGTGGTTCTCACATATACTGGAGGAACACAAAGGTCATCCATGGTACATCAGCTTATCTAGATATTTGCATCTGGTGACATAAAAAGTACTAGTGAAGTCAGTACAAACTAAAATTTCATACAGATAATGACTTGTTTATACTGTTCTCTATATTATAAACTAAAATGTAAGTACAGTATTTATATTTCATTTTATTTATTTTATAATCACACGGTAAATATGAGAAAGTCACAATGTTTCAATAGCAGCATGCTGTGACACTTTTTGTATTTTGATGTCTGATTTTGTAAGCAATAAGTTTTTAAGTGAAGTGAAATTTGGGGATACACAAGACAAATCAGAATCCTAAAAGGGGGACAGTAATCTGAAAAGATTGAGTACCACTGCTTTAGTACAGTGAGTTGTTGCATTGGGTTGGTTTTGACCCAATGGATTGTTAGTCTCTGTGTTGTTTAAAAAAAAAAAGCATTGCATGATGACACTCAAATAGATCTCATGACAGGCTGAAGAAGTTATTGCTGAGCTTAATTTTCATATATTCTCATAATAAATGCAGCCTGAGTAAAATACAAATGTACATACCTCTTTCGGACATAAAAAAGAGATGAGTAATAAATGGAGTCCTACAAAAGTGAGGGGTTTCCCTCCCTCCCCCTTCCTCTCTTCTCCCTCTTTCACATCTGGCAGAGGAGATTTACTTTGTGTCTTTTGTATGATATTTCCTCCCACTTTCCCTTGTATTAACCTTGATATAAAGGATGAGAACCCAGCTCAAACCTCTGTCTGGCTCAAAGCTGCCACTCACTCAGGCAGGGGACTTGGAAGAAAGTTCTTTCCCTGGCTTGTCCATTCCGGACTAGGACATCTACATCTGAAAATAATACCCCTACTATTTATGCACGTGGTGCTGTCATGACCTCGTCTACTAGGATAGATTAACCAAATTTCTCCAATGTTTTCTTTTCTCCCCAATGGCGGCTATTGACATTGCTGTGTGATGAAGGCTTTCGAAGGAGCTAAACATGTATCAGTGCAGGAAACTTGCCATGCTTGAACTTTGGGGTAGTTTGCTATTCTGAGAGCTTTCAAATGTGATTTCTTCCTTTTTAGATGAAGTTACACAATAGCAAAAAGCACAAATAACTAGACTGGCATTTCCTCCCTTGTAAAGCAGTAAGCCTAATGAATTTCACAGAAGGCAGATCACATTTCTTGGGTGTCAAAATTTAAGATTATTTTATGAGCACTATAGAAAGGCATTGAGAAATGTAAATATTGCAGGTTTACATGGCAGTGAAAAACCGTCACTCCTATTTGTCATCATTGGTATTTTAAACTTCAAAGACAAAAATAAATTTAAAAACCCCAACCCAAAACACATTCTGTTTTTGACAAACTCCTATTCTTCTCAAACTGTTCTAACATATAAATATCTTGTTATCCTGGTTAGCCATTAAAATGAAACTCCTTTCATATCGAGGACAAGCTCATTCCTCTTTTCAGTTCTGGATCATTCTGGTTTTTTTCCCCTTTGGTTTCAATTTTTTTTTACTTTATATTTATGCTTTTTTTTAAATAATTGCCCATAGGATTGATTAATTTTAGTAAGATTCCTAGAAACTGACACAGCCCTTTTATGCCTTAAGGTGAAATTTTGTGACATTTAGCAGCAAAGAAAACTATTTCCTCTCCCATTCAAAGCTAACCATGTTTAATTGGCCTAGAAGTCTGTTGTAGTTTGAAAAAATGTTTGTGATATCCCATCTGTTTTTTCATCTAGCTAGTCAAGCGAGTCTGTGTTTATCTTCTTGTCGAGAAAATTGGTTTACATGTACAGTGATTCTTGATATGACAAAGTAGTCCCTTGAACTAATGCTCTGGATCATATAGGCTTTTTATTGTTAATAACCCTCTGTTATATATGTCAAAAGAAATGTATGTAGACTTAATGATAAATTCATAAAGGAAATTAGATCTTAAGTTTATCATAACTATTTGGAAATCAAGTTATATGTTGATAAACACACACACAACTGAGAGTGAAGAGCATTTGGAGTACTTAATGGGAACTATTTGTTAGCTTTAGCTATAGTTTTCTATTTTTAGACCTTTGGTTGAAATTTTTGTTTCTTTCAACACACAGTCTCCTAGTCCTATATGCTACTATCTGTATTTTCCCCTGCAGATCACTAAGCAATTACAGATTTTAGGGTGACAAGCAATATATTTTATAAAACAACAGGGATTTAAGATGCAGACATATACAGATGTTGTGTTTTCCATACGTTTTTGTGGTCAGATAGCAATGTTTGAAGATGTATGTGTGAGGTCATTTGAATGCACTTAGAGATGGGGGCTTCATAGGCAGAGACCATCTGGTGATCAGATGTGGGCTGCAGGTAGACCCATTTGTTTTTAACTGGAGTCACTGAGAAATGGAAATGTCAAGTACTCTAACACTGCAGAAAAATGATAATCGCTAGCCACCCAACAAAGCATCTGCATAACCAGTCTCACAAAAGTAATCCAGTCAGTGAAGTATGAAATTACAAGCATTATTGTATTTTTTCTTTCTTTTCTCTGTGTGTGTGTGCGTGCATGTATGTAGCATGCCAAGTCCTTGTTGGAGCGGTGAGAAACAGTGATCTTTGGGTGTCTGCTCATGGTGGTCCACCCAAACAAAAAGACTGGTAATTGGAGAAATTGTTCTAAAACCACTTAGCCTGGCGGGCCTGAAACGCTGTAATCAGACTACAACGTGTGTAAATCCTGATTTTTTTAGCTGTTATTTGACTCTGCTGGTAAAGGTATCTGGCTAAGTGCTCTGCTGCAGGGTTCAGTAGGGCTATGTGGGTTGGCGTAATTTGAAATACCCTTCAGCCCCCTTCCAGGTATCCAGCTCTCAGTTTTGGGTGTCAGCAAGACTGACAAGGGTATTTGGCTGATGACACTGGGCACCCACGTTGTAAGAAGAGAAGAGCTCTGGCTTAGCCCATTTCAAGGTGCCAGAGACCAGGTGGAGAGGGAGAGAGGAGGGAGATCACAATGGAAGATAGGAATAAGACATTCCCATGCCACTTGAAGATAGGGACATTCTTTCACAAACTATGGTGTGCTTCCAAATAAAATAATGGGATGTCCCTGGTCTGCATCTCAGCCTTTCTTTGAAAGGAAAAACAAAGACCCACACGCACTTGTAAAAAATACCCAGAGTGATGTGATGAGTAAGATATCGCTTATTTTGCACACATTTAGTACGAAAACAGATCATGAGGCATAACACATGTTGCGTTTGGCCTTGACAGCATGTCCTATATCTACAATTCCTACAAACTGGACTGGGAGTGCAGGACACTGGCAATTGGACATAGATTTTTACCTTGAGTCATGCTGAGAATTTGTGTCTCACTATTCAGTAACCAGGCCATGTTCAATCCCAGTTTGGAAGGGACCCAAATCTATTGTATTGGGTAATGGCAGAGACGTGGGGGTTGAGGTAATATCTTTTATTGGACCAACATTTGTTGATGAAAGACACTAGTTTTGAGCTCCACAGAGCTCTTCTTCAGAGCTTGTCTCTCTCACCAACAGATGTGGGATGGAGAAAAGATACGAGAAATAAGATGGATGAGGTAATATCCTGGTATTGATGTGGCTACCACAACACTGCATACATGTTGGTGGTACTTTGTTAAATGATTTGGTGGTTGCAGTCCATTTCCCAGTGGAATGGTAATTATGTTACAAAAGTCTCCCTCTGACTCCTTTCTTGGCAGTGTATTAGAAGGGGCTGGAGGCTGAATAAATCTCTCAGAGCTGAAACACATAAGCATGATAGTGGGAAAGAAGCCTGCACAGTCAACCCGTGACTGAACTAGGGCTAAAGCATGCCCTTTTCCCCTACTCATCCAAAGGGGCATGCCCTTTCCCTTCCCATAGACTCACAAGGGAACTGTTCTCTTAGCTGCAAGATGGGAGAAGGGCAAACTTGCTTATTCTCCTCCTCCCTCTCCTTACCTGGTTGGAAGGAGAAGCCTTTGTGAATCTCAGATCTGCTGCTTCACCCTCCATCTCTTGCTAAAATGGAGAGCAACTTCACTGAGGTGGATGCTGCACTATATCCCTCCTAGCTTCTGGAATTGTGTCTCGCCTCTCCTCTCCCTCTCTTGGGCAAGGGAGTGAGAGCTCTGCATGACTCTTCCTGTGCCCTGCTATCTTCAGCACCTTTGAGTGTTTTGGATTCCAGGATCTCCACTCTGCTAGATCATTCGATTGGCACTCAGCTCACTCCATCCTAGGCCCGGCTGAGAGAAGACAGCCCTGATCAGTATTCAGTCCCAGACCTTTTGTGGAGGAGTGATCACTCCTGTCTGCCCTTGACCTGGCACAGGTCAAGCTCCAGTTAAAAAAATATAAATAAATTAGAGAATAGACTTGGGTTCCAGGGTCAACACTTGGAGGGCAACACTGGGTCTGCTGTCTGAATCTGGGTGGGTGGGAACTGTGCCAATTGGATGAATAAACAAATACCGTGTTTCTCAGGAGTGACCATAAGGCATATTTCACTAACCCTAAATTCACTTAATACGGTAAAGGTTTTCCTACACTGACAAATCCACATCCTTTTGTTGTGCCCCATATTGTCATGTTCAATCTTCAGAAAATAATGTTAACTGGATTATCAATTAATGAAAAAGCCCTGGCTTCCTCTCTTGAAATTCAACAGATGTTCTAGTGCAGAAAGTGCAAAGCAGTTCTACCATCAAAGGATTAATCTAAAGAATTTAATTGGCTGAGAGTAATTTGTAGGAAATGCTTGAAAAAAATGTGATTATTAGGAAGAAAAATACGTGGACTACTGAATCTGTCCTATGCCTGGTTTATTAATAAGAACTCTTATCTTTTTGATAGAATAATATCTGTTTTTGGAGATGCATTTGAGTTTGGTTTTTGAGCACATCTAACAGTGTTTAAATATTATGGTTAATGTTAAGCCATTTGATTCTTCTTAAGTCATAATTAACCTGAGAGCATCATGTATACAACATTATAGCTACTGTGTTCGGAGTTTGATCAGAAATGGAAAGCCAATGATTGGAAGACTGAATACAGACATCCCATCCCTCATGTCTTCATTTTATCTAGTAATGTGACGAATTCAGCACTTATTAGACTGCTGTGCAGCTGGATTAGAGGGCTTTCTGATCTCCATTATATAAGTGTCAATCCAGAGTAATTCCAGTATTTTATCATCCTCTAATGGAGTTATTCCAGATTGACACAAGTATGATGGAAATCAGAATCTGGTTTGAATTAAAAATGTAAGCACTATGATGGTGGTGCAGTTACTAATGTCTTCCCTTAAAAGTGGGTTGTAAGTTCCTTGTCTCACCGGGTAGGGGAGCCATACAGATGAAATGAACATGTTCTCTTTGCAGGGAGTAAGACTAGATGATTGTAAAGCAGGGGTGGGCAATCATTTTTGGCCAGCGGCCACTTCAAAAATTTGAAGTGCTGTGTGCTCCTCACAGGCTTGGGGGCAGGGGAGAAAAGGGGGAGAGGAGAGGAAATTTCACACATTTCTCCTGCCCCCAGGCCAATCAGGGCTTTGGGGCAGAGGAGCGCGTGATGTTTCCTCCTGCCCTGCGAGCAGTGCGTGGCGCTTCAAAGAGCTACATGCTGCTCACAGAGCAGGATGAAGCTTTGCATGCTTCCCAGCCCTCAGGCTCCAATTGGCCTACGGGCGGGGGAGTGGCGGGGCAGGATCAACCTGCTTGGTGGGTCGGATCTGGCCCATGGAGGCCCTTTTGCCCATCCCTGTTGTAACGGCATTTGGTGTATCCAGTATGAACACAGAATTGTAAGAGTTTGAAAACATATCTGTTTTCATTTTCACTGAATTCTCTTATTGGTGTGTCTGTTATACATGGAAAGATGATTTAAACTGGTTTACTTGCTTTCAGATCTAGGATCAAAAATGGTTTTAGCCTGGTTCCAAATCTTTTCATTTCTAATGTATATCTAGGAGAAAGCATTCATGTAATTGTCATGAATTACATATTAATGAGAGTTATAGTACATGTGTAAATTCTCCATTCATGGAGATAAGAATTTTATCATTTTGGGTTAAATTCTGCCCTTTTGAGTCGCTGCATGTATATGTGTAACCCACACACCTAGTGTTGTTCACTGTTCCATGTAGTGGTACTTAGACTATGTACAGTGAGGCTACGTCTACACTGGCCCCTTTTCCGGAAGGGGCATGTAAATTTCATGAGTCGTAGTAGGGAAATGCGCGGTGGATTTAAATATCCCCCGCGGCATTTAAATAAAAATGTCCGCCGCTTTTTTCCGGCTTTTAAAAAAGCCGGAAAAGAGCGTCTACACTGGCCCCGATCCTCCGGAAAAAGCGCCCTTTTCCGGAGGATCTTATTCCTACTTTGAAGTAGGAATAAGATCCTCTGGAAAAGGGTGCTTTTTCCGGAGGATCGGGGCCAGTGTAGACGCTCTTTTCCGGCTTTTTTAAAAGCCGGAAAAAAGCGGCGGACATTTTTATTTAAATGCCGCGGGGGATATTTAAATCCCCCGCGCATTTCCCTACTACGACTCATGAAATTTACATGCCCCTTCCGGAAAAGGGGCCACTGTAGACGTAGCCTGAGAGATAAGAACAAGGGAGCTTTACAGCCTAAGCTGAGAGCCAGCTGGTTTATAGTTCAAGCTATAGAGGTTCCTACACTAAGCTCCAGAGGTCTCAGGTTCAAATCTGCCCAGTAGCAGTTATATCTGCATATCAGCATTTGTTGTTTTCTGCATGATGCAGGGCAGCATAATTTACTTTTGATGATGCCTTTGCCTTTTTTGAAGATCTGTGTTAGATTTGGCTGAGGGCAGGGTTTCTGTCTCTGCATTTGGCTATTCTTAAAGTAATGTTTTAACTCATCTTTTTGCACTTATCTGGCATGTTTGCTTGTGCAGTGTCTCTCATTATAACTCTCTAATATAGAACAAGTTTCCTGGCAGTTTCTTTGCTGTTCTTTAGCCAGGAACAATGGGCCTGATTGTGATCTCTCTGACTTCAACTTTGGGCCATTCTAATGCTGCTTCAGTTACCACTGATTTACACTAGTGTACATGAAATAAGAATAGTACCCCTGTCGTGTGTTTGCCTGTAAAGTTAATTATATGTTCTATGTGATGATGCCTTGCAGATAACTTCTTTAGTATTTGATCATCTCTCTAACTATAAATCATATCTGAAGGGCTCTGGAGTTTCAGAAAAATAAACAGCTAATTTGAAAGACTTTACGGGACTAAGTATCCTGGATCCAATTAGCAAATGGCATGTACTCAGAGGAACAGAGTTTCTAGAGTAATGCTCTTTCGGACTGGCTGTTGGAGCAAAAGGATTCGTCAGCCAATATAGTGTAATAATGCTATCTACAGGAAGATGATCAGTAATCTTGTGGCTTAAAATGTTTCTTTAAATATCCCTTGGACAATACAGAAAAATGAGACATCAGAAAAAAACATCATCTTTGATTAACTGGAAGCATATGATTCAACATGCTCCTCCCTTACATAAGTCCTTTATAGCTAATATACATCAGACCGGATGTTCAGTAATACCTGACATATAATTCTTGGAACAGTTGCTCTAGGTAGAGTCTACTCTCTCACTGTATTTTGGAACTTATCTGAGATACCACCATTTTTTCACCTCTTGACTTTCCCCATCACTCCCATTATCTGCACATTGAGGGCTGGATAGCACTTTTTCTGAAGTCCATTAGTTCTGCTGTCTGGATCGTTTAGAAGAGGTGGCTTGGGGACCGTGCAAAATGCTCCTTTCTCTCAGTATTTAGCACATGGCTGTTGCAGCACAGCTATCTATGACAGTGCAGGAAGCTTGGTACCAAGCTGGTTATGACATCTCATCCATACATGGCAGTGCATGGTGCTCCTACTAAACTGTTGGGATGGCTAGACAATGTGTTCTTAAAGATGTAGGAAATGGAGAAGGATCTTTCACAGAGTAAAGCTTCTCTCATGCAGGCTGGGTTGTTTGATGTGTTAGGCATACAACAAGGTGGGGATGACTTGGTGAGAACATGCTTGTTTTTCAGGAGCTGTCTCTTCATGTAAAGAATAAAAGGCATATTTTCTCTATAAAACAACTACAGTTAATAGATCAATGGTCAGGGCACTAGCTTGGGACTTGTCCAAAGACTGGATTTGTCATTGCTCTGCCACAGCCTTCCTGTGTGAGGATGGCAATTCACTTAGCAGCTCTGGGTGTCAGTTCCTCCTTTGTAATATGGTGACACATTTCCTAACGACACTGATGTATTGCTAGGCTACATGAATTAAAGACTGTAAAGAGCTCAGATACTCTCATGAGAAGTTCAACAGAAGTATGTAAGGTAGATAGCTCAGAATGATCCAAACACCTTTCGGAACCCCACAGATTCAATATGTCAGTGATGCCACAGATTGGAAGATAAAAATATTTGCTAAAGTGAGCACTTGTCAAGATTAGGGAAATTTGTACTGTTGTAACTGCTTTGCTGGCCCATATCACAGGAGGGCCAGGGGGTGTAGACTGATCTAATTAGCTCAACGCGAATGTCACTAATCAAGGCCAACTCAAACATCATAATCTGATTGAAACTCTTAAAAAGAGGAAACTATAGAGTTAGATCTGCTACACCAGTTTTAGATCACTTAAGACTCTCCCCCTTCATGGGATTTCAGAATCCAGGCACTAGCCTGAGCCTGAAAGTCTACACTGCTGACTTTAGCTCTATATTATGAACCCTGCAAGCTCAAGTCAATGCCTCTGAGACTCACTGCCACAAGTCTTTTTTGTTTTTTTGCCATGTAAACATATCTTTAGTGCCTAATTATTGTAGTACCTCCCACTATTCTAACACTCCTGCCATATCTGTGACTTTATAGGTGAGTAAAAGGTTCGAATTTTGCTTACATTGGTACAAATCAGAATTGAAGTCACAGGAATTACACACAGTAACAGCAAACTAGTGTGAAGCCGAATCAGGCCACAAGTTTCAGCCCTAACTCAGAATTTCCAGATCCTGGCTTTCTGAGAGTCCAGCTCCTTAATGTTATTTTACTGTAGTAGAGTATATTGCTGACTATTCAGATTTGGAATAGATTGCAGTAAAAACTAATTTTTTCTTTACACATTCTAATCAGTGTCCAATAGACTTCTGTATATAAAACACATCACAGGCCTAACTTGTCAGCATGTGCACATTCGTTTAACTAAATTAATGTCATAATGAAGTGTTCAAAGAGCTGATCTGTGAATGAAGTAGGGAAGGAACTTCTTAAGGTTGCTATTTTGAAGTTTGAATTTAAACATCACATTCAGAGAAACATCTAATGGCAATTTATTTTAACAAGCTTTTGCTTGATGATTTATGTACAATTTCATCAACCAAACACTTCCCTTGACAGAGTATGTTTTGGCTCGCTGTTGTGCCTGACTCACTTTGACAACATTGTAGAGCTATTTATAGTAAATGCATCTTTTGGAAAATTAGCCAAGCATTGTTCTGATGCTATGACTCTGTAGGTGATAAGATGAAAATATTAGTTACAGTTCATTGAATATTGCCCTAGACTTGTTCAGAATGACTGGTTGGCATGATCCCTGTGAAGGTGTTTCTGCTTTTTTATTCACATCACTGGAAAGGACTTGAAATCAAATTTTGAATGTTGTGTATGTGAGGAATTACATACAGCAACAAAATTTGGGGCCCAATCCTGCAAGTCCTTGCTTGCTTAGTCCTTCAGTGGAACCATTTGCATGAGGACTATTGGAATGAATCAACAAGGCACTTCAGCAGATGCTTAACTTTAAGCATGGGCATTGACTTCAATGGGACTACTCACACACTCAAAGTCAAGCATGTGCCTGAGTGATTTGTTGGATCAGGTCCTTGGCTTGTAACTTTACAAGTAATGTAACTAGTTCCAGACCACTTTTTCCACTATATAATTCCTACATAAAGTTTCCATAACACATAAAAATATGTTATTTGTTGTGCGCCAATGGTGTAGTTGGAACAGCCCAAATATATACCCAAAGAGGCATCCATTATACAAATCCAATAACAGTATTCTACATTAATGATTCAATACACTGTGGGAACAGTAAGGCATATTGTTTGGGGAACATTACCAGAGCATGCTGTGGTCCTCTTTTAAGAGGGATCAAAGATCTGAAAATTGGGGATCAACTTTTTCTGTGTGGTACTCTAACATTATAGATGAAGCAGAGTTTTATTTCAGATTAGGATTTATAGCTCATTGTTCCAGGGTTGCTTCCCATACAAATAATCCAATAATTGAGTTCAATTAGAAGAAAAAAGTATTTCTATGCCTTCATCCTATTTAGCCCATATGTATACAATAAATACAACTCTTGTGGATAGGGAGTGGCTGTGTGCTGGCAGAAGCTCCCAGAGGCAGCATGCTTGCAGCAGGCTTAGTGCCTCTGGGAGAGTTCAGAGAAGTGCACAAATAGCAGCAGCAGCATCTTCCCTCTTCCAATTGCAGCATGTGTTTCCTGACATCCTCCCACACCAGTTCAACTCTTCTCGCTGATGTGGCTGGGAGATTTAGGCCAGGCCTTGTTACTCCAGGCCTGTGGAGGAGCTGGGAATAAAATCCAGGTCATTTGACTCTAAGGGCAAGTTTACACTATGGGAGTAAGTCAATCTGAGCAACGCAATTTGAGTTACTATAACTCAAATTGATGTCGCTTAGATCTACTTACTGCAGGGTCCACACCATGCTGGGTTTACAGACAAAACTTCCCATCAACTTCCCTTACTCATCTCTTTCTGGTGGAGTACTGCAGTCAACGGGAGAGTGCTCGATGGTCAAATTACCAGGCCTTTGATGTTCCCTGTAAACTGTGTGCATCTGCGGTTGCTGAAGAACAATTCAAACAGTGCCCCCCTGATTAGTAGAGTGCCCATAGCTAGGTTTTGTGTTTCTGTTGCTGGTGCACATTTGCACATGCCTCAGTGCACATAAAAATGTATTCAACACACGGATGGCAAAATCCACGTATGGATGGAAAAGATTAGAGGGAACATTAGTCTTCACTAGATCTACTAAATTGATCTATCCCATGGATCAATCACCACAGCATCAATCCAACCCATAATGGAGACATACTCTCAGACCCCTCGGCCTAGCATCTTTCCCCCAGACTATACTGTTTCTCAAAAAGGGTACGTCTACACTACAGCGCTAGTTCGAACTAACTTAGTTCGAATTAGTTAATTCGAACTAAGCTAATTCGAACTAACGCGTCTAGAACTAAAAACTAGTTCGAATTAGCGTTTTGCTAATTCGAACTAGCAAGTCCACATTGAGTGGACTCTGAACAGGGCTTAAGGATGGCCGGAAGCAGTGCCGGCAGGGCATCAGAGGAGGACTTAGAGCGTGGAGATGCTGTCTCAGGCTAGCCGAGGGCTGCGCTTAAAGGGTCCCGACCCCCACCCTGGACACACAGTTCTAAGGGGTGCCCCGCTTGCAAAGAAGTTCTGGCTTGGAGTGCCCGGAGTACCCACACTGGGCACATCACACCACTCGGACATCAGCCCAGCTGCACTTGCCGCAGGCTGCCATCTGGGGAGAGGGGGCAATCGGGGGGCTGCAGGAGAGCTTCCACCCCCAGAAGCCCGCAGAGCCAGCCCAGTCGTCCCCATCGGGGACTCGTACCCCATTCCTCCCTCACCTCCTTCCACTTACCCTTCCCTAGCCCCCCTTCTTATTGATGTACAAAATAAAGATAACGTTTCTTCCAACATTGACTCTGTCTTTATTGAAAAAAACTGGGGGAGACTGGGAAAAGGAGGTGGGAGAGGGGAAGAGAAAGGCTGGGAGAAGGGAGGGCAACTAACATGATCAGGGGTTGGGAACAGGTCCCAGATGAAGAAAGGCTACAGAGACTGGGACTGTTCAGCTTAGAAAAGAGGAGACGGAGGGAGGACAGGATAGAGGTCTCTAAAAGCAGGGGTTGGGTGGAGAGGGTGCATTCAGAAAAGTTCTTCATGAGTTCCCATAAAGAAGGACTAGAGGACACCAAAGGAAAGGAATGGGTAGCAGGCTTCAAACTAGTAAGAGAAAGTTGTTGTTCACAAAGCAAATAGTTAACCTGCGGAACTCCTTGCTGCAGGAGGCTGTGAAGGCTACAACTACAACAGAGTTTAAAGGGAAGTGAGATCAAGTCATGGAGGTTGGGTCCATGGAGTGCTATTAGCCAGGGGGTAGGAGTGGTGTCCCTGCCCAAAGTTTGTGGAAGGCTGGAGAGGGATGGCACGAGACAAATGGCTTGGGCACTGTCTTCGGTCCATCCCCTCCAGGGTCCCTAGGGTTGGCCGCTGTCGGCAGACAGGCTACTGGGCTAGATGGACCTTTGGTCTGACCCAGGACGGCCATTGTAAGCTCAGGGCTCAGGGTCGGGGGTCTCAGTGGACCCCCTTGATTTTCATGCACACCTGCTCCTGGGTGGCCAGGCTGGCAGCTCTCCTGCCCTAGCCGGCCACTTTCCTGTGCCTAGTGCGGAGATCGTGGACGAGGTCCACGATGTCCGCACTAGCCCAGGAAGGTGCCCGCCTCTTGCGGTCCAGGGCAAGCTCCCGGGAGCCGCCAGCCTGGTCCCGGCAAGAGGGGGTGGGCTGGGGGGCATCGGGTGGGTGGCTCTGTGCCGTGCCAGGTGCAGGGTCTGCTATCTGGGTGCTGGCAGGCTTGCACCTGGCACGGGCACCGTAGCCAGCCCGTGCCCCTTTAAGGGGTCCGGGGCCGGGAGCGGGGCATAGAGTTTCCCTGGTGTTGGCCAGAGTGGCCACCAGGGAAACCTGGGGAGGGCTAGCCTCCCACTAGTTCGAACTAAAGGGCTAAACAGCCCTTAGTTCGAACTAGCTAGTTCGAACTAGGCGTTAGTCCTCGTAAAATGAGGTTTACCTAGTTCGAACTAAGCGCTCCGCTAGTTCGATTCAAATTCGAACTAGCGGAGCGCTAGTGTAGCGCCTAGGAAAGTTAGTTCGAACTAACAGATGTTAGTTCGAACTAACTTTGTAGTGTAGACATACCCAAACTCTGCTTACAGTGAAGAGGAATGAAATTCTCAAATTGTTTCAGTGCATTGCAATATGTGAACTGTAATTCCAGGTAGTAAAATTGCTTAGTGACATTGTTGCATATACAACGGTGACAGGGTGGTCAATACCCTGAGCCCAGAATGATCCATAGATAAGTCCTCCAGGAGGCTAGAGAGGCTCTGGAGGAACTGACTAATCAGAGGCCAGGGAGGCCTATAAAAGGAACTGCAAAGCTCAGCAGAAGTCAGTGTGGAGGAGAGCTCAAGGTGAGGAGACTGTAAGTCTGTCTGAGGAAGTTTTCTTCAGGAGGGGAAGCCCTGGAAGTGCCATTCACTCCAAGTGGGGAAAGAAACTAAGGGAAAACTGACAGACTTGGAGATGCCAGCAGAGGGCATCAGGATGGGCCCCTGTTAGGTGTGTACTCTGGAAGGGGTTTGTGATTTCATACAAGGCTGTGTGACTCGGCCAGAGAGATGAGTAGCCAAAAAGGCTTTTAAAGAGGCAGTAAAGGCAAATGCACGTAGACTCGCTGGAGGTGAGTGCCACACTGTTACAGCAACACTGATGAAATCTCCTCTGTATACTGTCCTTCTGTGAAAGCAAATGTTGATGTCTTTATGAATCTGTAAAAATACATCTCTATGGCTGTGTCTAGACTTCATGCCTCTGTCGGCAGAGGCATGTAGATTAGACAGATCAGCAAAGGCAAATGAAGCCACGATTTAAATGATCGCGGCTTCATTTACATTTACATGGCTGCCGCGCTGAGCCGACAAACAGCTGATCAGCTGTTTGTCGGCTCGCTGCTAGTCTGGACGTTCCCCCTGTCGACATCAAAGCCCTTTGTCGGCAGCCCCATTATTCCTTGTGGAATGAGGTTTACCGGGGCTGCCAACAAAGGGCTTTGATGTCGACAGGGGGAACGTCCTGACTAGCAGCGAGCCGACAAACAGCTGATCAGCTGTTTGTCGGCTCAGCGCGGCAGCCATGTAAATGTAAATGAAGCCGCGATCATTTAAATCGCGGCTTCATTTACCTTTGCTGAACAAACAAAGCTACATGCCTCTGCCGACAGAGGCATGTAGTTTAGACGTACCCTAAAGGTACCAAGTTTAGAGGGCATATCCTACTGATATTTCTTTACAATAGTGATCAATGATTATAATGAACACATACATTTCAGATGTGAATGTTTTCCAGTATTAGACACAATATTGTGAAAAAAACATTCTATCAGACAAAACAGAGTGTGAAAAAGCTGACTTATTTTGCTGCTTTGATCCTATTTTCTGGAAAATGCAGCAAACTAAATTCTTCTCTGTTCCACCACAAAAGTCAACTAGATTGCACTGATGTAACTGAGAACAGAATCTGACATCTCTTGCCACTAGTAATAATTAAATAAAATCAGGAATGAAATCTGGGTAAAATAAAATTTCTCTTAAATGTGCCAAATATGCTAGGACCAGATGCCTGCTGCATATATATAATCACTTCAATAAAATATCATAAAGGCCTAAATTAAAATCAGGCTCACTCCTACAGTGCCTAATGTTAGTTGCTTGGATTTTTATTACTGCAAAATGGCACAAGACCAACACAGTCCTAATAAAAAATATAGTGCATGCTGCTACAAAGAGTTGAACATCCTCAGCTCCCCTTGACTTTAATAACACATGAAGATGCTTCACAGTCTTTTGCAGGACTGCGTCCATGGCCAGCAAGAACTAGGAGCAGTCATTACTTGGCGTAAATTATCTAATTCAGGATAGATATATTTGTTAGTTACTTGACAACTTGGTTCCATGTTGTCAATGGGCCTTTCCTACGCTTAATGAAAACATGTTTATGAATATGAATATGTGTAACTAGGTATGCATAATGCAAAATAATTCTTGTAAGGTATCATTGGAAACCTTGTAATCCACTGAATGTGTATATTCTATTGGTATCCAAGTAATATTTCTGAATCTGAAATTAGGAATATTGACTGTAAATTGATTATCATTGTGTTCATATTGGGAAAAGCCTATTACCAGCCCATCAGGAACAACAATGAAGAAAGGAGACACAAAGCTAACAGCCCACTAGCAAGAGAAAACTGAGTCAGGAAGAACTGTCTTCCTGTAGACCTGCTAAACGGTTAGGTTATGTCTACACTACGCTGTAGTTCAAAATAAGATACGCAATTTGAGCTATGTAAATTGCATATCTTATTTCAAAATAGCTTATTTTGTAATTTGGCACTGTATATATACCACCACATTTTGAAATAATCCGCTATTCTGAAACTTTCCTTAATCCTCATGGAATGAGGTTTACAGGGACGTCGGAATAGTAAACCCGAAATAACGGGCTTGCTATTAAGACACAAGATAGCTATTTCAGGATACTCCAGTAACCGAAATGGCATTGCAGTGTAGACGTAGTCTTACTGACTCATGGACTCTAGGGTGCTACAAAGAGCTGACCATGCCACCTGATGCTGGAATCCATGTTTGTTCTTGTATTTTTCCTCTGAAGTTGAGAAAAAAATTAAACTGAACACAAAGCTTTCCCACCTTGGGCAAAATCTATGTAAAGCTGGGAAACTAAACAATAGGGACAACTGTCAGACATCAGGACACCCCTTACCACCCAAGATGACTGCTGGAAACATCTAAGACTGAACAGGGGGAAGATTCCAGATAAGGCTGCAAGACTTTCAAGCATATAAGAAAAGATTATTAGAACTACAGTTAGGGTAAGATATTGCATGTAACAAGTTTCTTAGTGTATAGGGCTTAGCTAGCTTGTTTTGTTTTATTTTGTTTAGTAACCTAGGGTATGTCTACACTATCACCCTAGTTTGAACTAGGGTGGTTAATGTAGGCAACCGAAGTTGCAAGTGAAGCCCAGGATTTAAATATCCTGGGCTTCATTTGCATCTTGACGGGCGCCGCCATTTTTAAAGCCCCAGTAGTTCGGACTCCGTGCCCGCGGCTACAAGCGACATGGAGTAGGTAGTTCAGATTAGGCTCTCTAATCCGAACTACCGTTACTCCTCGTGGAAGGTTAGATATTAACCTTTTCACCTAAGAAGTTGATTAGTTAGTTCATATCCTGGTGCATAGCCACTTTTCTTGTATTATGCTGGTAACATCTACTGAGAGCTGCAACTAATTGTTTCATGGACAATAGGGATGGGAAGTGTTGTACCCAGAGCTGAGTTGATTTCAGAGTCTGTTATTCTGCTGTGGGCTGTGACTCCAACTCTGTGTTAGGGCTAGAGACCAGAGGGCCTGGCTCAGTGGAACAGGGTAGTGATGGTCAGTTATCCCTCTAAGCTGAGCGCTTAGATGGCCGCCTGGGAGAGATTCAAACGCCACCCAGCTGATTAGCAGAACACCCACAGCGGGCAGCAGCTGGCAGCATGTGTTTGTAATAATGGTGCACATCTGCCCATGCCTTGGTGCACATAACAAAATGTATTCTGCACATGGATGGAAAAATTAGAAGGAACACTGGTGGTGGTGCACCTCAGAGGGCAGTGTTGTGCCTTTGGTCTGGTATAATAAAATCTATTCCATTAATACCTTTGTTCCCGCTATAGGTAATTTTCTAGGATCATAGAAAGATTATTGGTTAGTAGAATCATGGTCCCCATCAAAGTCTAACTTTGTGCACTTTGAAATTACCACTTTTTTATTTTGAGCTGTACTTGTAGTTTACTCAGTTAGTATAATTTCTTGAACAGACATTTATGACACTCACAGACTGGGTGCCAGCTCACACCAAGATCCTCATCTATGGGCAGTGGTTATCATAGGCTGGAGTAGGCTGTGCCTCCCCAAACAGCTAGGTGTGGGTCCGGGTCCACCCATGTGCTGCCCCCAAACTCCCACTTTCCAGTTCCCCTGTTCGTGTGCCTTGGTTCCAACTAGGGCTTGGGCTTGGACTGACACTGTTGCTGGGACCATGCCATATGCCTGGTACTCCAGGGCTAGGGCCACACTATCCTCTCTCCTACTCTGGGGTTTGCCTCCTTGTGCTCCAGGGTTGGGGCCATGCCGCCTGCCCGCCCAGTACTCCAGGGCTTAGGGCGCTAGCCTGAGGTGGGAAAGGGACTGGTGGCCATAGATGAGCTCTAGGCTTCAGTGGGGTTGGGGACTAGACTCCATGAGACAGTGGTTCATGCACTGCCCGTGTCCCCGTCCCTCAGTGGAACACTGACAAATACAGAGCTGGAACCATTCTGGCTCATCTGTGGGTTGGTATTGTTAAAGTAGGTATTATAAATATGTGCTTGGTGTTTAGACTTTATTGAATGTTTATAAGTTCCTTCATGCATTAATCTCGCTTATAACATCAGTATCTCATATTTTATAAGCCTCCGTGACTGAGTAAATCACCAGACAGGAGAGAGAGATGAAATAATATATAAAGGCAGATCTCCAACAAAACATATTACATCCTGGCCAGCAAGGAAGGCCGACCAACACCAGATGAACTACTGTGGAACCTTAAAGAGAACAAAAGGCTTTGCTGATTGTTCACTCCCCTCAATCCCTCTGTCATGCCCCCCATGCTTTATGAAAATTGGCTTATGAACATGAATACACTTTACATAAAATAATTAATGTAACATACCAATTTTAATGTTACAATTTGTTGAATGTGTATATCCTATTTTTATACATGTGTCATTATTGTATGTGAAGTGAGAAATATGAAGTGTGGATCTTTTTATGGTTCTAAATGTGCTAATGAGGACCATTACTGATGCTTTGGCAACTTAATGGCTTAGTGGTCAAATTAATGACCTGTGAATAGTCTTGTTTGTCCTGTAAACCCAAACTATGGTTAGTCCTAGAAAGATATGTGGCCAGGCCATCTGATGCTAAAACCCACTTTTGATCTGGTACTTTTCCAGTCAATGAGAGAAAAGTTTGAACTGAGCATAAAGAATTCCAACCTAGAGCAAAAGGATTATAAGAGGGAGGAAAACAAACAATAGGTGCAGTTACCAGATAACCCCTCCTCTTACCACTTAAGATGTCTGCTGGAAACATCTAAGACTGAACAGGGGGAAAGATTGGGTCCAAGCTAGGAGGCTGCTTAGCTTGTTAAAGAGATGTTTCGTTCAACTAGTTAGGGTAAGAATGCGTATATAACAAATTTCTTATTATATTAGAATTAGCTGGGTTTTTTATTTTAATTTAATAACTTAGGTTGACCTGATTGTTTTCATTTACAACCACTTAAAATCTACTTTGTTACTTAATAAAAACACTTCTGTTTATTGTAAAGCCCAGTGTAAATAATTGTTACCTGAAGAGCAAACACTGCATCTCTCTCTGACAGATTTATTTGGGGTTTTGGTCCCTTTTGAGAGTTGGTTTCCAAGGTGCTGAGCCCTTCCAGAGCTGAACTGGTTTTGTGTCTGTGTTGCTCTTCAGTGTGGCAGTATTGCAAACTCTTTGCTGCGCCTCGGGGAGACCAGAGCTTCTGGCCCAGCTGGAAGACAGTGCCAAAGAGCAGGACGGCGGGTATCAGTAGCTTGATCAGCACCCCGAGGGACAACCCCAAAGGGATTTTTGTGAGAGTGAATACTAATAGTACTGTCACAAAGAGGAAACTTATAGTACTTTCTACATGATAATGAACTTTGTTTGTCTACAGCTGTCTGTCTTGTCTTTTAGACTGTATGCTTGGTGGTGCAGGGCCAGTGTTCTATAAGATTCTATGAGGTTCTGTGCTTAGCACAATGGGGCCTGACCCTGGAATGGGGCTTGTAGGTGCTACCAGAATACTACTAATTAATAACAAACAGTTTCAGTTCCAATCTATTGCTGGAGTTGGCCTTTATACTCTAAACTACTCACAGCCAGCAGGTTTACACATGGGATGAACATGCTGAAGAGAAAAGAGGTGAAGATTTGAGGAAAATATAAAGAATTTGGAAGGGTAGAATTTGGACCTATATGCAGAACTTAATAGAGTTGCTCTCTCTTTTTCAATTACATTGTGTACTAGGTGTGTGCTAGTGTATTTTAGGGCAATAAACTTGTCACACTGAATAATGGGGTAAAATAGCACAGTTGCACACAGAGCCAAAACCAAACCTCAGAGCATTTTAATTCACTAACTCAACAAATCACGTTTTAGGAAATAAAGAAGATGGAAAAATTAGAAAATTGAATGGAGCCTCACTTAAGTAGAAGCTACATGAATCTGAATGAATCCAAATATTATTTATGGGAGGAAAATATTCATGTTCATTGCCAGCTATTAAATCTTGTTTATCCTTTTTTAAACTAACCAGAAACACATTTTGCTTTTTAACGGTTTCAGTGCTGTGGTTATATCATAATTCTGTTCCTGCTTTTATATTTGTAAAAAGAAAATAAATAATTCGGGCCCTGACCCTGCAGCTGGATATCCTGGTGGGAATTCTGCCTATGAACCCGCGTCAGGAAAGCATCCCAATTCAGTCCGGGCACTGAAGCACATTCCTTAGTTTAAATAAAGATTTAAATCTACTGAAGTCAATGACATTTGAGCATATGCTGAAGTGCTGTGTTGAATCAGGGCACAGCGGAATGCCCAGTCAGTCCCTCTCTAGTTAAAGGCTCATAAGCTCACTTCTGTAAACTCATCTGACCAACCCTAGCAAGTTCAGTGGCCCTACTCAGGGAATAAAGATGATAGATTCCAAAGCCAGAAGGGTGCATTATGCTAATATATTCTGATAACATAGGCCAAAGAACCCCTCCAAAATAACTCCTGAGTATCTCTTTTGTGTAATTGATGGTAAATCCACCATGGCCCTTAGTATGTTGTTCCAGTGACTCTCATTGTCAAAAATGTATACCTTATTTCCAGTCTGAACTTCCAGCCATAATAATTTCTTTGTTAGATTGAAGAGGCCATTATTTGTTCTCCAGATACTGTAGATACTTATAGACTATAATCAAATCACCCTTTAGCCTTCTCTTTGTTAAGCTAAGTACATTGAACTTCTTGAATCTCCCACTGCAAGGCATATTTTCTAAACCCTTTATCATTCTCCTGGCTCTTCTCTGAATCCTCTCCAATGTGTGCTCGTGTGAGTAATTTTCCAATTTTAATTTCTTTGTTATATTCTATAGAGAAATTGTATAATGAGATAGACTGCATCCAATGAAATCAAATACAAGTGCCACATTCATCACACCTGCAAAATTCCTAGAGGATAATGATGCTATAAAATCAACCACAATGTATCAACAGAATCACTGCACAAATTAGCAGTACTTTCAGTTGATTTCTTCTTTCTGCTCCGAACCAAGCAAAAGCTTTATTATCTGTATTCCGATAAAGCTGTGTTAGCTTCATCCTCTTTATAACAAGTTGATGAAAGCATTACTTTTCTTCCAAAAAATTAGGCTCAGCAGGTTATCACCCTTCAGTCCTAAGCATCAGTAGATGCATGTGTAGCTTCTGCTAGAAGCAGACATAAAGTGTAAACAACTGTAGACAGCATTACAGTTAAGAACTGAATGTATCTTCATTCTTTTGGATGGCTACATTTGTGTCCTTATATCTATGGAACCCTATGGAGCCTTGACAGGCAGGACATCCTGGGTCACTTTGTCAGAAGTTATTTTGGTTGGTATAACTATCTTTAGCCTGGGGGGGGGAGGGGGGGAAGAACCCATCATCGGCTACCATAAAAGAGGAGTTTTATTTGGGAAAGCAATTGTTCAAACAGGGAGGGGTAAAATTAATATATTTTTAAATGAATAGCTAATCAAGTAGTCTGCAGATAAATCTGTTACCTGTGCAGTCTCTGTTCTGTTCAGTGCCAGCAGTAGATTACAACCATTTGATATAAGATAGAAATGGATAGAACCCACGTCTCCAAAGTTAGTTAACAATGCAGATGACTTGAGAGCAAATACATCTCATAGTGATGTGGCTAGAAGGTGAGAAGGTGGCATAATGCTCACTTGTATTTCCATGGTTTTGGGACTGCTTTCTACAAGGCCAGTCTCCAGGTGTAGCTAGAGCAACCTGAGGAAGCCTCTAATACATACAGGGCTTCCCCACTATAAGTCGCACCTGTATACATCAGCGCCACACTAATCTTGTTGACGCTTGTAGGAACTGATGTGTTAGAAGTCCTCCCGTTCTCCACTCTTACATCACACAAAATTTTTTTTGCACAAATGGAAGTCAGCCATGGGAAAAAAATTCCTCACTTTACGTCGTTTCACTATACATCCACATTTTTTGGAACATATCTAGGACACCCTGTACCAGATGGTAAGGTTTGGAAGGGCTGAAACACCAGGCAGGAATCAGAATGCATGGTTGCCCTTTGATGCACATTCCTCCAACTAAAGGACATACCTAGGTAGTTAAAAAGACAAGTGGTGTAGCAGCCTCTCCATTGTGTCTGTATGACAGGAGGATCTGCTGCTTGCACCATTAAAAAGCACCTTTCTGGGGAACTCTGGTTTCCTTGCTTTGTGACATAGTTCCCCAGTGAAAGGACTACATTCCGCATATTTGCAAAGCACACAGACCTTTCATAACACAACAAGGACACTTCCTCGTGTTCCCTGTGTGTTTTCTCATCAGTTCTCTACTTTAGCCTTTGATTAGCTTTATGTATGTTCTAAACTCAAGATGAGGCTTCAGTCTGAGGACTCCTTGCAGAGAGAAGGGAAACCATTATCAATAGAAAAGGAGCTGAATCTCTTCAATCCCCCACTCTAAGAAATCAGTTTTCAAAGGGGCCCCTGAAGAAATCCCATTTGCATGAAGGCCTTGAAACTCCCTTCACTGATTAAGGGAACTGTCTGAAGTTGCTGACAGTGCGGGAGGGAAAACTGAATGCCCTTGAAAAAACAAAATAAAATACATCTCTTTGAATAAATTTCCCATTGGGTAATGAGATCACTGAAAATGTGATTGCTATATTTTAATGTTCAGATCCTCTGCCATGCAAGAGTACATTTGATTGTGAATGTAACATAGGCTTTACTTGATTATAAGTATGCAACAGAGTTCAAAGCGCTAACTCATTTTCTGAGTATAGATTCTATCCGCTGTCTGAATGAACAAATCAGGAATTGCGCAGCAGTTCATGAATTCTAGCTTTGTAAGACTGTGTTCATCCTAGGGATGTAATAGTGTGGTCAATTAACCAATTAACAGATAAGCAAAAGTTTATAGGTTAATGCTATAGGCTACACACATTCCCTCCCACCCCTCTTGCCACTACATTTTTTAGCAGGCTGGCCAGCAGCCCAGTTCAGTCCTGGCTTGCAACGGGTCCGGGACCTATACCTACCAAGGCTCCGCATTTTAAGTATATTAGGAGCCGGGCAGGTAAGCAATCCAGCTCAGTTCCAGCTCACATCGGGTCCAGGAGCTCAGAGCCCCCCTACACAGGGGCTACTGCCACTCTGCACAACTGCCTCTTTATTAGAGACAGCAGTACAGGACAACAGGCATCTGTCTCATGAGGGGAGCTGGTACAGAAGCAGCAGTGCAGAGTGGCAGGGGGCTCCTCAGGAGTGAGGTCAGAGTAAGGATGTAATAGTGTAGTCGATTAACCAATAACCAAAAGCTTATAGGTTAATGCTATAGACTACACACATTCCCTCACCCCAGTACATTTTTTAGTCAGCTGACCAGCAGCCCAGCTCAGTCCTGGCTTGCAACGGGTCCGGAACCTACCCCCGCTGTGGCTCTGCATTTAAAGTGTATTAGGAGCCAGGTGGGCAGGCAGCCCATCTCAGTTCTGGCTTGTGCTGGGTCTGGGTGTTCAGACCCCTCCCCCCTGGACAGCGGCTGCTGGGGGACTATAGAATAGTCGACGAACTGATAAGAATTCATGAGATTAACAGATTATTCAATTAACTGCTATTTAACATCCCAAGGCCAGCCCCGCCCCTGGGGACTACTGAATAGTTGACTGACTGATAAGAATTAGTGAGGCTACTTGACAATTCAATTAAGTGATATTAAACATCCCTAGTTCATCTTACTGAGCCACTTGAGAAACATGTCATGGGAATTTGAATACAAAGCAAAAAATTAAAAAGACATGGAGACCTGCTGATTCCCAACCCTGTGGAAGGCAATTACTGTAATCATATTTTATCATCTTGTATTCCTGCTGAAGTAGAATGATACCATTATGCTAAAGATCTAAGCTACTAAGAAAAAAGATTTAAACTAAGCCCTACAAAGAGATGTGTGCAGAGCTGATGGTTACTGTTTAGAAATTATCAGTACTTCCTCCAGGATTCTTTTGCAAAGTGGACTTTCTCAGTTTGCAGTTTACACTTCTCTTTATCGATGGAAGGGCAGAGGTGCTCAAAAGGGAAACCTTCTTGCTTGTATGAATTCAGGGTACAGCACTAAATAATTCCACAGAAACAAATAATAAATATTTTACATTTATATACAAACTTCATCTCAAAATTGTTTCATATTACATGGACCCCAGTTCTGAAAACCTTTATTGTTGGGAACAATCTTTATACAAGTGTCACTTTTGACTACAATAGGAACAAATCTTTAGTTACTTGCACAAGTCAGTTTTGCAGCTCCAGTCCTATGTATACAAGAATCGCTCAAATTATTATTGAAAATCAGCCAGCTGGGAGGTAGAATGAGGTAGAATGTGTTTTTAAAAACAAAACACAAAGGCTAAACAACAGTGTAGGACAGGAAATAAGCAAACATACAATTTATTTATTTTGTAGATACAAAATTTTAAATGGTATGAAGAAATTTATTTAGGCAGGATATAATTACTTTTACAGGAGTATCATGAGCTAACTTGAGTTAACACTCTAATCTTTTGACTAACTGTGCCAAAGACTTTTAATGATCACAGTTAGCATTTCACTTTAATAGTTCTTTTGAGTAACAAAATCACGGAATTAGTGCAGTGTCTAGGGATGTAAGTGACTAATCGACAAGTCAACTATCTGATAAACAAAAGCCAGCTTAAAAGCTGGTCCCTCCCAGCTCCAGCTCCATGGGAGGGGTCAGGAGCACAGCAGCAGTGTTCCATCTTTTAAATGTACAAGAGTCCCCGCTAGGACTCTTGTACGTTTCAAAGCAGAAGCTCCGCATGGAGCCTTGGGCCACAAGGGACTCAGGTTCCCCCACTGGCCTCAGGCTCCATGCGGGATTCCAATCTTTGAAATGCACAAGAGCCCCTGCTGGGGATCCTGTACATTTCAAAGGTGGAATGCTGTGCGGCACTTACACCTTTGAACTGTACCAAGTGCTACATTTCAAAGTGCAAGTGCCCTTATTGACTAATCAAATAGTCAATGGAAATTCCATCAACTATTCAATTAGTTGACTAATCTAATTTTAACATCCTTAGCAGTGTCCCCATGCCTTTTGCTGTGGTATTGGCTCAGTTTGTCTCCCAGGCTTTGCCTTCACAATTGAGGCATGTTGGAGCACAACTTTGAAGGGTCATGTTAACCAAAGCTATACTAAACATCTGTCTGCAGTCAGAATTGCTAGGGAAGATCACATGTGATACAATATCAAATGATTGTAGATAAAGCTATGGGATTCCCCATGATTAATTAGTATAAGTGGTTAAATACGTTGGTTCCTATCTGCATTAAGTGAAGAGTTGTGGTAAAGATTATGCTAATTAACATAACTCCTCAAAGCTGTGATGAGAAATGGTCATAAAAAGGGAAAGTTTTTCGGTCAAAAAATTGGAAATTTCAGAGTTTTTTCCCAAATGGAATTTGTTGGTGGCTTTTATTGTAATTATGTTGTTTTTAAAGAAATCATTAATATTTTGTTAAAAATGTTTGAAATTTTTTTGTTCCCCCTTTTCTTCACCCTGCCTTAATATTTTCCTTTTCCCCACTGACTAGCATATAACAAATTATGTCCAGCTTTTTGTTTCACTTTTCATTTTCCTTTATTTTGCTATCTTTCCTTTTGCTACTCTGAAAGTTTTCAAAAGTGAAAAAAGCCATTTTTTCTGTTGAAAATAAGTTTTTGAAAAAAAAAAATTGACCAGCTCTATTTGTATCTTTACTACTATACAAGGAGAACATAAATAATTCCTAAGGCAATGTGTCATCTTCTTTGCCATAAGTCTTTATCTTACTGTAAGAGCTAACTATAAATCAGCTTGATCTACGACTTTCTGTATATTCATATTCATATACACTATGTTCAAAGACCCCCTATACTCTATGACTAACTGGCTTAAATACTGTGGCAACTTATGATTTTTTTTTATTTAAACATGGAAATGAAAAATGCAATCAGTACAGTAGTCCCCATGTTGTTTCTTTGGATGTTCAATTTATTTTATGCTGGTCTTACATTTTCAATTTTCAGTGTGCCAAAGAAGCTGGAGGTTTTGGAAGTTGGTTAGGTGATGACAGTGTCAATTTTGGCCTTAAGAAAGTCTACTGGGCAGTTTGGGAGAATAATTAGTTTTTCTGGGTTTCTGGATGGGGACTTGACCGATTTGTTATCAGAAGGAACTCCTAGATAATTGATCCCAGCCCTTTTTGCTGTAAGCAACACCTGACAGAAGAGTTACAGTGACATAGTTTAGAAGGTTGGATCTAAACTATCACTCTGCATTTAAAAGTTAACATTTCATTGAGATGAATGAATCCAGTCTGTACCTCTGAGCTATTGAAAAGCCTTTTCTACAATGACAGCCAAATACTGACCCAAAGACAGTGGTAGGGAAAATAAACATACCGATATTCTATTGTGAGCCCAATAAAGGAGACATGCTACCATTTCCAAGGATTAATAATGGAAAGTAGAAACTAGTACAATTTCTAACATGTATATTTTATTTCAATATAATCATAATTACTGCTACTAACCTGTAAGTTCTACTTGGTGCAGTGTTACTGGTCCCCTGATGCTCCTTCCCAGATTTCTACTGACTGGCTGCTATATCCTCTTGTTGCGCCTGATCTTAATTAAATTTGTAAGTGATTCAGGGCAAGGGATATTTTTTTTATTCTGCATGGCACTGAGCATATTGGGGCCCAAAGTTTATTGCCCTTCTGGAGCTACTATAAGTTCAATATCTGCATTTTTCTGTGTTTTTAGCTTTTTTCTCTCTCTCATTCTTAGTGTCTTGTGTAATAGGAGCTATCATGTGGGTTTGGTGGTCAGTGTGGGGATTGAGGGGGTAACTGAACATCCCAGGAGATAAACAAATCTCTACATTATGTGGAGGAAGAGAAGTTAACTGGGTCAGAGGTTCTCAAGGTAATAAAAGTTTCAGGACAGGTTGCAGTGCCTATGAGGGGAGGTCAATAATTTTCCATTTAAAAAAACCCAGCATTAGTCTAAATGAAATCTCTCATGGCAAAATATCTCCGCTTTCCAGGGAAACTCAATTTTTCATCGAAAAACAATGCCTGGAAATGGAAATATTTCAGTTCTGAGATTTCAAAAATCAATACCAGAAGTATGTTATTCGTTAATTTCTAGTTGCTCTCTGTTTTTAGATATTTTCTTTAATATGTTTGTCAGCCACTCAGGAAGAAAAATCAACACCATGTTCTTTAGGTGACCAATCACACAGCTCATATAGTAAATAATGAATAACACATGTCCAGTACATTATCAGTGAACAAATAATAATTTGTACTAAAGCTCATGGATCCAGAAAATTTCATGAACACATTAACAGAACCCAGAAGTTTATCGTAACTGAATGCTGGAATAAATTTAGGTTAAGGCAGAATGTGTTTGGGGCCTATCCAGTGCAGAAGGTATTATCTGATGGCGGACACAGAGAGCTGGATTTTTGTCTTGATGAAGGCTAAGCGGAAGCATGCTGGTTTAAAGCTAGTGAAAGGGAGAGGAGAATTAGGTGCAATTTATAGAACTTAGCAGGATCCACTGTACATTTGTTCCAAGAGGCCAAACTCTGGGAGCTTGAGCTTGCAATTTACACTGTATCGGTCATGCTGGCTCCAAGAGTTTGTAGCCCAGTTCAGAAAAGCACGGGTCATTAAACACTAGTGCAAACTCTGCTGACATCAGGGATGAAATAGGCCCCCTGTGTTGTTGGGTGGGATGAGATTCCGAGTACATGGATGAGGGGAAAAGAAGATTTCTGAGATGCTCAAATCGTCTCTCCATTAGGTCTCAACCATACAACACTTTCACAAGGGATCCAGTCTAAACTGAGGAAGAGAGAAAAAAGTGGGGGCAGAAGGATGGACTTTTGGTTTCCCACTGGAAATTACAACAAAACATTAAACAACAGGGGTTTGCTCCACTCAGTTGACTTAGAACAGCTGCTCACCAATTTCTGCACCTCTGGGAGGAAAAGCAGAACTTTGCCCTGGGTCTAAGCAGCTTTTCAGAAGCAATCCAAGTCAAACTTCCACTCAATGACTTCATTCAAAGCTGGTTTACATCATGAAGAAAAACTCCGTTTATTTATTTGTAATAACTTTAGGGTTTTATGGACCTGCAAGAGGATGTAATTTAAGAAAACAGCGGCAAGCTTTTCCAAATACCAAGGTTTCAAAACAGGCCCTGTGAAAAATTTGTCAATGGAAAGAGTTCATTATTAAAATAAAAAAATGCAGCAAAACATTTTTGAAGAGAACTTTGGAGCAAGAGCTTCTGAAACTCAAATTTCTGTCTACAGCACATACATCTTTAAATGGCTAAAGGAAAAGAAAAGCTTCCTTCAAGGTCATCAAACTGGCTTAAAGGCAGAGTTGGTGATTGTAATCTATGCTATCTCAATTTCACAATAAGCACATTTTAAAATACCTCACCCATCAATTTTAAATGTATAAACAGAGAATTGAACAGCTTTGATTTAAAAAGTACTTCAAGCTCAGGAGTGAGTCAGAGACTGTCTCCTGAGCTCTGCCGCTGAACCATTCTCACCACAGGCCACTCATCTGAACTATTGGTGCCACAATTTCCATGTGGATAGCAACACATTCCCATCTCGAACCAATCAGGAACTGATCAGGAACTGATCCAGGGAACTGACCGCTTACCTGCTGCTCACAAACAGGGAGGAACGAGTAGGGGAAGTAGCTGTGGGTGGCAATCTGGGAAGCAGTGATCATGAGATGGTAGATTTCAGGATCCTGACAAAAGGAAGAAAGGAGAGTAGCAAAATACTTTGACTCCCTCAGAGAACTGATGGGCAGGATTCCCTGGGATGCTAACATGAAGGGGAAAGGAGTCCTGGAGAGCTGGCAGTATTTTAAAGAAGCCTTAATAAGGCACAGGAAGAAACCATCCCGATGCGCAGTAAGAAAAGCAAATATGGTAGGCAACCAGATTGGTTTACTGGGGAAATCCTTTGTGAGCTTAAACACAAAAAGGAAGCTTATAATAAGTGGAAACTTGGACAAATTTCTAGGAAGGAGTATAAATATATTGCTCGAAATGCAGAGGAGTAATCAGCAAGGCGAAAGCGTAATTGGAATTGTAGCTAGCAAGGGATGTGAAGGGTAACAAGAAAGTTTTCTACAGGCATGCTAGCAATAAGAGGGTGATCAGAGAAGGTATGGGGCCCTTACTGGATGAGGGAGGTAACCTAGTCACAGATGATGTGGGGAAAGCTGAAGTACTCAATGCTTTCTTTGCCTCTGTATTCACGGACAAGGTCAGCTCCAAGGTCAGCAATGCAGTAGTATGGGAAGGCGGTGGGCAGCCCTTGGTGGAGAAAGAACAAGTTAAGAGCTATTTAGAAAAGCTAGACATACACAAACCTATGGGTCCAGATTTAATGCATCCAAGGGTACTGAGGGAGTTGGCAAATGTCATTGCAGAGCCTTTGGCCATTATCGTTGAAAACTCATGGAGCTCGGGAGAGATCCCAGATGATTTTTAAAGATGGGCACTACATCTGCCTTTTTCCAAAGGGAAGAAGGACAATCCAGGGAACTACAGACTAGTCAGCCTTACCTCAGTCCCTGGAAAAATCATGGAGGGGATTCTCAAGGAATCCATTTTCAGGCACTTGGAAGAGGGGAAAGTAATCAGGAATAGTCAACATGGATTCACCAAGGGAAAGTCATGCCTGATCAATATGATTAGCTTTTATGATGAGGTAATTGGCTCTGTCAACATAGGGAAGTCAGTGGATGTGATATACCTTGACTTTAGCAAAGCTTTTGATATGGTCTCCCACAATATTCTTGCTAGCAAGTTAAGGAAGTATGAATTGGATAAGTGGACTGTAAAGTGATAGAAAGCTGGCTAGATTGTAGGGCCCAACAAAACCGGCCCTAGAATCGATCCTTGGGGCACTCCTCTTAAAACTGACTGCCAGCCTGACATTGAGCTGTTAGTGATCAATGGCTCGATGTCAGGTTGGCAGTCGATTTTAAGTGGAGTGCCCCAAGGATCAGTTCTAGGGCCGGTTTTGTTCAACCTCTTTATTAATGACCTGGATGAGGCAATTGATTGTACTCTCAGCAAGTTTGCAGATGACACTAAGCTAGGGGGAGAGGTAGATACGCTGGAGGGCAGGCAGAGGGTCCAGAGTGACCTAGACAGATTAGAGGATTGGGCCAAAAGAAATCTGATGAGGTTCAATAAGGACAATTACAGAGTCCTGCACTTGGGATGGAAGAATCCCAAGCATTGTTACAGTATGGGGGCTGACTGGTTAAGTAGCAGTTTGGCAGAAAAGGACCTGGGGTATGTCTACACTACCCTCCTTGTTCGAACTAGGAGGATAATGTAGGCATACCGCACTTGCAAATGAAGCCCGGGATTTGAATTTCCCGGGCTTCATTTGCATAAACTGGGTGCCGCCATTTTTAAATCCCTGCTCGTTCGAACCCCGTGCCGCGTGGCTACACGCGGCACGAACTAGGTAGTTCGGACTAGGCTTCTTAGTCTGAACTACCATTACTCCTCATTCCACGAGGAATGTGATCCTGTCTAATGTCTGTTTTGTGGGCATTGATTCTTTGGCGAAGTGTCTGAGACGTTTGTCCAATGTACATAGCAGACGGACACTTTCAGCACATGATAGCATAGATGATATTTCTGGAGGCGCAGGAATATGTATTCTTGATCTTATAACTCACTTGGTTAGGCCCAATAATGGTGTCAGCAGAGTGAATATGTGGACAAAGCTGGCAGCAGGGTTTGTTGCAAGGGAAAGTACCAGGTTTGGTATTAGTGTGGTATGTCCTGTGGTTGTTGGTGAGAATCATCTTGAGGTTGGGTGGTTGTCTATAGGAGACTATGGGTCTGTCTCCCAGAGCTTCTTGGAGTTTAGTGTCCTGTTCTAGTATAGGTTGTAATCTATTGATAATGTGTTGGACAGGTTTAAGTTGGGAGCTGTAGGTAGGATCACAAAGAAAAAACAGTTGCTTGTCATTTCAACCAGAAAGGACACCGTCTCAATGACCTGCTAACCTGCATCCTACTTCAGAAGACATTCAAATCTGCACTTGAAAGGGAATCCTCTGAACTGGCATTCATGCTAAAATTCGACACTCTCCGCAGGGGACTTAACAAAGACCCCGGCTATCTTACCCATTACAAAGATAGCTTCCCCAATTATCACCTCTAATACTATTAACTCACAGACATCTACCCTTCCCCACCTCTAATATCATTAACTCACTGGCATTCACCTTCCTTCCCCCCCCCCCGGATCCCCCTTCTGTTCTGAAATGTGATTTGTCCTTTTCATATGTGTTCATTTTTTTAAATTGTATCCTTTGGTATATATGGCTGTGACTATTTTCTTCCACTATTTGATCTGAGGAAGTGGGTCTGGCCCACGAAAGCTCATCACCTAATAAACCATCTTGTTAGTCTTTAAAGTGCTACATAGTCCTGACTGGGATGATTTAGTTGGGATTAGTCCTGCTTTGGGCAGAGGGTTGGACTCAATGACCTCCTGAGGTCTCTTCCAGCTTTATGGTTCTATGATTCTATGATCTCCCAGGCCTGTTGGGAAGGGTTAGAATACTTTAGAAAAATTAAATCTCAATTGTGGGAAGGCAGTTTGAACTGGTGACTAAGACAGGGAAAGGACAAACAAACCCCCTGTGTTTCACTTCCTACCTACTCCATCATCTTGGGCAAATCATTTTGCCTCTTGGTGCTACACTCTCTGCGAATGGGAGAATACGTCTCACTTGTTCCAATGCACAGTGGGGCTCTTGGACAGAAAATGTTGTAAGCACAAGTGCCAGCATAATCAGCAAGCAAAACAGACACAGTCCACTGTTAGTGACTCAGGCCTTGCCGCACAGTGCATGGTTTCCATTCATCTGACAGACCAGGCTGCCCATCCAGCTCGGAACAGCATGTGTTCTCTTACCTACCCACACAGTACAGACAAAGCACAGGCTGCCAAGCTACCCAGACAGCTCATCCCAGCACACTACTCATCCACCCATGAAACACAATATGCTGCTTCCCAACTGGACCACCATGATACCCAGCTGAAAGGTGCAGTGACCTGAGGGCTACCAGTTTTTGATGACTTCAGCAAAGGTATGTTAACCCTTTTCTTCCTATTTAAAAAAAAATCAGAGGTGGAGACAACTGAGTATTGGCAGGAGCTTGTTGAAAGGAGAGAGCAGCAGCACGGATAGTATGGAGAGGGAGCCAGAGAAGTTCAGCATGAAGTATGACAGTTCAGCATTGGGGGAAAGAGCAGTGAGGGGAACTGGATAGGCACAAGGATAATTTAATAATTGCCATCTAAGAGTCTACCAAAGAGGAGACAGCTGTTATAAGGTGTGCACAGCAGAAGATTGGCTGCACCTGGGACTGGATTTAAAGTTGCAGAGCCTGTTCTGTGCAAAGAGTGACAGTGGGAGCACTGCAACCCTTTGATTTGAATGGCATCTCAATATTAACCAGATAAGAATACAGAGACCCTGCCTGTCATGTCAGGGGTGATGGCATGCATTGGACTGAGCCAGCCATGTTAAGCTATGTAGACAGCACATGTTGAACATCTCCTATAAGGAAAGGACTGTTGCTCATTAAGATTTGGCACCATAACAGGCCCTCATAGTTTCCACACTGAACACCAGAGGGGTGGCTATTACATACATAGCTCTGTTGTTCTCTCTATGGAGGTGCTGGAGATATCAAAGGCAACTTATGTCCCCAACAACCAGGACTTTGTTAACGTTGAAGATAATCCCCTCCTCCCAGGACATCTTGCAGCTGGACACTGATGCCCAGGGAGGGCACTTCTGGTGAGTTCACATTTTTTATCATGTTGCAAGTGGCTTAAGCTCCTGCTAGGAACTCCTTTTCTGTCCCTGCTGTGTTCCCTAAATAAAACACATGATTTCTAAACAACAATTTCTTTATTGATTGTGTTGAAGGGGGAGGGAGGTTTACAGGCAAGGATATTGAATGCAGGGGCAACATGCATGACTCTCAAAACTGGCCTTTCATTAAAATATCTTTCAAAGTCTCTCTGATTTGCAGTTCTCTCACTGTGCTCTCCTTACTGCCCTGGTGTCTGGCTGCTCGTAATAACCGGCTATGCGCTTTGCTTCAACCTCCCTTCCCCCCCAACCCAGCCCTTTAACTTTCCCCCTTACGCTCACAAATATTATGGAACACACAGCAACCTGCCTCTCCAATGGGAATGCTTTTTTTGCTGAGGTCTAACCTTGGCAGTAGACTGTGGAACCATCCCTTTAAATGCCCAAAAGCACATTCTACCACTATTCTGCACTTGCTCAGCCTGTAGTTGAACTGTTTCTTACTGTGGTCCAGGTGGCTTGTACACAGCTTCATGAACCACAAGAACAAGGGGTAGGCTGGGTCACTAAGGATCACTATTGGCATTTCAATGCCTCCAATGGTAATTTTCTGATCTGGAAAGAAAGTTCTTTGCAGCTTTCTGAAGAGGCAGGAGTTCCTAAAGATGCAAATGTCATGCACCTTTCCCAACTATCCCACATGATGTCAATGAAATGGCCCTTGTGAACCACCAGCATCTGCAGCACCATCGAGAAGAACCCCTTATGGTTTATGTACTCTTTGGTAAGGTAGGGATGTGTGTTCCATCAATTGCCCCACCAATTGCAGCAAAGCCCTCCTCTATGTCCTCTACATTTCCCAGAGTCACTACCCTCCATAGCATAAGGGCATTGATTGCCTCAGAGTATGTCTACACTAGCCCCCTAGTTCGAACTAGGGAGGCTAATGTAGGCATTCAAAGTTCAAATCAAGCCCAGGATTTAAATATCCCACACTTGATTTGCATCTTCCCGGCCAGTCGCCATTTTTGAAATTTACAAGTCTGGACTAACTGCCTGCGTCTAAACCTCCTTGCAGGAGGAATAACAGGGTAGTTTGAACTAGGGCTTTAATTTGAACTACCGGGTCCCAGCCGCGTGTAGACGCGGGCAGTTAGTCCGGACTTGTAAATTTAAAAAATGGTGACCGGCCGGGAAGATGCAAATCAAGCATGGGATATTTAAATCCCGGGCTTGATTTGCAACTTTGAATGCCTACATTAGCCTCCCTTGTTCGAACTAGGGGGCTAGTGTAGACATACCCTTAGCTACTTGGATCACAACTGCCCTCAGTATAGATTTCCCCATTGCAAATTGATTCCCAACTGACCTGTAGCTGTCTGGCATTGCACTTCTCCACATTCAGAGCAGGTCTCATTCAGGTATTTTTGTGCTTCAGGGCGGGGGAAAGCGATCTCCAAAGTTCCATGAAAATGGTCTTATGCATGCAAAAATTTTGCAGCCATTGCTGATCGTCCCATAGCTGCGGTCCCACCAGTCCATGCTTGTCGGACAGCACCAGAACTGCATTCCACAGTGTCCAGGAGATCAAAAGCTGGTGGCATTTGCCAGTCACTCAACTCAAGTGCTTTGCTAAAGAGTATGTTCATGGCCTCCTGAGAGTCTTCCTCATTCCAGCAAACCTTGAATATACTCCAGCATAAGGCTCCTGCATAAAGCTCACCATAGTTAATATGGTTGCCTTGATGCTCAACAGGATCCATGATGGGTTCCATGCTTACGCTGCTATGGTAACTGCATGGAAAACCGGAGGGGGGGGAGGGAAGGCACGGAAAGACCATTTGCCATTGCTTTCAATGGGGAGTGGAGGAGGAGGAGATGAGTGCATTATGGGATGCTGATAACATGTACCCAGAACCACCTGCTGCACAGTTTTGGTCCCAGTACACACTGGGAGCATAACCCAGAATGCAAAAGGGTACAGGCACTGTGGGATAGCTACCCACAATGCTTCACTCTTAAAGTCAACAGTAGCCCCCTAATGTGGACATGCTACTTCAGACTGCATTGGATTCTTGCACACAGTGAGGACATGCACCTTCGACTTTACAAAATCAGATGCTAAAAAATCAACCTTAATAAATTCAACATTATCTTTCAGAGCAGACAAGGGCTAAGAAGAATGTCATCAGGGCCACTTGCACAGTTCTCAAATGCCCCCCCCCCCACCTCTCCCTTAATATTACCGCTGCCCTCCCACTTAAGTACCCTCCCCGCTCCAAGCTCTCAAGACTGCTTATTTTCCTTCTGCAGTTGCAGTAGTCCTGACCCCCCCTTCCCTTCCCCAGGATCTATCTGTAAGTGATGGGAGCAAAGCTGCCTTCTGGGGCCTGTTAGGATTGTTGAGGTGGGCAGGCAACAGATGGAAAGTGAATGGGTCCAGGAGCTCTGAGAAATATGAGGAAGTAGAGAGGCAGACAATGGAAAATAAATACAGGTGAACAAGAGGCTTTTTTTTCTTTTGCTCCATCATGTTTTGCATTAGGGTGGGAACTCCAATCCTGGGGGGGGGGGCAAGAATTACCCACTTGCAAATGACCCCCTTGCCTCAGGAGCCTTACCAGAGTAACTACTCTAGCAACAGTGAAACAAGGCAGGAGATTAACAGTCATATTCAAAAATACCTCTTCCCTCCCTCTGCCCCAAGGCTGTGGCAACATTCACAGCTGACAAAATGTGCCTTCCAAATAAACACAGGGCTATACATTATGTACCTTCCGCTACACCAGGGATGGATGCTTGGGAACTTTCCTTCCCAAGCCCATCCCCTGCTGTTTGGGGCAAAGTGTTCAGCTTTCCCACCAGGATCAGTAAGGAAAATGCCTTGTTTGGGCTCAGAGGCTGAATTGTTTTTCCAACAAAGCCTCAGCTTGGTTCAGGAAGCCCCGATATTCCCAAGTTTTCCAAGGCTTTTTTTTTCTGTTTGAAGAACACATCACCCAGTGTCTGCCAGGCTTCTGCTTCTTGTTTGACGTCCCTTATTTACAAAGCAAACAGAATGTTCCTTTTAACACACATCATGCTAAGTTTATTAATGAAGAAAACAATCCCAGGGGGTCAACCCAGGGAACCCTTGAAACCTGCCAGCAAAAACTCTTCAAACGCTCAACGCGTCAGATCCTCCAAAACGATATTTCACACAATGAAGTAAAAATAATATTTTCCTTTTGGCCTTTCCAGCCGCTTTTGGGGCGAGCAGACAGAAATTATTTTCTTACTCTGCTCCCAGAGCAGAGATCTGTATGAAGCTGCGTTTATTTGTTTAACACGATGATTTCATCCTAAATGTCTCGACAGCAAATAGTTGGTGGTTTAATAAAGGCCCTTTGAAAGAAGGACCTGAGCAGTTATTTGTATAGGGAAAATGCGAAGTATGCAGCACTCAGGAGGAGAGATAGAAATGACTGTTGTGATTAGGGGGGTACAGGGAGGACCCTGAACTCCTCTCTGTCTGCTAGGGGAGAACAGTAACTCCTGGGGCTCTGTTTCCTCATACTGAGCTGCCACATCTCACTATAGGGATGGAAGGAGTCTGACCTTATTATTAACAAATGACTGATACTCCCTCTCCACCCCAAAGCAAATACTTTTACAAAGACAAAGGACCCATTCTTTATACATTGCCATTAGATTATAAAAATAATAAAATGATGATAAACACACTTGGTATTGGACTGTGGCACAAGTGCAGTAATTGGGAGGGAGAAATATGTGCTGAGGCTGCTAGAATAATTCCTCAGATATTATGGGGCTAACTCATGATGGGGCAGGTTTTCCAAAGGTGAGTACAAGATTTGTAACTACCAAATGCCCATGTGCACCTGCTGGGCCTGTATAAACACTAATCTGAGGCCTGCACAAATGTCATTAGCAAATTGGATGAATACAAACACAACTAGGACTTCAAATTATCCTATATGCACACACACAAATGCCTGTTTGCAGACACAGTGGGTGCACACATATATTTTGCAGACGCTATTAATGCATGCAGAATGGCAAAATTTGGCTCTAAAAGCAGAAAGAAACAAAATCTTGGAGATATTTCTTTTAGACTATTTTTAACTGGCTGTGCAGTATTCTTTGGTTTCCACATATGATTGCAAATATTCATCTGATTTTTGACCTCGCATCTGTCTTTAAATACACATGTGCCAGAACCAGCAATTGGGGGAGTTTGGAGCTGGACTTGGGTCCTGATCCAAAGTTCATTGTTTTTTGGAATTAGGATTTAGTACTGATCCACTTCTCATGTCCTTTTAAAAATAAAGGTGTGTAACCCTTCTGCAGGTGGAGCCAGCAGCAGCCAGGGTCAGGTTCAATATCTAGGGATCCTCTCTTCCATCCAAAACAAAACCATCTCAAGCCCCTATCCAGTAACCTGGAAAATGTACACACTACCTTGGGCACATCTGAGAGGCAATGCTTCTCCACTCACAAGCACAGAATCTAAATGCAGAAAAGAAACTTAATACAAGGAGGGAAATAACTTGACATTAATTTGGGATAACACCACAAACAAGTTTCATAAACATAAATCATGAGCAAAAGTCCCACCTGAAGAAGGTTGGGCAGTGTCCTTTTCCCTTCAGATTCTTAAGTCCAGCAACTGAAAGGCCTTTTCAAATGCCCCACCCTCTTCTGTACCCATGAACAGTTGCTGTCGTGGGTCAATGCAAACCCAGAGTTCCGAAGTGCACCTGCAGAATTTGCCTCCGACCCTGAGTGATGGGAGGAGGGTAAAGAGGCACCTTAATCGCTCTGCTGCTCAGGCACTCACTCAATATCCTTCTCTGTCAGTCACCCTTCTGGCTATTTGCAGCCACTCCTGCCATCCACTTGCTTGTCACTCCCACTGGCTGTTCGGGCTGCCCACTTGCTCACTACTCTCACCAGCCCCTTCTCATAATGCCTCTTCACCAGCTGTCCTGCTGGATGCTCATCCTTCCTCTCCACCAGCCACCCTGCTGGCTGCTCATGCACCTCTCTGCTTCACCAACCACTAGTTTGCCAACCAACCTTCTGCTACCACCTGTTTCTCTGCTGTGACCTCTTGACATCAGTCTCTTAGCAATTTTCAGTTGGCTGGGCAGAAACACTGCCCCATCTCAAGTGATTTTAAGTCATAGAAGGCAGGGCAAAAACTCAATCCTACCATGACTTATTTCAACTCTAATTAAGCATTTAACATAACAGAGGCACCTAATTAGGCCTATATCACTCTTTGAACAGTGGGGGGAACAGGTTAAACCACCTGTTTAGGAAGGATCCTTGGGGAGGACCTACACCTTGTGGATGGTATACCTGCCTCGTCTTACTTTCACAGTCTCTGGCATTCAAGTCCCTGGCTTAATGATATCCTTTCAGCTGAGGGTGAGCCCCTCATTTGGGACAGGTTAAGTACAGTCCTGCTTCCTTGTGTTCATATAATAATGAAACAATATTAAAACAGCATTTCACAACCCCTGCATTCAATACTAAAGTGATTTGTAGCCCAACACCAGCCAAAGTTTATGTAATAACAATGTAATAACAGTGACTCATGGCTATAAGTAATGTACCAGACAAATTCCAGTCTTTTAAGCCAGGTATAAGCTTGGAGTAACTCTACTGAAGTTGGACAAATCTCTGAGGAGTTAGTCCAAGTTGTTTGGCATAACTGAGAATAGAGTTTGGCTCCTAAGCTTTGCCCTCCTAAAGTAACATTATTATCTTGAAGCCAAATATTTTTGTCATAAATGAGGGAAAAGCATTTAGTCACAAAGTCATCTGTGAGGGTATGTCTACACTACCCCGCTAGTTCGAACTAGCGGGGGTAATGTAGTCATCTGCAGTTGCAAATGAAGCCCGGGATTTGAATTTCCTGGGCTTCATTTGCATGAAGCCGGCCGGCGCCATTTTTAAATGCCGGCTAGTTCGGACCCCGTGCCGCGCGGCTACACGCAGCACGGACTAGCTAGTTCGGATTAGGCTTCTAATCGTGGAACAAGGTGTACAGCTAGTTCAGATTAGAAGCCTAATCCGAACTAGCTAGTCCATGCCGCATGTAGCCACGCGGCACGGGGTCCGAACTAGCTGGCATTTAAAAATGGCGCTGGCCAGCTTCATGCAAATGAAGCCCGGGAAATTCAAATCCCGGGCTTCATTTGCAACTGCGGATGACTACATTACCCCCGCTAGTTCGAACTAGTGGGGTAGTGTAGACATACCCTGAGTGTTTTAATTGCCTTTCTCTTTCTGCTAATGATATTACTTACACTAACTTATTGAAATTTGAAACACAAAGTTAACTAAAGGACTTCAACAGTTTCAAGCTTTTAGTCAAGGATCACTGGAGCACTTTGATGTGAAAAATAGTTGCAGGGTGTCATTTATCTTACATAATATGTTCACATTGTGCAATTTAGAGTGGGGGTGGATGGCAGCAGAAGATTCTACCATTTACCATGCAAAATTCAATACCATCTATTTATGAAATGTTTGGCAAAACATATATTATTTGGCTATGAATTGTACAATAATTACAAACAGCCAAATAATTAAAAAAAAGAGATTCAGATAATGTGGATGTCCTAAACTTTAAAAATCTGGGGAGAATGCATACTATGCACACACAAAATGGGAATACAAGGTAGGAGACAAGTTAAATTACATGGCATTGTTTCTTATGTGAATGTGCAAAGGAAGCATAAATTCTTTAGGTGGAGATTGTGGACTGGTTTTCATTTTACTCATACCAGCATAACTGTGATCAGAATCAGATCCATTGTATTTGCAGTGTTTGTAAAGTGATATAGACATCTTTCTACTGTAGAAATATTCATAGAATCATAGAACACTAGAACTGGAAGGGACATCAAGAGGTCATTGAGTCTGGTCCCCTGCCCTCATGGCAGGACCAAGTACCGTCCAGACCATCCATGACAGATGTCTATCTAATCTGCTCTTAAATATCTCCAGAGATGGAGATTCCACAAACTCCCTAGGCAATTTATTCCAGTGTTTAACCATCCTGACAGTTAGGAAGTTTTTACCATTCAATATTAACTTGAATGGTGATAATTGAATACTAAACTCAATAAATATGGGGAGAGGAGTTAACTTGCTGAGGGATTTCGAAACCAAATTTATTAGCTGAGCATCTATTTGGTGTTCAGAAATATTCAATCAGTGTCATGAGTGGTCAAATGGCAAGTTGAGCTTTGAATCATGTGATTTAGTTGAGCTAAGTTAAACCAAACCCAGATCTGGACACAATGCTTTGGGGGTTAATTATCTCAGGCAATCTTGGGAGTGTGCGCAGCATTCACCTAAGATGACAAAGGAAAAGAGCACTTGGGACTTTGTGGGAGATCCTAACCAGAGAGTTTGATCACTCAGGCATCCTCCTGGAAGAAATATTGGTGAGGAAAAAATTTTGAACAAAGGGTATAGCTTGCTGTGTTATGTCTTAGCCACAAGAAAGTTTTTTTTTAATTTGTATTTGCTTGCAACTATTTCTAACGTTTCCCTTGTACTTGAACTCATTTAACATCCTATCTCATTTCATTAATAAACTTGTCTTGTTCTTAATCTAAACCACCACAGTGCTGTGTTTGAATTAGTGTTTGTTAACTCTGGTCAATGGGATGAACTATGCAATTTGAAGAATTGAAGAACAAATAAATCTTATTATTTCTCTGAATGTTCCAGGAGAGGGCTGGACACATCAAGGCAGATGGTTTTGGGGAAATTTGGGACCGAGAGGATTGGAATCACCTCTGCACATGGTAGCTAGGTGGTAGAGACAAGAATGGGGCTGCTGTGTTGTAAATAGGCTGCTGGAATCAGAGTTGCTGTGTCAGAGCGGTTGAACATACCAACACTCAGTGCATGCTTGGCTGCAGGTGGTTGGTATCCAGGTTGTGAACCACAACAACAGAGCATTTATTGTGCCTGAGGTTACAAGACAAGCAGTGACACAACCCTTCACTGCTCTGGATTGTGACAACCAATGGCACAGAACATGGTCAAAATTGTACTAGAATCAAATCTGCAGAATATTCACATTCTCCTCCCTTCCCCAACACTGCCCCTGGGGTCTTCGGCTATTTCTAATAACAGCTCTACGTACGTTTTTTAAAAATAGTTTGACCACAGCTTGCTGTTTTTCTAAGAATGAGATGGTGATCCAGGATCTATAATTCACACTTTATACTAATATTCCACATAAAACCGCTTTACAAAATACAGGCTTGGTATTAGTTTGAAAAATAATGTGATTCATATTAAATCAACCACTTGTGCAAAAATGATAACAACAACAAAAACCCCAGGTGGGAATAGTTCTGGAGTCCTCAATCATTTAAGACACAGTACATGTTATTTCTAATGTTCAAATCAGTCTTTCTACTTAGCAATGCTGGCAAATCAGAACCCACGAAGAGGCTGTGTGATGGGGGAGGTTGAAACTGCATGAAAGAGAAGCCTGATTGGCTGGGAGTATGAACTACATCTAGAGCCTTTACTGGTCTGTTATTCCATATATCCAAAACTGAACTTCACTAAAGCTGTATAAAAAGTTGTTTGATCCTGAGAGTTGCTGAGCACTCCCAATTCCCATTAACTGACATGGCAGTGGAGGCTACAGAGCACTTTACAGGATTGGGTGCTTTGTTTTAAAGGCATTTGTAATAATTAGGCCATGTCTACACGCACAGCGCTGTAGCAGCCCCACTCAGGCAGCTGCGAGAGTTCTTCTGTTGGCATAAAACCCCCACCCCCAGAAGAGCAGCAGAAGCTATGTCAACAGGAATGCTTTTGCAGATATAGTGATGCGCACAGGAACACTTATGGGGGTGTAATTTATGTTGCTCGGGGGGGGGGGGTAGTTTATTCAAACCCTGAGCAACATAAGTTATGCTGAAATAGGTGGTAGTATAGATGTTGCCGTAGTATGTATATTCATGGGCACTCAAGTCCTAACATTTGAAAAAGGTTGGGTTTGAATGAACCTATTTCTCCATAGCAAAATATCACTGCAAACTCACAGGCCAGGATTGTGTTCAACTAGTTCTTTCATGTTCACTCAGATTCATCAGAAGCCAACTCTGATTAGTGGCCATATTAAAATACCATGCTACTTATCCCAAAATACTTCCAAGCAAATGCAGTTCAAATTTACCAGCAATAGCAGCCTGGGGAAATATGTGGCTATCCTCATAAAGAAAAAAAAATTGCAAAGATCTTTGATGAGCTGTTAAGAGGTACACAATAAAAGTTCTAACAAACCACTGCTAGTTCATGGATGAGAGTCCAACTCAAACCAAAGTTGGTTTTGAGTAGTTGGTGGTTTGGAATAAACATTTCACACAGCTCTAATTATTGTACATATAAATAGAAGTATAAAAAATAGATTGATTTATTTTATTAAAACATTCTTTTTCATTTTCATATGTGCTTAAATTTCTCTAAGGCTGCGTCTAGACTGGCAAGTTTTTCTGCAAAAGCAGCTGCTTTTGAGGAAAAACCTGCCAGCTGTCTACACTGGCCACTTGAATTTCCGCAAGAACACTGATGATCTCATGTAAGATTGTCAGCGTTCTTGCAGAAATACTATGCTGCTCCCGTTCGGGCAAAAGCCCTCTTGCACACATGCTTTTGCGCAAGAGAGCCAGTGTAGACAACGCGGTATTGTTTTGTGCAAAAAAGCCCCGATTGCAAAAATGGCGATTGGGGCTTTCTTGCGGAAAACCGCGTGTAGATTGGCACAGATGCTTTTCCACAAAAAGTGCTTTTGCGGAAAAGCGTCCGTGCCAATCTAGACGCTCTTTTCCGCAAATGCTTTTAGCGGAAAAACTTTTCCGTTAAAAGCATTTGCGGAAAATCATGCCAGTCAAGACATAGCCTAAGTGTTTTGAAAAATAAATGTAATTATTTCACACATTGGGGAACAGTTTTCATGAGAATTAGAGCAAATATTGAGTATAGTATACAAAAATGTGGTAATTCACAGATATTTTGACAGTAAGAGGAGCTCATCATGACCTACAACAATTTACCACATCTTTAAAGGGCTCATTGCATAATCTTCCAAAACTAAAATTATTTCAGTGCATATTTCAACTTTTGACACTTATCCGAAACACTGAGATTACATCGAACACTGACAAAAATGGAACTTGTTTTGCTCCACTGGTGATGGCAATACGAAAAGATGTAATGTAACATGGTCCAGTTGGGTTTTATTTACCCTTCCTGAGAACTATTCTGTGTGTCAGCTTCTATCACGGCTGTTACCAGTGGCATTGTACTGGTAATAAATTATAGGTACCATGTTTCCCAGGTTAGAGGCAGTCCTTACAAACAGGAGAGCAGAAGTTTTCTCTAAATCATGATGATTTTTTCAAATTTAAGTCTGAGTTTTTCTCTGCATCTGGGATCTTTCCTGCATCCCTTACTTAGGCAAAATTCCAAACAATTTTAACACCATTGGACTAGAAACCATTCTTGTTTTCATTCATGTGTGGTGTCCTCAAAAGCATATTGAGCTCTTAGAAGTGTTGAAAGGAGGAAAGATCAAAAGGGTTCACCAAAACCCATCCCACTCCCAGATCTGCACTGGGTGGAGGAGAAACTCCCATTATTTCCAGCTGCAAAGGAAAGATTTGGGAAGGAAGTAATTTCTGTGTTGAGCATTCCTTTAAATAGAATCCAAGCCAATCAAGAGTCCAAGTGACATGCAGGATTTTATTAATAAAGATTAAATCACTTCTATCAAACAGCTGCAATAGTTCATTACTGTCAAGCAAAATGTTCTATGACTTTGGGATTTGGCTGAATAAGAATGTCAGGATTTCACTCTGTATATTTAACTTTTTAACAATACAAAATTAATAAGCAAGCCCAATACTGTACATTAAAAATGAACCAACCAATAGGAATAGTTGAAAAACTATAATTGGTCAAGTATCTGCCAGACATTTGCAGTTCTTCGAATGAATGTTGCAGCATAGACTTGCCTAACTTTGACAGTGAAACCACAGAACAATAAATACTTACAGCATAATCCAATAATTCTGTTTACAATCATTAACCCTTTTAATTATTTACAGAGTGCCACACCAAAGCAAATGCTGAAAGAATCTGCAAGCTGTTAAAGACTGAAAATAATTAGAGACCAGGAAGTAGTTCTAAAAGTAATGTGAACTGTATTTAGCAAAAGAACTTCTTGTGGAAATATAATTAAAGATTTGCATTCTTGTGAGTGAAAACGCATGGACATTTTCCTAATCTTGGCCAACATGTTATTTTGTGCCTGCATAACCATTTGCCACATTGTCAAATCAGTTAATATGTAAGTATATCTTACCTCTCCAAAATGCAAAGTTGTGGAATTTAAGTTTTCTATAACAATGTTTGTACTTTGTTCTAGTTAGTCACTCCAGTACAGTATTGAATTCAATAGTTGTAAGACACTAGAAGGACGATGTTTAAAACAAAAAACATTATGTAACACTATTATACAATTAATTATTGTTTTTCATTCCTGCATTTAATTTAACATGTTGACAATTTAAATCGTATTCTATCAGTCACTAAATTTACACATTTAGAGTAAAGTATAATCAGCCTTTTGCATCACTTCTCTCTCCTTTCTTTTAATCCTTTGCTTGTTTAATCTATGTGTAAGGAAAAGAAAATAGAAAGCAGGAGTGGTTCAGTGCATTCTCATTGCAGTCAGAAGCCTCAAAACTGAAAACCTTGGAATGAAGTTCATAATAAAGTCATCTTTGAGATGACATGTATTCTATCAAAAATCCATGTGTGTCATAAAATTGAGTCACTTGAAAGAGTTACTTGATGCATCCCAAAGATACTGTGCACAATTGATAATGAAATAACAGCATTTCTGTTGATTAATATTGCTTTGATTGGGGATACCTAGAGGAAACTGTGGCATTATTAGTAGCAATAATGGAACAGATTCACTGCTTTGTTAAAGCTGCTTTGTACCTGTGATGGGGCACCTGTCCTGCACTGGTCTAAAAGGGTTAAATCCAGCCTTGGGAGAGGGCTGGGGCTGTGGAGCAAGCCATTGCAGTGGATAGCAGCCACTTCAGGCCCAGCTGAGGGCTATATAAATAAGAGCTCCTGGAGGGCAGTACCCAGAGGGCAGGATGCTGTGGTCTGGGAAGGTGTGAGTCCTAATGTTAAGTGGCAGAACCATTAACACAGAAACAGAGAACAGCAGATGAGACACCAGCTGGAAAGGGGCTCTCCAGGATTTAATTGAGCTAGCAGGAGTGACCAAGTGACCAGCAAGAGGCACCGTGGCAGTGAGTCATACTCTGTTACAATACCACATCAAAACCAGGCTCGTGCCTGGTGTCCTCAGGATCTGAGAGTCACAATGAGTCACAAGGGTCCCCATCCCCACTGAGTTCCACCAGGCCCCACAGGGCCAGTCCTGTAGATCTAGCTATCCCTACTGAAGAACAGGAAACAATATTTTTCATTGACTGGTAATACATAGAGTCCTGCAGTGGTGTCCTGTTTTTGCTTTGTGATGTTGTGTCGTATGGTTTGATTTATTTTAGACCCAAGGGAAACCAAGACACTTCAAAGATACTTAACCACTTTCTTATTTATTGCAAGCTTTAAGCAGTTAATATAATTGTTTAAATTTCACAAGCCTTAAAAACAATTACTATACAATTTAAACCTTAAATACTATAAATTTTAAACAATTAATACAGTGCAAAGCAATGCAAAAGCAATTAATAGAAGATCTACTATAATATAATAATAAAGCCTCGTTCACTTACACTTCACCCATATGCCGCCTACAGTACCAGGCAGGAGATCGTGGTCCCTTTGATTCCCACTTGTTGGAACACTGGGATCTCCGGTGTGAAGGGCCTATTTACTTCTAGTTACATCGAGCAGGACCTGTGGGTCAGTCCTGCTCATTCCCTCCCATCGATTTCTCTCTAAGCCCATTTTATAGCAAAGCAAGACTTGGTCATTCTAATAATATTTACCAATTGATTACGTATTGTGTATGATATGTAAAATGCCCAATGCCCTATTTGGGGTACATCCTGCTACTCAAGATGTTACAAAAACTATATGTATAGTTAACAGTTGTATGGCTGCATCTGTAATTTTTGCTTATCAGAAACAAAAGTACCAGTATAAGGTTGCTTGTCGTGTGTTTTCGACATCTCACTGTACTGCTTAATCTGCATTGTTATGCAAAACAATTCCTGCCTCTCAAAGCTTTTCCTTCCCAAACCTTCCTTATATACACCAGACTTGAGACAGGCCTGGGTTTTGCTTTTTAGGGATCTGCACTGTGGTCGAGGCAGATATTATTGTTGAGGCAGGGCCGTCCAGGCTTCCCCACATGTTGCCTCAGCATAACTTATCAGAACACATGCTATGAGGCGACAGTAGCAATGCAATACCAGGATGGGTGGCACTGTGACTCCAGCTGAAATCATCTATTCTTCTCCTCCTATTCCTGGCTTCATAGAAGGTTGGGGCAAGAGTCCAATGACTTGGTCCAAGGCTGCCCATGCCATCTCATTTGTGTCAGGCAAAGGAAACAGAACTTCAGCTAAACAGACTATATGAGGATTACATGAAGCTCTGCAGCCATTAGGCTGAGTTCATTGGGTCCCAAAGATATACATGAGACAGAATGGAACGTGTCTGACTCAAATTATGAACACATTTTGTGTTGTATGGTAAACTCACGGCTAAATGATCCCAGAGCAAGCCTACTGAATTGCTTCCCAGACAGCCGTCCTCTCCTAGAAAGGCACTTTACACCTCATTTGACCACTGAGAAGCCACCATCTGTAAAGCCCTATTCTCTCTCTTGTGCACCTGACAGGCCTAGGCACAATCTTGACCTAAAAATTATCTAGAGCAGCCCTGAAGTCTTTGACATGACTAACATGTGGGTCAGAGGAATGTCGAATGTGTTGTGTTAAAAGTACACACAAAAAACAGCAAGGGTAATTAATTCAAGGATGATAATAATATTTATAGTCCACTAGGGAATCATCTGAGTTTCCTCAATAAAATCCCTGTAGTGATGTTAATCTTTGATTTTCAGTAAAAACTCAGTGCTAGAAGAGAGAACAATATAAAGCCAGCAGGAATTGAACGCCATTAGGTCTCTTTCTGAATAATCTATTGGTAACGTAAAATGTAGCACACCCCCTTTCCTCCCACTGACTGAAGTGAGAGTTGTATAGGCTCACCACACTTAGGGTACGTCTAAACTACGTCGACGGAGGCATGTAGATTTGTGTATTCGAAAAAGGGAAATGAAGCCGCGATTTAAATAATCGCGGCTTCATTTAAATTTACATGGCTGCCGCGCTGAGCCGACAAACAGCTGATCAGCTGTTTGTCGGCTCAGCGCGGCAGCCATGTAAATTTAAATGAAGCCGCGATTATTTAAATCGCGGCTTCATTTCCCTTTGCCTATCTGTCTAATCTACATGCCTCCATCGACGGAGGCATGTAGTCTAGACACACCCTTAAAGATCAGGCCTACAGGGATTTTGTTTTTAAATACATTTAAAATCTTGAGGCCAACATGTCCCCCACAAAGTACACATCTCTGTGCATTCAAAAGGTCTTTGCACATAGACATTTGATATTTGCATGTCCCAGAATGCGCAATTTAAAGCTTGTGAATTCAGCAGGAGCTGCATGTGCTCAGCAACTTTGAAGTGAAATGCTAAGTTAGTGTAGGAATGGTCATCTTTGTAAGACCCACAGTTAGTGGATAAACAGAAGAAAAAGCAATCCAGGCCATTTTTGCATTGTAGCTTAAATCAGGATTACATTGTAGATGTCTAAGGGTACAGGTACACAGCAACATTATTTCGGAATAACTGATGTTATTCCAAAATAACAAAGAGCCTACACTATAAGCCTTTATTTTGAAATAATGTCAAGCTGGAGGACTTCTTACTCTGACTCATGGTAACTCTTATTTCACGAGAAATAAGGGAAGTCGAAGGAAGAGTATTCTTCCTTCGACTTCCTGCTCTGTAGACAGCACCAAAAGCTGAGGTAAGCTATTTTGACTTAAGATAGCAATTGACATAGCTGAAGTTGCATAGCTTAATTTAACTTTAGCCCTGCTGTGTAGACGTACCCTAACTTTTGACATCCAAGTTTGAGAGTTTTGGCCAATGGCCAACTTTTTACTGGTACTTGGGTGTTGCTGTGCTAAACTTTGTAACATCTGACTTAAGAGTATAAAAAGTCTCATTTTCAAAATGGATTTAGTCACTTAAATCTAAATCCCATTGACAATTAATGGGGTTTAGACTGAAAAGTGCCTAACTCCCTTTCAAAAATGAGATTTTGGGCTCTTAATACAGGGTGTTGCAATGATGAGAGAAGACACCTTTTAAACACCTTTAAAAATCCAGAGCTAAAGATCTTGCCTAAGGTTACAAAAAAAGTTAGTGCTTGAGTCAGGATTCAAACCTATAGATTCCAGGCTTCCTGTGCTGTGCTCTTAAACCACTGCATCATATCACTCTTGTTTAAAAAAATAATGATATGGTAAACAAAACTAAGGCTCCTTTAAGTACAAAACTGCCTTTTGTTGACAAAATAGTGAGAGCATAGGTACATACTACAATGCAACTTTTGTTGGGAAAACCCCCAGTTTTAGTGACAAAAAACTTCTGCCCCTGCAAGAAACTTTTGTCTTTTTCCCTCCCTTTATTGTTGACAAAGAGCCAGTGTGGATTCTGCTGTTTGTTTTGTCAGGAGAACTGGCTTCCGCCAGTATCCCACAATGCCTGCCCTGATGGCTGTGTTCAGTGTTTTGTGATCTCTGCTGCCCTGCAGGCACACATCTCCCCTTTCAAAGCTCTGGGAAGTATCTGATAGCTGAATAAGTTGTTCTGTTTGGGGAACAAACAAAAAGAGCAAATCATTGGAATGCTCCTATTCTGCCCTGCTAGAAACACAGCAGCAGGCAGGCTGTTGCTGCCAGGGGAAGACTGGAGAGACTGCAGTGCTGCTTTGACATTCCTCAGCATGAAGAGCTCACAGAGCTATTCAGAATACTTGCCCCCAACAGCTGAAAATGCTGTGGGAGAATTCAGAGAGATTCCCAAGAAGCACAGGGATCAGCTCTGCCTTCCCACAACTCTGCACTGTGAGATGCTTGCTCACATTATACTAAGTTATATGGAAATATACCTATCTCATAGAGCTGGAAGGGACCTTGAGAAGTCATCAAGTCCAGTACCCTGCCCTCACAGTAGGACCAAGTACAGATCCCTGACAGATTTGCCCCAGATCCCTAAATGGTCCCTTCAAGGATTGAACTGACAACGCTGGGTTTAGTAGGTTAATGCTGAAACCACTGAGCTATCCCTCCTCCAGCCAGTGATGGGACAGCTAGAAATGTGGCCATGAAATGTCAACAATGGAAGGCAGAAAACCCATTTCATCGGTTTGCAAAAAATAATGGAAAAGCCGATATAGGATTCTGTTGATAAAAAATGACAGGAATGTAATTAAAGCCAGTGAACATGATTTTATAGAAAATAAGACTTGTCAAACAAACTTGATTTCATTCTTTAATGAGACTGCAAGACTGGTTAATTAAGGTAACTGCAGATGTTCCATACTTAGACTTTTATGAGGTGTTTGACCTAATACTATACAACAATCTGATATTTAAAACTGGCACTACACAATGTCAATAGAGCACATGTTGAATAGATTAAGAACTGACTAACTGACAGCTCTCAAAAAAGCAGTTGCCAGCGGGGAATCATCACTGATTGGCACTAGGCCCGATGCTATTCAACGTTTTCATCAGTGATCTGGAAGCACATACAAAATCACTGATGATAAAATTTTCAGATGACAAAAAGATTGGTGGAGGGGTAAAAAATGATTAAGGTAAGGCAGTCATAAAGAGCAATTTGGATCACATGGCATCCTGGCTGCATTCACACAAAATGCAACTTAATACAACCAAATGAAAAATTATGTAACTAGGAATAAGAAATGCAATCCATCCCTACAGAATGCAGGTTTGTATCCTGGAAAGCAGTGACTCTGAAAAGAATTTAAGGGTCATAGTGGCCAATCAACTGAATGTAAGCTCCCAGTGTGATACTGTAGCAAAAAGGTCTAATATGATTACTGGTTGTATAAACAGGGGGGCAGCAAGTATGAGCAGAGGGGCAATTTTATGTTTATCTACAGCATTCATGAGACAGATACTGAAATACTACATCTGGTGTCCATATATTTAAATGGGTGTTGAAATATTGGAGAGGGTGCAGAAAAGAGACACACAAATTATTCAAGAAATTGAGAAAATGCCTCACAGTGAGATTTAAAGAGCTCAATCTGTTTATCTTATCACAAAGATTGAGCACTAACTTGATTATGGTGTATAAAGGATCTTCACAGGAAGAAAATACCAGGTATTAAAGGACTCTATAATCTAGTAGAAGAAGTCATAACAGGAACTGATGACTGGAGGCTGAAGCCAGACAAATTCAAAGAAAAAAAAAGCACAAATTTTGAACACAAGAGGTAAATAAACACTGGAATAAATTGCTAATGGAAGTGATTGATTCTCCATCTGTTGATGTCTTCAGATCAAGACTGTATATTTTCCTAGAAATTATGTTTTAGTTTAACACAAGTTATTGGGCTAAGTAGAAGGGTAATGGTGTAAAATGTAATTGCCTGTGAAATATAGATCTAATGGACCCTTGTAGCCCCAAACTCTATGAATCCACAAAAGTCTGAAATAAAATCCAATGTATAATAAAGTGAAAAAGAGGGAGCTGTATAGCAATGATTATAAGGGATGCCACATGCCCCTTATATCTGCCATCAGGTGCCCCCCATCGGTTGTCGCCCTGGGCAGCTGCCCAGCTCGCCCATGCCTCCGTCCGGCCTTGGTTGGGGGCATCCCCCCCAAATCTGAATAAAGTCCATGATCTCCACCCTGGACCAGGAAGGCGCCCGCCTTCTCTGGGCCCTGTCAGGCTCCTGGGAGCTGGCAGACTGCTCCTGGGGAGCAGTGGAGGGCTGGCTATCAGTGGCTTGCTGGCTCATGTTTTGGAGCCACTGGGTCAATGGCAGTGACTGCTGGCTCTGGGCTGGCAGGCTTGGAGCTGGCACAGGCACTGTGTCCAGAGTCTACCCCTTTAAGGGCTCTGAGGAGGAGGGGAGGGGGAGGAATGTTCTTGGTTGAGGCTGGAGTGGCCACCAGGGCACCCTGGGAAGGCTGGAGGGCCCCCTATTTCGAAATAAGTGTCTACACGGCACTTATTTCAAAATAGCTATTTTGAATTTGGCATTATTCCACGTAGAATGAGGTTTACCAAATTTGAAATAAGCCCTCCGTTATTTTGAATTTATTTTGAAATAGCGGTTTGGCTGTGTAGACGTTAGGAAAGCTATTTCGAAATAAGGGCTGTTATTTTGAAATAACTTTGCAGTGTAGACATACCCTAAGAGACTTAAAATGCTCAATTTATATAATTTATCCAAAGGATGTTAAGAGGTGATTTGTGTGATGCTGCTAGACTAGGTGGCACTCCAGTACATGCCAAGGTCCCCATGACTGAACTTCATAGTGACTAGCACACAACTGAAATCAGTCTGGCTCCTCTGTGTGTTAGTATTGTTAAAATAGGAATTAGAATTCTAAGAATTTGTTACATCTTTAGATATTATGGAAAGCTTGTGAGTTATTATATGCATCAATCTCACAACATCTCTATTTCATATTGTAAGATAATAATTGAGTCTTTATATTATAACCTTGGTAACTTGTGTAAATCAACAGGCAGGAAAGAGATATTAACTAGTGTGAAATATTGGTCTCTGACAAAAGGGGTTATATCCTGCCTATGATGGGGTGTACCAACCCTACACTGGCTCTGAAGGGGTTAACCAGGCCTGTTTTTTATGGCTTAAGGAGTCTTTTTTTTCCCCTCAACTTTGGTCTCCCTCCCATTTTTTTCCCCTTCAACAGAATTTTTCCTTTTTTGAGAGGGAGGCGGGGGCGAGGTATTTTTGTTTCAACCATCTGGCAACCCTACTATGGACTGGACGTTACTATGGACTAGGTCGGTACGGCTTGCTGCCCCTCTGCTAGAGACTATGGCTAGGGGGCCTGATTATGGGTGAGGCCACACAGATGGGGCTCAAGAGAGCCCCTCCTGCCCAGCTTCCCATCCTGTGACTCTGCCCAACAAAAAAGGCCCAATGACACTAGACAAACTAGAGTAGAACATTAAAAAGGGGAAAAAATGTCGTCTTTACTCCTGCTCCCCTTGAAGATGAGTCTTTCAAGTGAATTTCTCCCATCAGCTAAATTTTTAGCTAGTTTATTGTGGGGTTGAATTCAAGCAATTGACCTGGGATAAGTGAGTGGTCCTTTGGGATTGGTTCTGGGGTGGAGCTGGGATGAGGGACTTGGGGTGCAAGCTGCCCTGAGGCTGCAGCAGGGAGAGCGGACTTATCCCAGCCATCTCTCCCTACAGTATCAGCAATGACAGCCAGGAATTTAACTACTAAAATGCATATCAACAAAGACCATTATATTCACTTGCTGTTGTGGAGGCCCCGTTCAAAGGATCTCACCCGCGGGCCACATGTTGAGCTCTGTGTATCCCCAAACTGCAGTCTGGGCTGCAAACAAGTGGGCCGCAGGGGTCTGCAGGCACCTGGGCTGGGGCTAGAAGAGGCATTTCTCCCTGCTGCAGCAGGTCTGGGGTTGGGGGAGAGGTGTCTCTCCCCTTTGTGGCCCTAAGCAACTGAATGGGCTTCCATAGGCTGCTACGCTGCCATGTGGCCTCACAGTTTAAAGCAGGGGTATTCAACATGCCCACTTGTTTGCAGCCCATACTGCAGTTTGGGGATACACAGGGCTCAACATGTGGCCCGCGGGTGAGATCCTTTGAACAGGGCCTCCACAACAGCAAATCAATATAATGGTCTTCTGTTGATATGCATTTTAGTAGTTAAATTCCTGGCTGTTATTGCTCATTAAAAGTACTGTCATATGGCTGGAAATCAGATAAGTATTGCATTTTATTAATATCAACAGAACTGACTTAAATGGGACCTGCGTGTTGTGTAGTCTTGCCTTAATCTTTGTATTCATGCCCATCAATATGAAAGAAGCTATCTGCATATATATTTGCGTGTATATGCAACCAGTGATAGAAATGTAGCCGTGTTAGTCTGGGGTAGCTGAAGCAAAATGCAGGACAATGTAGCACTTTAAAGACTAACAAGATGGTTTATTAGATGATGAGCTTTCGTGGGCCAGACCCACTTCCTCAGATCAAATAGTGGAAGTGTGACTACTTTCTTCCACTATTTGATCTGAGGAAGTGGGTCTGGCCCACGAAAGCTCATCATCTAATAAACCATCTTGTTAGTCTTTAAAGTGCTACATTGTCCTGCATTTTGCTATATGCAACCACACTTAAGTTGTGACCCTCGTCATGTGCTGTATTATTGTGGTCTCTGGGGCTTCCACAGATGAGTAGCCCTGGTTTAAAGGAAACTTAGGATGTAGAAGAGGCTCTGTCATGTAAAGTCTTTGTCAAGATTGGGTGCTATACCCCTCCTCTGAGCTCTTCATAAGGCACGTGGTGTGCTTCAACACAACAGCTGATTTGTTAGTGTTCTAGTCTCATGGTGATGACATTTTAGTTCTGACAAGTGTATAAATAGGTTGTTTCTATGTACAGTAAATCTATCTAAACATACATGAAACACACTGATCTTAACATGTAAATGAAGATAGGTGGCTTTAAAATTTAGTAAAATATGTGGAATCAGCTTGATTCAAACAAGGTTGTGCTTAGGTTAATGTGACCCTCCTGTGTAATATGGTTGGGAACTGCTGTTCTAGCTTAACCAGAATTTATGGATGTGGAGTAGGAATTGCTTGGTGAAATTCTATGACCCGTGCTGTGCAAAAGTGTTCCTTCTGGGCTTAATCTATTCATCTATAGTTTATAGGCATTTAATTCTTGTTTAGGCGCCTTGGAATCTGGAGGTGGAAGGTACCATATAAATATAACGTAAAATGTAGTTGATGAACTACATAATCATTTTGAAAGAGACACAGGTTTCTTCATTCTATTTTTTTTTTTAAATACAACCCTGTTTTTTCACCCCTCTAACAAACATTGATCTTCTCACAAGTGAAAAAGAAAAGAGAATTGGTCCTTTCCCCAGCAGCTAGTGTGACAGATGTGGGATTGCTATCTAAGAAACTTCAGAATATTGATATTCAATTAGGCTTGGCTTTACACTACAGTTAGATTAACACAGGCTGCTATAAGTTGCCCTAACTATGTTAGTGTCTACACTACATCTTTGCTCCCACCGATGTAGGTGCCCTGTTACACCAACATAATTACTCCATCTCCATGAAAGGCATAGGGTTTACGTTGGAGTAGCTAGGGCAATGCAGTGTCTGTAGGCACTGTGCTCCTTACATTGACTGTTGGCTATCTTACTTTGGCTGTTGGTGGAGACATGAAATTGTCAAGAAAGCTGGCTCCCAAACTGCACTGCTGCAGGGTCTCCAGTCCAAGCTAGCCTGCTGCCCTGGCTCCCTGTTGGGGACACTACTGCCCCTTGGAGTCCCAGATCCCTGACTCCTGTTGGGAAGATGGCAGCTGGTTGGACTCTGGACATAGATCTTCCCCACCAAAGGCAAGAAGCCTGGGAGCAGCTGGGTTCCTAGTGATGAGCTATGGAAAACTGAGGACCTTGGCTTTCAGCCCTTAACACTACCCCTCTACCAATGGAAGTGCTCCTAGTGAGGATGCACAGCACAAAGGAGGATAGTCAATAATTGTCACATAGGTTGGCTTACAGCCAGCCAAACATAGGTCAACTTCATTTTGTAGTGCAGACATGCCTGGAGTTAGTGATAGATTGTATAGTTTATACAGAGAGTAGTGGAATGTTTATTATATGTTTATATTGCTCCATTTTAGTGAGATCTGTGCAGGAAGGCAATACAATGGCTCCCCAGATAAAAATGACCCAGCACACACTTGAAAGACAATGGAGCAGGCTGTTAACTTTGAGGATCATGTCTCCAAGTTGCATGCCTTGTTTTACCAAAATTGGGAGCCTGGAGATCTAAAGAAAAGTTAAAAAGCTCTTCTCTCCCAGGAGAACAAGAGGGGTCAATTGTCAGCAGCTGTCAGGAAGATAGGCTGACACTGAGAGAGGCTCTGTACAGACATCTGAAAGAGCGGAGTCTTTCCCCAGGCCCAGGGAACAGTAAGCCTTAGGGGGAGGCAGATACACAGACAGATTCTTTGATTGCTAGTAAGATCTGTTTTTTCTTAAATGTTTTGTTCAAAATAAATTTATATTTTGCTTCAAGAAGGCTGTTTGGTCACTAGTTGCCATTATTATTGCTTCTTGAGGGTGCTGAAGATAAATCAGGCCAGCTGAGGTAACAACTGTTAGCACCTGCAGTCTGTCACTAAAGGCCTGATCGGAGTGTGGAAGAACCACATGTCTCCACCCTAAGAGTGAGGTGATGGCTTGAGGCCTAACACCAGAGGGGGCTTCAAGCCACCAAAGAGACCAGGAGAGGTCATAGCTTATGAACTGTAACAACCACCGCAGTTTAGATTTTCTGGATAATGCAGCTCTCATTGAGACACCAAAATAACTGGTAGTTAGATACTGAGCTCTTTTTGGCCATTTAACTTGTGGCATATTCTTTATATAAATTAACATAATGCCCAGAAAATCATTAAATGTGCCAGGTTTATATGGGCAGTATTGCAAATGTTTCCCTGACAGAATCAGAGAACATAAAATGTCAATTACAAAGCAGTATATTCAAACCAAAGTACTTCAAAGTAGGAATAAGAGATCCTCCGGAAAAGGGCTTTTTTCCGGAGGATCGGAGCCAGTGTAGACGCTCTTTTCCGGCTTTTCTAAAAGCCGGAAAAAAGCGGCGGACATTTTTATTTAAATGCCGCGGGGGATATTTAAATCCCCCGCGGATTTCCCTATTACAACCTGTGAAATTAACATGCCCCTTTCGGAAAAGGGGCCAGTGTAGACGTAGCCTCAGTGTATACTGCAGCTATAGTAAAACAGAACTACGTGGTATGTCTGTATCATAAAATCTTATTTTTGTGACATGTTCAGCTAAATCTGTCTGTTCCATTGTATATCTGTCCCAATCCCAGAGAATAGAGCTCCTTGGCAGGGGTGGCCTGTCCATATAGGCGAAGTAGGCGGTCGCGTAGGGCGCCAAGCTAAATGGGGCACCAAATGGTGGCACAATATCATTGAGGGGTTTGGAGGTGGGGGCGCCGATTTCATAGTTCACCTAGGGTGCCAGTTGCTGGCAGCTAGTCTAGGGCCACCCCTGCTTCTTGGACTTTCCAGTAGACTAACAAAGCGCTCACCTGCTAGAGGGAGACTCATGTTTCAGTGTCTTAATCTTCAGATGGGCAGGATTTTTTTTAAGGAAAATAAACAAATTAGGCAATAAACCATTTTGTTTTATCACTTGTATCTCCACTGGCAAAAATGAGGACATACCATCAGAAAATGTAGACATAATATTAACCTCAATCATGAAAGTAATCCTTAAGGGTTGGAAATATGCTGTTCCACATAATATAGACCATTACATCTGTTCCATCTTCTTGACTTGTACATTTCAGATCTGTCATACTCTTAAGCATAATAATTTGGAATCATTCCTCACATTTGGAATCATACAACTGAAAATCTTCTCAAAACAAGTATCCTGTGTGTTGTGTGAGATAATGGTTTTGTGTTGTAATATAATAAACCAGACTTCATGATGGGGGGGTGTTCCCCACACTCACCCTAAAGGGGTTAATTTAGGCCAGATGGGCCAGTTACCTGTTAGATAAGAAGCTGGGGGACTTTTATATGTGAGGAAAGACCTAATTAAGGGAAGGTCACTTCATCAGGATTGGTATGGATTCTATAAAACCAAAGCTAATAGCAAGAAAGGAAGGCTGCAGGGAGGAGAGTGGCAGTCACTCTGTCTGGGATAATGGAGGAAAAGGTATTGGGACCCAAGAGAAAGGTTTTATCTAGCACAGTGGTTCCCAAACTTTTTGGCATCACCCTTTTTGATTTTTGAGAAACCCTCACACCCATCCACCCCCCAAAAATAGCAGCAAAACTTTCTGAGGGGGAGGGGGAAGGAACTGATGGGGGATGAGAAACAAAAATAGCAGTAAAACTTGGGGGGAGGTTGATTGGGGGGAGCCCGGTTGCCTCATGCCCCCTAGGAATTTCGGCACACCCCCCAGTTTGGGAACCCATGCTCTAGCAGATGAAGGAGAGAGGAGCTTATCTAGAAGGGTGGAGAAGATAAACCTGGAATAGGCAAAGTAAGAGGCATACCAGAGGACTGACAGGACAGTTTGTGGTTGTACAGACCCCTGCTGGAGACAGAACCTCTGAGCTAGAATTGTGTGTGGCAGAACTGTGGCCTGCCCTCTACTAGCCACTGAATGAGTCACAATCTTGGCAGTGACCTTAAACTGTCAGGGATCATTTAGTCTACTCACTGAGGGAGAGACTCAGCCAAGTTAGCGGGCTTATGAATTGTTTGGGACTGGGTGGAAGACTTTGCCAGTACCATGGAAGAAGAGGACTATCATCATTTGTTGGACAGAGGCCGAAACTTAAAAGAAGAGGCAACAGCACAAGAGAGCAAGACAGAAGGCCAAGGAATGAAGGTATCAGGCTCACAAAGCTAATCTCCAGACATGCCTAGAAGGAGATGATCCAGCAGTGAGGCAAGTGCCCTGTGACAGATCTATAACCAAAACAAAAGTGAAGCATGTGGTTGAACAAAAAGAAGGAAAGAACCTAGAAGAAACTAACAGGGGAGGGAGAAGGAACAATAAGAGATCATTCTTCCTCCTTAAAAATCTGTTTTTGTTTGCTATTTTGTTTTGGCTAAAGATGGCAGCCTTAGTCACAAAACTGGGCTGTGATGAGGTACTGTATTATGCATAGCTCTGTCAAATCCAATCTCGTCTCGCTTCTGGCCGCTTCACATTCCTGTTTCTTCGCTGGTATTCTTAGAGGGCTTTCTGGTTGGTGGTTGTTGATAAATAAGTTTGTGGGAGGAGCCTAAGTTTTGTTTGTTTGGGGTTTTTTGCTACATAACTATGTTGAGGGCTCTGGTTTGTCAGCTTCTGCATTGATTTTTTGCCACCTGTTACAAAGGTTTGTCTGCCTAGCCACTTTGCCACCTCTGCAGACACGTGTTGTACCATCCTTTCATGTGGCTGCTTTTCTGTTTCCTCAATATAGACCACATCACACTCCACATTGAATAGAGTGGAAACCACTTTGGATATGATGGTACCTTGGTTTGTTTGCTGTTGGGGTGCAAATCTGACACTTACATGCAGTCTGGGCCAGTATGTGATTGGTGGGAAGAGAACCCCAGAAGCCTCTAAACTATATCCTGTATGAGGGCCAGTTACAGTCACCATCCCTGCATTTGTATGAGCACAGGAATCATTTCCTGCAGGGCACACATCACCCTAGAGGAATAGGATCCAGTGCATTTTCCTTCCACCTTCTTCCCGCAGCTACACAGAGGACCAGGTCCACTATGGAATTTGTAAGGCACTATTAGCATCAGGGGTCCCATATCCTTCTCAAACATCCCTGCTCTAAGATGTGCCTACATGACACAACTGAGTTCTCCTTCTCTGTCTGCACCTGTAGAACATCAAGAAAACTCTATTAAAAGGAATGTGAAGGTTTCAAAGAGAACCAGTGGTTAGAAAATGCCAGAATTAATGCTGCCTGTGAAACCTGTATTCAATCAGCTTGTGCTTATGCATTATGATAGTCTTTAATTATGTCCTATTTTTCTTCCACAGAACTGTCTTGTTTAGTGAACAGGTAGTTTTTCAATACTGCTTTTTATCCTCCTCGTTCAAAGTGTAGCCTCAGGCCTAATTTAATGCATAACATCCAAACAATGCATAGATTGAGTATGAATTGCCTCCTGAGTGTTTCTATGGTGCACTCATTAAAATATCCAAATGTTTCATAAGCACTGAATTATCTTCACAACACGCCAGTCAGAATAGGGGGCTGTATCCCCTTGTACAGGTAGGGGACCTGAAACAGAGTAATTAAAGACAAAAGTATCAACTGCCTTAACCTTAAGATGATTGATTTGCTTCTTGCTGTCCCCTGCCTCATTTCACTACATGCTTTCCAACTTCTGCAACACATGAGGCAGGGGCTTTACAGACAACATGCTCATTCACTACACAACCCTTATTCAGTCCTATCTGTTTGGCAGAGATCCCATAGGGAAAAAGTGTGATCATGTCATTAAAGAGAATTATCCCAGTGCATCAGGGGCCAAATGAGGGTGGCACAGGATGTGGCTTTGACCAACTTTTGACTGCTTGATTTTGCAACCTTAATATTCTTTTAATGTAGGCTACTATGGTGGTGGTTTGTTTTCAAAGCAGCCCTCTAGGAACTACAGCAATCTTTAACTTGGAAGGTAGTATTAGGAAACCAGTTAACTTATTTTAGCTTCGAAAAGGAGGACCGCTAGCACCATGCTTCTAGTCAGCTCTCCGCAGACCTCAAACAAGTGTCCTGTAGGCAATGGACCATTCTGTGCTAAGCATTGTCCATACATACAAATGTGGTCCCTCTGGAGCTTCCATTCTAAGTAAATGAGCATCATATGTAAGGTGGGGAAGAGAGCCCATCAAACACAAGCTATATGTAAATGCATTTTCTTTTATTATTTTTTGTAATTGTATAAATAAGTAGTGCTTTTCTTCACTGGTCTCTCCATCTCTACACTGACTCTTTTTTCATGGGCTCTGTGATGGCCCTGAGAAAGAATTAGAAGGTGGAGCAAGGAATTGAATCCTAGAGTACAGGACACTCCACTGAGAATACCCAGCCATAAAGCCTCCAATGCTTTCATGGGAGCAGAAAAACTCTTGACCTTCAGGAAGGGACCTTGTATCTAATATAATTTGGTCATAACAGTTCCCCACCTTTTTATGGATTCCCCAATCGCATATACTAGTTGCCTCTTTGCTGTGGGCATGGGACTCACTTCTCCTTCTCAGCCTAGCCCACTGCACTTTTTAACAACTGAAAACATTTGGTGTTTTCCAGCTTGACTCCTGTTGACCCCAGATGTGGAGCTTTGCTCCATCTCCTAGTTCATGCTTCAGCTCCCTGGATTCTTTTCATCTGAAACTCTGGCAGCTGAATATTCTAAAGGGTCTTTTTATTACATTTCTGGTGCATTGCTCAGACTGCCTTGCCAGGGGAGGTGGTCTATAAATATTATCATTATTAATATTGTAAAGATGTAGCCCTGTGACCTAATGAAATGTGGTTATGTTTAAACATGTTTGTTTTCAATGTTTGCTCAGAATTATGGCTTAGTCCTGCTGAACGACAGATGTATGTGAAATAAATGCTATTATCTCTAAGCAATACCAGTGACAGGTCTAGTTTCATAGGTCACTTTCTGGGGGTACGTCTACACTACAACATTAATTTGAACTAACTTAGTTCGAATTAGTTAATTCGAACTAAGATAATTCGAACTAACGGATCTAGACTAAAAAACTAGTTCGAATTAGTGTTTTGCTAATTCGAACTAGCATGTCCACATTAAGTGGACCCTGAACCAGGCTTAAGGATGGCCGGAAGCAGTGCCAGCAGGGCATCAGAGGAGGACTTAGAACATGGAGATGTTGTCTCAGGCTAGCCGAGGGCTGCGCTTAAAGGGACCCGACCCCCACCCCGGACAGACAGTTCTCAGGGGTGCCCTGCTTGAAAACCAGTCCTGGCTTGGAGTGCCCGGAGTGCCCACACTGGGCACATCACACCACTCGGCCATCAGCCCGGCTGCACTTGCCACAGGCTGCCATCTGGGGAGAAGGGGCAATCGGGGGGCTGCAGGAGAGGTTCCACCCCAAAAGCCCTCAGAGCCAGCCCAGTCCTTCCCATCGGGGGCTCGTACCCCATTCCTCCCTCACCTCCTTCCACTTACCCTTCCCTAGCCTCCCTTCCTGATGTACAAAATAAAGAAAACGTGGTCAAAAATAGAATCTGTCTTTATTGAACAAAACTGGGGGAGACTGGGAAAAGGAGGTGGGAGAGGGGAAGAGAGAGGGTGGGAGAGGGGAGGGCAACTAAAATGATCAGGGGTTTGGAACAGGTCCCATATGAAGAGAGGCTAAAGAGACTGGGACTTCTCAGCTTAGAAAAGAGGAGACGGAGGGGGGATAGGATAGAGGTCTCTAAAAGCATGAGTGGGGTGGAGAGGGTGCATCAAGAAAAGTTCTTCATTAGTTCCCATAATAGAAGGACTAGAGGACACCAAAGGAAAGGAATGGGTAGCAGGCTTCAAACTAGTAACAGAAAGTTGTTCTTCACAAAGCAAAGAGTCAACCTGTGGAACTCCTTGCTGCAGGAGGCTGTGAAGGCTACAACTAGAACAGAGTTTAAAGGGAAGTGAGATCAAGTCATGGAGGTTGGGTCCATGGAGTGCTATTAGCCAGGGGGTAGGAGTGGTGTCCCTGTCCAAGATTTGTGGAAGGCTGGAGAGGGATGGCATGAGACAAATGGCTTGGTCACTGTCTTCGGTCCATCCCCTCCAGGGTCCCTAGGGTCGGCCGCTGTCAGCAGACAGGCTACTGGGCTAGATGGACCTTTGGTCTGACCCAGTACAGCCATTGTAAGCTCAGGGCTCAGGGTCGGGGGTCTCAGTGGACCCCCTTGATTTTCATGCACACCTGCTCCTAGGTGGCCAGGCTGGCAGCTCTCCTGCCCAAGCTGGCCACTTCCTGTGCCTAGTGCGGAGATCGTGGACGAGGTCCACGATGTCCGCACTAGCCCAGGTGGGTGCCTGCCTCTTGCGATCCCGGGCAAGCTCCCGGGAGCCGCCAGCCTGGTCCCGGGAAGAGGGGGAGGGCTGGGGGGCATCGGGTGTCTGGCTCGAGCCGTGCCAGGTGCAGGGTCTGCTGGCTGGGTGCTGGCAGGCTTGCACCTGGCACGGGCAGCGTAGCCAGCCCGTGCCCCTTTAAGGGGTCCGGGGCCGGGAGGGGGGCAGAGGAGTTTCCCTGGTGTTGGCCAGAGTGGCCACCAGGGAAAGCTGGGGAGGGCTAGCCTCCCACTAGTTCGAATTAAGGGTCTACACAGCCCTTAATTCGAACTAGTAAATTCGAACTAGGCTTAATCCTCGTGGAATGAGGATTACCTAGTTTGAACTAAGCGCTCCGTTAGTTCGAATTAAATTCGAACTAACGGAGCGCTAGTGTAGCGCCTATGAAAGTTAGTTCGAACTAACGTCCGTTAGTTCGAACTAACTTTGTAGTGTAGACATACCCTGAGAGAGAGAGAGAGAGAGAGGTGACAGAACCCTGCTTGTCACCCTGAAGCTAAACAGACAGAGAATCATGGCCCTGAACCATGGAGTCCAAAAAGACCTCATCTTCAGCCAAAACCAAAGCTACTGGCTATATTGGTACAGGCTAAATGTCTAAGGTTAGCACTGTTAGAAAACAAAAAAATGGATCCCATTTACAGCTGTTGGTGTTAGAAGCCTCGAAGTTCTAGAAATCTATACTTGGATTAGCACTTTTCCCCATCTTCTCTATTTTCCATCCATGTGCAGAATACATTTTGTTATGCACATCGAGGCATGTGCAGATGTGCACCACCAGTAGAAACACATGCTACGAGCTGAGGGCACTCTGCTAATCAGCTGGGCACCATTTGAATTTCTCCTGAGTGGTTGCCAAGCCAAGTGTCCAGCTTATAGGGTATACTGCATATGTCCAAGGCCATTTTCTGTGTCTGTGGGGAAAACAAGGATGATGTTAAACCAAAGAACACTCACGAGATCAATGAAGATGGATGATATGTTACTACTAGAACAACACAAGGAGCTGTTGCAAAGCTATTAAGAGTTAAAGAACATGCAACAGATGGTGTTGCTGATTGTTGAATTTCTTCTCTCTTCCTCATATGGGGTGGTTAAACACACTTCGTGCTCCCCTCCTGTCAGCAGGTGAACTTACTAATAACTTGAATTCTGATCCCAAGCATGAAATAACATTGTACAGCTTCTAGACCTGGAGCTCATTCCTTCTCTTCCAAACATGTTCTGGTAGTTAGGGTGCCAAAGCTGGTGATCCAGATTTCTTGTATAGAAGGTGTGCCGCTAGCATGAGTGGATTTTTAACTTTAAACTATTGGTAATAATGGGCTGGCAGCACTGACCTGAGCAGACCTTGACCCATGCATAGTACTAGATCTGCAGAGATCTCTGAGGGAAGGTAGCTGAGGGCTGGGTATATCTATATTTTTTCTTTTCTTTCCTGCTGGGCACCATAAAATGTTACTCCAATGATCTCTTCTTTTGATTAAATGTGGGGAGGGTTTTATCCTATTCCACTCCTATTAATAATTAGACTCTGTCCAACACTGTGCACGTCCCAAGATGCTCTCATTACTCCCTTCTAATGCTTGAAAGCAGACAAGCACCTGTCTTGTTACCAGGCAAGGTCTAGAGTTGCAGTCAGATCGCTAAGTCTTTGCAAGGCTCTTTCACTGGCGGTAAGAAGCCAGTGCAGACAAAAGTGGGTTAGCCATCTAGGGAAAAGGCATGACGAAGGGAATGGGGAATGCATTGAATCAGTGCATCTGCTTCCATCAGCAAGTACCTGCGCAGCTGGAAATATGATTTCAAGTTTCTCTTCCCCGGGCAGAATCCCGAGAGGGAAATAGGGAGCAGCAACACCACCTGTCTTCTTTCAATGTAAATCCCCACTCCAACAAATCAGGATGCTACAGGAGAATGTAATTTATACCCCCGGGACAGATTCAATCACTCTGGGTGCAAGAAACGATCTTTCAACATGGACAGCCTGTCGTCTTTGTTGTGATCTTGCTAGTTTTTAAGTGAATCTGAATTAAACCACAGGAAGAGAGTCCACCCAGCCTTTCGCACTGAAATTGGTTTTAAAATCACGTCTTTGATGAGCCCTCGTATATAGATTTCACCACAGTCATCCTCGCCGCTCGTATCCGTTAAATTATTGCCCTGCGTTGTATTGCAGTGGGAGAACCCTTGGTACATCCGGCACGGAAGGGGGCTGCCTGCTCAGGGTGATGTTAGACACAGAAAGCATCTAACGCGCCTCTTTCGTCTTGCCTGCGTCAATTCCCACGTCTCTGGTGGAGCCAGCGCCAGGCGCTATGGTTTGGATCCTGGCGATCTGAGAGACCATCTTTCTCCATGCCCTCTGCCAGGGTGGTTGCGATCAGATGAGGGGCTTTTGCTAGCAATCTGTACGTAGGTTTAAATATCTGGAAGGTAGAGACAAGGCTTTCAGTAGCGGGTCTTCAGCTCTGACATTCACTTCTCTACGCATACTTGTGAGTAAGAACTTTGTGGGGGGGCGAGTCCATGTTGCTAATATTGTGCTTTTGGACTGTTTCAATGGGTCACTTTTTATTACTCCCCCCTCCCACATACACAGAAACAATACTCTCTATAGGGGCGTTGTACACGCTAATGAATGTCTGTGCAGTGCTTTGAGATACTCAGATAAAAGACGCTAGTAGTTTCCTTATAGTAGCAGTCCATGGGCTTCTGGGTTACACAGCTGGCTCCTTCGCACGTTCAACAAAAGCTCCACTCGTCACTTCCATTCAAATGGAAAGAGCAGGGGCAACACATCTTGTAGGGTAGCAATAAATCCGAGGTGAGTGATCAGAATCCATCCTCAGGATTCCAGGCTGAGGATGTGATGGCTGTGGACACTGTCACGGTGTGCGGGCGTTCAGGTTCTTTTATTTTCGGGAAATATTTTGTATAACGGTGGGTGAATTGGACTAGAAACGGGTTCGCAAGACCATAACCCCTCACGGGAATGGCGTTTTGGTTCCCAATCCACTTTACTTTAACGCGGTTTTAGAGACTAGTAATTTTGTATCACTAAATCCCATCGTGACCTTGCCAAACGCAGAGTTATTACTCGGTTCTGTGGTATTGGAAAAACAACCCAGAAAAAAAGGGGCACGGTTGATCTAAATCGCTTCAGACTAACTTATGGGAAAGGACGTGTTTGTCATGACTTGGTTTCGCTGAGATGGAAGCACTGATAAGTTGTCATGGTTGTCCATTCAAAGTTTTTGCCTTAACATGAGCGGCGTTTAGCGCTTGCAAGATTCAAACAAATCCCGCAGCTCCTTAGATTCGATTATATCATGAAAAAGAAACAAACAAAACAAAATCCCTGAACAAGCACAGACTAGATGTGCTGCATTTGGATGTCGTGCAGCGCAGGTACACTGGCGATATGCCAGAGCACTGTCAGCTGTCCGGGCATGTGCTTCTTGTCTGATCTGTGCTTAGGTACGGAAAGGTCTCGGGCAGTGGGACTTACAAAACACAGAGGTGAAGACCTTCCTGTTTGTGTCTATGTGGCGGGGAGACATTATGACCAGGTTACAAGTGTTGTTCATCCGCTCTCCCAAGCCCTTTCCCACCAAGGCTGTCTATAAAGGCGAATTGGGAAATAATATGTTGGCCGCCTCAACTGTCAGACGCAGGGCAAGTGACTCGAGAGCACCTGCTCTTTTAAGCGCGGTACAAACTCTCTCTCGGCTGGGCGAAACCCTTCTCAGTTTGGGCTTGGAGGGTAGAACGCACGGTTTGAACTTCGTGTTTACCAAAAGTGCGCTCCGTGAAGGGCATTTTACAGTCTTGGGCGGGAGGACTTAGCCACAGCCACAACACACAAGAGGAAATACAGTGACCGCTGGAGTAATTTCAGGCACAAGGGTCCCAGAAGGTTCTTTGCAGTGCGGGTGGGGCGCCACAACTTCTATGCTGTTTAAACCATCATGCAAACTTTCCCAGACGGTTCGAGCCATTATTTATCGATCAGAAATGCAAAACACGGTGTGTCGTCCCCGATATGAATATGCGAGGCACCACGTCAACAAATTAGACTCTGTTTTATACAGCTGGGTAGCTACCAGCTGCTGATCCATATAGCCTCAAGATGTGAAAGCACCCAATCAACATTGTGTTCCGACATAATCAGGAAAGCCAGTCAAGTGCAAATCCGCTTTAATGTAATAAAGTTACCCTGAAATAATAACACTCTTTCATGTTCGGTAAGTATAGAGAAAATAACGCGTTATACCACTTAGCCACGTTAATCCCTTGATACAGGCTGGCAAACGCCTGTAATTGAAAATCTCATGTAAACGCCGTCTCTTGATGCAATTCAGATGCGTTTCTATATAAACAGAGACTTGGCCATTATAATAGAAACAGTCTTTCAATACGGAATTAACTTGTGTGACTGCGGCATTGCTTATATTTACATACTTCCCTTAGGAACTCATTTATGACTTTCTTTCTCACTTCCCTTAGGCATTCATTTGTTAGCCACGTATTAAGATTAGCTCATTTGACAGCGCACGTTGGGATTACTCTATCCAGCAGACGAGTAAAATTTGTAGCGTGGGAGTTTGGTGTGGGGTCGCTTCTAAGGCACTTCTAGGGGACCGGTCCCTTTTACGGCGCTTACAGCAAAGCCGTGGAGAAATCCCAGCTATTGAGCACACAGGTAGGACAGATGCTCTGGTGGGAACGAATGTTGCCCGTGTCTTTCGTGCCGCCCTTCACCAATGAAGAGAAATGGGCTTGGCAGTTGTTTGTATTTGTGCTGTGTTGGGGGTGCCCAGCTGCGGCATCAAGAGAGCGGAGTGCAGGAAAGGGAACCAGACAACTGCGGCTCGGGGCAGCTGGTGGGCTGACCCGCCTACGGAGCAGGGCTCTGGCGCAGCCCGGCATTTGCGTTCTCGGGGCTCAGCTGCAGAGCTCGGCTGGTGTCAACTGCCCTCGGGAGCGCACATGCCTCCGCCTGGGCCCTGGGGGTCAGCTGGCGGGACGGCGCTGGGCTCGGTAGCTACGTTTGGGGAGCCCAGGGTCGCCCCTCACCTTTCATTGCCGAGGCCTGGGGATTGGCTTTAAATCTCTCCTGAAGGAATGAAGCCCGCCCTGGGGGAGCCCTCTCCTCTTCCCCCCTCCCTCCGGACCTCTCACACACTGTCCTGCCATTGATTAGCACTATTGATTAGCGGGAAGCTGCTCCTCCGGGGAGAACCGGAGCCGAGTCCCTTGCAGGCTGTTCGGGGCTGTCTGCAGCCGGTCTCCTGCAGCACAGGGGTCGCTCCCAGCAGCACAAGCTGCCTTTCCCCGGGCAGCGCTGGTGGCGAGGCGGGAGGCGCCCTAGAGTTGTCCAGAGCTTTCCAGTCTCTTTCGGGCCCGCTTAGTGCGGGCGGTGCCAGCCCGGCTCGGTGCGATTCCAAAGAGCTGTTGGCAAGCGAGGAGGGCTGGCTCCGGGTCTGTGTGCGGGTTTGGAAAGCCAGGCTTGTCTCCGCCAAGGCGCTGCAGCAGCCACGTGCGCCCTGCGCGCCACCTGATGTCCTCGCTATAAATCGGGACACCCCCACTATGACCCGCGCGATATGCCTGCGTTTTGACACCACGAGTGAAAACAGAACTGATGATTTCCCCTCTCTAGGATAGCTCTAACGTGGGAACTGCTCCACTGCATCCGACCAGCGGTTACTAGCCTGGCTCTGGCATGGCCACTATCAAATGCCCCCTAGGACAGAACCACAAACCTCAGGAGGCAGCCATGGGAACATTTGTGCATGAATCTAGTTTCTTCCTCGCCCTCCGGAGTCAGAGATTTTGCTCATGCTCTGAAGGGGAGAGTTCACAACCTTTCCAAACCTCTCCCGTGTGCTCTGTTTTGGTGTTGCTTGCTTTTAACTCCCTAGTGGTTTTGTGATCAGGATGCATATCCAAATAGGCTTTTGCTGAATGCAAATGAGCCTTTACATGTATGAAAAGGCAGTTCCACTAGATTTCACTTAGATTAATATTGGCCTGTTGAATTTTACATTAGTTAACTTTATCTTAAGGAATTTATTTTTAACGCATTTGAAGGGTGGGGGTGGGGAGAAATCCCGTAACAGCCCAGATCCAAGGCACGCTTTCTGGCGGGGTTCTGGGTTGAGCGACGCGCGATCCTTCCACTGACTGCTACTTCTATTATGTTTAATGTAAGAGACCCAAGATGTCAGATTCTGCGACAGTTTGATTGGAAAGACTAAAATGGAAAATATAGGCGTCAGCTAAAGGGCAAGTCCCCAGAGATTAGGCTTCATGTAATTCATCTCCAAAGTGAGGGAAGAGCCACTAATTCACCTTTCGGAAATCGATTTCTGTCTGCCTCAATCTTTTGAGATGAAGATGAGTTATGGCTACGGATGCTAGTTCCCGGGTTATGATGACTAAGCTACTTCTTCACTGTTCATATTGATTTAACCTATATCTGTTTTAGCTGGAGTCCTCTTGGAAACTACTAGTAAATGTGATTAATGAGAGGCCGCTATAAAGTGATACATGATACACGAGTAATGTTGTACTAAACCTGAAAAAAATAAGTTTGGGTGTACCAAAGAGTTTCCCTCCCCGCCTGTTAAAAGTGATCTCGAATCCACAAATATTCGAGCAAAAATACACATATAAAACAAGCCTGCATGTTGTACTGAGCTGATAGGCTTTTGAGGTTGATTTGAGATGATTAGGATGGATGATTTGGGACCTGCTTTTTTCTGCAAAGGGGGGGGGGGGGGACGACTGTTTTGAATGGCTGAGTATTTCGATTTCATTTGCCTTCATTTACTGAATGCCCAGTTTTCCCTGACACGGAATCTTTCTTATGTTTTTAGGTAACATAAGAGCAAACAGACATTGCTAAAGGTGTTATAAACCAGTTGCTGCCCCCCTCTGATTCGACCCTCCACTCACATTTCTGGAGTTCGACTTTGCAAAATGTCAACAGATTTGTTTTGAACCCTAATGAAATAACCTCTTGGGTCTCCTTGCTTCGGAAAACAACGTACACTTCCCTACTTGTTGGCGTGTTTTTAGCCCTTGGACTGTGGACAAAAATACAAAATAAACGTGACTTCAACTTTATCAACCAGTCCCATGACCAGCTTTTTTTTTCTTTGTGTCCGGGTATGTTCAGTTTGTTTTCTCAAGACCTAAGCAATTTTTAATATACTTCTATCCTTCCCGGTTAATCCTTCGAGTTTATTGTATAATTACAGTTTCAAAGTGATTATGTAATTAAAATCATGTTTCACTGCTGCATACTTCAAAAAGAAGGCAACGTTCCCCAGCATTGTTTGCTGGTGATGTAATAATTTCCCTGTGATATTTAAAATAAACACATTAGTTCAAGAATTCTAAACATGTCTGAAAGTATATAGTGGAATTGATTGGCATAAGGGGAGGTTGTAAAGCAACGGTGAAACCTATCACTAGTTTAATATATTTCTATGCTCCCATGCAGTGTAAATTATAGGATAATGGGGTACAGGCGATGGTAAGCTCTGTTTATATAATCCATTTCTTCACACAAGTTCCCATTGCTTTTCCTTCCCTTTGCTGTATGTGGTGGTTCTCTGATCCTACTGACCTCAGCCATGTGTTTTCACTTTTTCTTCTGATCTCAATTCCATGACCAGCGGGGAATAAAATACAAATTGAATAGTAACCATTCACAGGCCACTCTTTTCAAACTGTTGTTAAGCCCTCTTTGTCTTGTCTAGCAATTGATAGATAAATGTGTTGTATTTTACCCACCTCCCTCTCTCTTTTTCTTGTAATGCTTTGTTGCCCCACTGGCTTAGATCATCTTTTAAAAGAAAATAATTTCATCAGGGCTTGTCACCAAAATGGACCGTTCCCTTTCTTTGCAGCTCAACGGGGCGATGGCTAAGCAGTAGAATTAAAATAAACAATATGAAGCGGGGGCAGGGGGAGGAACTGCCCCCACATTTGGTCGGTATATTCCCAGCATGACAAAAGGCTAATTTTAAATGTGACTTGTTTCCTCTACGCGGTAAATACGCTCCTAGGGATGCATGTAGCTACTTTCTGAAAAGGGGAACGTTAAGAGCTTGGAAAAGAGGAAACTTTCCACTTGCGCTTCTTTCTGCAGCGTAAGGCGGGGCCGAAGCTGTTTATTCAGCTTTTCTTGAAAACTCACAGCAACTAAAAGAAGTTTAAACAATCTCCTGTTATTTTTGGGCTTGTTTTTCCAGTGATCTTCCTCCCCTTCCCGCGCCGACTTCTCGGGGTTATAATGCTAAACAAAATAATTTTGGGAACCCATTATTCCGCAGGAAAACATTTCACCAATCCCATGCTCTCTGTATGAGCGGAGAAATGATTGCAAGTGGAATTCTGATGGGAACTGCGGAATAATGTATTGAACCTCGTTTCGTGTAAAGTTTGAATAGCAAACTTTGCTCTGTTGCAATCGCGTCACTTCAACAGGCTGACTTGATCATGCTTGCTAAAAGTATGATTTACTCCTATTAGCTAGTTGTAAAAGTAGCTGTTTAAATTGCTTTTCCATTTCCAAGGATTCTTACAAATGAACCAAACGTTGCAGGAGGGCATCGGTCTCTCATCAACATAAGCCAGATTCTTGAGCAAAAGATAAATATTTGCCACCACGTTACTAAATCTGAAATAGCTACACAAGTCAAACGCTGAAATTAGCAGTGTAATGAATTTTAGAGGCAAAACAAAAGAGGGGAGTAACACTTTTTGTTAAGACACATGCAATCTGCCTTGGAATCTCGAACAGAAGTCCTCTCGATATGGCTTCGAAATATGTGCAAACTAATATGAAATTCCTTGTTGATGGTGGATGTTGGAGGTAAGGCTGAGTACCTGTAAAATGAGCCCCTGCCTATCACATGCTTCATATTAAACTTTCATGCAGTTTTCCTTCCCTGTTTTTCCCTACTAAAAGGTTCTTATAAACTTTTCTTCGTTTATTTAGCCTGGTTTTCATTGCTGCAGTTTTGCATGGTTTGCCTTTGTTTAGTTTATTAACCCACAGGGTTACTTTAACTAAATATTTGGGCTGAATACTTTGGGGTTGGATTTCAACGTTTTCTAACAAAATTACAGAGTTTTTTGAAGCCACACAGAGAACTCTGTGTTGACTTTATTAGTCAATTTAACAGACTATGGGGAAAATTTAAAAATAAGAAACATACTCATGTATCCCCTCTAATGAGGAATGGGACTGAAAGCCTCTCTTATTTGGTATTTTAGATAACATCAAGGCTAAGTTAATTTTCAATAACATTTTAATAGAAATGTCAAACTTGTAACACCCCTACCTTTGTCTTTACTGTTATTAAGTAGGCAGTGTCCCATTCATGTACTGGAGGAACCGTTTTCCCAGGCCTTAAAAAAATATGCACTTCCCTTAAAACAATATAAAGGAATTTGTGGTGGTGCACATAGGGTTAGAGTAAGTTATGTCTGCTTGGTGTGTGTCAGCTCAGATGAAGGTGAGGTGCAAGCACAGGGTTCTTATTACACATACATGCTCATCTCAGGCCGCCCTTTGAAAGCATTCTTGTTTTAACTATTTTTGTGAATGGATGAGTATTGCACAGCTGTAATATTATTGTATAATAAGTCACCCAGTAGAACCCATCTCCCCAAAGAGCCTGTCAGTTACGCATACACACACATGTTTGGCTTGTGGCTGTGTAGAGCTCTGCTGCATAGTTATCAACCAAGCAGCTGGGCTTAGCTCAGATCAGCTCCAGGCCTGAGCCTGAAACCTGGGTGGTCGTCTCTTCATCTTGTGACGAGCAGGGCAAGTTTCACACTGACAATCCCATCTGGGAACTCACAAAAGGCTCAAGGGGAGGGGGGAAGAAGCTCATCAGGAGGTGAGTCTGGGAGGAGAGAGAGAGGTGAGGGGCACATTCAGGAGCAATGGGGCAGATTCCAAAGGACCAGTGGGGCAGCAAGGCAAAGTCAGGAGCCATTGAGGAGAGGTGGGCAAATGAGGGCAGACAGGACAGGTCCAGACAACTGCCCCATTGAGTCTTGGATAATAAAACAGAGCCAAAGGCAAGAACAAGTGAGCAGGCTCAGAGGGCAAAATGTGGTAGTGAGAACCGAAGGGTAGAATCAGGGCACAAGGGAGCAGTAGAGATTTCCTCTCTTGGGAGCTTGGTCCCAAGAGGGCCAGTGCCCATACTCTCTGGCTACGTCTAGACTGGCATGATTTTCTGCAAATGCTTTTAATGGAAAAGTTTTTCTGTTAAAAGCATTTGTGGAAAAGAGCGTCTAGATTGGCACGGACGCTTTTCTGCAAAAGCACTTTTTGCGGAAAAGCGTCCGTGCCAATCTAGACGCGGTTTTGCACAAGAAAGCCCCAATCGCCATTTTCACCATCGGGGTTTTTTTGCGCAAAACAGTTTTTAGCTGTCTACACTGGCCCTCTTGAGCAAAAACATTTCTGGAAAAGGGCTTTTGCCCAAGAAGCATAGTAGAACGTCAGTGCTTTTGCGCAAAATCAAGCGGCCAGTGTAGACAGCTGGCAAGTTTTTGCGCAAAAGCTGCCACTTTTGCGGAAAAACTTGCCAGTCTAGATGCAGCCTCTCAATATAATCTACCTCCTCACCACTCAGCAATGCTTCCATGAGAAATGACCTGTTAGGAAAAGCATAACTGCCAAAATACAGCATCTCACCCTCGAAGCCAGGAGAGGCCATTCCAAAGTGCTGCTGTTACGCTAAAATAACATGAATCTTCTCATAATGACTCCTATTCATCCCTCTTTAGAGTGTTAGAAATAGGCCTGAGTTCATGGGTGCAGTATTGGACCCATTTGCAGGGGCGCACTTCATCCCTATGTACCTCAGAAGCTGAGTTTTTCATGACTATGATTTTTTTTTTGTTCATCGCCATCAGTACCAAAGATTCCCCTTCCCAGCTGTGATGCTCAGCAGATTCTGACTATTCTGCATGTAAAAGTCAAGAGAGAGCTTAAAATGACCACTATCTGCAAAGGACAAGGTGTATTTTATGGCTAGGAGATCATGAGGGGACTATATTTCACTAAAGTGAGCTCACATACACCACTATAAAAGAGGCTGTTTTTTAGAAATGTAAAACAAATATAACTGTTTTAGGGAGCAGCCTGATTTGTCTGGCTCTGGTTTGGGATTCTTATGAATTATAGTTTTGAATTGTAAGAAAAAATAGTAGTATACTGTGACCTTCCAGAAAAAGCACTCATGTTTTTATCTAATTTCTCTGGGTGCTTGCAAAGAAACATAACAGGTAGCTCTAGACATTTATTGACAATTCCTTAAAATATCCTCCAACTTTAAAATATGTCACTCCTATAATCCCTCTTCAACTATCAATCAGAACATCAACAACCAAAAATAACTAGATACAAAAATATGTCATTTTTGTTAACAAAATTACACACTATGAACATGAAATAGCAATATGAGGATGGGCTACTCACCTCATCTTGAAACCAAACACTCAGCTGCTTCACAATTGTCTTGAAAATAAAATGAAAATATAATACCTACATTATTAATAGTAAGTTAATATATAATATATTTATTCTTATACCAAAAGTAAATCTGGAAGACATATTGTATATTATAATACTTTAACATTTTATTGCATTTGTATTTTCTATCCACGGGCCTCACTGGATGCTACACACATTACAGAATAAAATTACACAAAATCTTCTAAGATAAATATTATTAACTCTGCTTACAGGGAAACTGATGATCAGAGAGGTTAAAAGACTTGCTCAACATCACACAGCATTTATATTTTCTCAACTTGTTTCCCGAACAGAGAGCTCAAATACTGGACTGTTGTTAAGCCAGACAACTGGCAACCCTACATGAAATGCCACCCTTTGTTATGTGTTGCTGCAAGTGGCAGTGCTGCCTTCAGAGCTAGGTGCCTGGCCAGAGGCAACTGCTCTGCAACCTCCCAGTTTGGAATTTAGCACTGCCATCAATTGTGGCACAGAAGGAAGGGAGGCAACACCACACCATGCCACCCTTCCCTCTTTGCTGCTACCGGCAACAGCAGTGACTTTCCATCTGCCCAGCTTGAAGAGTAGCACTAGCAATGGTGTAGAAGGAAGAGTGTCAATGCCATACACTAGCACCTTTCCTTTTGTGCTGCTGCTGGCAATGGCACTGCCTTCCCAGGTAGGCATGTAGCCAGTGGCATGTGCTCTTTGGCTACCCAGTTTGAAAGTCAGTGCTGCCACCAGCCATGGTGCAGAAGGAAGCATTGCAATTCCATACCATGCTGCACTTCCTTCTGTACTACTGTTGGCAGCAGCACTGACTTCTGAACAGGTGGCCAAATAACAGTGGCCACTCACAGGATACCTAGCTCAGAAGTCAGTGCCACTGCCAGCAGTGACACAGAAGTAAAAGTGACAATGCCATACCATGCCACCCTTCCTTCTGTGCTGCTGTTAGTAGTGATCAGGGGTGAAAGTAACTTAAATTTCTTACAGATACTGTCCTATCACAACCAGGTCCCTGCCAGCTCTTTAAATTGCTCCCTGCTGGCTTTTGTCACAGCACTGCCTGTTTTTGCTGGAGCTATGCACCAGGGTGCACCCTCTTATTTCACCTCGGGCAGCAGTGCTACCATCTGAGCTGGGCACCTGGCCAGCAGCCATTGCTCTCTGGCCACCCAGCTCAGAAGACAGCCTACCCCCCACCAGCAGTGCAGAAGAAAGGGAGACAACACCATATCATTCCAACCTTCCTTCTGAGCCGTTGCTAGTGGTGGTGTTGACTTCTGAGCTCAGTGGCCTGCCAGCGGTCACTGCTCTGCTGCTGCCCAGATCCAAAGCAGTACAGAAGGAAGAGTGACCATACTATATCATGTCACCCTTCCTTCTGTGTTGCTGCTGGCCTTGGCACTGCCATCCAAACTGGGCACCCAGACAGTGGCCACTGCGCTCCAACCACCCAGCTTGGGAGGCCAGGAAAAATCACAAACATTTTTTAATATTTCAAAATCTGGATAGAGGAAGATTTGAGGACCAAAAAAGAAGTCATGGCGGGGAAAACCTGGGTGGCTAGTGACCCTGCTCATGAGCCTTCTTGACACTAACCTTGCGACCCCCTTTTGGGTTGAGAGCCCCAGTTGGAGAAAGGCTGTGTAAGCCATGTACAGCCACTCCCCGAGTTATGAACAAGTTACGGACCAACACTTGGTCTGTAACTCGAAATGTTTGTAACTTGGATCTCATAGCGTTACATGGTGACCACGCTGTTCATAAGCGCGGATCGCCATTTGTAACTCGGATCTGCATTTACGACCACTTTGGTCGTAAGTGGAGGTGGTCGTAACTTGGAGAGCGGTTGTACCTAGGAAAGTATCTCTTTAAGAGACACCTGCGGGAGGTAGGAGTGAGTTGTGCCTGGGTCATTGTTGCTATACAGATGTAACACTCCACACAGAAGCTTCTGGAACTCGGTGTGGTAGTTTGGGATCAGCTCCAATAGGTTCTGTCTCTGCTGCTGGGGTCAGACTCCATGAGCAAGCAGGTGGGGCAGCTGCTTTTCTAAGGGCCTTGTGCCCCCTATGAGCTGGGAGAAGCTGAGGCAGGAGCAGAAAGCAGGCTGGTGTCCCACACTCTGAAGCCTTTGCAGCAGGTAGTCATGATGTTAATCCTTCAACAGGGATTGTGGGCAATGTTAATTATAGCAAGTGGAAACTGGGAGGGAAAAATAACTTCTGTTTCAGTTGCATGCTTTTAATGTTGTTGTCATTTTAGTCAATCCCTTCTAGTTAACTTTCTCAGCTAGTGTGATTCTTCAGCTTCTCTTTAAATATAGTAACCGGGAAAGAGTCATTGCTATTTTGTTATTCTCAGGGTTTTTTTGTAGTTGTTGTTTTTTTGTTTTGTAACATGGGTTTCTTTAAGTCTTTATACTTCTGACTTATCTGAGTGGTTAATCAGTTAGCTGGCTGTTTAGCAGTGATCCACAGCAGGGAAAGAGTGGATGGATTTCAACTGAGGATTACTATAAGCAAGTGGAAAGATGGTTCAAACTCAGCATATTGTGCAGATTTGGTCAAAGACACTCTCTGAGACTTAGATGAATTAAACCTAAGCTTTTGGGATCTCTCATTTTCTTCTTTCTGTGTTTTGTGTGGATTGAACTGTTCAAATTTTACTTTAGTTTTCTCTTTCTTTATGCTTGTAACTGTGCAGATAATGTCTATGGGGTAATAAAATAGCTATGTTATGTTGTAAAAATAGGTTTGTTTCTTCATCATAAAACTTTATAAAGTTATTTAATTACATTTATTTATTTAGTTCCTTTTGGGACATGAATGTGCACAGACTGAGACTGCAATCCTTGCTGAAAATCCTGAGAGACTGGATTCTGGGTCTCTAGCTACTTTTCTATGGGAGTTGAGTTTTTTAGGGCACTAGAGAAGGGCAGTGAAGTCTAGCCCACTCAAAGTTACAGTTGCAGTTGGGGATTCCCCAATGACCATGAGGTCTAACAGGGCCAAAAATTTCTGGCAGACCATTTCCCACAACTTCCATTGATTAGGTCATAGATAGTGCCCTACCAAATTCACCATGTATTCTCATCAATTTCACAGCCAAAGGTTTTCCAAATTGGTCAATGTTATGATTTCAGATGCTTATATCTGAAACTTAATAGCATTCTAACCATGTGGGTCCTGACCCAAAATAAGATTGTGTGTGGTGGGAGGGGAGTTTGCAAAGTTGCTGTGGGAAGGGGATCCCAAAAATGTCACCCTTCATTGCTGTGCATCCTTCAGGGAAGGGCAAAAGTAGGTTCCAGCCTCATTTCTGCACTGTCTCTCAAGGTGGCTCTGATCTCCCCACCAGGAGTGACTGTAGTGGAAGGACAACTCCTGTTTGTCTCCAGCCTGGCCTGAGTAGCAGCTGGGTGCCCCAGGCTCCTGGAGGCATGGGGGGATCAGATCAGTTCAGGGCAGATTTCATAGTCTGTTAGACATTTTTCATGGCTGTGAAATTGATTGATAGGGCACTAGTCAGATTCTCAGGGACCTTTTCCCCTGTAATCGTTTGCATTTGACAGTAGATTCTATTGGAATGTTTTGAACATGCTGCAAACACCAAGGGGAAATCTTCAATTCATTGCGGGGGGAGGGAGGAGGGTAGACTAGTCAATTAGTCGACATTAATGCTTATCGGATAGTCGACTAGTCTTTAACATCCTTACTCCAAACCCCAAGCCCAATTGTCTACACAGCAGTGAAACTGCCCCTTCACTTGAGCCTCATAAGCCTGAGGGGTTTTCAGTTGCAGTGCAGCTGGATCCTGAGCGAAACTAGTGAATGTGAGCAAAGCTAGAGTAAGTTGCCACAACTTTTTTCCAGTCTGAACCCTGTCAAAAACAATTACCCCTTTCATGGTCTGTGTGAAACAGATTGGTGGGTCTCATTCCAGTTCCTGGTACCCACAACAGCCATCATGACTGACATTATAAATTGCCAGTCTTAGCAGTGAGGCCGTTATATGTATCAACGAAAGACAGAATTATTTTTTCTCCCACTCACAGCATCAAGATCAAGGATGCAGCGTACACTTCAGACCTGGACTCCTTTTTTCAGGCAAAAATTCTCTTGAAGACTGTGCAAGTTTTTCATGAGTGTAGAGTTGGGCCCCAGTAGACATGAAGTTCACTTACAAATTCTTAAAGCAACATATACTCCAAGAGCATGGGCATAGACAGCAGGGTCCCTACATATACACAGAGGCTGCGTCTAGACTGGCATGATTTTGCGCAAATACTTTTAACGGAAAAGTTTTAATGCAAGAAATTAACGTGGCTGTCTACACTGGCATCTTGCGCAAGAATACTTGTCCAAGAGGGCTTATCCCTGAGCAGGAGCGTCAGAGTATTTGCGTAAGAACCACTGATTTTCTACATTACAAAGTCAGTGTTCTTGCGCAAATACTCATGGCCAGTGTAGACAGGCGGCAAGATTTTGCACAAGATTTAGACATATCCAGATAGTTTTGTCTTTAAAATCATTTACTTTTTCTCATTTGTTTATTCTCAAAGCTGAACACAAACAAATGATAAAATATGATCATCATGGCTTTAAAGTTTCAATAGCTACAAAAGGCAGCATGTTGTAATAGTCAACTAGAAGGACTCAGCTCTTTAAGCAGTTGTAAAATGGAGAGCTCAGAATTATTTACATTATCTAAGACAGGTTCTCAAGCTTCATTGTACCATGAACCCCTTCTGACAATAAAAAAATTACTACATGATCCCAGGAGTGGAGACCGAAGCCTGAGCCCCATTGCCCGAGGGTGGGGGCAAAGCCAAAGGTCTTCAACCCCAGGCAAGGGGGCATGTAACTAGAGCCCCACTTTCCAGGGATAAAACCCAAGTTTAAGCCCCATCACCCAGGGTGAAGCCCTTGGGCTTTGGGTTTGGCATCCTGGGTGGCTGGCAGGTGTCAGACTTCAGCGTCCCTGACAGTGTGGCTTGGGCTTTGATTTCAGAGACACAAACTACAGTTTGAGAACTGCTGACTTAAGTGAGAGGCTGCAGGAATTCTTTTTGGAGCAGGTATATGGCAGTGATATGCAGATTGAGGCTTACTTGCTCCAAGTGGCTCTTTAATGTGTCTCCTGTGGTTTTTTGCCGCACATGATATTAAAACGCGTCATTTAATTATTAGCCAATCTAACCTATTAGTGACTTAGGATGCTTTTATTATGTTATTGATCAGTTGTAAGAATATCTGGTCAGTCATTTTGCTGTGAGAATAATTATATATACAGGTTGGACCTCACTGGTCCGGCACCCTCGGCACCTGACTGGTCCTGAACAAAGGGATTTCCTGGACCAGGAAAGATCCCTTCTGTCATGGCCATGCTGCCACCGGGCTAGGGCTCCAGCCTGCTCCAGCTGCTGCCTCAGCCCCCCGGGGCCCTTCCCAGCCCCACTACTGCTGAGGCTGGAGCACCGCAGCTGGGGCAGAGCTCCACAGCCTCCTGGCTCAGCAGCTGGGGCTGGAGCGTTGTGGCCAGGGTGGAGGGATGGGGACAGAGCTCCATAGCCTGGGCCAGAGCTTCCTGACTGCCACTAGGGCTGGGGCTGGAGTTCCCTGGCCACTGGAGCCAGAACAGGGCTGGAGCCAGAGCTCCCTGGCTACCACTGAGGTTAGCTCTCTGGCCAGGGCCGGAGGTCCATGGCTGTGGCCAAGCTAGAGCACTGCTGGGCCAGAGAGCTCCGCTGGGCCAGAACTCCCCATCATGCCGTCTGTCCTTCCCCCACGTACACACATTCTGGGTTCCCATTTGAGTCACTGGTGCTCCTGCCCTGCCACCAAACCTCCCTCTTCTTGGGCCCTGTGGTCCAGGAACATCCGTGGTCCATGCCAGACCACGGATGTTGCCAGACCAGGGAGTCCCAGTTAAGGGAAGCACAACCTGTCTAAGGAATTCAACTTCTGTGGGTCTTTCAGATAATGTTGGTAATTTATTTGGCTGCTGAATCACTGAGGTGCAAGTCTTACTGGTCTGAGCTCTATGTTATATGGTAGATCAGAGCAGATGATCACAGTGGACCCTTCTGCCCTTAGCATCCATGTATCTAAACATTCTGTTTCCCCACCTGCTGCTTTGTTATAAATTACATATTTAAAGATACAGAATTTAAACTCTCCTCTATTTATGAAATGCAACATGTTGTGTGGGGAACTACTATGAAAATGGAATGGAAAACAATCTCGTGAAAATTGGTGCAGTTAATAAAACATAACTCCTCCCTCCCTCTGCAACCATCCTGTTGAACAAGATATTTTCAAATGTAAACTTTCTATGGCTTGAGCTCATTATTCTAGATGTGATCATAGAAGTCAGAGGCATCAAAAATGACCATCTGAGAAAAGCTTCGAACTGCCTTTTTGTGGATTTTTATGGGATATTGTTGTAAAAGTGAGTGCAATGTCGGGTTATAGCTTCATTTTTAGAGGTGTGACCAAATGCTAGCAGGTCTTTATTATCTGTAACAGTAAAGATGAAGTCATTTTCCCTAGGGAAAGCATTATCTACAAAAAGGCTGGGAGGGCAGTCATGTGTGAAACTGTAACATGTTAAATCCTTAAATCAATAAAGTCTAGCAATAGCCTTATATGTATTTAATATTTTAAAAATCAGCCTATAAAGCGATGGGAGATTATTGAAGATAAACAGGGATTTTACTGCAAAACTTTTTTCCCCCTTCAGAGCGTATGTTTGGCAGAGGTCCTAGGAACACCAATGAAGCTTGTAGTTCACCAGGCAGCATCAGTGGTCTTCTTAAGGATATATAATTTAATTCTCCTCAAGGGTGAAATTTACCCCTTTCTGCTCAAATAATTGGGTTTTGTGTGAGGAGCTCCATAGGGATTTAGGAAGGGGAGTGGAATTCTGCCCCAGTCTCTGGATAGGTCACAAGAATCCAATAACCCCACGTAGCCTCCCACCGAAGATCGCATAGTCCCCAGCCTTCTTGGGCCTCGCACAGTGCTCCTGCCGCCATCCCTGTGGAAAGGCAATATGGGGCTTAATTTTCATGAAGGACCTTGTGGAAGTGAAGTTCACTCCAAGTGAAGAAGATGGTTTAAATGAGACCTACTACCTGAATATTTTATGAATTTTTTAAAAATTATAAATTATTCAGAACTCAGATGTATCACTGTGTATAATCCCCTGTCACAAGCAGGTCCTATTTCCAGCTCTGAGTGGAACTTTGGCTGCTCTGTGATGTCAAGTGTAGAAAATGGCCTCAGAGTATGAGATGAACGGAAGGTATTGGACTTGGCCACTGTGACTTTCCTCAGGCACAGAAAAAGAACTCACAAGAACCCTAACAGCATCAGGTAACTAAAAGGGCCTCTCAGAATTTGCTGGGGAAGAAGACCAGGAGACGGGTTATATAGTAACAGCTCTTTATTTTGTGACATCATTGTCATTTTATCTAATTCACATTAATTGATCACAAAAATACTGGAAAAAATAATGTAGTAACTTGGATAACAATGATGCTTAGGTTTCAGGGTCATTTAATGCTTCATCAGATTAGAAAAATAAAAACCTGTGACAGACCATGCAAACCCCTTTTTAATACCAGATGTTTTCCACCAGTTAACAGAAATATATGGTGTTAAACTCTGTGTCCTAGCTGCTCTAGCCAGTGACTCCAGTGCAATCCACTTACACTAGTCTCACCAATCAGGATGGTACATCAGTACTTAGGACAGCCCTTAAGGAAGATACCTCTCTGTTCTAGGCATGGATTCTTGAAAAGTGCCTAAAAGTCAGTGGGATTTGTGCTTCTAAGTCACTTTAGATCAGCAACTCAGGCTAGTGAACGAGCCATACGAGTAGCCCTCTTTCATCTCAGTGGGCCACAAGATTATTGTAATCAAGACCATCTCCTGGGTTAGGACAGTTTTGGGGTATGTCTACACTACAAAGTTAATTCGAACTAACGGACGTTAGTTCGAATTAACTTTGATAGGCGCTACACTAGCGCTCCGCTAGTTCGAACTTAATTCGAACTAGCGGAGCGCTTAGTTCGAACTAGGTAAACCTCATTCTACGAGGACTAAGCCTAGTTCGAACTTACTATTTCGAATTAAGGGGTGTGTAGCCCCTTAATTCGAACTAGTGGGAGGCTAGCCCTCCCCAGCTTTCCCTGGCGGCCACTCTGGGCACCACCAGGGAAACTCGTCTGCCCCCCTCCCGGCCCCGGACCCCTTAAAGGGGCACGGGCTGGCTACGATGCCCGTGCCAGGTGCAAGCCTGCCAGCACCCAGCCAGCAGACCCTGCACCTGGCACGGCTCGAGCCAGCCACCCGATGCCCCCCAGCCCTCCGCCTCTTCCCAGGACCAGGCTGGCGGCTCCCGGGAGCTTGCCCGGGACCGCAAGAGGCGGGCACCCGCCTGGTCTAGTGCAGACATCGTGGACCTCGTCCATGACCTCCACACTAGGCACAGGAAAGCGGCCGTCTAGGGCAGGAGAGCTGCCAGCCTGGCCGCCCAGGAGCAGGTGTGCATGAAAATCAAGGTGGTCCACTGAGACCCCCGACGCTGAGCCCTGAGCTTACAATGGCCATACTGGGTCAGACCAAAGGTCCATCTAGCCCAGTAGCCTGCCTGCCGACAGCGGCCAACCCTAGGGACCCTGGAGGGGATGGACCGAAGACAGTGACCAAGCCATTTGTCTCGTGCCATCCCTCTCCAGCCTTCCACAAACCTTGGGCAGGGACACCACTCCTACCCCCTGGCTAATAGCACTCCATGGACCCAACCTCCATGACTTGATCTCACTTCCCTTTAAACTCTGTTCTAGTTGTAGCCTTCACAGCCTCCTGCAGCAAAGAGTTCCACAGGTTGACTCTTTGCTTTGTGAAGAACAACTTTCTGTTACTAGTTTGAAGCCTGCTACCCATTCCTTTCCTTTGGTGTCCTCTAGTCCTTCTATTATGGGAACTAATGAAGAACTTTTCTTGATGCACCCTCTCCACCCCACATGCTTTTATAGACCTCTATCCTATCCCCCCTAGTCTCCTCTTTTCTAAACTGAAAAGTCCCAGTCTCTTTAGCCTCTCCATATGGGACCTGTTCCAAACCGCTGATCATTTTAGTTGTCCTCCCCTCTCCCAGCCTCTCTCTTCCCCTCTTCCACCTCCTTTTCCCAGTCTCCCTGAGTTTTGTTCAATAAAGAGAGATTCTATTTTTGACCACGTTTTCTTTATTTTGTACATCAGGAAGGGGGGCTAGGGAAAGGTAAGTGGAAGGAGGTGAGGGAGGAATGGGGTACGAGCCCCCAATGGAGAGGACTGGGCTGACTCTGCGGGCTTCTGGGGGTGGAAGCTCTTCTGCAGCCCCCCCAGTTGCCCCCTTTCCCCAGATGGCAGCCTGCGGCAAGTGCAGCCGGTCTGATGGCCGAGTGCTGTGATGTGCCCAGTGTGGGCACTCAGGGCACTCCAAGCCAGGACAGCTTTGCAAGCGGGGCACCCCTGAGAACTGTCTGTCCGGGGTGGGGGTCGGGTCCCTTTAAGCACAGCCCTCGGCTAGCCTGAGGCAGCATCTCCACGCTCTAAGTCCTTATCTGATGCCCTGCCGGCACTGCTTCCGGCCATCCTTAACCCCGGTTCAGGGTCCACTTAATGTGGACATGCTAGTTCGAATTAGCAAAACGCTAATTCGAACTAGTTTCTTAGTCTGGATCCATTAGTTCGAATTATCTTAGTTCAAATTAACTAATTCGAACTAAGTTAGTTCGAGTTAGCGCTGTAGTGTAGACATACCCTTGCTCACTGCACTTGCATACTTAGAATTTGCAGGGTGTGCTGATTGAACCATGGTGGTGCTTTGATTGGATGCAGAGTGTACACATTGAGGGTATGTCTACACTACAGAGTTAGTTCGAACTAACTTAGTTAGAATTAGTTAATTCGAACTAAGCTAATTCGAACTAACGCGTCTAGAACTAAAAACTAGTTCGAATTAGCGTTTTGCTAATTCGAACTAGCATGTCCACATTAAGTGGACCCTGAACAGAGCTTAAGGATGGCCGGAAGCAGTGCCGGCAGGGCAGCAGAGGAGGACTTAGAGCGTGGAGATGCTGTCTCAGGCTAGCCGAGGGCTGCGCTTAAAGGGACCCGACCCCCACCCCGGACAGACAGTTCTCAGGGGTGCCCTGCTTGAAAACCAGTCCTGGCTTGGAGTGCCCGGAGTGCCCACACTGGGCACATCACAGCACTCGGCCATCAGCCCGGCTGCACTTGCCGCAGGCTGCCATCTGGGGAGAGGGGGCAATTGGGGGGCTGCAGGAGAGCTTCCACCCCCAGAAGCCCGCAGAGCCAGCCCAGTCCTCCCCATCGGGGGCTCGTATCCCATTCCTCCCTCACCTCCTTCCACTTACCCTTCCCTAGCCCCTTTTCTTGATGTACAAAATAAAGGACAATTGTGTTCAAAAATGGAATCTGTCTTTATTGAACAAAACTGGGGGAGACTGGGAAAAGGAGGTGGGAGAGGGGAAGAGAGAGGCTGGGAGAGGGGAGGACAATTACAATGATCAGGGGTTTGGAACAGGTCCAATATGAAGAGAGGCTAAAGAGACTGGGACTTCTCAGCTTAGAAAAGAGGAGACGGAGGGGGGACAGGATAGAGGTCTCTAAAAGCAGGAGTTGGGTGGAGACGGTGCATACAGAAAAGTTCTTCATTAGTTCCCATAAAGAAGGACTAAAGGACACCAAAGGAAAGGAATGGGTAGCAGGCTTCAAACTAGTAACAGAAAGTTGTTCTTCACAAAGCAAAGAGTCAACCTGTGGAACTCTTTGCTGCAGGAGGCTGTGAAGGCTACAACTAGAACAGAGTTTAAAGGGAAGTGAGATCAAATCATGGAGGTTGGGTCCATGGAGTGCTATTAGCCAGGGGGTAGGAGTGGTGTCCCTGCCCAAGGTTTGTGGAAGGCTGGAGAGGGATGGCACGAGACAAATGGCTTGGTCACTGTCTTCGGTCCATCCCCTCCAGGGTCCCTAGGGTTGGCTGCTGTCGGCAGGCAGGCTACTGGGCTAGATGGACCTTTGGTCTGACCCAGTATGGCCATTGTAAGCTCAGGGCTCAGGGTCTGGGGTCTCAGTGGACCACCTTGATTTTCATGTACACCTGCTCCTGGGTGGCCAGGCTGGCAGCTCTCCTGCCCAAGCCGGCCACTTTCCTGTGCCTAGTGTGGAGATCGTGGACAAGGTCCACGATGTCCGCACTAGACCAGGCGGGTGCCCGCCTCTTGCGGTCCCGGGCAAGCTCCCGGGAGCCGCCAGCCTGGTCCTGGGAAGAGGGGGAGGGCTGGGGGGCATCGGGTGGCTGGCTCGAGCCGTGCCAGGTGCAGGGTCTGCTGGCTGGGTGCTGGCAGGCTTGCACCTGGTACGGGCACCGTAGCCAGCCCGTGCCCCTTTAAGGGGTCCGGGGCCGGGAGGGGGGCATAGAGTTTCCCTGGTGTTGGCCAGAGTGGCCACCAGGGACACCTGGGGAGGGCTAGCCTCCCACTAGTTCAAATTAAGGGTCTACACAGCCCTTAATTTGAACTAGCTAGTTCGAACTAGGCTTAATCCTCATAAAATGAGGTTTTCCTAGTTCGAACTAAGTGCTCCGCTAGTTCGATTTAAATTCGAACTAGCGGAGCGCTAGTGTAGCGCCTATGAAAGTTAGTTCGAACTAACGTCTGTTAGTTCGAATTAACTTTGTAGTGTAGACATACCCTGACTGTGAGAGCCATGCACTATCAGCAAACACCTCACTTCACATGCCCTTGCTTTACATGTCTGTCACTTCAGTAATATTGGTAGGAAAAAAGCTATGCATATAGAAACAGGTGAAATCTGGCAACCCTGAGCATGGACAGCAATAAACAAAATGTCTCATGAGCCACATATAGAACCCCAGTTGGCCACATGTGGGCCATGAGCCACAGGTTGCCTACCACTGCTTCAGATAGTTCTGAAAAATTATTTTTCATGCTTGTGCATATGCTGTGCTGGGGCTGTCTGTATTCACTAGGCAGGAGATACGCCTGTGTTGCTGGAATTTGCAGAATAGGATCCTGATATCTAACCCAGCCACTTGATGTGTGCTAGAGTAAGAAGGATGAGGGTGTGTTATAAACAGGTCCCTATGTATTCTGTGCTTCAGCAGCTATGGCATTTGCTATGCAATCAACCCTTCATACAAGAAATGTGCTCCAGAATGTAAGTTATAATAAATTTCTAGCTGTGATGAGTACAAAAAAGTTCATAGAATCTTTCGGCTGGAAGAGACCTCGGGAGGTCATCGGGTCCAGCCCCCAAGTTCCTAAAACGTGTCAAGCTTTCTTGAGTGGCTCATGAATATAGGTGCCAACCTCAGGGCAGACTATCAAGAAGTAGAGCACATCCCCCAAATTGGTTGCATGTTTTATAATTAGATTTGCAATGCAGACAAGCCTTCTCTTGTGATAGATTGTACCTTCTACCAAAACTCACTTCAATATTCAGATTATTCTCAGTCACAAATGACCAGTCTCTTACATCAGGGCAAGTACATCCTACACTCCTGGGGAAATTCTGTGCCACTGTGAACAAGCAGAATTCATGTTTGGTGCAGGATTTTTTTTCAATTTGCAGAAAAAAATATTCTGCCTGAGCAGTGCTGCAGTTTTACATTTTGTCTGTCAGAGGCCATTGTGGCACCAGAACTGACAGCAGTGGCTGATTGGCAGTAACTCCTAATCAGTGTTCATCACCCCACCCTGCCTGTGAAGCCAGGTTAGAAGGCATGGGATATAGGGTTGCCATCTTTCTAACTGTACAAAACTGAACACTCCTGCCCTGAGGTCTCACCTTTGACCCACCCCTTTTCTGAGCCCCCACCTCCTACTCACCCCAGCCCCTTCCCTCTGTCACTTGCTCTCCTGCACCCTCATTCATTTTCACCAGGGTGGGACAGGAAGCTGGGGTGTGGAAGGGGAGTGAAGACTCTGGTTTGGGGTGCAGATTCTGGGGTGGGTTTGGGATGAGGGCTCTGGATGGAGGTGTGGGGCCAGAAAGGTGGGGTTCAGGGGGTAGGAGAGGGCTCTGGGTTAGGGAAGGGGATTGAGATACAGGGGAGGTAAGGACTCCAGCTGGCAGCGAGACCAGGTCTGAGAGGTCTGGGGTGCAGGAGGGAGAAGGGGATTGGGATGTGAGACACAGGTTCTGGGAAGGAGTTTGGGTGTAGGTGGGGACCTGGGACAGGGGCTGTGGTGCAGGAGGAGATGCGGGGTCCTGGTGGCACTTACCACAGCTCCCAGGAATTGGTCACCAGGTCCCTGCAGCCCCTTAGCAAATGTCAAGCCAGGAAGGCTCCAAGCACTGCCCTGGTGCCTGCAGGTGCTACCATTGTAGTTCCCATTGAATGCAGCTCCTGGTCAATGAGAGCAGCAGAGCCAGCACTTGGGGCAGGGGCAATTCACAGAGCCTCCCTGCACCTACAGGCCATGGGGACCTGGTGACTGCTTCCAGGAGCTACACAGATCTAGGGCAGGAAGGATTTTTGTCTTACCTACCCCTAGTTTCCCATTTCACCACTAACTGGTCTTTTAATGGCGCAGTCGGTAATGCCAACCAGAGCTGCAAGGGTCCCTTTTTGACCGGGCATTCTGATCATTCTGCTTGTTGGAGGTTACAGATGCTATTGGGGTAACAGCATTGAGCCAGGGCTGAATGGGAAGGAGGCTGCAGGGCCATATGCAGATATGAATAGGAGGGGCTACAGGAATACTGGGGGTGCAGGGACACAAAGGGATGAGGGCAGATGCCACTGACTGAGGTCTCAGTTAGGGTCTGCATTGGGGGAGGCTCCCCAATACCCTAACAACCCTCCCCCCCAAAAAAACCCCTGTTCCATACTTCTTCTACTCACACCCAGCAGTTTTCCAAGTTCACTTTCAGGTTCCCACTCTCTCCTTTAGCTGCTCAATTACCTTTGACTCTCCCAAGCATTTGCACTGCTTCTGAGGGGTGCAGGAAATACAGTTCTGTGTTTTAGTTTTAAATGAATTATTCAGAGTTCTATACAGTATTAAATTACCTAGTAAAGAATCTGTCAAAACATTTTCTGAATCTTTTTTTTTGTCTGTAATATTACAGACATACCTGCTGACAGGTATTTTGAAATAAGTTACCAAAATAATTGAAAAAGGCCTGATAATATTGTGTTTGACAAATAAAATGTCAATTTTTTAAATATTAGGCACAGATTTTTAAATTTTTTTGGTGGAGATTTCCTCCCAGAGTAATCTGAGACCACACCAGAGACAAAGCTTGTAGTCAGTCCTGTAATAAACTAACTAAAGATTATTAACTAAGAAAAAGAATCAAGGATTATTTACAAGGTTAAAGCAGGTAAACAGACACAAACAAATGAGTCACTCTCTTAGGTTCCCAGAAGTAACAGAAACTGCTGTAATGTGCAATCTCTATGTCTACATTAGGGTCAGCCCAAGCTAACCAGCTTGGCAATCCATTGTTTAGGCTTAGAAATGTTCACCCCTTAGAATTCAAAAAGCACAGGGATAATAATTTCTCTCTTAATAGGAATTTTTATTCCCTCCACCCAGTGTTCAAGTTGTGATGAGATAAGGGCTTACGAGTGTATCCACGTCATAGGTGTATGGCAGTGGTTCTCAAAGTGCAGTCTGTGGACCACTAGGGATCCATGGCTGCCTCCTAGGTGGTCCACAGCAGGAGTTCACTTCCCCCTCCCTTATGCAGCGGGGAGCCTGCACTGCCACTGCAGCCTTTTGGTCGGCGTATGGCTACAAGTCTGCAGCACTAGCTCCAGCTGGCAGGTGGGGAGGTGAAGAAAGTAAACTCATCCCTCCCTGCCCACGCGGGCCACAGAGCTACACATGGAAGAGCGCCATTGCCATGGTAAGACTGGCGTGTCCCTCTGTTGGTTCCATGGGGCAGGCAGCAGATTGGGCTGCGTGGAGCTCGGCCAGGCAGAGCGGGCTCTCGTGGTGCACAAGCAGCTGGCACCCTCCTTTCCCAGCAGCAGGTTGGGCTGCGCTGCAGCCGGCAGCAGTGAGAGGAGTCGACGTTGGGGCTGAGGACCCCTCACACACAGCAGGAAGGTGGGGGCCTGGGACCTTTGGGACTTTGCACCCACAGGGACTCAGTCTTGGGGGAGGGGCTGAGCAGTGGCTCAGCCCCTAGGGTGCAATGGACTGGACCCCTGCAGGACCCCATCCCCTGCAGAGACACTTCAAGGTCACTGGACACTTCGGGGTCACCTACCTGCTCACCCCAGCCTTGCTGCGCTGCACCCAGCCTTCCTGCTCCTCCATTTCCCTGAAATCTGTCTGGCCAACTTGATCCCAGCCCTATTCCCAAGTGCACCCTACCCCCCATCTCCTTGAATCCCTTCAGCAACTCTGTACCCCAGCTTTAGATCCAGGCACTCCCTGCCCCCATCTCCCTACCCCCGGCCAGACACCCTACCCCCAGCCTGCTTCTACACCCTACCTCCCACCCAGACTTTGCACCTTCACCCCCTTCTGTACCCCACCTCCCTCCCAGATCCTACATCCTATCTCTATCCCACTCACTGGCAACCCTGTCCCACACACTGAACCCCTTAATTTTGTCCCCACCCCAGAGCCTAAGGGGGTCCATAAAATCCACTAACTCTAGAACCCCAGAAAAGTAAACCTGGCCTACGGGAACTCCTGAACCTCAGTCCTCCCTGTCCTTTCCCCTCACCCCATGAGGCTGGAACGCCAGAGGAGTGAGGTGTCTCAGTTAGGGGCCACATCCGTGAAGGCTGGGGTTTTTGGAGGAGTTTGGTTTTTGCTTCTTACTTGTGTGGTCCCCAACTGATTTTACTGTGGGTCAGTGGCCCCTGACACAATGTTCCTTACGTCTGCCATAAGGAAACATTGAAACCTTTTGTGTTGGACAAAAATTAATATTTTATTTTATTTAAAATGAAGTTTGATAAACTAACATGAGAAAGTTAAAGCACTTAATCTGTTTAATAATATTTGAGTTAAACCAGTCTCCCTAACTTCAGCACTAGCAAAATGGCTCAGATGTAATTATGTAATTAATTAACAGAGTCCATTAGCAACCGGTGGTCCGCAGAGAGGTTTACATTGAGCCAGGTGGTCCATGGGCCAAAAAGTTTGATAACTACTGGTGTATGGGAAGCAATCAGCAAAGTCCATCGATGCTTCACAGAGGCTTGTCTGATATGTATAGGCCTTCTTTTGTTGTGGAGGAGATAATACCTCTTGTGGTAAAGTTTTCACACTTGATAATGCTTCTCCCTGGAGTTTTTTATCAGAAATTTGTTACAGAACAAACATGTAAATCTTACTGTAACCCCCAAGGAGATTGCTTGGATTCCTGGGGCTTTGTCTGCTGGCAGCTCAGGGAGAGGCACTCTGAGTTTGCCTTGGCTCCCCCTCCCTACCAGGGCCAGAGTCTGCCCGGCAACCCATGGGGAGTGAGATGCCCCTCCCAGGGGGAAGGAGAGACCATTGTTGAGGGGAGTCTGGAGCCAGCCAGGAAAAGGGGAGGACTGAGTGTGTGGGAGCTAGTAAGCCCCAGGCCTGCATGCAGGGTTCCCCCTGAGAGCTAGCCTCTAGGGACCTGAAGGCAGGATCCCTCAGCTGGGTTTATGTCTCTACTGTTGATTCCCAGTTGTGGAGTTTGCTGGGAGGCTTCCCCAGCCAGGCTGAGTTGGCTCTCCAGCTCCCTGGGTGAGAGAGTCACTGCATGGTCAGCTGGGCTCTAGCAGCAAGTTCAGGGCTGCTGCCTGCTGTGTGGGTCTGGAGGCTGGCCTGGGAGGCTGTAGTTTTGAATTTTGGTGCAGTTGTGTGGTCTGCATCTTGAGCCCTGCACCTCTTCACGGTAAGGGGAAATTCTGGGACCGAAGCAGCCTGGTTCCTGCTTGAAGAGGACCCCTGTGAGAAGAGAGCAGCCCCTTTGCAGAGACTGAGTCATCTCTCAACCTGAGGTCATTCATGGAGTGTGTGAGTGCACCAATTTTTAGTTAGTAAGTCAGGGAATTTGTTTGGGGATTTTATTACCTGCAGCCTATTAAACTGTGGAGGGATTTACTGCCTTCTCCCATGTGTGAGTCCTTTGGGCTGTACTGGACCTAGTCAGCCCCACTGCTAAACCTCTGCAGAGAAGGATTGTGTGGTCAACAGTCATCAAGGGCCCCAACAAAGTACGCGTACCAACGGGACACTAACTTCACAGTTGCAGGGCACTGGTGACCCTAAAAATGATGTTTTACCCTGTTCTGTTATAATTGTCTCCTGTTTAATATAATTGTGTTTATTATAGTGTATGTGTGTGTTATTTTCTGGGAGTCTCCAACTATCTGGCGAATACGTGGGGATTATCCTGGGCTAGAATTTTCCTCCCAAGCTGCCCTGGCAACCCTGCTAGGAAGGAGTGAGGGGGGTGGAGGCACCGCCAAGTACATCAATCAGAAAGAATAAAATTGAGTAGGTGGCGGGATCCAGAAGAACCCAGACCTATCCATCCGAACCTGAAAGGAGATTGGCTCTAAAAGAAGGTAACCAGGTGGAGAGGGGGCGCTACATTGGAGGCACCGCTGGGATCCCGTCTTTTAAACTCATACCTTATATACACTCCTGCTGTCTTCCTGGGATATTAAGTAAATTCCCAGTATGGATTATCAGAAGGGTCCAGTACAGCCCAAAGGACTCACACATGGGAGAAGGCAGTAAATCCCTCCACAGTTTAATAGGCTGCAGGTAATAAAATCCCCAAACAAATTCCCTGACTTACTAACTAAAAATTGGTGCACTCACACACTCCATGAATGACCTCAGGTTGAGAGATGACTCAGTCTCTGCAAAGGGGCTGCTCTCTTCTCACAGGGGTCCTCTTCAAGCAGGAACCAGGCTGCTTCGGTCCCAGAATTTCCCCTTACCGTGAAGAGGTGCAGGGCTCAAGATGCAGACCACACAACTGCACCAAAATTCAAAACTACAGCCTCCCAGGCCAGCCTCCAGACCCACACAGCAGGCAGCAGCCCTGAACTTGCTGCTAGAGCCCAGCTGACCATGCAGTGACTCTCTCACCCAGGGAGCTGGAGAGCCAACTCAGCCTGGCTGGGGAAGCCTCCCAGCAAACTCCACAACTGGGAATCAACAGTAGAGACATAAACCCAGCTGAGGGATCCTGCCTTCAGGTCCCTAGAGGCTAGCTCTCAGGGGGAACCCTGCATGCAGGCCTGGGGCTTACTAGCTCCCACACACTCAGTCCTCCCCTTTTCCTGGCTGGCTCCAGACTCCCCTCAACAATGGTCTCTCCTTCCCCCTGGGAGGGGCATCTCACTCCCCATGGGTTGCCGGGCAGACTCTGGCCCTGGTAGGGAGGGGGAGCCAAGGCAAACTCAGAGTGCCTCTCCCTGAGCTGCCAGCAGACAAAGCCCCAGGAATCCAAGCAATCTCCTTGGGGGTTACATTACTTTATAACACGAGATATGCACATTATGGCTGTGTCTAGACTGGCAAATTTTTCCGCAAAATCAAATGATTTTGCGGAAAAATTTGCCAGCTGTCTACACTGGCTGCTTGAATTTCCGGAAAAGCACTGACGATCTCATGTAAGATCGTCAGTGATTTTCCGGAAATACTAGGCTGCTCCCGTTTGGGCAAGTCTTTTTCCAAAAGACTTTTGCGCAAAAGGGCCAGTGTAAACAGCACAGTAGTGTTTTCCACAAAAAAGCTCCGATCATGAAAATGGCGATCGGCGCTTTTTTGCAGAAAACCGCGTCTAGATTGGCCATGGACGCTTTTCTGCAAAAAGTGCTTTTGCGGAAAAGCATCCGGCCAAGCTAGACGTGCTTTTCCGAAAATGCTTTTAACGGAAAACTTTTCCATTAAAAGCATTTTTGGAAAATCATGCCAGTGTAGATGTAGCATATAAGTGAGATCAACAGAACAGAGGGCTTTTGCCAGTAGAGTTATTCCTCTCCCTACGAGGAATAACTCCTTTTTGTGTTACAGCTCTTGCGCAAAAAGCCTGGTATGGATGCTCTGGAGGGGTTTTTGCACAAGAAACCCCTATGGGAAAAAACACAAGTGCTCTGATGGCCATTCTGTGAATGGCCATCAGAGCTTTCTTGCGCAAGAGTGTCCGTACAGTGTGGATTTTCTCGTGTGCAAAAGCACACGACTTTTGCAATGTGCTTTGAGATCTGGATGTGCTTTTGCGCAAGACGTTTTTGCGCAAGAACTGTTCCACAAAAGACTTCTTGCACAAAAACCCTGCAGTGTAGACAAAGCCCTAGTGATAGGAGCATTTTAAAGAGAGAAAAAGAGAGAGAGAGAGATGGGTATCCTCACTGGTACTTGAGGAGGCTCAGAAAGATAAATTGGCGGAAAGGAGATTAGTCAGAAGGGGAATGTATAATTTTGGCTTAATACTTTTCCATCGTAACCACAAATATAATTAAAGGCACAGTTTTATCCAGGAATTTCTTTTCCTCATTGTTTCCCAGACCTGTTACACAAACTACACATGTAAAACATTTGAAATGACATGGCAAGCTCTGCTTGAGAGGATCAAAGGCAGTCTCATCTTCATGATGGGCTTTCAGCTTAGTTCTTTGCTGCTGCTAAACAGTACTGTAGGAAGGGCTGGCTTGACTGTGTGAGGCCCAAAGCAAAGAGATGGTTTTGCAGACAGATGGAGAAGAGAAACAATCTTCTTTTCCTCTTCAGGTCACATTGGTGGAAAAAGGCATGGCCTGTCACTAGCAGAGCTTTCCTGGGATGATGCTGGCCCTCAAGCAGCTGCTGGTTGCTGTGTTTTAGGGTGACCCTGGCCATATGTTGTATTGGGAGGTTAGGCAGTAATGGATAAGTATCCAAGAAACATTCACAAAAAAGGAGCCAGAGTAATGACTCTTCAGATGCAGGGAGACACAGTAAAGGGAATGTTGCAATCCAATGCCCAGAGATGGAACTACGAACAGGGGAGACTATTTGATCTGAGGAAGTGGGTCTGGCCCACGAAAGCTCATCACCTAATAAACCATCTTGTTAGTCTTTAAAGTGCTACATAGTCCTGTTTTTGTTTCAGGGGAGACTAAGTAATGGCAAATTGTCTCTTTACACTGAAACAAGATAGAGCCTAAGGCGTAACGCTAATAACTGCCTTATGAAGATCCAGCAGCAGCAATGCCCTTACTATAGCAGAGTGTGCATGTGAGCTGAGAGAAAGTGTGGAGTTTTGGGGGTCCAGATTGACTCAGAATCATCTGTTTGTGAATCCACTTCAAATAATTCACTCTATCAAAAAGACAAGCGGAAAGGTTTAATGTTTCTCAGTGCCCAAGAAACTATTGGCAACAATAGCATGAGTGTAGCTGAGAAACAGTAACTGTTTACCCTCTCTCATCCTTTCTCCAATATTCTAAACTACAGGGGAAGATTCAGGCCAAAGCTATTGAAAGGAGCAGAGAAGGAACATGTGGAAGTAAAAAGCACTGTTGCTAAAGTCTTAAGAAAGAGGTCACAATTTTCTACTTTTCTTTCACCCTTATTTTCCACTAGAGCAGCTGTTTTGCTCATCTTTCAAAACATAACAAATGTAAAGCTGTTTCCACAGACTTAATTAGCTAAGCTTGATCATACCACTTCCCAGCTAACAATGACATCCCTCTTCTGCCATTCACTGGGACAATACAGACATCCTTGCTATGTACAATCAAAAATGTCCTTCCTTTTTTAGAGTTGGCTTTGACCAAAACTCTTGAGCCAAATACCCTGGAACTTCAAGATGATAGTTAGAACCTGAACCCAGATCAGGATTTTGTATCTTGAGGCCATCTCTAAGAGTATGTCTACACTGCATTCCTCTTTCGAGAGAGGAATGCAAATGCAGCCGAGTGAAATTGCAAATGAAGCGTGGATTTGAATTTCCCACGCTTCATTTGCATAATTGTGTCTGGCCACTATTTCGAAATACCCTAGTTTGAGATAAAAAAATGCTGTGTAGATGCTGTTATTTCGAAAGAAACCCCTTCTTTTGAAATAACCGTTAAACCTAATTTTATAAGGAGTAAGGGTTATTTCGAAAGAAGGGTTTTTTCCTCAAAATAACCATGCCTACACAGCATTTTTTATCTCAAAATAGGGTATTGCAAAATAGCGACCGGAAGTGATTATGCAAATGAAGCATGGGAAATTTAAATCTACACTTCATTTGCAATTTCGCTCCGCTGCATTTGCATTCCTCTCTTGAAAGAGGAATGCAGTGTAGACAAACTCCACGGCTGTGTCTACATTGGCAAGATTTTGCGTAAAATCAGTCGCTTTTGCGCAAAATCTTGCCACCTGCCTACACTGGCTGCAAGTATTTGCGCAAGAACACTGACGTTGTAATGTACAAAATCAGTGCTTCTTGCACAAATACTCTGACGCTCCCGCTCAGGGATAAGCCCTCTTGCGCAAATATTCTTGCGCAAGAGGCCAGTATAGACAGCAACGTTAATTTCTTGCGCAAGAAAGCCCGATGGCTAAAATGGCGTCTACACTGGCATGGATGCTTTTGCGCAAAAGCACATCTCTTGCGTAAGAACACATGCCAATGCAGACACTCTCTTGCGCAAATACTTAACGAAAAAACTCTTCCGTTAAAAGTATTTGCACAAAATCTTGCCAGTGTAGACGTAGCCTAATTGTCATGAGTTCTGCTTTAATGAACATACAAAACTCAGAAGTCTACGGTGAAATTGTAACCCTACTGAAATCAATCAGACTATTGCCATTCAGCTCATGGAAGGAGGGGGAAAGAAGAATTTCAGTCTCTTAGTTATTAATCAATGTTGTTTGGTTAGGTTTGGCACTGAATAATAATGCAATGAGTGTCCACCAAGCAGCCCAAGCTGCTGTCTGATATGATGTTATGCTAGACAATGCAAAATCCACTCAAATGAAACAAATCTCATGAAAAGACAATTCTTTTTCACTCCCCCTCCCTTCACCTTTCATGCCATTGGCTCAGTTAATTAAAATTGCAGTAATGGGGGAGTGGACGGTTTAGCCAATTGGTAATGGGATATATACAGCCTTTCACCTAAAGGTCATGGGTTAGATTGTGGCCCAAGTTGGCAGTGACCAAAAGCTATTGTTATTTAATGGCTGTTCAGTGACCTATGTGAAAAGAGTTGGTGATTTCAGTCCAGTTCCTAGCAGAGAAGTGTTCACCTCACAAAAGCCACTAGTGCAACTGGCACTAATTGGCAGCCTCAGCTAAGAGGGCAGAGACCCAATGGGCATTACCTCCTCACTTTGGTGGTCTCTTAGAGTGGCTGTGTGTGGGAGCTTGCACTGCTGTTGTCTAGTGCTGTGAATAGGAACTCCTGTAGCCAGAGCTGCTACTGAAATACTTCTTGCCAGAACTGAAATGAATGTAAATTGAGCAAAAGGGACATCTGAACCATATGCCTTGTGTGAATGTTTGGTGTTAGTCTGACAGTATGGTTACTTTCTTACAAAAGAGAAAAATAAAGGATGTGTCAGACAGACAAGGTAGAAGAATACAACAGGGCTGAGGCCGCTCAGGCTATGTCTATGCTATGGGGTTTTTCCAGAGGTATCCCGGAAAAAATCCACTGCATCCAGGGAACAAGTCTGCTCTTCCACTTTTTTTTCGGAAGAGCAGCCACGCTCTTTCAGAAGCCCTATCTTCTTCATTCCATGAGGAAGAAGGGATTTTCCGAAAGAGGAGGCTTTTCCAAAATTTGGCCCAGTGTAGATGGGCCAATTTCGAAAAAACTATTGGAAAAAGGTACACAAATTGTGGCGCACAATTTGCATACCTTTTTCTGATAAATCACTGTAGTGTAGACATAGCCTCAGAAACAGGTTGCCTGGATACATGTACAAGGCTGTTAAATTGAAACTGAATCAGAATCAGCTGTCAAAGTCCTAATAAATAGGCAGCAGTGAGTCAATCAGTTAGTCTCCGAGTTGTGAAGCATGTGCTGGGGCAAGAGAATGGCATTTGGCAAGCTGATCTTTGATATGGATGCACATAGGTTGGTGCTTAGATCAACAGGGGTGTGTCTACACAGCAAAGTTACTTCGGAATAACAGCTGTTATTCCAAAATAACTATTCCGAAATAACTATGTGAGCATCTACACAGCAATTCCATTATTTCTAAATAATGGGCAACTTCTGTAAACCTTATTCTACGAAGAATAACACCTATTCTGAAATAGTTATTTCAAAACAAGGACTGTGTAGATGCTCCACTTCTTCTATTTCAAAATAGCCCCTCCCCAGGGCCATTCTAAGTTATTCCTTCTGGGGCTCTAAATTGAGATAGCATGTCTATGTAACCACCACCAAGCAGAGAGCGGAGTATAGGAGCCTCTACCCTCTGAGCCAAAGCCAGCTGGCTCCCAGCCCATGCTGTAGAGGTCTTTTGATCTTAACTGTTGCTGTGGTCTAGTTATCACTTGCATTGCTCAGTAACCACACTAGGGCTATGTCTACACTCGCGGCTTCTTGCGCGAGTAATATGCAAATGAGGCTGTGTGGAATATTGCTGAGCCTCATTTGCATACCTAATAAGCCACCATTTTTTTTCAGAAGAGGCTCTTGCACAAGAAGGAGCGTCTAGACTGCCCCTTCTTGCTCAAGAAAAACCCTCTTGCGCAATGCCGTTATATCTATTACTTTTCAGGAAGAATGGCATTGCGCAAGGTTTTTCTTGTGCAAGAAGCTGCGGGTATAGACATAGCCTAGGTGTGTAGGTTACATACTTCCCCTAGGTGAGGAAGCACATCTTGAGTTTCTGAGACCCAGTTGAGATCCTGGACGAGCCCCCACTTATAACCACCACCAGGTGGATTTGAACCAGGAACCTCTGGAGTGGACTATAGGAGCCTCTACCCTCTGAGCTAAAAGCCAGCTGGCTCTCAGCCTATACTATAGAGGTCTCTTGATCTTAACTGTTGCTATGGTCTAGGTACCACTTGCATTGCTCAGTAACCACACTAGGTGTTTGGGTTACATCTACATTAGGGAAGCCTGCGTCGGATTAATTTTGAGGCTTCCCTGCAGTGTAGATGTGCTATTTTGGAATAACTATTCCAGAATAGCCTATTCTGAAATAACTGTACAGTGTGGACGTAGCCTCGCTTATTGACATTTACAGATTCCCTCACCGCTGGGAAGAGAAGGACACTGGATTTCTGCTCTCTCTCTCTCAGTCCAGCCCTAGTGAAAGCCACCCATTCCAAACTCATCAGCTACGTCTACACTGGCATGATTTTCCAGAAATGCTTTTAATCGTCATTTTCGCGATCTGGGCTTTTTTGCGGAAAACACTACTGTGCTGTCTACACTGGCCCTTTTCTGGAACAGTTTTCCGGAAAAAGACTTTTGCCTGAACGGGAGCAGCATAGTTTTTCCAGAAAAGCACTGATGATTTTACATTAGATCGTCAGTGCTTTTCTGGAAATTCAAGTGGGCAATGTAGACAGCTGGCAAGTTTTTCTGGAAAAGCGGCTGATTTTCCGGAATAACTTGCCAGTGTAGACACAGCCTCCTAGTTTGGGATCCCTGAGTAGGGAGCAGAAGAAGAGCCAATATGCATTGTCTAGTTAATGCCTCAAAGTATTCTTAGGGCTAAGTCTTCAAGTGTTATAAACTGACAAAGCCCCACAGAAGTCAATGAAGCTAAGCTGATTCATACCAGCTGAAGATCTGACCCTTATCATTTGTGACTAGTACATTAACCAGGGGAAACTTCTGATCATGCTTTTATTTATAAAAAAAAAAAAAATAGTTGAGTCAAAGTCTGTATTCAACAGCTGAATGGCTGCTCAGGGTACTGTTTGGGGCTAGGAAGATAAAGCAAGAGGACTGTGTTTTCTCTTCTATATATCCGTGATATTTATGTATCCACCCACCCACACTCACACACAGTAACTGAGCAGCTTGTGGCACTATTGTCACAACACTCTGTGAAGTAGGGAAGTATTATATCCTTCTTCTTCGAGGATGTCCCCATGGGTGCTCCACTGTAGGTGCTGGGCCTGCCCCGGTGCTTCAGAACGGAGCCTTTTCTGGAAGCATTACCCAGCCAGACCGCACATGTGCTGCGGCATCTCGTGGCGTTCATGCTCTTTTGCCAGAGTGCGTGGTCCGACCCCCTCCAGTTCCTCTTGACCACTTCAGGCTGCAGATGGCATGAACTGCGCTCTTCTTCAACTTGCCTTGTTGTGAGATTATGCTGTGCATAGTTCTTACTTTCTTTGTTGTAGTATCATTATTATCCCTTCCATTTGTTCCTCCTTCAAAAAAAAATTTATTAGAATAATATAGTTAGATACCTCAGAGTTCGACTGTTCTCTGTTTTCGCCCTACGTTCCCCCCTCCAACATTTGTACATAATTATATTAATAATATACAACCCGTTCTCTTAAAAAAAAAAAGAGAGAAAGTAAAATAAGAAGCCTCTAAAAGACTATAAAATAATCATTGGGCCATCGTTGCCTGGGTTTAAAAAGTGCGACACTTGCCACAAGGCAATGACTGCTTCGGACAGCCATTCCTCCTGTATCAGATGCCTAGGAGAGACCCGTGTCTCCCAGAAGTGCCCACATTGCACTAATCTCACTACAAGGGCCAGAAGGGACAGGGAGATGCGGGTGCGAATGATATTATTCAATAAATGCCTCAAGGAACTGGCGGGGGGCGGACTGTGCACTCAGGCAAAAGAGTGTGAACCCCACGAGATGCCGCGGCGCATGCACAGTCTGGCCGGGTACTGCTTCCAGAAAAGTCTCCATTCTGCGGCACCGGGGGCAAGCCCAGCACCTACAGTGGAGCACCCACGGGGACACCATCTCGAAGAATGACAGTTACTGCACCGAGGTGAGTAACTTCACTTTATTATAAAACTGAGGCACAGGAAGACTAGATGTCACTCAAGAAGAGCAGAGATTTGAACCCTTGAGACCCTGGCTAGCAGCACCTTTAATACTGGGCCTCACTGCACAAGCAGGCTTAGATAGGCAGCCTGTTCGCAATCGTTTCTGGCACACTCAGTCCATTGTTTTCAAAGTGATATGACAGTGATGAACTTTTGGCATCTGGAATATCATGTACTGGAACACTTCTGGTGCCAGACATATTCCAAAAGGCAATCTCAAGCAGCAGCATCTGCCAAACAGTACACTGAAAATGCAAATCTTGCAGCTTTCTGTGTCCAGGGGAATCTGCCAAAACCCTGCCAAAATGCAACTAATATGCTGGAGAACTTGGCTCCTTCCATCTCTGCACATATGTTGTTCCTTGTAAGCATGTGGAAGTGTTTCCCTTTAATTTTCTTTTTCAGCTCCTTGGGATCAATGCAAAGTCTGAGTCTGCCCCTTTCCCTCTCTACAGTTACTAAGGAGTGAGTCCAGGCTGTAAGTTCTTTGGTTCTACAAATAATGCCATCTGCTGTCATGTTTTGTAGCTTTTCATCTAGTGTTCTTTAAAAGATTATGGAACATGTTGGGTGGCATGTATAATAGACTTTGCATCCTCCCACAACTGTGTCTTGTATATTACCAGATAAATCCCTTCCTGTGCACACATAATCATAGAGTCTCAGACATATCAACCTCCTAAAAGCAAGGCCAAGCAGTTCACCTGTGTGTAAGTCCATGATTAGTAGCTATCCTAAACATACTACCCCAAACTCTTGTTCTACTTTGTCTTTGCACCTGAGTGTCAGTTGGTGCTTACTCAGGATTGCAATTTGTTCCTTTTTATAGGTTTCCAAACTCTCACCTTTTCCAGCTTTGTACATTCTTGAACCTCTCCATTTTAGTTTTTGTTACCACACTCAGTTGTGTTTCTTTCTTAACTTTGTCATATGTGGACATTTTGCACATATTTTTATTAGCCTTTATTTTGAGATTTCAGCTTTTTTCTTTTTAAGTGGTTTTTAAAAAAGCATCTTTTCTTCTTCACTTGAGGAATCCTTGCATTTTAACTGTAATCCGTATATTTTCCTTTTTTGCAAAGAAAAACCCTGGACATTTCCTATTCTCATGCCAGTTGCCACATCACTGACATTGTTGCTTATTTGGCATGTGTTTGTCTTTTTTCCTCCTTTTTATTTTCTGTAAGCTGCGTCCTCCTTTGTGTAACTGGTATTTAAAGACATGTGCTCTGTGCCTCTCCTTCTAGGGCCTGTATTTATGTTTCTCTTTATTCTACACCTTGGTATATGAACACTGCCTTTTCCAGCGTTGGGTCCCTGAACAGCTTTTCAGGTATATTTTTATTGCTGCACACCAAAAGTGTTTGTTTTGTAATGAATGAAAGATTTCTTCTTTTATCATTACAAATGAGCTAGATTGGCTTTTAATTTTAAACCTGTAGCAAATGCCTCTTGCTTGCCCTCCTTTCTGAGTCTTTGCATGAAAAATACATCATTCATAGGCAACAACCTAATACCTTCATTTCAGATTATTCCCCCTTGATCCAGTTCAGTTTCCATCAAATTCCCAGAGCTCTTGAAATATTTACTTTTTCTTAGCAACTGCTTGGAGATGGGATGCTAGGATTGGCTTGAAACACAAACAGATATTAAGGATTTTGAAAGACCACTAGCCTTCAAGAAATACCCATGGCATGTGCAGACATATGCTTAAGACAAACATTTCAAATGCACACTGCAAAGTGTGTGCATCATTGCCTTTATTTTTTGTATTTTAATGGGTTTTGTGTAGTACAGCTCTGACCTGTAGAGATCTGCTAAATGTCATACTAACTTCAAAGTTGATTAACATGTCTCAGCCTATTTAAGATGTATATTACCTTTAGAAAAGTGTAACATTGTCAAAAGTAGATGGAAGTCAAAACCTGGTGGAGCAAGGAGTTGTTTTTTCATGTAGAAAGCCTTTCAAAAGTGTAAAGATATTGTTCTGTAAGGCACCTGCAAGCCTCTGTCTAAAGCTGAACCTAACTAAAGTGGGCAGAGGTGTTTGAAGTGTTTGCAGCCATGGTGCCACATTCTTTGGCTGGTCAATTCAGTCCCTAGTCTAGGAGTAACTTTGGATTCCTTCTGATACTGAGCTTTCACATAGCAGCACCCCGAAGTAATACCTTCTCTCATCTCTGGTTGGTGAGGAGACTCCATCCTATCCTGGCACACAATTACTTGGCCTCAGCTATTTATGCCTTTGTCACTTCTTGGCTGAACTCTTAGCACTGTGATATACTTGAGTGTGAAGTCTTCAGCATTTAAGAAACTCCAACTACTGTAGACTATGGCAGTTCATCTCCCCAGCTACCACAACCACATCAAACCTATTCTCTAGTATCTACACTGGCTTCCCACAAAACTGTGAATCAAGTTTAAGGTCTTGGTCCGTATCTTCATGGCACTGAATGGCATGGGGCCAGGATAGCTCAAGGAATGCCTATGGCTAGGGGATGAAGACAATGATTGACAATTCCACTCCTCTGGCACAGTAGGACTCTGACATAAAAGCAAATCTCATCTGTGCAGCAGACAGAATGTTTCTCCAAGGGCAGTCTGAGACTGTGGGGTGAACTCCCCCAGGACCATGATGAAGCTTCCATCCTTCCATCCATGTGAGGGTGATTAGATGTCCTGATATTATTAGGACTGATCCAATATTAGGGGCTTTGTCTAATATAGGCAACTGTGCCCTCCCTCACCAAAAATAAAACGTGTCATGATTTTTCACACTTGCTGTCTGGTCACCCTACTCCAAATGCAAGGTGCATTTCTTTGACCCTGCCTTCTGTAATATAAATACATACAGACAAGTATCTTATACAAAAAAACCTAGCAAAACAAAACACTTCATTGCATATGCCCTTCCCTAGGGAAAGGATGAGAGAACAAACAGCCTGTGACTGTGACAGATGTTAAGCCACATTTCTTGATGCATTGCTGGCACTCATTCTATGGTGATAACTGTGGTAGAAGAACCTACATAGAACACAATAGAATAGAATCTCCATTCAGAGTTTTCATTATTAGAAAAATGAAAGAAACAAATAGTGAAAAATATCAGATCTGTAAACTTAGAATTAACACTAGAATAAAAATCACAGGGTTGGAGGAAATGGCAAGAATCTTCATGCATTTCTCCAGGAACTTAAATATTCTGGTTAAAAACTAAGGTAAAAATCTCAGATATAATTAACCATTCTACTCTGGTCTTGTCTAAAGTTTATTGCACAATTCACTTGCTGTGTTAGATTTTAAAATTTATAATACAAACTCTTCAGTTCGGAACTGGCTTTTATTATTTATTTCTACAGTCTTTTGCACAGTGGGACATTGAGCTGATCAGGACATCTATAATTGAAAGTAAAGGTGGACTTTCACACTATCAAAATTAGGGAAACAAAAAGGGTCAGACATGCCTGTGCCAAACAAAGAATAGGCTTTGAAAAATTATCTGATTTCTATTCATGTTGTTAACAGTTTTCAAAGAAAGTTAGATTCCTAGTTAGTAAAAATTCTTCAAGGTCTTAGCTTAACACTGGTAGTATTTAGAGCACTTTGTGGCTTCTTCTAACACTTATGTGTAGGCCAAAGACACAAGGGCTGTGTCTAGACTGGCCAGTTTTTCCGGAAAATCAGCCGCTTTTCCGGAAAAACTTGCCAGCTGTCTACACTGGCCGCTTGAATTTCTGCAAAAGCACTGACATCCAACTGTAAGAAATCAGTGCTTTTTGCAGAAATACTATGCTGCTCCCGTTCGGGCAAGAGTTTTGCGCAAAAGGGCCAGTGTAGACAGCTGAGATTTGTTTTCCGCAAAAAAACGCCAATCGCGAAAATGGCAATCGGGACTTTTTTGCACAAAAGCACGTCTAGATTGGCCACTGACGCTTTTCCGCAAAAAGTGCTTTTGTGGAAAAGCGTCCGTGCCAATCTAGACGTGCTTTTCCGAAAATGCTTTTAACGGAAAACTTTTCCGTTAAAAGCATTTCTGGAAAATCATGCCAGTCTAGACGTAGCCAAGGGTTTCAGTTTTCTTGTTATATACTCCGTTTTACAAAGATGTAATACAAATGATTTTGCTGGAGTTACCATAGATTTACACTAATGCTAGTGAAAGGTCACTCAACATCTAAAGAATCTACTCTAAAAGGGCATGTCTACATTGTGGAGAAGATCAGTCCTCTGGAGGTCAATCTTCTAATGTTCGATTAAGCAGGTGTAATGTAGACCTCCTCCCCTCCCCAAATCAAATGCTGAGGGCAGCCCCCACTGGCATCCTGTATTCCTCATTCTGTGAGGAGTAAGGGAAGCCTACAGGAGCATGTGCTCCCATTGGCCTCCCGTAGTGTAATCACTGCAGCTGTGTAGCTGGATGGCGTACCTTAAGCCGACCTGCCTGGTTTAGTGTAGGCCAGGCCAGAGGAAAAAGAAAATGAAAAGAAATACACCTACAGATTTTTGATAATCTGCACACTAATATCCTCACCTATCCAATCTTACTTACATTATCTATAAAAATTAGGATTTTGTAACCTACAAAGAAAAAATAAATTGAACTTGTGCTCTTTTTTCTTTTTTGTAGTGTATAAAAGGCTTTTGTAGTGAAAGACTTTTTTGGTTAAACAAATACAAAACCACCCATTAACTTCACCACTTAATAAATATTTTGGAGAAAGTTTGTCTTTGATTATTAAAGGTGAAGTTGTGTTGAATATTTAAGATCTGAGAGTTTAAAGTACATGTCCTCTAACAAAACCAGGAAAGATCAGACTTAATATTTTCAAAGTAAAAAACAAGTAGAAGTAATTTTTAAAAATGCATTTGGGACTTGTTTATACATCATGAAGAAACAAAACAGGGCACAAGCTTCCTTTTTAAGAAATCCTTCCCAGATGACATTTAAATAATATATTTAATAGTTAAAAATATCCCAGTTATGTTCATTTGGGACTAGTAGTGTCTTGGTAGATGTGGGTTTACCCTCCTCCCGTTGGTCTGAGCGAGTCCTGTTTCATGATGATATCACTGAAACCTGGTTCATCTCCAGAGTATGCAACAAAATGGAGATCAGTGAGGATTTCAGCTTTGGCAAACAGAAGTTTTCTAGGAAAATACCTTCATTGTTTAAATACAAATCTATTTGAAGTAGTTTACACAAATAGAAAATGCTTTCCAGCTAATGTTATTAAAAATGAGAAGGAAAAGGACAGGGTCACCTATTAGAGTGAGTCTACAATTAAATCAGTGTATATGAAAACAAAAAAATTATTTTAAGGGTGTCATCTGACAGCTGGTTATTAGACACAACAAATAGTTTTAACCAATTAACTGACTATCCTGTCCTGCCTGAACTCATTCTCTGTACTTGTCTCCTGAACACTGTTTCAACCAAGACTTAAAAAGAGGATGCAAGGAATTTCCACTGGGAGAATCAGACTCCGTGGTTCTCAACTGATGGTCCATGGACCACTGGTGGTCCATAGTGACTGTTTTGGTGGTCCACAGGAACATTGTCCAAAGTCCACAAAATTTTTTTGATTGGCCTGGTGGTCGGTGGACTGAAACGAGTTGAGAACCATTCATTTTAGCTACTCCCTACAGTCTACTAGACTTTGCCTACCCTAGGGAAAATTGTGAACATTCTTCTGCACTGGTGCAATTGAATCATTGCTCCCAAATAAGTATATTGTACTATAGACTGGACCAGGGTTAGACAACACCATACAGTAAAAAATATCTGTGCCTCTCTACACTAAGAGCTGATGAGGGACTTGGCTTCTCCCAGGGCCCAGCAAACTCCAGGCCCCATGGATGGAGTGAGGCCTCAGGCAGAAGGGGAGAGGCTAGAGGCTAGCCTCTCCCAAGCAGCCTTTTTCCATCATCGGGGCCACAGGGCACATGCCACCAGGAACTCTGGAAATGATTTAGAGTCTGGGGCTCTGGCCGCTACATCAGGGGCAGGTGGGAGCCCTAAGCCCTTTTAATTGCCAGCTCCAGGGCAGTGACCCCCTTTTCTCTCTATCCCCATTGGTAGTCCTGTCTGCACTACAGTTTATACTAGATTGTAGCACTAGTCCGGCTGTGCCAATCAAAAAAACATACCTCCCTTGTTTTGATACACAGAGTCATAGGGACAAAACCTGCTCTCAGTTATACTTGAATAAGTCTCCAATAACTCCATTGAAATCAGTGGAATTACACTGCTGTAACTGTGAGTAGCATTTGTCCCCTAACTGAAATATCTTCCTTAGTAATATGCGGGTATTAGGGTTATTTGCCTGGGGTACTTTGGAGTGGCAAGTCACAAGAGGCTGGGAAAAAAAGAAAAAATGGGCATTTCTTCAAAGTAGTCATTGACACAATACTTTTGGTTGCAATTAATTTTCCTATAATATATACACAGTATCACCTAGCTACAAAGATATGGCTGTCATTCTACAGAGCACTAGAGGGAATATGGAACGATAATCTATTTGAACTGTCACCATTACATTACAAATAAGCTAGACAGACTCCAGTAAAGAAGGTAAGTAATGTTAGTCCAGATTAATCCCTATATCCATACAGAACGTAAAGTGTTTTCTGTAGCCCAGAGGCGATATGGCCGATAGGTAGGCTTTTGTGTGTGGAAAATATAACACATTATATTCTGGGTGAATGTCTTCCTGAAGGATTATACTATATATAATACCAACATGTCAATTTTTACAAACTCACTTTCCTGACCATAGCAAAACCATTTTCAATGCAGTGTCAGAAATCTTCTTAAAATGTGCAGATGAGAAACTAGTCAAACATTGCAAAAGCACTTAAATCAGACAACAGAATACTTTCCCAGTAGACAAAAGAACTGTGTGTGTGCTGCTCACCCTTAAGCTGTTGAAAGAATGGACTTTGTAATGGAAATGAAATGGAATTGGAGAAGCAAACAAATATTGTTCAGTCCACTGAATGTTGTAAGTCTGCTTGATAAAATCATTCAGCCATTGCAAATGGCCTTTTTCCCACTCCCCCAACCCCTTTATTTCTTTAAATATGTATTTAAATACATTAGCCCCAAATACTTAATCTGGCATCTGAGAATAAATATTTGGAAATATAAAATCATCCTTACTAAAAAATGAAGTAAGGATGTTCATTATAAAAGTGATGGGAACACATGCTGCTATACTTTTGTTAAAATTATTGTTTTAACTGTGAAGACTATCTGAACTAACCACAAAGGGTGGAAAGAAAGCTAGTCTTTTTTTAGGAAGGAGAATATGTCCTGTGAGTTATTTCTTAGTAATCAGTACCAACTGATGCATTTGCTAGGTTGTTACTTCTGATTCTCTGCACATAAATAAGTTTTTATATTTAAGGAGACTTGAACACATACTGCATTTGAAGAGTTGGATCCAAATAGTTTGACATGTCAGGAAGTTTGAATCCACAATGGATTCCAGATCTGAACTTCACAACTCAGGCTTGGATAAACTTGAATACCATTCTGAACTCTCTCAGCCTTTGGAGCAAAACTTCTCTATTGCAAATCTTCCTTTCTCTTGGATTTGTTTTCATCTTCAAGTCTAATTCTGAAATGTAAAGTAGTTTATCAATTATGTTTTGATAATATTTGAATAAGGTACTCCCCAAGAACATTTTGTCCCTATATTATGATCAGTGGCCATGTCCTTGGGGCATGCATGCTGTAGAGAGGACAAGAGAGGGACTGGCAAAACTATTAATTTGTTTTTCCATTCAAGAAAAATGACATCTCATAATCATAAACAAGTGAAGAGAGAAAACTACAGGCAAATATACATGTATTAAGTGCACTTAATGGAAGTATTTTGTTCTTTTCTTGAGCTTCCTCTCCCCTTCCATTCTTTTTAAGGGCCCTCTATTCTGCCATGGTGACAGAGTAGGCCATCATTAAGGGCAGTTTCATCTAATGGTCAGCCACACACCAGCGCCTGGTTTGGCCCTTTCACTGTTCAGAAGAGTCCAAAAGAGACATATAGAGACATAACAGTCCCGGGAATGTAGTGATTAGAGAATAGTGATAGAAATGTAGCCGTGTTAGTCTGGGGTAGCTGAAGCAAAATGCAGGACAATGTAGTACTTTAAAGACTAACAAGATGGTTTATTAGATGATGAGCTTTCGTGGGCCAGACCCACTTCCTCAGATCAAATAGTGGAAGAAAATAGTCACAACCATATATACCAAAGGATACAATTAAAAAAAAATGAACACATATGAAAAGGACAAATCACATTTCAGAACAGGAGGGGGATGCAGGGGGGGGGGGAAGGAAGGAAGGTAAGTGTCTGTGAATTGATGATATTAGAGGTGGGGAGAGTTAGAGAAGGAATCCAGAGTGCACCTTTTAGGGCCTGAAACTTTGCAATGAAGGCAGGGCAAGGCTTTCTTTCACCCAAACAACTGATCTCAGAGGGGTAGCTGTGATAGCCTAAGGTGCCACAGGACTACTCATTGTTTTTAAAGTTACAGACTATGTCTACACTACCAGGTTATTTCAAAATAAGCTTATTCTTCTTCACAAGGAGGAGTTATTTTGAAATAACAAGCCTGTTATTTTGAAATAACAGGTTTGGTAGTATGGATACTTGCCTTGTTAATTGGAAATAAGGGAAGTTATTTCGAAATAACTGCCCAGTGTGGACATGCCCTTAGAGACTAACAAAAATAAATAGCACTATGAGCTTTCATGGATAAAACCCACTTCATCAGATAAATATATTTGTATTAGTCTGTAAGGTGCCACCAGACTATTCGTTGTTTCCAAACAACCGGAAAAGAGTTAGTAGAAGGGGAGCAGCAGACAGACAGTGACAGGACAAGGCTGATCTGCGGAACCTTCTGGATTGGTAGGCTGATGGGGAAGGGGTGTTCAGACAAAGGGGCTGGCTATAAGGCTTTGCAACTGCCCAGGCTAGCAACCTGAGCCACAAACGCCAGCTCAAGGAAGGGCTGAGGGAACTCCCGCTTGAAGGAGGGTGAGCTAGATATGCCTCTAAGGTAGCAGTTCTCAAACTGCATTGCCCTGTGACCCTCTTCTGGCACAACCCCAGGAGAGGGGCGGAAGCCTGAGGAGCCTGCCTGAGCCCCGCCACTTTGGGAAGGGGGCAGGGAGCCAAGGCTTAAGCCTCACTCCCCTCCCCGGGCAGAGGGTCAAAGCTGAAGCCCAAAGGCTTTAGCACCAAGAAGGGGGCCTGTAATCTGAGTTCGCCATCCAGGGCTGAAGCCCTCAGGCTTTGGATCCTGGGAATGGGCTTGGGCTTTGGCCCTGCGCCCCAGCAAATCTAACCCAGCCATGGCAACCTCATTAAAACAGGGCTAGGGTTGCCAGGTGTCCGGTTTTGAACCAGGCAGTCCAGTATTTGAGCTTTCTGTTCAGGAAACAAATTGAGAAAATATAAATGTCTGGTATTTTCTAAATAAGATGTAAATGTAGATTGTGATGTAATGTCAAGTATGTCCAATATTTTTGTTGAATCCATCTGGCAAACCTAAACAGGGCTGTGACCCATTTTGGAGTCTGGGGGACCCACAGTCTAAGAACCCTTGCTCTAAGGTAAGGAGCCCTTCAGTCCAATCGTAGGCCCAGGGAGAGAGCGGAGGGGAGCGCCTGTTTAAAGGAGAGAGATACTGACTGCTTTAAGGTAAGGGGCAGTACACTCCAGCTACCAAGGGGAAGAGTTGAGTCTGGCTGTTAGGAAACACTTCTGTATCTGACCCTAAGGGAAGCTGTAAGGAATCCCAAAGTCAGGATGAAGGCAGCAGAATCTGCAGATCTTGTGAAGATGCCATTGAGGTAACAATTGCAGCAGCCCACGGAAATTGTGGCAGGACTGAATATATGGTCCTTAGCTTCCTAAACAGGCTTGCTGTATGGGAGCCGAGAGGAGAGGGCAAACCTGGATTCCCGACCTTTCCTCTTGGCCTGGGGGAGAAACATGGGTGTCCAGAATAAAAGAAGGTAAGAACAGCAAGTGCCAGATAGAGAATGGAATTGAAGGACATTTGGTTTTGTCTTTCCTATTTCCTGAATTTTTCAGTTCCCCCTTGGAGGGGAATGGACTGAGCAGTAAGCTGGGTTAAGCCAAGTATATGGGCAGACTTTTGTGGCATTAGAATAACTGAAGGAGGTGGTAGGCTGAGAATTCCTGCAGTACTGCATCCAGACAATAAGAGGCATTCTAGAGGTAAAAAATCCCTTATAACAGTGATGCAAAGAGGTTTTAAAGAAAATGAGACTAAAGTCCAAAGTATATTGATAGTACATTGTTCAGGCAGTGTAAAATGAAATATGGGAAAGGATATGAAGACCATCTACATCTCCTGCATGAGAAATCTTTGTTTAAATACCCAATACTTGGTGCAATGGTTCATTCTAAAAGTAAAAACAAGAAAAATTGCTCTTCAGAGGTACTTCTTCAGAGGAGGAGAATAGTCCTGTACATATCTCCAGGATCCATAGGGGGAGTAAGCATTATCAGAGGCAGAGAAATTATCCCAACCGCCCTGTGAGCTCGGTGGTCGAATTTTAATAAAGGGCACCTGGAAGCTGTCAATGGGCCCCCTCCAGCATATCACTACAATTTGTGCTCTGAGTTTTAATTCCTTTCTACACTTGTTAAAGTCAACCAGTAAAAGAAAATGTTGCCAGATCATGATAGATCCACCTCCAACTATATGTCTGATTTGAATTAAAGTTAAATAACCATCTTCTACCATATGTTGGCTATAACTTGAGGTTTTCACAAAATGTGGCTTAGATTAAGCGTACAGTATATGCCACAGCATTATTGAGTTGTTCCTCTGAAGACAAACAGCCTTACTTCTGCTGTATAGTTAGGAGAACTTTTCCTTCAGGCTAAATCAGACAACAAATTAGGGGTGGCCTTCAGTGTGGTCTTTCTGACTTGAAGGTGCTGGTTCTGTAACCAGGAAGTGTTTTTTTTTTTTTTTTTTTTTTTTGCGCAAGGGAGGTATAATGAGGTCAGCCATGAGGTCATTGAAAACACTGACTACACTATATAAGGATTTCACTATATTAGAGATGTATATATGAGACTAGAAATGTGTGTGTTTGGGGGGGGAGGTACACTGGTGAGTGTTACAGGTCCCCATCTGTGCTGATCCTCAGACAACGTGTGTTGTTACAGCTGCTGACTAGAAGGTCTTGGCTATTTAGCACTGTAGTAGATCACTCTGCCCTGGTCTACACTAGGGAGTTATTTCAAAATAGCTTCCCTTATTTTAAAATAACAAATGGAGCATCCACACTACCAAACCCATTATTTCTCACAAGGTAACTCTTGAAAATCATACTATTTTCTTGATAGACTATAATGGCTTTAAAGGTAAGAGTGCTTGGATATTCAGTGTGGTTTCCTATACTTTTTAAATATGGTGAATTGTCAGTACACTATTTACTCTCTTAAGAACATAATGCATAATTTTTAAACATCTCAAGAGCCAATATTTCCAGTTATCATTGTTGTCAGTTTCAACTGGATGGAAAGCATTTAAAGACCTAAAAAGCTTTAAATACTATTTATTTTTATTTGGTCAAATTGATCATTCTAGTTAAATTGATAATTCTAGTTAACTGAAATAGCTTTCTCTAATAATTCAAAGTGACTGTGGTCAAACCTATTAGAAAGAGCAGGACTGAGCAAGTGCAAGATCCCTGCCTCTGAATTGATCCAAAATGCTTTTCTCATGACTTCACTGTACCCTAATGAAAAGTTTATTGATCCTTCCCTATCCAGTGTTCAAAGGCAAACATTGCCATGATCTGGAGCCATGCAATTACTTACCAGCAGCAAATTGGAAATGCAATCAAAGATGCTGGGATTGGACCAATGCAGGAGTGGTGGATCTATGAAATTACTAGTGGAATGTGTTAACTCTACCGCAAGCAGCATCAGAGGCCTTCCAAACAGCACTCACTGTAAAATGTATATATATTATAACTTCAGATTGCTAAACAAAGGCCAATTCACTGAGCTAGCTTTGTAATTATTTATTATGTTTTAATTATATAGCATCATAATGGTGGTTGGTGCTTTACAGCAATGTCCCTGCCTCAAGGAGCTGACAATGTAAGTAGGGTTGCTACGTGTCTGGTATTCAACTGGACAGTCTGGTTTTTGCGCCCTCTGTCCGGTAAAAAATTTCAGAAAATACTGGAGATGTGCAGTGTCCAGTATTTTCTGTTTTTCTGGCTGGGCACCGGACAGAAACCTGGTGGGGGCAGAGGGAGTGGCTGGGAGGCAGGGCTGTGATCAGCAATGGGAGCCTGTGGTAGCATGCAAAAGCCTGGCGGGGGCGAGGGGAATGGCTGGGAGGCGGGGCCGCGATCAGCGCTGGGAGCCTGTGGTTGCGTGCAGAAGCTGGGTGGGGGCGGAGGGAGTGGCTGGGAGGTGGGGCACAATTGGTGCTGGGAGCACTCAGCTGATTGCGTCTGAGGAGGAGTGACACCTTGGGAAGGAGGAGAAGCCTGTCCCTGCTCCTGAGCACTGTTCAAGCATGTTGTGGTGCCGTAGTCCAGGAAAGAAGCCCGCAGGTGCTTTGTAGTTGTGTTTAGGCACCTTCCATGGGCTCTCAGCCAAAACTGACTGGGGTGGAATTTCTGCTTCTTCCCACTGGGATCTGATTATGGGGGAGCCACCTTCCTATCCATGGTCCTCCCCCCTGCCATTGTGTTGCCCCGGGGTCTGCCTCTCTCTTGGTAGTAGCCACACAGGATGTGTGTTCGGTGTGGGTAGTTGTGGGATTTTTTTGTTTTTTTTGTTTATTTTTTTTGCTCAACAAATTTTGTTTGCAGGTTTGGGCTCTAAGACACATTTAGTTGTGAAATGATAGCAAACAAGATGACTACCGGGTTGTTTTGGTAGCAGTGCATATCTTGATGCTGTCACATTTTTTTTTCTTTAAAAGGTGGGAAGATTTACAGATTTTTGGAATAGTGTCTTCCATGGTTTCCCCATTCGCTTTGTGCCAGGATCACAACCCATCCGGGTCTTTTGGGACAAATCAAATCCTGTTACCATCTGAAAGTACCATCTTGCAGTTAATGCTCCCATTGTTCTTAGTTGTCTTGAAGCTGAATACCCACCCAAGAAGCTATCTTCTGTGTCATTGTTTTACCTTTCCTGGATTCTGTAACAACCCCCCTTTGCAGCCTCCTTTGATTTAACTTTAGACATTCAGGCTGGGTAACCTCACACAGATACTCTGAGGGCCATATGTTGTTTGTAAAAAATATTTTCCAGTTCTCCATATCTCCTGACAATGCTTTTGTTAAATTTGTTTAGTCTAGCCAGGTTTTCCTCTACATCATCTCCAGGATCCACCTTTTCCTTTCCATTCCCAAAGATAAATCTCTAAATCCCTCGATTGCTTCAACTACAGCAGCCTTCTGCTGTCTGGTCTCTCGCTTTGTCCCTCTCAAAAAATGGAGCTATGGAAGTCATATTCCAGCTGTGTTCAGCTCTCAGGCCCACAGACAAGGGAGCAAACAGGGCAATTTTCCTGGGGCCTGATGTTTCAAAGAGGCTCAGAGCTCCTGGAGCTCTTTGAATTGCTGCTCTGCTCAGCTTTGAGGGCTGGAGGTGGGGGGACAAACAGTAGGATTTAAGTAGTTTTAATTGAAAACAGATATATCAAAATAAGGTACAGAATTAAAATGAAAAGAAAAGGCATAGCTAGTTCCAGTACATTAAAACTTACTACACATAGTCTCTTACCCTAAAAGCTGTTCTTATTTCAGGCAAGCCTTCAAGTCAAAGATGATCTTTTACTCTGACTTGGGTCTCCAGTTGTCTTTGGTCCCTAGCAAGCAGAAGACAAAGGGACTCCTAGCTTCCCACTGTTTAATTAGACTTTTCTTTGGGCTGGAAACTTTTGCTTTACATGCCCCTTCCACGGAAAATTACCTGTCAAACTGATATTCCAGTACCAGGTGGTATGGTCACATGTCTTCCTAGAACCAATTGCTGCTGAGACTTAAAAGGACAAACAAGGCTGTTTGTAAGTCATTAAGTTGATCATTAAGGCTTCCTGAAGCATTATCGATGGTTGTCATTAGCACATTTAAAACTATAAACCATCTCATACTTTATATTTCTAACTTTACATGGAAGAATGATACATGCACCAAAGTCAGACATACAGATCCAGCAAGTTGTAACATTAAAATTGATAGGTTCCATAAGGTATTTTGTATAAAGCATCATCAAGTTATGCATATTTATATTCATAAGCTAATTCCATAAAACATGGGGGGCTGTCACACCACCCCTTTGTTCCCAAGTTTAATAAACCCACCTCTCAACCCCCACTTATTTAAAAAGATCAGATAAAAACGTGGCAAAATAAATCATTCCAATACTATGCCATCAACTTCAGACAACAAGAGGAATCAGTTACCAGGGCCACAACTTAGCCAAGGCAAATGTGGTACCCAGAACCCACAGGAGACAGTAAGTCCTATAACAGGACACAGGGAAAAAGGCTGTCTCTCATCTACATGGGTGCTGTTCAAGATTCTGTATGTTGTAACCAATTCCTTTAACTTCCCCTTGAAATGGAAAGGTAGCCAAGTGCAGTGCTATGTGCTTACAACATAAGAACGGCCATACTGGGTCAGACCAAAGGTCCATCTAGCCCAGTATCCTGTCTGCCAACAATGGCCAATACCAAATGCCCCAGAGGGAGGGAACACAACATGTAATACTCACATGATCCCTCTCCTGTCATCCATTTACAGCAGACTGCCCCATTCAAGTGATGTGCCCACTAGCTGAAGTTCCCAAATTTTTGTTCCTTGAGTAACCGTAAGTGGAACACACTGCAGCTACATAATCTGGAGATTACAGGCTCAACTATTCAAACTTGCTAAATTAAACTTGACAGTTGCTAAAAAATAAAACCCCCAAAACCAGTTTATTATAGGACCACAGCCTGTAAAACAAAATAAATACAGGCTGCTAAACTAAAGGATTCAGACTACAGAATCTCTAAAATACCTAAATCCATTTCAAATTATTTCTATTATATCACCATGTCATTGCTGTTTTTGTTTAACATTCTCAACACTGGCCAAGGATGCTGTTCACTTAAGTAGACTCTTGTGGGTAGAGAGGTGTATTGCCAATGGATTTACCTCTCAGATGCTGTTACCACCAGCTCAACACAGAATGATGAGTTTCCTGTGATTATGTATCAGATGAAGCTGCATGTACTAAACAAACTACTAGTCTGCTTATTGTACTCTAAGGTCAGATTTTGAAAAGCAACATTTCTGGGTCAGTCAGAAAATATGTTGTGGTATCAAACATGTAAGAGCCAGTTCCTCATCCCTGATGAAGATATTGAACAGAACCAGTCTCAAAACAGACCCCTGCAGAATCCCACTTGTTATACCCTTCCAGCAGGATTGTGAACCATTAATAATTACTCTCTAAGAATGGTTATTTAGCCAGTTATGCACCCACCTTATAGTAGCCCCATCTAGGTTGTATTTCCTTTGTTTATGGATAAGAAGGTCATGCAGGACCATGTCAAATGACTTACTAAAATCTAGGTATACCACATCCCCCATTTTTCCTTTATCCACTAGGCTTGATACCCTATCAAAGAAAGCTATCAGATTGATTTGACATGATTTGTTCTTTACAAATCCATGCTGGCTGTTACCTTATTATCTTCCAGATGTTTGCAGATGGATTCCTTAATTACTTGCTCCATTATCTTCCCTGGCATAGAAGTTAAACTTAATTGTCTGTAGTTTCATGGGTTGTTCTTATTTCCCTTTTTATAGCTGGGCACTATATTTGCCCTTTTCTGGTCTTCTGGAATCTTTCCTGACTTCTATGATTTTTCAATGATTATAGCTAAAGGCTATAATTACCCCCTCTCTCAGCTCTTTGATTATTCTAGGATGCAGCTGAGTTCAGTGGGTCTCCTCTGTGATGGCTGGGGTCACAGAAATCCCCTTGAGACTGTCACCTGATGAGCTGATCATAGCACTGAACTCCACCTACCTATCACCAATACACTGTCCTGCTGAGCCAGAAGCGCTGGTCTCCTCCAGCAAGGCACAGAGTTGGGATAACAGCCCACAGTAAGTAACACAGACACTGAAAACAGCTCACTTCTGGGAAGGCTCAGTCATGGGTCCTTGACACAGCACCCAAGTGCACAGCCCCAGTGGATATCAGCTTCTCACACACCTCATTAGAGTTCTTTGTTTCCAGGTCTTTTCATCTGTCCTCTTGTGGTGGGAAACAGTCTGTGAAGCCAATGGAAGACAAGCATTATTTGTTTCCCATTCTTTAAACAGAATTTCCCCAGGCTGGGAAGTCTTTGTTCTATTCTCCTGACCCCTATGGAAAAATACATAATAGGTCTTTGTAGGCCCAACCATAGGTTAGGCTTACAGGAAATACAAGACTATTTACAGATCATTGTTTTGAGCACTAAGCCATTAAGTTCCTTAAGTACCACTAATGGCTTTCACTATAATATGTAAATTAATAAACAGGTTTACACTCCATTACTTCATATACAAGAAAGATACATACAATCAAACAGAATATACACATTCAGGGGATTACAAGATCTTTAATGATGGGTTACATGCCCCATTTTGCATAAAGCATATTTGAGCTATGCGTATTCATATTCAGAACACATTTCCATAACAATATGGGTTTGCAGCATCACAATCTCTTCCTTCCAGGAACTCCCTGCTTGCTATAATTTGTCCCTATACCTCGCACTAGGCTCTGTTCTTCCAACAACCCCATAGTCCAGAGGTGGGCATACTCCTTCCCTTAAGGTTCAGACAGGCTGCTGTTTATCAGGGTTCCTGCCTCTTGTCAGACTTCCATCTCACTCTGGGAGTAGCCTGTCTGCTCTTCTCCCTGTTCTCCTTCTCAGTTTTCTTATAGGCTGCTTCCCAGAGAGTGGGCACCTCCACTGATCTCCCTCCAGCAGTGCACATCCAGCACCTGGAGGAAGAACAGTGGGAGGAGGAGTGGGACATAACTCCTACCCTTGCTGGGCTTTATCTCTAATTAGACCTGGCTTGCCATCCAAGGGCATCTAGACTGGTGAACTGGTCTTACAAGGCCTTATTAGACCTTTTACAGCTTGTGTGGGGTAAACACAGGATCCTAACTCCTATTGAATTCAGTAGACAGCTCCCCTGTGTGAGGGTTGCAGGTCTGGGACCTGACTGAAGACAAATCTGGATAGTGAGCAGAAGCTGTTTTTCATGTATACTAAATAATCATTCTTGGATTTAGACCTTGGGGGATATTTTTTAAGCATGAGAGGCTTAGTTGCACTTAAAGTTGTGTGTTCAGATGAAGTGACTGTGTATCTAATCAGGCATTTAATGCATAACTAGTCATTTCCTGGCATAAACTGCTGATGTATGCATTACATCATGGAAAATGTGTGCAAAATATGAGACTGCAATTATACCTCCATTTTGCTGTTGTACTTCGAGCCTCTAGTTTTTGGTCCAGTTTATGGTATTTATAATCTGCTAAGTGTTATGTACTGTGTACTGTGCAAATTGCTATGTAATTCAGGAGCTCCACCCCAAAATAGTGAATACGGTTAGTCTAGAAGGAAATTGTAGGACCAACTAGTAAATCACTGGAAAAAAACTATTTCTAAAACAGAAACACTGGAAGACCCTAAACTCTAACTGTATTATCATCTGACGTTATAATTCTTCTGGAAATATATTTTCTCCTTGGTGCTCATGCAACAACTCCACTAGTATTTCAATGAGAAATACTGTAGGCACACAAAGAAAGAGAAGATGATGGGTGGAATTCTGGTCCCACTGCAGTCAGTCCCCCTGACAGAAACAGAGCTAGATTTCACCCAGTATGTTTGCAGTATTTGTCTACATGGGTGAAGCTCAATACCTTCCAGATGGAGAAACCACAAAGTGAGTGGGATGGAGGTTTCTTTCCAAATTGTTTTTAGATTAAATAAGTAAAATGTTGCATGACTATAGTCACTGCCCTATCTCCTTTTTTTTTTTTTTAATTTAAATAATTTTACACTGCCTCTCTATTTAAAATATTTGAGGCGGCTTACACATTTTTTTAAATGAAATACAAATATATATAAAAATTTTAAATACAAGACCCCAGAGGTACATACAATCTGCTAAAAATATTGAGAAGAAGAACATACACACATAGACTCAAACACCCATAAAACCATGAGTAGAAAGAGTGGCTTTAGCCTGATGCCGAAACAGTGCTAGCGTTGGCACCATGCGAATATCCCAAGGAAGAAAATTCCACAGCCTGGGAGCAAAAGCTGATAAGGCCCTGTTCTGCCTTGATATTAATCTTATCTCCACAAGTGGGGGAACACTGAGCAGAGCCTTCCCAGCTGACCTCAATCCCTGGGCAGGTTCAGAAAGGAAAAGACGGTTCTTCAGATACCCTGAACCCAACCCGTTTAGGGCTTTATAGGTCAGAACCAAAACCTTAAACTGTTCCTGGAAACATACCAGAAGCCAGTGCAGCTGCCGGAGCCCTGGCATAATGTGCTCCCTATAACGGGTATTAGTCAAAACTCAAAATTCATTGTTAGGCTAGATCTAAACTGTACACTTTCATCGTGCACCCATGTAACATTTTAAATGAAGACCTGCCCTTAGTATTTGTGACGGTGCGTTGGGGTTTTCCTGTCTCCTGCACCCCCCGGAATGGCATGGACAGACTCCACCAGCCAGCAGAATAGAGGGAGTTTATTGCTTCTCCAGGATACAGCACATCTGGTTACAGGAACCGGGCCTAGGATGACTCAGCTCCCCTTGAGATGGGGGAGACTGGGCCCCTAAATTCCAGCCTCTTTCCCTAGGCTGTCTCCTCCATGATCCCAGACAGAAACTAACTCTCTTCCAGCCCTGCCCCCCAGCCAGGGGCGGCATTCCACCTTCCTTTGTTTCTCTCTCTGGGGGGTAGCTGGTTGGACAGGTTGAGAGACCCTTGCCTAGTGACTCATCCCGTGTCCTGCTGGGCTGTGCTACAGACAGCAGCCAATGGAGGTCACCCACAGCCCCAGCATAGCAGCCAGCAAGGTACCCCCCACTATGTCACAGTATTATTGCCATTTTAAAGCAAATGAGGCACAGAGTTTCTTAGAGCATCACATTGGGGAGAATATTTGGTAGGGAAATGTAACCTACACACCTTCTATCTGTGGTGTACTGTCCCGTCCACTGGTATTGAGACCACTTTCAGGGAGCATAATGAGTCTGCTCAACAACTTTAGCTAATAGCCAGCTGGCTTTTCCTTCATGCAGTAGAACAGGGTTGGGGAACCTCAGGCCTGGGGACTGGATGCAGTCCCCAGCTTGTCTGGATCTTTCCCCCTAAGCTCAGGGCTCCCCCTAGCATTGGGGAGCCTGTGCTAGCACTCCAGCTCCCCTGCCATCCTTCCACGGAGTACACAAATCTATTAGCCTGCCCCTCCCCCCCCAGCTCTGATGTGCGAGGGGAATGCGAGGAGTATCTTTCTCCTTCTCAATCAGTGAGGGTTTGTTGTTTGTTTGCTTCTCATTTGTATGCAGCCCCCAACTGATTTTTCTGTGGGTCAGTGGCCCCCAACCCAAAAAAGGTTCCCTCACCCCTGTGGTAGAGGCTCGTACACTAAGCTCCAGAGGTCCCAAGTTTGATTCTGCTTGTTGACATTACAGAAACTCTTGCAAAGGTATATTGTCTCTGTGCAAGGCCCATGGCATGAATTCATATAGAGAAAGAGTAATAGGTAGCAGAAATTTATTCAGTGAGAAATGTCTGCTCTACGGATGTTAAATATTGGTTAATTGAATAGTTGAGTAACCTTATGAATTCTTATTGGTTAGTCAACTATTCTATAGCCCCTGAGGGCGAGGCCAGAAGCCAGTGCACTCTGTCCTCACTCCTGAGAAGACCCTGGTGTCAGCCGATGGTCAGAGCAATGCGTGGTGTGTGTGTGTGTTATACACCCGAGTCTTCAACTGCTAGGACAGGGTCACTTCGCAGTGTGCAGCCTGGAGAAGGCTGACAGGTGCCCCAAAGTTTTACACCCGAGTCTTTGGCTGCTAGGACACAAGGTCCCTTCACAGAGGGCGGGCTAGGGAAGGCCGACGGGTGCCCCAAGAGTCTGCAGGGAAAGCTTATTATACCTGAGTCTTTAGCTGCTAGAACGGGGTCCCTTCACAGCGGGCAGCCTAGGGAAGGCTGACAGATGCCCCAAGGGTCTGTCCCATGGAAGCGACAGGGCCCAAATGCCCAGCTCTGCCTGTGTCTGCCCCTATGACCGGCTGGAGTTCTTTCGATTGTATCTGGTTCTGTTACAGCAACAGGAGGAGTCAGTTTAAAGCTTAAACAGTTACAGGTTTATTAAAAGGCTTATAAAGCATGTGGTTACAATGGCTATTGTTCTACTTCTTAACTGCTAGCAAATACAGATCTTAAAATGGATACAAAGGAAAAGGAAGATAGAAAATAATGGTCCCAAGTGACAGCTTAATCTTTAAAGAGCTCTATTCTATGCATGCACTAAAACAAAAGGACACATACAGGTACAATGTTTACCCCCTTCCGTGTCTCTCGATTCCAGCATGTCAGGCCAGGATCGGTCCCTCAATTCCTCGGAAAGACGAATATGAGGTGGGCATCCCCGTAGACCTCGGGAGGCAATCACCTAACCCGACCAGCAGGTTGATGGTAGATTGATGCTCAGAGTGAGCGTGCTGGTGGACCCATCTTTATACCTGGGGGTCACGTATTCTCTTTCTTATCTATGGTGCCAAATGGTGCTGGTTCGTCTTTGTGACACCAGTTCTTACAAGGGAGTTGTGAACTTAATTTACACTTGTAAGAGAGATAACTAAATTGGGAGTACTGGGCTTTCTTTTCTCAGTGGGAGATTCCTCTCCCAGGGACGGCTGTCTGATCGTATCAATATAGGTGCCAGCCAAGGGCAGTTCTCGCAGCCTCTAGGTCATCTTATTGGCTTGAGCACCCTCTCGTATCTGTGTTTACAGTTATCTAGGGTCAGATGAGCCAGCATATCCGGGCCTCTGTCAAGGCATCAAAGACTATGCTGATTTTATTGCTCTCTGTGTCCTGTGTGCTCCAGGCACCTCAGAGAGGAAAGCAAGATGGATGCGACAGGGGAGGGTCTCTGTCTGGCTACACCTGGTCAAATGGGAGTTGGTCTGCGAGGAGATCCAGTTTAAAAACGAGCTCCTCTTGTGGACTGGCTACCTGTCGCCCTGTGCTGCTGCCTCTGATAAAGAGGCAGAGGCAATGGGTGGCAACAGCCTCTGTCTAGGGGATTCAGCGTGAGCTGGAACTGAGCCTGCCTGCCTGACCAGCTCCTAATATGCTTTAAATATAGAGCCACAGTGGGAGAAAGGTCTCGGACCTGTCACAAGCCAGGACTGAGCTGGGCTTCTGGCCAGCCTGCTAAAAAAATTACTGGCAAGTAGCTGGGGAGGAAATGTGTGTAGTCTATAGCATTAACCTATAAGCTTTTGCTTATCGGTTAATAGACTACACTTTTACATCCCTAGTCTGCTGTGCACACTTTTATGTGAATATTGTCAGCTAGCATTTTTGTCAGTTTTAGTTCACAACAGGAAACCAAAGATCACAGTATAAAATGAAAGACTTTTTACTTTCTGAAACTAGTAGCAGTTCTCCAAAAGACTGTCCATGAATTAATTCAGCCCCTTAACATACGCGTGAGGTAGATATTATAATCCCTGTTCACAGAAGGGAAACCCAAGTCTGGTCTATACTGAAAACTTACATTGACATAGCTGTATCTGTCAAGGTATGAAAAATCCACACCCCTGAGAGATGTAGCTATGCCAGTCTAACGTCCAGTGTAGACAAGAGTAATTCAACCTTCTGGCAAGACAACTACAGCTCTTGGGGAGGTGGATTAAGTGCAGTGACAAGAGAACCCCTTTCATTACTATAATGTCTATGCTGAAGCACTACATGGGCCAGCTATGCAGTGCTGTAGTGGTTTAAGTGTACAGATAACTTGTGACAGAGATTTAATTATTTTACTTTAGTCACATAGGGTATGTCTACACTGGCCCCTTTTCCCTAAGGGGCATGTAAATTTCACTAGTCGTCGTAGGGAAATCCGCGGGGGATTTAAATATCCCCCGCGGCATTTAAATAAAAATCCGCCGCTTTTTTCCGGCTTTTAAAAAAGCCGGAAAAGAGCGTCTACACTGGCCCCGATCCTCCGGAAAAAGTGCCCTTTTCCGGAGGCTCTTATTCCTACTTTGAATTTCTCTTATTCCTAGTGAATTTCTCGGGCTTCATTTGCATCTTGCCGGGCGCCGCCATTTTTAAATATCCGCTATTGCAGACTCTGTGCCGCGCGGCTACACGCGGCACGGACTAGGTAGTTCAGACTAGGCTTCCTATTCTGAACTACTTTTACTCCTCGTGAAGCCTAGTCCGAACTACCTAGTCCGTGCCGCATGTAGCCGCGCGGCACGGAGTCCGCACTAGAGGACATTTAAAAATGGCGGCGCCCAGCAAGATGCAAATGAAGCCCGGGAAATTCAAATCCCGGGCTTCATTTGCAACTCCGGTTGCCTACATTACCACCCTAGTTCGAACTAGGGTGGTAGTGTAGACATACCCATAGGGCATTTCTGCACTATGGAGAAGATCAGCCCTCCGGAGGTCAATCTAGTGTTCAATTTATTGCGGGGCTGGGAGGGCAATAATTTTTGATGGGGGGCCACTCCCAAGATATTGGAAAATGGTTGAGGGCTGCACTCTTCCATTAATGGAGAGGGTGCAGAGTCTGGGATGGAGGTTGGGTGCAAAAGGGAGCTTGGGGTAAAGGATTGGAGTTCAGGAAGGAGAATGGAGTCTGGGAGAGTGTTTGGGCAAAGGGGGTAGATGTGACCTAGGGCAGGGAACTGAGGTGCAGGGTTTTGGGTTGTGACCTAGGGTAGGAAGGGCTTGTGATCTCAGGCAGGAGATTGGGGTGCCAAATCTGGAAGGAAGTACGGGTGCATGTAGAGTAGCGGGGCAGGACTGTGGGGCAGAGGATTGGGGATGGGAGGGGCTGAGGTGTCACAACAGGAGTGGGCAATAATTTTTTGCCAGAGGCTACTTGAGAAATTTTTGAAGTGACTCTGGGCCGCATCAGAAGGGGCAGGGCCTGAAGCGAAAGGGGTGGGGCCAGGATACTTCTGGGTTCCCCACCCCCAGACCATAATTGGTCTGGGGGTGGGGGAGCACCTTTTCCCCTCCAGATTCCCCCTAGGTGCCCATGCTCCTGCCCAATCAGGGCCTAGGGGCGGGGGAGCACGAGACGTCTGCCCCGCCCTGCCAGGAGAACGTGGTCCTTCTAAGTGCTGCATGCTGCTCACAGGGTATGGACAGGGCAGAGGAAACTTTGTATGCTCCGCCCACCCCCAGGCCCTGGTTTTATTCAGAATCTCAACATTACATATGCAGAGTGTGCCTGTTTTTAATAGCTACTTGTTGCTGCTCTACTGTGATAGTTGTGTAACTTCATTTAAGATTCCCCATCTCCAAAAGGTTCTCATTCTGTTTTCTCATTGTTTTCTGCAAGAGAATTGTGGTAGTGGTGGTTATGCTTGTTGGACCTCAGGGTTGATTTCCAAGTGATATTCTCCAGAAAAGCATCCAGGGCATTTAAAAACACTGCCGTATTGATGAAATATTTGTGGCTGAAAGTGTACATAGTATTATATATCATTGCATTTTCCCCAGATTTTCACCTGATTCCGCCAAATGCAACAGAGATGCTTTTGTGGTGCTTACTCTTTTGTGAGCATGCCAATGTGCACTGTGGCCAGAGACATACTAATGTGCTGTTACAGAATTTTTATGCAATTATCCTTAAACCTAATTACCCCTTAGGCAGAGCCACTGTCAATTTGACATCTGAATGTCTGAGCTAGGTGCCTTGATAATAATTTAAATTTTTATCTTTGCTTTTCACAGCCCTGACTCAGGAGGTAATAGTGAAGAAAATGTATTTTCTTACTTCATCCTTAATTGTAAGGGCTGACAAGTAAGAAAGTGGTCCTTACCCATGATTGGATTCAGTGTGTCCACTGCCAGGCTTGTGACTTCCAGCTAGTTCACATAGTTTATGAGTTCTCAAACCACAGGTGCTGACTATGTGGGTGCTCCATGTAATTTACATGGGGGAAAATTAGTGGGTGCTAGCACCCACTGTCAGCCAGCTCCCTCCCACCCACCCACCACCTCCCACCCACCATGATCAGCTGTTCTGCTGTATGCAGAAAGCACTTGGGAGAGGGGAGGGGAAGAAAAAGGAGGGAGTGTGCTCAGGGGAGGGAGCAGGTTGGGAGTGTAGCAGGGTCAGGGTGGGGGTGGAGCCATGGGTGAAGGCGTGGAGTAGGGGAAGGATCTGCGGCTGAGCAGGAACTGAGCATGCCCAGGGAAAGGAGGAAGCCAGTGCCTGTGCCTCCAGCATTTATTTTGCTAGACCTCCCTTAGAAAATATTTCAGGCTACAACAAGACCTTCATCCCACCCCCCAAAAAGTGATAGCAAATTAGTATACATACTCATAAGAGCACTAAATGAAACATAACCATTATTCCTGCAATAAAATGTTCTGAAGCCTTTCCAAAAGTGAAAAGCAACAGTTTTTCAGAATAAGTGTATGAATGTTTTCACATTACGGCTGTGTCCAGACTGGCAAGTTTTTCCGCAAAATCATCTGCTTTTGCGGAAAAACTTGCCAGCTGTCTACACTGGCCGCTTGAATTTCCGCAAAAGCACTGACAATCTCATGTAAGATTGTCAGTGCTTTTGCGAAAAAACTATGCTGCTCCCATTCGGGCAAAAGTCTTTTTCCGAAAGACTTTGCGCAAAAGGGCCAATGTAGACAGCAGAGATTTCTTTTCCACAAAAAAGCCCCGATCGCGAAAATGGCGACCGGGGCTTTTTTGCGGAAAAGTGCGCCTAGATTGGCCACAGATGCTTTTCCGCAAAAAGTGCTTTTGCGGAAAAGCGTCCTGTCAATCTAGACGCTCTTTTCTGAAAATGCTTTTAACGGAAAACTTTTCCATTAAAAGCATTTCCGGAAAATCATGCCAGTGTAGACATAGCCTACATGCTTTCCTGAAAAAAATAATATCAGAATATAGTTTGAGGAGGTGGAAGCCTTTCCCAGCGATTGTGCCAATAATCAATATTGTTATCCAATTTACGGTTATCATAATATTATCCAAAGATTGTGGCTTTATACTCTACTATAAACAAAAAAGTGTCTGGACACAACGTGTGGGGTCCTGCTGTTTTGAAGCACATGATATTTTTCAATCATTGCTCCAGGGAATTGAGGCGGACCCTTAAATCATTCTCTACATTCTCTCTCTGGATTCCCAGCTGGAGGCAGCGCCACTGCCAGCAGCAGTGCAGAAGTAAGTGTGGCATGGTATGGTATTGCCACCCTGACTTCGAAGCTGCTACTGCTGGCAGCAGTGTTGCCTTCAGAATTTGGCACTTGACCAGCAGCCACTGCTCTTGTGCCTCCTCTTGCAATTCCCTCTTGGATCAGGACCTCCAGTTAGACAAACACTGACATAGCTTGTCCATGCAGCTCTGGAGAAGCTCAAATTTTCATAGATGTCTCCATGCATTTGTATTACCGCAGTGGATATGACTTTGCTCATAGCCATTTCTGAAGTTACTCAGTGCCTCTGGTTACCCACAACAAAGAATGAAATCTGTAAAACATATTTCACCTTTGGCACCATGGTGATGAGCTGCACATAGGAAGCCATTTGCAAAGTGTTAACAACCAGTTTCTTGCATCGGCTAACTCACGGACAACACTGCATATTGTCTCACACTAGTAGATGGTGCTGTTCATAGTAATACCTAGCTACCTAAACATACAAATATATGTAACTTTCATATAACAATGTTTGTTAACACTATTATTTCTCCATTGCTTAAGGGTGAGAAGTTCTGGGCCATTTGTTTAGATGATTCTGAAAAATCAAAAGCCAAATGAAAAAGAAATTGAGGAGTAAAGTGGATATGGGCAGACATAACTAGAAATAATTGTCTTCCCTTTGAGGGGCTTGTGACATTTTTAACAAATATTACTTATGAGTTAATATTAGGCAATGAGAACTGAAGCAAAACAAGACCACTGTGTCGTTTGCTTTTTGACCCTCTCCTCACTTCTACATTCATTATCACAGAACTTGTTGACTTTTTTGTGGTTTTGTCTTATTTTCAGTTAAACTGTTCAGAGTGTCTTTTGGGAAGACATAATCATCAGCAAACTGATGCTGATAGAGTTCTATGATATAATTTCCATCTATGCTGAATATAATCGACCACATACACACATATTCCCTCGAGGCCACCCAAACTCAATCTGGCAGCAAACAAGAACAGGAAATCCACCTACTCCCCAGACACGAGAGCAACCTATAATGCAAAACACATTAGCAGAAATGCAGTCACCACATATACAAATTGTGTCATGACTCCCACATACTCAGACAATTCAGTCTGGCTGAGTCATTGGAAACAACACAGATTCAGGGTACTTTTAAAGCTATTTTAAAATTAATATTATTTACTAAACTTAAAACATTATTGTGAACGATTCGTGGGGTGCGATCGCCCCCTGCCTTCGGCGAACCCCTTCGTCCATCCATCTGGCCCCTAGGCGGGATTCCTGGTCCCAGGGCCAGTAGGTTGGGTGTGATCACCCCCCTCTCCGCCGAGCAAGGGTGGATTCAGTGGACCCGTCGTCTATACCCTAGCTCAGTGTCTGGGCCCTGGTCCCGGGGTTTGGCCCCCCCATTGGTTCTGGCCCTGCCACCATTCCCCGGCGGCCGTGGGGTGCTGGGACGCTCCGCCCACAGCCCCACGCTCCTCCAGCCACCCCTTGCCGTCCGGCGTGCGAGCCATTGACGGCCTGTCACAGTTATGCTAAAAGAGCATTAAGGTTGCAGAATCATGCGCTCAAGTTAGGAAATGCCAGAATTAAGGTTGCCCATGCAAATCTCAGTTCAGCCCTTTGTGTGTATGCATTATGACACAGTCATTGCTTACATAATCACATACTGTTTTTTCCACAGGAGAAAGTTGGCCAACCTGGATTGCCTTAAATAAGATTTCGATGAATAGTGCTGGAAGCGTACAAGGTCTGAATCTCAGACAGGTGAAGCACACACACATAGAAAAAGCACCGTGTCCTGGTGCAGTCACAATAGTGATCAAAGCAGCTGGAGATTTCCAGAGAATGTGACCATTAATTAGTGAAGATTTATTATTACTTCTTTTTTAGCAAAGCATTCAAAAAGTCTCTGCATCAGGGAGTTTACAATCTAAATGATGGAGCTGATAGGAAAACTATTTAACACGAATGGTGAGTGAGCAGAAAAAAAGGAATATTACTTACTCACACTTAAAGAGCTGAACCACCACCCTGCAGTCTCAGCTTTTGCCACTTAGGTTCTAGTTTTGTTTCCTCTGTGATCCATTACACTCCTGCTGAATCTTGTGGGTGCTTAAGCTCATAATGTGCCTAAGTTTTTAGAGTAAAAATTCCCTTAGTGCCTATATATCTGCCTCTGAGCATATGCATTGCAGCCTCCCTTGAAGTGTTTGGATGACCTGTCTCAGCCCCAGAGCAAGTCACTAACCACAGGGAGAGAGGCATTTGGCTGCCTGTCTTGCATGCAGGGCCCAATATGGTAGGTGTGCTCAGAGGCCTCCTACGGGATTGCATCCCATTCAATCTCTGGCCAGGGGAAGAGGAGACAGCAGCTATCATCTTAATTGACTAGCACATGTGAAAGGGAAGAGACCCCTGTTGAAATCATTTCTCCCCCTCCAGCACAGGGGGAATTGAACCTGGGTTGTCTATATCCCAGGAGAGTGCATTGACCACTGGGCTAAAACGTCATGAGATGGATTGTACCACCATCGCCGCCTCTGGCTGTTTTGTGTGGAGCAAAGAAGGTGCCCAAGCTATTCTATGAGAAACGTTTTAGGTACCTAAGCCACCTCACTCCAGGAAACTGTTTCTTGTTTATAGATTGCAATCAGAACTATACACCACCTTGCAGTCCAGACTTAGGCACCTATCTTCAAGAGATGGGCAGAGCTTAGCATATCTTCTCCCCCATTGGCATTTCCCACTGGCTAGCTTAGGTGGCTTCCTGCCAAGAGTCCTGCCTTTTGAGGTTCACATTCTTAAGCACCTATCTCACCCCATTCATTATACAGGGGGCCTAACTTGGCTTAGTGAACCATACTATTGTTCTGTGGTATTCTAGCTACCTAAAAGTTAGATGCCTTGACACTCAAAATTTCAATGCCCAAGCCCCTTTGTGAATTCCACCCATAGACTGGTTAATGATGCAGGCAGACCTGATACCACCTCATCCCAAGAGCCCTAGGCCTCAAGTGAACACTGATCAGTACCTTTCTTGAAGCCATCTGGCTCACCTGTGTGTTAACATTGTTAAAATAAATGTTAAGTTTGTAGGAACATATTCAGTGTCTAGGAGCATGTCTACATAGTACGGCTAAACTCGAAATTAGCATAGCTCAAGTTGTATAATTTATGGCATAGTTTAAGTCGAAATAGCTTATTTCTATTTTTGGCGCAGTCTACACAGCAGTTATTTAGAGACAGACCATTCTTCCTCTGACTTCCCTGACTTCTCGTACAATGAGGGTTACAGGAGTCGGAGTAAGAAGTCCTCCAGTTTGACATTATGTCAAAACAATTGCTTGTATGTAGACGCGGATTATGTTATTTCAGAATAACGTCAATTATTCCAAAATAACGCTACTGTGCAGACTTAGCCCAAAGGTTATAAAATGCTTATAGGGGTAATCTCACTTATATTAGCTGTACCCCATGTTATAAGGTTACATTGATTGTTTGCATTGTAAATCTCTATAACTGAGTAACTTGCCAAACAGGAAAGAAGTGTTAAAATTCTGGCTTGCTATGGAAGAGATTAGATCCTGCCCACCAAGAAGACCCATTTAAGCTAAATGAGCCACTGTGAAACATCAAAGAATAAAGACTTTGTTAAATGCATTCCTCCCTCTGTTCCTACCCCCAATCCCTGAAAACAAGACCTTCAAGTGAACTCATCCCATCAGTTTGAACACTGGAAGGGAGCAAGTAAAAATCCCCAATAAAAAGAAACTGGGTCTCTAGGCTGCTTGGATTTCTAAGCTTAAACAAGAGATCCCTAGCTCTCTAGCCTGGGTTAGCCCTTGAAGACATAATGAACCAGGCCTATTACAGCAACCTTTTGAAAACCTAAGACAATAACTACCGCAATTTAACAAATATAACCTGCGGGTTATATTCGTTTTTACAAACCCCGCACACACACACCGCTCCGTGGTTTATAGTCGTGCGCGGCTTATATAGGCTTTAAAAAAAAAAAACAGAAATGGCAGAGGATACCCTCCCCCCGCTTCACTACCTTTGCCGGGCTGGGTACAGAATAACGTGGGGAAACTTATAGGGAGTGCAGCAGCCAGGAATGCTCTGGGGCAGAGGCATCCCCAGCAGAGGCACAGGGAGGAAGGCTCCCAGCCTGGGCTGACAAAGGGAAGGAGCCCGGAGCAAGTTGTGGGCGTGGAGCAACACATTTAAAAACATTAATTTATTGTGCAACTAGTAAAAGAATAAAAACAAGTCTTCGCATTCTCATTCACTCTGATCTAAAAGCTTTAAAAAGTTTGAAAAGCTTAAAAAGGGTAAAGTTTTAAAAGTTTAAAATGCTAAAATACATGTTAAAATCAGTGACTGAATAAGTGAAGTTGTTTAAAGGGGTTATATATCCCTTACTGCTGGGCATTATCAGCGGGGGCTCATTATCAGCTGATTACAGGAGCTTCATGTTACCATCATCAGCTGTGGCTCAGACAGGTGATTAAAGGGGCTTTGTAGTACCATTATTCACTGAGGCTACATCTACATTGGCATGATTTTGCGCAAGAACTCTTTTGTGGAAGAGTTCTTGTGCAAAAACTCTTCCAGAAGAGAGTGTCTACACTGGCATGTGCATTTGCGCAAGAGATGTGCTTTTGTGCAAGAGCATCAATGCCAGTGTAGACCCTCTCTTGCGCAAGAAATCTCTGATGGCCATTTAAACCATAGGGCTTTCTTGTGCAAGAAATTCATGTTGCCTATCTACACTGACCTCTTGCGCAAAAACAGTTGCGCAAGAGGGCTTCTTCCTGAGCGGGAGCATCACAGTTCTTGCGCAAGAAGCACTGATTTCATACATTAGAACGTCAGTGTTCTTGCGCAAGAACTCACGGCCAGTGTAGACAGGTAGCAAATTTTGGCGCAAGTAGCCGCTTTTGCACAAGATAGCGCCAATGTAGACGCAGTGGCTGCGTCTAGACTGGCATGATTTTCCGCAAATGCTTTTAATGGAAAAGGTTTTCCGTTAAAAGCATTTGTGGAAAAGAACGTCTAGATTGGCATGGACGCTTTTGTGCAAAAGCACTTTTTGTGGAAAAGTGTCCGTGCCAATCTAGACTCGGTTTTGCACAAGAAAGCCCCGATCGCCATTTTCACCATCAGGGCTTTTTTGCGCAAAACAGTTCTCAGTTGTCTACACTGGCCCTCTTGTGCAAAAGCATTTGTGCAAGAGGGCTTTTTCCTGAACAGGAGAGTCATATTTGCGGAAGAACACTGACAATCTTACATTAGATCGTCAGTGTTCTTGCGCAAATTCAAAGCGGACAGTGTAGACAGCTGGCAAGTTTTTGCACAAAAGCAGCCGCTTTTGCGGAAAAACTTGCCAGTGTAGATGCAGCCAGTGAGTCTTTCCTGCCCTATAGTCATGGGCGGGGTAAACAGGGATTCTTAAACTCAAAAGGGAAAAACCGCGGGGTATACTCAGGTGCAGGGTTTATTCTGGTGTGGGGTATATTTGCTAAATTATGGTAATTTGTGTGTGTGTTTACTTACTTTAACCTTTAAACAAATCTCTTAGGCTACGTCTACACTGTGGAGCTATTTTAGGATACCAGAAGTATCCCAAAATAGCTATTCTGTGTCTATTGAAGCAGTACATTATTTCGAAAAACAGATTTTGAAATAATGGGCGGCTTATTCTGACATCCCAGTAACCCTCATTCCACGAGAGTTAAGGGGAATTTTGGAATAGCAAGTTATTTTGAAATTTGCCGAACCACAGGAGGTCAATATTGTCTATCAGCAATACCAGAACTTCCACTGCTTACTGGGCTCTTAGAAGACAATTAGAGATAAATTAGAGATACATAACAGCACAAAACACTGAGAGCCATGGCTGGTGACTGTAAATAAACTTTTATGAAATCACAGGAAACTTGGTCACACCAATGATAAGTGGGTGAGGTTCAACCTGTATAGCAGTGTAGTGCTAAAAAAAGAGAGGGACAAAGGTATAGCTCTGAACTGACAATCAAGCTATGATAATAAATATCCTAATAACCAGTTCACAGACAGTATTCATAAATTTTTACATAGAAGTCTCATGTCCATCATACCAGAATTACAATGTAAGGGCCCCAATTGGGGCAGCAGATAATTGACCTGTATGTTTCTAGATGATATGAGAGGGGTTACGGCAGAGCCCCTCCTATAGGGAAGGGTTAAGAGATGGAACTTGGCTTGTATCTGGCTAAATGAAGTTATTATTAGTGACTAATCCCCAGCACTGGAAGCTCTCAGTCCCATTCTTATTTTCCTAATCCCAGTTTTCACTACTCAGGCTTCTTATAGCAGTCCCAGGCTGCTTGTCCAGTAAGTACTAGTTTCACCCCTCTGGATTCCTCCTCAGTCTCTCCCCCTACCCCTAGTCTACTCTCCCAGTCTCTGTCCTCTTATCTAGCCATTCCCACTTCCCCCACCCAACTTCTCATGTGATCTGTCTCTTCCATCCGAGCCACCAGTTGCCCCTCTATCTCCTCCATTTCTGCCCACAATCCCAATCCCCATGGTCTCTTAGCTTCAACCTCTATTGAGCTCCTTATCCTCAGTGTTCCCTCCCCAGCTCCTTCTCCCACTATTATTGTTCAGCTAGACCAGTTCTTCCCTGGCACTCTGGCTCCTCATCAGATTTGTCTTCCCTGCCCCACAATGGTTCTCAGTCTTACTCTGCCTCTTCATATAAATTTAGCCTCCCCACTATCCACCGGCTTCCTATTGCTGTCTCCTAGCTCCCAGTCACATTGCCCTTACCCTCCAGTCCCAGCCTCACCACTTCTCCTACCTCCCAATCCCAGTTTTTCTCTCTCACTTCCAGCCTTCAGTCCTAGCTCCTTCTCCCAAAGTACCACCCCCATAAAAATTGTCATCATACATCTTCCTTCTTGCCTCTGCCAGAGCACCACTGGCACCATTGGAAGGTGGGGGATTAAAAGGCATTGAGAGCACAAGCGACACTAGTCTCCATATTCTCAGGTCTGTCCAATTCAAGTTTCTGGACTGGCTCATTTTGGCTCACAGAAGTCCAGAGTTGCAACTCAAGGATGCCATTTATGGAGTACTAGGAGGGCTTTAGCCCTCCACTCTTGAGTATGAACTCCTGGATTTCATACTTGAGGTCTGCTTAAACCCATGTTCTGACTCCAGAGGCCGTTCTTTCAAGCAAGAGAGTTTGAGCTGCTTGCAGATTTGTCTTTGGGACAGAGAGTTTGTTATAAAAAGAGAGAGACAGAGTGATTAAGATTAGGCTGGACATTCAAGCAATTGAAGGATTGTTAGAGCATCATGAAAACATTGCTGGGTACTCCACTTAAAAGATAGGGGGGAAAAGAGTAGGAATGAATGTTGTGCTGCAGGGATCTGCATTTGGACCACTGCTGCTAAACTTCTCTTAAATGTTCTTGAAAAGGGGTGAATGGAGACTAATTCAAAGCTGACTGCAAAGCGTTACAAAAGGGTCTCAAAACCGGGTGATTAGGCAAAACAAGGGCAGATGGATTTAGTGTTGATAAATGCAAAGTAATGAATATGGAAAAATATAATCTGAACTGTCAATACGAATATGATGGGGTCTAAAATAGCTGTTATCACTCAAGAAAGAGATCTTGAAATGCTTGTGGATAGTTAATTGAAAACATCCGTTCAATGTGCAGTGGCAGCTTTAAAAACTAAAAAGCTAACAGAATGGTGGGAATCATTAGGAAAGGAATAGATAATAAGACAAAATACCATATTGCCTCTATAGAAACTCATTGTATGCCCACATCTTGAATACTGTATGCAGATCTGGTCACCCCATCTAAAAAAAGATATATTGTAGTTGGAAAAGGAACAGCTTCCATATGAGGAGAGATTAAGAAGACTGGGACTTTTCGACTTGGTAAAGAAATGACTTAAGCAGGGACGAGGAACCTTTTTGGGTCCAGAGTCACTGACAAACAGAAAAATTAGTTGGGGGCTGCACACAACTGAGAAGCAAAAAACAATTTAATTTCTGCTTTCTTTGGGTATGGAAGAACGGGTTCAGTTATTATTGTCCCGATTTTCAAAAGTGCATATAAAAATGTAGGTGCAGTTGCATGCCTGTGACGATTGCATGCATAAACTGACTATACCATAGACCAGGGCTACTCAACACATGGCCCATGGGCTGCATTTGACCCACAGCTCATTTGTTTGCGGCCTGTAGTGTGGTTTGGGTTTACTCAACACATAGCCCACGGGTGGGATCCTTTGAACACAGGGAGGCGTCTCCCAGGCAGGGTGAGCATTGAAAGACGCAAGCAGATAGGCTGGCTGGAAGAAACGCGTACAGGATATCGGCGTTTCTAGCCCCAAGGGAAGAGGTGCTGGGAGCGCTAGGGTATTGTGGGAAGTGCTTTGTATTCATGCCTGTCAGTGTGAAAGAAGCTATTTGCATATATTTGCATGGTATATGCAACCACACTTAAGTTGCGGCCCTCGGCATGTGCTATGAGTATCATTGTGGCCTGTGGGTCTTCCAAAATTGAGTACCCCTGCCATAGACTTTGCTATCATTTAACCATCTATTTACATATGCATATCGAGTTATGCATTTGACTGCCAATTGTAGCAACTGTGTTTTCAAACTGGGATTGCTGTTCTTCTACAGTTTTGCATGTGTAATTACACATGCAAATGAAACTCTGATTTTCTGTGGATATACTTGCAAGTTTAACTTTTTTCCTTCTGCAGTTATATATTTTGAGAGCGCGCTGAGGGGACCAAGACATATTGTCAGAAAAAAGAATAATTGGAAATAAATGCCAGCATTCAAACAAAGAGTTCTATAAATATTAGACCTGTTAAAAAAACAAAAGTAAAATTGCAAAAGCAGGAGAAAACATTTTTTGATTATTTTAAAAAGAAAGTAAATCACTGTTTATTGCTGACAGTCAGAGAACTGGTTAGATTGGGTCCCTTTTAAAAAAGCAAATGCCCTGTTGACTGACAAAACCTTTAAAATTTCAGCAAAAAATTAAATGTGTCAAAGGATGTGTGACTGTGTCTATACATTAGGGATGGTGTGCAAGTATTTTTACCTGTGATGGTTGCATAAGTGTATAGTACAGGCAGTCCCCGGGTTACATGGATCCGACTTACATCGGATCCCTACTTACAAATGGGGTGAGGCAACCCCGCACTAGCTGCTTCCCCCCAGCAGACCAGGGAGATAGCGCCCCCCCTCCCCCCCCAGCAGACCAGGGAGATGCGGAGCGGCTTTTCTCAGCAGACACCTCAGCTTGAGAATAAAGGACTGAGGGAAGTGAGGTGTGGGAGAATAAAACTGAGCTCTGGAGAAATGTTTGGCTAGAGTTTCCCCTACAATATGTACCAGTTCCGACTTACATACAAATTCAACTTAAGAACAAACCTACAGTCCCTATCTTGTATGTAACCCGGGGACTGCCTGTATTTTGAAGCAATAGGAGTTATAGGAATTGGTGACTTATTTATTTTGGGAATTAGGGATTATGCATGTATAGTAAGTGTATAGTGAATGCTCCAAGGGTCGGTTCTAAGGCCTGTTTTGTTCAACTTCTTTATTAATGATTTGGTGAGGTGATGTATTGTATCCTCAGCGAGTTCGCAGATGACACTAAACTAGGGGAAGAGGTAAATATGTTGGAAGGTAGGGATAGGGTCCAGAGTGACCTAGACAAATTGGAGGATTGGGCCAAAAGAAATCCAATGAGGTTCAACAAGGACAAGTGCTGATCCTGCGCTTGGAACGGAAGAATCCCAAGCACTGTTAGAGGCTGGGGATCCACTGGCTAAGCAGCAGTTCTGCAGAAAAGGACGTGGGGATTACAGTGGATGAGAAACTGCATATGAGTCAACTCTGTGCCCTTGTAGCCAAGAAGGCTAATGACATATTAGGTTGCATTAGGACAGTGGTCTCCAATCTTTTTACACCCAAGATCACTTTTTAAATCTCAGAACAGGCGAAGATCTACTGCCCCACCCCTTCCTTGAAGCCCCGCCCCTTCCCTGAAGCCCCACCCTCCCTATTCTCCTCCTGTCCATCACTTGCTATCCCCAGCCCTTACTTACACACTCTGATAAACAGTTTATTTTTAAATTATGCGATACATACAATTAAAATCACGTGTTTATAGTTATGAAATAAATGGTCTGTTTTTTATTCATGCTATTTAAATCTAAAATGAAGCATTTATAATTATACATTTTGTGGGGACAGAGTTCTGCGGCTGGGGGCAGGGGAGAGGGAACAGGGTGCTGGGAGGGCAGAGGACAGGGTTCTCTGAGGACAGGGACAGAGTGCCAGTGGGGACAGGTTTCTGCAGCTGGGGACAGGGTGCCAGTGGGGACAGAGTTTGGGGAGTGGGGACGGGAATGGGGACAGAGTTCTGTGGCTGGCGCCAGGGGAGTGGGATGCCAGTGGAGGCAGAGTCCCCTGCATCTCCCTCCTCCCAGGATTCTCCCCCCCCCCCCAGGGAAACCAGCGCGTGCCTGCCCCGGAGCCAACCCTCTCCTTCCCCCGTGCAGGGAAGCCGTGCATTGGAGAAGGTCCAGCAGAGGGCAACAAACATGATTAGGGGACTGGAGTACATGACTTACAAGAGAGGCTGAGGGATTTGGGTTTGTTTAGTCTGCAGAAGAGAAGAGTGAGGGGAGATTTGATAGCAGCCTTCAACTTCCCGAAGGGAGGCTCCAAAGAGGATGGAGAGTGGCTGTTCTCAGTAGTGACAGCTGGCAAAACAAGGAGCAATGGTCTCAAGTTACAGTGGGGGAGGTCTAGGTTGGATATTAGAAAAAACTATTTCACTGTGAAGGTGGTGAAGCACTGCAATGGGTTACCTAAGGAGATGGTGGAATCTCCATCCCTAGAGGTTTTTAAGTCCTAGCTTTACAAAGCCCTGGCTGGGATGATTTAGTTGGGGTTGGTCCTTCTTTGGGCAGAAGCTCGGACTCCGTGACTTCCTGAGGTCTCTTCAAACCCTATGGTTCTATGTGGTGTAAAGGATTATTTGAGGGTTAGGGATTAAATACACGTGTAGTCACCCTGCACCAAAAACTATAATGCCTCGGTAAGCATCTCTGACACACCACAGTGAGAAGGCCTATTACCAGCTGAGCAGAGTTCATGCTCGTCTCATCTTGTGAACCTCCCCTAGATGATACTCATGTTGCCACTGCTCAACACCCACCTTCATTTGACCCAGGAATGTTTTCATATATGAAAAAGATGGATAGCTCAGTGGTTTGAGCATTGGCCTGCTAAACCTAGTGTGAGCTCAATCCTTGAGGGAGCCATTTAGGGATCTGGGGCAAAATCTGTCAGGGATGGTACTTGGTCCTGACATGAGAGCAGGATACTAGACTCACTGACCTCACAAGGTCCCTTTCAGCTCTATGAGATGAAAATATGGAGATATACCTTTTTCTTTAGAGTAACAGAGGGGAACCGATTTTTAAATGAAGTCATTAGGATGAAAGTCAGAATTTGTGATATGGAAGTCAAAATCCAGGAAGTGTGACTTTGCTGATTCAGACACATACAGAAGAATAATTAAGAGAACCTGATGAAGACAGCATGGTTCATGGCTGTAGAGTGTGATAGGAAAGAGGCCCTGGGGTATGCCAAGGAAGGAATAGATGGAGTACTTGAAAGAAGACAGTAAAAAAGTGGACATAAGAGCCAGATGAAGATGGCACAATGACCTGACTCCGACTGATTTGATAAGAGAAAAAAAGATGCATTTTGTCTATGGAACGTAAATGTATATATTTTGGGCGTTTGTATGTATTTTGGGAAAACATATTTGGCTATGATGGACTGTTTATTTTGGGGCTATAGGTGTTAGCAGTGTGTTTACTACACCTCAGCAAGAAAAATAGTTGCCATAAAATTATCACCAAAAGAATTTAAAATAAAATGAGTTTAATAGAGTTACAGTTGGGGTAAATATGGCACTTTTTTTTTTATAATTAAAAAAAGACAAAGGAGTCATGTGGCACCATAGACTAACTGAGGGTATGTCTACACTACCCCGCTAGTTCGAACTAGCGGGGTAATGTATGCATACCGAACGTGCAAATGAAGCCCGGGATTTGAATTTCCCGGGCTTCATTTGCATAAGCCGGCCGGCGCCATTTTTAAATGCCGGCTTGTTCGAACCCCGTGCCGCGCGGCTACATGCGGCACGGGCTAGATAGTTCGAACTAGCAAGCCATTCCGAACTATCTGTACACCTTGTTCCACGAGGCGTACAGATAGTTCGGAATGGCTTGCTAGTTCGAACTATCTGTACACCTTGTTCCACGAGGCGTACAGATAGTTCGGAATGGCTTGCTAGTTCGAACTATCTAGCCCGTGCCGCGTGTAGCCGCGCAGCACGGGGTTCGAACAAGCCGGCATTTAAAAATGGCGCCAGCCAACTTATGCAAATGAAGCCCGGGAAATTCAAATCCCGGGCTTCATTTGCACGTTCGGTATGCATACATTACCCCGCTAGTTCGAACTAGCGGGGTAGTGTAGACATACCCTGATTTATTTGGGCATAAGCTTTCGTGGGTAAAAACCACTTTGTCAGATGCATGGAGATCTTGTGATGATCCTTGCATCTGATAAAGTGGTTTTACCCATGAAAGCTTATGCCCAAATGAATCTGTTAGTTTATAAGGGCACATCTACTCATCAGGGCAAAAAGTTGAATTAAGATACACAACTTCAGTTATGTCAATTGCGTAGCTGAAATAGCTTAATTCGGCTTTTGACGCTGTCTACTCCTCATGAAATGAGGGTTACAGGAGTTGGAATAAGAAGCCCTTCATCTCAACATTATTTCAAAATAATCGCTCGCAGCCGTGGTCACCAACCCGTCGATTGCGATCAACTGGTCAATCGCACAGCCACGACCCTTTGATCATGAGGTGTTCCGGACCCCCCCATTTCCTCCCACCCCCAAGAAGCCCCACTACCTACCTCCATCAACAATGGAGGTAGTGGCAGCTTCCTGCGGGGTGGACGGAAGTCCTGCAGCTGCGCGTCACTTCTGGGGGCTCTGGAAATGCGCTGGCTGCTTCCTTGCCCCAGGTCTGTGGTGTGCCAGGAACTTACTGAGGGAGTCCCCAGAGGTGCGCGCTGGGACTTCCCTTCTCTGCGGGAGGGGGGAGTCGGGCCCGGAGAGGGCATGCAATGAGGACTTCCCTGCTTCACGGGAGGCTCACACCGGTGCCAGAGGAGGCGCATGACAGGACTTCTTCCTCCACAGGAGGGAGGTCAGCCCCGGAGGGGGTATGTGCGTGGGCTTCCCTGCTCTGTGGGAGGGGGGAGTCAGGCCTGGAGGGGGTGCATGATGCGGGCTTCCCTGCTCTGTGGGAGGTGTGCGACAGGGCTTTCCTCCTCTGCAGAGGGTGGGGTGGGGGGAGTCCTGTGAGTAGGTGGGTGCAGGGGACTGTCTGCTCCCATTGGTGCCCTGTCCCCTGCCACAGAACTCTGTCCCCTGCTCTCCTGGCACCTTGTTCCCGCTCCCCTGTCCCCTGCCATCCCAGCACCCTGTTCCCTCTCCCCTGCCCCCAGCCGCAGAACTCTGCCCCCACTGGCACCCTGTCCCCTTGTCCCAGCACCCACTAGCACCCTTCCCCAGTACCATGTCCCCTGCTCCCACCAGCACAGTTGGGGCCACATTAGTGAGGCCTGGGGGGGGGGGGGGATTAGAGGAGGGTTTTTTCCTTTTGCAGCTCACTTGTGTGGACCCCAACTGACTTTTCTGTGAGTCAGTGACCCCTGACTCAAAACAGGTTCCCCACCCTTCTCATAAATAAAGACAATACAGAAACTTTTTGTGTTTGACACAGTATTTTATTTAAAAATGAAACCTGGCCAACAAACGCCTAATTGCGGCCAAGCCCCCATCTGGACACAGCATCATAACACTCCTGCACTCTCCTTTCCCCCAGACCCTACATCTGAGCCTGTCGAACACTGGAACCCTCTGCCCTGAGCCCCTTATATACCCCAACCCACATTCCTGCACCCTCACATCCACAAGCCTATGGCTTGCTTAGTACCCCAACCCTCCATCTGACCCCAACACTGCCTGGCCTGGAGCCCTCTCCCTGAGCCAGTGTTCCCTTCTCCACCTCTTCCTGCATCCAGATTTCCTCCCAGAGCTTGCACCTCTCACCCCTTCCCACACCCAAATCCCTCATTCCCATCCCAGAACCTACACATCCTGACTCAACCCAATGAGGGTACAGCTAGACTGCAGGAGTTTTTCAGGATTCCAGAAAAACTCTTCTGCAACCAGGGATGTGTTTGTTCTTCCACTTTTTTTAGTGGAAGAGCAAACATGCTCTTTTGGTAATCCCTATATTCCTCTTTTCATGAGGAATAAGGGGGCTTCCAAAAGAAGGGGTTTTTCTGACATTTGGTCCAGTCTAGTCAGGCCAAATGTTGGAAAAACCTCTTCCTACAGAAGAAATTGGGAAAAAAAGCAGCAGTATTGGGGTTGAGGATAGCAAGTGATGGAAAGAAGGAGAATAGAGAGGGCGGGGCTTCAAGGAAGGGGTGGGGTCTTGGGGGAAGAATGGGGCCGTAGATCTTGGCTTGTTCTGTCATTTAAAAAGTGATCTTGGGCGTAAAAAGGTTGGAGACCACTGGCCTACAGTGTAGACACGCATTTTGTTATTTCAAAATAATGTCATATTCTAAAATAACACTGCTGTGTAGACATACCCTACGGTGCCACAGAACTCCTCATTGTTATTGCAGATACAGACTAACATGAGGGTTTTTTTAAAATCAAAGCTTTTGAACGAAAACTCCCAGATGAGCTGATAAAAAGCAATAGAACCAGGGCTATGGGACAATCCTCCACAAAGCTGAAAGAAGCACATTTCACACATTACACCTGTTATAGCACACTCATCCCTTGGGCAGCATGTTTGAAGCCTGGCCAACAAACCCCTAATTGGGAACAACCCCCCATCTGGCTGAACTGAGAATACCAACCTCATTTCAGCAGAAGATCCTGTGTCCACCATAACTGATAGTGCTAGAGCCTGTTGCCAGCTGTGTGGTATCCCCAGCACACAGCATCCCTGTTAGCCTTTTGTCTGTTTGGAGGAGGGAAGATTAAACAGGTTAATATCATTAAACTGTCCTGGACTCATAGTCCACAGCCCACTCTAATCAGGGCCAGCTTTAGGCCGATTCACCCAATTCCCCCGAATTGGGCCCCGCACCTAAAAGGGCCCAGCGCCCTAAACCCAGAAGTGTGCTGAGTGCGCTGCAGGAGGGGGCGTTGGTCCGTGGGTTTGGCTGGAAGGTGGGACTCTGCCCTGTAGGTAGCTGGGGATTTAAAGGGGCTGTGAGTTGTTTGTTTGTGTGCTGGGTTGTTTTGGGTTTTTTTGCTCAACCTAAATGTGGTTCAAATCAGGCCCCGCACCTCCTACAGCCAGCCCTGACTCTAATAGTATAACACCTAAACATTTATTCTCAAAGTCTTTGTTCCAATAGTGTTAGAGTTCTACAGAATTTACTTCAGAAAATAACCTTGTGAGAGCCTATCTATGCATTTTAGAAATGTGCATCTGTCTGTCTGTGGCTGTGAGTCTGTTTGTTCAAGAATTTGTCCTAAATGGTACGAGCTAGGACCACTAAATTTGATATGCAGCTTCCTACTATCCTAGCTTAAAGCATGGTTTGGTTGGGCCAAAAAATGGGAAGTGCCAGGAATGGGACTGTTTTCCATAATAGAAATAGAGGGGGCACAGAGAGTAGGGACACAAAAGGGAGGGGCACAGATAGAAGGGACACAATATTGAGAGTGGCTACTGGGAATAGTTAAGTGCAGGGGAAAGCTATATGCAAAGTGGCCACTGAAGGGATCCACACCACTAAGAGAGGCCAGCAGGGCTGGCGCTCTACCATCCTGCCTGCTACCAGACCAGGTAAGTAGCTCCCTACCCCAAGTGCTCCTCCCCCTTTGGCCACAGTGTTGAGTGGGACTCAGAAGGACCCTGCCAGCCAAGGTGACGGGGAGGAAACAGAAGGCCCATGACAGCCACAGAAATCTGTGAGGGAGGGAGAAAAGGCCCTACTGACTGAGAAGAGGGAGAGAGAGCCTCTCCAGATGGGACCTCCCACCCTGAGCCCTCACTCATATACTCCCCCACAGTCTCCTGTCCTGCTCCCCACATCCCAAAGACCTTGCCCTGACTTCTGCATTCCCCACACTGCCAGCCCTCTGCCCCAAAGGACCCAGACAATTCTGGGTAAGTCTTCTAGTACATGGGTTCCCAAACTGGGGTCATGCCCCCCTGGGGGGGCATGAAGAAATTCCAGGGGTGGCACGAGGTGACCCAGTCCCCCCCCCCCAACGCCATCAAGTTTTGCTGTTCCTTTTTTTCCTTTTTTTTGCTCAACAAGTTTTGCTGCTATTTGGAAGGGGTGTGTGTGAGGGTTTTTCAAAAATCATAAAGGGGGGCGTGATGCCAAAAAGTCTGGGAACCACTGTTCTAGTATGTTATAATACCCAAACATTTGAAAGCCAGGTTATTCAATTAAAGTTAGGAAAAGAAACATTTGATCATTTAGAGTTGAGATTCCACATACAAGCTTAACTCTGTCCTTGCTACGTTATCCATTAAGCATATGAAATAGCTTTGCATTGTGTAATAAGTATTACCACTCTTTTCAGTGTTAAAAATAATAAATAATGGAAATGATCACATGTGTAAGGGTTGCAGGATCTATGTAGTGCATTTGCTTGTGAGCGCCCATTTGCCCCCTCTGTGCTATAGCTAAAGTCAGCATCTATCTAGCACAGCGGTTCTCAACCTTTCTTTCTGAGCCTCTCCACACTCTGAGCATTCTATAAAACTTCCATGGTTCAACTATGTCACAACAACTAAATGTTCTGCATTTAAAAGATAGTATTAGGAACAGCACAATTGTTGGAGCCCCTGTGAGACTAACTTGCTTAGGTTTTTGGTTCAGCCTTGAGTGGCAGAGCTCAGGGCCGCCCAAGCCTTCAGCCCTCATGCAGAGGGGCTTCAGCTTTCACCTAGGACCCCAGTGAGTATAATGCCCTGTTTGACAGAGCCCTTGAAACCTATTCATGATCTCTCAGGGTATGTCTACACTACAGAACAAGATTGAATTAAGGTATGTAACTTAAGCTACTTCAACATCAGCTATGCAATTCACGTTGCTGAACTCAACTTTTGGCACGGTCTATGCTGCAGAAAGTCGAAGGAAGAACACTCCTCCTTCGACTTCCCTTACGCTTTGTGGAATCGGGACTAGCAGCATCTTCTGGAGTGCCCTTCTCACTTCAAATTAGCTGTCTTAACTAGACCTGCTAATTCAAACCTGGAAGATCAACAATGGTAGCTTCAATCTTCCTCTGCAGTGTACGTATGCTCAGGGAGCTCCAGACCTCATGTTCAGAACCACTGACGTAGTCTATATTTACTTTTTTGTAGCCTGAAGCATTCTTTGCTCTATGGTTAATAAGGATAAAACAGATGGGGTGAGGCTTAATAGCTGGTTGTACATAATACAATGTCAGGCCTATATCAGAAGAGAGAATAAAATAGCTATAGTGTTGTTGGTTTCTTTTGCAAGGTGGCTATATTAGACTTCATTCCTGTTTGGTTATCTCTTTGTGGCTTATGGTGAAATTGTGGGTTGTGGTGGTTTTTTTGAGGATTGCGTGGGCAAAAAATAAAAATGTGATCTCTCCGCTGTTGTCACATGAAAGTATGCATTGGTGGAAGGAAAACACTTTTATCTGTATATGGAGGGTAACAGGAATGATACTGGTTCAGCAGTCTCTGGAAGTGAAGGAAGATCTACAGCTAAGGAAGTTGTTACTATGTTTATTTTATAAATTTCTAATGGGCCAAAGGCTGCTGCTGCATCCAGGACTCCTGTATATTTTATAAAATCCACAAAGCTCTTAGTCCCAAAGGATCTTTCTGGTCATAAGAAACTTGTAGGCTCTTGTGGAAACTTTAAAGGCCACGGTTCTCCACTCCTGTGGAATACATAATCTCTGTAGTAGATGCCATTTGACCATGGCTAGGCAGCTGATGTGCCTTGATTGCTGCTGCTTATACTAATCATAACTATCTCAGGGTATGTCTACACTACCCTCCTAGTTCGAACTAGGAGGGTAATGTATGCATACCGCACTTACTAATGAAGCCCGGGATTTGAATTTCCCGGGCTTCATTAGCATAAGCGGGGAGCCGCCATTTTTAAATCCCCGCTGCTTCGAACCCCGTGTAGCGCGGCTACACGGGGCTCGAACTAGGTAGTTCGGACTAGGGTGCCTATTCCCAACTACCGGTACACCTCGTTTCACGAGGAGTAACGGTAGTTCGGAATAGGACCCTAGTCCGAACTACCTAGTTCGAGCCCCGTGTAGCCGCGCTACACGGGGTTCGAAGCAGCGGGGATTTAAAAATGGCGGCTCCCCGCTTATGCTAATGAAGCCCGGGAAATTCAAATCCCGGGCTTCATTAGCAAGTGCGGTATGCATACATTACCCCGCTAGTTCGAACTAGCGGGGTAGTGTAGACATACCCCTATTGTGCTCCTGCCATCTGTTTGTTGTGTCCACTTGATACCTCTCATTGTACCATTTACACTGTAAAGCCTTTTGGGAAGTGTTCCCTCTAATGTAAGCACTTGGGCAGTCATCAAGGAGAGAGTCAAATGCTGCCCAGCTGATTAGCAGAGTGCCCACTGTACCCACACAGCCAGCATCATGTGTTTATACTGATGGTGCACATCTGCACATGCCTTGGTGCACCTAACAAAATTTATTCTGCACACAGATTGAAAAAATTAGAGGGAATTTTGGCAGGGCCCAACTTTTCATAATATATGGAAAATACAAGTGAAGACGATGTTACTTATATTGGGCCTCTAAACATTTCTGCCTGAGGCCACATCTCCACCTGTAGGAATATTGACACTGCACTGAATTGAACGCTGAGGACACCCCTGTGAGCGCTGGTGCTTGTCACTGTCAGGAGGAATAAGGGACATTAATGGGAGCGTTTCTCCCATTGACCTCCCACTGTGAGGATGGCACTGAACCTTGCCTTAAGGTATGTCAACTCCAGCTACATTTTTTAACGTATCTGGAGTTGCATATCTTAACTGATCTTTCCCTGTAGTGTGGACCTGGCCTCATCTTGCTGAATTTATACGTGCTGCAGTTCTTATTGGCCCTGGACAGATTACAAAATACACAAGTTCCTAGTCTCAATACTTCTCTTTGCCTTTATGGCAATTATAAACTGGACAGGCAACAAGGCAGTTATCATTGACAGGCTCTGCAAGAATCCAGCTCATGAGATTGCTGCTCTTAATAGAGTTGATAACTTTGCTAGGGATCCTGGAGAGTCAGAATTTATTGAAAGGGTCAGACACTGTAGAATTTGTAAACTCCACTCAGACCCTGCTTAGTTGATAAACTCCTCTGTTTAGATTCAGAACAAGCCAATCAGAACAAGTAACTGCAAAATTCCTTTTCTCAGCTTCCCTATAATATTCAAAACCTCCAGTGCTGTGAAAAATGAATACTTCAACTGTAGAGTTTGCGTAGCTAGAGGGCTCTAACATGGTTTTTAAAAGAGAATTGTCACAGAAGTAAAGCACAGTATCTCTTATTTTCAAATCCTCAATCTAACAATCTTTCCAATTACCCACAATCCTCCCAAAAATGCTTTTTTATCAGAAAGACACACAATGCTTACTTCCTTTTTATTACTTTGTAATGTAATTTTTCTGAGGGTTAGTTTCCAGGGGAGAGTGGGTTTTTTTTCCACCATTTTCCAAACCTTACCTTGTTCAAAGTTTAGAGCTTTTGTTCTGAAACTGTCCTCTAATTAATTCATGCTCCTATGTAGATTCCAAGATGGATCAGGACATGAAGGGTATGTCTATACACTACAGAGGAAGATCGAAGCTGCCACTGTCAATCTCCCAGGGTTTGAATTAGCAGTCTAGTTAAGACAACTAATTTGAAGTGAGAGGGACATTACAGTCAATGACAGTAACCCTGCTTCCACGAGGAGTAAGGGAAGTCAAAGAAAGTGTTCTTCCTTCCACTTCCTGCAGTGCAGACAGTGCCAAAAGCCAAGTTAAGCTACTTTGACTTCAGCTATGCAATTAACGTAGCTGAAGTTGCGTATCTTAATTCAACGTTGTCCCCTAGGCTATGTCTACACTGCCAGTTTTGCTGGCAGTGAGTAGGCAAATGAGACCCAGATTAGTATATCACTGTGCCTCATTTGCATAACTTATGCAAGCCGTTTCTGTGGGGGAAAAGAAGTAGTGTGGGTGTGGATGTTTTCTTTTTGTGCAAAAACCCCTTTTCCCACCAGATCCGCAAGATTCTTATGCCCCAAAAAGGAAGTTTACTGATCTGGTGGAAAAAGGGGGTTTTGCACAAAAAGAAAACGTCCACGCTTCTTTTTTTCCCCTGCAAGAACCCTTTGTGCAAAAACGGCTTGCATCAATTATGCAACTGAGGCATGCCGATATGCTAATCTGCACCTCATTTGCATACTCATTGCCAGCAAAACTGGCAGTGTAGACATAGCCTAAGTATATACATACCTGAAGTGGTCCAGGTAGACCAGAAAATTCCCAAGTCTGCAAAGGGGCTAAATCTACACTATGAGTTTTCTCTGCAATAAATATGCTAATGAGGGACTCATTTGCATGAGTCATGATCTCATTTGCATATTTTCTGCCAATCCATTTTTTCACTAGGGTTTTTGTGCAAAAACAAACAGTGTGGGGCTACATCTACACTGCAGGCTTCTTGAACAAGAACTGTTTTGCGTAAAAGTTCTTGCGCAAAAGGTTTTATGCAAGAGCCCATCCACACTGCTATGTGCTTTTGCACAAGAGTGTCCATGGCCAGGGCTCAACAAATCTGCTTATCTACTCGCCTGTGGCGAGTAGATTTCAGCTAGTCACCCTGTTCACCGGCCGTGCATGCATGTGTAATGTGGGTCTGGCACATGCGCGGTGCAGGGCTGGTAAGTGAGTTTTCACCAAGGTCGTCGAGCCCTGTCCATGGCAGTGTGGATGCTCTCTTTCACAAGAAAGCGCTGATGGTCATTTTGGCAATAGGGGTTTCTTGCGCAAGAAACCTCTGTTGTCCTTCCACACTGCCTTCTTGTGCAAGAGCTATTGCTCAAGAGGCCTTATTCCTTGTGGGGAGAGGAATGACTCTTGCGCAAGAAGCCCTCTCTTCTGGTGCTTTACTGTAAATTTACTTGCGCAAGAACATGCGTGCAGTGTAGACGTTCCGCAAGTTTTCTCGCAAAAACAGTTGTTCTTGCACAAAAAGCCTACAGTCTAGACATAGCCATGATGTTTTCTTTTTGCGCAAAAACCCCTTTTCCCACAAGATCAGGAAACCTCCTTTTTTGGGGCATAAGGATCTTGTGGGAAAAGGGGGTTTTGCGCAAAAAGAAAATATCCAGACTGCTTGTTTTTGCACAAAAACCCCAGCGCAAAAACAGATCGGCAGAAAATATGCAAATGAGATCGTGACTCATGCAAATAAGTCCCTCAGCATATTTTTTGCCAAGAAAACTTGTAGTGTAGACATAGCCAGGGAGGGCAGACAACTTCAATTTAAAGCTCAAATCCCAGATAGGCTGATTAGCCGAAAATAGTTGGGTGAGGGTTGTCCTAATTGATGGTGATTGGGTCATCTTCTTTTAATCCAAAATTACGGTTACCAAACAACTATGATGACTCTACCCACACAAGAAAACAATGTATAGTTCCATAGACTGGAATAAGAACTCTAGATGGAGGGAAGCAAACAAAAACTTTGCCATCAAAGGAGAAATGAACATTGTTTAAAGAAACACCAAGATTGCTTTAGTCTCAAAATATGATCAGCCTTGATAGAGAGATCGTTTCTCTCTTCTGTATTTTACAGAGTGAAAGAACAGTGGCCCTTCACTAATGTAACCCTACACTGACAAAAAGCAGAGACTTTGGACAGGGGGAATTGTAAACAAACAAGTTTTACTGTGAAGCCTTCTAATTGTGTGTGTGTGTAATTATCTGTATGATTACCAACAGTGTCCTCTGGACTCTCAATAGTTTTATGGCCAGTGTGGGAGGGGGTATAAAAAGGTAGGGGGGTGTGTGTGTGTGTGTGTGTGTGTATGTATAAAGAGGGTTTCTTTATTCCTTCCCCCGCTAGTAATTACCAACACATAGAGCCAGAGAAAACAGGGAAAACAGAAAGGAGGTCTTGCACCAATTCAATAGCTCTTTGATTTAACAGCTCCAAGTCCTTTGAAAACATTTTGCCAAGAAAAGCTTGCCATCAACACGTATAATCTCTTATCAGAGGCCATTGAAAGGCTGGGCTCCGAGGTTAATTCTCCCATCGCAATGAGTTTGAATCAGCTCTGAACTCACATTGAGATGAAAGCTGCGAAGCCCCTCGCCCGGCCCGGCCCGCAAAACCCACTGAGATCAACCGACTGGGGAGGATTAGGGCATGTTCATCTGCTGGCTCTCCAGCAGGACGGGCAGACTCAAAAGAAAAACAATAATTAGGGATAATTGCTTGTGTCCAAACACAATCATTAAAGCCCCTTTCCCCTTTGGTACTTTGTGAGCTGGAATGAAAGAGACACCCCCTGTTTTGACAGCTGGGCAGGCGAACAGAATTGGTGACAGATGAAGTGAGACGTCTTCAGACATCAGCAGCGCGGAGAGAAACCGGAGGAGAAAAGAGGGAGTAGGACGCATCAAGCAATCAGCCCGTATCCTCCCCCTCTAGCTAACAGAGCAGGCGGTCCTGGTCTGATCACCTGCTTGGCACTGCCACCCTGCAGAGATTCCCCCCTCCAGGTAGCCATGTCAGTGACCTATCCAAGAAACAACCACACCCCGAGCCGGCTTGCTTCCACCTCAAGAGATGAAGGGTTTCTTTTCCGTGTGTTTTTTTGCCATACAGTTTGGCTTGATTTTCCTGTCACCCTGTTTTTCAGGCTGCACCTATACCCAAAGAAGCTAAAAAATTGTTTTTAAAACAAGGATGAAGAAAAAGCGAGCGATGGACTGTGAGCCTGAGATCTCACTGACACCAGTGTAAATCGAGAGTGACTCAGACCATCTTCCAGCCATTGAAAGGCGAGGAGGTCTTGATAGCTTCAGAGAGCAATCTAAGGAGAAAACTCAATTCTGAACCACAAGGAGGAGAAAAACGTTTCCAAGATAAACACTCCAGCGTTACATGTCTGTGTGGTGTGAGAAAGGAGTTACTAAAGTTTGTTTTCATTATGGACACTTCCTAGAGTGAGTAAATGGAAAATAACAGGCTAGGAGCACATCATGAGGCAGTAAAACGAAGATAATCTCCATTCAAAGAGGGGTAAATCCATGAGCCAACTAACTCGGTAGTTCAGACGGTCATCTGAAGAAGTGGGCTGTGCCCACGACAGCTCATGTTATGTTAGTCTTTAAAGTGCTATCAGCCTATTTGTTGTTTAAGTTTTTTCGGTAGTTTGGGGTGGGTTTCAGGTCAATTCCACAAGCCAAATCCCAGGGAAGCCATGGGTACTTAACACTTTGCAACTTCTCTATCAGCTTCATGTAGCATGGAGACGTTGACTATTTCTCTCCCCCCTCCCATCCCCTATTGAGTTCGAAACTGGACCTTTAATAACTCCATTCATCTAAGAGAAGTGGGTTGCGCTCACGAAATCTCATGATACCATCTCCATGTTTTGTTAGTCTTTAAAGTGCTGTAAGTCTATTTGTTGTTTTTTTAAGTTTGTGTCCTTGGAAAGAAGGGAGGATGGAAGGATTCACTTCAGATGATTAAAACAGAAGGGGGGGGGGGGTTAGATACTGGGTGGCGTTTAAGCAAATGCCGCGCTTTACAGGTAGGGGGAAAGCATTGCCTACAACAAGAAAGGGGGAAGCAGGGAGTTACTTTGTGGGGGTCCCTGGGAAGTGGCTGGCCAGCAGGCAGATCCGCAGCGTGGGCACTGGTTCCTGACTGCCCGTCACTTTTGGTGACGAGGACGGTGAATTACGCTTGGTGTCCGAGCCAGCTGCTGTCCCCACCAGAACTGATCCCTTGGCGCAGACGCTGCTTCCGGAACATCAGGCTTTGCACAGCTGCAGCGTGAGGTGGAGGTGAGATGGTCAAGGCTCAGTCTGAACTGCAGTCAGAGCCTTCTGCAAGGGGAGACGTCAGACAGATGCCGTAATCTCTCCCCCGGCTCTGACGTCTAAATCGGGGACATCCCGCGGGGAAAGGGAGAAGAAAGAAAGAGAGCTGGGAAAGGTAGAACCGTAAGCAAATCTGATTTTCAAAGAGCCCTCTGTGCCCAGTGATTTTCCCCTTTCGTCAGTTATTTTCTTCTGCTCCTCGCCCTGGTCCTTGTAAAGGGGACCCTGGCAGTTACTGGAAGTATTGCGGGCAGAGAAGGGCAAGACCCTTCTCGCAAGGAGGGACATAAGCAAGGTGCAGAAAGCAATACCCTATTCTGAGTCCTCCCGCTTTGTCAGATTGAATGTGCCCAAGCAAAGATAATTAAATACAAGGACTTTATTTGCAAGTGTTACGTTTCTTGTATACTTCATCTACAAATGCAAATCAGATGGCAACAGTGAAATTCATCAAAACAACAAGAGTAAAATTATACTCGGGAACTGCAATGTATACAATGGCAGGCATGAGTGATTAATTAGAAAAGCCCACATCCGACAAAAAAAAAGTTTTGAAAGGAATCTTGGAAAGCGCTACAAATGCAGCTGGAATCCAGATTAATATAGTGATCAAATAAATCTCTCTGTCTCTCATCTCCCCTTCCTCCTTTCTGCCTCACATTATCGCAAAACCAGACATAACCGTTGTCCTAAAATGTTAGCAAAGGAATATATTTGTAAACTTCTTTTCCTAAATGGCCAATATGTTACTGTAAAGAGCTGGGCATTGGGAGATCCAAATAATCAGATGGATTAGTTAAGTTTATGCATCTAGTAGTTAAAGCAATGTCAAGTCTCAACTGAAAATTGATATTTAACTTTTTCTCCCAAAGTGTCCCTGTGACATGTGTTCATTTTATAAACGTGAGTTTCAGTATCACATTTACTAACAGTACCTGATGCTTGCCAATGTGTTTGAGACTATGTTTTTGGAACTGTGCTAATTTAGTTGGGGTGATATTAGTGCAAGCTAATATCAAAGATAATTATAAAATTATTTGGAAGGCATAATAAATCGGACCATGGAACTGACAACGGTTATGTATATTTTCTTTGAAACTTGCACCTTTGAGTTGCCTGCTAAAAGACTTTACATACAGCATAACAGCAGCTGATTTTACTTTAAGACTGCATATTGAAGGGTAAAGAGGTAGCATTTTATCGTTCAGTCTTACTCTAACAGAGGCATATGGATCTGAATACTAAACTCGAAAAGTTTTTCCCCCCTGCTTGTTCTAAGGCTTTAAACAGTTTCGAAAGATAGAATTGCATTTTTGTCAGAATAAAACGGTTGCAATTTGTTTTCGAGTCTCCGGAATATAGTTACTCAATTGCGCAGACCAATTGACATGCAAAACACGGAATTAAGCAAAATTTGCGACGCCTTTTATTTTTGTCTACACGTTCTCTCTCAAGTATACAGGAGCTATAAAGCAGATAGGAAGATAATAAATAAATGAAGCCGAGATTGAGAAATTACGGTACAGTGACCTCAAGACTCTCCTCAAATTCCCAAGATAATCGAAATTGAATAAAAGTACCACAAACATTCTAATTATCAGGTAATTTGTTTCAGTGGAGAAAACGTAGCAATAAAGCCCACCCCGTTAAAATTGAGTGTGTCTTGTACATTCGCAACGTATTTGGATATAATTGTGGCACTCTTCCGACACTAGTTTGTTTCTATGCTATGATGTAAATTTTGTTTAATGAACCACAAAACAAACAGGATGTTCTGTTTGAAATATACCTTAGCTGAGTAGTAATCAATTCTACATAACTAAGCCATAAAAGTGTTCGAGAGGCTCCTTGCAGAGCAGCAGCAGAGTTTAAAACGTGTTTTATAAATATTTGTTCGGAGGGGAGGTAATAAGTGAAATATTAATAACTCTCTCACATTAGAAAAGTTTGTGTAAGTTTATAGAAACAAAAGCTAAAGTAATCGTTTCTTGACGAACTTTAGCATTTCATGTGTGAACTGCAATACTACAAAACAGGAAACACGACTTAGCATTGTCCCTACCCCATTTTCTATTTAACATAATACTTGCGCAAAATGATATTGTTTCAATTTTTCCTCCTGTGACTAAACGAGTTTTTACAAACTGAAAAACCCTATTAAAGAGCTTATCCTGCATCACAGAGCTCAGGAAGCTATTTTAGCTTCTTTTTTAAAAAATATCTATGTATCTGGACTATTTCGCATCGCGGTATTTTTTAAACTAAATATACATTTGTTAATGTTGGTAGATTATTATTGTTATTATATTACATTTTTAATTTTTAAAATTGTTAAAGTCCATAAGTCTTTTGAAAAGTTCCCAAAACAACAAATATTCTACTTCTGGAAAAGGGCGTGGAGGGGGGAGGTTGACAAAACACATAAAAACGGGAATAACGTGCTAATCTACCTATTCTCAGGCACTACTGACCTTGGACTAAGTTTTCCTTAATCAAATGCACTACTGAGATCAAAACAAACACGGAGAAGGACTACTCTTCTGGGTAAATGTCACTATGGTCTGTTTAATATCAGACTAGAGAGAATTAGGCACTGACAAATGAAATCTCTATCGAGGATCTTGTATTATTGTAGTCAGATCTGCACAGAATAATTCTCTCCGTTTCGGCTAATCTCAAATACTTAATAAATTTCAATTTAAATATAGAGGAAAACGAAAGAAAATACTTTCAAAACTAGTTTAAGATAGTATTTGGAGGTTTGCATTAGTAATGTATATTACATTGCTCCTTCTTTGGCACCTAGGAACATTAAAATTGCGTGATGCGTCAAACTGGGTTTCAGTTTGTATAACTGGTATAAATATGCAAATAGGGCATTTATGTGGGCGCTAATGTCAGAGTTAAAAATATTTCATTCTGAATGTTACACTCTGAAATTTGCAACTTTGTTTGAATAAGTAATTCTTTCAATTTAAGTAAGCGACACCAGACATTGTAATAATTCAGCCTGTGTCAATTTAACCGTTAGGTTTTTAGAGGAAAACCGAGTTTGACACTGCTAAATTGGTACATTTCAACAGCTATTTATCGTTTAAAAGAACAGCTTTCACACTTGTATACCTTGCAGTGCTTGATTTATGGTGAAACAAATTGCTGTATTTGACTGCTCTGGCCCTCCCAGCTGCCAAGAATTTGATTGCAACACGTGGGATTTACAGCGAGTGAAATCAGCAGTACCAAGGTATCGAAAATTTCCTGTTATTCTCAGTCTAAGACAATGCAAAACACACACGTTTATAATCAATTTCCTGGCAGCTGCCCAATCAGATGCTACAAACGAAGGAATGGTCTCCATGTTTCCACGAGTTGCATTCTACATTAGAATTTCGGAACTGCCCTTTAAGAGCTGACATATAACAGCGACAAAGGCTCTGGCTTCGACCAAAAATCGGACAAAGGCAAATTTTGCTTTCAATCCAGAAGTTGTCCAATAAGCTCTTTTGGATACAATGGTTACAGTCAAAAGCAATGCAAACGATTCGTTAAAATGTGAAACCAGAGTAATGTGTTAACTCGGCTCAGGCAACATTTGGTCGATGGATTTTCAGGAACAAATACTGTTCTGAGTTATACTGCTGTGAAGTTGAGTTAATTGGATTTGTACTGTTGTAACGCAGGGAAGAATTTGGCCCTAATTTTGGTGTTTTAACTTTGATGCATAAAATAAACTGTCAAAATGTTCTCCTAGTCTATTGGATTTTAATGCGTCGAATAAGCATTATGGACCAACGTCAAGTCACTCACTTTATTAAGTATTTAACAGCACAATTATAGGATTTTACTATTTATTATAAATGGGGACCAAAATGTGATTTAAAGAAAAGTAATTACAGCAGTTAAAAATTCAAAATCAGTCTCAAATTCTACGTGTGTAGAATTAAAAATAGAGTCTAAAAATCATATGAAAGCACATGCCGGCTTTCGTTTACCTGACAAGACCTGCAGTCGTCAAGGGCTTGTCTTCCCGCCGCCTCTGAGGAAGCAGCGGACGGGCTCTGTGCCCAAAGGTAGGTAGGGATAGTTGAGAAATTGCTGGTGAGAACCAGATCCCCGAGCTTAGACCTTGCCGGATAGAAACACCTCGGGGCGCTCGCTTAAAACATTCTTGGCGAGACTGTAGCGCTCCCTTGCCATGTCTGGGCTCCTCTCGCCTGTTTCGGGACTCGCTGGACAGGCAGCCGCACCTTCGCGCCCTGGCTGAGGTGGATTTGTGTCTTCGGCCACCTGCCTTGTTGGTACCATGCACGCGCATCTCACACGGCACTCTGCCTCCTTTGGCTCTTGATTTTTCCCACCTTAGTGTCTGTATTTCCATCCGCGCTTCTCTGAGCCACTCCTGAAACTCACCTGGCCCGGTAACTCTCGAGGCAGGTGAGTGTGTTGAGTGAACGCTTGTTATCCCACCGTGCAGTAGTGAGAACTGTTGTCCTAAACAAGCAATGGTTCCAGCTGAGGTGATTAGCAAAGGAGGAGGAAATCGGCACCGCCGGAGGCAGCAGACCCCCCTCATTTCGCTCGGCAGGTCTCTCTCCGTCGGGTAGCCGCTTTCTACGCAACACAACGGCGCTGGGCAGTGTGTGATGGCGAGACCATTTCTGAGGTTCTGACGGCTCCCCCGGCACTGCGCTCTGCTCCGGGCTCTTCCCAACCCTCCCAGCTCAGAACGTCAGAAAGCTGCATTTGGGGGGGTTTTTTAGTTTTGTAATTTTGCGGGGAGTAGGGCTCCCGCATCGTCAGCTCCGGAGAGGGACAACTTATATGTGCAGAACCGTGTAGTGCTTAGGCGATAACTGGAAAAATGGTTCAGCAAATCCCGTTTTCTGTAGGATTTTTATTCTGCTGCAGTGACAGGTCCAAGTAAGCTTTCAACACCTAAACTCGTCAGACGTTTTCATCGCTCACCCAGAAAACCACTGATCTGAGTTGCTTGTGGGCATGGTTATTCAGAGACAATTATGGAATAGGGATATGTTACCAAAAAGCGAGAACTAATGTACTATTTTGACCTTTTTTCCCCTCTTTGCATTTTATCAAGCTGTTCTCTCTGTTCATGCACACCATCTTTTTCAATCTGCCTCCAGTGGAGCTTTCTTTAAGAAACAATGTTGCTTATACAAAGTGACCTGTGAGCTCACAGAGTGGATGCTTTGGTTCAATTTTAAAAAAGATTTCAGTTTTTACCATCGCTGCTATTGGGACTAAATAAAAGTTGATGCTATCGCTTTGTAGTATTCAAATACTGGCAGATGTGCAAACAATTTGAGAGGTGTTTTACTCCACAGATTCCAGCATAAGGATGTGGGGCTCCAAAACAGAAGGAGTTTTGCCTCCCTAACAACTTCAGGTACAGAATCTGGTCAATAGACTATAATGTTATTCAGACCCCTGTCATGACTTTAGATTACTTACCTGCCTCTCAGGATTGTTGGGAAGGTTAGTACAGGAATGTTTGTGAGGTGCTCTGAGATCCTAGGAAGGAAGTTGCTACAGAAGTGCAAAGTATTACTAAGTATTATTATAAATACATTAAAATTATAATACAAATTAGCATCAATTCTAAGAAAAGCTAAGAGAGCATGTCTAGTGTTATATAGATGTTTCTGCCACATCTGTGGGATTTATATAATTGTTCTAATATTTCATTGCATGTAAATGAAATGTAATGTTTCATTGCATGTAAATAGAAGCACCCTTAAGAAAACTGAGTAAGTAAAACCAAGGAGCCAGCAGGCAGGAAGTGATGGTATCATGGAGAATGGCTCCTTTGATGAGAAATAACAACTGAGCACACTGTAAATCAAAATTTGTCACCTCAATGACAGTTTTAATTCATTTTCTCTAGTGTCCTAAATAGACTAGAGAAGGTTTAGAAACAGGAGAAGCATACAGAAGGAAAAGATTAGGTAGAGATTTTGTTTAAAAATTCCTAAGTAACAAAGCTGACCATATTTACTTCAAATGGCCGCAGAGAGCTCTCCATCTGCGCAGCTTTGGTGTTTTTAGTTTAGAACACAGATTTCATAGAATCAAGCAAATTGGATTTTAAAAAACACCAATGGGACATTTTTAAAGTAAACTTTGTGAACTGAAATTCTGATTTTTTTTTTTTCAAATTCAAAAGCTATTGGCATAATTTCCCTCTCACTGACAAGTGTGTAACCCCATTGAATTTCACTGAATTACTCCTGATTTGCAATGGGGAAAACGAGAGGAAAATCAGCCCCTGTACTATTTTACTTGAGTGAGGCCTGGATCTCAAAGTGTTGATACTTTTAAGAGTTTATCTGAATTATGATGATCACCCCGTTCTCTCACTCCCTTTCCACTTTTCCACATCCTTTTCTCTTAATCTTTTCCCACCCAACCCCAATACATCTTTCTCTTTTTTCATGACCCAAAATTTCCTGTCCTTGACTTCTAATAAGCTCCCAGGGATCAGCCACTTTCTCTAATCATCTTCAGGGCTCCTGATCTGTACCAATTACCTCTCCCTGACTTCCCAAACAATGCCTCCATTGCCCATCAGATTGGCTCTAGCAGTCTGCTCTGCTCAAGTTTCACCTATTATAAGGTTTCTTTAGTGAGCAGTACCACAGAACATAGGCCCAAATCCTCAAAAATATTTAGGCATCTTACTCCCATTGTTTTCAGGATCTTTGAGGATCAGGGCTAGAGTGCTCCCTTTTTCTGCATAGCATTTGTGGGTGTTGAAGACACAGGGCCAGCCCACACTCACATACAGCTACTTAACTTCAGTTGGTACTACACCAACTGAGGATCTACATTCTAGTTAATAGTCACTCTAGCAGAGATTGCTAAAGGCTGGAATCTAGCAAAGCACAGGGGACTCTTAAGGGTAGGGGAAAGGGAGGATGTATATTGAGTGAATTTTTTTAAGGTAAGAAAAACATGGTCATAGATCTGAGATATTAAAGAGTTTTGTGCCAATTCTTATTGTATATTTGGAGTCCATCCATTCCTCATCATAAACAATAAAATATGTTTCCATATAATTCAATGTTACAGACATTAAAATGAATAAACATGTTCTATATATCTAATTATGACTCAATCTTAAAAACAAGTGCCTGTTGCGTAATAATTACAAGCTGATATGTTACTATTGTTCTGTAGCTTTGAAAACTTGATGAAGTTTTTACCAGTAGGGCAATTCCTGGGTTATTTGCCATCAATGTCTCTGTGGGTATAGGCCTTTGTCTTTGCTAGTGATCTGTCATGTGATTCATGCAGATGACTGAAAAGGGCAGTCTTGTAACAACATTATTTCAGGAGGATAATAACTAGCCATCATAAATTCCTTTTTTAATAGTTTATTGCAGGTTGTAGTCTATTGACAGTGTCTGTTTTACAGCATAGAAGAAAACAATTCCTTGTTGGTACTAGTTACTAAAACCACTTAATAGCTAAAGCCCTTTTTAGTGCCCTCAGAGAAAGCCTACTCTTTCATGAAATGAATCATAAATAGTTGAGTCAAGGAAGTAACTCTGAAGGGGGGGGGGAAAGAGCGAAAAGAGATCAGTGTCTCACAGTTATTGAAATGTGTTTGCTCAGACAATTCGCCATTAAGCACTATTTATCAAATATAGGCCAGGAGAGAGCTGATTTGGAATATTTGACTAAACTTTTTTGTCTGAAAATGTTGATTAATCCAAATAAAACTTTTTCATGTAAACTCATTGGGAGGTTTGATAAACTTCAGAGGTAAGGTTTCTCAGGTTCAGAATGGAATTTTAATAGACAGACCCAGACCAGAACAGCCAGGCTGTGTCTACACTGGCACCTTTTTCCGGAAAAGCTTAAAACGGAACAGTTTTCCGTTATAAGTATGTCCGGAAAAAGAGCGTCTACATTGGCAGGATGCTTTTCCGGAAAAGCACTTTTTCCGGAAAAGCGTCCGTGGCCAATGTAGACGCGCTTTTCCGGAAAAAAGCCCCGATCGTCATTTTCGCAGTCGGGGCTTTTTTGCGGAAAAGATTACTGTGCTGTCTACACTGGCCCTTTTCCGGAACAGTTTTCCAGAAAAAGGACTTTTGCCCGAGCGGGAGCAGCATAGTTTTTCCAGAAAAGCAGCTGATTTCTTACAGTAAATCGTCACTGCTTTTCCGGAAATTCAAAGGGCCAGTGTAGACAGCTCGCAGCTTATTCCGGAAAAGCGGCTGCTTTTCCGGAATAAGTGGCCCAGTGTAGACACAGCCCCAAAGTTTAGAGCTCATCCTAGGGACACAAGGGACTTTCAGAGCAGGGATTTGAACCTAGAATCATTATACCTTACCTCTCTGCCCCAACCACCAGACTACTGCCAATCTATAGGCACTCTTCTGTCTGTGATTTTTTTATTAACAATTTCAAAGGATCTCTTTTTTTGTTCTGATCTGTTATTAAAACAGATTTCAGAACCTTTAATGTTTTTGAAGAATTCCTATTTTCGAGCCAGCCCTAGTTTAAAATCCAGTCCTGCTGTCTTTCTGCATTAACTTCAGTGGAAGGTTTGCCTTTATTAGGCTGTGGTTCAGGCTGTTAGATAAGGAACTATGTAGCAATTTTCTCCCATCAAGTTTTCAGGGTTTTTTTGTATTGGAAGGCAAAGAACTTGCTTCAGTTGCTGTGAACTTTTCTTACAGATGCAGATAACTCTAGAGTTATCCATGCCTTGTTCGCTTCATCAGTGAATGACTGCAGTGCTCTCTTTATTGGGCTACACCTAAATATCACTAGCTTCTCATAGCTGTGCTTCTCATTGGAAAACCATCACGCCTGCACCCTGTGATCAACACTACCTTCATTTCCAGGAGCAATTCAAAGTATTTGTCTTGACCTATAAAGCTATAAATGATTTGAGATCTGCTTAGCTTAATAACTACATCTTACCTTATGTGATATATTGGCAGTTAAGCTCAGTCAAGACACATGCTAAGAGCCCCCTGTTTTTAAGAGAAGAGAGATAGCATCAGGGCATTTTCAATTAGAGGAATTTAATGCTGGAACTCACTTCTCCTGTCATCTGACAGATTCCAAATCTGTTAACCTTTAGAGGAACCTACAAGGCCTATCTAGTCTTCTATGTGGTAAGAGGAAGTAGGCACATTAAAGGGCATAATAGTCTGGCTGAGTGAGAGAGAAATAATAATTAATATCCTGGCTGGTGAGTAATGAAGACAAGAGAAGGCATCGCCTTCCCAAAAAGTTGGATGGCCTTACCCACATTCTGACTCAGGCCTTCTCCTAGCTGCATGAAGTAGACTGCTCATGGCCCAGAGTTGGGGCTGGTGGCTGGAGGGAGAGAACAAGGTAGAGGCTTCTGGGGTTCAGGTCTGGCAGCATGGCCAACACTTCCCAGCCCCCTGGTGCTGCAAGGCTGGAATGGCTGGGGTTCCACGGGTGGCTGGAAGACTAGGGCCGCATCACCTGCTGGGAGGAGGAAAGCAGAAGGCTGGGAGGCCTAGGGGCTCTCTGTGGATGGGGACACTAGTCTAGTGGTGGAGGCTTGGCTCCATGGGTGTTGTGGGAGGTGTGGAGCATTGGGTAGAAGGGGCGGGGCGGGGCTAGGGGCTTGCCTTCCCCTGCTTGGGGTTCACCAGCCACCCATGATTAATATTGGCATCTTCTCTCATTTTTTCAACATTTTTTATATTGTCTATGTGTCTGGAGAAAGAGAAAAGTGCATTTTAAAAATACCACAATGTGTACTTTATTTCCCTGCCTTACAGTGTGCTGAGATGCCTGTTATTCATAAGTCATTTGAGATTGGAAATGGAAAGGCAGGAGAAAAACATGGGCGTTGGGTGAACCTAGGCCTGGGTTCTGCAACCTTCCCCCGCCCCCAACCCTTCCTCTTCCACATGAGGCTCTGGCCTTCTCAAAAGCCAAGCTCCCCCACGGGGCAGGGATCTAGCTGCCCTGCCTCCACAAGCCAACCCCCCCCCCCAAAGGGGCAGATCTTCAGCACCAGCCCCAGAGCACAGCCCCGGATTACAGAGAGGGTGGGCGGCACGTGTACCCAGCCTCAGTTTGGCTGAAGTCTGGGGGCAGCCCAGGAGACACACTGAAACAGGGGATGGAGTGTGGCAGGGGCCACGCTTGCTAGCTTGTAAAGGCAATACCTTCCCCTGACTTTTATACCTGCTACCCCCGGGAAAAGATATTACTACTAATGAAAAATGCTACTACTGTTGTATTTCCTCACTGAAATGAACACACAAGAGCAATCCCATTACATCTGGCAGCACTTCTGCTTTTACAAATATTGGCCCAGCCCCTGCAAAAAGAACAACATGATGGATGAATACAAAACCACATTGAAATCATTATGGCTCTGCATAGATGCAGGTATCTGTTGGCATCCAACAAGCTATAGCATGATGGCCACAGCTCCAAATCCTGCAAATAATTTTGCAACTGAGTAACTTTATACATGGGAATATTCCAATGATTTTTAGGAGGCCATTCACAAGCATAAAGTTACTTACATGCTTAAATATTTGCAAAACTTTCCCACAGTGAGTACAATAAAATAAACAATTTATTTTATGTCACTGTATCTAGTCAAGTCTAGTCTTGTATTATCTATTAACTAGTTCTCATTCGTTGGTGCACAGATTGGGAAACTTCCAGATCCCATTAACTGGACAGAGTTGGGACATTTCCTATTTCCCCTGACATGTGGCATATCAAATAACTTAGGAAAATACATAAATGTCTTTAAGAAGAAGGGATCTCCTGGAGGGATACTCAACATCATCAGCTTTGCATCCAACATTGAATGTTTTTCCTTTACCAGCAGTTCATTCCTCATTAGTTGAAAAATGGGCATGTATTGCTCTTTGCCAACTGGCATTTTAAAAAACTTGAAATTAGTAAAGTGGAGAAATACTGTGCATCCCTGACTCCTAGCAATGCTTGTCTATACAGACCTACACAACTTACAGAGTTTACTGGTGCAGTACACATCATAAAAAACAAACAAACAAACAAACACCGAAAAAAACCCCAACCCTGGTGTGTCAGGCAATACTCTGAAAAGATAAAGTGGAGGGATTGGGTCTTCTGCTCTTTCCTCTGAAATCTGTTTTTTCAACTGGAAAAAGAATAATGACAATAATTTTAATAAAACCTTCAAAATATAGTGTTAGCACCATGTAAGTAGAATACATATGTGGGCAATCATGTTGGTGATATATTACTTTGCCTAATCATTAACTGGAAATGCCATATAAGAATTTGTAAACCATAGTAAATCATTTTGTAAGAATGATTTAAACGTACTGCTGACTAATGTAAAACAGCCTAGTTTCCATAGTTAGTAGGCTGCCAAATATTGTGAAAAAGAAAAAAGGTTTGTGATCTAAGTTGACATAAATTATAGTGGATATAAATCTTTAAAACAGCAGTGGTGGTTTGCAGATTATTGAGTTTAAGCAATAGGAAGATGACGTATTAACTTTCATGATGATTGCCAAGACTCTTGTGTGTTTTAATTAGGGTGCTTTGCAAGAACATATTTAATTTCTGTTTAAAGATCTACCTTGGAAAGGGCTTTAGGACCATCTTGTTTGCAGTGACACAAGAGAAGTCAGAACATGACCTTGAAAGTCCAGTTTATTGAATAGACACACATGTGAAGTAAAAAGACGTCCCTATCAGGTCCATGGGTTTGCTCTTTACATTGTAGAGACAGGAACAGACATGTAAAAATAGTATCTGGGTTAAAAAATAGCTGATTGTGAGTGAAATTAATCAAGCATACTCAATGTTACAATACAAATAGAAAAAAAAGCAGTGACAAGAAACATCTCAGTGGCTGAGTTCCTTGGGTTTCAAGGATGCAAAAACAGCAAGTAGCAGGAAACAAGAGTTTGAGACATTTTCTCTGTTCCTGATTGCTCACCTCTTTTCATTTGCAGTTTGTTCCAAAAGAACAAAAACAACATCAAGGAAATAAGAGCCCTCATTTCATTCTAGGCACATATCACAACATTTATTCTGGAATTTCTTTATGCTATTTATTGTGACATATACATATTATTTCTGACATTAAAACCCCAGTGCTTTAAAATGCAAATTAGCTGATGTGAGAAAGGGGTGATCTATGTTCACATTCCATGTTGCTTTTTTATCTCTACTCAGACTGCAAGATACCATTGGATGAGGAGCTTGTGGTCTTAAATCATGTAGGGCGAGATCTATGAAGGGTGTTAAGTGTAGCAATGATGAGCATCATGACACCTGTCTTTCAGGTGTCTAGAAAATCATATGAATACCCGTGTGAGCCACAAAGTCTGTTAGGTGTGTAGATCCATATGCAATGAATAAAGAGCAATAGCACCTTAGTCTATGATCCACAAAGCCTGCTTGTTCAATGAAGGAAACGACCTAAGCTAGCCAGTAAAAGACATTGACCAGAGGTGGGTATGCTAAGTCCTGCCCTCTCTCAGAGTTGTGCACCTAAGTCTAGGCTGCATGGCAGCACCTAGGGCTCTGCTAGTCATCCATGAACTGGGGGGAAGACAGGTGCTCATCTGCCTAAGTTACATGCAGGACCCAAAACAAAACAGACTCAAAGGAGTGCAGGGGAAGGGGGTTACCAGATCAGGCTCCTGTACACAGGCCTGCCAACAAGGGGAGGAAAAAAGGGGGTAACTGTCTGGGGGCCCAGTGATACAAAAGGGCCTGGATCCCCAGGCCCTTTACATTTCTGCCAGAACACTGCATGGCCAGCATGGAGGGCTGCTGAGGGACAGGGGATTGCTTTCTGAGCTGCACCAGGGTTGCCTAGGGCCAGGCCTGCCCCTTCCATGTGAGGTCCCACCCTTTCTGAGAGCATGGAGTAGCCCCCCCCGCCACTTGCCCAGGGGCCTAGCGAGGCTGTGGGCCCTCCTCTCCATACATGACCTGGGCATCTTTCTAAACAGTCAGGCTACATCTACACTAGCATGATTTTGCGCAAAAGCAGACACTTTTGCGCAAAAACTTGCTGTCTGTCTACACTGGCTGTGAGTTCTTGCGCAAGAACATTGACATTCTAATATATGAAATCAGTGCTTCTTGCACAAGAACTATGATGCCCCCGCTCAGGAATAAGACCTCTTGCGCAACTGTTCTTGCACAAGAGGCCAGTGTAGACAGGCAACATGAATTTCTTGCGCAAGAAAGCCCTGTGATTAAAATGGCCATCAGAGCTTTCTTGCGCAAGAGAGTGTCTACATTGGCAAGGACGCTCTTGCATAAAAGCACATCTCTTGCGCAAAGGCACATGCCAGTGTAGACACTCTCTTCTGGAAGAGTTTTTGCACAAGAACTCTTCCGCAAAAGAGTTCTTGTGCAAAATCATGCCAGTGTAGATGTAGCCTCAATCACTGTGGCTTAAGTGGGAGATAGGTGTCTGGATTTCTCTTATGAGACAATAGTGTACTTGGCTAGGTGCCTAACATGAGGCTTCAGTGTGCATACCTAGAGGAAAAAACAAGTGAGTTTAGATGCCTAGAGTGTTATGCAGCAGCCAAGCAGGAGTTTTGTAGATGGCTGTGGTGCCTAAAAAAGATGCAATACATTCATGGATTCCATTCTTAGGTGCCTTTGAAATTCCACTCTGTGTCTTGTTTGCTGAGTCCAGCACACTTTAGCTACTACTATATAAATGAAAGCAACAAATTTTAAAGAGTGCCATCAGGGAAAAACCTAGCTCAGTATGTAGAGTCAAGTTGCAGTTCCAGCAAATGGGAATATATGTGATATTCCCTCCTAAAGTAGAAGCACAAGAGAGCATGGTTTATAGGGAATAATGCTTTTAGGTTGTATCTGTTAACAGAACAGCCCTTCAAATGCACTCTCTAAAAGTCTTAATGCTGCAGGCAGAATGAGATGGATTTATAAAAAAGCGGAGATTAAATGTCAGATACCCACTCCCACATACAGTGTAACATAGATGAACTTCTCAGAGATCAGATAATTTCTTTCCAAAGGTGACTTAATTTTGGACATCTCAATTTTCAGAAGGTAGCTGCTCAGGACTTTCTGAAAATCAGGCCTCTTTAAGGTGTCTCAAGATAAAGCTCCAAAAGCCAAGGTTCCTAAAATCACTGAATGACCTTTGAAGTTGTAGATGTAGGTCTGTTGTTCTTATTTTACCTAGTAAATTGTTCCCAGTGTAGTTCTCAGGGTAGAGGTGGCCAAATGCTAAAATCCATCTTCCTAACTGGCTGTAATTTACACACTGATTACCGTCTGAGCAGAGTCTAGAGAGTAAATGCGGATGGAGAGTGAACTAGCCTGTCACTTGTGATCTTCCCAGATCTGGGGTTACTTTTGCTAAGGAGCGGTATCTACTTTTGTAGCTAAACAGAGGACTTCAGTGTCCTGTGCCACCACTCCTGTACTTTTCTGACAGGAATTCCTGGACTTTAAACCTGACGCTGCTGGTGAGCTTCTGTATAGCCTCCAGGGAATCACTGATGTCTGTTTTCCAAAGTAGCCACTGATTTTCACTGTCTCTATTTTTGAATGCCCAACTCCAGACACCTAAGCCTGATCTTCAGAGATGGTGGCATATGCAATTTTATCTGAAGTCTGTCTATGGAAGCTAGTAGTACTGTATATCTTTAAAAATCAGGTCACTGGTGTCTTACATTTGACTCCAAAAAACAGAGGCTCCCAGAATTAGTGGACACTTTTTAAAATTTGGTATTTTCCCCCTTGTGTACACTGGAGATTAGTCCCAGTTATATCCACTGGTGCCCAGACAATGAGGAAGCTGCACCAATGCAAATGTTCATGTAGACACAGAGCCACAGTAAGCCATAGCATTGTATAGGTGCAGTTTATGGAAAAACAGCATTCATGTAAAATATAGACTATAGCAATTTTCCTTGCTTACCCATGGGGATTGAATCATTGCAGCCACATAAATAGCAGAGCACCAAGCAGGTGTAATTCCCAGTTTAGACAAAGCCTACATTTCACTTGTGAAATGGGATTAATAACACTGGCCTACATACTTGTGGTGTCATATTTGAAGGTAGTTACTAGGGCTGGTTGATGAGGTAAAGCACTTTCAGATGAGAAGTGTTATTACTATAGTTGGGGGTGGGGTGCTGCCAGGTCTGTTTTTGCAGTGTGATCAGTCAAACAGGGGTCTCACCCCATAGCCATGTCCATACAGCATGGCACTGCCCTGATGCCCTAGGTCAGGAGTTCTCAAACTTTGTGATACCCTGACCCCCCTCTAAGTTGCTCGGACCCCAGGGATTGGGACCCACAGTTTGAGAAATGTGGCCCTAGGGCGGTAGCCTGACTAGGAGATTTCCAGGATCCTCCCGCAGTCTCTGCCTCCTCACTCAGTCCCGCTGCAGCAGCCTCTGGCACCCCCGCTCCGCCTCACAGGTGAGCTAGGAGCCCAGCAGCACGCGCAGAGCTCCGCTAGGGGCCCGCCTTTTCTATCGTGGTCTCAGCCAATTCTGCCTGGCTTGGAGCGCTGGTGTCCCCGGGGCGCGCCCGAGGCAGCGGGGAGCAGTGGTGCGGGGGCCCTGGAGTGGCTAAGGGGCTGCAGGGCGGGAAGGGCAAGGAAGGAGAGCGGCAGCCCCGAGGCTGCAGCGCCATTGGGCACAACAGCGGGTCAGGTGTAAGCCGCTGGGACGTGTGGTCCCGCTGCCCCCAGCACCGGGCAGAGCCGCAGCCGGGGCGGGGACTGGGATGAAAGCCCTGCGGAGGTTCTCTGCCGAGCTCGGCCCGGACCTGCACTTTCTGGAAGGGCTCCAAAGCTGTCGCCAGCCCCCGGGGGGCGGCGTCCTGGAGAAGCAGCGTCAGCAACGTCCACGGCCAGCAGGGCTGAATACTTGCCAGGGCAGCCGCGACTGTGTCTTGAGCTGCAGACCCGCTGCCGCTCTAGCGCCTGGGCGCAGCCACCTGGTGGGAGGAGAGCAAACCGCTGTAAGGCAGGGCTGTGGCAGAGCAGGGCTTCGTGCCCGGCCCTGCGGGATCCGAAACTGAGCCCCACGCGCCTGTCTAGGGGCGTAGGCTCTCCCCGAAGCACGAGGTGCATTTACAGCTTGGGCAGTAGCCGAGTGGAGACCTGAGACTTTGCCAGGACTGGGGCGGGATCCGTGTTCCAAGGCGAGCGGGACGAAGAACTTGGTCCTTCATTCCCCAGCAAGGTTGGTTCAGGCGGACCTGCTGCCTACGAAGATTTCTGCAGCTTAGAAGGTGCAAATGACAAAGGGGAGACGAGTCGTTTGTGCATGAGCAAAATGTTTGGTTGTGGCTCAATTACTTTGTAGTGAGAGTAGTTTTCAACCGCTTATAAATAAAGCGGAAGTGAGTAACTAGGGGCGCCATTTATAGGATTCATATTTGAGGTCTGCTTAAAAGCCCATGTCTTCACTCCAGAGGCCGTTCTTAAATGCATCAGAGGTTGAGCTGCTTGCAGTTTTGCCTTTGGAAGCGAGAGTTTGTTATAGAAAAGGGCAGCAGGATGATTAAGAATAAAGGCTGGGCATTCAAGTAATTGAAGGATGTTAGATCATCATGAAAACATTGCCAGATACTCCACTTAAAAATAAGGGGGGAGGGAAGAGTAGGAATGAGTGTTGTGTTGCAGGGATCTGCATTTGGACCACTGTTGATAAACGTCTCATAAATGTTCTTGAAAAAGAGGTGAACGGGGACTAATCCCAGGCTGACTGCGAAGTTACAAAGTGATCTCACAAAACTGGGTGACTGGACAACAGAAGGGCACATGGAATTCAGTGTTGATAAGGAAAACATAATCCAAACTATAGACACAAAAATGATGGGTACTAAAATAGCTGTTTCCACTCAAGAAAGATATCTTGGAATCCTTGTGGATAATTCCTTGAAAACATCTGCTCAGTGTGCAATGGCAACCTTGAAAACTAAAAAGCTAACAGAATATTGGGAATCATTAGGAAAGGAATAGATAATAAGACTAAATACAAATAATACCAGATACTAAGACAAAATAGATAAGACAAATTGCCTCTACATAAAGTCATTGTATGCCCACATCTTGAATACTGTATGCAGATCTGGTACCACATCTAAAAAAGTTATATTGTATTTACAAAAGGTACAGAAAGGGCAACAGAAATGATTGGAAGTAAGGAACAGCTTTCATTTGAGGGGAGATTAACAAGCTTGAGACTTTTCCGCTTGGAAAAGGAATGACTAAATGTTGCATGGATATGTTGGAGGTCTAAAAAATCATGAATGATGTGGAAAAATAGAATAAGGAAATGTTATTCATTCCTTCACTTTATACGCAGCAAATTTAAAACAAACAAAATAGGCAAAGGGATGGATCATGATGATTTCTTTAGTAGGAATAAGACCCTCCGGAAAAGGGCACTTTTTCCGGAGGATCGGGGCCAGTGTAGACGCTCTTTTCCGGCTTTTTTAAAAGCCGGAAAAAAGCGGCGGACATTTTTATTTAAATGCCGCGGGGGATATTTAAATCCCCCGCGGATTTCCCTACGACGACTGGTGAAATTTACATGCCCCTTCCGGAAAAGGGGCCAGTGTAGACGTAGCCGTAGAGTTCTCTAGTGCTGTGGTAGCCCTTAAATAGAGATGATGTGTTTGTGTGTGGGAGGCTGAATGGGGTTGGTTTCCCTCATTTGGTGCTTGGCTTATATTGAGCCTGCTCAGTGACACTGCTGAAACCTCTGTCTTCAGGCCACCCCTCCCCCCCCCATGCTCTTACTGTCTCCCCCCAACATGGCATTTTTGGCGATGAAAAATGTCATCCAACACTAGTTATAAGTGTCTCTCATGGGTATAGGGATGGGTTGCTGGGGAATATAGACTCATCCCATCTAGCCCTGCTGCCAAGAAAGAAATGATTACAATATTGAGCTCTTTTATAGCACTTGATCACTCATCACTACTCACTCATCACTACTCCAGCCTCCTTGGGATTTTTTTCCCAGTTCCTCTCCTGTCTTTTCAGCAGACATCCAGGCAGTCACTGGATCTTGCTAGTTCTTTTTCAACCTCCTCTCAGAAATCTGATTTTTCCTGCCTGTTTACTGTTAAAATGCACAGGCCTTCACAATTCAGTTATGTAGAAGCTAAAATCATTTTCCTCAGCTGCTGCTCACATCATGTTAGTTATCTCTCTGAGTGCCTCCACTGCCTCCTGTACAGGGCTGGATTAAGGGGGGGGGTGGGGCGAGCCAGGCAGCTGCCAACCACTCCCGGATCGTGGGCTGCAGCAGCTCCCAGCGATCACCCTGCAGCAGCCGCCTGGGGCAGGGGCTGCATTAACCCCCGCAGTGCCGGCCAGCAGCACCCTTCTCCCCATGGCCACGGGACCCTGCACGGCCAGGCTCAGCCTGCCCCGGGCGGCCCTGGGCTGCACGCCAGTGGCGGTAGCTGGGTTGCGCTGGGCTGGGCACATGCATCCTGCCACCACCAGCTCCACGTGCCCTCTCCTACGCACCGGGTGGGGGCAGAGCTGCGCATGCGCCCTCCCCCAACCCGGGGTGCTGGAATAGCACGGTCCGGCCCTGCTCCTGTATCAAGTCCAAGTGATCCAGATAAACAAGGCTCAACATAGGTCTGCTCTGGGGCTGTGAGGCATTTGGTTTTGACTGGAATGCCGGGTTGAAAAGGGACCCTGGTGGCTCCACTCAGCACTGCTGATCAGACCATTAAAACTGGCAGGCTCCCTACCTAGCCCTGAGCAGCTCCCGGATGTGATAATGTGTCCTCTGGCTCCTATGTGGAGGGATAGTCAGGGGGCTCTCTGCATGCTGGCTCTGCCATGTGTTCGAGCTCCACAGCTCCCATTGTCTTGGAATTGTAACCAATGGGAGCTGCAGGATTTGCACCTCAAGGTGGAGGCAGTGTGCATAGCTGCCTGGCAGTGCCTCCACCTAGGAGCTGCAGGACACATCTCCATGTACAGGGAGTCCCTTGAAGCAACTACCCCTTGGATTCCACTCTTTGCACCTCCTCCAGCATCCCAGCCCCCTGCTCCAGCCTTGAGCTCCTTCCCACAGCCAAACTCCCTGCCAGATCCAGCACCCTTTGCACACCAATCTCATACCCCAGCTCAGAACCCTCTGCCACCTCCCTCTCAAAGCCTGCACTCTCTCCCACATTCCAAATGCCTTCTCTTGCCCTGAGCCCCTTCCTGCACCTAAATTCCCTCCCAGAACTTGCATCCCACCCCTCTCCAGCACTCCTTTCCCAGCTCAGAGATGGAGTGAGTGAACGTGGGCCCCTGGAAAAGGGGTAGGGCATGGACTGGCCTTCAGAAAAGAGATTTGGCAGAGGATTGGGCAAGAGAGGTCAGTTTTGTGCAATTAGAAAATTGGCAATCCTACTCTGCTCCCTTCTACATTGTTAATATCATTTCTTGCCATTCCTATTGTGCCCACCCCTTTCACTTCACTAGTAAATTCCACCTCCCCTCTTCTTCTATACCTTCCTCCATGGTCCCTGTACATCTTAGTGTCTCAAACACTCATCCTTTCCTGAAAACACACTTCTTCTATGAAATTCTCAGAAGATGATTCACTTCAGCTAACCTATGATCACCCACTCATTATTAGGAAATAAGAGTCTCAAAGCTAGAACATTCTTCTGCCCATTTAGTCTACAGCCTCCTCCATACAGAGACTGTGATGTAGATGTGATATAAAAGAGTATAGTTGCAGATATGCTTATATAAGAGTATATAAAGATATTGCATACAAACACCGCCACCTACTGGCACAAGAATTTGTACCATTGTTTATACATTACTAGGTTCAATAAAGTTGTTGTTACAGGTTGCAAATGGCTTCCTGAAGGCAGCTTTTAACCAGGACTATGTATTTTTTTTCTGCATTATACAGTGCAAAGCATGGTGTCAACACTTAATAGCTATTAATAATGCAGGAGAAGTGTAGAAATCACAAATCTTGCATGGTATGGTTTCAGGTCTGCATAAAAGCAGAGCCCCACATAGTTGCTTGGGTTAGTTGTATGCTTTAACCTTGTATATCAAAGATCATAAAGCTACAATTACAAATTTAATTTAATGCTTAACTTGAAGATTTGCCAAATCCTTGCCTGCTAGGAAAGACTAGTGCTGTAAACAAAGTGCATAGTCCACAGCAACATTCAGTTCAACTTCTAAGCCTGACTTTCAGGTGGGGGGGAATCAAATGTATAATTTTCTCCAGCTAATTTAAAGTGGTTTGTAAAAGCAAGAGTGAGGGTCTGGGTTGGGCATTTTCTGGAAGCTATTGACTATATGGCCTAAAAGAACCTCAGGCCCTTTGCTCCTCCAAGCAGTCATTATGTGTCAGGAAACGCCTGACATAAAGGTAATTCAGGCACATTGGCCCGATTCAGCCCTGACATAATTGGTTGCAACACCCATTAGTGTAAATAGTTGAGCTCAATGACTGACATTAGGGCTGATTTTTTTCTAGCATTTCATGTAACAAATATTTAAGGAGTTTTAATAGAGGTTCAGAATAATGTGTTCATGTTGTGACTTCAAAAGCAAAAGTTAATTGGAATCCTGCCACTATGCCCATATTTCTCCTAATCCAGTGTGCCAAGTGAAGCAAAATTATTATTGTTTATAAGATTATTATGTTGTATATTTTTAAGTTGGAGCCAAGACACTTTAGTAAGTGGAGGATCTATAATTTATATTCTAATATAGACTTTTACTCATGAACAGATTTTTAAATATTATCATACAACGGATCATATTGACCTCTGGCATAATTTAGCTTCTAGAACATTTTGGGGTATTAAAAAATCATATGTAATATTGACTTGAGTGAAATTACATAGTAGATAGATGTAGCATGTTATGTCTTCCAGTCTACTGCCATTTAATACAGAAATTAACAAAGGTTATGATCATGTGTGTGAATTTTATGTATATTATGTACCTCTGTGTGTCAGTGTATACGTATATGCACTCACACACATCGCAAGATTCAAAATGAGGCACAGAGTACATTCAAAACCTCATTCTTAGATTGAAACTCCATTTCTCCTTTCCACGTCTCTGTTGTTCACACCCATTGCAGTATATTTTATTTAAAATGTAGGCCTCAGTCCTGCAAAGAACCTGGTCATTTAATAAATCCTTTTTCAGGATGCTGGCTTCTTAGACCTTAAGGGATACCGAAGGTATGCCGCAAAAACCCCGCTGCATCCAAGGAACTCGTTTGATCTTCTGCTTTTTTTGCCAAAGAGCAAACACGCTCCTTTGGGGAGTCCTGTATATCTTGTTTCACGAAGCATAAGGGCTTTGCCGAAAGAGGAGGCTTTTTTTCGCCATGGCCCCATCTAGACTGGGCCACATGGCAGAAAAGCCTCTTCTGCAAAAATGATAGAAAATAACGGTACACAAATTGTGGAGCGCAATTTGCGTAGCTTTTTCCAATAAAGCCCCTCGTCTAGACCTAGCCAAGCTCTTCAGGGCACAAAGTATTTCTTTTATATTTACCTAGCACACTTTTATATGCTGCTAAGATAATATTACATATTAACAGCCAGTCAAAAACTGGCATGTGATATAGTCTCCTCAGTTATACCACCATCCATTTGTTAGATTTTTAAGGGAACACTATATATAACACTATAGATTATGGCAGCCATTTATGTAGGACAGACTTTATAAAAAAATACATCAAGTGTTCTATGGACTGTAAGATAAACTTCTGATTTACATTGCTCAGTGGCAGTTTTACTGGTATTGCCTGGTATGAAAAATTGGGGGATATTATGCTCCTGAGACCAATTTGAGCAACTAAATGCCAGCTAAATCTAGTCCGAATTAATTTATACCTATATCAACAATCATGAAGACAGGTATTTATTCTGAGTTGAAGAGATTAGACATGAGATATAATCAAATTAGATATAATTATGAAGATATGTTTATCTGATTCTGTGTATATTCAAAATGTTATTTTTCAAAGTGCGGAACACAATTTTATTTATTTGTTCCTATTTAATAAAGCTAGTCAAAATGGCATAGGGAAGGGAAGAAACAACTAACTTTCCTGATTTCATTGCATTTTTCCATTGTTTATGAAAATAATCTGTTTTGAAAGTTCATTTTTCAGCATAAACATTTATTGTTTAAAAATGTGCCAAACTCTACTATTTTATATACAATTATGACACAACACTAGATGAAGACAAAGTAATGATGAAATACTAGAACTGGAAGTGACCTAGAGAGGTCATCAAGTCCAGTCCCCTGCCCTCACGGCAGGACCATCTAGATCATCCCTGATATATGCCTATCTAACCTGCTCTTAAATATCTCCAATAATGGAGATTCCACAGTTTCCCTAGGCAATTTATTCCAGTGTTTAACTACCCTGACAGTTAGGAAGCTTTTCCTAATGTCCAACCTAAACCTCCCTTGCTGTAATTTAAGCCCATTGCTGCTTGTTCTATCCTCAGAGGTCAAGGACAGGCAAGGTGAGTGAGGAGGTTGCCTTGGGCTCCACACATTCAGGGTCCTGTGCTGCCCAGCTCCCGCCCACCTGGCTGCTCACTTGCTGCCATGACTGGGAGTCGCCCCGGCCATGTGGCTCAGCTAACCACAGTGTGCTGCCTTGGTCCCCACAAACTCTTTGGCCAGGCCTGATCAAGGAGAATTTTTTTCCCCTCTACTCCTTGTAACACCCTTTCAGATACTTGAAAACTGCTATCATGTCTCCTCTCAGTCTTCTCTTTTCTAAACTTAACAAAGCCATTTCTTTCAGTCTTCCCTCATAGGTCAAGTTTTCTAGAACTTTCATCATTTTTGTAACTCTTTTCTGGACCTTCTCCAGTTTCTCCTCATCTTTCTTGAAATATGGTGCCCAGAACTGGACACAATACTCCAACTGAGACCTAATCAATGCAGAATAGAGCGGAAGAAGGACTTCTCATGTCTTGCTCACAACACACCTGTTAATGCATCTCAGAATGTTTGCTTTTTTTGCAACAGCGTCACACTGTTGACTCATATTTAGCTTGTAGTCCACTATGAACTCTAGATCTCTTTCTGCAGTACTCCTTCCTAGACAGTTGCTTCCCATTCTGTCTGTATGTGTGAAATTGATTGTTCCTTCCTAAGAGGAGTACTTTGCATTTGTGCTTATGAAACTTCATTCTGTTTACCTCAGACCATTTCTCCAGTTTGTCTAGATTTTGAATTCTGATCCTGTCATCCAAAGCACTTGCAACCCCCTCTGAGCTTGGCATCATCTGCAAACTTAATAAGTGTACTCTGTGTGCCAGAGGCGGGGGAACCTTTTTTGTGTCAGGGGCCACTGACCCACAGGAAAATCATTCGTGGGCTGCACAGAAGTGAGAAGCAAAGTGAGAAGCCCCTGACTTAGAAGGACAAAGAAACTCGTCACATTCCCCTCACACACCAGAGCCGAGGGGGACCCAGGCTAGTAGATTTTGTGTGCTCCAGCCTGTGTGTGAGTTCAAGGGCACCATTTTGGGAGAGTAGAAGGGGTAGCAGCTGTGCACTCTGGGACACAGCTTGCTTTTTATCCTGTTCCCTGGACGATGAAGATGTGAGGGGAATGTGCTTGCATTCCATGCATGCCTTGCACCTGGCTCGTGAGCTCTCTTCACCAACCAGATGTGAGAGGCATGCATAGAATGGTACCCTTAGGCCCCCCAATGCGGGGGGCATCCCTGAGTCTTGGGCCCAGATCCAGGCAAGTCAGGGGCTGCTTACAGCCCCTGGGCCTGAGGTTTCCCACCCCTGCTCTATGCCAATATCTAAATCGTTGATGAAGATATTGAACAGAACCAATCCCAAAATTGACCCCTGTGGAACCCCACTTATGCCCTTCCAGAATGACTGTGAACCATTAATAACTACTCTCTGAGAATGACATGCATCTGACGAAGTGGGTCTTTCCCACAAAAGCTTATGCTCCAACACTTCAGTTAGTCTATAAGGTGCCACTGGACTCCTTGCCGCTTTTGCAGATTCAGACTAAACACAGCTACCCCTCTGATCTTTGAGAATGGTTATCCAGCCAGTTACGCACCCACCTTATAGTTTCAGAATGATGGCATTTTATTACTGCTAGTATTACCTGTCCCATTGTGATGGTAGACATGCATGTGCTCTCCTCCCTCCCTGTTGTTACCCAGGGCAGGGAGGCTTGGGCTGGCTTGGGCCGCGCGGCCTCCTGGGGCCGGGGAGGCTGGAGCCATGTAGCCCCCTCACTTTCTGCTGCTCCTAGGGCCAGGAAGGCTTGGGCCACGGGGCCTCCTCCCGCCTCACTGCTCTAGGGATACTGGGGCACATACATGCTCTTCCCCGCCCTGTGGTGTTGGTGGGGCGTGCGCATGTGGCCTCCTTCCTCCCTGCTGTTCCCAGGGGCAGGGAGACTCGGGCCGTGAGGTCTCTTCCCTCCTCTCTGCTCCTGGGGGCAAGGAGAGTGTTGGGGCCATATGTCCTCTTTCCTCTCTGCTGCTCTGGGGATGCTGGGGCACCACACATGGCGGGGGTGCGTGCATGCTCAGTGTGCTGCTCCTCCTCCACTCCTCCCCGTGGTGGGGGCAGGGCCTCAGCAGAGAGGACGGGGCTGTAGGTGGGGTTGGGGGCCTGCCTCCTCCTAGAAACTTCTCAAGTCTTCTCAAATGTTCTCTGTAACAGACGGCATGACGGACACCTCTCCTTTTATAAATAGTATAGATTATTGCTATTAGTTGTATTATCACAGTGATCAAGAGCACCAGTTAAGGACTTGGTGCGATGTGCTGTCCAGACACAGAACACAAAGACAGTCCATGCCCCAAACAGTTTTCAATCTAAGTATCATGGCAGAAATTTTAAGATACTGGAGGAAATGATCCTTCAGAATATTCCCTTAAAACTTTCCTTTTTCACAATCATCTCTGCATTCATATTACACCAGCTCCTGAAAGTCTATCTTCTAGAAAAGAGGTGGAGTTTTGCAGAAGCTGATCCGCTGTTCCATAGATATTCTGACTTACATACAGATTCAACTTAAGAACCCCAGGCATCCCCCAAGTCAGCTGCTGCTGAAACTGATCAGCGGCTGATTCCAGGAAGGAACTTTCGAAAGAAGGCGTTCTTCCTCGTGAAATGAGGTTTACCACCATCGAAAGAAAAGCTGCGTTCTTTCGAATTAATTTCGAAAGAACGCGGCTTGAGTCTGGACGCAGGGGAAGTTTTTTCGAAAAAAGGCTACTTTTTTCGAAAAAACCCCTGAGTCTGGACACAGCCTTAGTAACAATACTACTTAGCACATATGGGCTACATCTACACTGCAGAGTTTTTGTGCGATTTTGTGCAAGAAAATTTACAGTACATAGTAAGATGAGAGGGCTTTTTGCACAAGCGTTATTCCTCTTTCTATGAGGAATAAGCCTTTTTATGCAAGAGCTCTTGTGCAAAAAGGTGTGTCTGGATGGCAAACAGGTTTCTTGTGCAAAAACAGCCTATCAGAAAAAGCACAGGTGCTCTGATGGCCATTCTGTTAATGGCCATCAGAGCTTTATTGCACAAGTGTGGACGCTCTCTTAGGTGAGAACCCTGCAGTGTAGATGTAGCCATGAAATGGTTTATAATTTCAGATAACTGGATCCATATTAACTAATAAATGTTTCAGTTGAGTCACCTCTCATCTTGTGTGTCTGCTACCATATAAGCTGAGTAGTTTTCATCTTCAGTAAAAGTTGGGTTATCCAGAGAGTGGACAGTATGGTACAGAAGAGAGATTGGGGAAAGAATTGTTGAATCACTGGGGAAAGCAGCATCACAATGATTGAGCACTGGATGCAGACAGGCAGGATTCACAGCAATGTCTTTGTGGGCGGGATAAGGAGGAGGGATGTACTGTACCACTGTAGCACCATGTGAAGTTATAAATTGGTTAATTCTAGTGAAAATAAGGGATAACCCAGTTGGAGGCAAGTCTGTAGTTGATGCACTTTCATAATGTTCTTTGCAAGATTCACGTAGCAGTATTTTAAATTTGCACATGGCAATAAAAACAAAAGTCACACCAACAGAGAGCAGAATAGGCCCGAATAGCTGAGTCCGCTCAAGGTGAATAATGCCAGCATATTAAATCCATTGCATTACTGTGAAAGTGATTTCCACCACCCCTAAAATGCACCTGAAAAGAGTAAAGTGGTACCAGCTTTGTCATCCTCTGACACCAGGACATCAGATCTGTTGGCCTGATATGGACTGACAGAAAATACACTGAAAGAGAAATCTTCAATACTGCTGTTGTTCTGCTCCATTGATATACACCAGTTTTCTTTGGTCTCAAGTGAGATGGAATTTATAAGAGATCTTAGGTTGCATTTAAAAGCAATGGGTCAGATTAGTTATATAAGAACTTTGCATGTGTATGGTTAACTAAGTGCATCATGCGAAGGAATAAACTTTGCTTGGAAGAATAAAGGTCTGGGAAGTGAAGCCTGAAGTGGTTCTCTTAAAATGCCTTGAATTATCTATTGCTAGGGTGCTTACTTCTGGAAACTGCTTTAATATTTCATGACTGTTTGTCCTTCTATTTGTCCTATTATTTAACTTTGGCTGTTTCTTATGGCACCAATGCTTACTTAGAGAGACATATAGCTGCCATATCTCAATTTCCAACATATTGACAACATACATATATTTGGGCACTAGCACTGAGATGACTCTGTTAATCCTCTGGGGGCAATCACTCCCATAACCGAAATCGGTAGGGTTGTATATCAAGAAAATGCACCACAAGTAGAACATAATTAGGCTGAATGCTTTGCAACACTTGGTACTGTGATACTTATAGTTAAGGCTGGACTTATGTCACAACTTTGGAGTCCAGAACTTTCATGATCTGAAAACAAAACTGTTAAAGATCCTTGATTTTTTTTTAAGGTCAAAAGAGGTTGTGATCATCTAAACCAGGGCTACTCAACACGTGGCCCATGGGCTGCATGAGGCCCACAGCCCATTCCTTTGCGGCCTGCGATGCGGTTTGGGTTTACGTGGAGCTCAACACATGGCTCATGGGTGGGAGCCAAACCAAAAAAGTAGTCAATATAAAGGTCTTCACACTTAAGTCATGGCCCTCAGCATGCACTGTATCATTGTGGCCCCTGGGGCTTCCAAAGTTGAGTAGCTCTGATCTAAACTGACTTCTTTCATTAGGAGCCTCTTTTGTTGTTTAAACGTCTCAATCAGAGCTGAAACCAGTCATGGTAGGACTGAGTTTCTGCCCTGCCTGCTAAGAGCTAAATCACTGAGAGCTGAAATCACTTGAGATGGGGCCAGTGTTTCTGCCCAGCCTGCAAAAGAGCTGAAAATTACTAAGAGACTGATGTGCAGAGATCACAACAGAGAGGCAGGCGGCAGAAGAAGATGATAGAAAATCAACTAGTAAATAAGCAGGCAGCAGGGTGGTGGCAGAAAGTTGCGACAGTGGAGAGCCATGGTGAGCGGCCATTAACAACTGTGGAGGGGGGACTGAGGGGAGTGCAGAGAAGGGTGAGGCATGTGAAAGGGGCTTTTTGGTTGCTGGATTTAAGAACCTGAAGGGTAAAGGGCACTGCCCACCCTACTTGGAGGATGGGTCTCTTACTCATGGTTTATGTTTATAAGTTCTGCTTGTAAAAAAGAAACTTATAATAAAAGGAGGGAAACAACTCAGATTTAATTTGGGAAAACATTGCAAACACACTCTGGGCTTGTGAGTGGGGAGATGACCAGGCGTGGTATATAATTGTCCCAGATTACTGGGTGAGGTCTCCACTCAGTTCTGTGTTGTATCAACGGTCCTGCTGTGAGGGCAGGAGACTGGACTTGATGACCTCTTGAGGTCCCTTCCAGTTCTAGTGTTCTATGATTCTATTAAAGGACTCCCTAGATATTGAATCCTGCACTAGCTACTGCTGGCTCACCCTGGCAGAAGGGTTACAATTTAAAAATGTAGATACTAGAATTAGATACATTATTACCGTTGGTGTAGAGAGGTATAATGTCATCTCTATTCCTAGTTGATATTTCCATTTAGAAACTCAAAAGTCAAGTAAACACTTTTTATTGGAAGCACGTCTTCAGTTAAAGTTATTTACAATGGCCCTTACATGTAGTTTAGTTACTGCTTTCCAGGATACACGATCCACTACTAAGCTGTAAGCATCACCTATACTCTGTGATACGTTTTACTGATAGATACACAACAGGGGCTATGGCTACACTGGCAGCTTCTTGTGCAAAAACTCTTCCAGAAGAGAGCGTCTACACTGGCATGTGCTTTTGCGCAAGAGACGTGCTTTTACACAAGAGCATCCATGTCAGTATAGACACTCTCTTGCACAAGAAAGCTCTGATGGCCATTTTAACCATAGGGCTTTCTTGCGCAAGAAATTCATGTTGCCTATCTACACTGGCCTCTTGCGCAAGAACAGTTGTGCAAAAGGGCTTATTCCTGAGTGGGAGCGTCAGAGTTCTGGCGCAAGAACCCCTGATTTCATACATTAGCACGTCAATTTACTTGCGCAAGAACACGTGGCCAGTGTAGACAGGCAGCAAGTTTTTGCGCAAGAGTGTCCGCTTTTACGCAAGATCGCACAGTGTAGACACCACCCAGGAGTAAATGAAAAGTACAATTGACTTCTTCCTAGGCCAGGGTTGGGCAATAATTTTTCCAGGGGCCCACTCCAAGAATTGTCAAGTGGTCAAGGGGTGCACTCTTCCATGATATTAATGGAGGAGGCATGGGGTCTGGGATGGAAGTTGGGTAAAGAAGGAAGCTTGAGCTAAATGATTGGGGTGTGGGATCTGGGTGGGAGTTTGGGTGAATAAAGGGGTTGTAATCTGCAGCAAGTGATTGGAGTGCAGGGTCTGAGAGGGTGTATTGGTGTAGGAGAGGGGCAGAGGGTTTAGGTTATCTGGGGTAGGGGGCAGGAGTGGGTGAACAGAGGGATGGGAGGAGGGAAAAGCTGGGGTACCAGAGGCAGGCTCTGGCCAGGAGATGCAAATCCCAGCCAACAGCCCATCAGGTTCCCTGCTTCCATGCCCAGGCAGGCTTCTCAGAGAGGTCAACTTCAGGGCATGTATGTCCGTGAATAGCTGTGAGCCCAAGGGGCGGCAGCAAGAGTACTTCATGCGCTGCTTGTTCTTCAAACAGGCATCTCCCATTAGCTGGAAACCAGCCAATGGGAACTGCAAGATTGTGCTGGGGGCAGGGGCACTGTGCAAAGCCGTTCCACCCTGGGCTCACAGCTATTCACAGACAAACCAAGCCTCACACCCAGCTTTTCTGAGTAGCATGCAGAGATGGGGCAGGCAAGGGGCTTGACTATGCCTATGGGGCATACCCAGCAGCTTGGTGGACTGTATCTGGCCCATAGACTATATTTTGCCTGGCTCTGTCCTAGGTCCTTGGTACCTTGAATTGCTTAAAATGGGCTAGAGCAGTGTTTTGCTGTTTGGGGTGGATGATAGAATTTGAAGTATTTAAATTAAAACCCTAATTTTCTTCCCTAAATTAAGCATTTTTTTCTGCTTCCAGGGTGAAATTTAACCCCTGGCAGATGACTCACACAAGGCCTATGGAGTATTCAAGATCCACGTAAGCTCTATTTAATTTATTCTGGATCACAGCTCAGAATCTGCCCTGCCCCATTCTTCCTCTCCCCCTGCATCTTGGCTCTGCTTCTCCACTGTGTTCCCCCTCTTCCCTCTGAGGTCCTGCCTTGGGTGGAAGATGGAGCTATGGGAGGGGGACTCCCCATACAGAGATAGGCGAGTTGCTTTCCCAAGCCAACTGTGGCACTGCCACAAGCTCCCTCTCCCATCCCCCAGTCCCAGCCACTTGCACAAAGTTGGCCTGAGTTTCTATCGTGCCCCACAGGGAGCTGGCCCAGCCTCCCTCCTCCTATGCAGGGCTGGCCCGACCCCCACCACTCACCTCTCTACACCTCATTTTGCAACTGGGCATTTGTCCTGCTACTCTTGAAAACTGGTAATCAATTGGCAAGAGCAAATTAGTGCCCTACCATGCAACTTCTATTGGACCAATAGTGTAAAACCTGCTGTTAGTACAGCTGTTTGCAGGTGCCCTTATGATTAGTTGAACCCTTGCACTCTTAGGCTGTGTCTAGACTGGCCAGTTTTTCTGGAAAATCAGTTGATTTTCCCGGAAAAACTTGTCAGCTGTCTACATTGGCCGCTTGAATTTCCGCAAAAGCACTTACGATCTCATGTAAGAAATCAGTGCTTCTTGTGGAAATACTATGCTGCTCCCGTTCGGGCAAAAGTCCTTTTGCGCAAAACTTTTGCGCAAAAGGGCCAGTGTAGACAGCTCAGCTTTGTTTTCTGCAAAAAAGCCCCGATCGCGAAAATGGCGATCGGGGCTTTTTTGCGGAAAAGCGCGTCTAGATTGGCACGGACACTTTTCCGCAAAAAGTGCTTTTGCAGAAAAGCGTCCATGCCAATCTAGACGCTCTGTTCCGAAAATGCTTTTAATGGAAAACTTTTCCATTAAAAGCATTTCCGGAAAATCATGCCAGTCTAGACGTAGCCTTACAGTGCTAGCTTGCTGTGTAGATCCCAGTATGCTTGTCCTGGAATTTCTGGCACTCAGGCCCTGCTATATGTACCTCATTATGCTAGTGCCTTGGTGCAATGACAACATTATGCTAGAAATGTCAATCCTGAATATAGTGCCCTGTAATGATGGTCTCTCTGGGCTGTTAATGTGAACCCTTTATTTTGGTATAGAGTGGTGTTGTTTCCTTATTGGGCCCAGGCTATTAGTGAGACAAAGTGGGGTCAGGTAATAGCTTTTATTGACCAAACTTCTGTTGGTAAGAGACAGATGTTCAAGCTTACATAGAGCTCTTTGCCAGGCCTATAAGCTTGAAGGCTTGTCTCACCCACCAACAAATGCTGGTATAATAATAGATATTACATCATCCGCCTTGTGTCTCTAATGAAAATCTTGTCATTATGGCCTTGTTGGGTGTATTCTAACATACTGAGAGCATGCATCTTGGCCACTAGAGGAGGTGTGTAAATCTTAATGCTACGTACCTACTGCAATTTAGCACTTATGCCATTCTGAGCCTGGTACTTTTAATTTTGGCAGGTATATCCTGATGCCAATCCATAGAGGCAGTAGTTTTTGGAAAGAAGGTGAAACTTGGCCTGCCCTTGCATGGGGGTGCTATGGTCAGGGTAGGTCTCGTGGCCAAGAGGCAAGGAGTATGATGGGCCTGCGGTGCAAGGCCATGGAAGAGAGTGCAGGACAACAGGGGGAGACAGTGGCTCTTACCACAGTCCAGCTTCAGTTTGTGGCCTGCTCAAGTGGCGTGGCCTTGGGGGAGAAGAGGAGCTGGGATGAGGCCCATGGAGAGGGAGGCGTGAGAGGTCTAAATTCTTTTTGTCCAGGGCCCCAATTAATCTTCAGCCATTTCTGCTAACACCAGGAAAGGGGTTCCAAGTGAAGGTTCGGTACTTAGACTGACACATGTATCTCATGTTGGAAAGGGTTGGAGCTTTGTGCTTTTTTTATATGTGACCCTTGGCTCTAAATTTCTTTTAATTTTTTGTCCAAGAATTTAAAAAATCCTGAAGGACTGAGCCCTTAAGTTCCTGGATATAAGGTGCTGATCCTTTTTGGAAGGTACTTTGAAGTTAGTAAGAGAAGCAGATGCTATGTATCTGAAAGGAGTCTTAATAGATATGCTAAGCTTGCTCTCTCTCAAGTTGCCAGTTAAATGTACATCTCATGTCTTAGATACAATGTCCTTTCTTTTAATTGCAGATGAAAAATCTCTCCTTCTGGAAAACACTGATTTTTAAATACAGTATAGCCACACAAGAGCGTCCAACTTAAAAATCAGTTGAAACTGCTGGGAGAAATCAAAGTGATTTATAATAGCAGTAATTCCTATTAGAACAGTCATCCATAGTTAAAGTATTAAAGCATTAACTATTTTCAACTTTGTCTTGAGGCTCTTAATTGGTGGCTAAACCTGACTTTTATGGGGATTACTACTGTAAACATACATGTTCTAAATTAAACTATATGGCATTTGTTACGAGACAGACTAAAATGAAATATTACTAGCATGCACTGACTGCATCTAAACTAAGTAAATAAATGGATATTTTGCAAACTTGGCCTGCAAGTACTTTCCAGAGAACAATAACATATATTTATAAAGCCATTATTTATTTGCCATAGCTCTGAAACTATTTAATTCGAGTTGATCAAAATTAAAAAGCTGGTGTTCAACTTAATTTCTATTATAAAAGAAGCTAAAAATAGACAGTAGATCCATAACAAAATATGAACATCTAACATGGTTGCAGTTCAAACTATTAATGCTGTTGTTCTAAATATTTTAAAGTTACATAGTATTTCTTTAAACCCAAACAGGTAATTTATGTGATGCTGTTTGGCAGTTATAGATACAACCAACATTAATGTTTGCATCATAAAAATAAGTTTAAAAAATGAAAATTGAAGTGTACGATTCCACAGAAAAATGAACTTAGTTCACAGTTCTTTGTGAGAAAGGCTCAGAAGAGGCTAAAGCCATGCAGGAACCAGACCAAGAGGAGGGGGTGGAGCATTTACTGTTGATTTTCTCTCTTCGTATTTTGGCAGCAATTCCAATGGAAGATGCAGAGTAGGTAAGAACTCTGAAGATGAACTGCTCCCAGGAATAGTATATAGTGGTTCATACTCTCTAACAGAAACCATTCCTTGAACATGTGCAAGTTGGGTCCTGCAAAACGTTACACATTAGTACATTCTTATCTCATTTATACTGAGCCAAATCATCCTTCCATTTTATACATGCACATGCAGTGTACATGAAGCCAGTGTGTTCAAGCTGCCTTTTTTTCCTAAAAAGATTGTCTCACTGCAGCAACATATTTTCCACATCTACTATATATTTTAGACCAGGGGAGGGGAATAATTTGATGGGGAGGGGACCACTCCAAGATTTTGGAAAGTGGTTGAGGACCATACTCTTCTATGATAGTAATGGAGGAGATGCAGGTTCTGGGATGGAGGTTGGATGCAGAAGGGAGCTTGGGGTAAGGAACTGGGTACAGTAGAGAGACTGGAGTCTGGGAGGGAGTTTGGGTGAAGGAGGCGGTTGTGATATAGGGCAGGGAACTGGAGTGCAGGGATTTGGGATGTGACCATGGGTAAGAGGGTATTGTGATCTGGGACCAGGAGATTGGGGTGCCAGATCTGGAAGGGGATAACGAGACAGAGGGTTTGGGTATGTTGAGGGGGGCAGAGGAGTGGGGTGCCAGAAGCAGGCTGTGGCCAAGAGACTTTCCTGCTTAATACGTTTCCTAGCCAGCCAGCCTGCTTGCCTGGCCACATGCTTCATTGAATACCTGAGCTGAGGAGAGGGTGTGTGGTTCTTTTTGGCTGCCTGTTATTCCAACAAGCAGCTCCCATTGGCTGGTTTCTGGGCAGAAACTGGCCAATGGGATTGTGCTGGGGGTAGGGCAGGTCCTGAAAATTCCCCCTCCTCTCCAGTTTTAAAACAGAAATGGAGCCCTGCAGCTGTGTTTTTGCATGGCATGCAGGGCAAGCAGGGGAGCCTTCCTGGGGATCTCTGCTGCCTTTACGGCCTGGATCCATTGGCTTGGTGAGCCAAATCCGGCCCGTGGGCCATATTTTGCCCAGGCCTGTTTTAGACACTTTGTGCGTCTGTCTGTCTGTGTGTCCATTTGTTCAAGAACTCTTTCTAAATGGCATGAGATAAGACCTCCAAACTTGGTGTGCAGATTCCTCTTAGCTTAACTTAAAGCAAGGCAAGGGCTACGTTGTGCCAGGACAACGGGATGTGCCTGAAATTTCATTGTTTCTCATAAAATGGAAAGGAAGGGGTCTGGTAGGTGGGACAGTTATATTGTAGAATGACTAAAGGGGAGAGCAAGGGGCCAGATATATACTATATGTTTGAGAGTTTGTGTGTCTGTATCCCAGCCTCTGCCCACTGCATTTCTCACCTGGGTCAAAGCTGCTATGTTGAGAGGTCTGGGGTTTCCCTCTTTCCCCAGAACAGCCTGCATCCTGAATCCCTCAACCCCAGCTCCACCCCAGAGCAATGATTTAAATGAAGAAAAACATGTGGGCTTTACCCACAAAAGTTCATTATACTACATGTATATTTTTGTTAGTCTCTAAGACCAAGTCTACACTACAGGTAAGATGGAAGCAGTCACAGTCAATCTTCCGAGGTTTGAATTAGCAAATCTAGTAAGGACACGCTAATTCAAACTGAGAGGGGTGCTCCCATCGATACTGGTAGTCCTGCTTCTACAAGAAGTAAGGGAAGTCAAAGGAAGCGTACACTCCCTTGAACTTCCCACAATGTGGACGGCACCAAAATTCGACATAAGATACTTAACTGGCCTGGGCAAAACTTAAGGTACGCAATTAACATAGCTGAAGTTGCATTTCTTAATTTGAATTTATCCCCTAGTTTAGATTAGGGGTAAAGTGCTACAGGCGTACTTGCTGTTTTAAAAACTTATTTGAATTAAGGACCCGAGCAACGCCAGGTAAATCTAGTTTCCTACAAAAGAGGGCTTTTTATATTTCACTGACAACATTTGAAAAAGCAGAATAGTCACTTAGAAACAGAAGAGATTTTCGTATCTCTTCTCCTTAACTTTGTTCCATCTTTCTTGCCATAATCCACTATAGCCTTACTTTTTCCTTCCTTATAATAGTTAGACGTTCTAAAACCCTAATTATTGAAATTACAATACTCCATTCTCTGACTCCTCAGATGAAGGTGCTCATTATTTTAATGAAGCCTTCCAACAGCCTGAGAGTTTGATCCTGATTGTCCTCCAAGGCATTCTTTTTACTTCATGAAGAATTTTCTATCCAGTATGAACAGGAAGAATTTCATCAGTTAGGGTTCAGAAACCAGGAGACAGGTATCCTTGTGCAATTCAGGTAAGAATAGTTTAAAATTAAGATAAAATATTAAAAGGAAGAAATTTGGTGATTTACTGGAAAAATTTATAGTTGTTAAGCATAAAATACATGATGGTTAAGAGTGTTGTCCTAGCTACGTTTCAACCTAAACTTAAACATTGCAGATTCTGGCAAACAAACATGAAGACTCTCTTATCCATTATTTACAATACTGTGGTATGGTAGAGGATTTTCACTCATAGGCAGGTTGGTGGCAAGTGGCTTATGAGTTATAGGTGGTGATAAAGAGTCAATAAAACGAAGTGGTGGAAATGTCATTACAGCATCACCTAAAGAGAAAAAATATCACTAGTAATATATGAAAATTTAACTCCTTTGCTGCCCCTCTCTCTACTGTGCCAATCTAGACGCGCTTTTGTGCAAAAAAGCCCCGATCGCCATTTTTGCGATCGGAGCTTTTTTGCACAAAACAAATCTGAGCTGTCTACACTGGCCCTATTGCATGAAAGCTTTGCGCAAAAGTACTTTTGCCAGAATGGGAGAAGAATAGTATTTACGCAAGAAGCACTGATGTCAGACAGTAGGAAGTCAGTGTTCTTGCAGAAATTCAAGCGGCCAGTGTAGATAGCTGGCAAGTTTTTCCGCAAAAGCAGATGCTTTTGCGGAAAATCATGCCAGTCTAGACGTAGCCTATAATTATGCACTGCTTAATCTGAACACTAATTAGACATAACATGCTATGAAGTTGGACAATGAAGTATCATTTATCTTATTCAGAACTTTGAATTTTGAAGGGGTTTTAGTTTTTAAAGTGGACAGCCAACTAGTCCACTAGCCAACAGTCAGCTAGTTCTCCTAATTAAACAGGTACAAGAACCACTTCTCCTTTTCCTATTCAACTTTTTGTGTCTTTGTCTCTCAAGTTTATGTAAAACTGAACCTCTGTTCTTGGAAAGTGTTTCAATCATCTTCCCAGAATGACAGTAATTACCCAACATTAATACTTCATGTTATCACATGAACTTGCTCTGCATAAAGGATGCTCCTTATATGTTTGCTTAGTCACCCTATTCTGAACATAGGCCCCTCAAGGAAGACAACAGAATTTAGATCTTTTCCAATATGCTGTAGGAGAGGAAGTGATTGCTGGCTTACTAAACACACACAAATAGCATCTTGCAGGGACCATTCATACAACAACATTAATACTAAAGTTGAGCAGAGCACCTGTTGCCTAAATAAAGTGATTCTGATAAGGTAGAGATGGACACTCAAGACTAGTGAGTGGGGCGCATAAGTGGCCCTCCTTTGTCTCAGAGGGCTGCAGTGGTGGGCAACCTGCAGCTCACTGAGGTTCCATCAGCAGCATGTGCACCGCCTCCTTAGCCCTCCTTCTCCACGACTCACACATGCGGGCACTGGAGCCCCATACTTTCTACTCCTCCCCTTCCCTTCCAGCACTTCTGGAGCATCATGAATCCACTGATTTGCACCCCATACCCACTCCTCCCACAACTTGAACAGTCATAAACAGCTGATTTGAATCATTCAAGCTCTGGGAAGGAAGGGAAGCAGGAAAGAAGCATGAATCAGTGGATTCATGGAGTTCTGAATGTGCTGGGAGAGATGGGAAGGAGTAGGAAATGCAGGTGCATGAGGAAGGGAGTATAGAGAGGGTGCACGGGCTGCAGGTTGCCCACCACTGTGATAAGGCGATGGAACCAACAACTTATGCCAATCCACATTTTAAGTTCAGGCCTGATCTTAGTGTGTGGGTGCGTCTAGACTGGCAAGATTTTGCGCAAAAATTTGCCAGCTGTCTACACTGGCCGCTTGAATTTGCGCAAGAGCACTGCACTGACTTAGTGATGTACAAAATCAGTGCTTCTTGCGCAAATACTTTCACACTCCCACTCGGGGAAAAAAGCCCTCTTGTGCAAGAATACTTGCTCAAGAGGGCCAGTGTAGACAGGGAAGAATTGTTTTGAGCAAAAAAGCCCCGATGGCTAAAATGGCGATCGGGGCTTTCTTGCGCAAAATCGCATCTAGACTGGCCACGGATGCTTTTGCGCAAAAGCACTTTTGCGCAAAACTATCTGTGCCAATCTAGACGTACTTTTGCGGAAATACTTTTAACAGAAAAACTTTTCCATTAAAAGTATTTCCATAAAATCATGCCAGTCTAGACGTAGCCTGTTTGTATATTTTACTTCTATTAGAACTCGCCATAGTGTGTGTATTAGTTTTGTTTTCTCCCTCAAAGACTATTTCTTAAAATTGCCCCTCATATACTCTGATATCAGCCTCCCAAACCTTCACTGTTTCCTTTTAAGCAGCAAGTTAAATAGTCCTTATGTCAGGCAGAATGAAGGCAGAATTGTTTGTGCAATAGATTTCAGGAGGAATGGGTGACAAATCAACCACCTTGCTGCTCAATACCACCTGCTTGATTGGAACAGATCACTAAACATATAGTTTAAAACCTATGAACTATATTCACCCAGAATTAAAATAGTGGCACAAATAAGCGCTACCTTCTGCTGCACATTGTCTCTGACTCATTGGAATCCTCTATTTCAGGGGATGATAGAACAGAATTCCAAGCTAACCTGTATTTTCAATATAGTAATTAAAAAAGCCATGACACCTAAATTTTATAAATGCCTATTTCATTGTCTGGGAAAGGAAATAGGATTGCGACTACTTATGCTAGATAGCACGGTTTCTTCCACATTTGCCATTGGTGGCTTTTTGTAATTCAAAAGGCATTTTGCCCTGAAGAAAGACAACTGAATTAACTACACTTTACATGTTTCCATAATATGACTTGTTTCTCATTTCGTATGTTAAACTACACACAATAGAAACTAGCATGCAGGTTAGTAAAACTAGCTTTCAAATTTCAAGTACATGCATTTACCTACCTGTGGTAACTTCAAGTGATTCTGGACTCTGAGGCTGTTCTCCATTTTCAAAGGATTCTTGGCTGAGATTTAAATTAGTTTTCTTTTTAATATGAGCTATTACGAAGAAACTTAATCCAATAACCACAATCAAAGGACCTATGATTTGAAGAGGCAGAAATCCACAGCTTGGGAGTTCAATATCAGAAATGCTGGTTTGATTATACTGTAGACTCTGCCTTTCTTGGCTACATCCAGGAACCCAAATTCCCAGAAAACTAATTAGCATTCCACTACCTAAAAACAAAACTCCAAAGATAAGAAAATGGGCAAACTGACAGTTCCCTTGACAAAAAATGAGACTGTACACCTGCTCACCTTGCATCTGTCTCTGTCTTGGTACAACCTAGCTCTTGATTGTGCCAGCAAGGCACAAACTAATCCAACAGCAACAAGCACAGGCCCAGCAATCTTAAGGGCCCTGTTACAGTCACTGAAGGTTCCAGATGGGCATGTCTGTAAAATAAAGATTGAAAGCAGAAATCCAATGCATAGTAATGCAACTCCAAAAACAAAAAGGACAAAAAAATTCCTATGATGTTTATTATTTCCTTCCCTACCAAGTCTGGGAACAGCAACAACTGCACACATTAAAAAAATGTCTCTTCAAGCAAGGCAGAAAGATATCATCTCCTGTTAGTGTTCAAAGAGGTAGAAAATTTCTGAAGATCTGTGAATGCAAATATAATTGAAATTAGAGCGTATGTGGGTAACTACATTGTATACTTTTTGTCCGCACTTACTTCTCATCCTGTCCAATGGTCTAAAGCTAGTATATTCCCAAACATCTCATTTTAGAACAAAAGCTTCATGGAAATAGACATGGGTTATAAGGCAGATAAAGGGAGATCATGAACTTCATATTTATACCACATTATTGTAATATAATTAAGGGAATAATGACTATAATTACCCAATTCTACTTAAGAGGATGTCACCCTATGAGGGGTATATCCTTAAAAGGAAAAATTACCAAGTTTACCTCCAACTTTCAGAAGCCCTGGATATAGGGGCTGATGACACATGCCTAGAAAGTCATAGGTATATGAAAGGGAACCATAATGAAAGAGGAAGATTGGGAGAAAGTCCTGCTTTTGTGGGCAACTAGAGAGGTGAACATCTCATTAAGGATTGACGCTATTGTTCAAGAGAAAAAATTGGAAGGGAATGCAGGGCTGGTCCTTCTCCACATGCTAGAAGAGAACCTTGACTGGAGGGGTTTTGTTGGATAGACGACATTTACCAGTAAAGCTTGAAAGAGATTGCCTGTTGAAAGCATGTGGGTTTGTTGTTCCTCATTCAGCCAGCTGACGGACATGTCAGCTCCTTTCCATAAAAGAATTTCCTGTAGCAGTGTAACTGAAAGAGCTAGGACACTAGAGACAAATTATGGTTCTGATCTGAAAGGTGAGTGTGTAAAGGTAGCATGCTGAGGTTGTATTATTATGGATTCAAAAGTCAGCAAGAAACAAATTTGCTCTTTTTGTAAATTAGAAATGTCTTCTCCAAGTGCTTGCCCTTCAGACAATTTGCAAGCTGAAAGTCAATTACGATCTTTCTTGTTCATAAATAAATTATATTTTTTTGCAGATGAAGGATGACTGTTGAAATAAGTGAGCCCAAACAAAATCCATCTCACTTTCCATTTAGCTGTATTATCTCTACACGGCTAAAACAAAATAAATAAAACCCTGGTAAATTAATATTCATCAGTAGAATATGCAAACATGACTGGCAACAAAAGGGTGCAAGTCTATTGACTAACTGCCATTTTTACATAGCCACTTTTAAGAGTAACATCGCATTTTTTACATAATTAAAATGTACAAAATAACCAGATTTATTATTTATTGAGAGCTGCCAAATAATAAAAATTACAGTAATATAGGACAGAGGCAAGACAAAATGTGATAAGCTTAAGACCAAAGAAAAACAAAAGGACTACTGCAGACTTCAAGGAGGAAGGGCTGTGTCTGTAGCTTATTGCAGGGAGGAACAAAGTCCAGCAGCTGACCGCTTGTCTTGAGATACCAAATGAAGTAGAAAAATTCAGCTAGCCACTGTTAATTACACTGGCTGGCTAATGTAGAAACTCTCATTATGAAGTCTGTTAAGTGTTTCTTCATGATTGTGGGTATTGCTCTAAATTTACCTCTTTGTTGAGAACATCCTTTGCAACTGCTAGCTAAGGAACCTATTGACAATGTGGATTGCTTAAGACTTCCCTATGGATAGCAGTGGGCTTGTGTAAAGCTTTACAGTAAGACAAATTAGAAGTTTTGACAGAACTGTAAACTAAAGAACTTTATCCCTTAGTTAGGAGTAACTGTAATATAACACAAGTACTGATGAAACTGACACTTAAACTGGATTCATTTTTGTTAATAATCTTCCTTGAGTCTACTAGTCTGTCCTTCCCTAACAAAACTGTTACAATGGTGGTGTTTAAAATAAAAATTCTTATAGGTCATAATAAGGTTTGTGTCCTACACATCAAGAGTCAGAAACCCTTTAAAATGCAATTTTATGAAGAATAGTTAATTATAAAGTGGAAAGATTATAAAGGAAAGATTAAATGCCAACATTTTCTTAGCATTCATTAGCCAAAGAACACCAGAGCTTATACTGGAGAAGTTCAGGGCAGATTTGCTAGGTCTTAGGAAGGACTTTCTACGTTCAATAATTTAAAATACAGTATTTGCAGAAACTAACACAGGTAAAAAGGTCCAAACATTTGTAAAAAATTGTGTATGGTGCAGTTTTTTTCCATTCACTTTGGAAACACTCTAAAGAGCATGATATTCTCACTGGAACAAGTAATGAGAACTAGTTGAGCTATACAAAGATATTACCAGGCAAAGTAAAAAGCCAGAAACTGATTCTAGTGAATGGCGCTGAAGACTCACAGGGATCAAAATCACTGCAAAAGTCCAAGTAAACTAATCACATCCCCCAGTAGTTTCAACAAAGACATCATTTCCTGGAATACATTTTCTGATACACTTTTGAAAGCTCCAACCTTAAAATATCAACAGGTAACTTTAGTTAAAAGCAAACCAAACCATGGACTCATATGAAGTAGTATCAGATACAATTTCAATATACAGTGACATTCCTCCATTAAATCCCACTCAAACTAACCAGATAGCCAACTCTCTCTCCTCTCTCAAACATTCAAAATCTAAACTAATGAAATAATTGTATAAGACTCATGCCTGAACCTTCAGCAGTGACTGAGGAGCCCTCAGTGCAAGACCAAGAGAGTTGCAACAACTGGTTTTAAGTCACTTTTGCACTTATATGGGCTAGGAAATCACACAGGACCCACAGTGTAACTGCTCCAAATTCTGCTGCTTGCCAGCAGCCCAACCCAATCCCTTTTCTTAACTATGCTTTCTGAGTCTGTTGCAGAGAGATGTGACCTAGAAAACCATTATGTTGGCTTTATACCCACTGCAGATAGCCCTATTCTGGGGCAATTGTCTCATCATAAGCAATATACGACTGTATATCAATAGAGAAATGCAAAGCGGCTCTAACAGAGCCAAAGATCTGGGCTAGATCTAAAATAACTGAAATGTTCTAAAGTTATCCAAAAGAACTCCAAGTACAACACACCATTAAAAGTCTTTTCCATATGTTTTTTAACACACAGGCATGGCTGGGGGTAGAGGGGCCAGTAGATTCACATTTTGTTGCTTCCCTAAGCCAAGTTCATTGTACACACCACTGCTTGCATTTCTCTGCTTTTCCCTCTAAGTTCTCTGTGTGTCACCCTCCCATTCCCTTCTATTTCAGGAATTCCCTACTACTCCCTCACAATAGGGGCTCTGCATTGCTCCCATTTCCACCTCAGCGCATGGCCAGGTGATTGCATTAAGTTTGCAGATGATACCAAGCTGGGAGGTGTTGCGACTAATCTGGAGGATAGGGTCATAATTCAAAACAATCTGGACAAATTGGAGAAATGGTCTGAGGTAAACAGGATGAAGTTTACTAAAGACAAATGCAAAGTGCTCCACTTCAGTTTCACACATACAGAATGGGAAGTGACTGTCTAGAAAGGAGTACGGCAGAAAGGGATCTAGGGGTTACAGTGGACCACAAGCTGAATATGAGTCAGCAGTGTGATGCTGTTGCAAAAAAAGCAAACATGATTCCGGGATGCATTAACAGGTGTGTTGTGAGCAAGACATGAGAAGTCATTCTTCTGTTCTTCTCTGCGCTAGTTAGACCTCAGTTGGAGTATTGTGTCTAGTTCCGGGCACCGCATTTCAAGAAAGATATGGAGAAATTGGAGAGGATCCAGAGAAGAGCAACAAGAATGATTAAAGGTCTAGAGAACATGACCTGTGAAGGAAGGCTGAAAGAATTGGGTTTGTTTAGTTTAGAAAAGAGAAGACTGAGGGGGGACATGATAACAGTTTTCAGGTATTTAAAAGGGTGTCATAAGGAGGAGGGAGAAAACTTGTTCATCTTGGCCTCTGAGGATAGAACAAAAAGCAATGGGCTTAAACTGCAGCAAGGGAGGTTTAGGTTGGACATTAGGAAAAAGTTCCTAACTGTCAGGGTAGTCAAACACTGGAATAAATTGCCCAGGTAGGTTGTGGAATCTCCATCTCTGGAGATATTTAAGAGTAGGTTAAATAAATGTCGTATCAGGGATTGTCTAGACAGTATGTGGTCCTGCCATGAGGGCAGAGGTCTGGACTCGATGACCTCTCAAGGTCCCTTCCAGTCCTAGTATTCTAGGATTCTATACTCTCTCCAATCCCATTCCAGGTCTCCCACTTCCTCGTTTCACCATGGCAAGGACTTTGTGTGCCTTGTTATATTAGTTTAGATGGAATAAGTGGGCTGAACGTGTTAACATAATCCAGTCACTGTCCAAAATTAAACTGCTGGACAAAATTCAAGTATGACATACAGAAACCTCAGCCTGCTTAGTACTATGGCTTTAACTGTTTAGCCAAAAATGGCTAAACAGTTAAAGCATTTGATATATAAAATATTAAATAAAGCCTTTCATTTTAGCAACATCTCTTGTTCTTAACCTGAAAAGAATTTTTAAATGAAAAAAAAAAAAAAGATATGGGGTCATATGAGAGGTGGGGAATGGCAGAGGATTGCAGGCAAGGGCAGGTGCAATTAACTTGCAGTGGAAGTCAAAAAAGCAAATAGAATGTTAGGAGTCATTAAAAAAGGGATAGAGAATAAGACAGAAAATATCTTATTGCCTCTATATAAAACCATGGTACGCCCACATCTTGAATACTGTATACAGATGTGGTCACCTCATCTCAAAAAAGATATATTGACATTGAAAAAGGTTCAGAAAAGAGAAACAGCAATCATTAGGGGTTTGGAACGGGTCCCATATGAAGAGATATTAAAAAAGACTTGGACTTTTCAGCTTAGAAAAGAAGAGACTAAGTGGGGATGTGATAGAGATCTATAAAATCATGACTGGTGTGGAAAAAGTGAATAAGGGAAAGTTATTCCATTATTTCGACAATATAAGAACTAGGGGTCACCAAATGAAATCAATAGGCACCAGGTTTAAAACAAAAGGAAGTTTTTCTTCATTCAGTGCAGTCAACCTGTGGAACTCCTTGCCAGAGAATATGGTTAAAAACTAGGACTTTAACAGGGTTCAAAAAAGAGCTAGATAGAATCATGGAGGTTAGATCCATCAATAGCTATTAGCCAGGATGGGTAGGAATGGTGTCCCTAGCCTCTGTTTATCTGGAAATGGATGACAGAAGAGGGATCATGGGAGGATTACCTGTTGTGTTCCTTCCCTCTTGGGCCTCTGGTATTGGCCATTGTTGGCTGACAGAATACTGGGCTAGATGGACCATTGGTCTGACTCAGTTTGGCCGTTCTTATATTCTTGTGTTCTAATAAAATATAATAGTAATTATCATCTTGGGGAAAATAGAAGTTAGTCAAGATGGGCTGAGCTTGTTGTTATAGCCAATCCTGTTTCCTCCCAGGTCATGTTTGGACTCAGCTGGAATTGGTAGAAGTGGCAATGTCATCTGGGTCCCCCACTCTGGCCTGATCAGGTTTGGATCTCTCTGGATGACAATGGCCCGACTCACAATTAGGGTAAACGTGAAGGGCCAATTATTACAACAGCCCCTATTTTAAGAATGTAAAATCCCATTTAATCAGTTAACTGGTTAAATGTTATGTTTAACTGGTTAACTGTTTAAATGAGGACAGGGAAGAGTTGGTGCAGTGGGCCAGTGGGGCTGGAGCAGCTGTTCTGGCTGGGCCAGAGTTAGGGTTACCAGATGGTTTCAACAAAAATACCGGTCACACCTGACATTACATCACAATCTACATTACATATTATTTAGAAAATACTGGACATTTATATTTTCTCATTTATATTTTCTCAATTTGTTTCCCAAACAGAAAGCTCAAATACTGGACTGTCCAGTTCAAAACTGGACACCTGGCAACCCTAACCAGAGTGCTCCCTGACCTCCAAACTGGCCGTGCCTGCTGTGCCACAGACTGCTCCAGCCAAGCTGGGCTCACCATATGATTTTGGGAGGCAGGACTTAACTCCCCCCCCCCACACACAACATAATAAAAGCACCAAATTATAACAATAGTTGACAATATTGCTGCCCCATTGTTAGCCAATAGTTACAATAGGGGATCTCAATACAGGCAGTCCCCGGGTTATGTACAAGATAGGGACTGTAGGTTTGTTCGTAAGTTGAATTTGTATGTAAGTCGGAACTGGCGTCCAGATTCATACGCTGTTGAAACTGACCAGCGGCTGACTACAGGAAGCCCGAGGCAGAGCTGCTCTGAACAGCGGCTGAATCTGGACGCCTGGGACAGAGCAGCTGGGGTGCTACCGGGTAGGTCCCCACAGCGCCGCACTTCGGTATCCATTGACCCTTGGCGCTGCGAGACCAACCCGGCAGCACCCCAGCTGCTCTTGGGGATGCCTGGGGCAGAGCAGTTGGGGTGCTGCCGGGTTGGTCCCGCAGCGCCACTCCTCGGCGCTACTGGACCAACCCAGCAGCACCCCAGCTGCTCTGTCCCAGGTTTACCCAAGTCAGCTGCTGCTGAAACCGATCAGGGGCTGATTCCAGGAAGCCGGGGCAGAGCAGCTCTACCTCGGGCTTCCTGGAGTCAGCCGCTGGTCAGTTTCAGCAGTGGCTGACTCAGGGACAGCTGGGGTGCTGCCGGGTTGGTCCCGCAGTGCCGAGGGGCAGCGCTAGGGACCTACCCGGCAGTACCCCAGCTGCTCTGCCCCCGGCTTTCCCCATTCAGCTGCTGGTCAGTTTTAGCAGCGGCTGACTCGGGGACAGCTGGGGTGCTGCCGGGTTGGTCCTGCAGTGCCGAGGGGCAGCGCTAGGGACCTACCCGGCAGCACCCCAGATGCTCTGCCCCCGGCTTTCCCCATTCAGCCGCAGGTCAGTTTTAGCAGCGGCTGAATCGGGGAAGCTGGGGGCAGAGCAGCTGCAATGGTCTGGCTGCCCGGAGCACTTCCGGGTTCCTGATGGTGCCGGACCATCAGGAGTGCCGGACCATCGGAGTTTTACTGTACTACCCTGGGGATGCACCTGCACAACCTTACTTGAAAGGATAAAGGGTGAAGTGAGCTCAGCTGTCCTTCAGTTTCTTTGCTGATACAGAATCCCAATGCTAAAGGACCCTGCTGTAGCAAGGAAGGAGGGTGATGTGTACATGTGGATCAGATATCTCGAAGAACCATAGTTACTGTAGCAATATTAACCTTTCTTTCTTCTTTAAGCATTTGTCCATATGGATCTCATAGTAAGAGTATGTCTTCTTAGCAGAGGTAGCCAGATGATTGGTATTCAGGTTAGCTTAACCTGGATGTGAGATACATTATAATGCGCTACTTGAGTAACTGTGTTCTCATCGGTGCTGCAATCACTTGCATGTGTCAGTAGGAGTTCTGGAGTTACAGGAAGCTCATCCAAATTATGATCCCCCCTCCCCCGGGATTGTGGAAGAACATGTCTGTTGTTTTGGGCACATGGGAGGAATTGAGAGTTAGACTGATGCAAGACATCTTAAGTCGGTTCAATTATGTCAGTGTCTACATTAGAATGCTGCTTTTGCTGAAAAGGTGGAGAGGGCCTAATTGCAAGCCCATGCCTAGCTGACATCAGCAGTTGTCACCACTGGGACAGCTATCAGTGGTGGGGCAGTGATGGGCATCTGTGAGCCCCAGGAGGGCTACTGGGGTCTAGCGGTCAGTATCCCATAATGCCCCACATAATTTGGAAGTGCTCATGGTGAAGATGTGCACCACTGAGAGAAGGAGCAAGTGTGGGCGTGAACCACTGCTCTAATTACTAAGGTACCTCGACTTAAGTTGACTTAATTTTGTAGTATAGACAAGCCCTTGATTGCTTAGCAGCTGTTCTCTCCCAAGGAAGTAGATGTTAGGAGCCCTGTTTTAAATAAAGAGACCACAAATAGTCTGGTAGCACTTTAAAGACTAACAAAACATGTATATTAAGTGCTACCAGACATTTGTTGTTGTTATAAGTTTATCCTGTACAGACTAACTCGGCTACCCCTTGAAGCTTTTAAATAAAGAGGAGAGGTCTGCCTCCCAAGCTGGGTTTCAGATCTTGTAGCTACAACCAGTGAGTAGTGCTGAATAAAAGTATGCACTGAGTTCTTAACTGCTTCCTTGCAAATTTTCCGATTGTTCCTCAAGTCTGCCAAGGAACATGCTTGGGCCCTAGTAGAGCATTTACTAATATGAGAAGGTGCATCTAATTTATTTCACCATCATCCTTCATGCCCACTGGTGTATAGGGCAGCAACAAAGGTCCTCCACTTCTGTCTGTCTCTGGCCAGCCTCTCAATAGATCTAATTTATTTAGCTTATATATAATCTTAATGAAAACTGATACCCATTTCAAGGATTTTTGGATTCAAACTGCCTGCCTTTTAGATTTGTTTCCCAACATTACAAATAGCCTAAATGACTTTTGTACTATGGAGGTAGTAGAAAAGTGCTCTCAAAATATGAGGCATATGAAGTGTGTATTTTCCAAGAGTCTCATGAGGTATGGGGAAGAACACCAGAAGGCATGTCGACTGATTCAAATGAAAGTTCAGAGCACCCTGTATAAGAACTTTAGAATGAAGTCAGGGAATCACAGAATCATAGAAATGTAGGACTAGAAGGGACCTCAGTACGTCATTTAGTTCAATCCTAAGACAGGACTGAAGTAATACTTAAGACCATCCCTGACAGATGTTTATCTAACCCAGTGTTTCTTAAACTATGTTCCGCAGAACACTGGTGTTCTGTGAACAACTCACAGGTGTGCCGTGATCTCTTCTTTATTTTTGTTACCACTTTGTGTTTATCTTTTTTTTGTCTGACAATTTTTTTGAAGAAAATTTTCATAGGTGTTCCGCATAAAAAAATATTATTGTTTGGTGTTTCATGGTCTCAAAAAGTTTAAGAAACACTGATCTAACTCATTCTTAAAAACCTCCAATGACAGAGCTTCTACATCCTCTTTAGACATTGTTCCAGAATTTAACTACCCTGACACGAAGTTTTTTCTAATGTTCAGTCTAAACCACCATTGCTAGAATTTAAACTCATTGCTTCTTGTCCCGTTCTCAAAGGTTAAGGGGAATAAATTTTCACTTTCCTCTTTGTAACAACTTTTTATGTAACTGAAAGCTTATGTTCTCCCTCAATCTTTTCTTCTCCAGACTAAACAAAATCATTTTCAATCTCTCCTCATAAGTTATATTTTCTACACCTTTAATAATTTTTGTTGCCCTCAACTGGATTTTCTTTAGTTTGTCCAGCTCTTCCCTAAAATGTGGTGTTCAGAATTGGACACTATACTCCAGTTCAGGTTTAAATCAGCAAGGAGTAGAATGGTAAAACAGTGTGAGCCATTATAATCCCCAGATCCCTTTCTACTGTGAGCCATTATAATCCCCAGATCCCTTTCTACTGTGTTCCTTACTACACAGTCATTTCCCATTTTATTTATGTGCAACTCATTGTTCCTTTCTAAGTGTAGTACTTTGCATTTATCCTTATTAAATGTCATCTTATGTCAGACCATTTCTCCAGTTTGTCCAGATAATTTTGAATGATCTTATTCTCCAAAGCACTTGCAACCCTTCCTAAATTGGTATCATCTGCTAATTTTATAAGCATACTTTCTATGCCAGGGCCACTCAACTTTGGAAGCCCTGAGGGCCGCAATGATACAGTATATGCCGAGGGCTGCAACTTAACTGAGGTTGCATATACATGCAAATATATATGCAAATAGCTTCTTTGACATTGACTGACATGAATACAAAAAATAAGGCACGATTATACAACATGCAGGTACCTTAAATCAGTTCTTCTGATATTAATAAAATGCAATAATTACCTGATTTACACACATCTGACAGCACTTTTAATGAGTAATGACAGTCCAGGAATTTAACTACTAAAACACGCATCAACCCAAACTACACCATGGGCCGCAAACAAATGGGCTGCGGGCCGCATGTTGAGTAGAACCTGCTCTTTGCAATTATTTAAGTAATTGATGAAAATATTGAACAGCTCCAGGATCAAACTATGCAGGCCCGCTCGATACGTCCTTCCCATTTGAATGAATCATGGATAACAACTCTGTGGGAATGGCTTTCAACCAGTTATGCACCCCCTTATAACAGCTCCATCCAGGCTACATTTCCCCTCTACTCCTGGCTACCAACCACTCTGCCACTGGACCCTTGTTCTGTTCCAACAGCATCCATGGTCTGGCAGGACCACAGATGTATCTGGACCAGAGAGGTCCTACTTCTAATGTCTCTCTTGGCAGTTTTTCAAACTTTCTTTGCACTGTTTTTCTCCTTCTTAGGATTTGCTTCCCCTGGGATTTAACCTGCCAATTGCTTGAGTTTACTAAGGTCTGCCTTCTTGAAATCCATTATCTTTATTCTGCTGTTTTCCTCCTACCATTTTAGAGTCATGAACTCTTATTTCATAATCACTTTCACTCAAGCTGCCTTCCACTTTGAAATTCTCAACCAGCTTCTCCTCAATCAAATCTAGAACAGCCTTTCCTCTATTTGCTTTCTTCACCTTCTGAAATAGAAAGAAAAAAAGTCTCCAGGGCATTCCAAGAGCTTGTTGGATATCTATGCCCAGCTGTATTATTTTCCCAACAGATATATGGGTAGCTGAAGACCCCCATTACCACCAAGTCCTGTGCTTTAGCTGATTCCGTTTTTTAAAAAAAGCCTCATCCATCTTTTCTTCCTAGGTAAGTGGGGTCTACTGTAGACCCCTTCAATGATATTTTTGTTTTTAGCCCCTTTATCCTACACACAGACTTTCAACAGGTGTCTCCTATTTCCATCTTAATCTCAGTGCAATTGTATACATCTTTGATAAACCTGATAACGCCTCTTCTCCTTTTTCTAGCCTGTCTTTTCTGAGAAAGTTGAACCTTTTTTATGCCTTTATTCCAGTCATATGTATTATTCTACCAATTTGTGATGTCGTAATTGTGATTCACTAGTATTTCTAATTCTAAATATTTATTCCCCATATTTCTTGCATTAGTATACAGACATAAAAGATGCTGATTTGATTTCCCTCTCTGTGTTCCTTCTTGTCTTTACTATGTCTGTGCTATAAATGCCCATGCTCCCCCCAATTCTGACTCTTCACCCAGGTTTTCATCTTTTTGACTTACCGGTAGGGTTTTGTCTCCTGCCCCTGTCAAACTTAGTTTAAAGATCTTCCTCACTAGGTTAGTCAGTCTGAAGCCAAATGCACTCTTCCCCTTTCTTGATAAGTGGAAGTCTTTAGCAGTCCTTCTTGGAACCACAACCCAAGGTCAAAGTGCTATAGTTCAGTTGTTGGCGCTACTGACCTCTTGCTTTATAAGTCATTTTTAGCATTGTATATATTTTTCCCTTATAGAGTAGTAGTAGTAGCTGCTGTAGTTTAGCTAATAAGTTTTCCTTGGGGTTCCCTTCCCCTCCCACCCCTTTACAAAAATTTCCTCTTTGACTGGGTACACAATGGCTCCAGAACTTTAAGCAGTGTAACTCTCATGGAAAGCATATGCTTAGAGAATACCCATATGCTGCGTGTCTTAAATACTGAGGAAAGGGCCATTTGCAAGATAAATGCAACATCTGCGGGGGGGGGGGGGGGGAGGGAGAGGGGAAGAAAGCGAGACTAGCGGCATAAACTGCTCTTACAGAGTCCACACTCCGACCCCAGTCCTGGGAGATGGTTCCAGTTCCTGCAGTACACAGCGCACTGGCTTTTGCCATTGTGAAAGGAGGACTGCAAGGAGCACTGGCACCATTCCCCAACACAGAAGGCTGGTTGAGTCTGGTCTAGGTGGGCTCCTCAATGTGCAAGGTGTTGGAGGAGAACTTGAATCTTTCCTCCACACCTGTTACATTTGAGGCAACTCAGGACCTCATTGTGGTGATGGCACCAGCACCAAGCCAGGCACTGTTGACAACACTGCCCACAGCACCTCTCCCCACAGTAGCATCGTTGGCTACATCTGTGGCACCACTTCTCTTCATAGGCACCACCATATTCGGCACTGCTCCTGGCACCATTCATGCCTACACCAACTGTTTCAGCACCAGGACCAGTTCTGGCACCGACAGCAGCACCATATCCCTCCCAGCACTGTGGAAAGCCTGCCGTGATAGGTCATCACACTTGTTCTCTGAGGGCACATCTTCAGTTGTGCAGCTTAAGTTGAAGTAGCTTAATTCGGCTACACAGCAGGAAGTCAAAGGAAGAATACTCTTCCTTTAGCTTCCTTTACTCCTCACAAAATGAGGGTTACAGGGGTCGGAGTAAAAAGCCCTCCATCTCAACATTATTTTGAAATAATGGCTTGCTGTGTAGACATATCCTGAGATCATCTGTGCTGCCAGGATCAGTTCCTCCTTGGTTGGGCTCAGAGTACTCTTCTGACTCTGAGGCTGAGTCATCTGTGCCCTGAAGCTCCTGGCACTAGTCAAGATCCAGGCACTGCCAGACTGAAGTGCCCCTGGTACCAGTGATGTTCTCTTCTTCCCTGCCAATGGCAAGCTCTTATGCAATGGGACTCCATGGGTCTACCACCAGGGACAGGTTTTCCAGGTGGCATCAGTGTCTAGTCTATCCATACACCTTCATTAGCGACCTCGGTGGCCCTTGAGCCCTCCCGAGGCCCCAGAAACCACATCTGTGCATCATGAAGCCCTGACAAGCCATTCCCATTAGCTTCGCTGCCTTCAGGGCAGTTCTTAAGGAGGGCAGTACTAGGAGCCTGAAGGTCAGGAGTAGGGATGTTAAAATGCATTTATTTTGGCAAATGTGTAACCACTGAAATTTTCAGTGTGCAGTGGCGCTGGGTTGCATGTAACTGAAGATTAATTGATGAGACCAGGCTTATGTAACCATTTACACAATTACATCCTTAGACAGGAGGACACAATTCCCCCCATGGCCTTTCTCCTCTTCATCAGCTGAGGCAGTAGCTGATACAAACTTATCCCCTCCATGCACAGATTAAATCATTCCAGAATCTCCTGCAATGTGAGGTACAAAGCCTTAATATGCCCTGGGACTAGGTTGTAGAAAATTAGATCCCATGGTGGAGACAGTGGGCCCCAAAGATCCCTCAAGAATGGCCCTGCCACTTCCTAAAACAGGATTAGTTTAGCTAATATTGGAAATGATAAATTAATTGAATCATTTTCTCCACACTAGTGCAATACATAGAAAAAGATTTATTAGCAGCTCTAATAACAACATTAAACAATTCTAACAGGATGTCTCCGTAAAACATACAGGATTAGATTAGCAAAAGTAATGTGGAAAACACCTAGAGAAAAAAGCATCTGAAGATAACTATTCCTTCCTGTCTTAAAAAACACTCAAAGAACATGGTTTAGCTGAAACAAAAATTGTTTCTTCTGGTCGCTAAGAGTATTATCAACATAATTGCTTTCTCTGATCATGCTTCTGTGCCTGCCATCTTAACTTTGTCAAGTACACTTCGGGTATGTCTAGACTACATCCCTCTGTAGACAGAGGGATGTAAATTAGACATACCGACATTGCAAATGGAGCCGGGATTTAAATCTCCTGCACTTCGTTTAAATAAAAATGGCTTCCATGTTTTGCTGCGTCAGCAGTTTGTCAGCAAAAAGCGGCTGTCAAGACGGGGATCGGGCAACAAAGAAAGCCTTTGTCGGCTGATCCCTTATGCCTTGTAAAACGAGGTTTACAGGATCTGCCGACAAAGGCTTTCTTTGTCGCCCGATCCCCGTCTTGACAGCCGCTTTTTGCTGACAAACTGCTGACGCAGCAAAACATGGAAGCCATTTTTATTTAAATGAAGTGCAGGAGATTTAAATCCCCGCTCCATTTGCAATGTCGGTATGTCTAATTTACATCCCTCTGGTGACAGAGATATGTAGTCTAGACATACCCTTCCATTCCTTAAATAGTTTCCCTAGAGCAAGAATCCTTTCTTTTATCCCCTCATCCACATGAAAAAATACCAGAAATTAGAATGATATGATATCCTATATCATTCTTTCTAAGATCAACTACTTTGGGCATACAGGAAAAATAAACCCATTAACATAATGGCCATACTGGGTCAGACTAAAGGCCCAGTATCCTGTCTGCAGGCAGTGGCCAATGCCAGATGCTCCGGAGGAAGTGAACAGAACAGTGAAACTTCAAGCAGTCCCTCTCCAGTCATCCAATCCTAGCCATTGAGGGACCTAACCTCCATGAATTTATCTAGTTCTTTCTTGAACCCTGATACAGTCCTGGTCTTTACAACCTCCTCTGGCAAGGAGTTCCACAGGTTGACTGTGCACGGTGTGAAATTTACTTTTAAACATGCTACCTGTTAATTCCAGGAGCTGGTAGTGTGGAGAGATTGGACCCTCCACAGACAGGGGATGAGAAGCTGGATATGAGTCAACAGTGTGCCCGAAGTCAAGAAGGCTAATGTCATATTGGGGTGCATTAGGAGGACCATTTCCACCAGAGAATTTATTATTCCCCTTTATTTGGCACTGGTGAGGCCACATCTGGAGTATTGCATCCAATTCTGGGTTGCCCCAGTATATAAAGGATATGGATGCATTGGAGGGGGCCTAGTGAAGGGCAACTGAAATGATTAGGGGGCTGGAGCACATGACCTACAAGGAGCGGTTGAGGGATTTGGGCTTATTTAGTCTGCAGAAGAGAAGAGTGAGGAGGGATTTGACAACAACCTTCAACTTCCTGAAGGAAGGTTCCAAAGAGGATGGAGAGTGGCTGTTCTCAGTAGTGAGGGATGGCAGAACAAGGAGCAATGGTCTCACGTTACAGTGGGGGAGGTCTAGGTTGGATATCTGGAAAAACTATTTCACTACAAGGGTGGTGAAGCACTGGAATGGGCTACCTAGTGAGGTGGTGGAATCTCCATCCCTAGAGGTTTTTTGAGTTCTGGCTGGGATGATTTAGGTAGTTGGTCCTGCCTTGGTCAGGGGCTGCACTCGAACTCCTGAGGTCTCTTCCAGCCCTAGGATTTTATGAGTGTTAAAAAAAATCTGGTTTTCTTTATAGTATTTGACTCAGTATTTTTCTGGGTTAATTAGTAGAGCAAAACACCAAGTTTATTACCACTGTGTTCCAGTTGAAGTAAAATTTCTTATCTGCTTTTGGTACTACTGTTTGCCAAAATCTAAATATTATTTAGCACTATTGTGAGCAATCATGTCATTGTCTCTGAATACATTATAGCTTGCTTTTCAGTAATAAGCATGTTGAAACAGTACAAATCCACTTTAGAGTAGTTGGAGCAATTTATGGGTATATCTGCTTAAAATGAGAAAGGTCAAATAGTTTGGATTCCCAGGGATTCTGAGCTCTCATATATAGATTGAATCATGTCTTCAATCTTCTGCTTTTATGCATGACAGAAATGCTGATTACTAAAGTGATGAACTTGGCTCTGAGGTAAGGGTGGGAAAGAAAAGAATGTTCTTATTTACTGATCACTTACTTTACTGTTCTGGAAGGAAATTCAGTGTAGCTGGTCTTGGTGGAAGATAATGGATGTGATAGGGGAACCTAGCAGGGCTGGAAATCACCAGCATTCAATGAAAAATGCAGGAAATCTTTTTATTTAACATACCCAACTCTTGGATTCTTGAAAGAAGGCAAGAAAGACAGAAGCCAGCATTCTAAAAATCTGTCTCTGGGAAAAAAAATCTCCTAAGAGTTTCATGTACAATGTGATTATTTCAGGTACAACCCATTGATATGCCTTTAGAAATATAACATTTTGCAGGAGGGTGAGTTTGGAGGGAAGTGTTTGTTTCACCTAGAATTTAGTTTCTTGCTTGTCATTGAGAGGTTCAACAATTTGTCTTCATTTTCACCTGTTTCGGGACAATTATTTGGTTCATTGGCCACAGTCTCTGGCCCCAATCCTTGAGGGGGCTATTTAGGGATCTGGAGCAAATCTGTCAGGGATGGTACTTGGACTCGATGACCTCTCAAGGTCCCTTCCAGTTCTATGAGATGGTATATCTCCATTATACATATATATATATATATATATATATATATATATATATATAAAGGAATGTTCTTTGAACTTAATGTTATTTCTCTCCCATCTACAGCATATGCGCTACAAATCTGGAATGTGTTGGTATATAGATTATTTTAGTCAGTTAGGGCTTATGAAGACTAAGGTACAGGAAGGAGCACTGTTAACCATTAGTGTATTTTTTATAGAAAAGAAGAAAAAATTAAATCCTTTGATTATGAAAAATTAAGCTTATAACATTTTTCTTCAGAAGCTTAAGAATAATATTTATGGAACTGTTTGCTTTAAGGAAAACATTAAATATTTTGTCTTCTTTGCCGGCTTTTACATGCACTAATTTGGAAAGTGTTTGGGGAAAAATATTTTAATTGCTTAGCAAATGCTTTATATTATTATGACTTCATAAGCCTTCTGTGCTTTTCTTTGGCTCTATTTTCCTACCCTTATATCCTACTCTCATCCTACTTTCAAAATTCATTAGGAATTTTGAAGGCTCAGCTGGCTCACTGCATTTAAGCAATTTTCTGCAGGACAGTTTTAGAAAAGAAATTAGAATTCCACTCAAATATATTTTTAAAATCAACTGGGTGTCAAATTATTCTTTTAACAGTCATTGCTAGGAATAGATTAGCCAATATTGCTAGTATTTGCAAAACTTAGAACCATATCACTCTAAGATTTATTTAACTTAAAATATCTTTACCCTGCCTCTTTATTTATAATATCTGAGGCAGCTTAAATTTTTTTTAAAAAACATAAGTGTATATAAAGTAAAATATAAGAACTCAAAGGGGGAGGGAGACAGAAAACCTTCCAAAACACCTCAAGAGGAGGGACACACCCCCCACAATAAAAGCATGGGTAAAAAGGGTAGCCTTGGCCTGGCGCCGAAACAGCACCAACATTGGTGCTAGGCATATGTCCTGGGGAGAGGATTCCATAGTCTAGGGGTAAGGGCTGCTCTGCATAGATGTCAACCGTACTTCCATAAGTGAAGGAACATGGAGCGGAGCCTCTCCAGCCTCTTTCAAATACCCCGGTCCCAACCCACTTAGGGCTTTATAGGTCATAACCAAGACCTTGAATTGTGCCTGGAAACATACCAGAAACCAGAGCAGCTGCTGGAGCACTGGCATAATGTGCTCCCTATAACATCTATCAGTTAAAACTTAAGCAGCTGCATTCTGTACCAGTTGTAGCCTCTGAAGACTCTTAAAGGCAGTCCCACATAGGGCACGTTACAATAATCCAACAGGGACGTGACAGGAGTATGAATCACTATAGCCAAGTGGTTCTTACTCAGGAAGAGTTGCAGCTGGCAGATCAGCTGAAGCTGCCCAAAAGCACTCCTGGCCACCATGGAAATCTGATTTTCAGATGTTAAAAAAAGGTCCAGGACTCCCTCCAAGCTGCATCCCTGTTCTTTCAGGGGAAGCATGGCCCCGTCCAGAACAGGTAACACACCACTTCCTAATCCACAGGACCTCAGTCTTACCTGGATTCAACTTCAGCCTATTCGACCTCATCCAGTTTATCACTGCCTCCAAACACTGGTTCAGATTGATTGCCGCTATACCTGGATCCAATGTCACAGAGAAATAGAGTTGGGTGTCATCTACATATTGATGGCACCATCCTCTAAATCTCCGTTTTCTACCAAAATACCTTTCTTCTTGTTTTTCTGGAGAACTTAAAAAAAGTATAAGAAAAGGAGTGGTCCTGTAGCACCTTAGAGAGACACACATACCCCCATCCATATAGATCATGAGCTTTCTTCATGATACTATATATTGTTTTGTTAGTCTCTATGGGTACATCTACACTTGCTCCCTAGTTTGAACTTGAGGAGTAACGTTGAGGGGTTTGGTTCGAACTAACGCGTCCCGGCATGCACTTTCACTTTCAAAACAGCTGTTGAGCAAAGTAACACACCAGCGAGATCATGCTAATGAAGCGTGGGATATTTAAATCCCTACTTCATTAGCAATTTCGGTCGCCTACATTTGCATCCTTAGTTCGAACTAGGGAGCAAGTGTAGATGTACCCTAAGGTGCTACAGGACCACTCTTAAAAAAAGATTTAAGTTACAGACGAACACGGCTACCCCTCTGAGACTTTTATACATGTCTAGAGCAGCGGTTCTCAGTCACCAGTTCGTGAACCGCTGTCTGCCAGGCTGCAGCAGTTCTGGGGGTTAGGGTACACTGCCCAGTACCTCCCCTCCTGCCATGGCTGTTGGGAGCGTGTCATGCCCTGCCTCTCAGCCAACCAGTATCAGGCAGGGGCGGGGTCTCCTCCCAGACGCGGAAGAGTGGTTGGCTGTGCAGCAGGAGGGCAGCCTTAGAACAGCTGCAACCTGGGCAGCAGCACTCAGCTAGCAACTGGGAGGCACTGGGGAACTCTGAGGTTGGGGCTCTAAGAGTCAGGTGGCTGGCACTGGGGAGGGGCATTGGGTGCAGAGGACTCTGGGGTCAGTGGCTGGTGCTGGGGGATAGGAGAGGGTACTGGGGGGCTTAGGGAACCCTGGCCCCCAGAGCTGCTGTGAACATCTGGCTTCAGCTGGAGCAGCAGCCCGCCATGTGGTGACTATGAGAGCTGAAGCCAGCTGTTCGTGGTGACTCTTGGGGTCAGGGCTTTTAGCAGATGGGTAACATTTTATTTGCATATTCATTATTCAAATAAAATGTTGCCAGTTTGCCAGACCATGGTATAAACAAGGTTGGAAGAACTGTTCCACACAAAGGATTTTTTTTTTTTTTTAAATAATGAGCAAATCAAGTAATAGGTTTCAACCAGTGCGGTACTGTGGCACAAAACTAGCCGTGTACTGACCATTTGGAAATTTGAGTATTGTTAGTTATTGCAAAAAAACCAGCAGAAATCAGCTTGTACTTTATATATTACATGTTTATTATGGGTGCACTTTTTTGGAAAATTTACATTTTATGAAAAATCAGAAGTATTTACAATTTTTGCAAGATAAATTTGTATTGTTCTAATTTACACTCCAAAATAATAATAGTCGCAAACCTCAGATCCTTTAGAACTGTTTAAAAATTCATTTTCTCAGACAGCTAATGAGGTTATTACTGTCTACATAAGCAAGAACCAGCTTGCTCCATAGATTTCTCATCAAATATCTAATCTTTTCACAATGTCTATGGATTTGTTTACAAAAAAGTCTATATAAGTTTGCATGGCCTCAAAATTGTAACCTGCACCCACTTCAAATGTATGTTTGATCCCTCGGTATGAAGCTAGTTTAAAATTTAAGTAATACTTGATTAAAAATGGAGAGCAAAATAATTCTTCAATTTCAATAATAACTATTCAGATTAAACACACTGTTTGATTGCAAAGCAGATTACAATTAAGATTCCAGTAAAAGACTGTACCATTTTAAATGACAATTACAATAAAAGTTAGATATTCTAAGTTATGTACACCATTCAGTAAAGAGTAATATTTTAGCAAATTAAGAGCGATACGTACTGCTTCAGTCAAATTTAATTCAGATTTGTTATAATAAGGAATATATATAAAAACCACATACCATGTGGTATACTGCTTCACAATGAATGCTTTTGTAAGTAGTGTGTAACATGAATCAGAATTTACGTGTCTACAGGTCCTGAAAATTGATCAGTGTAAAGCATAGCAGTCCAATTTGTTAGTGACTTTACATAAATGATTACACTAAATTTTATTGCTTCCAGTATAATAATTCTGAATACAAAACATTTTTTAATTTCTGCATTTAATAAGGACTTGTTTAACAATATTAATACATAATGGGCCTTTGAAGTTAGTAACTGGTTTTATGCAATGCTACCAGTGTGTCACTTCAGATCACTTCTCTATGCAACAATACAAACATATAAACTGGTAGTTTTTAAACGCCATTGAAGTTAATAAAAAAATGGCAGCATTTTGCTGCTGGCCAAAATATTTCTCACAAAGCACACATTTACATTCATGTCACATGTCCATAAAGCACTTAAATCATTTTTCAAAAACTTAGTAGTCAGAGTGAAGGGAAATGCTACGTTTTAAAAAAATATCCCGTTTTTAATAATTTTTATGCATCTTCAAAATTCAAACATCTTTGGTGATATTAAAGTTGAAACTGACACTGAGTTATGTGATTATATCAAAGCCTTGAACTATGCATTTTCCTCTACAATGGCTGCATTTATTGTAATTACCTCATGAGGAAGTAAATCCAGTATTTTAGACATTTTACAAAGCAACCTCCAGTCACTGTAAATTTACCTTCTAAATTCCAGTCAAAGGAATTTTCTGAAGTTCTATGCATTACACATAAATACCACTGTATGCAAGAGCCAGACTAAAAAAGGAAGTGAGGCACATCAATGATAAATTGGACAGGCACAGTTTAAAAAGTTTTTAAAAAGGCACAAATGTTATGTATAATCCATATAAAAATAAATTAAGTCTACAGCATTAATTCAAATAATCATAACTGTCATAAAATTTACTAACAGCAGAAGTATCTTTTGCAATTTTTTAACACATTGCACTTTAGAAAAAATTAAATCATATATATAAAACAATTTACACTAATATATGGTACAAGAGAATCACATACTTTTTGTATACATCTCTTTCTAACAAATTTTATGACACAAAGGCAACATAAGTGGGAGGAGGGATTATCTTTCTTTCTGCTTTGCACAATGGCAATTAAGGAAACTGAAAATTTGTATTTGAATATTACTTATGAAAGCTAAAAATATTTCGTGCTTGCTTTCCTTTAAGTTTAATGCTTACATTATAATGTAGTTTCATACATTTTCAGTACAGCTAATGATTAGTATTCTGACTTAAGTTTATATAAATTTACTAAAATCTGAAGAAACAAGTTTCCCAAAGATTTCAGTTGATCATTTACAGTGTTGAAGTTCACTTCAGTGCTATTATAAAGTAATATTTTTCTAAAAATGACTTTAGAAAAGTGCATTTTTTTTGTTTTGTAGTGAGTTCCCAAACAGTTCCAAGTTTAAAAAAATTAATGCATGTTAAAATAGTGTGAGAGAGGCAGAAAAAATAGAATAAGCTTCTTGTTGTGCTCCTTTGATTCAGCGATTTCCACAAATTCATCAGCAATCTGCCATATATCGTCCTATTAAAATACAAATAACCTCTTGCAATTATAATACTTACAGTAATTATGTTTTACAATAAATAAGACCATAAAAGATAAATTAAAGTTTCAGTATTTTCCTGGAAACAGTGTTTTGATTTCATGTATAATAAGCACCAATAGCTGCTTTTATTACGTGTGTCAGTACTCCATACTTAATATACTAGATAATTAGTAGGTGAAGTATAAAACTAATACATTCAGATAAAAGTCATAGTCAAGTAACATTAGTAAATCATGTTAGTTTAAATATATAAAAATCTCAATTTCTTACCAGTAGCAAATCTCTTCTTAACTAGGGAAAGCCGATAGCCAGCGCCTACCAGCTCTACATCTACTCCTGAAAGGGTGCTTCCTTCACTAATGAACTGCACTGCAAGTGTAGCTGGTTTACTGGGGCCTTCTAAAAGATCAAATTTTGCCCTCAGGGATCCAGAACCTATAACAATGACGACAAAATGCCTTGAAATTGTAAATTAAAAAAAAAAAAATCCATCTCACAAAATGCAAGTATTAGACAGTGCACTTACATAAAGATCTCTAATTTCTGGGACTATATGTGTGTGTGTGTGTGTGTGTGTGTGTGTATATATATATATATATATAGAGAGAGAGAGAGAAAGAGAGAGAGAGAGAGAGAGAGAGAGAGAGAGAGAGAGAGAGAGAGACTTACTTCCCTCACATCATTTGTCTGTTTTGTCCAGTACTTTGCCTAAGGCAGTGACCAATTTATAAGGATGCTTCAGAGAAGCAATGTGGATGAAAATTTTCTTCCTGAGGTTCAGATGATATACATGAAATATATTTGAATCTCCTCTAAACTGTTTAAAACTGCAAATGTTACTCATCATTTAGAACCCAGGAAACACAGGCTGGTATGGCCGTTGATAGGTTATCAAGTTCAGCCTCTTGGGCAGAGGCAGAACCAAGTAAACCAACACCATCCCTCACAGGTGTTTAACTTCTTAAAAGTTCTTAAAATCTTGTCCTCCAATGAGGATTACACAATAATAATAGATTATATCAGCAATGGACTGCATGAGTGGCCTTCCTTCATCCCAGTGGGCTGCAAGACAGTCCTAACCAAGATAGTCTCCTGGGATAGGGTAGTTTTGCTAATTGCACTTGCGTACCTAGAATTTGCGAGGTATGCCAAATGAACAGTAGCAGCATTTTGATTAGATGCAGTGTGTGTGGACGGCTCTTAGAGAATGTTGTGTGTAACCAGCATGTATTTTGCTTCACATGTCCTTGCTTTATGTGCAATCACTTTAGTAATACAGTATGAAAAAAACCTACATGGATGGAAAGCAGCAGAATCTGGCAATCTTGTGCATGAGCAACAATAAGCTGCCCTGGGTACGTCCCATCCTTAGGACAGTTGGGGTGGGTGCTGTGGGGTGGCCACTCCATTAGTCCTGTGGACAAGATGGCTCTGCTTGCCTGCAATCCCCTCCGACCCCAGATAAGGAAGTTACTCACCTTGTGCAGTAACGACTGTTCTTCAAGGTGTGGGTCCCCGTGGGTGCTCCACTGATGGTGACAGGTGATCCCTGGAGCTGCAGTTTGGAGCTTTTTCCTAACAGTTTACAGTTGGGCTGTATGCGCGCTGTAGGTGCCTTGCGCTGCTGATAGTTTAGTGCCTCGTGCAGCAGCCCAACCCCTCCCGTCCAGTTCCTCGTCTATGCCTGAGTTAACAAGAACTCTGAGTAGAGGGGAAGAAGGAATGGTTGTGGAGCACCCACGGGGACACACACCTCAAAGAACAGTCATTACTGCACAAGGTGAGTAACTTCTTTTTTCTTCTTCAGGTGATGTCCCCGTGGGTGCTCCACTGATGGTGACTACAGAGCAGTATTCCGTAAGGATGGTGGGATTCAGAGTTACTGCTTTGTGGCGGAGGACAGCACCACTGTAGCCACTGCTGTATCATTTGTTAGTTGAGGCATAATGCCAGGCAAAGGAATGGTTGGATGACCATGTCGCAGTCCTGCATATGTCCTTGAGGGGCACACTGTTCAGGAAGATGGTAGATGTTGCAGCAGCACAAGTGGAATGTGCTCTAGGTGGGGCTGGTAAGTATTTATTGCGAAGAGCACAGCTGTGTCGTATACATGCTACACTCAGTTTGTAAATCTGTTGCATTGACTTTGGGATACTCTTGGATTGTTCCGCAGTGGATAGGAAGAGGTGTGGGGATTTGCGGAAGTGTCATGTTCTGTGAATGTAAAAGGCTAGAGCACGTCAAACATCTAAGTTGTGGAGCATAGCCTCTCTGTGGGATGTGTGAAGCTTTGGATGGAATGTAGGTAGGACTATAGGTTCATTAATGTGGAAAAAGGTGCTGACTTTGGGCACAAATGAGGAGTGTGGTCTTAGAGTTACTTTGTCCTTAGTAAATATAATGTACGGTGGTCCTGCCATGAGGGCTCCTATTTCATTAACTCTCCTCACAGAGGTGACTGCCACCAAGAACAGCACCTTCATAGTTAGGAGTGGGAATGAGCATGTGGCCATAGGATCAAAGCGAGGCCTCATGAGACAGTATAGGACTAGATTTAGATCCCATGAAGGTGCTGGGCGGTCCTGTGAGGGAGAAAGAGGTTGTGGAGACCCTTTAGAAATCTCCTAGTGATCGGGTGGGCAAACATAGATGAGCCATCGACCTGCTCATGGAATGCCATGATCACTGCTTAATGCACTTTGATTGAGGAGATGGATAGGCCCTCGTTCTTTAGATAGTGTAGCTATTCCAGGATGAAACGGAGAGGAGCCTAATGGGGCTCGATCAGTGCCCATCAGCACCAGGATGTGAACCGTTCCCATTTGTACAGGTAAGTCTTTCTGGCCTCCTACTGTGAAGGAGGATGTTTCTTCTTCTGAACATTGGGCTTCCGACCCTTGGAACCATAGAGAAGCCAAGTGTGAAGGTGTAGCGTGTGTGGCTGGGGATGAAGTAATTTGCCCCCATTTTGAGAGAGAAGGTTGCACCAAGGTGGTAGTGGTATAGGTGGCTTGATTAACATGCGCTGAACCAAGTCTGTTTGGACCATGACAGGGCTACTAGGATGTCTCGTGCTGTGTCTGATCAGATTTTCTGTAAGATCCTGGGGATCAGTGGGACTGGAGGAAATGCGTAGTGCAGCGGTTTGTTCCAGGCGATTAGAAATGCATAACCCTTGGATTCCTGGCTGAATGCTGTTTGAGAGCAAAAATGGGTGCACTTGGGAGTTGTCCCTGGTTGCGAAGGGATCTATTGGTGGGTAGCCCCATTTGTGGAAAATAGATTTTGTAACCATTGGATGCAGCTCCCACTTGTGGTCTGTGGGGAAGCTACGACTCAGAGTGTCCGCCCTGACATAGTTGAGCCCCAGTAGGTATGATGCTTTGAAGGTAACTCTATGTTGGATACACCAATTCCAGAGGAGAATCACCTCTGCACAGAGGGATGGAGAGTGAGTGCCACCCTGCCTGTTTATATAAAACGTGGTCCTTGTATTGTCCATTAGGACCCACACTGTGCAGTTGGTGATAAAGGGGGCAAAGTGCCTGCACGCATTCCTGACCGCTCTTAGCTCGAGAATGATATGCAATAGAGCCTCATGCAGTAGACACTTTCCCTGCACCGTATGGTGTTGCACGTGTGCTCCCCATCCTATTAGTGAGGCATCCGTGGTAATCTGGACCGATGGTTCGGGTTGAAGGAAGGAGACCCCCGCAAGGAGGTCGTAAGGAGAAGTCCACCATCTGAAAGAGTCTTTTATGTGTGTTGGGATGGTGACTTGTTTGAAATAGTAACAAAAAAGGAAACAGCCAATCTGCAACAAGAAAGTGTGAAGTAAAGAGAACACCTGAGGCAAGAGATATCAGATCTGCGGCCAAGGGCGGTTAGAGAGGAACTGTGGGGGGAGGTTGGGCTGCTGTGCGAGGCACTAAACTGTCAGCTGCACGAGGTACCTACAGTGCGCATGTAGCCCAACTGTAAACTGCTAGGAAAAAGCTCCAAACTGTGGTGCCAGCGATCACCTATCACCATCAGTGGTGCACCCACGGGGACATCATCTGAAGAACCACCAGTGTGATACAACTGTACCTTCATCACCCTAATCCTAAGGCTTGGTTGGTCTATGCTACAGATTTATGTTGGCATAACTATATCACTTGGGTATGGACAATCCAAGTGCCTGAGTAACTCAGTTAAACCAAATGAACTCTTGGTGCAGATAGCTATGTTTACAGGAGGCTTTCTCCTATTGACAGAGCAACTGCCTCTTAGGGAGATGGAGTACCTACACTGAAGGAAGCAGCTTTCCTGTAAGTGTAGGTAGCATCTTCACAAAGTGTTGCACTGGTGCTGCTGCAGCACTATATGTATAAATAAGCTGTAATATGTCCTGATCAGACCGGGCCACAAAAGGGACCCAGATTATATCACCTTCTCCAAGAGCTCTGGCTCAATCCTAAATACTACCTAGATTGTGAGACTTGGGGTACATCTACGTTACACAGCTTTTAGTGAAACTGCAATGTTGCTAACAGTCAGAAAGTGTAAACATTTCTTGTTGGCACTTTTGCCTACACAAAATTCCACACCTAGTAGCAGCATTTGCTTTGTTGGCAGGAGACCACTCCTGTGGACAAAGCACTGTTTACACTAGTACTTGCCACAACAAAGCTTTTGCCATTTGGTAGGATGGGGTTTAAGCACCTGTGAACTACAAAAGCTTTGTGCCAATTGGCAGTGTAGCAGACAAAGCTCAAGTCTGTGACTGAGAGACTCTGACTCATCCTCCTGCCTCCATCTTTTTTCTTCCCTACCTTATTGCTTCTTTTTCCTATCTCTCTCTCTCCTATCTCTCTTTCCTTCTGGTATGACTTAGCCATCCCAAGACTGTATATTTTGCAACATTGCTGTGAGCCTGTAACCAGAAAGCACACATGCCAAATAAAAACAATACAAAAGAACACCACACACCCCACAGACAACAACCATGTGCTCTAGTCTAAAAAAACCCATTCTGATACTAGTTTGTCAAGTTTTGGAGTGGTTAAGAACATAAGAACGACCGTACTGGGTCAGACCAAAGGTCCATCTAGCCCAGTATCCTGTCTGCCGACAGTGGCCAGCACCAGGTGCCCCAGAGAGGATGGACCGAAGACAATGATCAAGCGATTTGTCTCCTGCCATCCCTCTCCAGCCTCTGACAAACAGAGGCCAAGGACACCAATTTTATCCCCTGGCTAATAGCCTTTTATGGACCTAACCTCCATGAAATTATCTAGCTTCTCTTTAAACTCTATTATAGTCCTAGCCTTCACAGTCTCCTCTGGCAAGAAATTCCACAGGTTGACTACACGCTGTGTGAAGAAGAACTTTCTTGTATTAGTTTAAAACCTGCTACCCATTAATTTCATTTGGTGTCCTCTAGCTCTTCTATTTAGGGAACTAATAAATAACTTTTCTTTATCGGCCCTCTCCACATCACTCATGATTTTATATACCTCTATCATATCCCCCCGTCTCCTCTTTTCTAAACTGAAAAGTCCCAGTCGCTTTAACCTCTCCTCATATGGGACCCGTTCCAATCCCCTAATCATTTTAGTTGCCCTTTTCTGAACCCTTTCCAAGGCCAAAATATCTTTTTTGTGGTGAGGAGATCACATCTGTACACAGTATTCAAGATATGGGCGTACCATAGTTTTATACAGGGGCAGTAAGATATTCTGGGTCTTATTTTCTGTCCCTTTCTTAATAATTCCTAGCATCCTATTTGCCTTTTTGACTGCTGCTGGTACAGTGTGTGGAAGTTTTCAGAGAACTGTCCACGATAACTCCAAGATCTCTTTCCTGATTTGTCGTAGTCAAATTAGCCCCCATCATACTGTACGTATAGTTGGGGTTATTTTTCCCGATGTGCATTACTTTACACTTATCCACATTAAATTTCATTTGCCATTTTGTTGCCCAATCACTCAGTTTGGAGACATCTTCTTGGAGTCCCTCACAGTCTGCTTCTGTCTTGACTATCCTAAACAGTTTGGTATCATCTGCAAACTTTACCACCTCACTGCTTACCCCTTTCTCCAGATCATTTATGAATAAGTTGAAAAAGACTGGTCCCAGGACTGACCCTTGGGGGACACCACTAGTTACCCCTCTCCATTCTGAAAATTTACCATTTATTCCTACCTTTTATTTCCTGTCTTTTAATCAGTTCTCAATCCAAGAAAGGACCTTCCCTCTTATCCCATGGCCATGTAATTTACACAAAAGCCTTTGGTGAGGGACCTTGTCAAAGGCTTTCTGAAAATCTAAGTATACTATATCTATTGGATCCCCATTGTCTGCATGTTTGTTAATCCCTTCAAAGAACTCTAATAGATTAGTAAGACAGGACTTCACTTTATAGAAACCATGTTGACTTTTGTCCAACAATTTATGTTCTTCTACGTGCTTCACAATTTTATTCTTTACTGTTGTTTCGACTAATTTGCCCGGTACTGAAGTTAGACTTACTGGTCTGTAATTGCCCGGATTGCCTCTAGAGCCCTTTTTAAATATTGGTGTCACATTGGCTAACTTCCAGTCATTAGGTACGGAAGCCGATTTAAGGGATAGGTTACAAACCACAGATAATAGCTCAGCAATTTCCCATTTGAGTTCTTTGAGAACCCTTGGATGAATGCCATCCAGTCCCGGAGATCTGTTAACATTAAGTTTTTCTATTTGTTTTAATACTTCCTCTAATGACACTTCAATCTGGGACAGTTCCTCAGATTCATCACCCACAAAGGACGGTACAGATTTGGGAATCTCCCCAACATCCTCGGCCATGAATACTGAAGCAAAGATATCATTTAGTTTCTCCACAATGGCTTTATTGTCCTTGATTGCGCCTTTTATAGCTCAATCATCTAGGGGACCCACAGGTTTTTTAGCAGGCTTCCTGCTTCTAATGTACGTAAAAACACTTTGTTATTTCTTTTTGAGTTTTTGGCTAGCTGTTCCTCAAAATCTTTTTTTGTTTTTCTTATTACATTTTTACACTTGATTTGACGGTGTTTATGTTCCTTTCTATTTATCTCAACTAGGATTGGACTTCCACTTCTTAAAAGATATCTTTTTGTCCCTCACTGCTTCTTTTACATGATGGTTAAGCCACGGTTACTCTTTTTTAGGTCTCTTGCTATGTTTTTTAATTTGGGCTATACATTTAAGTTGGGCCTCTATTATGGTGTCTTTAAAAAGTTTCCATGCAGCTTTCAGTGATTTGGCTCTCGTCACTGTGCCTTTTAATTTCTGTTTAACTAACCTCCTCAGTTTTGTGTAATTTCCCGTTTTGAAATTTAATGCCAGGGTGCTGGACTGCTGAGGTGTTCTTCCCACCACAGGAATGTTATTATATTATGGTCACTATTTCCAAGCGGTCCTGTAACGGTTATTTCCTGGATCTGATCCTGCGCTCCACTCAGGACTAAATCGAGAATTGCCTCTCCCCTTGTGGGTTCCTGCACCAGCTGCTCCAAGAAGCAGTCATTTAAGCCATTGAGAAATTTTATCTCCGCTTCTCTTCCTGAGGTGACATGTATCCAGTCAATATGGGGGTAATTAAAATCCCCCATTATTCTAGAGTTCTTTATTTTGGTAGCCTCTCTAATCTCCCTCAGCATTTCAATGTCAGTATCGCTGTCCTGGTCAGGTGGTCAGTAATATATCCCTACTGTTAATTTCTTATTATTGGAGCATGGAATTACTATCCATAGCGATTCTATTGAATATGTTGATTCACTTAATGTAGAATCAAATGAAATAAAAATATTATCTTTCACATACAGTGCCACTCCGCCACCCACTCGGCCTGCTCTATTCTTTCGATATATTTTATATCCTGGTATGACTGTGTCCCACATTTTCCTCATTCCACCAGGTTTCAGTGATACCTATTATGTCAATCTCCTCATTTAATACGAGGTACTCTAGTTCACCCATCTTATTAGTCACACTCCTAGCATTTGTGTAGAAGCACTTTAAAAATTTGCCACTGGTTATTTGTCTGCCCTTCCTTGATGCACTGGATTCCTTTATTTGTGGTTGTTTGTCTGCTCTGGCCCATGGTTTGCCCTCTCCCCTCCTTTCTTTCTGACTACAGCTCAGAGAATCTCTATCAATAGATTCTCCTCTAAGAGAAGTCTCCCTCCGAGTTATGTGCATCTCCACACCAATCGGCTTTCCCCCATATCTTAGTTTAAAAACTGCTCTACGGCCTTTTTAATGTTTAGTGCCAGCATTAATCAACTAATGTTTAGTTGATAACATCTTGTGGTATGCCTATGTAACTTGCAGCCTTGTTGCTGGAGAAAAAGTAACACCACAGAGAGAAGCCAAATTTTCTACCTGTGCTGTTCCCCCCCCCCCTCCCCCGCCTCCTTTGTGTGTTGATTTTGTTGTGTCTTCCAGGAAACAGGATTGGACTCTACCACCAGCAGCAATAACAGCTCTAACTCAGCTGAATTAATCTGTTGCCTTTCCTCTGCAAAGGGACAGTTATTGCAATTTAAGGGACTGTGAAACAAAAGGTTTTGTTTTCCTTCTTAATCTAAACACTCTCTACAGCTACAGGGAAAAGAGAACAAGTGATGTTTTGAAAGTGAAAACCTTATCTAACACTCTATATTTCAAATGCTTTAACTGATTTTCCTTTTTTTCTGTATCCTTAATAAAAAGGTCCTAAGTAAACTGAAGCTGTATGCCAAAACTCTGAACCTTGTTTAAATCTCAATAGCAGGAAGTTTCAGTCACGTTAACCAGGGCTGGATTAACATTTTGTCGACCTGGCACCAAACATATCTGAGAGTCCCCACATGTAGTTGTATCAGCTCCTTCTGAATGTGGGCCTGGAGTTGCACTGCCACTGGTGCTATAGTATACCCTGGGGTGGATAATATTTTTTGATGAGGGGGCACTCCAAGAATTTGGTTAAGTGGTCAGGGGCTGCAATTTTCTATAATATTAATGGAGGGAGTGTAGGATCTGGGACACAGTTTGGGTACAGGAAGGAGTTCTGGGCAGGGAATTGGGGTACAGAAGGGGGTTTGGGTTCTGGGAGGGAGTTTGAGTTCAGGAGGGGTTGTGTTGGAGCAGCAGCATGGGGGGAAGACAGCTCCTCAAGAGCCAGTGCTCACGGGGGGCTGGCTTTCATAACCCTAATATCTATATAATACAATTACTAACAAAATGCTCAAACTTACCTCCATTCTCTGATTTTTCTGAAATACTGGATATTTTCCAAAAAGCTTTCATCTGTTCTGCATTCCTAAAAGCAAAACCTAGTTACTGACCAGTAACAGAAACTTATAAAATAGATTCCTGCCTCACACCCATTCACCTTGTGACCCCGGAACTGCTGAAAATAGTTATGTTAGCAGTGTTCATGGTAAATTGGGTGCTTGTGCAGCCGCTTGGGAGAGATTTCAATGCCTCCAGTGGATTAGCAGAGCGCTCACAGCTAGCTTTTTGTTTCTGCTGGTGGTGTGCTTTTGCACATGCCTCTGTGCACATAACAAAATTTATTCCAAGCATGGACGGAAACAATTAGAGGGAATATTGGCCATAAGAAAGGATCCTTTTCCTCAAGCTACAGAAATTATAAAAAGGCATTCCTTTCTTCTTTCCACTTTGCCCCCCAATTCAGCTGTCTGAAAAATAAGTCTACAAAGAGGCACTGGTAGAAGTGGATAATCGAGGCTTTGTGGAGGTAGTATATTTAAATACTGGAAAGTTATCTCATTTACTCATGCATAAAATTACCTTCCCATAAATAATCTCTGAAGAGAGGTTAAGCAGCAGTAGCTGAAGAAGGTGGAGGAGAGACTGTAAAACAGTTCTCCCAAAGCAGACATGAGAACTAGCTTAAGTATCCAAAACACATATCGACCTATATGTAGATACGAGAGTTGACCAGAGGCTGACAACTCCATTTTGTGACAACTTCTGTGGTTTTGAAATTGTGGTTAGGGTACTAGCCCAGTGTGTAATTGACAGGTTCAGGTCCCTGCTCTGTCTGATTCAGAGAGAGTTTTTCATTCCAGATCACCCCATAATGGAGATGTATACCCCAGAAAGGCAACAAAGGATTAATCTGGATCTGAGAGGCAATTATATTACCTAGCTACCTAGCTGCACTTGGGGGTGGGCCAGGCCAAATTAAAAATGAGTCTCATCTGGGAGAAAAACTGGGTGGATAGTATAAAAGGAGGATGTCTGGAACAGAAGGAGGGACTACAGGGAGAAAGGGCAAGGAATTGCAGTCACTTCAGGATTAGAAAATGGAAGGACCAGGAAGGGCAAGGAGGAAATGTGGTAGGGTCGGTTCTGGGTCCTCTCCTTCCTGAGTAGCAAAGGCTGGTTAAAAAGCCAGGAGAGAGAAAGAGCAGCTACCAGGCGTGTCTGGGCTGCCCCGCTGCCCGAGCCCCGACGCGGCTTTGCTCCGCGTCTTCCTGGTCTGCAGACCAGGGAGACGCGGAGCAGCTTTTCTTGCCCCGGAGTACACGGGCAGCGGGACCGCAAGGTCCCGCAGTCCATGTCCTCCAGGGCGAGAAAAGCTCTGTTCGTAACTGCGGACCCAACGTAAGTCGGATCCGCGTTAAGTCGGGGACTGCCTGTAATTTCAAATGAAATGGCTGCTAGAAAATGTTACACTCAGTTTAGTGCAAAATACAGCTAGGGAAAAATCTGTCCAAAAAAACAAAGATAGTTGCAATGACCTGAGTTACTATACTATAGTTGGAATGAATGCATGTTTTCAGTTTGAATTAATATAAATTGACTGGGCATTGTCTGCGGTCTGGAATGAAAAGTAGTATTTCTAAAAAGATTACATACCATCAAGGCTTTTAAAAGTAGGTTACAAAAGTGATTGCAAATCAATTTTTCAGTTAGATTTCTTTTCGAGATTCACATGACATTAACAAGTGCACTGAAAATAAATAATTGGATAATATAACAGAAATGCACTGAACTTACCATTTTGCAGGAGGTAGTGACTGCATGTTTGTTACTCCTCCATTTACTGGTACAACAACCTGTATGTTAGACAGCATACTAGGTGCAGTCATAGACTCTGGGTTGTATTTGTAATCCACTCTTACATCAGTAGTGCTATCATTACATTTCCAGTAAGTTGCAAGATTCAAAGGAGTGGATTGGATGCCATTTGAGGATACCTTTAAAAAAATATTTTTTTTTAAAATAGCTATTTACTTCACATAAGGATGCACACAATTGAGATTCTCTCTCTAATCATGCCTTGTAACTGAAGGGGATATTCTTGGGTTAATTAAGAACAAGATTCAAGGCAGACTGGGGCTTGGAAGCTTTTACTTCTTAATACCAGAGACTGTCTTTGTTAGATACATTTTTTTTTTATGGAAGGGATGGAGTGGGGTTTAACCATCACACCTCCAGCCTCCAAATTCTCTTCCCTTTCTGGATCTTCCAATACAAAACATTGGGGTCAGGCTAGTTTTCATGTTGTTTTTTGCATTCTACATCACACTGAAGAAATCTGACTGGAAAGGTCCTATTTCTCCCCTCCAGTTGTGAACCGTAATAATTTACTTGACAGAGGGTAACTTAAAGTCATGCAACAATTAGCACAAAAATACTATTGGAAACAAATATCAGAAGGGTAGCCGTGTTAGTCTGAATCTGCAAAAACGACAAGGAGTCCTTTAGCACCTTACAGGCTACCAGATGTATTGGAGCATTAGAAAACAAAATTTGCCAAACAAGTAAAGCATAGACATGGCTGCTCCTACAGGCTGACCATGTCACATACACCAGAGGCTCTTTGTATCCCCACAGTCATCTTACAAGCTCCCTGTGTGCAGTTGTCCTCTCCTTTTCTATTTGAGGGACATGCTGCTATGGTCTCCCTCATACCTGGGGATCTGTGTGCCCCTAATGGCTCCCTCATGTCTGGGACTCTGTGCTACCCCATTACTGCTTCCTGCACACCAAGTTACCCCATTATCTGCCCCCTTATGCTACGGGCTCTGTGTGACCCCTCATTGTCTTATACTAGGGCTCCCCTATATCCTTTAGGAGTTCTTTATGCTCTCCCTGCATCCCAAGGGCTCTTGGTGCCCTTCCATACTTCCCCCACATACTAGTGTCTTTCACATCCCCCCAGCAAGGATTCTGAGTGGCCCTTTCCTTCCTCACCCCATGTTAGGGGCTTCAGGTCTCCCACACTCCCTACCATGTCAGGGGCTCATGTGCACTCCTATTGCCATATCACCAGGTGTTGTATGCCGCCCCCCCACCTCCATGCCAGAGACTCTATATGCCTCCCATGACCCATTTCTTTCCCTCCCATGCACTCTCCTTTTCAGGGCATCAGCTTTTTAAAAACTGTATTGGAAGATAAGGAGAACTGCTATCCAAGTAGAGGTTTATGGATGCCATCAACTGGTCCTTTGATCTATAAACAATAACAGAGCTGCTGAATAGCAGTTGCTGGGTCTCCTTGGGCTCACAGAGACTATGGGGAAGATTCAAAAGAAAATATGCAAATTCCGTAGGAATTTGAACATCTTCTTCCAATCTCAAGTTAAAGTAGTTTAGATGCTTTTTTGGGGGCAACCCCTCCCTCCTTTTGAGAAGATGAGTAAACCTCATTTTTTGAGGAAAAGCGGCTTTTTGAAAAAGGGGGAGGTTGCCAACAAAAAGTGTCTAGACTACTTTCACTTTTGAAAGCTCAGCTTTCAAAAGTGAGATTGGAAGAAGATATGAAAATTGCATATCCTCTTTTGACTCTTCCCCGTAGTCTAGATATAGCCCTTGTGTCCTCATTTGTCCTTTTTGATTTTTCCAGTTTCACCAAAATCAACAGGAATATGTGTAGAACATTTCCTGAATTTTTGGAATTGGATAGATGCAGCATTCAAAAGTTACATTATAAACAATCAAATTGAGTATAAGCTCTCATTTCTGACAAAAGTCAAAGGTTGGAACCTTGCATAAATGTCACGTGCTCAGAGCAAATATGAACAAACACAAATATCATCAAGCCAGAAGCAGGAGCAAGAAAGCACCAAGGACAAAATTTGATCCAGCAGCTAGGTGAGGTTCTAATGTTTGGAACAGTCTAATGCCGGTGCAGCTTAAAACCCATCCAACTAAATGGTGACAATCTTCCTCTATGCCCATACAAACAATAATTCTCATAGTCTTTTTACATGTGAGATATGCAAAAGTTCCTTAAAAATCTCCAAATAAAAATATAATTTTACCTGATATTTTAAAACATCAACATTATAATAAGAAGCAGATGGATTCTGCTCTGATAATTTCTTGAGGTAGACTGTAACAGCTTGCATGTTCATCCAAAAATCTTTTGTACTGGAGTCACTTTGTGACTGGTCACTACATGTGAAATGAAGATAGGAATCAGAATACAAATATCAGTTTTCTTATTCTGGATGACTTAACATTAAGTAGTAGAGCTTTCCCTTTATTTTTTTTACACTTTTTTCAATCACAGTAAGAGGTTGCAACATAACTGCATCTTTCAGAATATTAAGGAACATCAGTTACCTATTCAATACTGGCATTCAACACACATTCACAGTCCTGGATTACAGCTGAATGCCAGCGGTACCAATAATTAAGGCTGTGTCTGGATTGTACCTTCAAGCAGACATAATGTTAAACTGCCATACAGGTGATACCTTGCAGGGAAAAATCTACAAAAGTGTCTTTAAAAATAAATGTAATCTAATCTAATATTATAAAAACACTAAAATGCCTTGATCGCATGTGGAGGTTTCTTACCTGTAACTAGAGGTTCTGAAAGATCTGTGGTCCCTATGTCTATTCCACAAATGGCATGCATATACTCTAAGCATCTGAGATCAGATATTTCCAGCAGATAGTGTCCATTGGTCCACGCCTGTACTCCACTCATGCTCTGTACTGAGATTAGAAAGGACAGTGCGGAACAAAACTTCTTCAGTTCCTTCTCTTTACTGCAAATCCAGTCATGATCCAAAATAGAGGAGAACAGCAGCAGACAGTTGCATAGAGATAGGGACATATCTTGAAGAATCTTCAGATACATGTAAATAACATGCCTTTCTTCTTTGTGTGGCAGTCTCCACGTGTATGACTGGTAAGTAGTATTCAAGGTGGGAGTGAGAGGATGCAGGAAATATAGATGTCTAACACTGCTGTCTGAATAGCTGAATCTGAAGAAGAGTCCGAGACTAAGGCATAATCCTTTGTGAAGGCATCGATGGAATTCTAGGTTGTCACCTAACAAAGTACTAGTACTGGTACTTTTCAAAGACATATTATTGATTTGCATGTGCTCTAGAAGAGTAAGCCGTCCCACACAGCAATGGAAGATGCTACAACTGGTAACAGTGATATAACTGGGGCTCCACTTAGAAAAATCTCTGAGCAGATCGCATCTGTCGCTGTGAGTTCTCTCATAACTATTTTTGCTGTAAGGTGCTTCCCTGTTTCTTTACAGATCAAACACTAGAGCCTGTCTGATGTCAAGAGAATTAAGTCTTTTAATTGGAAGCATGAGGTCTGTGAAGAAAACCAGTAAGTGAACAGGTTTATTCATACAAACCTCAGAAGTAACTTTTGCAATAAATTTTGGGTGGTGAAGAGAAACCATCTCCTTGTGAAATGTGTTATATGCCAAGTTGGTCAGCATTGCTCCAAGTTCACTCATGACTTCTGGCTGACATGATGTCAATAAAGGTGACCTTTATGGGCAGGTGGGACATCAAGCATGTGCCCATGATTCAATGGGTGTCCTGGTATGCACTAATAGTATACAACTAAGATCCCATGGCAAACACTTTGGGAATCTGACTGTTAGTGGGTTAGTAAAAATAGAATAGCCACAAGATGGAAGGCTCTGGCTCCTGCTATAAGTGGACCTGCAGCAAGCTAATGAAAAGTCCTGATGGTCTGAGGTTGAGGAGGTAGTCTAAATGGCAGGAATACCTGTTTTGGGGAATAGCTGTGTCATGGCTTAAATCCTCAACTTGGCACTTCGAATATAGGTAATGTGGGTTGGCTAGGAAACTGAAAACTATCAGATCCCATCTCCATGGTTTTCAGAGACAAAAAAAAAGTTTTCCTGATTTCAGTTTCTCCTGAAATTCAGTAGTATTGCCACCAAGTGTATCCCTTTTTTCCAGGAGAAAATCGCTTGGAATGTCTTCACTGAGAGCAACCCTCTATTCCCCAACTTCCTTTCCTCTAGGAGTAGGGTTGCCAAATGCTTTAACAAAAAATACCGAATGCTCCCCCCCCCCCATCAAAAAAAATGGGGAAAAAAATTCTGTTGAGAAAACAAAAAGGGGGAGACCAAAGTTGTTGAGGAAAGCAAAATAAGACCTCGACAGCAGTTAAGCAAAAAAAAAAAAAAAAAAAAAAAAAAAAAAAAGAGTCAGCATGGCCCCTTTAAAAAGAGGCTTTTTTGCCAGTGGCCATTTTGTTTTTCTGTTCTAGCCACAAGACAAGCCCCTATGGAACCAGGTACCGGGGGGGGGGGCGGGGGAGGGAGCTGGGCCGGGTTGCTGAGTGTGTCATAGGGTTTGCCAGGTGTCTGGTATCTTCGTCTCCTGGCGGGGGGGGGGGAAATCAGAAAATACCAGACATTTTAGGTGTCTGGTATTTTCTGAATTTTTTTTACCGGACAGGAGGCGAAAATACTGGACTGTTTGGGTCAATACCAGACACCTGACAACCCTACCATAGAGTTGGAAAACAAACAAGGACACTCTCGCAGACAATAATGAACCTGTACTCTATCTCTGGTAATGTGTCTGCAGCTAGGCACTTAAGTTGAAGGACACAAAAGATCAACCAATACTGGTTAACAGAGCCAAAAAAGGAAACACTTATTATTAAAACAAGAGTAATGTTGCAAGTATAGTCTTGGTGTTTAAAAAAAACCCCATGAATTGAAAGAAAACTCAGGGATTCTCCCTGGGATTCTTGATTACAAGGGAGGACGGGTGCATGGGGAAGGACAATTAACCAGCTCAGACAATTTCCAAACCCCAAACAAGGAAAATAATAAACCTGATGGACTCCCTAAACCTTTTCCTACTCATGCATTCTGATGAACCCAGGGGATCTGTTTGGGGTGTGTGTCATTTCTTCCCTCCGTGCCTGGAGAAGATTCCTGTCTCTCTCTAACAAAGGAGAGTGATAGAAATGTATCCGTGTTAGTCTGGTGTAGCTGAAACAAAAACCAGGACTATGTAGCACTTTAAAGACTAACAAGATGGTTTATTAGGTGATGAGCTTTCGTGGGCCAGGCCCACTTCCTCAGATCAAATAGTGGAAGAAAATTGTCACAACCATATGATTGTATCCTTTGGTATATATGGTTGTGACAATTTTCTTCCACTATTTGATCTGAGGAAGTGGGTCTGGCCCACGAAAGCTCATCACCTAATAAACCATCTTGTTAGTCTTTAAAGTGCTACATTGTCCTGGTTTTTGTTTTAACAAAGGAGACTCCTTCCTCCAGTTTGAAATTCTTCAGCTGCATTTCATTGGCTCAATGCCCAAAGCCCCCTCCTACAGGTGCAGAATAGCTTAAAGTTATCTTAACTTTGCCTTGCTCTCCAGGTAAGTTAGGCTTTCCTTTGCAGCTCCCATTCATGACAAGCTGCTTGTGTTAGTCAGGTAGAGAACTGCCTCCATTTAGCTATATAGCATTTTCTGAAAGTCTTTTCTGCTGTAATTGAGAACAGTTTGAACAACCTCTGAACGCATATATTTTTGGTCTGACACCCATCCAAATACCAGTCTGTGAGGTAAAATAGTCCAGGTTGCAAAGTCTGCTCTTGCCATTCTCCTGACTTGGCAGATCTGGGAAGGGTTGGATGCTGATGGGAGACTGGCTGATGTTCAAAGGAAGTATGGGCCAATTGGGTATGATAGAATGACTTTGTTTTGCTGTGACACATCTTTCACAGAATATGTGGTAGCAATAGGTTGGGAGGAAAGACATACCTCAGATGGTCTGTCCAGGATAGGACAAGGGCATCACACTTGGACTCCTTTGGATGCTCTGGAGCTCCTTGCTCCTAGAGCATTATAAATTGAAATTTTTGTTAGTCTGGGAGACAAATTCGTCCCAGGAAAGCATTCCACAGTGAAGTGAAGATTTTATTCAAAGCAGAACTGTGTATTTCTCAGTTATGGTCTGTGGAGTGGTGCCTACTGAGATTATCTGCCAGAGAGTTTTGCACACCTAGGAGATATGTTGCAGTGAGAGAGATGTGGTTCTGGATACAGTAATTCTGTAAGCACACTGCCTCTGTGCAGAGATGAAGATTTTACTCCTTGTTTATACATATTGTTTGATTTTTGTTCTGCTCTGTATAGACAGCCTTAGAGGGTCTATCTGGCCTACCTCCCAGTGTGATGGCGATGGCTTGTCTGGAACATAAGACATGGCTGATAAGAGGTTTTGGTTTCTACTGGCAATATTGTTGGTACAGGTGGATAAATGCTCTGACCCAATGAATATTCCCTTTTCCTTGAGTTGGTTTCTTTTGCTGGTGTTGAGATGTCCCTCAGGCGAAGCAGACCCAAAAGGAAAGAAGACAGAGGATAAGGAAGGGCGAAAACATGCTCTCAGAGGGAAACAAGTCTTAGTTCATCCCAGAGCATGAGGTGTCCTAGTGGCTGGAAGCAATGAATCCTATGTATCTATGGGCATGGTGATCAGCATATCCTTCCAGAAGTGAGTAGGTGTAAACAAAGAGGAGTTCAACCTGGAGCTTCCAGTCTGTGCCAGCAGGTGATACCTCAGCTTAAGAGCTGGAGCCAGAACAAAGGGATCCTTTCTCCGGTGATACCTCAGCTTCAGAGCTGGAGCCAGAACAAAGGGATCCTTTCTCCTTTGTGCCTTATTGTCATGGTCAGGAGGATTAGGCAGGTATGTCCTTAGAACCCAAGAACTAGGACTCACCTGATTTGGACAGAATCAGGGAGGGATCCTTTCTTTTAGGATCAGATTGAGAAGATGTGTCCTTGTATCTCTGAGAGTCCCCTTACTCTTGTTAGAGCTGAGGTGGTGATTCCTGAGGCATAACAGCTGTAGCCACTGCTCCAGAGCTCATGCTTGGAAGAGGTGCCGCTTACAGACTGAGTTAAGTGTATTGAGGAAGGAGGAGGGGAGAAGTGTCTCACAGACCTTGAACACTTGGCATATTCTTCTCCCCAAGGAGATGGTCTTCAAGGCAGGGAAAAACTAAACTACAGTAAAGTATACACAGTTGTTTTTCTGGTTATGAAACAAGATGCAAAGACAGCTTCAGACACATAGTATTCCTTCAAGGTGGTAAGAAGGAACCGGAGAAGCAACACTGCTTCTTACACATGTGCCACCTGTGGAATACCTTTATCATCACACAAAGAACATATGTTAGGGCCCAGTGTCACTACCAAAATGAGTTTAGGCCATGTTTTTCCATAGGCTATCATACTTGGATTTATTAAACCTGAGTTTCTCGTGTTTGTAATCTTTGATTCTGATGCCATTATTTATATTTTAATAAAATAAAAAAGTCACCTATTTATTACTACTGGGGACTTTGTCTTAATTTAAAAAAATGCAAACTAAAATAACCACTACCCACTGGTCTCTCCCAATAAAACTCCCCACCTACTCAAATGTCAGTTCCTGTTAAGGCCCTTCCTCCCCACAAGTGCCGAACAAACAGTTCTTACAACATGTCCTGATAATCAAACAATTACTCTCTGAACAAGTGGACTTAATTATGTGTTACATTCATTTTGTAAGTTCATTCTGAATATAGGACAAATATTATGAAAATCAGACAAGAAATTAGTTATCTCCTATTTCCCACCCCCTTGGGGAAAAAAGGTTATATACATCCAGTGTATTTTACACTACTGGTTAAGACTGTGCCACTATTGCCAATGTAAACTTTATTTTGATAGGCTGACCTGTCACTATGAAAAATTACTCCATACTACTATTGTATATAAAGTCTGACAATAAGATGCAATATTTTTATTACAACAAAAATCAAGAAGCTTTGGTTCAAATTGTCATTTGTTTGCAAGTTTGGAGAGGCAAAAGCAATTAATATATTCCAAACGATGTTTCCCCTCAAATAACTTCAAACTACTTGATTCAAATTCACTTTTGCTAAGTGAGTAAGTATATTTTGGTAGATTAAAAAAATGAGTTAAGATGTTGCAATTAATACAGATAAGAAGTTTTCTGACAAAACAGAAAATTAGAAAATGCCAGTTCAACAAATGCAAAACATCAAGGAATCAGTATGAATTTGGGTTTGACAAACTTGCATTGAATCACAGGGAGGGATCTATTGGAAACCTACATAGTTCCCTTAGCTTTTATGTTCTATGGGGCTCATGGGTCTGAGGCAGCTTTGGTATGGGGACTGTCCTGACGCCAGAAACCTCTGGCTTACCATGACCATGGAAGCCCTGTTATGTGGATTATATGAGTCTGCAACTCCATGTGGTGGGTTTCCAAAATTATTTTCTGAAGAGATTTCTAGTTTGCAAGAAATTTCAAAACACTGAAATTTCTCGTAAACCAGAAATTCTTTCAGGCAGTGCTAACTGCAGTTTACAAACTAGTTACTCTACTTGGGCACTGCTTCCTCCCCCCTTTAAGAATTTTCAGAAGTCCTTTAGCTGTGGATAGCATATGCCTCATCTATATAGTATTCCAAAGGTTCTGGTCTACGGTATAGAAGATTTATCCCCACCCCCAATGCTGACAGGGCAGAAGCACTTTTCTATTAATCGCAAGCTAAGAGACTTCCAAGTGAAGGCTGACACTTCAATCGATCATTCCACTGTGATCCTTGTACAAAAAATGTCATGCAGCTTGAAGTGGGAGTGTCAGTCGTCTAAACTTTGAAATTTCTCATTTATTTCTTTCAATTGCTAGGTTTATTGTTCATATACTTAAATCATCCATTTATGTGTTTACATAAGTAAAAACTGGTTTAATTTTTAAACAGAGCTTGTTTAAAAATAATTTACAAATACCTATGTAAAGAGACATCTATAGATTCATATAACTAGATTTTTAAGCCACTTTTAGAGTTTTAGTCATGTGATTCCAATTATACACAATGGAAAATTCAAGTCTAGTAATCGGAGTAATTCTCACACTGGGATTAAAGTGAGAATGCTGAAAAGAAACTAAGCATCAAAAAAAATAGAGGGCAATTTACTGGAGCTTAAACCAAATTCACAGCAAAGTTTCATCAATCAATAAGGTAAGAGATAAGTTGTTTAAAATAATAACGCAACAATCCACATTTTAAAATCATGTTAGCTAGTAGATAAAAAAAAATACAAAACCTGTATACAAGTTGTGCATTTGGAAGAATCTGCTCTAGTTTGTTTGTGTTTTTTACCCTGAAGCAGAGTACAGCTGGAGATGGGTTGCTGGTGAAGACTTTAATAATTCCACTTGGGAATGACACTGTCATATCACCAGTGATTTTCACAATACATCTGGGAGAGAGATGAGAGAAGAGCAATTCTATTACAATTGAATTAAAATATCCAGTGTTTAGTGCATGTCAAATTTTAGTATTAATTCTGAAGATCTACTGTTTTTAGAATATTTGCAACTTATTCATAAATTTAAAACAAACTGATTCTATATGAAGAGAAGGTGGCACTATGACTTATTGCATTACCTCTTTCACCCCTTGGGATAGGATTAAAAAATAGATGAAGTTGCAAGTGAAATGAATTTGGTGGATAAAGTTGTCTTTTGGTGAACTTCATTTTCCATACCACAAACACAAGGCACAACTATGAGTAGGAGATTGCTACAACTGGCATAACAAGGGTGTTGCAGGTAGGGATGAGGTGCTTTAAGCTGTATGGGACAATTTGCATATAGCACCTACCTGAACTATGCCTAGTAGTGGCCAGTGATAAAATCACCCTCTCATTTTTCATCATTCATTTCAACGATTTTACCACATTCTTCTAAAGTTTCACCATTTTCCCCCATAATTAAAAGAAAAGAAGAAAGACCAATTTGTTTCCTAAATGTAACTCAAACTCAGTACAGTCAAAGCAATTCACTATTTAACTAACTTTGTAGGATCTGCTCCTTTAAAGTAGGCGTTAACAGATTCAGTAAAGGCTACTGCAACAGGCAGGGTGTCCTGGTTTCCAAGAGTGACAGGGCTGGGACCACGTGAAACACCTAGAATACATATGGTTTATAGGTTTAATTTTCAAAAAGCTTACCAGCTAGATTTCAAAAAGATCGACTACCTGTTATCACAAGAAGCTGCTACCATCAGATTCACAGCAAGTCCAAAAGCATATTTTTTTTAAAAGTGTGTAGAAAAATGCATTCGAAAAACATTTAAAATCAGAATATAACACAGTTAAAGCACTAAGCAATGATAAGTAACATGAGGAAACAGGACTATCAGAATGACACTTTAAACAAGGATTGCATATGACATCAATTGTAACACAGTATTAATTAAAGCCAACGGTACCCAAAAGAAGGGTATCCATGTTAGTCTGTAACTTTAACAAAACAAGTAGTTCTGTAGTACCTTAGAGACTGAGAGAGCTTTCATGGGCAAAACCCACTTTCTCATGAGCAGAGAAGTTAAAAGGAATATCTGTATTCCTAAAACAAACTCTCTACTATAGGCTTATAATATGAAGACAAATATAGTAAAAGGAAAGGATCATCATGGACAAGCCCCTGAATCCAATTATGCACATAAAAATCCCAAGCACTTTAGTCTTATTCCACATAGTTAAAAATGCCAATATTTAATTTAAGTCCTAAGAAGGCAAACACTTTTCACATGAGATGATCACATAAAAAAAAAATCTTACTGAGATTGTTATGTCCACCTGAAAAGAATAAGGGTATGCCCTTAGAGTTACAAGGAAATATGCACTACTTTACTAGTAATAAAAAAGCCCTAATTAATAGAATATATAATCCTCCTTAGGCCCTAAGCAGTATTGTCATCCCAAGCATTCACAAATCATGACTGAAATTAACGGAAACTAATGGATCCATGTTTTTATCATGAATCGGCAAAACTGGACCATTAATTTCCATCTATGTAGTAAAAACGCTTAACTATAGAGACAGCACATAATACAAAGTCATCTATAACAAACAGTTAAAATATATTTAGGCTATGTGTATTGCTCTACCATTGTACAGGAATGTATCCTCTTTTCATCAGAGCAATAGGAATAATGATTAAACAGCTGAAACCCAGAGCCAGGTTATAAGGTGATAATTTCCTATTAAATACATGGTGTCTTTTACAGAGGTATCAATAGTTGATTGATAGTAATATTTTTCTTTTTGTATTTATAGATAAATCCAAACTGATCCATTACAGAGAATTATGCAAAGTATGTTAAAATTAATGTATACATATATTTTTTCCATTCTGTAAAAGAAATATGGAAATTTCTTGTTTGCTGAAAATAACTATCTTCCTTAATGCACTACAATTTGCACATATTTATGGAGTCACAGATATATGAATATATGCAAGTGCACACATACATGTTTCTCTTTGTTTTGGCCACATGTAGGGCATTAAAAATCAGGTTTCTTTTTTCAGCTTTTACTGTGCTATGCAAAAAATAAAACATCCCAAACAAAACTACTTAGTCCTCCTTATTATAAAGACAGATTTAACATTGTAAATCAGTGATCTGTTGGCCCATTTGCTGTACAGCCAGGCACAAAATGCTGAGAACCCTTGTCCGGAGTGAGAAGGGAAGCTGGAGCTAGAGATGCAGACATAGAGGAATAATAAAACAGAGGGAGAACCTCAGTGGTGGCGGAGGCAGAGAAGGGAAGAAGCAGGCTGAGCTGCCGGAATAATGAGGAGTGGGAGGCAGTAACTTTATGGGGGGATGAAGGGCTTTAAAGAGGCAGGCATGAAGGAATGGTGCCTTGAGAGGCTGCAGAAAGCTTGAAGAGCAGTGGACAAGCCCAGTTTTAGTGTGTATAGGAAGGAAACAATTCTGAACATGCGTCGGGTTTTCAAATTACTGTTCAGTAGTGTTAGAACTGATTTTTAATGTAGATGAGGAAGTATCTGAATTGATTTGCATTGCAGAGGAAATTGGTTGTGAACAAGGCACTTCATTTTGATTTCAGGAGTTGAGTAGTCTCTGTCATGCATCATAAAAAAGTTGTAACGAAGTCTGGCTGTTCTATCTTTGATGCCATTAGAAACTTCAGATGGGACCCATCCCCCTTTTCTGCTGCCATCTCTCCCTCCAGCCCCTGAAAAAAAGGGGAGAGAAACAGGGAAAAGCAGCCTTCTTTTTTCCTCTGGTGGCAAGGCCTTGGGGAACAGGGTACGCAAAAGACAATTTTAGTTGGAATGGCCTCTCTTCTTTTCACCTTTGAAGTCTATTGATAGGGTTATGTAGCCTCTCTCTTGAGCCAAACAGCAACAATCTGAAAAGTTAGTAGGACTTTGAGACTTCACTGATAAGGGCACCCCACACTTCAACATACATTTTACAAATTTTAGCTCTCTTGAGATTTAAATGATTTTGAGGTTTGAGTATGCAAAAAGTAAAGTAGCTCCACAGTTTCATTACACGAAGAGTGGCTCCAGTAGAATTATAAAGAGGTGCCTGGGTCCTACTATCAAACAGCTTGTAGCATTTTTAATTTTGCTAAATTAATCTGCTGAAGAGTAATTAACAGTATCTGTCTGGAAAAAAGCAACAATTATTTATACTTGAAGTTTTCAAATATTTCAGAGTTTTTCTTATTGGAATTGTCCTCAGGTTTTTTTTTAATCTTTAAATGACTGATCATGTCAATTTCTAAATTATAAACACAACACAACTGATTAAACAGTTTAGCTTCAGAGCTATTTTATATCTGGAAGATACTAGAGATTGCTAGAGGAACTTAAGTCACAAAGAACTAAAATTGTATTAAGTACAATTTTAGGATAATTAGTTAACATATAAAATCATCTTCTAGAACAATACCTGCAGGTGTGTCAAAGTTTTTCAATCGTAGGGAGTTTTCCAATGACTAATATCATCATCTATTACATTTGAATGAAACAAAACATTGCAAGAAAACAATATATTTCAAGCAATTATACAAAGCAAAATTATATTTAAATGGAAAGATATTTGAAAAATAAGAATTTTAATTAAAGATTAGGTTAACATATAAAATGAATTAGTTAAGAAATAGACATTTCCACGAATCCTCTGAAACAATATACAGTAGCTGGAGTTACATTTAATTTAGAAGACTAAAGTTGCAATAGTGTCCAGTAGTTAAATATATTAATAATTAGTCCTGCAAATGGGAACATTAGGTTAAAAAATACATTTTTATAAAAACCCAAAATGTCCTTGCTTAGTTACACCTTACGTTGTCAAAACTGAATTTTTTTTAAAAAGAAGTAAAGGTCCTGATCCTGCGAACATTAACATGTAACTTTATACATCTGACTAGACCCTCGAAGGTCAATGGTACTATTCATGTATATTTCAGGATGGGACACTAATTTACTTTTCACTATTTATGCCCTTTACTTAGTTCATTTACTTCACTCAACTTGGAGAAAGGAAAAGACCATCAGTTCCTGATTTTGGTTCCTATGTATCTGTATAACTCTACAATATGGGGTTGTAAGCAAGGCAAGGGAACGTTTAAATCACTAAAAATAATTTAAAAACAATTTTAATGGAACTAATTCTATTAATACTATGTTTTATAAAAGAAAAAACCTGATTGCAGGCCTAAATACAATATTTTCTTTAAAATCAATTAAATTCAATCCTGATAATTTATCTACATCTAAAGATAATTTCAATATCAAGTAGAATAATGACAGCTTGAACTTAATGAATAAATTTCCTGCATACCAAGTAAAAAAAATTCACGGAAAGATCTGCCATATTGGATCAGACCAGTGGTCTATCTAGCCCAATATTCTGTCTCTTGCAATATTCAATACCAGATACTCCAAAGGAAGCTGCAGAAAATGTAAATTTGGACAAATTTGACTACTGTCTCCTAACATTCAGATGTCAGTGACACAGAGCTATATACTGTCATTCTTCAGGGCATATATAAGTAATAAAAGTTACAGGCTACATACAGACACATAAAATAGTTGTTCATCAACAGTCTGAATTACTTACCTACTGTGGGTGTATTTGCTGCACTTAGAGAAGCAGAAGAGGATATTGATGAGATACTCTCTGCACGTGCCAAAGGAGCTATCGGCGGTGGACTGGAGTTAGAGGTCAAGGGTGGGCTGAATGGCCTCGGCTTAAAAGAAAATATACCAATATAATTACATAAATATAAATGATTTTAAATGGATGAAACAGAAAGGAAATCTTACGACAAACAGAACCAGAAAAGACCTACTTCATTCCTTGCCTAATGCAAAACTGCTCCCTACTATATTTGTGCTAGTGTTTTTTCCACCCTAATTTTCAAAGTAAAAAGCTTATGAACTACTACCATTTCTCCTGAGCAGTTATTGTTGTTTAGATTATTATTAGGAAGTTTTTCCTCAGTCAGTTTTTAATGAGTTAACATGATGCTTTGCATATTTAACAGTCTAAAGTAACCCCCCTTAAGGCTGAACTAAGTGCCAAAGAAAGAGAGAGCCTAAATTTTTATGCTGGTGCTTGAACTGGCAGCTCTGAATACATGAGCATTATCTGTGGGTGACTACTTTATGGCCATGAAAGTGACTTCAATCCCAAGATTAATAAGGAAGAGCAAATCTGAAACGTGGAGACAAGCTTTTTGGCTCTGCAGCCTACATCTCCTTTCTTACAGTACCCAGAACCTGTAAAAAAATGTCAGGTGATGGGTAATACAGAAATGCATGTAGGAGTAATAAAATTTTACCTAGCCAGAGTAAATGTTGCAGAAGAACTAAGGCCCTTTTTGGCAATTTCTAGTGATCCATGTTAGGTCAGAAGAATTTAAAATGTTTATCATAAGGCAGATAATCAGCATCAGCCTGACAGTATGAATAAGTTGTTCTTCCTTTGTGTGATTCTCTCTCCTAGAAATTGGGGGTGAAATCCTGGGAGTTTTGCTATTGATTTCAGTCAAGCTTTTTTCTGAAAATATGGCAGTATGTATATGCAATCTTTATTTTTTTTAAAATTGATTATTTGAGCTAGTAAAAACAAACACACCTAATCCCTCCAAAGCTTTGTATCAAAAATACTACTAACAACTTTGTTACCAATAATTACACCTTGGCTACATCTACACTGGCCCCTTCTCCGGAAGGGGCATGCTACTTTGAAGTAGGAATAAGAGATCCTCCGGAAAAGGGCTTTATTCCGGAGGATCATGCCAGTCTAGACACTTTTTTCCGGCTTTTCCCCAAGCCGGAAAAAAAGCGGCGGCCATGTTTATTTAAATCCTGCGGGGGATATTTAAATCCCCCGCGGATTTCCCTATTCTGAAGTTGGAAATTAGCATGCCCCTTCCGAAGAAGGGGCCAGTGTAGATGTAGCCTTACAGTAAACAATTTCCATGCACATTTTAAGTTAATGACAATTAAAATGGGTGATTTATAAACTCTTGAAGTTAGGTTTAATGTAAAAAGAAAATGACTTAACTATAATGTGGTAAATGAGAGCTATATTTCAAGTTGAGTCAAACCAGGAGAAATAACATATAATTAAACAAAAACTAAAATTAAATACATACTATTTCATTAATTCCACTTAGTTTTCCTGTTGATATCTTTGGTCTAGAAGCAGGCCTTGGAGGAGGTACAATGGTGCCTATAGAAAGAGGAGTTGTGGGCCTGGCTGAAAAAAAATGTGAAGAAAATTATTAGTATTATAAAACTCACACTGAAAATAAATATGTTATTTGAGTGCAATCATAAATTGCATTTCTGTTAAATATTCTACTTAATTACAAACACTTCATAACAAATACAAATGGCTGTGGTATTAAAATGCAATTCTGTGGTACTCTGAAAAATGACTACAAATTGCATTCTGGGTTCCATCTTTATAGTTCCTTAATGATTCTAAATAAAATATACTCAGTTTGTAGGTAAAAATGGTTTTCACCCTGTGCCTTCAGCATGGGCTCAGGGTGAAATTTGGTCTTTTATCTATCATGAAGAACAATAATAAAATAGGCTATTTAGGCTGTGCAGCTTTTATCTTCAGATCAGGCTGTTGACATATGTGAAACCACACTGCCTTCAATGAGTTCTGAAAGATGTAATAAATTATTACAATTAAATAACTGTATTGATGTGTGAGAAACCATGTAAACATCTCATTTCTTTTCAGCAGGGCTACTGGAAACTAAAAAAAAAGTTTAAAAACGACCTCCAAAATTAGCATAGATTACTCTCAATAGATACCATAACATTTTAGTAAAACCAGGTGCTGTTTTAAAAAAGCTACTTTTCTGAGATCAACTATACGTCAAACAGATGTCATCCAATGAGTATCCTGAATCAAAAATGTGTGTTTTAAAAAAAGGCCAATAAATAACAACATTATTAACAAGAATTATGGAATATTCTACTATCTGTCCAAAAATAATGTTAAAGATGTTTGTGACCAAAAAGAATATTAATAAAAATTGCATTTAGTGTGGGATTTCCAAAGCACTCGGAGATGGCATAACTAGGTTCCTATTAAAGTAAATAGTTGTTTTATCAATGAATTCAGAGTTAGGCCAATGCTCAGCACTTGAAAATCCCACTCATCCTAAATTTGTACTACCGATGCTAAAAGTAAACCAATTGAAGACTAAAATGACCAATCTTCCCTTAAATGCATCCTTTTATGCCTACTTCAAGTTAGGGATTTGTTGAGATACTTGGTTAATCGGTTAACTGATGAGCCATGGTACATGTAAGGCTCACCCCCAGCGCTGCTCTCTCTGATACAAAGACAACAGCGTGGGGGGGGGGGGGGAGGGAGAGGGAGCAGGCAAGAGCTGGTGGTCGCAGGGAGCTGGCTTTTAAGTTGCAACAAATAATCCAAAGTGTCCTGAATTCTGGCTAGCATTCAAACAAAACAAAAACATGTTTTCATTTGGCCAAATAAACAAACTTAGTGGAAGGTTTTCTGCTATTAAGCAGAAATCATAGAACCACTTCATCACCCCTTTTTCTTTGTCTGACCATGAAGCACACACTGAGGTGCAGACTGCTTAGCACTGGACGTCAACTTTGATCATGGTGTTAAGTCACTTGGTCAGGATAAATGGAAAGAACTATGGGAGGTAAAACACAGACCGAGAAGCTTGCAGAACACCGATTTGTAGCAAAGCAATCTGGTGCACTGCATATCAGTATGGCAAGAGCCACCTTCCGTTTGAAAGCCAAGAGTGAGTGGGATTAGGGGAAAAGCATATGTCAGTGCCGATCCAATTCAGATGGAAAGCATTTATTAAGGATTCCATGTGAGAGCAAAACTTGTTTTTGGTTGCAGTGTGCCCCATTTTCTGAACATGGCCTTCAATCTGCTGCACTTCATAGACTTGTGATTCTGGGAGAAATTTCTGCTTAAATGATCAACGAAGTTATTCTGAACATCTGTTAAGTGAGCAGATGTGGAGAAGTTTTCCCTTCTGCAAAACTGAAGTTATTGCTTCCTGACAAAAGTGGTTGAAGCAAGCTCCTCCTTGGTTGTTGAACATCTTTGCAAATACTGATCAGATTTAACCACTACTCTATGGAGACTCCAGAATGGGCAGTGGACAGTTCAGGACATATGCCAACGTCAAACATCCCTCAAGAGGATGAAGATGTAATCTTGCATGTTGGACCATATGTACATGCAGCCATATGACCTAACAACTTCAAGCATATATGGATCACAATTGAATGGTGAGAGCAAGGGACAGCCACAGGCGATGAACTGCATGAAATCATTCTCTCAACAGAAACTCCCTCAAAACTCAAGAGTCTAGGAGGGCTCCAGTGAATTATTTTTGTATGTTGCTATTGTGATGGCTGTCTATGCTTTGTTCACAGAGCCAGACAATTGAAGAGATGTAGCAGAAATTGGACTAGACTTGGTCTCTAGACTTTCCACTTCCTAATCAAACATCCAGATAAAGGAAATCCTTTCTTTCTAAGATATACTGTGTTAAGCTAATTAAGTGGGCTTGGTGTGTCCCATTCATAACTTTTGATATGAAAATGTGGATGTCAAAGTCAGGGGAAATTGGCTTTGTAGTGTGTTAACCACTTACTGTCTTTACTCAAGCCCAGGGTAACAGTGTCAAATTTGTAGGTGAATTCCAGTTCTGCAGTCTCGCTTTGTAATTGGGTGGTGAAATTCCTTTGTAGAAGTGTAAGCCGGTTAGGCTTTCCGGAGGGGTTCCTCCGCCTCAGTGGACAGCCACTCCACCCCACTCCCACCTGCTACTTAAAATAGTCCAAGTCAGTAAGTCTACAGCTGGCCTTGCTTCAGGGTGGGGTGAGAGGCTATAGTTCAAGTACCCGGCCCTACGCCGGTCTGGTTGGGGGCAACAGTCCAAGCGCCCGGCTTTACTTTAGATCGGGCAACAAAGGCCTCAGTTAGTAGGGCCCTAGGCCTGGTACAGGGCAGGGCAGGACATCAGTAATAGTCCCGCAGCTTTAAGAGGCCCAGGCTGGTCCCAGGCTGGGCAGCAAACACTCACACTTGTAACAGTTCTACATTCAGAAGGCCCAAGCCTAGTTCAGGAAGGCCGGCAAATAAACCCCTACAGTTTAACAGTTTGGAAGCCCCGGCCTTGCTTCAGGCGGGGCAATACCCTTAATTAGAAAGGCCCGGGCCCTAATTCAGGACAAGGCAGTAAGCAGCAGTTTGTAAGCCCCAGCCTTGCTTCAGGCAGGGCAGTAACTCTTAACAGTTTAGAAGCCCAGACCTGGTTCCCGGCTGGGCAGCAACAACCACAGCAGCTGTTCACAGGGGAGCCCACGCCGGAGTACAGGCGGCTGCAAACACACAGAGTAGTTCAGCAAAGGGGCAAGTCAGGCCCTGATTCAGGGCATGGTAACACACATAGGTTTGGGGGTCCCCTTGTTCAGGATGTAGGCAGGCAGGTCACCTGCAGCAGTGGTGAGGAGGAGACTGCCACCCAATTGGCGGGTGGCAGGGGGGTGCAGGCCCACCCACTCCACTGTGCACTGGCCCAGGATGCAGCAGAACAGCTGCTACTGGCTCAGCAGGGGCTCCAGCTCGCAACGTGGTTTCCAAGGTTCCAGGGTTCAGGCAGGCATCGGGGTTCGAACAGGTTCACCGGCTTGGGCCCTCAGGGTCCCTGGATGTCCGCAGGCATCGGGGCTCAAGCACATCCGGCTCAGGCAAGTCCTCAGAATCCCCAGGCACCAGCAGGGCCTCTGGTTCCTCTGGGTCAGAGGGTAGCTCTGCTGGTCAGGCCTTGGTGGCCCAGGCAGGAAAGTCTTCACCGGCCTTACGGAAAGAGGCTATTGGAGGCCCAGGCCAGGTCTCAGCCTTGTCGGCCAGGAGCTCTGGGCAGGCCTCTGTCTCCTTCAGAGGCTGGGCCCTGACTGAGCTCCCTGGCAGAGTTCTTATAGTCTTAGATACGCCCCTTGGCTTCCTGTGCCCAAAATGGCTCCCGGAGGGGTTCCTCTGCCTCCGGCTCAGTGGGCAGCCACTCCACCCCCCTACAAGAAGAATGGCTACTTTTAAATCCATGACTGCAACCAGGTAGGTTAAAATGTTTCCCTACAGGTTCATGTGTGTTTTCCATTTCTGATGTCTGATTTGTATCCATTTATCCTTTGACATAGAGACTTTCTGGTCTGGCCAATATACATGGTGGAAGTGCACTGCTGGTACTTGATGGCATCTATCACATTAGAGGATGTGCAATTGTATGAACCCCTGATATTGTGGCTTATGTGGTTAGGTCCTACGATGGTGTCGCTTGAATAGATATATGGACGGTATTGTCAATGGATTTTGTTGCAGGCGTAGGTTCCTGGGTGATGTATGGCTGTTGGGAAAGGATTTGCTTCAAGTTGGGGGGCAGAGGAGAGGGTATGTGTATGTATGTGAGGATTGGCCTGTAGGTGACAGTGGTGTTCTGATGTTTTTCTTGTTGTGTCTGTCTTGAAGTAGGTGACTTCTGGGTACTTGTCTGGATCTGTAAATCTGTTTTTTCACTTCCCTGGGTGGGTATTTAAATTTTAAGAATGCCTGATAAAGCTCTTGCAGGTGTTGGTCTCGGTCTGTGGGAGTGGAGCAAATCCGGTTGTAACTTAGGGCTTGGCTGTAGACAGCAGATCATGTGATATGTCCTGGATGGAAGCTAGAAGCACATATGTAAGAATAATGGTCAGTAGGTTTTAGGTATAGGGTGATGTTTATGTTACCATCATTTATTTGTACTGTAGCTTCAAGGAAGTGGATCTCATGTAGAGTGGTCTAGGCTGAGGTTGATGGTGGGGTGGAATTTGTTGAAATCCCTGTGGAATTCAAGTATCTTCTTCCTGTGGGTCCATATGATGAAGATGTCATCAATGTAGCGTAAGCAAAGGAAGTGTGCTAGGGGATGAGAACTGAGGAAATGCTGTTCAAGGTTTGCCATAAAAATATTGGCATATTGCAGGACCATGCAGGTGCCCATAGCAGTGCACTGACTTGAAGGTATAAATTGTTCCCAAATTGGAAACAGTTGTGGGTGAGGACAAAGTCACATAGCTCAGACATCATGCAAATATATATTTGGTAAATATGCATGGAGCTGAGGACAGGCCAATGGGAAGCACTGTGTACTGCTAATAGTGACCTGCTACTACAAACCTCAGAAACTTCCTCTGGCTTGGAAAAGCTGCCACATGGCAGAAAGCATCCTGAAAATCAATGGCAGCAGATCAGCTGTGCTTCAAAATGGGGAGAACAGTAAGGTAACCATTTGGCATCTCATGCATTTGATGTACTTGTTGAGAACATGGAGATCAAGACTAGGTTTCACCCCTCCACTGGATTTAGGGATCAGGAAATATTGTGAATAGAATCTCTTTCTGTGATGTTGCAAGGGAAACACCTCACTATCTCCTGAAACTTGAAGTCTGGACTTGTTAAAGGAGCAGCGACTTATGAAAGGATTTCCTGAAAAAGGATGTAGTGGGGTGGAATGTGGGAATGAACACAAATTGGATGATTTAACTGACTCCCAAAGTGCTTAGAACCCATTTGTTCTTGGTTACTGTTTCTCAAGCATTGTAGAAGCAAGACAGCCTGCTCCCAAATGGAGGAGCTATAACTTGGTAAATAAAGACCAGAAGGCAGCTCTCAATATGCAAGTCAAAATGGCTGCTTGCTTCAAGCTCATCGAAGACAGGATGGCTAGTTAAAATTTGACTCAAAAGATCTCCTACTCTGTGACTTATGCTTCTACCTGGAGAAGTCTTACTGCTTAGCATGCTAGGACACTGCTGGAAGTATCAATCAGAATGCTACTGCTTCTGCTATTGATGATCTCCAAGATATCTTTTTACAAATAAACCCTCAATGAAAGCAAAGTAGCCCAACTGGGACTGCTGTACTCAGAGAGTTCACCACTCACTGCAGCCCAGCTGGGAGTTGGGACGCCTCAAACTTCCCACTCCACCGACTCCATATTTCCCTTCTGATCCCTTATTTCCCTCATCATCTTACCTTCTATCATGACATGTCCTCTCCAGGATCCAGGAAACACCTAATTAGTGGAGCCATCCCTATGTACCTCCATTAATTAGGTGCACAGCCCTTCGCCCCCTTGTATGCAGCTGCCGAGTTATACACCTTAGAGAGAACTATGCTCCTGAGGTCAATCTTGTAAAGGCTCCAAGCAGGCTAGTGGTAATGAAGGAATCCCTCCAGGAAGAGGCAAATAAACATTCAGCCTCATTTGAAGCCCAATACAGAGATCACATTGGTGCCAATAACGATAAAGTAGCTGGAACCTTGGGCCCTGGTGAGGGCATTGCATTCACAATCAGCATCAAAACAGACATAGGTAATGAACTTGAGACTGGTATTAATATTGTAGCTGTGGTCTGCATTGAAACAGCTATTGGTACCAAAGACAACATGAATTCATGAGCCCCTTGGTACTGAGAAGGAGTCTAACCTCCTAACTGTATCCTGAGGATTAAGCAGTGAGGAAGATGGTGCAGTTGATTACAGTTCTGCAGCCTGTCCAGTTAACATTGAGGACAGAGGAGGCCATTACAGTTGCATGCTTCTGAATTAATGGAGAGTCAGGAACAGAAAAGCAGAGCAAGTCCTATGCTGCCTGGTGTGCCAATGGTATGGAAAGTGTCAGTGTGGATGCTAATGTTGTTGGTACTGGACTCAACAAATGCCTTATAAATAATTCTGGAATTGATGGTACTGTGTCCAAACTGATCTCGTCTCAGTTTCAGATAGTGGGTTGGGACCCAACCCTATCCTGGGCATCTGAGCAAACATAATGCTGGTCTGCACTCTTGGAAGAAGAGGAGAAATCTATCTGATTTCTGAAGCGGCCCCTAATGAGAAGCCTTTTCCTTGGCGGACCAGAGGAAGAACAATCTTTCTTCATCCTGGGGGAGCAATCAGAATGCTAGTTCCAAAGCTCTCTGAGGGGCTAGCTCATCTGGAGAGGTCCCTGGTGCCAAAACAACATAGCCTGGTCCACAAGATAATGTTTCAGATTCAAATCTCTAAAGAAAAGTACTTAATCAGCAACTCATTCCAAAGAAGAATGAAGATGTCTTTAATGTGATATTTCTCAAGGCACAATAAACATAGTGTTGGGTTCACTATGAAGAACAGCCATCTCACATAACAAGCAGAGTTCAAAACTTGAAGGTATCACACCAGACCAAACTTAACGGTACTACTAGAACTATATACACAAGAAAAGCATGGTGACAGAGAAACATGAGATAAAATACCACATGGATACACTGATTCAAGCTATGGCAGGTGAGAAGGAACTGTGTGGGGAGGTCAGGGCGGTGCTACCCTTAAATAGCTACATGAGAGTCTACAAGGGCCAAAGTGTGCAAGCATCACCCTAATGGGCTCTACTAGGCAAAGTTCCCTGGTTTTAGCACGCTGAGTGCATGCACACCGGGGGGCAGGGAGAGAGATAGATAGACTTAACAAAAAAAACAAAAACAAAAGAAAACTTAAATTATGGAGAGTTGATAGGAAGTTTTCTTAAGCAAGTGCTACTTGCTCTAGTGGATTTTTCAAGCCCTGAGATCTGCAGATTTAACAGAGTTTGTTGTTCCTGCTAAATGTTTTAAACCAGGGATGGGGAACATAAGCCCTGGGGGCCAGGTACAGCCCCAGGCTTTCCTGGATCTCGCCTCCAAAGCTCAGGGACAGGAGCTCAATCACTACCTTCCCCCAACCGTACCATGGAGCTGAAACACACAAAATCTACTAGCTTGGGACCCCCAGGGTCTGGTGTGCCAGGGGAATGTGGGGAGTGTCTTTCTCCTCAGTCAGGAGCCATGTTAATGAAGTTTTTTCCCCTTCTCACTTGTGTGCCGTCCCTAACAGATTTTTTGTGGGTCAATGTCCCCCAACCCAAAAAAGGTTCCCCAACCCCGCTTTTAAACATTTTTTCTAAGGTTTGCATTACTAAGGTCCTCAGTTAAAACAGTGCACAGAGAAACAAAATGCAGCATTCTAAAAATTATATGTGAATACACTGGCAGAAATAGGGAAGAAAGAAAGATTACATGAAAAAAGCATTTTTATAACATGAACAACAAACATGGAAAACCTAACTAGCCAAAATAATTTCTGTCATGTTTCCTAAGATAAAGTTTGCTTCAAGTTCTAGGAAAGGACTGTTATTCACTGAATAATCTAAGTTTACTTCTATGTTACAAAGACTCCCAATACTATAAATACTATAGTAATTCAGGTGTTCAATGAAATTCATATTGAGCTAAAAACACTGTCCAAATGGAAGGTTTTAAACCAGTGATAAAAAAGAAAAGAATGCCTATGTGGTGACTTTTTAAACCACAATATGTTGCATATGTGTTACATATGCTTGGCAGGTACATTTAAGTCATCAACTTAATTACTGCGATGGGATTGTCAAAAGAGCTAAGCATTAGCTTAACTTTTGTCCTACTGAAGTTAATGATGAGACTCCTAATTGATTTCAAGGAGTGCAAAATTAGGTTCAATCCCAGTGGTTTTGGAAATTCCACCCCTTGGTATCTAACTAAAGTTCAAAGAGTAATAAAGGTCAGCTTGACTTAAATAATACGATTAGAACTTAGATATTTTCATAGGATAAATGCCTACTGTTGCTTTTGCCTTGGCACATATTTTTTCAAAGTACATTATACTTATTCTGTGACATTTTAGAATACAGGCAGTCCCCGGGTTACATACAAGATAGGGACTGTAGGTTTGTTCTTAAGTTGAATTTGTATGTAAGTCAGAACTGGTACATATTGTAGGGGAAACTCTAGCCAAACATTTCTCCAGAGCTCAGTTTTATTCTCACACATCTCACTTCCCTCAGTCCTTTATTCTCAAGCTGAGGTGTCTGCTGAGAAAAGCCGCTCCGCATCTCCCTGGTCTGCTGGCGGGGGCGCTAGCTTCGTGTCTCCCTGGTCTGCTGGGGGGAAGCAGCTAGTGCGGGGTTGCCTCACCCCGTTTGTAAGTAGGGATCCGATGTAAGTCGGATCCATGTAACCCGGGGACTGCCTGTACTCTTTTTCTATTTAATACTATATTAATAAGATAACACATATAGATGGATTCACTGTGCTTTGGACAAGAACCAACTGAAGTGATCATTATGCACTATGACTAATGTCAGTGTTCAAAAGCACTGACATCCCATTTTCCAAAGTGACTTAGGCCCTCAGGTAGCCTTTAAATGAGATTTACGCTTGTGAGTGCCTAAATCCCATTTGAAAATGAGGTTTTGGTTTCTAAACCGTAACAAGGCTAAATCGCTGTAAGGCTGAGCACAATAACACTTTAAAAATATGGGCTGTCAGGCTCCTCTGAAATTTTACCCAGTGTCTTAAACCACCAGACCTTGATTGGTTGTTAACAATAGACAAAATCTGCATTTCAGCTAACAAAAAAACAGATTATTTAGAAAAGCCCAGGCTATTTTTAGAAAGCTAATATGTAACACACATGCTCTCGCATTTCAGTTTATTAGTAAATTAGGGTCAGCTACAGACTGTATTATTATTACTTTGTGTTAATAAGCTTCTGTTTGTACCAAAAAATGAAAATATATACACAAATACTGTGAGGCTTGATCCAAAGCCCATTGAAGTCAGTTGGAATCTTTCCCACTGACTTCACAGGGCTTTGGATCAGGTCCTTGGATACTCCTTTTCTCTTAGTTATTATAAAATACTAATTATTACTGGACTAAAAGATGCCATTTTTACCTGAGGTACTTGTGATATTTGCTGTACAATCTTTAGACAGGATGCAAGAAGGAGAGAGAGAACTTTTTTGAAAAGGAACAGATCGTGCTACAGAAAATAGCAAGAAAAAAAGCATAGTGATTATGAAGAAAATTGCACACAACAGAATCCTGGACAAACTATTAACAACAACAGAAAGCCAGCCCAAATTTCTGGAAACCATGTAAAATACTGCATAAACAACGAGAAGTCCTGTGGCACCTTATAGACTAACAGATTTATTGGAGCATAAGCTTTCATGGGCAAAGACCCACTTCGTCAGATGCATCTAACGAAGTGGGTCTTTGCCCACGAAAGCTTATGCTCCAATAAATCTGTTAGTCTATAAGGTGCCACAGGACTTCTTGTTGTTTATGCAGATTCAGACTACCCCTCTGATACATGTAAAATACTATGCTTTTCAAAATTCATATCTAGTGTGATCTTAACTGAATAAAAGTAGAAAACACTGAATTTTTCTGTTTATTCCTGATTGTGGGAAAATTTTCAAAGCATCAATTTTAATAATTGAAACATGGAATACTTCCCACAATAACCTATTGCAACAGAAGTAATTTGTCTAGATAATTGCAATGCAGTAAGCCATTTACAGGGAAATGTAAGGATATGCAAAGATTGTTTCCATTATCCCTCTGTTTTTAATGTCATGTCTCATTAAAGTAATTATTTTCAGATATTTGCCAAGGTTCAAAATACCAGTTCAATGTAAAAATACGTTTTTGTAATATGTGAAGAAAAATAACAGCACCTTTTTGATAAAGGAAATGTTTACATTTCTAACAACCCAATTTATGTTTGGAAACAGACTATTTTAGCTCCTGATTTAAAAGATGTCCTTATAGACAGGAGAGTAAAATCATAATTTCAAAATTGTGAAAACAGTGGCCCATTTTTTCCCCATTAACATCAGATCATTTTGGGAAACATCCAGTGATGCGTACTTGGATGTCACTGCAGGAAATTTTCCTCCTGGGTTGCCTAATTTCCTTGCAAGAGACTTAATTTAAGGTAAGTTCAGCTTTTAACTTAATGTATTTTAAAAAATTAACAGATGTAGTGGACAGTGTCTAATTACCACACCTATTAAATCTTTACATTATATTATAAAGTTAAAAGCCCAACAGACATATGTAAGAAGATGGGCAACCCATCAAGCTACTTCCTGCAATTAGTTTCCATTGATTTTCATAAGGTCCTTCTACAAGGAACCTGAAAATAGAGAAAAATAAAATCCATTCATTATTTTAAAGTCAAGGCAATTTATAAGAAGTGCGTAGGCAAGGTAAGAATAGGCTTCATTTTAAGAATGCCTATAATTATTATAGTAATAGAGATGTAGCTGTGTTAGTCTGATCTTGCTGAAACAAAAGAAAGAACTATGCAGCACTTAAAAGACTAACAAGATGGTTTATTAGGTGATGAGCTTTCGTGGGCCGGACCCACTTCCTCAGATCAAATTCTGGAAGAGAATTGGCATGACCATATAGGAAGTGGGTCTGGCCCACAAAAGCTCATCACCTAATAAACCATCTTGTTAGTCTTTTAAGTGCTACAATTATTATGATAGAAATGTTAATTACGCCTTACATGGATTACTCCTACCTATATATGCATGCTTCATTTTATCCTTCTATGCACAAGATCTAATGGAGAAGAAAAGTTGGAATGGCACTAGCATTAAAAAGGAAGGTCTGAGTTCTTCATTCATCTTGTAACAGATTACTGACTGTTCCCTTTAAGGTTACATAGGGCAACCTTTTTACACCCAAGATCACTTTTTAAATGACAGAACAAGCCGAGTTCTATCGCCCTGCCCCTTCCTTGAAGCCCCGCCCTCTCTGTTCGCCTCCTCTCCATCACTTGCTATCCCTACCCTTACTCTACTGCTTCCCCCCCCCCCCATTCTTCTGTAGAAAGAAGTTTTTCCAACATTTGGCCTGTCTAGACTAGACCAAATGTTAGAAAACCCCCTTCTTTTGGAAGCCCCCTTATTCCTCATGGAAAGAGGAATATAGGGGTGATCAAAAGATCATGTTTGCTCTTCCACTAAAAGAAGTGGAAGAACAAACACATCCCTGGATGCAGAAGAGATTTTCTGGGTTATCTCCAGAATCCTGAAAAACTCCTGCAGTCTAGACGTACACTCGCTGGGATGAGACAGGATGTGTAGGCTCCGGGATGGAAATGAGGGATTTGGGTGCAGAAACAAGTGAGAGGTGCAAACTCTGGGAGGAAATCTGGACGCAGGAGAAAATGGATAAGGGAACGCTGGCTTGAGGAGGGAGTTCCAGGCAGGGCAGTGTTGGGATCAGATGTAGGGTTAGGGTACTAAGTAAGCCACAGACTTCTGGATGTGAGGGTTCAGGAATTTGGGTTGGGGTTTGCGAGGGGCTCAGGGCAGGGGGTTCCAGTGTATGATAGGCTGAGATATAGGGTCTGGGAGAAAGAGGAGTGCAGGAGTGACATGATGCTATGGCCAGATGGGGGCTTGGCCCCAATTGGGGGTTTGTTGGCCAGGCTTCATTTTCAAATAAAATACTATGTCAAACACAAAAAGTTTCTGCATTGTCTTTATTTCTGAGAAGGGCAGGGAACCTGTTTGGACAGGGTGCGAGTGGGGGACAGGTTTCTGTGGCTGGGGACGGGAAAGGGGACAGTGTGCCAGTGGGAACAGGTTTCTGTGGCTGGGGACGGGAGAGGGAACAGCAGAGAGTGGGGGCAGAGAGTCTCCTGCTATCGTCTCCTCCCAGGTTTTTCTCCCCCCCCCCTCCCGATGGAAGCCGGAGCGTGCCTCCCGTAGCGCAGCCAAACCTCCGCAGGCGCCTGCCCCAGGGCCAAACCTCCCTCCCATGGCAGGGCCAAACTGCCACGGGAGCCTGCCCCTCCGCCAAGCCACCTCTCCCATGGTGGGGCCAAACCCTCCTCCCGCAGCGGGGCTAAACCACGGTGGGAACCTGTCCTGGGGCCAAGCTGCCTCTCCCGCAGCGGGACCAAACCACTGTGGAAGGCTGCCCTGGGGCCAAGCCGCGTCTCCCGTGGCGAGGCCAAACCCCCACGGAAGCCTGCCCTGGGGCCAAACCCCCCTCCCGCCACACGGACAAACCCCTGCGGGAGCCTCCCCGGGCCAAACCCCAGGGCCGACCTCTGCGCTCAACTCACTGCTCCCAGGGAAGCCACCGCACTCCTCCTCCGGGGTCGACACCCCCTCCCCCAACACATGACAGAGCTGTGGGAGGGGAGCAGCCAGCGCACTTCTGGAGCTCCCGGAAGTGACACGGGCTTCACCCAGGACTTCTGTCCACCCCGCAGGAAGCCAGCACTACACTAGAGGTAGGTAGTGGAGCTTCTCGGGGGTGGGGCGAAAATGGAGGGTAGGGGTGTCCAAACGCCTCGTGATCAACTGGTCGAGGCCTCACGATCGACCAGTCGATCATGATTGATGGGTTGGTGACCATGGGACTAGAGGCTAGTTAATCTGTTCCATACCATGTCACTCTAAAGTTCCTGTGATTTTTTGAGTGGACAAACATCTGGCAAAGGACAAAGCAGGTGTAGGGAGAAAGGAAGTTGGTCCTGGTGGAAACCATTGATGAAAACAGACTACTGTTTTTTTAAGGACCCAGAACCAAAAGCCTTGTAGTGTAGGAAAGGTTAAGGCTCCCCTACTTCCCAGACCTCCTCCTGGTTGGTTGGGAAAAAGGGCAGGATATATGCTACTTTCTCTCTAATAAACAGGACATACATCATCGGGGAAGGATAGCTGCCTGCTGACCTCTCCCAGTTCAGGGAATCTTGAAGGCTATAGTTGGCCTGAATTAACACAACCCCAACAGGAGGACTATGGGTCTCCTGAACCCTGGAGAGGAAGCCTACCTGGATCAACAAAGTCCCAGCAATGAGGGCTGTGGGACTCCTGAGCCTGGGAAGAGAAGTTTGCTTGAATTGTAGCATGGGCCCCTAGGAGGGTGGCTCTGGGACTTCTGAACCAGGGAGAAGTTGGCCTTGTGGAACTAAAGAAGAATTTTGTACTCTGTAAAAGAGGTAATGAGTCAGACTCCACAGAAAAGGGGATCTTGTTAAAACTCAGATCTGGGAGTCAATTATTGCAGAGAACTCAGGAAACTGAGGACAGGGTACCTACAAGGTCACCCCAGACCACAACAGGGTGCTCTGTAGTCAATGATCCAGTTACACTATTCTAAAAAAATAAGGGGGAACATCTGATGAACAGAGACGAGTGAGGGAGCAGGAAGAGCCCCACAGATTATGTGGGCTATAACCAGGGGAAATAGTACTTACAGAAATCAGTAACATTAAGTGGATTACAGAGGAAACAGGAAGAGCTAAGCACAGTGCTAACAAAAATGAATTCTGCTTTCAGTTTATTCAGATGCTCAAAGATTGAACATACCTACTTATAGTACTCCATACACTCACCCGGTATCCTGCTGTATGTACAAGTTATATCATATGAATGAGAAACATGTTTCAAAGCACTCTCTAATGTGAATCCCTTCCAATAGTAAAATAATACCAAAAAACCCAAAGGAGGTATTTATAATAAACACTTATGAAATTTATAATATACTAGCATCAAATATTTTACCCGATGATGTCAATGAAGCTGAAGAAGATGAATCAAGAGAAGTGGCAAAGATTGGATCCCATGCCAGGAGGTCATTGTTCCCCTTCCTATTGTAACAGCCAAAATTGGAAAATAAATACAAAGTGTACATATTTATAACAACCAAATCACTGAAGTGACTTGTATGTTCTAATCAGTCTAATAAGAACCTTCCTGCCACAAAAACATTCTGTTGGACAAATGTAGGTCAAAGGGCTGGTTTATACACAGGCTTGCACCAAAAGAACTAAATTTTTACATTTACACTTGTTATTTTGGTGCAACTTGTGTGAGGGAAGAAGTTACGCAGCACGTGCAGTAACGATGGTTCTTTGAGATGTGTGTCCCTGTGGATGCTCTACTCAGGTGTTGATGCGTCTTCGTGCCAGCCATCAGAATTTTTTTTTTTTTTGCCTACCAGTGCTTTCCTGTGCTGGGCATGTGCAGCAGCCATCTTGTGCAGTTTTCATCTGCTAGCTGTGCACACAGTGCAAATCTCCCTCTGTTCCTTTTCTATCGGAAATCCGGTAATGGACTCCAAAGCAGAGGGGAGGGAGGGCAGTGGAGTACCCATAGGAACACACATCTCCAAGAACCATTGTTATCGCACAAGGTGAGTAACTTCTCCTTCGAGTGGTGTCACTTGTGTGTGCTCCACTCAGGTGAGTAAAAAGCAGTGCGCCTACCTTTGTGGAGGTGGGACTTTGGAGTCATCTACTGGCAGAGACAAGGACGGCGTTGACCATGGAGGTGGTAAGTACTGGTCCTTGCAGACCTGCATAATATTGTGCAAAAGTGTGCGTGGAAGACCATGTAGCCGCCCTGCAGATGTTGGCTAGCAGGAAATTTATGTAGAAAGGCAGTGGATGCAGCCATCACTTTGGTGGCGTGTGCAGTGATTGCTTGCGGTGTCAGTTGGGAAATTCTAAACTGGAGTCTAGCCGAGGAATAGATTTTACTCCTGAAGAGGTCTAGTCTTTAGTGCTCCTTGTCCTGGGGAGCTGACATATTGTGGTTGTCTGGACTGGTGGTGGACAGAATTCACAACCAAAGAATTTGGCTGGGGATAAGAAAACAGAAAGTCCATGTCCATAGCCAGGACAAAATATTTTCTTTCGGCTCTACAGTTGGTGGGTGGAATAGAGGCTGGCATTTGTCATATGGCTTCCAAGAGTTCCATGATGGTCTCATTTATCAGTAGTGCAATCTTAGAGGATGTGGAAGGTTGTAAAATTTTCAATAGCTTGTGCTGGTTTTCTTGCACCTCTTGTAAAGGTATATTTGTGACTTAATTATCCATTTGAATAACTCCTGAAATTGTTTCAGGTCATCAATCGGAGGAGAACAGGAGGACGAGAACACCACTTTATCTGGGGAAGACAAGGATTGCTGGAAAGAAGACTGGCTGTCTGAGTCTGACTGAGGTATGTCATTGTCCTCCTCTATTGGACTGGTTTGAGTTGTGGCTGACAGTGAAGGTTGGGGGAGGGTGTGTGAGATGGGGAGGATTGAACCCTCTTTGGTGGAGATTTTGCTAGAATGTGCGTCAGGGTAGGTGCAGTTGAGTGACAAGATCAGTGTTGATGAGGTGGTGGAGAATGGTATTGGCCCAATGGTTCTCAGGGTGGCCACTGGGGTTGGTATTGTTGGGCTGGATATGGACATGGGGGGTGGAGCTGAGGGAACTGGGGCGCATGGCAAGAGGATCTGTGCCTGCCTGAGTACCACAAGCTCACTGAAGCTGTTGGTGAGGAAAGACAAATGTCCTGGTCCAGGTCCAGTACCCGGAGATGATGGCATAGGAGAGAATGAAATACTGTTGGAAGAACACTGGTGCAAACTAGGTTCTACAATCCTAGGGAAATGGGGAGGAATCTTATCAATCAGCACCAGTAAGTAGGACACCAGACGCCGAGACTGAGATTCACTCTATTTAGGCTTTGGCACCTACGGGAAACCAATCAAGGGGAGAAAAACCAGGAAGTACCTCCCCCCCGAAAACAGTAACTATTAACACTAAACTGAATAAACCACAACTAACTATATATTTCTATTTTTTTTCAGCTGAGGAGAGCACTGCTGGAAGCTCTGTCTTCTGGTGAGGATGGTAGAAAAGGAACTGAGGGAGACGCACGCCGCATGTGCAGCTAACGGATGAAAACAGCTCAAGATGGCTGTGGTGTGGGAAGACACTGCTAGGTTAAAAAAATCTCTGATCGCTGGCACAAGAACCACTGACACTTGAGTGGAGCATCCACAGAGACACCACTTGAAAGAGAACTCTTTAAGGATAAAAGTGTGCTATTTCCATATACAACAAAATATGTTAATTAAAACTGATTTAGTTATTTCAGTAAAACTTGTATATGAACTAGCCCAAATCTTGACCTTACCAAATTTGTGTTCCTTACAATTTATGGTAGCTTCTAGATGAATTCAGAATGTTAGCAGATTTCTTTTACTTTTAGATTTTAATATCATTATTTTATGACTAAAAAAATTATTTGAGACAATCAAAGTGAAAAAAATGAATAGCTAAAAAAGGGCATGTGTATGAAGAGAAGAGAGGCAAAAATTCAATTCTTAGGAATCACTAAACTCATCACAAAAACCGGATAGCTAAGTACAGCAATAGCTTTCTTAACCCTGCATTAAAATAAAACTAAAGCCCCCACAAAAATGTAATTCAATATAATGCCTACATTTTAAATGTGGAACTTACTCATTAGATGGAGCAGAATGCTTTGATTTTGTTAACTCTTCACCTAATTAAAAAAAACACGCCTATTATGACAAATGAAAGCTGTGAAATTTGATGAACAAAATCAGTCAGCTTCGTGATAAAAACAATCTGGGATGATTATAGCTGCAATCAAAATAATTCAGAATTGTTGAAATAGAAAGGATGATATGTTATGTGATGTTATAGTCAGCATCTTCTGAAATACCTTCTAAAAAGGAGTTAACATAAAAATGAAGGCTATTTTTGTTAGGAGAAATCTTGGTCCTTTGAAGTATCTCTTTATAGGATGTAATGTAAGTCAATTTCACTCTTTTGCATTTTTATGTCTCTACTACCACAGAAAAAACTTTATTTTTAGCAGATGTTACTGGTCATTTATGTTTTCCAGGAAAAGCACATTAAGGTGTGAGCACTAGATACTTCACAAAAGCTATACTCATGAACTAGGATTGAAGTGCATTATCATGCAGCATTTCAAATTTATTTTCTGACTACTTCATATCATGGCCTTCTTTGAAGTAATTTACACTGTGTACATGTCAGTGGAGGAATTAAAACTTCTCAAAATGCATGGGAGTCTGCTTTCACATCTTTAACAAACAAGCACTCTAAAGAACAACTCCTTTCCGAGGGGCTGGAATTGCCACTAGGATTAGTCCACCCACCCTTTCCTTCATGGACTAGAATTCTCCATTTTAAGAGGGAACTCCTACTGTTCCAGCGAGAATCCAGCAAGGGACTGCAGTTGCCACACTTCCATGCTGCTCACTCAGTTGACCTCATCACGACTCCATCCTCTAAGTCCCTGTTCCTGCTGAGACTCAGAACAGTATGGCTGGGAGTGTGCTTTTTGATCACAGGGCTTGGGCAAACTGCTCTGTTTTTTATGGAATGGGAGGACAAAACAAGAGATGAAAGAGAAAGTTTCACATCAGAGTAATAGGAGTTTTCAATTTGGAACACAAATGATTCTGGGGTTGGTGAAAGAGGAAGAATGTGATTTTAGGAGTTGTCAGCTTATGTACACAGGACTAACAATAGATGTTTTCCACGAGGGCTCCTTAGTTCTGAAACTTATTCCCCGTCACTGATTACAAAACAGCATGAATATATTAAAGTTAGCAAAATGCTCTAAAGTATCTATTTGCTAGGATTTTTAGGGAGGACTGAGAAGATAGGTGTAATAAAGTCTTTGGGTGGACTGCATTCACTGCTTTGTAACATTTGTTGTTAAATTCATTTAACATTCTTTTCTTCAAGTTTTACTACATATGTTAGGTGGTTATTTTTAGTAAATTCATTTTTTATTATTAAATTGTTATTGCTCCAAGAGCTCATAGGTATCTTTTTGTATTTAAAATACCAAAACATTTCTGATAAATTCCTTCATAACCTGGAAATTAAATGCTCATGCCAAATAATGATTTTGATAAGAAAAGTAGAAAGTATATCCTAGTAGTTAAAGTTTGTACTTACTAGGTGAATTCCTGTTCATTTGTGCCTAAAACAAAAATGAAAAATACAAATAAATATAATTTTTTATTAACCATCTATTAACGAACCAAAGGATGCAGACATTATTTAACATGTATCTTTGCCAATCATAGCTTTGTTTTTAATGCTGCAGACACAGCTTAAAGCTCAAGGAGGGCACAGAACATGTGCAGGATCCAGGTGAGGGTAAGGCAGGAAGGGAAGAGCAGAGGAACAGGGAGCACTGGCAGAAGGCAGGGAGGCAGGAAACAGGAAAGGCTATTTGGAGTTTGACGGTTGGGAGTGCTACAAACCCTAGCTAGCTGAAACTATAGCCAGTGGAGTGGGGGACATTTTAAACAGTGGGAGTGCTGAAATTCAGCTCTTTACCTCTGTCCACCTTTTGCACCACCTGAGGCCAGCAGCAGAGCCCATGGATGCATGGGGCCAGTAGCCCGGGTGTGCTGCACCACCTCCACATCCCTAATTCCCATGCCTGTGACTACAGAAGTCCTGAAGTACCATTAAAAAATGAAGTCTACATGTAATTACATGTAGATCACACGCACTGCACACCCAAATAGCATGGATATAAACAGCAGTGACAGAGGGTGAGGTCTGGCTTGGGTGAGTAGAGTTGAGAAAATACCCTACACTCCTGAACCCCTTTGGTATATATCCTACATGGCTCTGCATTCACTAAAGAACTGCCTCCCTCTATTTTTTGCAGTGTAGTATCCTGCTACCAGAATCTTGCACTGCGACATATATCTACATATGTAGTGCCTGTACTTTACATTCCACCATAAATGTGGATACAGACATACTGTGTAATGGAACAGAAGGGATATGGAACACATATAAACATGTTCTTAGGTATAGAAAGCTAAAAAGAAATAGTATTGAAATACTTCTTAAAAAATACCAAGGGCTGGTGCACCCTGCTCACTACACTTACCAACCCCGTTTGTTGGAGTAGGCAAGCATGGCTCTCCTCCTGGCTGCCGGGGAGGAGAGGACTGGGGGCAGCACCAGCCCCAATCTCTCAGCCCCCCTGGGTGCTAGGGCTGTGCTAGCCCAGACCTTTTGCCCCCACCTCCTCTCTGGCCACAGCCAGTCCCTGCTGGCCTCTCTTCCCCTCCCCTTCCTAGCCATAGCCAGCCCAAGCCTCTTGGCTCCCCCCCTTCCCTGGTCACAGCCCTGGCCTCTCAGCCCTCGCTGGCTCTCTCCCAGGGCTCTTGCCCCCCCACCAGCTGCAGCCAGGCCTGGCCTCCTCCCTTGCCCCCCCATCCTTCTCAGTAACCCCCATTCTCCAGCCCCCCCCCCCCCCATTCTCTCTGGCCGCTGGAGGAGGGCCAGGGCTGAGACAGGGGTAGTGGCAGCAGAGGCTCCTCGCCACGTTTTGGACCCATACATGCCAGGATCCAGCAGGGAACAGCTGTCTCGGGCTGCTTGGGCTGCTACTTGCCTGGAGCTCCAGCCTCAAACCCTCTCCCCCCTGCCCCGCAAGATTAGCACACCAGCACTGGCTTAATGCAGGGGAGGAGAAAGAGGAGAAAACTCCAAGACTCTGTGCTGGATTTGGCTTGTGAAGAAGCACGTGCATAGCAGTACGCGTATCCCTCCCCATAGCAGTACGCGTATTTCTCTGCTAGCCAAATCCGGCACATAGCTCGGCATTTTTTCATCTCATCCTTCCCCCACAAGAAGACAGAGTGGGCACACTAATCGGGGGGGGAAGGGGGGTATTAGAGGCTGGAGCTCCAGGCAGGCAACAGTTCCCTGCTTAGTCCTGGAGTGTTGAGCCCCCAGCGAAGCAAGGCGCTGCTACTGCCGCTCCCTGGGCCTACTGCAGAGGAGCCAGGAGCCAGTGAGGAGCCCAAGGCACCCCCTGGGGGTGCGGGGGAAGAGAACTCTGTTGAGGCTGGGGGATGGGACAATGTAGAGTGACGTGATGACATTCCTCCTGTCGCCCCACAGGAAAAGTTTTTTTTAAATATATAGAATGATAGAAACAGAGCTTGAGAAGTCATCAAATTCAGCCCCTTGCACTTGAGCAGGACCAAGTAAACCTAGATCATCCCTGATAGATGTTTGTCCAACCTGTTCCAAAAAGGGATTCTATAACCTTTCTTGGACACTTATTCTAGAGCTTAGTTACCTTTACAGTTAGAATGTTTTTTCTAATATCTAACCTAAATCTCTCTTCCTGCAGATTGAGCCCATTACTTCTTGTCCTATCGTCAGTGAATATGGACAACAGTTGATCACCATCCTCTTTATCTGAATATATGTGAAGACTTATCAGGTCTTTTCAGTCATCTTTTTCCAAGACTAAATATGCCCAGCTTTTTTTAACCTTTCCTCATAGGACAGGTTTTCTAAACCTTTTATCATTTTTCTTGCTCTCCTCTTGACACTGTCCAGTTTGTCCACATTCTTCCTAAACTATGACATCCAGAAACCTAAAGTATGACATCCAGAAATGGACAATATTCTAAATGAGGCCATACCAATTCCAAGTAAAACAGGACAATTACCTCCTTTGTCTTGCATACAATATGCCTGCTACTGCACCCTAGAATGAAATACAGGCAGTCCCCGGGTTACGTACAAGATAGGGACTGTAGGTTTGTTCTTAAGTTGAATTTGTACGTAAGTCGGAACTGGCGTCCAGATTCAGCCGCTGCTGAAACTGACCAGCGGCTGACTACAGGAAGCCTGAGGCAGAGTTTCTCTGCCCCGGGGTTCCTGGAATCAGCCGCTGATCAGTTTCAACAGCAGCTGAATCTGGATTCCTGGGACAGAGCAGCTGGGGCGCTGCCGGGTTGGTCCCCGCAGCGCTGCACCTCGGTGCTGTGGGGACCAACCCAGCAGCACCCCAGCTGCTCTACCCCAGGCGTCCCCAAGTCAGCTGCTGCTGAAACTGATCAGCAGCTGATTCCAGGAAGCCCGGGGCAGAGCAACTCTGCCTCGGGCTTCCTGTAGTCAGCCGCTGGTCAGTTTCAGCAGCGGCTGACTTGCGGACGCCTGGGGCACAGCAGCTGGGGTGCTGCTGGGTTGGTCCAGTAGCGCCGATCCTCAGCGCTACTGGACCAACCCAGCAGCACCCCAGCTGCTCTGCCCCAGGCGTCCGCAAGTCAGCCGCTACTGAAACTGACCAGCAGCGGCTGAATCAGGACGCCTGGGGCAGAGCAGCTGGGGTGCTGCCGGGTTGGTCCAGTAGCACCGAGGAGCGGCGCTGAGGGACCAACCGGCAGCGCCCCAGCTGCTCTACCTCAGGCGTCCGCGAGAAAAGCCTGGTCTGCTGGCCGGTGTTGGGTACTTATCTTTATTGAATTTCATCTTTCTGAATTAAGATCACAATTCTCCAATTTGGTCAGTTTGAATTATAATCCTGTCTTCCAAAGTGCATCCCTCCTCCAGCTTGGTGTTATTCACATTTCATAAGTGCACATTATTCCATTATACAAGTCATTAATGACAATGTCCAATAGTATAGGACCCAGGACTGACCCCTGCAAGACTCCATTATATATGCCCTCCTAGTCTGACAGTGTTTCAACTGTTTATGACCTAACCTTATTGTAATTTCATCCTGACTACATTTCCTTAGGTTTTCTTCTGAGAATATCTTGTGAGATTGTGTCAAAAGTCTTATACAACTCAAGATATATTCCATCTATTGTTTCCACCCCTCCCCCACCTACTAGGCCATTAAACCTGTTAAAAAATAAAAATTAGGTGAGATTGGCATGCTTTGTTCTTCATAAATCTATTCTGGCTATTCTTTATAATCTTGCCATCCTTTATGCTTGTGTAAACTGATTGTTTAATAATTTTGTCCAGTATCTTTCTAGGTATCAAAGTTACGTTGTCTGGCCTATGATTCCCTGGGTCTTCTTTATTCCTGTGTTTAAAGCCAGGTAAGAGGAGGTCACTCATCTGTGTAATAACAGACATTCTTCGAGATGAGTGTCCCCATGGGTGCTCCAGATCAGGTTGGTGTGCCACCGCGGCGCTTTCAATCCAGAGCAGTGTCTCTGGGGCTGTGCACTCCTAGAATGCAGGCACTGCGCATGTGCGAGTCTCTCCCCCCGCCCCAGTTCCTTCTCTACCCCATAATCATATAACCTAAAGAAGATCAGAATTCCGAAGTAGAGGGGAGAAAGGGAGGGTAGTGGAGCATCAACGAGGACACATCTTGAAGAAAGTCAGTTACTGCACAGGTGAGTAACCTCCTCTTCTTCGAGAGGGATGTCCCCTGTGGGTGCTCCACATTAAGTGACTTCAACCTGTATTTCTTTAAGGAGATAGGGACTTAAGATCTGGCATGGAAGCAGTAGACAGAACAGCCTTAGATAATCTGAGGCTAGAAAAATGTCCTTGAGTAAGTGCATAGTGCTTTGCAAATATGCGTTCTGATGACCAGGTAGCATCTGCACAAATGTCTGCTATAGGGACTTTTCATAGAAATGCTACTGAGATAGACATGGCTCTAGTTGACTGTGCTCTTATGCAGTCAGGAGGGTTAACACCTGATGAGTAACAAAGTTTTATACAGTCTGAAATTGAGTGCAAGAGTCGCTGAGCTGAGATGGCTTGACCTTTATTGTGACTTACTCTGGAGACAAACAAACAATCTAGGTGAGGGCCTGAATGGTCTTGTGCATTGCAAATAGAAAGTGCCCTGTGCAAGTCAAGCATGTGCATGTTTGATTCAAATGAGTTAGTGCGGGGTTTGGAGAAGAAGGTAGGGAGGTATATGGTCTGATTAAGGTGAAAGGATGATCATACCTTGAGTAAAAATTTGGGGTGGGTGCGTTAGATCATCCTGTCTTTGAAAAAGGTAGTGTAAAGAGGATCTGCTATGAGTGCTGCAATTTCTCCTACACATCTTGATGATGTAATGGCTACAAGAAAGGCCATTTTCATAGTAAGATGCAAAAGGGATCAGGTAGCCAAATGGGGCTCAAATGGGATTTTGGTGAGAGCATTTAAAACCAGGTAGAGGTTCCAAGGTTGCACTAGTGGTACCACATCTGGGTAAAGTGTTGCAGGTCTTTGATGAACCTCTCAGTAAGAGGATGTGCAAATATTGAGGTATTGTCTATTTTAAGATCACAGAATCATAGAATCCTAGGGCTGGAAGAGACCTCAGGAGGTCATCAAGTCCGGCCCCTATCTAAAGCAGAACCAGTCCCAACAAGATGAAAATTGTTAAAGTAGCAAAGTGTACCTTGATGGAAGTCAGTACAAGACCCAGCTTGTTTAAGGTGTAAAAGTAGACTAAAATTAAAGGTAATGAAGATGTGGATGAGTTACCCTGTCGACGTGAGCACCATACCAAAAACCTTTTCCACTTCTGACAGTATGTTTTATGAGTGCTCTGCGCTCTACTGCGCAGCAGGATGAATTGAATCTGTTAAGAGCACTCTAGCTCTTGTGTGGAAAATCACTGGGGAACCACGCATTCAGGTTCAGCATGTGGAGATTGGGATGACTGATCTGACTTCTGGCCCGATTGAGAAGGCTGCAGGGCAGGGGAATTGGTGGTATATGCGACATTTTGAAGAGAAAGAAAAACTGAGGTTGTTGTGACCTAAAAAGTGCTATTAGAAGTCAGTGTGCTTTGTCTGTGCCTTGATAATGACCCTACTGATGAGAGGTGGGGGGAAGGTGCATAGGAGGTGATATGATCAATTGATCAGGAAGGCATCTCCCAGGGAAACCCTTCCCTATGCCGGCTCTGGAACAAAAATTAATAGACTTTTTGTTGTTCTGAGTGGCGAAAAGGTCTATGGTGGGATGACTCCACTGTTGGAAGACCCACAAGAGGATATATGGGTTCAACTGCCACTCTAGTTCAGTGGGCAGTGCCCTGCTTAGAGCTTCGGATGTGGTATTGAGGTTGCCAGGAAGGTGTATGGCAGGCACCAATTCCAAAGTACAGTTGCCTCTGTACATAGGCCATGTGATCAAGCTACACTCTAACCATTTATATAAAACATTACGGCAACATTATCTATGTATAGCCTCACATAACTGTCGTTGATTAAAGGGAGGAATCTCTCTCATGCATATCTTACTGCCCACAGTTCTAGCGCATTGATGTGGAGACCTCTATCTTTATTGGATCACAGCCCCCAAGGGATGCATCAGTCATCATGGAAACCGATGGTTCTGTGGTAAGGAATGGAAAGCCAGAACACAGATTTTTTTGTATCAACCACCAGAGAATAGACTTCTTTACTGAGGGTGGGATGAAGAGGCACTTTGATAATGAGTGGATGTTGGGCTTACAGACTGTCCTGCACCACCTGAGCAAGCACCTTGTGCAAGTGAGCATTTTTTACCATTAAGCTGCAAGCTTCCATATGGCCCAAGAGTTGAAGAGGTCGTGGGCCATGATTTTTGGGAGAGGACTGCAATATCTTGACCAGTTCATAATTTTGTGAAAACGCTCCATAGGAAGGGAAGTGAGTGTGCATATGGAGTCAAGATAAGCACCTATAATTTGTATCTTCTAAGACAGGATCAAATTTGATTTGTTTTTATCTGCAGCCCAAAATGTTGGAAGATGTGTCTTGTGATTGAGAGGGAGTGTTGAGTATCAATTTCAGAGTGTGCTTTGAGGAGACAGTCATCGAGGTAAGGAAACTGAAGTTACCTTGTGCTGTAAAATGAAGTTACCTTGTGCTGTAATGATGGTTTTTCAAGATGTGTGTCCCCGTGGGTGCTCCACTTTTGGTGTCGGGTTCGTCCAAGCGCCACAGATTAGAAACTTTTCTAGCAGTGTCTAATTGAGCTGTGCATGCACAAATGTCGCGTGCCATTCGCACCTTTGGAGTTCACGTGCATGACCCGACTCCGCTCAGTTTCTTCACGAATGCTCTGTTGTGAGAGTTGTTGAGCCAAAGAAGATGGGAGGAGAGTGGGTAGTAAGCACCCACGGGGAACTCACATCTCGAATAACTGTCGTTACTACCCAAGGTGAGTAACTTCCTTTTCTTCTTCGAGTGATGTCCCCGTGGGTGCTCCACTGTTGGTGACTACCTATCAGTACCCCAAAGATGGCAAATGGGCTTCAGCTAGGTTTCACGTGCAGATAAGACTGCATAGGCTACTGCAGAGGTCATGTTTGCTTGAGTGTAAATTGCATAATGTTTCATGAAAGTGTGATTGGAGGACCAGGTAGCTGCCCAGAATATGTCCATAAGCGAGACCCCTTTCAGGAAGGCTGTTGATGCTGCGATGGCTTGCATGGAGTGCGCCTTAGGAGGCATTGATAGTGGCATATCCTGAAGGGAATAACAGTGAAAGATACAGGTTGTAATCAATTTCAAAATCCTCTGTGACAAGAGTGGTATTTCCTTGGATTGTTCTGCCAGTGAAACAAGTTGTGCGACTTTTGGAAGGTTCATGTATGGTCTATGCTTTGCGAAGATCTAGTGTGTGCAGGATAGCCTCCTCTCTAGAAATGTGAGGCTTTGGGTAGGATGCTGGAAGCACTATAGGCTCATTGATGTGGGAGTTGGAGCATACTTTGAGAAGAAAGGACGGATGGAGGGCGTAAGATCACTCTATCTTTGTGGAATATGGTGTGTGGGGGGGAATGCTGTTAGAGCAGCAATCTCGCTAACATGTCTTGCTGATGTGATGGCCAGTAGACAGACAGTCTTTAAGCTTAATAACTGGAGTGAACACTTAGCCATAGACTCGAACGATGGTCTGGAATCGGTCTATTGGGTGGATTAAGATTATGCAGTCCTCTGAGGAATCTTATTGAGATAGGGTGAGCAAATACAGAGAAGCCCTCTATGGGTGGGTGAAATGTCACAATGGAAGCTACATGCACTCTACAAGACGAAAATGACAGATCATATGAAGAGGCGTGGATAAGGGCTGAACGCCTTTTGTTTCACACCAAGCTATAAATTGTTTCCACTTAGGGAGGTAAGTATTGCAAGTGGACTGACCGCTTACTGTGGAGTAAAATGTCCCTTGCTTGTTATAAACATTTCCATTCCACCTCCGAGAACCAACAAGGAGCCATGCCGTCAAACGCGGTGTCTGAGGTTGCAGGTGGCGGAGGGTTCCTATGTTCTATGAGGAGAAGATACGGGTAGCTCAGAAATGGGGCAGAATTGCTTCTCTGAGGCATTGAGTACAAGACCCGTGGCCGTCTGATGTGGGCTTACAGTCGTGACACTTCTCACATTTTTTAAAATCAGGGGAGACTGGCATTTTGCTATTCTCCTGCTCTTATTATTGATGGTGCAAGTTCTTTTCTCTTTTATTTTTTCTGCAGTCGGCAGTTTATCACTGCTCTTTTCTTGTTTGCAGTTCTTTTCTTTTCTTTTTTTTGGAAGCCTGAGGGCTGCAGCCCTCCAGTTAGAGATATACTGCCCCTCAGGGGCTGTTCATTTACTATTTACAACAATTCTGAGGAAAAAAGTCTTTTTTCTTCAGTAAGTTAACTATAAAACATGAAGTATGAACATTTTTAGCTAGTATACTTGAATTTCTGGCTACAGAGAACTGCAGGAGGAGAAGAGGGATTGAGCTCCATCTGTGACTGAGGTGATCAAAAAGGAACTGAGGAAAGTGAGGCTGCACATGTGCAAACAGCACATGCAGTTCTCACGCATGAGTGGGCCAACTAGACATTGCTAGAAAAGTCTCAGATCTGCAGCACCAGGATGAGCCCAATACCAACAATAGAGCACTCATGGGGACATCACTCAAAGAACAGTTTGTTTCGCAGGTATGCTGTAACAACTGAAAGCACCTTTGAAAAAAACTCTTGGTACTATAGAAAGGCCAAATGTCAGGACCTTGTATTGGTAATGTTGAGTACCTAAAACAAAGAGAAGAAATTGTCTATCAGCAGGAAGGATTGAAATATGAAAATATGCCTCTTGCAACTTGAGGAATGAAAAACAGTCACCTCTTTCCAACACTGCTATGATGGTGGCAAGTGTTACCATCTTAAAACTTTTGCTTTTTAATGAATTTGTTCAGTGCTTGTCTCATAAATCAAGAATGGGTTGCCATCCTCCCAACTTCTTCTCTATGAGGAAGTAATGGACATAAAAACCTTTCCTCCTGTATTGAGTAGGGACTACCTGAATTGCCCCAATTGTAAAAGATGGTCAGCCTCTTGCTGGAGAAGATCCTTGTGAGAATGTTCCTGAAGAGGGAGTGGGTAGGAAGATGGAAAGGGAGTGTTGACATGAAAGGAATTGTAAATCAGAGCTCGATTATCTGAAGAACACAGTTTTCAGATGTTATCATTCTCCAGTTGTTAGAAAATTGTAGTAGACAGTATTGGAAGAGTTTAGATGGCAAAGATGGCATTAGAATGGGCAAAAGGTTTTCATGACCCTCAACATATGTCTCAGATGTGCTTAGGGGATTGTTGTGACTGTTGGGATTTATTAAAAGATTGGTATCATCATTGGCCCCTGCCTCTAGAGCAACTCTCTTGATGTTGTTCCTGTCTGTTGTATTGTTAAGTAAAGTGAGGGTATCTCGGTCTAGGGTATGGCTGATACCTGTATTGTTTTCTTGTATTTGCAGGATTATGAATGCTGCAAGACTGGAGGGTTGCTCTAGAACCTTTTCTGGAATGCAGCACTTCATTGGTGTCGGCTGTGAATAGCTTTTGCCTGTCGAATGGAAGGTCTTCTACAGTAGAATCACAGAATCATAGAATACTAGGACTGGAAGGGACCTCAGAGGCCAAGATGAACAAGTTTTCTCCTTCCTCCTTATGACACCCTTTTAGATACCTGAAAAAGTAGACTGGATTTCTCTGGGGAAAGCTGCAGAATCGTACCATGAGGCTCTTCTCATGATTACAACTGTTGCAGTAGAGTGAGCTGTTGTGTCGGCTGCACTTGAAGGACCATCCTTGAGATTGTATGCCCTTCTGCAATCATGGCTTTAAATTGCTGCTTCTTGGCCTCAGGAATATGTAAAATAAAATTTCATTTTGTGTAATTCCTGTGGTTGTATTTGCTAAGTAGCACTGCACAATTTGTGACCTGGAATTGTAGAGTGGACAAAATGTAAACTTTTCGACCAAAGAGATCAAGTCTTTTGCTGTCATGATCAAATGGAGTCAATCTAAAGTGCTGCTGCTTACGCTTTTGGTGCGCTGCCTCCTCTACCAGGGAGTTTGGTGCTGGGTGGGTAAAAAAAACCTCTGACCTTTTTGGAGGGACATAATACTTTTTGTCAGCCCGCTTGCATTTTGTATTGGCCGTTGCTGGGGTTTGCCAAATCATCTTTGCTGGTCCCATGATGGCTAGGTTATCAGTAGAGCTATCTTGGAAGCCGTGGGAGATAATATAATGCTGGTCAATTCATGTTGGCTTTCAGAAACTTCCTGGGTGGGAATATTCAGTTCAGCGGATACAGGTTTAAAAAGGTCCTGAAAAAGTGAAAAGAAATCTGCTGTAGTTGAAGGAGGAGGTGGCATCACTGCTTCTTCCAGGGAGGACGATTCATTAGTATCAGGCGATGTGTCTGGTGATGGGTCAGATTGCTCCCCTTGTAGAGTGTGTTGCCACTGAGAGGATGGAGATTGTGGTGGTACAGTGTGACATTTATGGGACTGATAGCATTTATGGCAAGACTGTCATGGGCTCCAAAACTGCCACTGCAGGTAAAGCATGGATGGTGGCATACATGGGATGTTGTATCAAGGTGGCATGTTTCAGTGTCTGGTGTGTGGAGGATGAGTCCCGGCTGAATAGACAGAATAATCAGTGGGAGGGGAGTTGTTAGTAGAAAACATAACATCCACTTCCTCATCAGAGTCATCAGAAAACCTCTCTGGCGATATATCTTGGTGCTAGGGTACCAGGAGAAACGTCGGTGCCCTGGTTGGCTGCACCAATGCTATTTGTGATGCGGTACGATGTCTTGGCACTGAGTGCGCAGGCAAGAGTCGGTGCCATGGTGGTGCTATAAGTTGTGCTCAGCACTGGAGTCATTTGCAGTGCTGGCAAAGTGGTGTTGGTGCTGGTGTGATGTTGGCAACTTGAAGCCTGAGGCCTCAGATTGGGATTTAGAATGATTCACTTTCATGGCAGCGCCAGACGCTCCTAGTGTGTTGTAAATAATCAAGATGTGTCACCGGAGTCACTCTCGGCACCATATTCACCAGATACAAGCACTTAGATGCTAGGGCTTCCTGAGGTAATGAGGCGGCACATTTTTTTGAGGGTTTATTGTTCTGTTGTGCGTGGGACTTACTGGCCTGCTTACTGGGATTTGAGACCGGTCTTAGTGATTTTTTGAGAAAAATCAGCTTGAAGCGTAGATCTCTATCACTCCAAGCTCTTACTTTCAGCTTAGCACAGAGATGGCATTTCTGTGAAGCATATGCCTTGCTGAGGCAGCAGAAACATGTCTCTCAGAGGAATAGAATCCTTGCATGAAGAACAGCACTTAAAACCCGGGGACCTGGGCACAGTGCTAACTGCAACTATCTAACTCCAGGGAATAAAACTTGGGATTAAAAAAACAGCTAACAAGGGAAAACAAACTATTGGTAAGAACTAGATAAACAGGGTTTACTTATCTAAAATGTGGAATTGAGGTGGGGAACTCTGCCGAGCTTCATCTCTGGCTGGAGGCAGTAGAGAAGGAACTGAGGGGGGACTCACGCATGCGCAATGCTTGCATACAAAGAGCATATGCCTGCAGACACATGTATGCATGGCCCCAGGGACACTGCTCTGAAGACTTCAGCGGGGCACCGACCTGATATGGAGCACCCATGGGGACAACTCTCAAAGAACTATGCTTGCCCTTCTCGGGACCCCAATCAACTTGCTTGGGTTCTCAAAGATAAACAACAGTTTTGAGGTGGCTTTAGGTAGTTCCTTAAGTGCAATTTCATTGTATTTGCAGCAAGTCTACTGATATACGAGTCAAAATACTTCGCATTTCTACAGTGCCACTATCATTGTGAACCCTGCACTCAGGGAAGCCAGTTCCTGGTCTGTCCCTCCCCCTTTCGCCTGAGGGGTCCTCTATCCAGCCCCAGTGCACTAGAAAAGCAGTATGTGCCCCTGTTCCCCCAGCCCCTGAGCACTGGGCAGTTTGCACTGCCTGTAATCCCACTCCCTCAGACCTGGAGTGCTGGGTGGGAAGGTAGCACTTCTCCTCCAGTCCCAGAGACCAGACTGGGGTCCCAGCCACAGGGAGTATGTAGGGATAACATATTAAAGTATTAAAAATGATTCCCCCAAGTGGAAGTGACTCCCCATAATTTGTTCCCCACAACTAAAAGTCTAAGTAGTATAAGTTTGTTAAGTAGAAGAAGTATATGTGTTTAGATTTAGCGTTATCAAGCTTGATAATAATAATAATAATAATAATAATAATAATAATAATAATAATAAATCTAAACAGTATTATTATTATTAGTTAAGATTGTTAAATGTTTAGATTTATAATTATTGCCCCTCTAGAATATAATTTGTTAGGAATGTAATATTAGGTCATGTAACTTAAAACTGTTAAAATATAATACTATGTAGCCAGAAACAGCTCCCCTCTCTGTGTCCCAGGGCACTCTCAAACTTATTGTTACACAATTGATGCCCATTCTCTTCAAAGCATTGTGAAGCAATTAACCGTAATCGCAAAGTGAAACATTGTAACTATAACAGTAACTAACTCAGCACTCAGAGAGAGAATGTTTTAAGAAATGCCACCCAGAAACTTTTGTGACTTTTTGTAACTACAACTCTTGTATATGTAAAGTTATTATTATACAAAATACTGTATGTGAAACATTAATTAGGGAATGTATGTAAGAGAGAGGGCTTGGACGATGAATGAATGGTTTTGAGAGGTGCCAGCCTGAGAATGCAGCAAGAAAGGGCTGAAGAAAGCGTCAGGTTCCAGTGCAACCAAAAGGTATCACGTGGAGAAAACCAAGTACTGGAGGTCCACCCTATGAGATCACTGACGAGCACCTGACAGCCACCCTGGACATCAGCATGATGCAGCAATTCCCATAGACTGGCATAGGAAGAAATTCCTATAAGAACTGGACTAAAAGACTATGGAGTCAGAGTCCAAGGTTCTGCTGCCAGCCCACCAGGAGCTTCAGATGCGCATCTGATCAGGGCTTCGCTCCCCACTACCATCACTTGTGTACAGAATACCTGGCCAGTATTCTGTCACAAGCCACTTCCAGGCTGGTAACTATAACAAATACACAGAACTTGAATGAATGTTTGTGTGTGTGTATATAAGTGTATAAGGGTTAAGTAGTGATAGGAATAAGTAGTTAAACAACGTTGTTTGCTTCTATCTCTTATTTATTCTTTATTATTATCTTTACAAAAAATGTGGCTTTTTGCCTTATCCCCCTCATAAGATCCTGCTTGTTTTTATTGGTACAACAGGAAGAGCCCCCTGCTGCACATTGCTAGGAAGAAGGAAAGGACCTGGGGACAGAGCCAAGAGTGAGGCCATGCAAGGCTGTTTGGGGAAGACTCAATCTACCTACCTTTGATGCCAGCTGCCCACGCTTCTTTTACAGAATAGATAAAATTACTGTATATTCTCGTTCATAAGCCTACTTTTTTGGGAAAAAAATCCCACTGTGAAGAGCGGGAGAAGTTACTCACTTCGTGCAGTAATGATTGTTCTTCGAGATGTGTCCCCCCGTGGGTGCTCCACTCTTGGTGTTGGGCTTGTCCTGGCTCAAGGATCGGAGACTTTCAAGCAGTCATCAGGTGGGCTGTGCATGAATGAGTTGAAAGCAGCATTCCTGCCTTTGAAGTAGTGCGTGCAGCTCGCTTTTCCCTCTGTTTCTTCTTTGATGCCCTCGTGGGCTGCTATTATTGCCTGAAGAAGTGGGGAGGAGGGTGGGTCATAGAGCACCCACGAGGACACACACCTCGATGAAATATTGAGCCCTTGTTCTGAGAGAAGGTCTGGGTGGTTCGGAAGCTGCGGCAGAGGGTGTCTGCCATAATATTCTTGTCCCCAGGTAAGAATGTTGCCGTGATAGTTATGTTGTGGCAGATGCACCAATTCCATAGCTTGACTGCCTTTGCACATAATAGCTGGGATCTTGCACCCCCTTGGTGATTGATGTAGAACAGTGGTCACCAACCATTTGAAACTGCCGGGCGCCAGGAGGCATGGCCATTCGCCTGCCAGGCGCCAGAGGGCGGGGACACTCATGCACCCGGGGGTGGGGCCGCGCATACGCCACACTCCCATGAGCCACGTGCTTGGGGCGAGCAACCCTGTGCGCCGTGTGGTCACGGGCGGGGCTGCCCATTTGCAGCAAGCCTGGGGCCAGCGTCCAGCAGAGCCGCACGCCCAGGGCCAGCACCCCCCCATAGCCGCGCGCCCAAAGCCGGCACCTCCTCCCCACTCCCCCCGTAGCTGCATGCCCGGGGGTGGGGATGCCAATTTGCCACGCTCCCGGGGCCGGTGCTCCCCACAGCCACGTGCCCGGGGAGCAGGTGGCCAATTCACCGTGCTCCCGGGGCCGGTGCTCCCCATAGCCGCGCGCCCGGGGCGGCCAATTCGCTGTGCACCCGGGGCCAGCGCTCCCCGTGCGCCCGGGGCTGGCTCCAACACCATGCATGCACCATGCATCCGGGGCAGGGCCAGCCCTGAGCACTTGGCGGGCACACACAAATGACCCCACGGGCGCCATGGCACCCGCAGGCACCGTGTTGGGAACCATTGATGCAGAAGATAGTAGTCATGTTGTCACTGAGGATACACACCGAAGAGCCCTGGATGTGTGGAAGGAAGTGCTTGCACGTGTTGTGAACTGCTTGAACCTCAAGCAGAATTATGTGGAGTTTGGACTTGTCTTTGGATCACTTCCCCTTGCACAACCTGTTGTTGCAAGTGTGCACCCCAGCCCATCAGTGAGGTGTCCATAGTAATCTGTTTGGATTGCTGCTCATGGTGGAAAGGCTCCCCTTTGCATAGGTTCTGCACCTGAGTCCACCATCGGAGGTAGGTAAGGACCCCTGGAGGAGGCGAGATGTGGCTGTGGATGTGGTGACTGGCTGGTATGTACACTGAAAAAAATCCAGTGCTGGTAAACCTGATCATGCCTCTCATGGCGTGTTGATAAGGCAGTCGTCCAGATAGGAGAATATTGTAATGCCATTGCAACTGAGATGTGCTGCAGCCACCGCAAGGGTCTTCTTGAAAAAGACTGTGGGGTCAGAGGAGAGTCCAAATGGGGGGGGGGGAGACTCTGCACTGAAGGTGATGTGAAGCTACTATGAATCACAAGAAACACCTGTGTGCGGGATGTATTGTGATGTGAAAATATGCATCTTGAAGGTCGAGGGCTGCGAACCAATCCTCTCTGTCCAGTGCCGGAATTATAGTGGTGAGTGATATCATTTTAAATCGCTGCTTGCGGAGTTACTTGTTTAATTGCCACAGGTCCAAGATGGGCCTCCAACCCCCTGACCTCTTCTCAGTCAGAAAGTAGTTCGAATAAAAACCTTTCCCTTCAAAACTTTTTGGGACTTGTTCTATGGCTCCTAAATTAAGGAGATGTTGCACCTCTTTGCGGAGCAGTGTATCGTAAGAGGGATCCCTGAAGAGGGAAGGAGAAGGTTGGGAGGCTGGGGGGATTGCTGTGAAGGGGATAGAATATCCATGGCTGATGATTTCTAGTACCCACCGATCTGCGGTGGAAAGGCTATGCACTGATTGTAATAAAAGTGCAAGTGGTAGTGAAATATGTTGAACTCACCAGGTACTGGAATGGAAGGGAGGTCGGGCAGACCTTCGACCAAATTCTCAAACTTGCTCCCTAGAGACATAAGTCATGGAAGAGCAGTTGTTAGGGGCTCTTCTATGGTGTTTTCGAGGTCGGAAGCAATTCTGTTCAAGAGGCCAGTACTGCTGTTTTCTAGTAAAGGCCATGTTCCTGTGTCTCTGATAAGGTGTGCAGTGCTTCCTCTGGTAGAGTGCAGTGTACATCCCCAATGTGCGCAAAGTAGTGTGCGAATCTTTGCCAGAGTGTAAGGCCTCATCAGTACCTGTAGTAAATAATTTGGTCTTATCAAATGGCAGGTCCTCTACTTTGTCCTGGAGGTTCTTAGGGACTCCTGCTGCTTGCAGCCACGGTGCATGTCTCATTACCACAGACGTCTCCATAGATCTAGTCACAGTATCTATGGCATTTAGGGCCACTGGTAGAACTTTCCGGGATATAGTATATCCCTCTTTAATGATTGCCTTAAGGATAGGTCTTTTGTCCTCTGCAATATTGTGCATAAACTCTGTTAGTTTCATGTAATTGTCGAAATCATGATTTCCAAACAACACCATATAGTGTGGCTATGCGAAGCTACAGAGTTGAGGAGGAGTACATCTTACTCCCAAAGACATCGAGGCGTTTGTGGTCTTTGTCCTGTGTCTGAGCCTTGTGCTGTAGGTTTTTGGTCCTTTGCTTCGCAGCATCAGCCACCAAGGAGTTAGGTTGAGGGTGTAAGTATAGGAATTCCATGCACTTTGATGGGACAAAATACTTTCTATCGGCCCTTTTGTTTGTTGGGGGAGGAGGGAAAGGGGCTGGGGTTTTCCATACTTCATTGGCTGCCTCAAGAATAGCTTTGTCTAGAGGCAGGGCAATTTTGGATCTTGCAGAGGGCTGCAGATTCTATAGGAGCTTGTGGTGTTTTTCCTGCACCTCTGATAAGACTACTTCCTGACTGATAGCTACTCCCAAATAGCTCCTGGAACTGTTTAAGGTTATCACTGGGGTCTAGATCATTTGGGATAACTACTTCATCAGGAGTGGAGAAGGAGTTATCATTAGATGCTATTGTCTGATTGCTGGACCATTGGTTCATCCTCAATTTACCCTTCCTCTAGGTCAGTGCCATCTGATGGGGAATGCAATAGGTCTGAATGTATAGAAGTCACAGACCTCTGTGCAGGTGTAGGAGGGGCAGTGGAGGTATGATGTGGTGCCCTGTAGTGATAGGGGGACCATCAGCTATGATGTCTGTCATAATAGTGCCATTCCGGATACCAAGAAGGCTATTGATAATGAGGTAAGCCGTATGCCCCATAAAGTGCATATGCTGTCTCTGGAGAGGAGTGTTGAAAGGAGACCCTATTACTTGAATCCCCTTGGTAAGCACTGATTTGAGACATGGTGGGTGAACATGGTGAGCCCCTTATCGTTAATGGAAAGCGAGACCAGTTCCGTGTCAAAGACCAAGTAGGGGTCCCAGTTCTAGGCTTTCTGTCCTGTCTTGGTAGTGCCTATGTTTTGCGCACTGGGGGAATGGCTGTGGGATGATGTCCTGTGAGCCGTTGCTGAGTCCCCCGGTACATGAGGAGGTGGCACGGAAATGGTTGCGACCCTGGGAGATGTGGGGTTAGCATGAGATACTGGAGGACAGCTGGGACTAGTCCTGTCACCTTCCGGTGCCTGTGGTGAAGACTGCATAGGAGGTTCATGTTGTGCCGGGGATACTGAGTGTGCTCGAGGCACCCGGGGTGTCTGATGCCATTGGTGCCTTTGTTCCATCAGGGCCCTTAGTAGGTGCCCTTTTTGATGCCTGGTTTGACCACCTGTTTACAGTGTGCTCTTGAGCCGGTCATAGAGGAGGTTTCAGATTTCCCCATACCCAAGGTGCCCGGGTCATCCCCTTTACTGATTCTTGGTGGGGAGAGAGTGGGCTGGTGAGTGTCTGATTCTGACCGTGCCTTCTGAGGTAAAGGGCTGGAGAGATTGCCCTGAGGGGATTTTGCACTCAAGCCCTTATTGCCCCCCTTATAGCTATGAGGGGCAAGGGCTTTGTCAATAGACAGCATGCAGGCTGTGAGTTCTCTTTCCTTGCAAGCCCTCACTGTCAGGCTGCAGTAGGGGACACATTTTTGTCGTCCATGTGTGTCCCCCAAACAGCATATTCATTCGCTGTGGGCATCACAGGCTGGCATAGGCTCCTGGCAACTTCCACATTTCTTGTCCTTAGGCAGGAATTGTGTAAACTTGTATAAACCAAGTTGCCTGCTTGCTGTATTAGTTGGTTTATTTGTTAGGGTTTTGTTTGTTTGTTTGTTTCAGTTTGACTGGGCTGCCATGGCTTGTCCTTGTATCTTGTCCTTGTACTGCAGTAAAGAGCTGCTAGCAGCTTTTTTGTTTGTTTTTGTTTGAATAAATAGAGGAATCTATACAAAGTACTCAATTATTTCTCTCTGACTCTCTAAAGTACTCAATTGGTTGTCAATTGCTGCTCTTTGATATGCAAAGCATGCTGAGGAGGACAGGGTTGAGCTCCCTCTGTAGCAGCAAAGAAAGAACTGAGGGAAAAGCAGGCTGCCTGAGCTACTTCAAAGGCAGGAATGCGGCTCTCTGCTCACAGCTTACCTGATGACTGTTTGAAAGTCTCCGATCTGTGGCATGGGGATGAACTGACACCAACAGTGGAGCACCCAGGGGGACATCACTGGAAGAAGAAATAGATTCTTCCCATGGTTCTGGAAGCAGTGCCAGCAGCCAGCAAGTCCCTCAGCCCACACTGCTTCCCATGGCTTGGGTTGCAAACTTAGCACTAGCTAAGTTTGCAACTCAGTTTCTGTATTTTGCCTTCAACTTTAAAAATCAAAAGAGGGGAATGATGCTCCCTTCACTGATAACTTACATTTGAAACAAAGAAGAAATTTTTCTACCAAATCTGAATTGAAGTAGACAAGGGGGTTGTGAATTATGACACTATAAACAGAGATGTTCCGCAGCCGACCCCTCCCAAACTTAGAGAAAAAAATGGTAAAAGGAACCTCTCAGCTCCCACTGGCTGCTGTTTGCTGTTCCCAGCCAATGGGAGCTGAGAGGCTCTGTGCCTGCAGCCAGCATGTCTTTCAGCCTGCGCAGCTTTCCAGCTTATAAACAAACAGGCTTATGTTCGAGTATATACGGTAAATGGGTTTAATATTCACAAGATCACACAGCAAGTGAACTCAAAGCATTGGAGTCAATTTTACTTTATCCATTAGAACTTTCTTCCTCCCTTAGACAACATTTAGTTTTTAGTTTTAAAATGATAAAAAATATACTTATACTTACAGGACTGTGTCTCTGGTATCAGCATGCAGGAGAAAAAGGGAAATCATGATTAATATAGCTACATAATAAGACCTCAGGACTGACATACAGCCTGTGTGTTGCTCTGAAGCCTAGAATGTCTGTTGAGTCAGCATGAAGTGATGAACACAGCTAGATACATGGCTGACTTCTCTTTTTGGTTAGAATATCACCAGGTTCAATTATCAGTGGTCTTAAGTTCTTAGCCATTTTTAGCTTTTATGAATTACATCAGTATGCAAGCCCAGACTTTAATCTAGTTTTACAAAATAAGATTGCATTTCAAACATTTTCTTTAATGTACATGTAATTTTATTCTAACCTTCATTTTGCACTGACATGAGTTATAAAGTTTGATTGTAGTTTTAACCCCAAATACAAAAGGATCATTTTATCAACTTAAAGAAAGACACCCAGCAAGCTGCAATGTAAAGTCATGTATTCCCATGATCTATCTTAGGGTTTTCTATAGTACTCATCTCTATCTTGAAGCACTTACAATATAATATAAATATAATCCTTCTGTTAAAAAGGATCACTAGTGCATAACAATTTAAGACCTACACATGGCTCTCAGAATAGAGGTATAATATTTGTGGGGGACCTTGAAGAAAAGATAATAGTCATTATTTTCCTTTCATTTATTTAGGTGGCTTCCTGGAGTACATCCCACATCTGGAACAAACATAATCAAGTCCAAAAACAAAGTGGTGATGAAGATATATGGGAAAGATACATGCTGCACTCTACAGATGGAATTAAAATGTATGCTTGGTGCCTCAGAGTTAGACCAGGGGTGGGGAACTTCAGGCCCCGGGGCTGGATGTGGCCCTCAACTTGCCTGGATCTCACCCTTATGGCTCTGGCCCCTCCCCAGCATTGGGGAGCCTGCACTGGCTTACCACTCCAGGTCCGCTCCTCCCCCCGCCATACCATGGGGCTGGCAGAAGTACACAAAATCTTCTAGGCTGGGAGGGAATGCTGGGAGTATTTTTCTGCTTCTCAATATACTTCTCACTTGTGTACAGCCCCTAACTGATTTTTCTGTGGGTCAGTGGTTCCGCACCCCTGAGTTAGACCTATCTTTCTCAGTGAAATCTGACCTTCCACACAAAAAATTAAGTTAACAATTTATGTGAAACAAAATGTAAGGAACCATCTGTTAAATGTAATATATGGAACAAATTACTCACAGATATTGGTGGAGAAAGAGTGATGCTCCCTATAGTGTAGTGAGAGCTATTATTTGGCTGCACAGGTTTGATTTCTACATGGAATCTCCTTGGTTCATCATCTTCAGAGTCAGAATCACTGGAGGAGTAGAAATGGTTCTCTTTGGTATGTTTTTCTCTGTTAAGGTAACTGATGTGTTAGTATCAATTCTACAGAGAATAAATCAGTTTCTCACACACTCCTCAACATATATATCTGCAGCAAGTATACATTATTCATTCATGAAACTAACAGTCAAAATGTCTGACAATAGATACTTAAAATCATCATCCACAGATTACCAAGACACAGACTTTAAAGTTAAACTTTGATGCTTTCACCCTAAGCATCTAATATAACAAATGCAGAAGGTACATAAACACAACTATTTACAAACTTAAAAGGTACAAATGAACAGAATGGAAAAACTTAGGCTTTACAGCAGCATTAATTAGTCTGAAGTGCAGGCTAGAGCACAAAACATAGAGTTAAGACTTCTGAGTTCTATTCCCAGCCCTGCTATCAACTCACTCTGTGACTACAGGCCAAGTTACCAAACTTGACTAATTTCTGCTTCTCTGTAAAGAAGTTATTTACATGTACAGTAACTGGAATTCCTAAAGACATATCTATTCCATTTGGTGTGAATGTACATTGTGCTTGAGATAGGAGTCTTTTACCTAGATGCATCCACAAAGTCAGTATATGTGCTCTGAGAATGCTCATGCTCTTATACAGAATGCATAAAGGGTGATACAGAACCAACTGCCCCTCAGTTCTTCCTCCACTGCAGAATTCAACTGTAGAAGACTGGACTGAAGGATATATGGACAACACAAAGGACTCCACTTATTGTATAGGTATCATGACGTCTGTCGCTTCTCCCAGCTTGAAAACATACAATGCCATGCCCGTTCTTAGTCAGAGTATTATTGTTAATAAAAGCAGCTGAGACTGATTGCAACCTAATGGAATGGGCTATAATACTGTGACGGGGATCTAATTTGTGTAGGTCATATCTGAGCCTAATTCACTCTGAAACTCATTTAGAGACTCTTTGGGTGAAGACAGGATGACCTCTCGGCAAAGAACAAGAACAGCCAAGCACCGGGCATAAAAGGTTTCACTCACTGAAGTTCAAATGCTAGGATCCTGTGCTCATGAATGCTTTGTGACCTTAGTTTCACCATAATTAGGATGTCCCTTTTCCCCCAGAAAAGAAGGTATATGTATGACTTGCTTCGTGGCAGCCTCCCCCGCCTCCCTCTGATAAGGGGAATGAGTGTAGTCAACTGATAAACCGAGCCTAGGCCTTTTACACACTGACATCCATACTCTGAGGCAGAACTGAGTGTATTTGGAATTGTGTGGTTGCAAAGAGGTCTACTATAGGAAGAAACCCCATCTGAAAATGTGAGTACTAAAATCCAATTTGTGGTCTTGATAGAACTTCCTGCTCAGGGTATCTGCCATGATATTCTGGCACCAAGATAGGCATGATTATACAACACGGACGTTGTGTTTGATGCACTATTTCCAGAGACGCAAGATTTCTACGCATAGGGAATGTGATCATATTCACCCTTTTCTATTTATGTAAAACATATACGCTAAATTGTCCATGAGAATCTGTACCATTTTGCTTTTGATTAGTGGTAGGAAATAAGAACAGGCGCTTCAAACTGCTCTTAGTTCAGTAGGCTGCTACGAAGATGGAACTTTGCTATAAAGCAAGGGGTGGGCGAAGGGCCTTCCACAGGCTGGATCCAGCCCACCACTTCCCTACCCTCCAATCAGGGCCTGGGGATAGGGGAGCGCACAAAGTCTCTTTACCCCCACAAGAGCATGTGGCGGCTAGAGAGGCACACCAGCTGTTTTAAGATACCTGGCATTTATTTCTAGCTGTTGCGAGCCTTTGGGAGGGGGGAGCTTTGTGTGCTGCCTGCCCCCAGGCCAATCAAGACCTTGGGATAGGGAGCGCACAAAGTTTCTCGCATCCTGTCCCAGCCCTGCCAGGAGCACACAGCAGCAAGACACATGCAGGCTGTTTTAAAACAGCTGGCCTGTCTCTCTAGCCTCCTCACAGTCTTACAGAGGTAAGGAGACTTTGCATGCTCCCCTGCCCCCAGACCGTAATTGGCCTGGGGGCAGAAGGAACATGCAAGGTCTCCTTCCACAGGGTGCCTAGTGGGAACAGCCATCTGTTTAAAAACAGCTGGTGTTTCTCTCTAGGGGGCAACAGAGGGAGGGGGAAGACTTCTCACGCTCCCTCACCCTAAGCCAATCAGGGTGGGGGGAAAGCATAAGAAGTCTCCTGGCCCTGCCCCTTCTGGGTGGCCCCCTTTAAAAAAAATTATTGTCCACCCCTGCTGTAGAGCATTGGCTCTGTATAGAATGTGTTTGCAGATGTGCTCTCCAGCCAAGGAGGGATATGTCCATGATGATGGTGAATGATGGTAGACTCTATAGGAACGTCTGCCCCCCCCCCCCCAACTGATGCTGTCTAGACTGTTCGACACAAAAGGGAAACCTTGACTGTATTGGGCATGGTGATGAGTTTGTTAATGCTCTGCCTGTGTTGGACATAATTTGTCTGGAGCCAAGCTTGTAGACACTGAATGTGTAGTGTTGCGTGGTAGATTACAAAGTTTGTGATGGCCATGCGGTCAAAGATTTGTAGGCAGGTTCTGGCAGACATCTGGCTGGGTGTTCCACTCTGTTGAGATCAAGGAGGGTAAAGTCAGAAAGCATTTTACTGATAGTAAGGCAATTGCTTTGAGGGAGGTGAGGTCCACTACAATAGACTCCAGGCATTGTACAGGTATTAAAGCAGACCTTCATATGTTAATTGGAAGTCCTAAGCTAGTGAACATGGAGAGAGTCTATAGCTGTCTGTAGTGTTGGTGCTTTTCAGCAATCCAAGTAGGGGAATATCATGATTCCCTCTCTGCATAGGTGGGCAGCTGCTTGAAAATATTTCAAGGCACAGTAGAAAGATGGAAGGGTAAAACTTTGTACTGGAAATGGTATTGTAAACCACAGGAATTTTGTATGTATGTATACTGGAGATCGAAAGCTTAGAATCAGTCCCCCAGCCTAGTGCTGGGATTATGGTGCTTCGTGTAACTATTTTGAATTTTTGCGTTTTCACAAACTTGTTCAGTTGGCATAGATCGAGACTAGATCTCTAGCCTCCTGATTTTCTGTGAGAGAAAGTAGTGGAAATAGAGCCCCTTCCTTGTATACTCACTTGGTATACTAATTCTACTGCTCTCAGAAATAGGAGATGGTTTACCTCTTCTTTCAGTAGATATTCAAGAGAGACACGGAAGAAGGGTGGGTAGAGGGTTTGGAAGTAAGAGGCATAGAGTAACCAATTTTGATGATTTCTAACACCAATCTATGGTAATGGACTGTCAAATTTGGATATTGCCAACTTCCATTCTACTGAAAGTTTTCTCAGTTGTAGATGATGGGAGAGATGTGATTCTCAACAAAGGTTTCAAATCCGTTGTCTAGAAGCTGATGGCTGATATGTAGTAGTCAAAGAATTGGATTGCTGTCTTCTCAAAGTTTTCTGTTTCTGATCAGTTGGTCATAATGGAATCTTTGAGGAATTTGATAATTGCACTGCCATCTCTTGTTCTTGGGTGTGTGGATACCCAGAGATCACAACATGGCCCTTGAGTTTTTCAGAATGTGCAGTCCATTTTATCTGTGAAGAGTCTGGGTCCTTTGAACAGTAAGTCTTCTCCAGAGCAGTGTACTGGCTTTGGAAAACTGGAGAGATAAAATCAGGAGGCTCTCCTCATAACAAATGCTCATTGTGGAATCAGCAGCCTGAGGGGCAGCTTGTAGCACTGTTCTGGTAATAAAATGTCCCTCTGCAATGTGTGCTTTGTATTACTCTTTTTTGCCTTCAGGAATAAAGTTTATAAATTTAAAAAGAGACTGTAATTATTGTGATAATTCTAGGTCATGTTTTGTTCAGGCATTTTTGAATTGCTAGTGATCGTAATCATTTCTTAAAACTGAGAAGATGTTTTCTAAGCTTCCATGAGTCAAAAGTTGCAGAATAGATTTCCTTCAAAGTTTCTGGCAAAATTTACTTCTGGGCTGACACGAAAAGTGGCAAGTTTCAATATCAAACAGTTAATTTTTCAGGAAGTTACGAACATGTAAAATATAAGTAGTTATAACAATAGTTTGAACTTCATCTTAGAGTACTTAACATTTTAATTATTGCTTTGTATAAACATTAAAAAAGGATATTCTGGCTTGCTTCTGGCTTAATACTGAATCCTTCATCGTCTACGTCAGGAATGTTCTAAACAGAAAAAAGACAATTTATGACATTGACAAACCCTTCTATTCCTCTGAAGTGTACAATCATAATGTATTTTTACTTGAAACTGTTGTACTTAGAATTTAGACTTCTTTGACACTGTTGCTAGATTAAAATTACAATATGACAGTTTGTGAAAGCTATAGTTACCTGTTATTATTTAGCAATTATTTCAAGTTCTTCTCAGTGGCTCAAATTCTCTGACAGTTCAGATTTCACAAATTAACCATGTGGTAATGGGTTTGGAATGTGGGTAACTTTAACAAAATGCACTATATACAGATTGATTTTATTTGCCTTCAGTAGCAAGTGTAAAACACTTAACATTCTCCAGGCCTCAGTTTTCAAATCTCTTTCCAGTTTCTACTTCTATTCTTTCAGTTACATTATTGCAGGCTTTGATTTTGCAAGATCTCACACTCTAATTAGCATAGAGACTGGTCAGCCAATAATTAAATAGAAGACCGAGAAAAATCCAGATGATGCAGGTTGTAATTTGTTTTTCCATTGGTGGCACTCATGTATCATTACTTTAACAAGAATTTCTCCTCAGTTTTAAAATATATAAGATTTAAAAAAAAAAATGGGAAGCTCAAATCAGGCCCCCTGCATCCTACTTAAGCATCTACATAAACTGTTGATTTTCAAAAATACCGAGCACCTAGCACTTCTCAATGATTTAAGATGAAATTACTGAGCTTTCAACACTTTTGAAAATAAAGGTACTTGTGTAGGTGCTTAAATGCTGACTGAAAAGATCACTTTAAACATCTATTTTTTTAAATTTTAGCCATAGTTTTAACATTCTAAAATTATACACAGAGAGCCTCCTAATGCAAGGAGGGGAAAAGATTTGTGTGTGAAGTGCTCAGACCAGTGGTGGACAACCTGCAGCCTAAGGGCCACATGTGGCCCACTGAGGTTCTATATGTGGCTCGAGACATTTTGTTTACTATTGCGCAGGCATTGGGTTGCCAGATTCTGCTAGATTTTATCTGTGTAGTTCCTCCCACCACCTGCCATTATTACAAAAGTTACATGCACTTAAAGCAAAGGTGTGTGAAGGTGGCATGCTGATTCCACACAACATTGTGAGAGATGTGTTCCCTCTGCATCTAACGTGCTGCTACAGTTCAATTGGCATAACCCACAAATTCTAGATATGCAAGCACAATTACCAAAACTATCCTATCCCAGGAGACCATCTTGATTGCGACAATCTTGAGGCCCACTGAAATGAAGGAGGGACAAGCCTACATTGCCCTCACTGGCTTAGTCACTATATTGATGGGCATTATAGAAAACTACAGGACAGGGAGATCTCCAAAATGTAGAAGTCGGAGTTTATAAAAATCTGATTTAAAAAAAAAAAAACCAACAGCCTAGGATTAGGATGCTAAATTGTTTCTTTTAACAAGGTGACTGGTTCCAAACTTGGCTCAAATACGGACATTCACATGGAAGAGAGCATAAAACAAGAAAGCAGATTATATATGACTGATTAAATGGACATTGGACGCTTGGCTCCAAAAGTTTTGAATCAGACATTTTTTCCTCATCCTGAATATGTTTTAAACTATTGATCCACGAGATATACAGGAAACATTGTGATGGCACAAAAAGAACTGAACTTAATATTCTGTTACAGACAACCATTAGGGAAAAGAGTTACTTTCTAAAGTAATTTTTCTATTTTCCCACCTCCTGCCCTTTCTATTTAAAAGGGCAGAGGTGGACAGAAGGATGGAAAATTAGTAGACCAGAATCTTCCCATAAAATGTATTTTAAGAAAATCTAGGAAAAAGAAAAACAGACTACAGAATTCTTTCAAAACCCATTTAAAGGCTGACAATAAAATATCTTGTCAGTGAAAAGAGCAAAGCAACAAGAAGTCAGGCCAGAAAAATCTCACATAAGGCCTCTAAGAATACTTGCTACTTTCTTGGTAAAAAGCATGAGAGAGGATAATGCAGAGCAGTTGCAAACTTGCTGTTGTAAAATAATCTTTATAAAAATTTATATCTGGTGACGTGTCAAAGGGAGGGTTGGGAAAGCAAGACAGTATTTCTTTGTATGGTTTAATATTGGTACAGTGTTTATATTTACCACTGTTTCAGTGGTTTTCAATATTATTCATAGGATTTCTTCAATTTAAACAGTCTGGGGGCTGTTAATATTTACTTTTTTACGTACCAATGTTTTCATTGTATTACTACTAGATCTGCCCCTCCCCGGTCATTCATGGCATTTCCTTGGTTTTCTTTTGGGCTGTCATTATCCAGTAGCTATCTCTGCCATGTTTACATCAGAGAATTGAATCACTCCTAACTGAACTAGTGAGATGATCTGTTTAACCATAGCAGCAATACTTGTTTGTTCTCTGCACAATTGCAAATTTGCCCCATTGTCCACATGATAGCTGTTGGAAACAACTGCAGTTGCAGCATTTTTTTTTATACCTTTCCCACAGTTCACAGCAATACCTAGAAGCATTCCTAGAAGCAATGAGTTTTGAGAAATTTCAAAAGGCAGCTGTTGCCTTTGGGGTCAGCAGTAGTACAACTATCTAAACCATTTTCAAACTGGTCCCAGATCCTCTCTGGGACTCTCGCGCACAGGGGCTGCTGCTGGCAGGGCAGGCAGCCCAGTTCAGTTCCAGCTCGCACTGTGTGCAGGACAAAACCCCTGCTTGTGCCTCTGCAATTTAAAATGCAGTAGGAGCCAGGAGTCAGGCTGCCTGGCTCCTATTGCCTTTTAAACTGTAGAGCCGCAATGGGGTTTGGCACCACACCCTGTGCGAGACAGAACAGAGCTGGCTGCCTATCGACGAATCGAGTAGTCGATAAAATTCTACTGACTACTGGATTAGTAAAATACCCACATATTGACATCCCTAGTTCAGAAAGGGGCTTTAGGGACCCTATGGTACAAATGTGTCTAGTGTAGATGATGTCTTGGTCATCTTTCTGGGGTCTTTAAGAGAATTTTCTTTCATCTGTTCAACTTTTTATACAGAACCACGTACATTTAATTTGAGACTGCTGCAGCATCTCTGGTTAGATATCATAAAACAGTTTATTTTAAGTTGTCTGTCATCTGGATTTCTAACAAAAAGGAATAAAAACATCACTATGAAATATTCATGCAGGATGCATCATTTTATTTGTGATGTGACTATTTGGATTATAATGAGCTAGAGACTTACCAAGGAATACCCATACAGTCAGAATTGCCCAATTTACCAAATTTAAATAAGTAGTATCAAAACTTGACACACAGACTGTGCATGTATAAAACACCCTCCATACTGCACTTGAAAATATGAATCTTTCTAACGCTATGGACAGTTCTGTTTTCAGTAGTTAATTTAAGAAGGAAGTTCTTGTATTGTATTATTTATCTGAAAATGGAATACTAGACAAAATAGTTTTCAGGTAAACACTAATGAAATTAATGGAAAAAGCCTTGTCAAAGTTTCCACGAGGTTACTAATGTGGAATAAAATGCAAAAGTAAACAAACATTCAACAGCATCTCTCTAATGTTTAATTTCAGTTCATTGATCCTGGGTTACCATGAAGTCAGAGGCTTTTTTGAACAAGTGTTTTTTTTTTAAGGTTTTCTAATTTTACTTTTTAATAAATATTTGTTCCAAAAGACCAGTATAAGTTTACCTGGGTTGTGCCTCATGGCTGGACCTTAAACCAAAAAGCTCCTGCGCATAACAACTAAGCTGCCGGCGCCACCGCTGGGAGGCCAGAGTGCCTCCAGTGCTGGCAGCTCAGGCAGTGCAGCGTGGCCCCCAACCTGCCTATCCCAGTCTCTGGCACTGCAAAAGCATGCTGCCAGAGGGCCCTAGAGGACTGCAGTGGTGCATGGATGGGGCTAGGTCAGGCAGTCCAGAAAGGCAATGCCTTCCTCTGCCTGTGATATCCACTGCCCATGAGTGTCACCGCAAAATGAAAATTGGAACAAACTGTTTAGCATCATTACAAGTCCCAGGATAGTGTAACTTCATGTGTGTTGGGGTATAGTTTTTGAAGACTGGTAAGGAAGCACTTGGTGGTAGGATGAGCAAAAACTGAAATGCCATCAATAAGGTCAAGAAAGACAATGATAGTGGAAAGACGCACTTTCAGGGGGCTGAGGGCAAGTCCAGAGTCTTTCAAGTCTAGTAGGTAGTCGAGGATAGTAGATAAGGGTGGTGGTTCTAGGTTGGAGGTGTCATTGTTGACACCAAGCCTGGAATCATCACCACTTAATCTGGTATGCATATCTTATGGAAGAGCGGTGGCTGTTAAGCAAGACGTGCTTTACACTGTCAGAGTAGCGAGTACAGTGTGCTGGAACCTCAAAGGAGCTACACTTTGAGTTGGCGAGCATGGGGATAGGTGGAGTTAGTGGCCCCGATGCTGCGTGAGAAGATCAGGAAATGTTGGTTAACGGGAGGGGTTGGCAGACTGCTAGATACTGGAGATAGAGGTACTAGAGTGGTCTAGGCCATGTCGGGACAATCAAGATTACCACTGCTCAGTCTCCTTGTATTTTGTGGATTACCTTGGAGATCAGGAGAATAAAGAGGGAATGCATAAAAAAAAGAGTGGTGCATTCTATGTAAGGAAAAAGGCATCCCCAAATGATCCCTTCTCTAATCCAGTTCTGGAGCAGTATTGTGGGCAGTTGCAGACAGCTCTGGTTGCAAATAGGCTTATGTGAAAGTGTCCCCATATGGTGAATATTTGGTGGAGGATGGTGGGTTTGAGCTCCAACTCGTGTTGTTCAGAAAAGTAGCGGCGCAAGGTGTCTGCTATAATGTACTGATTGCCAGGTATGTATGCTGCCGTGGGAATGATGTGATTGGCAATGCACTAGTTCCACAGTCTGATCTCTTCCATGCAGGAATGTGATTGGGCACTCTCCTTGGCAGTTGATATAAAACATGCATGTAATGTTGTCCGTAAGGATGTGGACAGTTCTGTTCTTGACTACGGGTATGCACTGCATACTACTCATAGTTCGAGGATGTTGGTATGCAATCAAGTTTCTCGCAGAGACCATGTGTCCTGGACCATGTGTTATTGTAGGTGGGTGCTTCATCCTATGAGGGAGACGCCAGTTGTGATGATGTATAACAAGCTGTCCTGTTGATAGGGAATGCCCTGTAATAGGTTGTGGGGTTAAGTCCACTAGCAAAGAGAGGTGAGGCTGAGCAGACAGAGTGTGACCTGTTTGGCAAGGCTGTGTTAGTTGGGTACATAGACTGTGGCCAGCCAGCTCTGTAGGCAGAGCATATGGAGTCTTGCAAACTGTACCACATAGCTGATAGCTGCCATGCGGCCTAGAATATGAAGGCATATCCGTATGGTTATGACGAGGGTATGTAAAACCACCATAATAAGATTGGTAAGGGTGGTGAAATGGTGTTGCGGTAGTATGGCTCTAGCCTGGGTGGAGTCCAGGAGGGCCACTATGAACTCTATAACCTGACTGGGCCCCAGCATACATTTTTGCATGTTTATGAGTAAGCTGTCTCAGGTAATGGTGAGCATACTGAGTACCTGTTGTCATGAAGCGCCCTTGATTAGGCAATTATCCAGGTATGGAAAGATTATGATGCCATGACGTCTGATGTAGGCATTGATGACTCTGAGTGTCTTGGAAAAGACCCCAGGTGGGGTGGAGAGGCTGAAAGGCAGTACCCAACATTAGAAATGATGGGGTTCCACTACAAATCTGAGAAAGCATCTGTGGAAGGGATGAAATTGTTACTCACCTTGTGCAGTAACATCTGTTCTTCGAGATGTGTCCCCCCGTGGGTGCTCCACTATAGGTGTTGGGCTTGTCCCGGCGCCGCAATCTGGAAAGTTTTCGCCAGCAATAGCCCCCTCCGGAGGACGGCGCATGCGCAGAGGTGTCCCGTGCCGTTCACACCTTTTCTGCGTTGCGCGGTCCGATGCGACAGTTCCTCCTAGCCGGAACATCTGAAACAGAGTAAGAAAAGAGCTCCGAAGCAGGGAGAGGGCGGGTTGTGGAGCACCCACGGGGACACACATCTCGAAGAACAGATGTTACTGCACAAGGTGAGTAAACAATTTCTTCTTCTTCAAGTGATGTCCCCGTGGGTGCTCCACTATAGGTGAGTATGAAGCAGTAATCTGAACAGCTGATCGTGCTTCGGAATTATCTGTGCACAGAAGAAAGAACTGATTGAGCGACTGCTACGTCCGTAACTCTGAGACGCTCAAGGGCATAATGCCTAGCAAACATGGATGACAACGACCAGGGTGCCACGCAGCATATGTCACGTAGTGAGACGTTCTTCAGGAATGCTGCGGAAGTAGCCATGCTCCTGATCGAGTACGCTGTTGGTGCACAGGGCAGAGGCTTGCCCCTAAGGGTGTAGCAGCGAGTGATGCAGTTAACGATATGCGACGATATACGTTGTGGTGACAGTTGATGACCTTTAGAACGGTTCGCCACTGATAATAGTAATCGTGGGGACTTCCGGGGACTTCTGTCCAAGTAGACCCTTCTGACGTCTAATGTATGTAAGCGCGCTTCCTCGGGCGTAGCATGTGGCTTGGGGTAAAAGATAGGAAAAACCATAAGCTTATTGACGTGGAATGACGAATTAACTTTTGGCACGAAAGCTGGGTGACATCTCAGCGTGACGCCCTGTTGAGTGAATACCGTGTAGGGAAGATCGGCGGAGAGTGCAGCGAGTTTGGAAACTCGGCGGGCCGAAGTGATCGCAAGGAGAAAGGCAACTTTAATAGTGAGAGTCTGTAAGTCACAAGTTGCGAGCGGTTCAAACGGTGGGCGAGTAAGAGTGACCAAAAGGTAAGGTCCCATGGTTCTGAGGTAGGCCTGTTGGTGGGTAGAGATCGGAAATACCCTTAAAGAACCTCTTCATGAGTGGATGTGAGAGGACGGAAAAACCCTCTATCGGAGTGTGAAAAGCCGAAATCACTGCCATATGTACTCTCAGGGAAGCGACTGCCAAGCCTTGCGAATGCAAGTGGAGTATATAGTCTAGGATGCATTGGATATGTGCCTTGAGAGGATCAATGGCCTGTGATTGGCACCAGGCACAGAAGCGATGCCACTTGTAGAGGTAAGACCTCTGAGTGCTCTGACGCCTGCTTTGTACCAACACGTCTCTGACTGCTTGGGAGCAGGTTAGTTCTAGGCCTTGGAGCCAGTTAGGAGCCACGCTGACAGATGCAAGCAGTCGATGTTTGGATGGAGAAGATTGCCGCGTTGCTGCGAGAGCAAGTTGTGCAGTTGTGGAAGTCGTTGAGGTCAGGATAGCAACATCTGCATGAGCTGCGTTAGCCAGGTCTGACAAGGCCAGAAGGGAGCCACCAGGATTACTGTTGCTGTATCGGATAGTGTTTTCCCTATCACTCGGGGTATCAGCGGAATCGGGGGAAAGGCGTATAGGAGATGATATGTCCCTCAATTGAGCAGGAAGATTGGCTGCTTATGCCCGCTCTTGAGCAGTAACAGCAGCATTTCTTGTTGTCGTGGGTGGTAAAGAGGTCGATTTCTGGGTAGCCTCATAGTTGAAAAAGATCGCGGGCTACGTAGTCGAGGAGTTCCCATTCGTGTTGGGAGTGGAAGGATCTGCTGAGTGCATCTGCAATGGTATTGATCCTGCTGGGGAGGTAGGAGGCTGTGAGTGTGACGCTGTGGCGAATCGCCCAGTTCCAAAGGCGTACTGATTCCGCACATAAAGTTCTGGATCTGGCTCTGCCCTGGCGATTGATGTAGTATACAGTGCATATGTTGTCCGTGAGAACATATAGTGTGGTTCCCTGGATCTGGTGGATGAAGTGGCAGCAAGCATTGAAAACTGCTCTGAGCTCCAGGAAGTTTATATGGGGTAGGGATTCCTGGTGGGACCACAAGCCTTGGACCTGATGTTCTCGCATTTGTGCTCCCCAGCCTACAAGGGACGAGTCCGTGGTAAGCTGGAATGACGGGGCTTGAGCGCGGAAGGGGACACCCGCAAGAGTATTGGCAGGGTCAAGCCACTATGCGAGCGAGTTCTTGACATGGGCAGGAATAGGGATGAGTTTGTGGATATTGGTAATACTGGGTTTGTAGCCTGCCAGAAGCCAATATTGCAGGCACCGCATATGAAGACGAGCGTGTGCTATAACAAACATAGTAGAGGCCATGTGGCCTAACAGCTTCAGGCAGGTACAGTACGAGACTGCTGGGGCAGTAAGCTGGATGCTCGATAGGTCTCGGATGGCGTGGGCTCTGTCTATGGGTAGGTACGCCATAGCGGTTGTAGAGTCCAGTCTGGCGCCTATGAATTCGATCGACTGGGCCAGGACCAGAGAAGATTTTGGGAGATTGATGATCAGTCCAAGAGTCTCAAAAATACCTCTTGTAGCGGTAACTGCGGTCTCGGTCTCTTGCATAGAGGGGGCCGTGAGGAGACAGTCGTCGAGATAGGGAAAGATAGTGATGCCAGCCCATTGAAGGTATGCAGCTATGACTGCTAGGGTCTTTGAAAACACTCTTGGGGCTGTGGAGAGACCAAAGGGAAGCACCGCATATTGGTAGTGATCGTTGCCCAGGGTAAAGCATAGAAATCTCCTGTGAGCTGGATGGACGGAAATATGGAAGTATGTGTCCTGGAGATCGAAGGCCACGAACCAATCCCCTTTGTGTAGTGCTGGGATGACGGAGCCCAAAGTAACCATTTTGAATTTCTGTTTCTGCAGGTGGTGGTTGAGGCCACAAAGATCCAGGATCGGTCTCCATGTGCCAGACTTCTTCTCGGTGAGGAAGCACCGGGAATAGAAGCCTCTGCCTCGGAACATGGTACGTAGGCGCATGACCTCCTGATGCAGCAGAACATCATGAGAGGGGTCCCTGAAAAGGGACGGAGATGGGGAGTTGGAGGGAGGTAGAGTGGAGAAGGGAATGATGAGTCCAGAGGTTACGATCTCCCTGACCCAATGGTCTGTGGTGATGGCGAACCAGCGGTGGCAATAAGGGCTCAGGTGGTGGTGGAAAAGTTTGGTTACTCGTGAGAGGCTCCAATAGGAGGATGGAGCACAGACCCTTGACAAGGGCATCAAACCTGCTGCCGAGGCTGTTGTTGGTTTTACGGCTTATTAGGCTGCTGGTGGCGACGTTGGGGGCACTGCCTTTGTTTATGCTGGTCATAAGGCCTGAAGCCTTGGGTGGTATAAGAAGAAGGCCTCTGTCTGTTATACAGCCATGCTCTCCTGCACCTGAAAGGCGCAGTGTACACCCCGAGGGTCCTTAATGTAGTTCGGGAGTCTTTTCCGGAATGGAACACCTGATCTGTGTTCTCGGCAAACAAGGAGGCCCGATCAAATGGGAGGTCCTCCACCTTGGGATGTAGATCTTTCGGTACAGAAGCAAGGTGGAGCCAAGAGGCATGTCTCATGACAACCAATGTCGCCGTAGTGCGGGAAGCCGAGTCGGCAATATCCAGAGTGCATTACTGGCTGCTGTATAACCCTCCTGCACAATGGATTTCAGTATGTCCCGTTTGGAGTCCGGCAAATGCTGCATTAAAGGCACCAACTTCGAGTAATTATCGAAGTCGTAGTTAGCAAATTGGGCGAAGTAGTTGGCCATCCTCAGCGTGGCCATTGCTGACGAATATACCTTTCTCCTGAGCAAGTCCAGACGCTTAGCTTCCTTGTCCGTGGCAGAGTTTCTTGATTGTGCGGACTTCGCTTTCGCTTCGGAGGTATGTAAATTTTGTGAATAAGCTACCCATTTAAAAAGCTCGTGGAATTGTTTGTAATCATCCACGAGAGAGGGTTCATCATTAAACACAGCGTCGTCTGGGGAGGAGGAAGAGATGTCCATTGGGGAAGCTGTGGGTTGTTGCTCTGCGACAGATGACTGAGTGACATCGCCGTGGGGAGCAGAAGTTGTTGACGCATCACCGGTAGGCGTTGGTGGGCGCTGAGCCAGTGGAATCGAGTCCTGGGTTATTGGTCGTGGTGAGTATAACTGCTGCCATTCTGGCGGTGCTGGTTGGGCCACACACATTGGGTGGTCGGTGCGGGCATGCTCTGCATGCGATGCGGAGCCGCGTCCCCAGGTCTTGAATGGGGACGGGTTGATCTGGGTGCTCAGTGCTTTCTTGGTGCCGGCTCCACTGTCTGCACTGATTTGGCTCTCGGTGCCGGCTTAGTCGACGATGCCGGATTGGGGCTCGGTGCAGGATGAGTCATCAGTGCCGACTCCGCCCCGGACGTCTGGTCAGGTCCCGTATGTGGCAATGGTGCCGGGTGCCAAGGACTGCACCGTATCTGGCTGCGGTGCTGCGTGGAGACTCAGTGTCGCAGATGATGGTACCGATTCCGGACGACCTGGTGGTACTGAGAATACTGAAAACGTGGGCTTTGGTTGACTTGTCCGCTCCCTGTCTGGGAAGGAAGCCCGATTAGCTCTGTGCCTCTCCTGCACTTACACTCCTGGGTGGAGCAGAGCTTTTTCTGTCCCTGGACTTACGTGGGACTGAAGCTTTCTGTTCTTCTATTGACGGGGGCTGAAGCGCCTTATTGAAGAGTAACATCTTCAGGTGCATTTCTCTATCCCGTCTCGCCCGACTGGTCAACTTCGAACAGCAACCACATTTCTGGGGGATGTGGCCCTCTCCCAGGCAGCAAATACAACGGGAATGGCCATCGGAGGCTGGCATGGTGTCGCCGCACGAGGCACATTTCTTGAATCCGGGAGAGCCGGGCATGTTTAGTGCGGCGGTCTTCGGGGGAAGAAACAACTTGAGGTGCTGGTCGGAGCGGCCCTCAGTAATTATAACTGCAAAAGAGAATTTTTTTTTTAAACAACTAACTAACTATGATAATAACTAACACTGTGTAGGAAGGGGCTAACTGGGAAGGAACAGAAGAATTTACGATACAATTTCTCCTCAAGAGAGGAGCATGTTCCCAGTCCATCTGCGGCCGTGGACGGTTAGGAGGAACTGGTGTGTCGGACCGCGCGACACAGAAAAGGCGCAAATGGCGCGGGACACCTCTGCGCATGCGCAGTCCTCCAGAGGGGGCTACTGCTGGTGAAAACTTTCCAGATTGTGGCGCCAGGACAAGCCCGACACCTATAGTGGAGCACCCACGGGGACATCACTCGAAGAAGAAGAATTGTGATATGAACATAGGCATCTTCAATGTTGAGGGCTGAGAACCAGTCTCCCTCATTCAGCATTGGTATGATAGTTGTGAGTGTGACTATCTTAAATCTATGGTACAGGATAAATATGTGTTGAGTTTTCTGAGTAAGACAGGCCTCCACCATCCTGGTTTCCTTTTTTGGGAGGAAATAGTTTGAATAGAACCCTTTTCTTTGGTAACACAGGGAACTGGCTCTATTGCACCAAGGTGAAGGAAGTGTTTGACCTTATTGTAATAGGTGATTGTAGGAAGGGTCCCTAAAGAGAGAACTGGGAGAGGAGGAGGGTTGGGGATGTATGCAGAATGTATTATTTGAAGGACCCACCGGTCTGAAATTAACTGAGCACAATGGTGGTAAAAAGGGCATAAACAATGGCCAAAAGGGCAGCTGGACAAAACTGTCTGGGAGAAGAAGTTGCTCAGACCCTCAACCACACCTTTAAAATTGCAGCTTGGTGGAAAATGGCAGGGTGGCAGAGGATTGTTCCTATGGAGTTTGTTTCCTGTTGTGGCAGTGTTTGGCCTTTTGATCCAATGGGCACTGGTCATGCCGTTGGAAAGGTACAATCCGAGTTCGCTTGTAAGGGGTGTAGCGTTTACTCCCCTCCTTAGGGGGTGTGTACATACCCGGCTATATAGCATTGCACAGAAGTCTATCACAGAATGAAGTACCTCATCAGTTTTAGCAGCAAAAAGGTATGCATGGTCAAAGGGAAGATCCACTATTCTAATTTAGCATTTTTGGAATCCCCAATGCCTGCAGCCAAGAGGCATAATGTACCACAATAGTGGTGGCTGTAGTTCATGCTGCTATGTCAGCTACATCCACGATGGCTTGTAACGCTGTGCAACCGATGGTTTGCCCTTCTTTTATTATGGCATGTAGCTGTGGCCACTTTTGCTCAGGAAGATCATTCAGTAGCTCTTGTAATTTAGAGTAATTGGAGTGATCATAATTAGCCAGCAAAGCGGTGTAACTGGCAACCTGGAATTGGAGTGTAGAGGATGAACAGACACTTCGTCCAAAGAGGTCTAGATGCTTGTGGTCTTTATCTTGGGTGTACATTTGAATTGAAGCAGCTTCAAGGGTGATGGATTGCCTTGACCATTGAAGAATTGGACTGGGAATGGTAAAAAAGGGAATCCACCACCTTTGCCAGAACATAATATTTTCTGCCACTCGTTTGTGGCAGGCAGAGAAGCTGGAGTTTGCCATATGGTCTCAGACGGCTCCATAATGGCCTCATTGATAGGGAGAGCAATTTTCATAGTCACAGATGGATGTAAATATCTGCAGCAATTTATGCTGCTTCTCATACAACTCTTGTTAGGCAATGTTTTGTGCGGTAGCAACCCTTTTAAAAGTTCTTGGAACTGTTTCAGGTCATCTACTAGAGGTGAGGAAATGCAATGACTACCTCATCAAATGAAGAAAACAAATGGAGAGCTCCGTGTCCTATTGAGGTAAGTCATTCTCCTCTTCCATCAGTTCCTCTTCAGCTGTGACTAATATTGTGTTAGGAGCATCAACTGGTGGAGATCGAAAAGCAAGATGAGTTGGAGTGGAGGACGCAGTATATTTCTGACCATACTGGGCCCAAGGGTCCTATGGGGACCATTGTGTCAGATAGGGAGGAGGCAAGTAAGGCCAGGGATAATTGAACCACGGATACTGAGGGGCCTGATGAGTAGATTTAGGCTTTGTTGTTTTCCATGGAGAAGGTGCATTTGTTAGGAAGGAATGCTATGTTGAGAATCAACTCTCTCACCCTTTGCCTATCCGGTGTGGATGGAAGGGAGCAACAATCCAAAGTCTGTTGGTGTGGACTGTCCGTGCCAAGGGTGGGTGAGCGTGGTGCAGAGTCAGCTTGAACATCTGAAGCAGTAGAAAGGTATCTCAGTACTGGACAATGTTGTGGGTCACCCTGTCTCTATGCCATCTTATTTGAAAGATCCAGTGTGGAGAGTTGCTCCAGTGCAGTACTATTAGTCAAAGCTGCAGGGAGTGAGGGGGAGAGTGACATGGCCTGACACTTTGCCTTCGGTGCCTACTGAGTGGTCGGTGCCATTAGGGCAGACTTGTGTTTCAATACTGAGTCAGAGTGTTTCATCGGTGCTTCCTTTCTTTTGCTGGCGGTGCTGGAAATACTTGGTATTTGCAGAGAGCCAGTTTTGGAAAACATCAGCACTGTGGGCAGCGATCATCCTGGAAAAGCCCTTGATTTACACAAATTCTGGGTCAGAGAGCAAAGGGCTCTCTTTCTCAGAGTCAAACGTTTCACCAGCACAGGTTTTTTGGGGTTCTGAGGTGGATTTCAGCCCTGGTTGGAATAACTTTTCTACTGAAATTATTTTGAGCTTCAGCTCTCTGTTCTGCCTGGCCCTGATGGTCATGATGAGGCAATGCTGGTATTTCTGGGAAACATGGCCCTCTGAGGCATTGTATAAAGGAATAGAAGCTGACACAGGAATGGGTTCCCAATATGAATCACAATTCTTAAAGCTGGGGGAGCCTGGCATGGTGGATGAAGCAAAGGCCCTGTCAAGGGAAAATGAAACAAAAAAGTAGGGGTTTTTTGGTTTTTGTTCACCCTGCAGAAAAAGGATCGGGTAGGTAATAGGTGAGTAAACTGAAGTGAGGAAAAGCAGGTAAATATCTATGGTTTGAAGAGAGAAAGAAAGAGATCACACTGCTGCAGAGCGCCTTCTGCCAGAGACAATAAAGAAAAAACTGAGGGCATTATGCACGCAGTCAATGGACATAATGGCATAAGGCGGCCACTGCACATGTGGCACTGCCAAGCACCGCTGGAGGAAAAACCTCTGATTGTTGGGTGTAAAGATGCACCAACACTTATAGTGGAGCACCCACAGGAACACCACTCAAAGAAGAGTTTATAGGGATGAAGCAATAAAATATGCTTGATGGAATTCCCAAATTATAGACCTGAGCAATGCCGGGTAAAACTGCTAGTACACTATTATATTATAAAGGGACTTGAGAGCAGTTGAAGCAGTTACATAAAAATGAGCATAGCATGCCAACGTGTGAACAAATTTAATATAAATTTCAGACATTTACAAATTGGTTCCTGAACCTATATTGTTATCCTTATGAACTGTTGAAGGTAAATGGATCCCTCTGAAGTCAACAGGGCTCTGCAATGGTATAGCAGTTGGTACAGGCAGATGACAAAAGCAGGGGCGGATAAAGGGCAAGGCGAACGGGGCAGCCGCCCCGGGCCTCGCGCTTCAGAAAGCCCCGTGCATGCACCGTGGCGTCGCTGCGCATGTGCCGTGGAAAAGGGGGAACCCCGCGGAATTATGCTGCCCGGGGCCCCGCAAAACGGTCATCTGCCCCTGGACAAAAGTATTGTGTTTACTCTATTAAGTAAACTCTATTTACTCTACCCTATTAGACTTTACTTTATTCTACTCTATTAGATTTCCAAAATAAATTCTAAACGATTGAAGTGTCTTGTTTAAAAATTAAAGCTTTTAAGAAATATATATGTATTACAGATTTTAAAAATATTGTCGGCAAACTCTTAAGCTTGAGTAAAAATAACTACTGCAGAGATACTCCAGTTAAAACAGACTAGTATTTTGCTCTGTCATACCAAAAGTCAGCTTTAACTTTGTCAGGTGATAAAATCTGGTCAGATTACACACTTGTGCAGGAAATAAATCTACTTACAACTGAATCTGCATCTGGACATTCCCTGCATAAAAATAAAGAAAAATGTAACTATCAAAAAAGCATAGATAGATAAGTATTTCATGTATATAATTTTGGAATCTCCTTTAGTAATTTTTAATTTGCTTACAACACAGCCTTTTATATACAACGCCTAAAAAGCAACATTAACATTTTCTTATTTAACTGACATTAATATTAATGAAGTGAATTCTTATTCATTTGCAAGAAAATAAAATTAAAGTAACTGGAGGTTTAAGCTGAGTCCACCAAAGCAGGAAAAGTCACATAAATGCTGAAAATTAAAGCTGACACTTCAGCCTTAACTCACGTCATGGTGCAAAAGAAAAAAAAACATGACATGATGGAATGAGTTAAGGCAGGAGTGCCAGCCTGCATTTTAAATTATATCTGTGAATTCCATATTGTTCTTGGTTTAAGCCAGATGTTTAATAATTTTGTGAATATTTCTTTAGTTGGAGAAAGTTAGGTGTGTACACATAACATGCAAATGAAAAAACAAATGGCCTGTCAATACTAATGAAATTGTCCACATAAAAAAATTCTCATTTCGACAATAACCTGTTCTAGAAACAATTCAGACTAAGCTAAAGGAATTCAGAATTTCTCTGTTCCATAGTATCATCCTCATACATAGATCATGTCCAAGAACGGTGTGTGCCTTTGAGCCATAATTTTATAGATTACAAGAACTGGTGTACATACCAACAAACAACAAGACAGATCACTATGACAAAGGTTTGGTAAAAATAAAATAAATCACCTCTTCTAGAATAGAAAGCTTCCAAAAAAGCAATTGATGGGTTTGTAGTATCTGTAAATACTTTATATAGGACCATAAACAGATCCTATTAAAGTTTCTGGATTCAAACAGAAAGGCTGTGTCTAGACTGCATCCCTTTTCCGTAAAAGGGATGCAAATCAGACACATCGCAATTGCAAATGAAGCGGGGATTTAAATGCCCCCCGCTTCATTTGCATAAACATGGCTGCCGCTTTTTTCTGGCTCGGAGCTTTGCTAGAAAAAAGTGCCAGTCTAGACGCGGATCTTTTGGAAAATAAAGCCTTTTCCGAAAGATCCCTTATTCCTTATTTTAAGAGAAAGCAAAAGCGGCAGCCATGTTTATGCAAATGAAGCGGGGGGATATAAATCCCTGCTTCATTTGCAATTGTGATGTGTCTAATTTGCATCCCTTTTACAGAAAAGGGATGCAGTCTAGACACAGCCTAATAGTTTAAAAAATGAAAGTTAGTCCAAGTGACCAGACATGAAATTCTCTGAGACAACTGATAAATGCATGTGTAGAAGCAGCTACTGTTAACACCTGAATATGAAATTAGCATATAGGTATTCCGTAACCTGCATTATCATAAATATAAATATTTATAAATAACAATATTTGTTAATTATTTCTTAAAGGCAGCTGTATTTACGACAAATAGAAAGAGTAATAAAATTGGCAACTGAAATCTTTAACAGGTCAAACTATTGATTCAGACATTCAACCTATATGTAATCTTTTCATGAATGATGAAAAACACTTGCAAAGAAACTGAACCATTAATATGGAATTTCAACATAACCTTAAGAAGAGATTTAGAAAGGTTTTTTCTTTTTTAACGAAAAACCACAGGAATACAAGGCCTATGTATGAGACCGTGCTTTTAATTCACTTCCAGCTTGCGAACAGGAACAACTAACAGAAGAGTTTGGAGAGGGAGTTCTCCAGGTAAAAGAGGGAGTAAAAACGGGACCCTTGTGGAGCTTCTAAAAGGTTTGAAACCTAGAAGCCTCTGTTAATTGGCTGAGCCTCAGTCAGGGGGAGGGGCTACCAGAGCTATATAAGCCGGTGACCAGGGAGCTTGCGACCAAGAATAGCTAACAGGAGAGTTTGGAGAGGGAGTTTAGAGGGCACTAGAGGGGGAGGTTAGAGGGCACTAGTGACTTCAGACCTTCTTTAAAACATAACTCTTAGAATAATCTATATTCCAGAGGTTTAAATCTATATTCCAGAGGTTTAAAAGTAATCCCATTTACACCTAAACTTATTCATTAGAAAAATGCAGACAGAAGCCTAGCAGCAGAGTGGGGACTATCCTGTTTATTGCGTCGAGTGTAACATGTATGATTACCTGCCCTGTGGGCAGGTGGCATATGTGTGCACTCGTTGCAAGGAGCTCCTAACCCTCAGAGACCGAGTTCGGGATTTGGAGTTCAGGGTGGCTGAACTGGAGGAGCTAAGGGAGGTAGAGAGCTATGTTGATGAGTCTTTCCGGGACACTGTAGTACTGTCCCACCTCCAGTCTGAGAGTCCCAGTGCTCTTAAGGAGGATGAAAGCCTCAAGGGAACAGGGCATTTAATGGGAGCAGAGGGAAACCATCCCGTAGTTGGGACCCTCCTCCCAGAGAATGTTGCGGTATCCTCTCGCACTGAGGATACCTCTGAGGGGGAGGACATACCAGTTAGGAAAAGGCAGGTGTTAGTAGTGGGTGATTCGATTGTTAGAAACATAGATAGTTGGGTTTGTGATGACCGGGAGAACCGTATGGTCACTTGCCTGCCTGGTGCGAAGGTTGCGGATCTCTCGAGGCATCTAGATAGACTTATGTGTAGTGCTGGGGAGGAGCCGGTGGTCGTGGTACATGTCGGTACCAATGACATAGGGAAGGGTAGGAGAGATGTCCTGGAGGCCAAATTTAGGCTGCTAGGAAAGAGACTGAAATCCAGGACCTCTATGGTGGCATTCTCGGAAATGCTTCCAGTTCCACGCGCAGGGCCAGGTAGGCAGACAGAGCTTCAGAGTCTCAATGCGTGGATGAGAAGATGGTGTAGGGAAGAGGGGTTTAGATTTATTAGGAACTGGGGACACTTCTGGGAGAGGGGGAGCCTATACAGGAAGGATGGGCTCCACCTAAACCAGGGTGGAACCAGACTGCTGGAACTAAACATTAAAAAGGCCGTAGAGCAGTTTTTAAACTAAGAGATGGGGAAAAGCCGATTGGTGTAGAGATGCACGTAAATCGGAGGGAGACTTCTCTTAGAGGAGAATCCATTGATAGAGACTCTCTAAGCTGTAGTCAGAAAGAGAGGAGGGGAGAGGGCAAACCATGGGCCAGAGCAGACAAACAACCGCATTCAAAGGAATCCAATGCATCAGGGAAGGGCAGACAAATAAGCAGTGGAAAATTTTTAAAGTGCTTCTACACAAATGCTAGGAGTCTGACTAATAAGACGGGTGAACTAGAGTACCTCGTATTAAATGAGGAGATTGACATAATAGGCATCACTGAAACCTGATGGAATGAGAAAAATCTGTGGGACACAATCATACCGGGATATAAAATATATCGAAAGGATAGAGCAGGCCGAGTGGGTGGCGGAGTGGCACTGTATGTGAAAGATAATATAGAATCAAATGAAATAAAAATATTAAATGAATCAACATGTTCCATAGAATCGCTATGGATAGAAATTCCATGCTCCAATAATAAGAAATTAGCAGTAGAGATATATTATCGACCACCTGACCAGGACAACGATACTGACATTGAAATGCTGAGGGAGATTAGAGAGGCTACCAAAATAGAGAACTCTATAATAATGGGGGATTTTAATTACCCCCCTATTGACTGGATACATGTCCCCTCAGGAAGAGAAGCGGAGATAAAATTTCTCAATGGCTTAAATGACTGCATCTTGGAGCAGCTGGTGCAGGAACCCACAAGGGGAGAGGCAATTCTCGATTTAGTCCTGAGTGGAGTGCAGGATCAGGTCCAGGAAATAACCGTTACAGGATCGCTTGGGAATAGTGACCATAATATAATAACATTCAACATTCCTGTGGTGGGAAGAACACCTTAGCAGTCCAGCACCCTGGCATTTAATTTCAAAAAGGGGAATTACACAAAAATTAGGAGGTTAGTTAAACAGAAATTAAAAGGCACAGTGACTAGAGCCAATTCCCGAAAGCTGCATGGAAACTTTTTAAAGACACCATAATAGAGGCCCAACTTAAATGTATACCCCAAATTAAAAAACATAGCAAGAGACCTAAAACAGTGTCACCGTGGCTTAACCACCATGTAAAAGAAGAAGTGAGGGACAAAAAGGTATCTTTTAAGAAGTGGAAGTCCAATCCTAGTGAGATAAATAGAAAGGAACATAAACACTGTCAAATCAAGTGTAAAAATGTAATAAGAAAAGCAAAAAAAGATTTTGAGGAACAGCTAGCCAAAAACTCAAAAAGAAATAACAAAATGTTTTTTAAGAACATTAGAAGCAGGAAGCTTCATTCATGCTAATATTCGACACTCTCCGCGGGGGGGCTGAACAAAGACTCCAGCTATCTTACCCATTACAAAGATAGCTTCCCCAATTATTACCTCTAATACTATTAACTCACAGACATCTACCCTTCCCCACCTCCAATATCACTAACTCACAGGCATTCACCTTCCTTCCCCTCCTCCCCCCCCCCCCGCATCCTCCTTCTGTTCTGAAATGTGATTTGTCGTTTTCATATGTGTTCATTTTTTTTAATTGTATCCTTTGGTATATATGGCTGTGACTATTTTCTTCCACTATTTGATCTGAGGAAGTGGGTCTGGCCCACGAAAGCTCATCATCTAATAAACCATCTTGTTAGTCTTTAAAGTGCTACATAGTCCTGTATTTTGTTTCAGGAATTATTAGGAAAGGGATAGAAAATAAGACACAGAATATCTTACTGCCCCTGTATAAAACTATGGTATGCCCACATTTGGAATACTGTGTACAGATGTGGTCTCCTCACCTCAAAAAAGATATTTTGGCCTTGGAAAGGGTTCAGAAAAGGGCAACTAAAATGATTAGGTGTTTGGAACGGGTCCGATATGAGGAGAGGTTAAAGCGACTGGAACTTTTCAGTTTAGAAAAGAGGAGACTGAGGGGGGATATGATAGAGGTATATAAAATCATGAGTGGTGTGGAGAGGGCCGATAAAGAAAAGTTATTTATTAGTTCCCTAAATAGAAGAGATAGAGGTCACCAAATGAAATTAATGGGTAGCAGGTTTAAAACGAATAAAAGAAAGTTCTTCTTCACACAGCGTGTAGTCAACCTGTGGATCTCCTTGCCAGAGGAGGCTGTGAAGGCTAGGAATATAACAGAGTTTAAAGAGAAGCTAGATAATTTCATGGAGGTTAGGTCCATAAAAGGCTATTAGCCAGGGGATAAAATGGTGTCCTTGGCCTCTGTTTGTCAGAGGCTGGAGAGAGATGGCAGGAGACAAATCGCTTGATCATTGTCTTCGGTCCACCCCCTCTGGGGCACCTGGTGCTGGCCACTGTCGGTAGACAGGATACTGGGCTAGATGGACCTTTGGTCTGACCCAGTACGGCCGTTCTTATGTACATTTCACCCCTCTGCTACACTAGCTAGAATAGAAGCAACAGGGCAAGGCTATTTAAAACAAAAAACAAAAAACCCACAAAACTAAAAACAAACTGCAAGTGATGACTCAAAGAGCAGGCTCACCTGATTTCTCCCCTATGTCATAAGACATGAGAACTTGGTTTTACAACTTTTGGTACTAAAAAAAAAAAAAATCACTTAAAAGTATACAAACAAAAGACTAATAAGAGTGATGCATAAACAAGAAAGATTAGAAAGAGACTACTAGAATCAAATTAGAATGAAGATCCACAGAAAGCATAAAAATGCTACACATATAAAATGGTTTAAAATTAAGTAACTGATAGATCTCAAAAAGAAAGTGTAAATGAGGAATTATCATACAATGAGAGCAGCTCTGTGAGGCCCAATAATATTCAAAACTTTAATCAATGAGCTAAAAGAAAACAAAATCATTCTTGTTAAAGTTTGTATGGATAAAGTGGTAATTGATGCTAAGTACAAGTCAGTTCAAGAAAAATATCTAGGATTGCAAGGTACAATGGGTTCACAAGAACACGTTTTAATAAAGTTAATATAAAAGATCATACAGCTAGGAATCAGCTACTCAAGTGAGTAAGTTACTCTCAGACTTAATGATTTGTAGGACAAAGGTTTAAATGTCTACGTAGATTAAACAATGAAACACAAAGTACTGTGACATGCATAGAATAAATAAAACCAAATCTCCCCCCCCCCCTTCCACTAACTACTTTCAGATATAATAATCGCAGATGTATTACTTGCACCTAAGAAAGGAACAAATCTTTCAGGGAAAAAAATTCTTTAAGTTAATGGTTTGCCTTTAAACATCACCCATAAAATTATTTATGGTCCCAAAACTTAGCTAACTATCGCCACAATTATACTGTTCCAGACTGCATGCTTTGGATTTGAAATATACTTACACAGATTCTGCATCTTTTTCTTTCTTAATAATTCCTGATAAAACAAATGGCTTTCTTTTCCTTGGTTTGACCCCTACAGAACAAATGTTTCTCATCAGAAGATTACCAGGTTGATTTAATATTTAATAATGTAGATAATATGCTTATGAACACAATTCTCTGTATAACATTCATGTCCATCTTCAATGCTTCATTTTCATTGTAGTTTTTTTAAATGGCTTATTTGTTTTTGATACCTTTCCCCCAAATTAGTGAGAAGAATGTATGTATGATTTACAATTTATCTTATGGATGATGCTCAATGAATCCATATCTTATAGCCTTCTATATTGCATTAATAATTGATCACAAGCATGTAATGGGAAATACCACAGATTGACTAGTCTATTCAACTGCCAAAATCTTTGAAATACTGAAATATCTAATGAAGGAGGAAAGCCAGTCTAACTTGCATTGTAAACCAGGAAATAAATTAGTAGAGTCAAAAGATCTGCAGCATTCTTACAACAAAAAGAGGGAACTGAATAAAAACTATTCAAAAGTTTAACGTCCAAATATATTCTGCACAGTAAAACTGATTCTGAATTTTGTATACAACTGTACATGATACAAGTATAATTACTACAAGTATTATTTTATAATAACTTTGTGTGTGTCAAAATTAGTTTCACTCAAACACCATATCAGACTCATTGCCATGTCTACCCCTCTTCTAGATTTATGCTGAAGCGAATCTGATTTCTTTCACAGATCTGAAAATATGGGCTTGACCATAAGGCTCCGCAAACAGCTGGGTAAAATACAAAACTATGCCTTTCATTTCAGGCGTCCCAAAAATCCCCTTAATTGAAGCAAGCTGTGTTTTTAATAAGGCGGTTATATAATCTGAATATACGGACAATAAGACAATGACTGTCCTGTCACTTTGAAAACAACTTTAAAGTGTTCCCCTTACTAGCAGCACATTAGGTGCATGGATACAGCAGAGGGTTCCCCATACTCTTGGACATTTTCTGGCAGAAAAACTGGAGTCTTTTTGATCAGAAAGTTACATTCAGCCATTTATAAAATAAAAAGGAGCAGACTGATGGAATACCTTCCCCTCTGCAGCAATAATAATTCCTAGGCTTAGTGTATAATCTGATACTCATTTTAAATTTAGTCTATTTCAGGAAGCACTCTCCCCCCTGTTCCTTACCAAACTAAAGCCATTACTACTGTAGTATGAAACTATAGTTCTCAATATCATGCATCCCTGATCAACTGTCAGAACATTAAGAAAGTACTTCCACTGTAACACTGACAAATTACTTTAACACTCGTAAGTCATCCAGTCATTTGTGAATGAAGTCCAATATTCTAGAGGGCCAGATCAGGAACCCACAAACAAATGATTATGGATAAAAGTACAGCTGTTTATGAGAAACATTTTCATCCTTTGACAATTGTATATTAAGGCTATAAAACAGCGGCACAGGAAGTTTTCTTGAATGTCAATTTAAAACGAATAATGAATTACTTAAAAATACCAATTCCTTATTAGCCTTTTAAATTATTGAAAAGTAGAGTAACAGTTATGTTTTGAGTACCTTTCATACCCTGGTTTCCATTTTTCATATACACACTTTTCACACACATTCACTCATGAAATAGCTATATTAACATCTCCATGCACGCATTTACAAAATTATGTGACAATTTTAGCATATCAACTGCAACTCACCTTCAACTGCACTAGCTGTGTTGCATTCTTCAAATTCGATAAGGCCTTAAAAAGAACACTGAAAATTAATATTCATTTAACTTAGCTATTTGTTTTAATTTTAAACTGCATTTTTTAATGTGTTTTGATAAGTTGCATCTTTTTCTTCCAAACAGACTGGCTAGATTAGTTTGCAGAGACACAAAGTAGATAAGGTAATGATACTACCTAACTAATTCTGGATAACCTGGTAAAGATGCAGTTTACATTTCAGAGACCCCAAACAGCACAGTGATCAGGCAAGTTACACAACCATACAAATATATGATGAACACATAATTAAATAATTAACATGATATTAAGGTTTCAAATTTGAATATTTAGGTATCAAGGTAACAATATTATATGGTCAGAATCCATACAGAATATATTTGACTCCTAATATGAACATTGCAAGCAAAATTTAATGTATGTTACATCCAAAGTAGCTAAGTTAACACTGCCTTTTTCCTTTTGTTGATGGTATAGTCTTCAATTTAAAAAAAATATATTGTATTAATTATAATGTTTAATTAAAAATACAAATATTAGTTTCTACCAATCAGTGTTCTAATTTTCTACAATTGCTCAAAGTAAAAAAGTATATATTGGTACAATTCTGAAATGGAAAAGTAATTAATCACGTACAAAAATGATGTACCACACATGGGCTAAACCACATTGGAAACTGATTGTTTTTCCATCTAAACACAAAACAGGAATCTATTACTGAATGAGTAACACCAATATACAGTAAAACTCCAATAGTCTTGCTTCCAATAGTCCGGCACTCCTGATAGTCCGGCATCAAAATGGGAAGAGCCTAGTGAATGAGCTTCGGCAAAAAACGAGTCACAAGGTAACAGCGGCAGCAGCTGAATTGAGCAAAAGGTTTAAAAAACTAAAACATTACAGAATACTGTATACAGTATGTACAATAAAAAGGGTTAAGAACACTTTAGATACAGTATATAATGTATACAGTGTGTGTGTGTGTGTGTGTGTATATATATATATATATATATATATATATATAACCATTTTATAGTACCTCCTGATAGTCCGGCATATATGATAATCCGGCACCACGTAGGTCCCATAGGTTCCAGATTATCGGAAGTCTACTGAAGATCATTTCAACTTAAAAACAGTCTACTGAAGATGTTACCACATAGGTCTATTGTAACTGAGAACCACTTAGAGTCTTAGATAGTATTATGATTGACATTACAGAATACAGAGATAACGAGGAAAACAGAGTAACAGAATTTCAGCCAGACCTTTTAAAAAAACACCCTACATTAAAAAACAAGAATAAATGGCTTTTTTAGTTAAAAAATTACAAATGCTTTTCCTTAAACCTTTGAAGCAGAAGGATGAGAAATATAAAGTTTCAGTGGCCAACCCAGTCACAGAATATGCATCCTAATTACTTTGACATTAGTGGGTGTTTGGATGCATATCCTGTAACTATGTCAGGCCCTCAAAATGTGTATGCACTTGGAATTGAGTATAAATTATTCCACCCACCCTTTATAGGAAAACAGTTTCAAGATTGGCTAAGGGGAAAGCTATGCATATATTTCCAGACACATTCTGGATAGGGGATGTCATGGGAGGCCGAGACACGTGTGGGATGAAACAAGCTAATGGGCAGATAAGGCTAGACTAGAGTAGGGATGTTAGATATCTGGTAATTGAACAGTCATGTAATCACATGAAATCTTTGCAGTTACACAACAATTCAACAGTCCCCAGAGGCAGGGCTGGCAGCCAATGTACACCCAACCCCACTCCTAGAGCCGGTCCAGGAGGGGAGCCAGTTTAAAAACCAGCTCCCCATGCAGATTGGCTGCCTGCCGCCCCGTGCTGGTGCCTCTGATATAGAGGCCGCAGTGTGGGCTGGTAGCAGCCCGTGTGGGGTGGGTCTGAGCTCCCCAAGGCCAGAGGCTGCTCTACAGGATGTTGCTGCTGCAAAGCAGCCTCTACCTGCAGCAGGTCCAGGCTTGCCACAGACAGAGGCTGTTCTTTGGGATGCAGACCAGCTTCTGTCAGCAGGGTGTTCAGGCCTGCCATATATAGAGGCTGCTTCATGACAGCCTCCCCTGGCCCATCCTCATTGCCTCTGATGGGGAGGGAGGGGAGAGGCAGCACTGTCTTTTAAGCTGGCTCCCCCCTCCCCCCAGCATTGGCTCCTGCTCCTCCCTCTTACTATCTCTGATATAGAGGCAGCAAGGGGGGGAAATGCTGTAATCGACAAAATTAACTGATAAGTCTAGGCTTATCACTTAATCATATAGTCAACTACACACTGACATCCCTGGACAAGAGGCACTAATAGCATGCAAAAGACAAGAACAATACCATAGTTAGGCTAGAGCAAATAAGCAGGGAGAGGCTGCCGTGTAAAGGGTCTTGAAGGTGCGGACAAGAAGCTTGAACTTAATACAATGGAAAAGGAAAAGTCAGTAGGGTAACTCAAAGGGGTAAGATATTATGTGATCAGAACAATGGACAAGTTCTATCAAAATTAACCGAATAAATCAATGCTAACTGCAATAAATACATTAATAAGCCACAGTAAGTTTTTTCAACTCATGACATTGCTCCCAATGTACCAGAGCATCTACTGCTTGTGCTCTAGTTAGAAAAGATGTGCAAATAAATCCTTCTACTGAAATGTCACAAAACTCCATGAAGATAATATTGAAATATCTGACTCCAAAACTGCCAAAGCAGCTCTGTTCTGTGCTACAATAAGACTCAATGCAGAATACAAATCTGCAACTGCTGCAATGTATATTACAATTTATTTTTTGATTTCTGAATAGAAAAGAAAATAAACCATGTTAGTAAAATGGCATTGCTAAATACTGTAATACAGACAATCTTGTTTGGGGAGTATTTTCAAAATTTTGTCTCTCTTATCTAACAGATACTAGGAATATCTTCAAGAGGATGCACTTAATCTAAGATGACCAGATACAAAGGTTTAGAAATGACAAAAATTTTACACTTGCTACTTAATCTATGAAGTGACACTAATGGCCTTGAAGACATGTATGTCTCTTATCAATCAGGCTGAACAGGGTGCTACAAGTCACTAGCATATGCTATAGGAGAGAGGTTAGAACAGGAGTTGGCCTTTTCAAACCAAAGAGCCCAAACTACATCAAAATTCAGAACAAGTGGTCAACAAAGAGCCAGTATAAGAATGCTCATTTGCATGACGGAAAATATACAACTTAATATTACTAATAATTGACAATGATTAATAATAGCATAAATGAAACATTGTATTCAAGGACTTCATTTAATGGGACTTCTACTGTTGTATCTTTTTGCACATTTCTTTGACTGGTCAAATTCAGCTTCAAGCATTGCCTTAAGGCTGTCTTCTGTAAACCCTGAGTGAAAATTACTTACTCACACATATAGGTGGAGCCAAACAATGAAAATAAGACCAAGATGACATTCTGCATGGTGAAGTTCTTTCCAAGTTTGCAGAATCAGATTATCATCGAGCTCCAATTTCTTCATGTCAGCCCATATGTGCAGTTTTGCCAATTTTGCACATTGTTGAGCAAGGCATTTTAAATCAGAATACAGCTTGACAAATTTTTCCACACAGATATCCTACTCCTTGAAATCTTCTATTTCCATTTCCAAATCACTGAGATACCTGGAGTTACTGTCAAATCCAGTTCAACGGATGCTTTATGTGGATGAATCAAACTTAAACAAAGCACTATTTGTTTGCAAAAATCAACAAAAGAGACTTGAATACCATCAGGAGCTCAGAAATAAACCCTGCAAGTTGCTGCAAATCAAGGCTGTTTGGATTCTCTCTGATAACGAATCACAAAACATTCATAATATTTCAAAATGTGCCAGCTTGCCCATGTCGACATCTTTAATGAAGACAGTCTATTTTGACTCACATCCAAACACTGCCTGCTGCAGAATCAGGACTATATTTCCTTGCCCTTGTAGCTCAAGGTTCAACCCATTCAAATGACCGGTAATGTTGATAAGATAGTAAAATTTGAGCAATCAGTCACAATCTGAAAGCTCAGTGTGTTTGACACCCTACATATCCAAAAATTACAATCTCATTAATTCAAGTGGCAAAACAAGACAAAACTTTGCCACCAGATAACCAGCAAACATGGTGGTATGGTGTGGAGTGGTGTGGAGAGGGTGAATAAAGAGAAGTTATTTATTAGTTCCCCACAATATAAGGACTAGAGAACACCAAATGAAATTAATGGGTAGCAGGTTTAAAATTAATAAGTGAAAGTTCTTCTTCACACAGCGCATAGTCAACCTGTGGAACTCCTTGCTGGAGGAGGCTGTGAAGGCTAGAATTATAACAGAGTTTAAAGAGAAGCTAGATAAATTCATGGAGGTTAGGTCCATAAAAGGCTATTAGCCAGGGGGTAGAAATGGTGTCCCTGGCCTCTGTTTGTCAGAGGCTGGAGACAGATGGCACGAGACAAATCACTCGATCGTTGTCTTCGGTCCACCCCCTCCGGGGCACCTGGCGCTGGCCACTGTCGGCAGACAGGCTACTGGGCTAGATGGACCTTTGGCTGTACTGGGTCAGACCATTCTTATGTTCTTACGGTGCATTAGTAGATTGGAGTAATTCCTCAAGCAGTGACTGAAATTGACTGTGATTTAAGGGCTTGGGCAAGAATCCAATTGACAATGTGAACAAGCAGTCCCATTACATTTCTGAGTTCAGTTCCATAACATTGCACACAACGTGCCTTCTGATGAACAATGCAATGAAATTTCAAAAGCAGGCAGTTCAGCTCTTCTGACAGGAGTAAGGAATCCCCTATATTTGCCGACCATGCACCGTCCATACACAGACATAAAATTATCCAGCTGTGTTTCTCTCTCACTTACAATGTTCATCACAGTTTTAAGGATGTCTTTGCCTTGTTTGATTTTTTAACGGTAATAGCTCAATCATTTCTTTGTGCCCATCATTTCCACAAATACATCCTCCCAGAATACACAAGTGATTCATGTCACATGTCAGTTGTCTTGTTCAAAGCAAATGAAAAATAAGTAGCTATCCTCAGATTTTACATTTGTTCCTGATTGATTTGATGGGCCATTTTCACAGCTCTGTCATGAACTGTTTTTGCTGATAATGGCATGTCTTGAATTTTCTGAAAGATTTTTGTCCTTGTGAAACTCATCAAATAGTTCTGGCCAATTTTTAGCACATGTCTATTTACATAATCCCCACCATGATAGGATTTCCCTCTAAAATAATGCTGTATGAGTCCACAGAACTTGCGGCGTATAAACTCCCACCCCTTTTGACCATGACAGCAGGCTATTTTGTCAAATGTTCATTTTTTGCTGCAGCTCCTCGCAGGTTTTTTTTCATGTGTCACCGTGGGATATTTTGTAGCAAATGTTGCGTGTTTTGTCATTAAATTAATTTTGTTTTTGTTTGAGAAGAGTCTCTCACTACAAATGCATAGAAGTCTTGTCCACTCCTTTTAAAAATTTCGGTACTCATCATCTCTTTCTCTCTGCCATTTTTATTGTCAGGGGGTTACAGAATTCACCATCACGTATGATGATGGAAGGATTTCTTGACCAATCAAATAAAAAGAGAATATGAATGATCCCCAATGAATGGAGAGGATAGATAATTGTTAAAATGAATAGTTAAAGGTCAAATAGACAAAAAAAATCAACATGAGTTTTAAAAATTGGAATTAACTTTTCATTTTAATTTAAAAAATTGTGTGTATTTTGGGAATGACAGAAGAGCCATATTTGGTTGCATACTGAGACATATTTGGCTCTAGAGCCACAGGTTGCGGACCCCTAGTCTATGTAAACAGTTTTGGTTTAGACAACAACTACAAGTTAGCGGGATAGAATCACTTACACTTAAACCCCTCGCTCCCCTCCAAAAAATCAACACACACACAAAGTTATTTTTGTAACAAATAAAGGAGGCAAATAATACAAAAATTAATCCCATATTGCTGGTAAAGAAAACAATTACACTGCATATTCAAATAGCCGCTGTGATCTCTCAAGTATAAAATCAACTTAGAAATTCTGACAAGCTATAAAATTAATCAAAATCCAATAGTCTAATTACTTTTCCTTGTTAAAACTACCTATTCTTTTATTAAATGAACTTCACTTCATTTCAAAACAATTTAGCTTTCCTTCACAGCTACATATACGCATTAATATGCACAAGAATTTTAAAATTTTCATCAACCTAAAACTTATAAATTTGAAAAAAACCTCTGTAAAGCTAACTTGTACTTATCAATGCAATAAGACAACATCCCTGTTTTTGATTAAAACAAAAGGTTTTTTTAAATTTGACAAGAAACCATGCATGAAAGGACGACAATTTTTTTAAAAGTGCATATGCCTCTCATGCTGCTTCAAATGGCAAAGCTTTGCGTGCCTGGCTCAGTGCCAGTTGACAGCTCAGCTTGATATCAATGCACATTCTGACCCCCCCTTGCAGTGTGTCACTTCTGAATTGTTTTCACAGTAGAAAGTTTATTCAACCTCTCTCTTGAATGCAGTGGACCGACCATCATCCTGCAATTTAATCATAGCAGGGCAAGTTATTTTTCTGACAGCACTAAAGCCAGAGAGCAATTCTTAATGAACAGCTTGATACAAGTGGAATTTCGACTGTTTTAGCCTCAATTAATTCTGCTGTCAAAACAAATGACCACTCTTAGTGCTTAGATGTTAAGCTAGATCACAAAGGTCAATTTTGTGTATACACAAATACATAAGCAATATTTTACTTGCTATCATCTGATGCTTTCATGTTTATCATCAACAAAAAATTAAGAGTTTTCAAACAGACACTAGAAATGTAAACTAAATTTGTCAACCTACAGTACCATTTTTATCAGAAAGATTCCATTTTAACTGCTTTTCCACATTTTAAAATAAAGAGAACATGAAGGAAATTATTTTCTGCTCTAGAACATCTGGTTTTAGTACTAAAAGTTTTAAAAATAAACTGATCAACTGAGGTGCAAAGGAGAATGAGAGTTCCTTATCTACAAGAAAATGCATTTAAAATACAGTATTTACCATGTCTGGGTCAATGGCCTTAAGCAACTATTTTTTTGCTAAATATATTAAATAAAATTTAAATATATATTTTATTCTATAGCTGATGCAATTAATCTTTGAAAATGAATAGACATGAAGTAAAAGATATATAATTAAGAAACATTAATATTGAAAACAGGGTAGTGTGGTCAAACTAAAGAAAACCTTTGAAAATTAAATGCTCATTCTAGGGATGCTAAAAGCAGGTAACGGTGTAACCACTGAAAATTTCACACTGCGGGGTCACCGGGAGAAGAGCCCGCTGGCCCCACACCTGGGGAGCCAGCTGAGCTGGGGGCTTTGCAGTATAAGTTTTATACTGCAGAGCCTGCGGTGCAGGGCAGCCACTGGCTTCCAGGAGCTAATGCATGCCTGAAGTCAGCTTAAAAGCTGGCTCCTGGTGCACACCAGCTCCCAACCTGCTGCCCCACTTCCGGGGAGCCTGCTGCCACCCTGCGCTGCTCAGCCGATTCCCCGGGAGCTAGTGCAAGCCGGGAGCTGACTTAGTCTAGCTCCAATCGTGTACTCACTGGCTCCCGACCTGGCTCCCAGCCCCAATCCCAGGGAGCTGGGCAGGAGGTTACATGCAACCATTAATGGTATCTGATAACCAAAGGCTTATCAGTTAACTTAAATGGTTATACTATTACATCCCTACCTTATTCTACAAGAAATTTTTTCAAAAAGTATAAGTAAAGGATTTTTCTGGCTGTTTTTATCAAACAAAGAAAAGAAAGACATAAGCAGGGCCTGACCTCATGGATAGGAACAGAAAGCAGTGTAGAACATATAAATGCCTCATCTACATTTTGATGTGGTTCCCAACATAATACTAGAGTGCCTAATCAAACATTTTCATACCCCCATGCTTATAAACCTCCCCAGTGGATCACTATCTTGTTGGGGTGAGGGGCTTGTGTGTCTCAGTGACCCCTAGAGCTATGTCGGCAGGAGCCTAGTGCTGCTGGTAGGATCATCCATGCTAGACAGGTTGAAGGGTAGAGACCAGACTAAGTGTGATTCACTGGTCCTCCAGGTTGGGGGTTCAGCTCAGGGCTAAGACCTAGAAAAAAAATTGTTACAGAAATAGCAACAAAAAATTCTCCTACAACTTTGTGCGATGGTCTTCCTAAGTCCTCTCTGGGGACCTGTATGACTGACAGTAGTGAAAGCCATGAGGAAGCTACTGCCACGATGATGGTCACCAAGATAAAGACCAGAATTGGATTCTGGAATATATGAACCATGTACGATATTGGCAAGCTAGCACAAATAGTCGCCGAAATGAGACGATACAATCTACACATCCTTGGTGTTAGTGAGAGTAGATGGACAGGATTGGGGAGATTAAAGACTTCTACAGGAGAAACAGTGATTTACTCCGGAAGAGACAATGACCAGCATCACGAAGGAGTGGCCATCATCCTTAAGAAGGGGATAGAGAAATGCTCGCTAGAGTGGAAACCTGTCAACAGCATATGGGCCTGTTCCTAAAAAGGATGAATAGGTGAACTATTGCGAAGCCTTCTGTGAAGTGTACGATGGTATTTTCTTGCTCTGTTGCTGAATGTCTGATTAACTGAAAAGATTATTTCACTTTGGGAAAAAAACCAAGATACTGATTTAACCACTACTGTTTTGTCCTGATGGGGAAAATACAGCTCTATGTATGACAACATCCTCAAGTGATTGGACAAAAATCCCAATAAATGTATTCTCTCCAGTACAGAGAGAGCATGTGGGCCATTTTAGCAAAACAACAAAACCAACCAACCAACAAAAAAAAGAGTACCTAAGATTTAAAGGAATGGAAGAGATCCTAGTTTATTTTTCTTTCATTCAAAACAAAAACAAAAACAAACTCTCTCTCCCCTCCCAACCCACGCCCCCCCCCACCAAACCCAAATCTCACCACTTTGAGAAGGAAGACCATACTCTACTGTGCCTATTTAGGACCAAACAGCTGCTACTTATAGCCTGAGGCAATGAAAACTTGAGCTATTATGATGCCTTTCACTTGAACCAATGGATGTTATGAAAAATGTCAAAAAAAGAGATACAAGTACACCAGTATATTAATCACCAGCTGCAGTAAGAACATAAGAATGATCATACTGGATCAGACAAAAAGTCCATCTAGACCAGTATCCTGTCTTCTAACAGTGGCCAATGCCAGGTGCCCCAGAGGGAATGAATAGAACAGGTAATCATCAAGTGATCCCTTTTCTCTCATCCATTTCCTGCCTTTGATCAACAGAGGTTAGGGACACCATTCCTACCCATCCTGGCTAATAGCCATTGATGGACCTAGCCTCCATGAATGTATCTAGTTCTTTCTTGAATCCTGTTGAAGTCCTGGTCTTCACAACATCGTCTGGCAAGGAGTTACATAGGTTGACTACGCGCTGCGTGAAGAAAAATGTCCTTTTGTTTGTTTTAAACCTGATACCTATTAATGTGATTTGGTGATCCTTAGTTCTTATGTTATGGGAACATGTAGATAACTTATCCTTCTTCACTTTTTCCACACCAATCATGATTTTATAAACTTCTATCATACCCCCCCGTCTCCTCTTTTCTAAGTTGAAAATTCTCAGTCTTTTTAATCTAACTTCATATGGCACCCATTCCAAACCCGTAATCATTTTGTTGCCCTTTTCTGAATCTTTTCCAATGCCAATATATCTTTTTTGAAATGAAGGGACCACATCTGTACGTAGTATTCAAGATGTGGGTGCACTATGGTTTCAGACAGAGGCTATAAAATATTCTCTGTCTTATTATCTATCCCTTTTTTAACGATTCCTAATGTTCTCTTTGCTTTTTTGACTACCACTGCACAGTGAGTGGATATTTTCAGGGAACTATCCACAATGACTCCAAGATCTCTCTCGAGTAGTTATAGCTAAATTAGTCCCCATCGTTTTGTATTTATAGTTGGGATTATTTTTTCCAAATGTGCATTACTTTGGATTTATCAACATTAAAATTAATTTGCCATTTTGTTGTCCAAACACCTAGTTTTGTGAGATCCTTTTGAAGCTCTTCGCAGCTTTTTTTGGTCTTAACCATGTTGAACAGTTTAGTATCATCTACAAATTTTGCCACTTCACTGTTTACCTCTTTCTCAAGATCATTTCTGAATAGGTTGAATAGGATTGGTCCCAGGACAGACCCTTGGGAGACCCCACTAGTTATCTCTCTCCACTCAGAAAACTTACCATTTATTCCTAACCTTTTTTTTCTGTCTTTTAACCAGTTATCAGTCCATGAGAGGACATTCCCTTTTATCCCATGACAACTTACTTAAGAGCCTTTGATGAGGAACCTTGTCAAAGGCTTTCTGGAAATCGAAGAATACTATCCACTGGATTCCCCTTGTCCACATGTTTGTTGACCTCCTCAAAGAACGTTAGTAGATTAGTAAGCCATGATTTCCCTTTACAGAAACCATGTTGATTTTTTCCCCAACAATTTATGTTCATCTATGTGTCTGAAAATTTTATTCTTTACTTTAGTTTCAACTAATTTGCTCGGTACTGACATTAGACTTACCAGTCTGTAATTGCCAGGATCAACTTCAGAGCCCTTTTTAAATATTGGCATCATGTTAGCCATCTTCCAGTCATTAGGTACGGAAGCTTATTTAAAGGTTAGGTAACAAACCACAGTTAATAGTTCCGCAATTTCATATTTGAGTTCCTTCGGAACTTTTGGGTGCATGTCATCTGGTCCCAGTGCCTTGTTACTGTTAAGTTTATCAATTTGTTCCAATACTTCCTCTAATGACATCTCAATCTGGGACAGTTCCTCAGATTTGTCACCTAAAAATAATAGTTCAGGTTTGGAAATCTCTTTTTGAGTTTTTGGCTAGCTGGTCTTCAAACTACCTTTTGGATTTTCTTACCATATTTTTACACTTAATTTGACAGAGGTCCTTTCTATTTTCCTCGCTAGGATTTAAATTCCACTTTTTAAATGATGCCTTTTTATTCTCACTGCTTCTTTTACTTGGTTAAGCTAAGTCATAGTGGCACTTTGTTGTTACTGTGTTTTTTAAAATTTGGAGTATGCATTTAAGTTGGGCCTCTATTATGGTGTTTTTTAAAAAAGTTTCCATGCAGCTTGCCCCTCATGCCCCCATACCCTCTGCCACAACACTCCTGCACCCCCACACATACCCCAACCCTGTGCCCAATGTACACCCAAACCTTCTACACCTTGAGCCCCTCACAGACCCCAATAAAGATTCTTGCACCCCATATCTCCAGCCCCGTTATAACACTTCTGCAAGCCCCCACACCCAACCTTGTGCTGAGCTCTTCATACTCCCTAACCCAGACTCCTGCACCACCACATCCCCAGCCCACTGCCACAAGATTGACAGAAGACAGCCCGAAAGCATGCATGAAGCTAGATTGACCAGTTATGATGTAAACGTCAAAGAAATGTGCGAAAAGTTGCAGCAGCAGAAGTCCCATTAAATAAAGTCTGTAAGTATGTTTCATTTTTGCTATTAGTAATCATTATGTCAATTATTAATAATATTAAGTTGTCTATTTTCAATCATGCAAAAGGGCATTCTTATACAGTTCTTTGTTGACCACTAGTTGTGAATTTTGATATAATTTGGCTCTTTGGTCTGAAAAGGTTGCTGATCCCTCCATTAGATACTTTCTGCGTAGTGTTGCCTTTTATTAGTCAATTCTCTTTAAACACACAAAAAAGGTTACATCAGCACTGCCTCTCACAATGTGAGAATGTACCAAAAATGATGAAACCCCTGAGGCAGTAATTCACATTGCATAAATCAACAGGCAACAGCTTGATGCATGCAAAAGTGTCAAATGACAGGTCAAATTGTACCTCCAGGAGGAACAGGATGCCTAACAGTTAATGCACATTTAGAGCTGGAAAGAGCAAAGGCCCTAAAATATGTGAGACAAATGTCTGACACTCAACTTGCACCCTTTGGAGTCTTTTAAGCTATCTTCTCAAATGGAGAGTGGAATGACAGGGAAGTAATGCGCATGTGGCAAATGCATCAAAACCTCCATGAATCCCATCAATTTCCACAGAGAGGAACAACTGAAAATTTAAAGAATGCCAAAATGATATTTTAGACCAGGGATGGCAAACTATGGTTCGCAAGCCAAATATGCGTTCTAGAGAGTGCCAGATATGGCTCTTCTGGAGCTCCAGCTCAGCCCCCACCCCAGCACCTCTCACAGCAGACAGCCAGCACTGGCACTACAGCCTTACATCCCCCCGCACGACTCGAACACCAGCACCAGATTCCTGAGGGAGGAGAAGGGGGCGGAGGGAGAAAGCGCCTAGTCTCCCTGCCGGATCCGGGGTTTCATTTCCCAGGAATGAAAAAGGGCTCCCTCTGTGCTGCCGTTTTCATTTCCCTGGGGCACACTTCCTCCTGCAGGCTTCTCCTGTGAATCCTGCCTGGTGCCTGGGAGCAGCTGGATGAAGAAGTTACTCACCTTCGTGCAGTAACGATGGTTATTTGAGATGTGTCCCTGTGGGTGCTCCACTCTAGGTGTCAGGCTTGTCCCAGCGCTGCTAGTCAGAGGTTTTTACAGCCGTAGTCAGCCGGACCACGCATATGCAGTTAGGGTCTTGTGCCGTTTGTGCTTTTCTTCTGTCGCACAGTCTGGTTCCTGCCAGTTCCTCTCACCACTCAGTATCGGAAACGAGGCAAAACAAGTCCCAGAGCGGGGAGGAGGGCGGGACATGGAGCACACACAGGGACACTTCTTGAAGAACCATCATTACTGCATGAAGGCAAGTAAGAAGAAGTTACTCACCCTGTGTAGTAACGATGGTTCTTCGAGATGTGTCCCCGTGGGTGCTCCACTCCAGGTGTCGGGTCCCGTCCCGGCGCCGCTGGTCGGAAAGTTTTCCATAGCCGTAGCCGGGCTGGACCGCGCATGTGCGAGCGCAGCGCGCAGCGTTCGCGCCTTTGCAACGGTCCGGCCCCCCCCGTCAGTTCCTCTCACCGCTCGGTCCCTGGAAGACAAAACAAAGAGACCCGGAGCGGGGAGGAGGGTGGGCGTGGAGCACCCACGGGGACACATCTCGAAGAACCATCGTTACTACACAGGGTGAGTAACTTCTTCTTCTTCTTCGAGTGGTCCCCGTGGGTGCTCCACTCCAGGTGAGTACAAAGCAGTAACCCAGAACGCGCTCCGGGTCAATTATTTTCTACCGTGGACAGTACCGCAGAGGCTACCGCAGCGTCTGAGGCCCACCTCTTCGTTATGGTACAATGATGTGCGAAAGTTATACTAGAAGCCCAAGTAGCCGCACGGCAGATATCCGCTAGGGGAACTCCCCTTGCGAAGGCGGTGGAAGTCGCTACAGCTCGTGTGGAGTGAGCCCGAGGCAAAGAAGGAAGAGGTTTGTTTCTAATTGAGTGACATTCCGTAATGCAGAGCGTAATTAATTTTGCAATGCGCTGAGTGGAAAGTGCCTTGCCTTTCGATCTAGGTGCCAGAGATACCAATAACCTGTCAGTTCGTCGCCATTGGCGTGTTCTGTCTATATAGAAAGACAGCGCGCGTCGGACGTCGAGTGTGTGGAACAGAGCGTCTCTACTGGAGGAATGAGGTTTGGGATAAAAAGTCGGGAGAACGATAGGCTCATTAATGTGGAAAGAAGAACAAACTTTGGGGATAAAGTCCGGGTGTAATCGGAGTGTTACTGTATCTTTGGAAAAAATCGTGAAGGGAGGGTTTGCCATCAGCGCCCCCAGTTCCCCTACCCGTCTTGCCGATGTAATTGCAAGTAGGAAGACTGTTTTCATCGTTAAATAATGTAGCGAAACCGATATCAAGGGCTCGAAAGGTGGGTACATAATGGTATCCAACACTAAATCGAGATTCCAGGAAGGGGAGGGTGCGCTTCGTGGCGGATATAAGTTTTGGAGTCCTTTCAAGAACCTCTTTGTAATTACGTGGGAGAAGAGCGCGGAACCTTCTACTGGATGGTGAAAAGCACTGATGGCTGCCAGATGCACTCTTAGAGATGATAGTGTAAGACCTGAGTTCCGTAAATAAAGGATGTAGTCCAAAACATTCTGTAGAGGGGATGATAGGGGGTGTATGTCGTTCTGAATGCACCAGTCAGAAAATCTTCGCCACTTTGCCAGGTACGTATTTCCGCGTAGACTTCTTCCTACTGTGAAGAAGTACTGTCTTGACCTCTTCAGGGCACAGATTTTCGTCTCCTTTCAACCACTGAGAAGCCACGCCGTCAGATGCAACGGCTGCAGCCTGGGGTGTAATAGCGCACCCCGTTCCTGAGTAAGGAGATCTTGGTGGAGAGGAAGAGGGTAAGGTGGCTGAATTGACATCCTGTGTAAGAATGGATACCAGGCTTGTCTGGGCCATGCTGGCGCTAGCAAAATGACCGTCGCCGCCTCTAATCTGATTTTCTCCAGTGTCCTGGAGATAAGCGGCGTGGGAGGAAACGCGTACAGAAGTGCCTTCTTCCATCTGATCAGAAGCGCATCGCCGAGAGAGCCTTTGCCGAGTCCTGCTCTCGAGCAATATAGGCGACACTTCCTGTTGCTGTATGTTGCGAATAGGTCTACCAGTGGGATACCCCATCTTCGAAATATCGCAGATAGTATGTCTGTCCTTATTTCCCACTCGTGATCCGTGGGGAACTGTCTGCTGAGGGAGTCTGCAATTACATTGGCGGTGCCAGGTAAGTATGATGCTGTTATGGTTACGCTGTTCTGTATGCACCAGTTCCAACACCGTACTGCTTCGGCGCATAGGGAGCGTGATCATGCTCCTCCTTGCCTGCTGACATAATACATCGCAGCTACATTGTCCGTCAGTATCCTTACTGTGAGACCTTTGATCTGAGGAAGAAAATGTTTGCATGCGTAGAAGATTGCTCGAAGTTCCAACAAATTTATGTGCAGACGCCTCTCGCTGAGCGACCATTTGCCCTGGATTCGTTCACTGTCCATGTGGGCCCCCCAGCCTATGAGCGAGGCATCCGATGTTATCTGCACCGTTGGTTGTTGCCGATGGAATGGAACCCCCGGCAGGAGGTTTTGCTCTTTTGTCCACCACTGCAGCGATCTCTGAACATGCGGGGGTAGCCACACTAGCTTTTGAATGTCGTGTCTCACGGGGACATAAACCGTGGACAGCCAATGTTGGAGACCCCTCAAGTGTTATTTCGACCCATTGGTGATAGTAAGGTCGTAAGCGGTGGTGGAAAATGGGTTTTGCCAGGGTGATTGGTAGTGTGCGCTTGCCCTCGACCAGGGAGTCAAACTTGCTGTTTTGAGGCAGGCGTGCCCGTCACTCTAGGTGGTGGTGGTGGACCCCTTCGTTGAGGGCGCTGTCTTGATCGCGATTGGTCGAAAGGGCGATTTTGCTGCCTCCGAGACTGATAATCATACCGTCTTTGGTATGGGAAATAACGCTGGCGACGGAATGGTGGTGCGTACATGCCGAGCGTACGAAGTGTTGTTCTTGAGTCTTTCCCAGTATGAAGGACCTCGTCTGTTTTTTTCTGCAAACAATTTTACCTTATCAAAGGGGAGGTCTTCTACCTTGGAGTGCAGCTCCTTAGGCACCGCCGCCGTGGCGAGCCAGGAAGAGCGCCTCATTGACACCGCTGTTGCTACTCCCCGAGCTGCCGTATCAGCTATGTCCATAGCTATCTGAAGGTTAGCCTTTGAACATGCATAGCCCTCCTTGAGGATAGATCGGAGCAGTTCCCTGTCCGCCTCTGATGATCTTTGGGATAGCTCAGTAAGCTTCGCTATACTATCGAAGCTGTGATTCGCCAGGAGAGCTGTATAATTCGCTATGCGAAGGAGTAACGTGGCCGATGTATAAACCTTTCGGCCAAAGGCGTCCAGTTTCTTTGCCTCCTTATCAACCCCCGCATTTTTTAGCTGCGGGTTCTTAGCCCTTTGGAGAGCTGCGTCAACAACCAAGGAGTTTGGCTGTGGATGAGTAAACAGAAATTCTGAATCTTTAGATGCTATAAAGTAGCGCTTCTCCGCCGGTTTCAAAGTTGGTGTAGTCGAAGCCGGGGTATGCCAAATTTCTGTTGCTGATTGGAGGATAGCCTCGTCCATAGGAAGGGCAACTTTAGATTGTTGCTTAGGGTTTAAGTTTCTTCAGAGTTTAAATTGTTTCGTTGGAGTGTCTAATATCTGAACATCTTGAGACTGGGCCACTCTCTTAAAAAGCTCTTGAAAGTCCTTTGTGTCATCTGGGGGAGATGGGTCCCCTTCAAACACTGCATCGTCAGGATAAGATGACGACATATCTTTTTGGGACGCAGTCCGCAGTTGATCGTCCGTATCCGATATCTGTCCTTCCTCAGGCTCAGATAGTTGAACTGAAGGCGAGCGGTTCTGCTGTCGACATGACGCCCCCTTCCAGTCTTGAATTGGTGACAATTGTCGCGCTTCATGAGGAGTATGGCAACAGCAGTGCCGAGAACGATAGTGAGGTCTTTCATATTCGCAAGATGATCGATTGCCCCTATGTTCAGGGTGATCAGGAGATGACCTCCGCGAGGAGTATCTACTGGCATACCCCCTATGATAGGATCTCGGGGGGGAAAAACTTGGTGAGCGGGATCTGTATGACGATTCCCGATGATAATGATGATACCGTTCGCGATGATCAGAATAACGAGACCTTGATCTCCATCGCGGGGACATTGGTTGGTTATGAGAAGACGCGAGATGACTAATCCTTGGTGAATGAGAGGGAGAGATTGAAGGCTCAAGTGAGGGTGAAATTGAATGCCTCGTTGCTGACTTCCTAGCAGCCTTAGTGGGGACTGCAGAGGTAGGAGGAGCCTCCCTCCCTTGTGTTGATAAAGAAGAATTGGCAGGGGGAGGAATAATTGAGACTGCAATGTCATGTTATCCTGCTGCCCTGCCCGGCACCGTAGTCAGCTGCTCCTCCGGTGCGGCTGTAACAATAAGCTGATTCGTCGGTGCCGACTCAGCACAGTGGGGGGCGCTCTGCCGGCCCCGTTCACTAAGCTCCCCGGTGCCGTCTGTCAGGGCTGCGTCCGGTGCCGGACCCTGTGCTGGCTTGCCCTGGCTTAGCGCAGCCATTTGCGGTGCCGCTCGGGTTTGCGGCTGGGCAGACTGCCGCGGCTCCAGCCCTTGCAGCGGTGCCGAGCGCTGCGAGTCACTCGCACTCTCAGCGGGGCGCAGAGCCGGTGCCGATGACGTGCGGCTTGATGTTGCCGCCTGCGGCTTATGCGACCTCTCCGGCTGTCTTGCGGCCCCGGAGGCACCCTGTTTATGTCCCTGAGGAACACGGGACATTGAAGGAGGCGGGAGGGAGCGCGTAGGGTAAGCCCTTTTCTTTTTCGTTCCCATTGCCGGTGGGGACCTTGATCTTTTACCTTGCCCTCCGGGAGCTTCTGAGAGCTGCTGTTCAGAAGGCTGTAGTGCCTTATCGCAGAGCAGGAGTTTTAAGCGCATATCCCTTTCTCTGCGCGCCCTGGGAGTTAATTTTGCGCAGTGAGCGCATTTTTGTGGTACATGCGCTTCTCCCAGACATCTTACACAGGCTTCATGCCCGTCAGATGCGGGCATGGCTTCTTTGCAGTGTAGACACCGCTTAAAACCTGGTGACCCAGGCATAATTTCCCTTCTTCTTTTGTCTTTTTTTTTTTTTTTACTAAGTATTATTATCCAATTCGACTAACTATTTCTCTCTGTTTTCTTTTTTTTTTTTTTCGTAGGACGTTCCTGTCTGAGGAGAGAAGCGACGTTCCGCCAGTGACCACGGGCGGCTGAGAGGAACTGACAGGGGGGGGCCGGACCGTTGCAAAGGCGCGAAGGCCGCGCGCTGCGCTCGCGCATGCGCGGTCCGGCCCGGCTACGGCTATGGAAAACTTTCCGACCAGCGGCGCCGGGTCGGGACCCGACACCTGGAGTGGAGCACCCACGGGGACCACTCGAAGAAGAACTTCTTCTTCTTCTTCTTCGAATGGTCCCCATGGGTGCTCCACTCCAGGTGACTGTAAAGCAGTAGTTAGTGTGCGCTCCAGGTCACTGCTTCTCCACAACAGACAAAACTGCCGATGCAACCATGGAGTCTGAAGCTAGATGTTGTACTATAGCGGAATGATGCATAAAGGAGGTGCTGGACGCCCAGGTAGCTGCTCGGCAAATATCACTCAATGGAACTCCTTGGGCAAAAGCCGTAGAAGTTGCCACTGCTCTTGTAGAGTGCGCTTTCGGCCGCGAAGAAAGCGGTTTATCCCTCAGAGAGTGACAGGTAGTGATGCAGACACCGATAAGTCTAGCTATCCATTGGCTGGAGAATGCGTTGCCCTTGGACAGCTGTTCAATTGATACTATCAGTTTGTCTGTGTGACACCATTGCCGAGTCCTGTCTATATAAAAGGAAAGGGCTCAATGGACATCGAGGGTGTGCAGCAAAGCATCTCTCTGAGACTAGTGAGACTTAGGATAGAAGGATGGGAGGACAACAGGTTCAATTAATGTGGAAGGATGAAGAGACCTTGAGGGTAAAAGCTGGGTGAAAACGTGATGTGACTGCATCTTTCGAGAAAAAAGTGAAGGGTGGAGTTGCCATTAATGCCGCTAACTTGCTGACTCTGCTTGCTGATGTGATTGCAAGAAAGACAGATTACTTTCATGGTCAGCATTTGTAATGGTATGGTAGCTAGTGGTTCGAAGGGAGGGTACATAATCGTGTCCAGTACCAGGTCCAGATTCCGGGGGGGGAACTATGAGGAGGATGCAAATTCGCCAAGCCTTTTAGAAACCTTTTGGTATTATGGTGTGCTAACACTGACACCCCCTGAATGGGACGCTGAAAAGCACTAATAGCTGCCAAATGCACTTTTAGAGACAAAACCGAAAGCCCAGAGGTTTGCAGATGGACAACGTAGTCCAAAATATGGTGCAAAGGAATGAAATGAGGGTTGATGCCACTGTGAGAGCACCATTGCGAGTATCTAAGCCATTTTGCAAGGTAAGTACTCTGAGTGGATGACTTACAACTGTGAACTAGTATTGCTTTGACTTGGTCTGAACAGAGGTCCTCTCCCAGCCTGAGCCAGCTAGAAGCCATGCCGTCAGGTGTAGGGAGTCTGGTCTGGGGTGAAGGAGAGAACCGTGGTCCTGAGAGAGGAGATCTGGGAGGAGAGGAAGCTGGTAAGGCGGCGCCACTAACATGATATGGAGAAGTGGGTACCAGGGTTGTCTTGGCCAGGCTGGGGCCAGGCGAATTACTGATGCTGTTTCTGCTTTGATTTTCTCCAATGTTCTGGGAATGAGAACCATTGGGGGAAATGCATAAAGATGATCTTTCCTCCAATTGATTAGAAGAGCATCCCTGAGCGGGCCCTTGCCAATACCCGCTCCGGAACAGAAGAGGCGACATTTTGCATTGCTAGGAGTGGTGAATAGGTCTAGTACCAGGGTTCCCCATCTGTGAAAGATACGCTGAAGGACGTCCGTCCTTATTTCCCATTCGTGGGCCTCGGGAAATCTGCTGAGAGAGTCTGCAATGACATTGCTGGTGCCAGGTAAGTAAGATGCTGCAACGGTGATGTCGTTCCGTATGCACCAATTCCAAAAGCGGACCACCTCTATGCATAGAGAGCGTGACCTTGCTCCCCCTGGCCTGTTTATATAATACATTGCAGCGACATTGTCAGAAAGCATTCTGACGGCAGTGCCCTTTATTGGAGAGTGGAAATGCTTGCATGCATGGAAGATGGCCCTCAACTCCAAGAGGTTTATGTGTAGACACCTTTTGGTGAGAGACCATTTGCCTTGTACATGTTTTTCGTCCATGTGTGCATCCCACCCTATGAGGGAGGCATCTGTAGTTATCTGAGCGGACGGTTGTGGATGCTGGAATGGAACTCCCGTCATAAAGTTGCATGTTTTTGTCCACCAGTGGAGGGACATGTGTACATGATTTGGAGGATCCACTATTTTGTGGATACTGTGTTTTGTGGGTGTATATATGGTTGTCACCCAATGTTGTAGACACCGCAAGTGAAGACGTGCGTGAGGGACGACAAAGGTGGTCGCAGCCATGTAACCGAGTAATCTCGGGCAAGTGTGTATTGAAATCATTGGAGCCTGGATGACTATGTGGATGAGATCTTGAATTGCCTGAAACCTTTCCAGTGGTAAGCATGCCCTTGCCGCAAGGAAATAGAGCATGGCTCCTATAAATTTTATGTTCTGAGTCAGTTGAGGGTGGACTTTTGCTCTTTTACTATGAGACCCAGCGACTCGAACATCTGCTTGACAAGTGTCACCATGTGAGAGGTCTCCTGCTGTGTTGTGCCCCTGATTAAGCAATCGTCGAGATGGGGAAGATGACGAGATTTAGACAGCAGAGATACGCCGCAACTACAGCAAGGGTTTTTGAAAAAACTCGGGGGGCTGATGAGAGTCCGAAGGGTAGTATCTGGTACTGGAAGTGATCGTTGTTTACTATGAAATGAAGGAAGCGCCTGTGCGCAGGATGTATGGTGACGTGAAACCAAGCGTCTTGCAGGTCGAGGGCTGCAAACCAATCGTTGTTGTCGAGAGATGGGATTATGGTGGTAAGTGTCACCATCTTGAACAGCTGGTGTCGCAGGTATTGGTTCAAATGCCGAAGGTCGAGAATGGGTCTCCAACCCTCCATTTTCTTCTGCATCAGGAAGTAGCATGAGGAGAATCCCTTTCCTTTGAATTGGTTTGGGACCTTCTCTATCACTCTGATGATGAGAAGACAGAGAGCCTCCTGACTCAAAAGTTCGTCGTGAGATGGGTCCCTGAAGAGGGACTGAGTTGGTGGGGGAAGGGAAGTAAAGGGAATTGCGAGGCCCGATCTATTATAACCAGCACTGTATCTCATTCACTAGCAGCCTTGGCCTGCACACTTAACCTCTCATTTTGGCCCCACCCCAGAGCCTAGGGTGGCCCACAAAATCCACTAACCCTGGAACCCCAGTAGAGTAGAATCACAGAACCATAGAGCTGGAAGAGACCTCAGAAGGTCATCAAGTCCAGCCCCCTGCTCTAGGCAGGACCAATCCCAACTAAATCAACCCGGCCAGGGCTTTGTCAAGCCGAGACTTAAACACCTCTAGGGATGGAGACTCCACTACTTCCCTAGGTAACCCATTCCAGTGCTTCACTACCCTCCTAGTGAAATAGCAAATCTGGCCTGAGGCCTTGAACCTCAGTCCTTTCTGTCCCTCCCCCCATCATGGGGCTGAAGCACTAGGGGAGTGAGGTGTTTCAGTTGGGGGCCACATCAGTGAGGGTTGGAGGTTTTTGGATGATTTTTTTTCCTCATTTGTGTGGTCTCCAGCTGATTTTTTTGTGGGACAGTGGCCCCTGACCCCAAAAAAAGTTCCCCACCCCTGCTATAAAGAAAATGTTGAAACTTTTTGTGTTGGACATAATATGAAGAAGTTACTCACCCTGTGTAGTAACGATGGTTCTTCGAGATGTGTCCCCGTGGGTGCTCCACTCCAGGTGTCGGGTCCCGTCCCGGCGCCGCTGGTCGGAAAAACTTCTATAGCCGTAGCCGAGCCGGACCGCGCACGCACGGACGCAGCGCGCGGCGTTCGCGCCTTTGCAACGGTCCGGCTCCCCCTTGTCAGTTCCTCTCACCGCTCGGTCTCTGAAAGATAAAGCAGAAAGACCCGGAGCGGGGAGGAGGGTGGGGCGTGGAGCACCCACGGGGACACATCTCGAAGAACCATCGTTACTACACAGGGTGAGTAACTTCTTCTTCTTCTTCTTCGAGTGGTCCCCGTGGGTGCTCCACTCCAGGTGAGTATAAAGCAGTAACCCAGAATGCGCTCCGGGTCAGTTATTTTCTACTGTGGACAGGACTGCAGAGGCTACCGCGGTATCTGAAGCCCACCTCTTAGTTACGGCATAATGCCGTGCGAAAGTTGCGCTAGAGGCCCAGGTAGCTGCCCGGCAGATATCCGCAAGGGGAATACCCTTTGCAAAGGCAGTGGTAGTCGCTACTGCTCGCGTAGAATGAGCCCGAGGTAAAACAGGTAGAGGCTTATTCCTAAGCAAGTGGCATTTCGTAATACAGAGAGTAATTAGCTTTGCAATGCGTTGAGCGGAAAGCGCTTCGCCCTTTGATCTAGGTGCCAAAGATACCAACAGTCTGTCAGTGCGTCTCCATTGACGTGTTCTATCTATATAGAAAGAGAGCGCACGTCGGACATCGAGCGTGTGCAACAGAGCGTCCCTAGTTGAAGAATGAGGCTTGGGATAAAAAGTCGGGAGGACCACAGGCTCGTTAATATGGAAGGAAGAACAGACTTTGGGAATAAAATCTGGGTGTAATCGCAGCGTCACTGTATCTTTGGAAAAAACCGTAAAAGGAGGGCTTGCCATCAACGCCCCCAGTTCACCTACCCTTCTTGCTGATGTAATTGCAAGGAGGAAGACTGTTTTCATTGTTAACATATGCAGAGAAACTGATGTCAAGGGCTCAAAAGGTGGGTACATAATGGTGTCCAGTACTAAATCCAGATTCCAAGAAGGGGAAGGCGCCCTTCGTGATGGATGCAAGTTTAGGAGCCCTTTGAGGAACCTCTTTGTAATTGCATGGGAGAAGAGCGAGGAACCTTCTATTGGCTGGTGAAAGGCACTGATGGCTGCCAAGTGCACTCTTAGGGACGATAATGCCAGCCCTGAAGTCCGTAAGTGAAGGATGTAGTCCAAAACGTGTTGTAGAGGAGATGAGAGAGGGTGTATATTGTTCTGAATGCACCAGTTAGCGAATCTCCGCCATTTCGCAAGGTACGTGTTCCTCGTAGAGTCTTTCCTACTGTGTAGAAGTATTGTCTTGACCTGCTCAGAACAGAGATTTTCATCCCCTTTTAACCACTGAGGAGCCACGCCGTCAAATGCAACGCCTGCAGTCTGGGGTGTAACAGCGTGCCTCGTTCCTGAGTAAGGAGGTCTTGGTGAAGAGGAAGAGGGTAAGGTGGTTGAACTGACATTCTGTGTAAGAATGGATACCAGGCTTGCCTGGGCCACGCTGGCGCTAGCAAAATGACAGTCGCCGCTTCTAAGCTGATTTTCTCCAGTGTCCTGGAGATAAGCACTGTGGGGGGAAAAGCATACAGAAGTGCCTTCTTCCATGTGACTAGAAGCGCATCGCCGAGAGAGCCCTTGCCGAGCCCTGCTCTCGAGCAATACAGGCGACATTTCTTGTTGTTGTATGTTGCGAATAGGTCTACCTGTGGAATCCCCCATTTCTGAAATACCACAGAAAGTACATCTGTCCTTATCTCCCACTCGTGATCCGTGGGGAATTGTCTGCTGAGAGAGTCTGCAATTACATTGGCGGTGCCAGGTAAGTACGACGCTGCTATGGTTACGTTGTTCTGTATGCACCAGTTCCAACATCGCACTGCTTCGGCGCATAGGGATCGTGACCGTGCTCCTCCTTGTCTGTTGACATAATACATTGCAGCTATATTGTCCGTCAGTATCCTCACTGTCAGACCTCTGATGTGGGGAAGAAAATGTTTGCATGCGTAGAAGATTGCCCGAAGCTCCAACAGATTTATGTGCAGACGCCTTTCGCTGGGAGACCATTTGCCCTGAATTCGTTCGCTGCCCATGTGGGCCCCCCAGCCGATGAGTGAGGCATCCGATGTTATCTGTACTGATGGTTGTTGTCGATGGAATGGAACCCCTGGCAGAAGGTTTTGCTCTTTTGTCCACCACTGCAGGGATCTTTGGACATGCGGAGGTAGGCATACTACCTTTTGGATGTCGTGCCTCACAGGGACATAAACTGTGGACAACCAATGTTGGAGACCCCTCAGGTGAAGGCGCGCATGAGGAACTACAGCAGTGGCCGCTGCCATGTGGCCCAGGAGACGCAGGCAGTTGTGTACCGATACCATCATGTTGCTGGTTAGTATGGTCACGAGATCCTTGATCGCTTGAAACCTTTCGTGAGGTAAGTAAGCTCTTGCCGTGCGTGAATCGAGGTTTATCCCTATAAACTTTATGAATTGCGTCGGAATAAGTGTTGATTTTTTTCTGTTGAGGAGGAGGCCGAGTGACTCGAACGTTTGTTCTACCGTCGCCACCATCTGCGATGCCTCTCGCTGCGTGGCACCTTTTATTAAACAGTCGTCCAGGTATGGATATATTATCACCTGTAACCGACGCAGATGAGCTGCCACGACGGCCAGGGTTTTTGAGAAGGCCCTGGGTGCGGAAGCCAGACCGAATGGTAGAACCCGATACTGAAAATGATCGTGACCTATCACAAATCGCAGAAAACGCCTGTGCGCGGGATGTATTGTGATGTGAAAATACGCATCTTGTAAATCGAGGGCAGCGAACCAATCGTTGACATCGAGGGATGGGATTATGGAAGTCAGTGTCACCATTTTGAAGCGCTGTCTGCGAAGATAACGATTCAGACGTCTTAGATCGAGAATGGGTCTCCAGCCCCCCGTTTTCTTTTCCGTTAGAAAGTATCTGGAATAGAACCCTCTTCCCCTGAACTGATCGGGGACCCTCTCTATCGCTCCGATGTCCAGGAGGTGATGGACTTCCTGTCGCAGGAGATCCTCGTGAGATGGGTCCCTGAAAAGGGACGGGGAGGGTGGGGTGGTGGGAGGGATGGAAGTGAAAGGAATGGTGAAGCCGCTGCTTATGACTTCCAGAACCCACTTGTCCGATGTTATTTCGACCCATTGATGATAGTAAGGTCGTAAGCGGTGGTGAAAAATGGGTTTTGTCTGTGTAATGACGATTGGTATGATGCGCTTGCCCCCGACAAGGGAGTCAAACTTGCTGTTTTGAGGCGGGCGTGCCCGTCACCCTGGGTGGTGGTGGACGCCTTCGTTGAGGGCGCTGTCTAGGTCGCGATTGGTCGAACGGACGATTTATTTGTCTCCGAGACTGATAATCGTACCGTCTTTGGTATGGAAAATAACGACGGCGGCGGAATGGCGGTGCGTACATCCCCAGCGTCCGAAGTGTCGTTCTTGAGTCTTTTCCCGTGTGAAGCACCTCATCTGTCTTGTCTGCAAACAATCTCACCTTGTCAAACGGGAGGTCTTCTACCTTGGAGTGCAACTCCTTGGGCACTGCCGCCGTGGCGAGCCAAGAAGAACGCCTCATGGACACCGCTGTTGCCACTCCTCGAGCTGCTGTATCTGCTATATCCATGGCTATCTGAAGATTGGCCTTGGAACATGCATAGCCCTCCTTGAGGATCGATCGTAACAACTCTCTGTCCGCCTCCGATGATCTTTGGGACAGGTCTGTAAGTTTCGCTATACTGTCGAAGCTATGATTCGCCAACAGAGCTGTATAATTCGCTATGCGAAGAAGCAAGGTGGCCGATGTATAAACCTTTCGGCCAAATATGTCAAGTTTCTTTGCCTCTTTATCAGCCCCCGCATTCTTCAATTGTGGGTTCTTAGCCCTTTGGAGAGCTGCGTCGACGACCAAGGAGTTTGGTTGCGGGTGAGTAAACAGAAATTCTGAGTCTTTGGATGCTATAAAATAACGCTTCTCCGCCGGTTTCGAAGTTGGTGGAGTCGAAGCCGGGGTATTCCAAATCTCTGCTGCTGATTGGAGGATTGCCTCGTCCATAGGAAGAGCAACCTTAGATTGTTGTTTGGGGTGCAAATTTCTCCAGAGTTTAAACTGCTTCGTTGGAGTGTCTGCTATCTGAACCTCTTGAGACTGGGCTACTCTCCTAAAAAGGTCTTGAAATTCTTTAGTGTCGTCCGGGGGAGATGGATCCCCTTCAAACACTGCCTCGTCTGGGGAAGATGTGGAAATATCTTTTTGAGTTACAGATCGTAATTGATCGTCCGTATCCGATATCTGTCCTTCCTCGGGCTCAGATAGCTGAACTGAAGGCGAAGGATTCTGGTGATTAGGCGATGCCCTCTTCCAGTGTTGAACTGGAGAGGATTGACGTGCCTCATGAGGAGCATGGCAGCAGCAGTGATGAGAGCGAGAATGAGGTCCCCCATATCCCGAAACTGACCGGTGACTTCTATATTCAAAATGGTCAGGGGAAGACCTTCGCGAGGAATATCTGCTGTCATACCGCCTATGATAAGATCTAGGCGGGGAGTAGCTAGGTGAGCGGGATCTGTATGATGATTCCCGACGGTAGCAATGATATCGTTCCCGATGGTCAGAGTAACGAGATCTTGACCTACAGCGAGGAGAAGGCATTCTTGGGCTATGAGACAACGGAGGATGACTAGCCCTCAGTGACTGAGAAGGAGAAACTGAAGGCTGAGGTGAAGGTGAAATGGAATGCCTTCGTGCTGACTTTCTAGCAGCCTTTGTCGGGACTGCTGAGGCAGGGGAAGCCTCTCCCCCTTGCACTGATAAGGAACAGCTGGTAGGGGGAGGAATAATTTCGACAGCATTGTCGGCAGGCATTAGCATCTTGCCCGGCACCGCAGGCAGATGGTCACTCGGTGCAGCTGCGATAGCAGCATGATCTGCCGGTGCCGACTCGGCACGGTGGGGGGCGAGCTGTCGGCCCCGTTCGTTCCGCCCCCCGGCGCCGTCTGGCAATGCGGCATCCGGTGCCGAGCACGGTGCCGGCTTGTCATGGCCTCCCATAGCCGTTTGCGGTGCCGCTCGATGCGGCTGGGCAGACTGTTGCGGCTCCAGCCCCTGTGGCGGTGCCGAGCGCTCCGCAGCGACCGTGCTCTCGGCGGGACGCGGAGCCGGTGCCGATAACGAGCGGCTTGCCGCTTGCGGCTTATGCGACCTGCCTGATTGCGTTGCCGCCCCGGAGACACCCGGCTTGTGTCCCTGACCAGCCCGGGACAGCGAGGGAGGCGGGAGAGAGCGGGTGGGAGAAACTCTCTTCTTTTTTGATCCCAGCGCCTCAGGGGAATCTGATCTCTTCCTTTGTCCTATAGAGGACTTTGAGACCTGCTGCTCCGGAGGCTGTAAAGCTTTGTCACACAACAGCAGTTTCAGGCGCATGTCTCTATCTCTGCGTGCCCGCGGAGTCAATTTAGCGCAGTGAGTGCATTTTTGTGGCACATGCGCTTCTCCTAAGCATCTGACACAAGCTTCATGCCCGTCAGATGCTGGCATGGCTTCCTTGCAGAGAGCGCACCGTTTAAACCCCGGTGACCCAGGCATAATGTCTCGTTCTTGTCTTTTTGTCTTCTTTGTTTTTTTTTTTTTTTTTTACCTAACTAACTATTATTAACCAATTAACTAACTAACTTTCTCTTTCTTTTTGTTTCCTTTTTTTTTTTTTTTTTTTTTTTTGTAGTAACGGCTCCTGTCTGAGGAGACAAACGGCGTTCCGCCAGCAACCACGGGCGGCTGAGAGGAACTGACAAGGGGGAGCCGGACCGTTGCAAAGGCGCGAACGCCGCGCGCTGCGTCCGCGCGTGCGCGGTCCGGCTCGGCTACGGCTATAGAAGTTTTTCCGACCAGCGGCGCCGGGACGGGACCCGACACCTGGAGTGGAGCACCCACGGGGACCACTCGAAGAAGAATTTATGTTATTTAAAAAGGAAGCCTGGCCAACAAGCCCCCGATTGGGGCCCAGCCCTCATCTGGCCACAGCATCATAACACTCTAGCACGCCCCCTAACTCTGACCCCATCATACACCTGACCCCCCTGTCCTGAGCCCCTCATATGCCCCAACCCAGACTCCTGCATCCCCACATCTCCAGCCCCCTTCCATAAGACTTACAGAAAACAGCCTGAATGCATGCATGAAGCTGGATTTGACCAGTTATAATGTAAACTTCAAAGAAACATGTGAAAAGATGCAGCAGCAGAAGTCCCATTAAATAAAGTCTGTGAATACAATATTTCATGTATGCTATTATTAATCATTATGTCAATTATCAATAATATTAAGTTGTATATTTTCAGTCACGCAAATGGACATTCTTATATTGGCTCTTTGTTGACAATTTGTTCTGAATTTTGATGTACCGTATTTTAGCGAATATACCCCGCACCCAAATATAACCTGCACCTGAATATGCCCCGCGGTTTTTGCTATTTCAGTAAAAAAAAAATCTTGTATACCCCACGCACGAGTATAACCCATGGAGTATACAAGACTGTGCCAGGGGTATATTTAGGGTGCGGGGGTATATTTAGGGTGCGGGGTGGGTTAGGCTCCCAGCCCATGACCGAACAACATGGGGAAACTTACAAGGGGCGCAGCAGCCGGGAATGCTCCAGAGCCAGGGCAAAGGCATCCCCAGCAGAGATGCAAGGCTCCCAGCTCAGGCTGACAAAGGGAAGGAGCCTGGAGCAAGTTGCAAGCACGGGGCTTGGTGGTCAGCAGCAGTGGCGGGAGTCTGCAGGCGGCCACGGCTCACAGGAGCGGGGCCGGGGCACGGTGCTTGTTGTTCATTGCTCCTGCGCGATCCAGCCGGGTGCTCTTGCCTGCCTGCAGCTGCTGCCGCCGCACGCCGGACCTGCTATGCACTCGCTTGTTGCTCCTGGGCCGGTGCCTGCCCTGCCACCCCAAATCATCCCCCAGCCCAAGGGCAACAAGTGGGGCATGGTTCGGGGTGGTGGGGCAGGCGCCAGCCCAGGAACAACAAGCGAGCGTGCAGTGGGTCCTGCATGCGGCAGCTGCAGGCAGGGAAGGGAGCCTGGCTGGATCTCACAGGAACAACAAGCAACAAGCACCATGCCCTGGCCCTGCCCCTGCGTGCCATGTCCACCTGCAGACTCCCACCGCTGCTGCTGGCCGCCGAGCAACTTGTTCTGGGCTCCTTCCCTTTGTCAGCCCGGGCTGGGAGCCTCCCGCCTTGTGCCTCTGCTGGGGATGCCTCTGCCCCGGCTCGGGAGCATTCCCGGCTGCTGCACCCCTTGTAAGATTCCCTACGTTGTTCAGTCGCGGGCTGGGAGCCTAACCCCAGCCCGGCAAAGGTAATGAAAAGGTTTGGGGAGGGGATCCTCTTCCATAGAGTAAAACCCCTACATACCCCGCGCACAAGTATAACCCGCGGGGGGGGGGGGGTTGCGGGGTTTGTAAAAACGAATATAACCCGTGGATTATATATGTTAAAAGACGGTAGTTTGGTGCAGTGGTTTGAAAAGATTGTTGACCCATTTTATAATCTATCCTGTTGGACCTGCAACAAAAAGGGTGTATCTAATTGCATATTTCAGTAGCTGCATATTTCAGTAACCTAGTGCTTAGCACTGATATCTATTACCACAATTTGGCTTTTAGCTTACTGATTTTGCACAAAAGAAAAGGAAAATAGAAACTGAAAACTGGCTCCTCCCTGTGGCTCTCTGCTCCAGGTACCGGGGGGGAGAGAGAGGTTTCGTATGCGGCCCACACCCTCAGCACAATTTCTCAGCTCCTATTTGCTGAAAACCAGCCAATAGGAGCTAAGAAATTGTACCAAGGATGGGGGCAGCACACAAAACTCTCCTCTGCCTGGAGCAAAGAGCAGCAGGAGCAACAGGAAGCAGACAACTACTTAGAGAGGTTTGGGGCTAATGGCAGGCAAGAAGCCAGTCATGAGGTCTTACAGGACTGCTAACCAGGAGCCGCCTACGTAACTCCTCTGTCACACCATTCACTCCCTACACACCAACTCCCTTGCACACTCTGAGCTACCAGAAAGGGAGCCCTTTTTAATCACTCAACTGGTTCTTCATCAGCCCCAGGGGGTCTGATTAGTCCAACTCACTTGACTCTGGAAACTACCTAATTGGCTCCGGGTGATTTAATTGCCCGCCCTGTGATTCTGGCAAGTTCCTGCTGGTTCTGGTTTAGCCCTTGTTAGTTTTACCCTGGGAACAGAGATTATCCATACCCCCAATTGGGAGACTCACCTGGAAAAAGTGGAGGTGGTACTGGATATCCTAAGGCTGATCTTACAGCTAACCCAGCCAGTGCATTATGGGCCTACCTAAGGCTAAATACTAGGCTGTACTGTAGGAAGTTAAATATTGGTTAACTGAATAGACAAAGAACCTCGTGAATTCTTATCGGTTAGTCAGTGCACTTCAGCCCCACTCCCGAAGAGTCCCCTGCCACTCCGCCTGGGGTGCTAGGTGGGAGCTGGTCAGTGAGGAGAGCCAGTTAAAAAACCAGCTCCATTTGTGGTGGTAAGAGCTAAGACCACCAAATTCAGTATACAGCTTCCTCTTATCATTACTTAAATCAAGGTAAGGGTTTGGTTGCGCCAGAGACATGGGATGTGCCTAGAACTGGACTGCTTCTCAAAATCATACAGAAAAGACACAGAATCACTAGATAGGTGAAGGGGGCTGGATAGGTGCTCCCCCCCCCCCGTCCATCCAAGACAGCTCCAAAGTGCTCTTTAGGGAGGACAGGGGCTGCAGCTCCCTTCCCCCCCTTCCCCAATTCATATGGGAACATTGCTGGCTGCTCCCCTTTGTCACAGAGCAAGGGGAAAGCATGCAGTTTGCTACATTCCTCACTTTGGCTGGTTGTGCAGGGGACAGACAAACCTATACCTGTCGCAGCTGGGGAACATGCACCCCTCTCCCAACTGTGCCCACTGGAGCTGCCGCTGCCATGGAAAGGCTCTTCTCATCCAGCCAAGCTGCTGCGCGAGAGAGAACAGGGATAGTGAAGAGGTACAGGGAGGGAGTTATGTAGGTGAGGTAGATAGGAAGGGAAAGGAGTAACCCTGTAGTAATGTGGGCAGTCCGGTTGAATAGGTGGTGTCAAACCCTCAACCAAATACTCAAAATGAATGATGAGATGTAGAAGGTTGAGATGTTATAGGCTGATCCTGATTTTGTCTTCTGCGAGGCTGTTTCTGCCTATGTCTCTGGTCATAGACTCGTCGTTGTTGAGCATATGGTGGAGGTGGAGTCACTGGGTATACTAATAGGTTTGTTTCTTTCTCGGCTGGGGGACATACATGCCTAGCGTTTTGAGCTTCACCCTGGAATCTTTCAATATATGTAGGGAGGCTTCGGTATTTTCTGCAAAAAGCTTCTGCCCTTGAAAAGGTAGATCCTCCACCATTGTACTTCCTTAGGAAACCCGAGAGGTGGAGCCAGGATGTTAGATGCATTAACAACTACAGTTGCTAATGATCTGGCAGTGGAGTCAGTGAAGTCAAAAGAAGACTGTAAAGCTGTTTTTGCCATCAGTGATCCCTCTGCTTTATTTGCTCTAGATAGCTCCCTGCTATCTTCTGGCAACTGATCAACAGAGAGTCATTTTCTCAAATAGGGTGTAAGTTTATTTTTCCAGTAGAGTGGAACAGTTCATCATATGAAACTGCAGGTAAGCAGATGAGTATGACTTCCTGCCAAAATGTCTAATCTTTTTGCAGTCCTTGTTGCAGAGGGCTGAACATTTAAATTTTTTAAAAACATCAGCATATGCATCTTACTATCATTAGAGTGTGCTCCTTCATTACTGGCTGGAAAAGTTGTCCAAGAACCAAGGATAGTTTAACAGTTGCATTTGTGGAATGCTGATCAGTTTTAAAACTGTGGCTTTGCAATGCAAAGTTATGTTATGTGAGAGGATTTCTCAGGTTCTTTCAAATAGAAAAAAAATGCTGCCATCAGCTCCTGCATGGGAACTCGTTCTACTTGGGGGACAGGAGCATGACCACAGAGTAAGCAGAAGCAAACTGAGAAGGACCCTGGAGGATATGCCCATTGGCACAGACAAGAGGAACCAGGAGCAGTCTAATTTCCCTCAGGACATGGGAAAAATCACTCTCTTCAATAGTAAGAGACGCTGATGAACCAGTTCATGCAACAGAAGGCAGGACTTAGCTAACAGAAACATACCATAATGTACAAACTGATAGAATTGGTCATGAAATGACTTTGAAGTCTGCCTGTTGCCATGGCCACTGAACCACATTGTATACAGTCATCATTGCCTCTGGCTGCCACCCAGAAAACTCCCGAGGTGGAGGACCCAACCTCCACCCCGAGGGACAAGGAAGCACTTAATTTCCACACCCAAAATTTACTAGTACCCCAAACCCCTTACCTGGAGACACCCATGATCAACTAAGAAGGAAACAAGGAGTCCCTTAAGCTCACCAAAAGCACCTATCCCTTAAACATCACACTGAAGACAGCCTCATCCCTAAAAATAATTTTCCACAGTTATTTTACCTTTTTATTAGGGTAAAGGATGGCTAAAGACATATGAAGAAATATTTATATTTGACCACTATTGTCTAATTCAGTACGATTAGGTTTTGTTAAGTTTACATTTCCTTTTAAAATATTGCTATTATACGTTCAATAGTATCTTTTAATGTATGTAATAGTTTCTTGGACCAGTGTGTGGTCCCTCATTCCTAGGTATGATGAATGTAAGTTATTTTCTGATTTGGGATTCAACCCGATGATACACAGATGCACCGCACATAAAATGGAATAGCATAAGAGACTGCTGCTGTCACACTGCAAACAATTCTGTCTGCCCCACATCCAAATCCCCCCTGCCTAGGTTAAGAAATAGCCAAAGTCCCAAGAATTCATGGGAGAAATAAGGAAAGTGCATTGTTAAATATTCATAGAAAACACCACTAGCTCTAAAAGAAGTAGAAATCACTACACAGTTGTAAACAAACATCTTTATGGCCTGGTTCACATGCAGAAAATGAAATAATTAAACTAACAATGCATGCATGATTAAAAGCCCCCCAATGACCTGAAACACTAACCTATTTAAACCTTGAGATTGTATTCCACAACAGCTACCAAGTGCAGTTATCACCACTAAAAATGAGCAGTTAAAGAGTAAGTACACCTCCACCCCTCTTAAAATCTAATGTAGATAAGTCAACTAAGACCAAGTGCTTTCAATGACTGAGACATGTGAATAAATGTTTCATAGGATAAGCCCTGTTAATCTGTAACTGAAAAAACGTAAACAATGAATGGTACCGCAGCAGTTTAGAGCAGGGCTACTAAACTTTGGAAGCCCCGAGCCATAATGATACTCTTAGCACATACCAAGGGCCACAATTTAAGTGTGGTTGCATAAACAGTAATTCCTCATTTAACACATGCCCGCTTAACACATTTTTGCGATAGCACAATTTTTTGAGGGGAACTTTTTTTGAATTACATGACCATCCCCAGAATAACATAATTTCCCCAGCCGGCGGTTGCACAGGGCTTCCCCTGCAAAGCGGCGGAGGGTTTGCTGCTCACTGTGCCTTTCCCTGGTGACACCCCCTAGCCGGACACAGTGCGGGTCCTGGCAGACCAGTCACAGGAACATACTCCCAATCCAATCCTCCTCTCCTCTCCTCCTCTTCCCTTCCCCAGAGCCAAACACCTCCCCTCCCTGCTATAACCCAGTCCCCTTTCTCCTCCAACCTTATATCCCGGTCCCAACAGACACCACCGCTTGAAACGCAACCCCCACTTTTTCCATTACTTTCAATGGGAAAATTGACCCCACGTAACACGTTTTCACTTAACACTATCATTTTCTGAAACATATCTATAGTGTTAAATGAGGAATTACTGTATGTGCAAACATATGCAAATAGCTTCTTTCACAAAGATAGGCATGAATATGAAAGTTTAGGAAATAAAGTTATACTGAAAAATTATTACAGATAAATGAGTGTAAGCATAAATCATATCTAAAATTTTAGGGCAAGATTTCAGTCATACTGAATTTGATAAATATATGATTGTATAATTAAACTGTAATGCAAAAGCACAAGGGGCAGAAGTAAGAAAATACAGAGAATCCTGAACAGATTAACTGTCAAAATTTTCAGTGATTAATCATTGATTCCTAAAATTTAATTAATATATAGTTCTCTCTTTTTCTGGGTAAACATAGCCATAGTCAAACTTCCTCTGACAACACTTACATCAATAAAATATCCTACATACATAGTTAAGTCAACTGTCATAATTAATGTGCCCAGAAACTCTCTGTTGTAATTGGAAAGATACCTTAATAAAAATGACATTACTATATGATAATTGAGGACTATAAACATATGAATATATGCTGTACATTATATAAAAGCATTGACCTGTATTACATGTGCAAACTTCCACAAGAATTCTAAAATTTGTATTTCCAATTCTTCTTGAATTTTAAATCTCTTACCGGGTCTCTCCTTGCCAGTGCCTTTTGACTCTGCAAATTTTTGTATCAAACTTTCAACTGTAGTATTTGCCATGTTATTAATAAATTCTTCATGAACCTTTAAGAAAATAAATGAAATAAAGGTAAAAAGCAATATTAGGAGAAGCTGATTAGCTTAAACAATTGATTCTCCTATAGTTAGTGTTTAAAACATTATCTTTTAAAGTTCTTAAAAGGCTGAACAACATGGCCAGACAGCTTTGTAATGAAACAACTTTGTTCCCTTAATGTTTGGTACATGTCAAGGAGAATTTAAAGGAGGGACAAAGCAGACAATGATTGTTAGTGAAAATAGATCTTGCTCCATTTCTTTTTTTAAAATGGATTTTATTTTAAATAAATGTCAATAGATTATGCATAATAACAATTATTATATATGGATTTGTCTACATGTAACATTGTACAATCGTAACTTCTACCTACCTGACTAAAAGTGATACTCAGAAAAAATACCTCCAACCCTGCAACACTGATATGTATAAAGTGTTAAATAAATAAACAAATGGTGTTAAATAAAAGTGTTAAAATGAAAAACAGCATCTGCACATTCCACTGGACTTGAACTTTTTTTAAAAATTACTCGAGATTTAGACATTACCATTCTGATCTACAAATACAGTTCAATGTCTGCAGATTAACAAATTATAGGAAAGAATAAAGTTTGTTTACACATAATTATGCTGACCTCAGACTAGTATCTGTAGGAAAAACCATTGATTCCAAAGCTTGCTTCAATAGTTTTAACACATCCCCGCAACTCATAAGAAAGCATAATATAGTATAATGTTCTGAAGCTCTTTAGTGTCCAGGCATGCATTTTACAGTTTTGCCTAAAATGAGTGAGTGTATATATCCCAAATGCATGTGAAAAATGTAGCTCTGAAGTCTGGGAAAGAAAGCTTTGCAATAAACACTGACAGTTCCTTTAATTTTTTAAAAGACAGATGTTTTGTTTCCTGAGAATACATACTTCAGCATTATGGAATTCAACCTCAATTATCCAAATGTAATGGGGGACAATGGATAACTGCAATTTACTGTGAGTTTAGAGAAAACTTCAGTTTACCGAGGGAAATTTTCTTCTATATAATGAATAGGAATCAGAGACCCTGTTTCAAGATAATGAGCTTTAGATAACAATGACTGAACTATATATTAAGAAAATATAGATTAAATATCACTACCAAAGTACTATTTAACAAAACAAAAATTAAAATTATTTTAACAGAAATGTAGCAATGTCTGATAAGTCTCTCAAATCTCTGATACACTCAAGCTCAGCATACTGCAAAGGCAATGGGGGCATCTGGTGGAAAAAACAAAAGTTGCTTCTTTCTTGAATGAATCCCCCACATGCAGCATATTGACAATATCACAATCACTTGCCCTCCAGACTGAATAAAGGATGTGTAAAACGAAAACAGCATGCAAACTATTTATATTGGCACAAAAATAAAATATTTTTCTTAAAATAGAAATATCAAATCATTCTAATGTACTCAAACATATGCCTGGTCAACTGGTAACATATGGTGGCAAGGAGAAAGAGCCATCATGATAAAGATCAATTAAGTGATGAGAAAGTGGGGTCCCATTGTAGGCACAGATGTGCCTCATGCACATGGGAACAGATTTAATTATTTAAATAGGGCCACACATGAGCAATGTCCCTCTATGGGCTCCCGTGAGAGGGCAAAAAAGCACTCAACCATCATTGCCTATGGTTCCTTGAAATTCAAAGCCGCGGTGTAGCTGAGGACTATGGAAAGTAAGGTTGGAGGGCACATCATGGGATTCATACTGACGCCATGAAGAGCCATAGGTTCTGTAGGATAGATGAGCATTCTCTCTTTTCTTTGAGAAGGTGAATGTAAGTGAATGGCAAGCAGTATCTCCTCAGAACTGCAGGGACGGGGAGTTTTAGCTTCATCAATTGAGCAGTGTTTCAAGTACTGCTCTCCCAAACATGGCATTTAATCTAGCCATTATGTCCAAGCCACAGTGTTTGACACAAACAGTGGATTATTTTACATGATCTTCCAAATTACAGCTATCAGCACATTTCTGAAGCAGCCATGAAATATTACTTTTGCTCTTTTGCAGTGAACCTTGATGTTCGGTGGGAGAGGTACTCTGTGTTATGTTATCCACTTTGATATTCTATGTGAAGAGATGGATTGACCTTTAAAATATCTACAACTGAAATGACAGCCTGAATGGTTTGATCCTGTCAGTATAACAAAGGAGTATCCTTGGAACATCTAGGGTGAGCAATGTTGTTTTTCCTGTTGCCAAGTGTGACTCCTCACTCAAAGTTATCTTGTCTTTATAGAATGTTATATGAAAGGTTCAGCCATGAGCACCTGAAGCTCACATCCTCCAGCCTGAAGTGATGGCCACCAACTTTAGAGTGAGGTGATATAATGAATATTCAATGAGAGTTTCAAACAGCCACCATGAGCTGCACGAGCATCAAACAGATTACAGACTGGAGCAGGTTCTTCAACTGATGAGAAAGTATGCAAAAACATTTGAGAAACTTTGAGATGATCAGATGAGACAAGCATAAACACGAGGCAGTCCTTAATAAAGGGGAACAACAGGCCAGCCTGTTTCAAATGTAGCAAACAGTCAGGGTTCTGTACTGGGATCCAGAATGTTAGGCCATGGATACTGAGAACCCAATTCCATTGCGAGGGTTATGTCCTTCTTGTAGATGTTTTCCTACTCTGAATTAGGCTTTCCCGGACCTATAGGAAGCAATCTATCCATAATATTTAATCTGCCAAAATTCAGGCTGTCTAGTGTGGCGATTACATGTCTGGATGGAGTATGGAGCCACAATGCTGTGAGATCAGGCCTAGGTGAACAGGAAGCTGGATCAGAGGTTAAATTGATGTCTGCATTGGGTTTGTCAGCCAAAACTGACATGGCCAGTATGAAACTATGAGAATGACGACAGCTTTGTCTGTTTTGGAAACTGCCCTGGAATCAGGGAAATCAAAGTAAAAGCATAGAGTAGGCTTCTGTTTCACTGTAAGACTGAGGTATCTGTTAATGATCCTGAATTCAAGTTTCATCTGGAGGAGCAGTTCTAGTACTTGGAGTTATCCTTGGTGGCAAGCAAGTCTATCATGAAGGACTCCCAATGACAAAACAACAGTCTTACTGGACTGGTGCAAGGACTGCTGGTGACTAGTTAGATTTCCTGCTCAGGAAATCCAGCAGGCTGGTTCTAATTACTGAGAGGTGAAAGGCCACCAGAGTCATGTCATTCTAATTACACAATTGGAGAAGTTGATCACCTCTAAGCACAGAGAGGAGGCCAGACACTCCCTTGTTTGTTTACATAATGCACATCTTTAAAAGACACCGCAAAGCTTTCACTATAAAGTTTAAGACTACACACACAACAAACATTATAAAGATCAAACTGATGGCATGTAACTTCATTTCATCCAGAATATGTCCATAATGATTCTCTTTATTGGAATGGAGAATTAAAAGGGTATTTACATTTGTGGGATACAAATACTTGCCTATCCCCTGAAACTAAATAGTGCAAATCTTTGCAGAACACACAAATATGAAATGACACAATGTGACATTGACATTTTTCTGTGTAATTATTGACTCACAGGGAACAGGCTAGCTTTGGCTCAAGTTGGAGGGGTCAAAAAGTCTGGCAAACAGCATCATATACATGCATGCAAGCTTGTGGTTGAATACAGTGAGGCAAATCTATAACATTACAGCTGGTTTTCATGTTAGATGAAGTATAAGTGCCTGAAACAGGAACATGTCCTCAGGCATGTATGTTGTTGTTATTTTTTTTTTAAATCAGGAGTCAATCACAGCTCTTATGAGACCACCTTGGCTTAATCAAGAGATCTTACACGATATAAAAATAAAAAAGTAGTTGTATAAAAAATAGAAACAAAGTCAAACTACAAAGGATGAATATAAGCAAATAATGCAAGTATGTGGGGACGAGATTACAGTACAAAACAAATAATCTAGCTAGAGATATAAAGGGTAACAAGAAAACATTCCACAAATACATGAGATGCAAAAGGAAGACCAAGGACAGGGTAGACCTATTGCTCCATGAATAGGGAGAAACAACAACAGAAAATGTGGGAATGGCAGAGGTGCTTAATGACGTCTTTGTTTCAGTTTTCACCAAGAAGACTGATGGTGATGGGTGCCTAACATAGTGAATGCTAGTGGAAATGGGGTAGGTTTAGAAGAGGACTGGAAAAGGGCAAATATAGTGCCCATTTACAAAAAGGGAAATAAGAACAACCCCGAAAGCTACAGACCAGTCAGTTTAACTTCTGTGCTAGAAAAGATAACGGTGCATATAATTAAGGTATTCGTCTGCAAACATCTGGAAGATAATAAGGTGATAGGTAACAGTCAACATGGATTTATAAAGAACAAATCATGTGAAATCAATCTGATAGTTTCTCTGATAGGATAACAAGTCTTGTGGATAAGGGGGAAGCGGTGGACATGGTTTACTTAGACTTTAGTAAAGCATTTGATACAGTCTCTCTCATGACCTTCTTATCAATAAACCAGGGAAATACAACATGGATGGGGCTACTATAAGGTGGGTGCATAAATGGCTGGATAACCATTCTCAGAGAGGAGTTATTAATGGTTCAGTCATGCTGGAAGGGCATTACAAGTGGTATTCCACAGTGGTCAGTTTTGGGACCTGTTCTGTTCAATAACTTTATCAACGATTTAGGTATTAGCACAGAGAACATGTTTATTATGTTTGCAGATGATACCAAGCTGGGAGAGGTTGAGAGTGCTTTGGAGATAGTGTCAGAATTCACAATGATCTGGACAAACCAGAGAAATGGTCTGAGGTAAATAGGATGAAGTTAAATAAGAACAAATGCAAAGTACTCCACTTAGGAAGGAACAATCAGTTTCACACATACAAAATGGGAAGCTAAAAAGGAGTTCTAAAGAAAGGGATTTAAGGGTCATAGTGGATCACAGGCTAAACATGAGTCAACAGTGTGACGTTGCAAGAAAAGCAAACATGGTTCCGGGATGCATTAACAGGAGTGTTGTGAGCAAGACATGAGAAGCCTCCACAAGGCTGTAAGAGAAAAGGCATATTCAGAAGGATAAGACTAATAAAGGATGTGTCACCTATACATCTCATCTTACATTTTTATACACCTTCTTATTTGTTGTTTTCCTGGTTAAACCCTACACATCTCAGAGTATAATTTACATCTACTTAGTGGTATGTATCTTATACTACTATTATATTACCTGTTAATTTGGTGCAGTGTGTTTATTGTAATGTACAATCACACAAAAATAAAGTTACAAACATATGCAAACCACAATACAACAAAGACTGGGATTTTTATGTGCTTAAAAATCATAAAACGTTCCCTTGTTATGTTGCTTCCAGATATTAACACATATCTACAGAATTGGCATCAATAAAAAAGCACCACAAAGGCAAAAGAGTGATGTATTATAATAGCAGTTGCATCTATACATTTGAATTTCATAACATGTATTGTTATAAAATGAACCATAAGGATACATTAAACCATTTTTGCTGGCACAGCTCTCCTTTTTCTACTGGAAGATAAGTAAAAGTTTAGGTCAAATACCAAAAACTGGCCATCACTTCAGAAACAGTAACTAATATAACTTAATAATCTAAGAAACAAATCTAACAAATTTTATAGTCAGATTAATACAAAAACCAATTTAAATTAACTCACCAGGCCTATTTGTAAATGAACTTCTTTTACAGTATTTGACAAAGATTCTACAATTTCCTTCATGTGAAGAAGATGCGTTTCTTCGATGTCTTGAAATTTCTATGTAGTAAATAGAAGCAATTAGAATCATGACGAAAACAGTTAATACACTTAAAATAATTAGTGAATTAAGATGTTATGATTACAGTATTAGATACACTGGGCAAGAAAAATCACCACCAACAAAAAATTTGCTTTCCAAATCTGAACCACATTTATTGATAATGTGTGCAAGCAAAAGGTGGGCATTTTTGGACAACCTAAAGCTAGGTAAGTTAGAATACCTAGAAAGATATTTTATATCACAATACATGATTCAACCATTTGAGCATTTAAAAAAATTTCACATTCTATAATATTTGAAGATAAAAAATACAAAAGTAATGTAGTATTCACACAACTAACTTCTAGTAGCTCTGAGTACAATTCTGAAACACTTTCATACAACAATGTGCAATTTTGCAAACACAGTTACTGCAACTGTACTTGTGAATATCAGGGTAGACAATCAGAAAGCTGGGAGTGTTGGACTGATACAACAGTCCCACTCAACAAAAAGGGCTGCCCTCTTTCCTTTCTTCCACTGATATGGCTGTTGACTCCCTCCATGATTCATTATCCTCCACAATGGATTCTTTTGCCCATCCTTCCCACTGCAATATCTGTTCTACAAACCCTCAGCCCTGGTTCTCCCACCTCACCCCCCTTTTCTGCTTCTTTTGCCCCTGCTTTCATGCTGCAAGGTATTTCTTTTAAGTCTTGTGACCACTCTGACTTCTTCCACCACATATTTGTTGTCTCTACTATTGGTTCCGCCATCTTCCCAGCAAAAAATGAAGTTACTCCCCTTATACAGTAACTGGAGTTTTTCAAAATATGGGTGTCTGGATGTTCCACCTATGTAGCTTTGATATAAAGTTTTTGGTGGCACTGTCTATTTGGCCTGAATATGGGCTCTAGGCCTGCCTGTAGACTGTACAAAAGATATATAAAGAACTCAGTTCCTTCCCTCTCGATGTCTTGACAGACAAGACTCCAAAAGCAGAGGAGAAGGAGATCAGGTAACAGAAACCCACAGGGGTGCACATTTCCAATTACTGCCCAAGGAGAGTAATCTCCTCCCACTTCAGAAGTGTCCCTAATGATGTTCCATTGTAGGTGACTCTTTAGCAATAACATCTGATGGACGTGGGCGCTTCTAAACTGGATCTAACATTGAAAAAAGTCTCTACTGGAAACAGGAGTATTTGATCTAGACGCATGGATCTGAACATTTACCAGTATATAATATTTCTGTCAACCCATTTGCCAGCAGGCATTGTAGTGGTCAGTGTGCGCCATATGGTTTTGTGGGATCTACTAACATTAATTCACCATCAAGAGCGAGAGACGGTGTAGGCAGCATTATGACATTATAGTGAGAATATAGTGATGGAATATTAGTTTGCAGGGTGAATTCCCTGTCCACTCCAGCTTCCTGGCCTTCAAAAGACTCCTCCAGAGGCTACTGAGGAGCAAGTAATGAGACAGAGGAGTCCCTGTGCGAGGACTTGGGAAGAACCAGGAGGCTTTGAGAACTTCTGGAAGCAAACAGCCCACAGATCCAAATATGGGCACTAAGGTGGACCACAAAACCATAGCAATGGCATCCAACCCTGGTCATTCCAGTAAAGTGGAATATGAGACTGTCCTTGAGATTACCACCTCATGGTAGAAAGATGGGAGAATGCCCTTGTAGAATAGTCAGGGGCTTCCCACAGCAATCTAAGAATCTGAGAAAATATTCTGGGCAATCCAATGGTGAAACATATGCTGAAGGTGACTAGAACTGCTTTTCTGATGCAGTTGGTACCAAACAGGTAGGATGTACTAATGAAAGATATGGTCCCAGTGACCCAATAGATCACAGTATCAACAAGTATATGGTACCTATTAAGCGGAATTCCAGCTCATCTGATATAACTAAATCTCTAGAACAGGTGGAGAACTGTTTTTCAAATGGACCCACGGGAAAGAAAAATCAGTTGGGGGCCACACACAAGTGAAAAGCAAAAAACAAAACCTGACTGACCAGGCCCCAACTGAGAAGCAAAAAGACACTCACACTCAACTTGCATTGCCGAGGCTATGGTCACACTCCAGTCCCACAGGAACTGAGCAGGCAAGGTTCAGGACTCCCTGCAACAATGCACAGGCCAGCACTTTCGCTCCAGCCCTGCGGTGAGAAAGCACTGAGGCTCAGAGACTTGCCATGGGCTGGAACATGAGCACTTTGGGGGAAGTCTCAAAATAGTTAAGGGTCTGTAGCAATCATTGTCACTACTAGGAGAACTGCTTATTTTGATGGTCCCATCCAGGAAGATGGGGCAAGTAGTGAAGGCACTGATTGTTGACATGCAGGCTGCTTAGATAATGGCAGTACTGATGACAGGCAATCTCTATTGTACAGGTACAGACATCTGGGATACTCTTTCATAGACTCATAGACTTTAAGGTCAGAAAAGACCATTATGATCATCTAGTCTGACCCCCTGCACAGTGCAGGCCACAAAATCTCACCCACCCCTCCTAGAATAATCCTCTCACCTATATCTCAGATACTGAAGCCTTCAAATACTTTGAAGACCCCAAGATGCAGAGAATCCTCTAGATCTTGGGGTCTTCAAAGTATTTGAAGGCTTCAATATCTGAGATATAGGTGAGAGGATTATTCTAGGAGGGATGGGTGAGATTTTGTGGCCTGCACTGTGCAGGGGGTCAGACTAGATGATCATAATGGTTCCTTCTGACCTTAAAGTCTATGAGTCTATGAAAGAGTATCCCAGATGTCTGTACCTGTACAATAGAGATTGCCTGTCATCAGTACTGCCATTATCTAAGCAAACCATAAGGAGTGTGAAGATGTAGCATGCTTCTGTGAAAAAGAATATTTGGAGTCCGCTGGCTTATTATGCTTCAGCAATATCTGGGGTGTTTCAGTACTGAGGTCTGACTGATAGTACCATAGTGTTGTGGGGATCTGGAAATCTTCAAAGAGCTTCTATTACTAGAACAGTTTGAAGCCTGCACGGAACATCCCTGGGTTTCTGGGGTGCATGGTCTCTGAAGGGGACCTGGCTCTTTTTTTTAAGTTTGCTACTAGAAAATCTACAACTTATTTTCTCTTTATCCACCAATTGGTGCAGAGAAGTCAGAGGCAATGTGCCCTCTAAACTTTTCCATCCATGTGTAGAATACATTCTGTTGTGTGCACCAAAGCATATGCAGATGTGCACCACCAGTGGAAACACATGTTTCTGGCTTTAGTAGAGTGCCCACAGTCCCCAATCAACTGGATGGCATTTGAATTTCTCCTGGGCACTACACAAGCATTCAGCTTACACGGAACAGTGGTCAGAGGTGATGTCTTCAACAGCAATAATGTATCTGAGGATCCCAGTAGTCATATTAATTTAGCTTCTTTCTATTTCTTGCTGGAACTGGAAGCATGTCCATCTACTAGGGCACTCATAATGAAAATCTCTGAGGTTCCATATGGGACCATGTTGCTTCTAAATGTGTCTGAAGCCACTTTCATGAATTGCTTCAAGAGGTGCAGTTTAAGCCTCATATCCCTTGACTTCTAAATACAAGAGAAACAGTTGGAACATCTATGAGGGACATGAGCTTCCCTAATGCAGAAAAGACATCTGCTATACTCATCACACAACGAACAGAGCTAAAACCTCAGAACTTATTATCTGGTATTTTTCATGGCTGTATAACTGTGTTCTCTCTGTAAGGGGTGAGAGAAGGGTGTACAAAGGCTCTCTCCTGTCAATTCTGCTATTTTCCCCTCAGAACATTCAAATACAATGAAAATTGTACAGATTAAACCAGGCATGTCCAAAGTCTGGCCCGCGGGCCAATTGCGGCCCGTGTTCCGGTTTAATACGGCCCCACAGGTAATTTGGCAATATCTATCTTTTATGGCCCCCAACGAATCCATATGTATTGAGATGAATACATTGTAAAATCTCAGTTAATGTCAGTTGGTCTAAATCAGTTATAAATATATATTTGGACACAACATATATACTTGGTGTTATGTTCCTGTTCATATTTTTTGAACTTAAAAGTTGACAGACAACCTTTATTACCAATAATATGTAATGTACAGGCAATCCCCGGGTTACGTACAAGATAGGGACTGTAGGTTTGTTCTTAAGTTGAATCTGTATGTAAGTCGGAACTGGCGTCCAGATTCAGCCGCTGCTGAAACTGACCGCCAGTTCTGACTTACATACAGATTCAACTTAAGAAACCCAAGCTTCCCCAAGTCAGCTGCTGCTGAAACTGATCAGCGGCTGATTCCAGGAAGCCTGGGGCAGAGCAACTCTGCCTCGGGCTTCCTGTAGTCAGCGCTGGTCAGTTTCAGCAGCAGCTGACTTGGGGACGCCTGGGGCAGAGCAGCTGGGGTGCTGCTGGGTTGCTCCAGTAGCACCGCTCCTCGGCGCTACTGGACCAACCCAGCAGCACCCCAGCTGCTCTGCCCCAGGCGTCCTGATTCAGCCACTGCTGAAACTGACCACACACTAGCTGCGCCCCCCCCCGCCCTCCCCCCAGCAGACCAGGGACACAGGAGCAGAGCAGCAGCGGGACTGAAGCCGCAGCAGCGGCGGGGTCCCGCGCCTCTGAGACTTTGCTAGAGCAAAGCCTCAGAGGCGCGGCACCCCGCTGCCGCTGCTGCTCTGCTCCCGTGTCCCTGGTCTGCTGGGGGGGGGGGGGGGGGGGCGCAGCTAGTGTGCTCTGGCAAAGCCTCAGAAGCGCGGGAACCCGCCCGGTGCCCCTGGTCTGCTGGAGACCGTCTCCAGCAGACCAGGGGCACCGGAGCAGCTTACGAACGGGGCTTTCTCGCCCCGGAGCTCGCAGGTAGCAATCCGCCACCTCGACCTCTGGGGCGAGAAAGCCCCGTTTGTAAGTGCGGATCCGACGTAAGTCGGGGACTGCCTGTACTTTACAATGTTCCTGGATTTTTTTTTCATCTGGCCTTCAGATATGAAAGGCAGAGTGATTTAACACCTGTTGAGATTTGTCATCCATGTGACGAAATGAAAAGTATGCCGTTTGCAATAAACTTTGCATAAAATAGTTAATTTGCATTTAATTTTAATGGTTCAAAGAATGTCAGGCAAAATGGTCGGCCCTCACGCATGTTCACTTCATCAAATCTGGCCCTCTTTGAAAAAAGTTTGGACACCCCTGGATTAAACCAACAAGAGTACTTCTTCACAGATAAAATTTGAAGCTTAGACAAAAGCATAGCTAATAGGATGCAGTCCAGGATCTGTTTCACAGCCATTGGTTCTAAGAGGAAACAGAAGGTCATGGTTTCTCCATCTTTTATGTCGGGGTGGGCAATAATTCTCAATGAGGGGCCACTTCAAGAATTTGGTAAGTGGTCAAGGAACGTACTTTTCTACTATATTAATGGAGGAGTGTGGGTCTAGACGGAGTTTGGATGCATGAGGGGGTTGTGATCTGGGGTAGGGAGCTGGAGTGCTAGGTGCAGAGTCTGGCCAGGAGATGCTTGCTGTTGGTAGTTTCTGGCCAGTAGCCAGCAGGAACTTCAGGCTGAAGTCTCCCTATCTGCTACTGCCACACATGCCATTCAATATGGGAGCTGCTAGGGCCAGTTTGTGTGTTTCTATGAAGCATGGCCCTTGGAGAGGAGGTAGCAGGTCTCCTCATGCTGCATATGCCTGCAAGCAATGCCCACACAGCTCCAAATTGCTGGTTTCCTGCCAATGGGAAGCTGTAAGAATGGTGCTGGGAGTATGGGCAGGACATGGGGACTCCCACAGTTAGCATACAAAGACACACACACACTGGCCCCAGAAGCCAGCTGTATTTTGCCCACCTCTGCTTTATGTTCTCCTGAGAGATCACAAAGAAGAAAAGGCATAAAAGTGGCCCTGATAGACCTGGCTATGCAAAAGATACCAAGCTTGTGCACACAAGGCACATGTACACTGACCACCCAAAAAAGTAGTTATTTTAATGCAACATATCCCTCATGAAACCAATGACTGTGAAGAACAGAAACCAGTTTACTCTGCTACCTTCTTGGAAAGCCAGAACTGTAGCCAAAATAATAAGATGTTTAACTTGCATGAATATAAGTTAATAGAATACTCAAGTGAAGTATTAGACTTAACACTATTCTTCAAAACGTCTTCATCTAAATTTATATTATCTTCTGCTAGAAATATATTATCTGACATTTCAGACAGATGTCTTTAACTTCTCTGAAGCCATGCTAACAAACATTTCAAGAAAGAAATCAAAGATACACTCTGGTTTTGAGTTACCAATTGTGACACAAAACACCAAGCCTGATGAGATCAGCTAAGATACAGTCTCCAATACATTTGGGAAATGGCTAGCATCAAATTATCAAGACTTTGGAACTTAGTTTTCTTGTACTTGATCAGAGCTTGTGGTTCCATACAGAGTGAAGGAAAAGCATATGTCAAGTGCTTCTCTAACTATGGCTGTTTCTTATGTAGAACTGGTAAGGGGGGGATTTCTTTCCTGTAACTGGAGGTTCTTCAAAATGTGTGGTTCCTATCTGTATTTCATGGAGGGCTATATGCACATAGCATGTGCCCAGAGCTTTTCAAAACAGTAGTGTCAGAGTGTGCATCCTTGTGCGCCTCAATTTTACTTAAGGCAATACAGCACAGAGTGGATCGACTGCATCTTCAGTTTCTTCACCACCACATACCTACTAAATCCACAACAGGAGGGAAGGAGGAGGATTAGACTGGAATACAGATAGGGACCACACACCACAAAGAACCTCCAGACACAGGTAAATATCTTCCCCTTTTTCTACTGATGGTCCCTATTGTATTCCACTGAGGATGAATCAGGTAGGAGGGGCAAGAAAGCTGATGGAACCCTGGAACAAAGGATTGCCACATGGAGCAAGGCATCTGTTTCAGAATCATGCATTAAAGCAGGGGTTGGCAACCTTTTCAAACCAAAGAGTTAATCTACATCAAAGTTCAAAACAAGTGATCAACAAAGAGCCAGTGTTTGCATGACTGAAAATATACAACCTAATACTATTGATAATTGACAAGATGATTAATAATAGCATAAATGAAACTTTGTACTCACAGACTTTGTTTAATGGGACTTCTACTGCTGCATCTTATAGCACCTCTCTTTGAAGTTTACATCATAACTGGTCAAATTTAGGTTCATGCATGCATTCAAGTTACATGAGTAATTACGCTTTTTTAAAATTTGAATTTTTTGTTTTAATTTAAAAAGTTGTATGTATTTTGGGAATGACAAAAGAGCTATATTTGGTTCTATACTGAGCCATACTTGGCTTAAGAGCCATAGGTTGCAAACCCCTGAATTAAAGTATAAATGAGAGGAAAAGGTGTGTACCATACTCCATGTAGCCATATCACTATGTTCATAAGGGGCATATAATGGAGCATGGCAGTAGGGATGTTGAATTGTGTGTAATCAGCTAATTGAATAGTCAATGAAAATTCCTGTAAGAGGGAGAACTGCAGAGCTGCAGTGGGGTTATTAGTTCCCGGCCCAGGAGCTATCCACGCTGCAGCTCTAACTTTTAAATATATTAAGAGCCTGTATTAAGAGACTGACATTGAGATTCTCTGGGCAGAGATGACCTGCTCTTTAATTCTCTGTGGTATAGCAACAAATAGTCTGGAAAACTTCCTGAAAGGCTTCATCCTTTCTAGGTAAAAGTCCAAGCAAGACCCTACAGACATCGAGGAAGTGAAATACTGTATCTCATTTGAAGTGTGTAGTCTGGGAAAGCAAGTTGGCAAATATATGCATTAGTTGAGGTGGAAGCAGGAAACCTCTTTTGGTAGAAATTTGGGATGCAAGCACAGCAAAACTATTCTTATGAAACAAGTTGGGGGGGGGAGGGGAAGGAGGCGGTGGTTGCCATCATGGACTCCAATCCTTCTTGCAGAGATGATCACAACCAGGAAAGTGACCTTCATGAAAATAAGAGAAAGAGAGCAAGAGGACTGGATTCAAAGAGAGAATTAATTAATCATGTAAGGACTAAGCTGAAGTCCCACAGAGGAGCAACAGACTGAATGGGCAGGTATTTACATATAAAGCCCTTTCACATCCAGGCAGAGTAAAGGGTAGGAAAAAACAAATGTCTGTCCACCAAAGGGTGGAGGGCGCTAATAGCCATTGCATACTCTCAACTCCATAAGGGTGCAAGTCTTCGGTCTTGAGATAGAGGATACAGTTGAAGAGTATTGGGACGCCCAGAGCCTCTGGGACAAGACCTTTTTGCACTGGAAATGAAACAAATCCATTTAACTTGATAAGATCATTTTGTGGCATCCTTTCTACTTACTGGTGAAGGCATCTCATATGGCTGACAATTTGATGAACAGTCTCATGTTAGCAGTTATCCATCCAAAAATTAAGCTGTCAGGTGAAGTGTCCATGGATTAGAGTGTTTAAGTCCACTGTTTTGTTGTGTGAGCAGTTTCAAAATGTCAGCGATTGAGTGGAGAATGCTTTAGTATGCAGAAAAATAGAGGAAACCAGAACTGATAAGGCCAGAAGGGAGCAATCAAGATGATCATCTCTCTCTTCCATCAGAATTTACAAAGGACACATGACAAGTCTGGTAGGGGAGGGAACACATAGTTGATCTGGTCCAACCAGTTGACAACCAGGGTGTTTACCTGTCAGTGGGCACTATGTCCTCCCTTTGACCAGTACCAAAGGCACTTGATGGTGTAAGATGAAAATAAATCCCTGATTGGCTAAAACATCCACAATTACTTTGTCATGGAATTCCCATTCATGGTAAGATGCAAACTTCTTTCAGAGAGCATGGGCAATCGCATGTTGGGTCCCTTGTAGGCAGGCCACTGAAAAGATGATACAATGTGCAATGCACCATTTCCAGAGGCATACCACTTCTATATGTAGTCTTGGAGGCCTTGTGCCTCCTTGCTTGTTGATGTAGTAAACCATTGTGGTGTTGTCAGACATGACAAGAACAGACAGATGGTAAAAACATGCAGCATTTCTTGCATACTGTCAGAAGTTCCAGGATATTGATGTTCAGCTGGCTTCTCAAGCAGTCCATGTTCCTTCTGTCATGTGTCTACAATGTAAGCTCCTCAGCTGTCTCGCAACATATCTGTATGACTGTCATGCTCAGTGAGGATGGGAGGAAGGGCATTTCAGAGAAGACTTGGATTGGATCTGTCCACTATCAGAAGGAGATGACCTCTAGTGGAACAGTGAAAATAACATCCATGGGTTGGTGCATGGGGCAATTAGGTTCCTTCCAGTCAAAACTGTAGACTGTGGAAGGACAAGTGACCAAAGGCTGTAATGTATGTGCACAGTGCCATGTGGATGAGGAAGGAAAGGCAAGACTGAAACCAAAGAGCTGGATATCACTGAAGCAATCAGTTCTAGTAGGCTCTGGAACCTGTATTTCACAAGCAGGTGTATCAGTCATGTCAATGCATACACCTATGAACTCTAGGGCGCAAAGTCAATTTTTCAATATTGACACTCACCCCTAGGGAGAAGAGAAGTAGAAGAACATGGGAAGTTGATCTGGAAGCTTCTTTCTGGATTGCGCCACCAGCAGCCAGTCATCTAGGTAAGGGAAGACAAGGACTCCTTGCTGTCGGACATGAGCCACTGTCATGAAGAAATGTTTTGTGAAGACTCATAAAACAGTAATAAGTGCTAACAAGAGGTCCTGTTGGAAATGCTGACCCCACAGCGCACCTCAGGAACCATCTGTGGGTTGAATGGATGTTAACAGGGAAGTAGGCATCCTTGCCTATTAAATGCTGTGAACCACATGCCTTTTCTAATGAGGGAATGATGGCCACAAGCTTGACTGTACGCAACTCTGGTTTGCAAATAGAAAGGTTAGGATGTCAAAGATCCAAGATTGTTCTCCATTCCCCTTTCTTTTTGAGCAAATGTTCTTGGGAAATATTTGGAATAGAACCTTGTGACCTGAAAGGCTGTAGGGACTGGTTCCACTTTTCCTCTCTGCAGGAGGGAACCCATCTCTAGTGTAAGAATACTGTTTCTGAGAGTGATCTCAGAAATAGGACAAGGTGGGGAATGTGGAGGAGATGGCAACAAACTCTTATAGATGTGCTGAATGATATCCAGGATCCAGTTTTCCACTGTTATCATGCTCCATGCTGGTAAAAAATTTGAAACAGCCCCAGAAGTGGTGCTTGGCAAGAATACTGGGGTTTAAAATGGTTGGCAAGTCCTCTAGATGCTTTTAGAAATATTAATTATGCAAAGACAGGGGATGTTGCACAAATGACTGCACCACTGGACCAGGCAGACCCTGAGGCATTTCTCTGGAGGTCTGCAGACTCACCAGTGGTAGAACTAGAAAGTTCTATAGTGTTGTGGAGCTGATAGGTGATAACATTTTCATTTTGGTGCTAGCATATATTTAACTAGGGACTGCAAGGTGGCTCTAGAGCAGGGGTGGGGAACCTTTTTTGGGCCAAGGGCTGATCCACAGAAAAATCAGTTGGGGGCTACATACAAGTGAGAACCAAAATAAAAAACTCCAAACCTCTCTCTGATGTGGCCCCTGAGAAGGAGAAAGACATTCCTCTCATTCTTCTTGCACCAGAGCCTTTGGGGCCCAGGCTAGTAGACTGTGTGCTCCAGCTCTGTGGGGAGACGGATGGGGGACTGCAGCACCAGCATGGGTTTTCCAATGCTAGAAGGGAAACCCGAGACTCAGGGGCCAGATCCAGGCAAGCCAGAGGCTACATCCAGCCTCCAGGCCTGGGGTTCCCCACCCCTGCTCTAGAGTCTTTCAATAAGTGCAAGGAATCAGTAAGTGCAAGGAATCTTCTATCTCCTAGTTGAAGGGGTGTGATTCATCATAATCAGTCCACCCTGCCCTTTTATTGCCTCTGGCAAAACCACGAAGCTATACAAGGGCACATGTACGGACTATTTTGAAAAGATCTGACTATATGCCAGTGGTGGGCAACCTAGTCTTGTAAGTAGGCCCCAGGAGTGGCCCACAAGAGTGTCGTAACCAAGATAGTCTCCCAGGACAGAATTGTTTTGCCAATTGCGCTTGTGTACCTAGAATTTGCAGAGTGTGCTGAAAGAACCATAACAATGCTTTGATTGGAGGAAGAGGGAATGCGCTGCTCTCACCACTGATGTTACATGCAATCAGAACGCATCTCTCTTCACATGCCTTTGCTTTACATGCATGTCACTTTAGTAATAAGGGTAGGAAAAAATACATGGATGGAAACCTGCAGAATCTGGCAGCCTTGTGCATGGACAATGGTAAACAAAGGTTCTTGTGGACCACACACGGAACCCTCATGAGCTGCAGGTTGCATGGCACACGGTACAAAACCTCAGTGGACTATAATATACACCACTATTTGAAGGACTTCTGATTCAATTATATTAGCAAATAAATCTTCATACTCAAGAGGAAAAAATGTAACAACTTTCTCTGAGTCCTTCAACACTAGGCTAGATACATGATTATAGTAATTTTCTGTCAGAGCAAAACAAAGTATGTGCAATTATTTCATAGTATCCTCTACCGTCCATTCCAGAATCCCTAGTTACAACCACAATGACCCAACCATGACATCCTTTTGTAAGTGAATTTTCTCCAACTCAAATTTAACACTTTGTAAAATTTGACAGAAAGGGACTAGACTGTTGTAGGAGAACTTAGGAAGCAAAGTTCTCAGAGGGGTAGCCATGTTAGTCTGTAACTTAAAAAAAACAACTATGTAGCACTTTAAAGACTAACAAGATGGTTTATTAGGTGATGAGCTTTCATGGGCCAGATACAAAGATAGCTTCCCCAATTATCACCTCTAATATCATTACCTTATAGACATTAACCTTATAGACATTCATTTGTCAGGGATGGTACTTGGTCCTGCTGTGAAGGCAGGGGTCTGGACTCGATGACCTTTCAAGGTCCCTTCCAGTTCTAGGAGATAGGCAATCTCCATTATTAACCTCCGCCCCTCATCCCCCTTCCGTTCTAAAATCTGATTTGTCTATTTTATACGTGTTCACTTTTTTGTTTGTATCCCTTTGGTATATATGGTCGTGCCAATTTTCTTCCACAATTTGATCTGAGGATTTGGGTCTGGCCCACGAAAGGTCATCACTTAATAAACCATCTTGTTAGTCTTTAAAGTGCTGCATAGTTCTGTCTTTTGTATTTTCGTTAGTCTCTAAGGTGCTATAGGATCAATGTTGTTCAGGAAGTAAAGTGTTTGACAATTGAAATACTACAATTCCCCTTTAGGGAGGTAGAGACTTCAGATCTGGCAGAAAAGCGGTGGAGAGAACTGTCTTAGTTAGTTTCAACTTGGAAAGAGGTCCCTGTGTAAGGGCATAGTGCTTTGCAAATGTGTAGTCAGAGGACCATGTAGCAGCTGTGCAGATGTCTTTAATGGGTACTTTACGGAAGAATGCTATTGAGGTAGCCATGGCTCTGGTTGAACATGACCTTATGTTCTCTGGAGGGAGCACATCTGGCTGTGCATAGCAAAGATTGATGCAATCCGAGATCCAGTGGGAGAGTTTCTGTGATGAGACAGCCTGGCCCCTATTGTGGTTTGCTATTGAAACAAACAGTCTGGGAGATGCTTGAAACGGTCTCGTTCACTCCAGGTAAAGAGAGCGCTCTGTGCAGGTCAAGAGTATGCATATTCATCTCAAAAAAGCTGGCATGTGATTTGGGGAAGAAGATGGGAAGATGTATTGTCTGGTTGATATGGAAGAATGAGTGTATTTTGGGGAAGAATTTGAGATAGGTACGTAAGGTGACCTTGTCTTTAAAAAGAGGTGGTATTATGAAGGAACTGCCAGTAGGGCCGCAATCTCTCCTACGCATCTGGCCGAGGTAACAGCTACCAGGAAAACCATTTTTCTGGACAAGTGTAATAATGAGGCGGTTGCCATTGGTTCGAACGGAGGCCTAGTTACAGTATTCAATACTAAATGCAGGTTCCACAGTTGCATTGCAGGATTGATATCTGGATAAAGTGCCTGCAGGCTCTTCAAGAACCTCTTGGTGAGTGAATGAGCAAATATGGACGAGTCTCTAACTTGGAGTGGAACGTAGTAATGGCCTCATGGTGAACTTTAATGGAGCTTATTGTGAGGCCCTCTTGTTTAAGGTGCAGAAGATAGCTGAGGATGGTAGGTAAAGGGGATGTTGAAAGAACCAACTGGTGATGAGCATACCACGTAAAGGATCTCTTCCATTTCTGAAGATAAGTCTTGCGGGTGCTCTGTGTCCTACTGTGTAGAAAGGACCATTTGTACTTGCTGTGAGCAGATCAACTCGGATGGGCATCGTGGGAGCTCGGGTGAAGGAGGAGATCCCTGATGCAAGGTAACTGGATCGGTGGGGAGCGGAACATCACCATTAGGAAGGGAAACCATGGTTGGCGTGGCCATGCTGGTGCAATAAGTATAAGATGGGCCCTGTCCCTACTTATCTTCTGAACTACGCTGTTCAATAGGGGAATCAGAGGAAATGCGTAGAATAGGTGGGACATCCATGCGATGAGAAATGCATCCCTCATTGATCCCTTGCCTCTTCCTGCCCTGGAACAGAATATTGGGACTGCGTTGCAAACAAATCTATGGTAGGGTGAACCCACAGGCGGAAGATGTCCACCAATATGTGTGGGTTCATTTGCCACTTGTGCTGAACTGGGAGGGCTCTGCTGAGTGCATCTGCTGTTGTATTCAGGGTGTCTGGAAGATGCACTGAGGTGATAATTGTGTTGTGTTTCAGGCACCAGTTTCAAAGCGCTATGGACTCCATGCAAAGTGCTCGAGATCAGGCTCCACCCAGACGATTTATGTAAAACATTGCTGCAACGTTGTCTATTTATAGTCTAACATGTCTGTTGGCGATAAATGGGAGAAACTTAACACATGCATTCCTGACTGCTCGCAGTTCTAGGATGTTTATGTGCAAATTCTTGGTGGTGGTGGACCACATGCCCTGGCAGGAATGACAATGCAGGTGGCCGCCCTGTCCTGTACAAAATGCATCTGTCATCATGGAGATGGATGGTTCTGATAGGTGGAACGAGACTCCAGAACGCAGGTTACTTCAGCTCAGCTGCCAGCGTAGGGATTCCTTTATTACCCCTGGAAGAGCAAGGGATTTGGATAGCAGATGGACATTGGGTTTGTACACCTGACCCACTCAGCTCTGTAAGCATCTCATGTGCAGACAGGCGTTGCCGACTACGAAGTTGCACGCTGCCATGTGTACCAACAGCCGAAGCCACTCGAGTGCTATTGTGTGGGGGCTGGATCATAAGGTATTTACCGAGGTCACAATTTTTTGAAAATGGTTTGTAGGTAGGGATGCTCCTATCTTTTGTGTAGAATAGTGTGTCGATTTGGCTTCGTTCACCTGAAGGCCCAGGTGTTTGAATAGGTGTCTTGTGACCGACAGAGAGCAGCAGAAATAATTGTGTGAGCGCGACTTGAGGAGGTAGTCGCCTAGGTAAGGAAATATGATGATAATACTTTGTTTCCTCAGGCACTCTGTGACAATCCCCAGCACTTTTGAGAAGACCCTTGGGGCCGTAGAGAGTCCGAAAGGAAGCACTTTGTATTGGTAGTATTGAGAATCTACAACAAAACGAAAAAAACATCTGTGAGCAGGGTGGATGGCAATGTGAAAGTATGCATCTTGCAAATTGAGGGATGAGAAAGTGAAGTTACTCACCTTGGTGCAGTAACTGTCGTTCTTCGAGATATGTGTCTCCATGGGTGCTCCACTATAGGTGATGGGCTTGCCCCAGCGTCACAAATCGGAGACTTTTTGCAGCAGTAGCCGGCCAGATTGCGCATGCACGGAAGCACCCCGCGGCATTCGCGCCCTTTTATACATGTGCGCAATCCAGCTCCCGCCAGTTCCTCGAATCTGCCTCGGAATCTGAAAAACATAAGCAAAGACTCCGAAGTGGGGAGAAGGGCGGGTAGTGGAGCACCCACGGGGACAGACATCTCGAAGAATGACAGTTACTGCACCAAGGTGAATAACTTTGCTTTCTTCTTCGAGTGATGTCCCCGTGGGTGCTCCACTGTAGGTGACTGAATAGCAGTACCCTCAAGTACAAAGGAAGGTGGGATTCGGAGCCACTACTTGTCTACAGTTGAAAGTACTGCAGTCGCCACCAAAGTGTTGGGCAGCCATCTGTGCTGGATTGCATAGTGCTTTACATGTGTGTGATGCAAGGCCCAGGTGGCTGCTCTACAGATGTCACTGAAGGGGAAGCCTTAGAGATGCTGTTGAGGCTGCCATTGCTCTGGTAGAGTGAGCTGTAGGTCATTCTAAGAGTGGAACTTTGCGTATGAAGTAACGCTGGGTTATGCAGGCAATGATAATGTTTGCTATTCTCTGAGATAATGGGTGACCTTTAGACCTCTCAGTGAGGGCAATTATAAGCCGGTTGGTCTTCCTGAATGGTTTCGTTTGTTCTATGTAGAACGCAAGGGCTCTCCGTACATCCAGGGTATGGAGGAGTGCTTCGTGTGGCGAGGTGTGCTGTTTAGGGTAGAAGGACAGTAAAATTATCGGTTCATTAATATGAAAATCCGAACACACCTTTGGAATAAAGGCTGGTGGTGTCTGAGGACGACACTATCTTTGTTGAAAATGGTGTAAGGCGGTACGGCCATTAGCGCCGACATCTCGCTGGTTCTGCGTGCTGATATAAAAGCAATGAGAAAAAGAAATTTCATAGGTAGCATCTTTAAAGAGATTGTAGCTAATGGTTCAAAAGCAGGTACAGTCAAAGTAGTGAGTACTAGGTCCAAACTTCATGGTGGGGGAGGGGGTCGGATAGGGGGACTGAGCTTTATGAGGCCCTTCAGGAATCTTTTTGTAAGGGGTGAGCAAAGACTGAGGTACCGCCAATGGGCCTTTGAAAGGTGGCAATTGCCACAAGGTATATTGTGATGGAGGTTAACGCTAGTGTTGCTTGTTTCAGGTGCATCGCATAATCAAGAATGCTGTGAAGGGGAGCTGTGTGCGGGTCCATACAGTGGTCTGAACACCATGAGACGAGTCTACACCATTTTGCTTGGTAAGTAGTATGCGTAATATAGTTTCTGCTATGAATCAATACGTCCCTGACCTGTGGTGAGCAGAGATTTTTGGATGCATTGAGCCAACTAGGTACCATGCTGTCAGCTGCAACATATAGATTTGCAGGTGAAGGAGGCAGCCATGGCTCTGTGTGAGTAGGTCCGGAAGTAACAGAAGTGGGTACAGTTGGTAAGGCAACAGGCGGGGAAGAAGGGAAAACCAGTGCTGACATGCCTATGTCGGTGCCACCAGGATTACCATTGCCCTGTCTGCCATAATTTTCTGAAGAATCCTAGGGATAAGGGGTATGGGTGGGAAAGCATATAGAAGGGCGATCTTCCCAACTGTGGAGAAATGCATCTCTCAGAGAGCGTCGACCTAGTCGTGTTCTGGAGCAGTAATAGTGGCACTTGCTGTTGTAGGTGGCGAAGAGGTCTAGGAGTGGTGTCCTCCACTGGTGAAAAAGTGATTGGACGACTACGTGATGAAGTTTCCACTCGTGGTCTGGTGCGAAATTCCTGCTGAGGGAATTCGCCATGGTGTTGGTGGTGCCAAGTAAGTAGGATGCCACAAGTGTGATGGCGTTGGTTATGCACCAATTCCACAGTCGGACTGCTTCTGCACACAGAAATAGGGAATGAGCACCCCCTTGGCGGTTTATGTAGTACATTGTCGCTACATTGTCTGTAAGGATCTTGACTGTGGTGTTGTGAATGGGATCGTGAAAATGTTTACAAGCATTGGCAACTGCCCTCAGTTCTAGAAGATTTATATGGAGTAATGTTTCCTAGGGTGACCTTCGTCCTTGGATGGATCAGGTACCCATATGTGCCCCCCAGCCGATAAGGGAGGCGTCAGTAGTAATATGATGAGCTGGTTGCGGCTGGTAAAAAGGGACTCCTGAAAAGATGTCTTTTCGTTGGTCCACCACTTGAGAGAGGTTTCTGTGCACATCGTGTTTCTGGAAATTGTAAACTGTTTTTAACCAATGTTTGAGAGTACAGAAATGCAGTCTGGTGTGAGGAACCACGTACATCGTGGCTGCTACGTGGCCCACTGACTTCAGGCATATAATAACCTGAGCTGTGGGTTCGTAAAGAAGAATGTCTATTAACTCCTGCATTGTTCAAAACCTGTGGAGAGGCAAATAAGCCCTTGCAGTAACAGCATCGAGATGGGCTCCGATAAATTCCAATTCTTGAGTGGGTTGGAATGTTGACTTTTGCTCACTGATGAGGTGCCGAAGCATTTGCAGTGTTTCTATGGTGACAGTCAACATCTGGGAAACCTCTGCTGACGATCTGCCCTTTATGAGACAGTTGTCGAGATAAGAGAAAATTATTACCCCTTTCCTTCGCAAAAGAGCGGCAACTACTGCCAGCGTTTTGGTAAACACCCTGGGGGCGGTAGATAGTCTGAACAGCAGGACTCAGTACTGGAAATGATCTGTATCGATCGTAAAATGGAGAAACCTCCTGTGCACAAGATGAATGGTGACACGAAAGTATGCATCCTGGAGGTCGAGGGCAGCAAACCAGTCACCTAGGAAGGTGGATCCAAGGAAAGTATTATGGACGCTAGAGTTACCATCTTGAATCTTTGTTTTCGGACGTATTTGTTTAGTCTCCTGAGATCCAATATGGGTCTCCATCCTCCCGTCTTCTTTTGTTCTAGGAAATGAGAGTAAATTCCTCTCCCTCTGAACTCCTGTGGTACTCTTTCTACTGCACCTATGGATAGGAGATGGTTGACCTCAGTACATAGCAGGTTCTCGTGAGAGGGGTCCCTGAAGAGGGATGGGATTGGAGGAGTTGGGGGGGGGGGGATGGAAAGAAAAGGGATTGTGTATCCATATTATTTCCAACACCCACTTGTCGGTGGTGATAGAATTGGCACAGAAGATGATAGAATAAGTGGGTAGGAGACTGGGATGGACAAATGTGTGCGACTGTTTGCATGCCCTAGACAGAGAAGTCAAACCTGCTGCTTGTTATTAGGCTGGCCCTGGGTACGGTTAGTTTGATTTCGACACCTCTGAAGTCTCTCACGTGAGCAGAATTGGTCAAATGTGTGTTGAGGTTGATGCCACTGTTGTCTAGTGTGGGTATAATCATATGTCCTTTGGAAGGGAGTATATTGTCTCCTTTTATATGGTGGGGTATACATCCCCAAGGAACGCAGTGTTGTTCTGGAGTCCTTGCTGGAGTGGAGGATGGTGTCTGTCTTCTCTGCATATAGTTTATCTTTATCGAAGAGTAAATCCTCTACTGTATTTTGTAAATCTTTAGGAACTCCTGCGGATTGGAGGTAAGATGACTGTCTCATGAGCATGGCTGGAGCTGTTGTTCTCACTGCCATCTCTGACGTCCATTGCTATCTGCAGACCAGCCATAGTGGAGACGTACCCTTCTTATACGACCGCCCTCAACCTAGATCTCTTGGACTCCAGGAGTGATTCCATCAGTGGTGTCACTTGGTATAATTGTCAAAAATGTGATCTGACAGATGCGCTAAATAATTTGCTATGCAAAGGAGGAGTATGGATAACATGTAAACCTTCCTGCCAAATAAATCAAGTCTTTTGGAATCTTTGTCTAATGCGTAGTTCCTATACTGCAGTGTTTTTGCCCTTTGTTGTGTTGCATCTACTAACAAGGAGTAGGGTTGAGGGTGATCAAATAAAAACTCAGACCCCTTGGGTGGCACAAAATACATTTTATTTGCCCTCTTGTTGGTAGGTAAGGCAGCTGCTGGAGTTTGCCAGATCTCATCTGCAACTTCCAATATGGCTTCGTGAAGCAGGATAGCCAACATAGAAGATTGGGAAGTTTGGAGATTCTTAAGGAGGCTATGTTTTTCTTTAATCTCTGACAACTGTATCTAACCACCACCCTCATGAACAACTCCTGAAATTGTTTTAAATCATCAGGGGGAGATGCATCTCCTGAGATAACTGCTTCGTCAGGTGACGTAGAGGACTTATCAGTAGGAGATATAGCACATGGTTGTGCTTCCACTGTAGTGGGCTGCTTTTGGTCAGTGTCGGAGGTAGGATGTTGAGGAGACACTGGGTTCTGTTCTAGAACCAATGAAGGTAGAGCAGGGGAATATTCAAGGGATGCACTCCCATATGTTGACTGTGGGCGAGATCTGGAACTATAATGAGAGGAGAGTCTCCATAGCGAATGAGGTCTGTGTCAGTTGTAATAATGGTGGTGGTAATAATTACTATATGAGGGAGAACGCCTGTATGTGGGAGGTCTTCTGCATTCCTTCCAGTAACTGGATCGTGGAGAAGGGGAGGGAGTATAAGATCTAGTTGGAGAAGGCGACAGAGAGGCTGAGAATTGTCACTGGGAGTAACGAAGGGGCTCTTTAGGTGGAGTGAGAAACGGCAATGGTAGCCTGCGTGAACAGCGGTGCAGATCATCTCAAATGGGTGGAGGCAAGGGGGATGTCAGTGCTGCTGGCAGTAGTGAGGATAATGGTGCCAGTGAGAAAGTCAGTGATGGAGAGTATGGAGAAGGGCTTCAGCACCGATGAGTCTTTGCCACTGCCTTCCTCGGCACCACGGAGTCTGGTGCCAAAGTTGGTGCCAGTAGTTGTGGCTCGCACATATCGGTGCCGACTGCGTATGCGGCACTGGTGAGGATGTCGGTGCCAGCAGCTTCAGTGCCAGGACTGCTGCCACTGGTGCCAATGGCTTTGGTGAGGTCAGTGTCAATGTCATTGACTTCTTTGAAATGGAAGCCGACGCTGAGACTGAATGGGAAGCGGGCGTCCCAGATGTGTCCGGCTTACTGCCCAGGCTAATTCTACCCTGGGATACAGTGGGGAGATACCTCGCCGGGGAGGGCTTCTTTTTGTGTGCTGGAGCCGGGGTTGGAGAAGAGGCTCGTCGTTTTTTAGCCTGTTGGGGTGCAGGAGAAGCCAAAGGGCTTTATCAAATAAAATCATAAGAAGCCTCATCTCTCTGTGGCAGCAGGCTCGGGCCGCTAACTTGCTGCAGTAGGGGCACTTTTGTGGCACATGAGCTCCCCCCAAGCAGTGTATACAGGCAGAATGTCCGTCTGAGGCCAACATGGCCTCCCAACATACCTCACACTTTGTAAAACTTGGAGAGCCGGGCTTTTTTTTTTTTTTTTTTTTTTTTAATATGGAATATGAACTATATACAAAGGGATAAACTTGAGAGTATGTACAATGGTACGAGGGGAAAAACTAGTAACTGTAGGATAGTAATGTATAACTACAATATATATATATTTTTAAGAACAAGTTGAAAAACTAATTAAGAGGAAATATAAGGGAAGAATAAGAGGAAAGGGTAAGTAACTGGGACTCTCACAACGTAACTCGAGGAGAAGCGGTTCACTCCATCTGCAGCCTGAGGTGGTTGATAGGAACTGTGAGGAGCTGGATAGCTCGCGAATGCTGCACGACGCCTCTGTGCATGCGCGATCCCGACGGCTACTGCTGCAAAAAATCTCCGATCTGCGGGGCCGGGGCAAGCCCAGCACCTACAGTGCAGCACCCACAGGGACATCATTTGAAGAAGAACCAGTCATCTTTTTCCAAACCTGGTAATATTGTAGTAAGCATTACCATCTTGAATTTTTGTTTCATTATGACTTTATTCAGTGCTCAAAGGTCCAGGATGGGCCTCCAACCACCTGATCTTTTTTCTGTCAAGAAGCAATGGGAGTAGAATCCCTTGCCTCTAAACTGTGTGGGGACTGGTTGAATTGCTCCGGTGTGTAATAGGTTCTTTACTTCTAGATGAAGAAGCATCTCATGAGAGTGGTCCCTGAAGAGGGACAGGGAAGGAAGGTGGAGGGGGGGTATGGACACAAAGGGAATAAGGTAGCCTCTTTCACTTATCTGCAGGACCCATCTATCAGAGGTTATACGTTGCCAGTTGTTGAAGAAAGGCAACAAACAGTGATGGAAGAGATTTGCTTGCATCGATGGCATTGGAATAGGTGAGAGGCTCTCCACACCCTTGACCTGATGATCAGATTTGCTTGTTGGACTGCTGTGACTGTTGAGAATTGTCAGAGGAAGGGTGACGTCGTTAGTTTCTGCCTCTGTTCTGTTGCTGGTGGTCTCATCTTTTGTAGTGTTGTGTATATGGAGGGTATCGAGGTCTCAGATAAGGGAGTTACTCACCTCGTGCAGTAACGAGTGTTCTTCGAGATGTGTGTCCCCGTGGGTGCTCCACTCTAGGTGAAGGGTCGCCCTGAGCCGCAGATCGGAGCTTTTCAAAGCAGTTTTCCCCCTGTTGAGCCACGCATGCCCAGAGGGCGTCTCGAGCCCTTCCCGCCCTCTGCAGCGCGCGGCTCAACCCCCTCCCTTTCAGTTCCTCGTCTCCGCCCGAGTAGTTTAGACTCCGTGCAGAGGGGAGGAAGGGAGGGTCGTGGAGCACCCACGGGGACACACATCTCGAAGAACACTCGTTACTGCACGAGGTGAGTAACTCCCTTTTCTTCTTCGAGTAGTGTCCCCGTGGGTGCTCCACTCTAGGTGACTACAAAGCAGTGTTCAATATATGGCTGGAGGGAGCCGGAGTCAATGTTTAGCGGTGGTAGAGAGCACCGCTGTTGCTACTGCTGAGTCCTGTGTAAGTTGCGGTAGGATTGCATAATGTCTGGCAAACGTGTGATCTGAAGACCACGTTGCTGCTCGGTAAATATCCCTTAAGGGGACATTGTTCAAAAAGGCTGTAGAAGCGGCCATGGCTCGAGTGGAATGCGCTCTTGGGGGGCACGGTAGTGGTTTATTGCCCAAAGTATGACATTTGACTATGCATGTGGAGATCCATTTTGAGATTCGTTGTGATGACAGGGGTGTTCCCTTAGAACGCTCAGCGATTGATATAAAAAGTCTTTCGGATTTACGAAATGGTTTTGTTCTTTCCAGGAAGAAGGCAAGAGCCCTCCGAATGTCCAGGGTATGCAGAGTGGCGTCCTTCTGTGATGCATGCGGTTTCGGAAAAAAGGTAGGTAGTACGATAGGTTCATTTACATGGAATTCTGTACAGACCTTTGGCAGAAATGTTGGATGAGGTCTAAGTATGACCCTATCCTTCGTAAAAACTGTGTAGGGGGGTACTGCCATTAATGCCCCAATTTCACTCACCCGTCTAACAGACGTGATAGCCAATAAGAAACAGACTTTCATAAAGAGAAATGGGAGTGGTACTGTAGCCAGAGGCTCGAAAGGAGGTCCAGTAAGTTGGTGGAGAACAAGATTTAGGTCCCATAAGGGGGGTGGTGCCTTATGGGGTGGGTATACGTTGTGGAGCCCTTTAAGGAATCTTTTAGTGATAGGATGGGCAAATATGGAGAATCCATCAATGGAAGTATGGAACGCTGTTATTGCAGAAAGATGTACTCTTAAAGAAGAAATTGAGAGTCCTGATATTTTAAGGTCTAGAATGTAGTCCAAAATCATATGTAATGGTGCATCACGGGGTTCTATCCTGGTTCGCTGGCACCAGAGGGAAAATCGAGTCCATTTCTGTAGGTAAGTTTTTCGAGTGGACTGTCTCCTACTGTGGAGGAGGATATCTTTCACTTGTTGGGAACAGTGATTTTCTATCTCCGAGAACCAGAGAGTAGCCAAGCCTGGAGGTGTAGGGTGTGGAGCTGTGGATGCAGTATCGCTCCATTGTTCTGAGATATTAGGTCTGCCCGGTGAGGTAGCGGGTAAGGAGGGTGAACTGCTAGCCTGTACAGGTACGGGTACCAAGTTTGGCGGGCCCACGACGGGGCTATCAGGATGACTAGGGCTCCGTCTCTGCAGATCTTGCGTAAGGTTTTCGGGATTAACGGTATGGGGGGGAAGGCATAGTGAAGGGGGGCTGTCCATTTGATTAGAAAGGCATCCCCTAGGGAATGTTTGCCAAGACCTGCGCGTGAGCAGAATTGGGGGCATTTGGCATTCTGGGTAGATGCAAAAAGGTCTATGGATGGCCATCCCCAATGGTTGAAGATTGAGTTTGCGACCTCCGTGTGTAACTCCCACTCGTGATCTGAGGTGAAGTTGCGACTGAGTGAATCTGCTCTGGTGTTGTTCACCCCGGGCAGGTAGGATGCTACCAGGGTGATCTGTTTGCGGATGCATGAGTTCCACAGGCGGATAGCCTCTGCACAGAGGGAGCGGGAGCGGGCTCCGCCTTGCTTGTTTATATAGAACATCGTGCAGATGTTGTCCGTTAGAATGCGGACCGTCTGATTGGCAATGTCGGGGGCGAAGTGTGCGCAGGCATTCCTTACTGCTCGCAGTTCGAGGAGATTGATGTGTAGTCGTGCCTCGGATGGGGACCACCTTCCCTGAACGGCTTGGTCGTTCATATGTGCTCCCCAGCCAAGGAGGGAAGCATCTGTAGTAATCTGTACAGTGGGTTCGCTCTGTTGGAATGGAACACCTGTGAGAAGGTTGTTCGGTATCGTCCACCACCGTAAGGAAGCAAGGACGTTTGGTGGAATAGTCACCGTCTTGTTGAGGGAGTGTCGTGACGGTATGTATACACTTGCTATCCAGAGTTGGAAGCATCGGAAATGCAGACGAGCATGGTGGACAACGTAGGTGGTGGAAGCCATGTGGCCCATTAGTTGGAGGCAAGTAAGAGCTGTAGTGGTAGGAGTTGTAAGCATTACACTTATAATTTCTTGTATCGTTATGAAACGTTGCCGAGGTAGGTATGCTCGGGCTGTAATTGAGTCCAGGCGCGCCCCAATGAATTCTATATTTTGAACTGGGTGCAGTGTTGATTTGCTTTCGTTGAGTAGAAGGCCTAGACGATTGAGGAGTGATGTGGTCGTACTTATCATGGAGGCAGTTTCGTCCTGTGTTGAGCCCTTCAAAAGGCAGTCGTCTAGGTAGGGGAATATGATGACATTGTGGCGTCTGAGGTATGCAGCGACGACTGCTAGTACCTTTGAAAATACCCTTGGAGCTGACGAGAGGCCGAAGGGGAGGACATTGTATTGGAAATGATCCTGGCCGAGAGTAAAGCGTAGATAGCGTCTGTGGGCGGGATGGATAGTTATATGGAAATACGCATCTTGTAGGTCGAGGGCTGCGAACCAGTCCCCTTGATCTAGCGCAGGAATGATTGTTGTAAGTGTGACCATTTTGAAGCGTTGTTTCTTGAGAAACCTGTTCAGTTTGCGGAGGTCTAATATTGGCCTCCAGCCTCCCGTTTTTTTCTCGATCAAGAAATAGTTCGAGTAAAACCCTTTCCCGTGGAACTCTACTGGTACTTTTTCTATGGCTCCGATAGAAAGGAGGCGGTCGATCTCTTGTTTTAGTAGAGTGCCGTGAGAGGGGTCCCTGAAAAGGGACGGGGTAGGGGGAAGGGTAGGTGGGGTAGTGGTAAATGGGATAGTGTATCCTACTCGAATTATTTCTAGAACCCAGCGGTCCGATGTTATGGATTCCCATTGTGGGAGGAACGGCCGCAAACGGTGGGTAAATAGGCAGCCATGTTGTGTTATTGCTAGATCGTGAGGGAGGTAGTGCAGACCCTCGACCACGACTTCAAATTTGCTGTTTGGAGGACTGGGTAGTTGGTGGGCGACCTTGATTAGGTCGTCTTCTCTGAGGTCGTTGCCTTGGCCTAGTGTCCTCATAGGGTCTCTGTGGCCGGTTGTATTGCCCATATCTATAACGATTGTACGTATTATATGGGGTGTATCGCCTGCGTTTGAAGGGCGGTGTATACATGCCTAGTGTGCGAAGTGTGGTTTTCGAGTTCTTACTATTATGTAGCATTTCATCTGTAGAGGCTGCAAATAATTTTTGTTTATCAAATGGCAAGTCTTCTACTTTTGGCTGAAGTTCTCGGGGAACTCCAGATGATTGTAGCCAGGAAGTTCTGCGCATGACTATCGCAGTGGCTGTAGCTCTAGCTGCTGTGTCAGCAACATCCATTGCCGTCTGGAGGACAGTGCGAGCGATGGTGTGGCCTTCGTGGACTATTGCTTTCAAGATGGCTCTTTTGGACTCAGGGAGATGTGGTATCAGTTCTCCGAGCTTCGAATAATTATCAAAGTCGTGATTCGCTAAGAGGGCAGAATAATTTGATATTCTTAGTTGAAGCGTAGAAGAGGAATATATTTTCTTTCCAAAGAAGTCTAGCTTTCTATGTTCTTTGTCGGTGCTGCCATTCTTGTATTGCGGTATCTTCGCTCTTTGCTGTGCAGATTCAACCACTAAGGAGTTTGCTTGTGGATGCGTAAAGAGGAAGTCATTGTCTTTCGGTGGAACAAAATATTTCCTATCAATCTTTTTGTTAGTCGGTTGGATGGATGCTGGTGTCTTCCACAGATCTTCAGATGTTTCCATGATTGCCTCATCAATCGGCAGGGCAATTTTACTATGCAGCGTAGGATGCAGGTTCTTTAATAAGTGATGTTGTTTCTTTTGTACTTCTTGTAGGGAGACATGCTGACTTGTTGCTACTCGCTTAAATAGCTCCTGGAACTGTTTAAGGTCATCCATCGCTACGGTATCTGATGGTATCACTGCATCGTCCTGTTGGGCAGTCAGGTCATCTGGGTGAGTGACGTTTATAGATTGAATGTCGGATTCATTATCCGAAAAGCGCTCCTCCTCCTCTTCCTGCTCTGTGTGTGATGCAGGGGGTAGGGGCTGTGGATGAGGCAGACCTCTCCGAGATGGTGTGGAGTGGACTGAGGACCGGCGTCTGTACGGGTCCCATTGGTCCCAGGGCCCCCATTGGGGTGGATAAGGTGGGGGTGGGTAAGACCAGTAGGGGTGCCATGGGTTTTGTTGCGGTCCAGCCCTCTGATAATAGGAACGAGACCCCCTTGGCGACGTCTGTCGCGAAGAATATGTCGTATGGCGGTCATCCTCTAGAAAGGGAGCGCCATGAAAGGACACTGGGGACACAGATCTGGCAGGGGAATGCCTTGCAAGGGATGTCCCTGGTGAGCAGTCAATGGGAGGGGGGCAGGGCTGCTGCTGCCTGCTGTGAGAGTCAGACGGAGTCTTAGAGAGCTCTGCAGCAGACTCTCGAAGAAGCCTCTCATTGTCTGTTGCCGGTGCCGGTGCCGGTGCCGGTGCCGAGCTCTGGTTTGTGGCGGGCTGTGTATTAGACATGCTATGTTGCGGTGCGGGTTGTTTTAGCGGTGCCGTTCCTTTAAGCGGCACCGGGGTTTTTCGCGGTGCCGGGGCTTGCAGCGGCGCCGCGGTTTGAAGCGGCAGCGGCTTTTCTTTTCGCCCGGGTTTCCCAGTGCGTTCCCGGGAGGGCTCAGAAGCAGCGCGCACCGGCGCTGATGTAGACCGGGAGGATTTTCCCTCTGCCTTATTAGCAGGGGTCCCCGGGTTTCTTTGCCCCTCTCCCTGGGTTTTGGGAGAGGAAGAAGGCGGGAGAGAGCGAGATGGTGAGGCTCTCTGCCTTGTAAGTTTCGTTGGCAGGGGAGTTTCGTGCTGCAGTTCCCCCTGCTCTGAAGGCTGCAGAGTCTTATCAAATAAAATCATCCTCAGGCGGAGCTCTCTATCTTTTCTAGCTCTCGCCGTGAGGGAAGCACAGTGTGTGCAGCTGCGGGGCGAGTGAGCTTCCCCCAAGCAGCGGATACATTTCGTATGGCCGTCAGAAGCCGGCATAGGCTCGCGGCACTGGTCGCATTTTTTAAAGCCTGAGGAGGCAGACATATCTTGCTGCTTGTTTCTTTAAAATGTTGGTATTTCGTTTCTTTTTCTTTCATATGGTTTATGTGTTTTTCTCTGGCTGAGGAGCCAGGAGAGAGAGAGCTCCGGTTCACCCGGGGCTCCGGTCTGAAGGGAGTTTTAGTCCCCGAGGGGGGATTTTGTTGTCAGTTTCGTTCTTTTTATAAAAAAATATTTTGTTGTTATTATTTCAAAGAGAAAAATAAGGGAAACTAACTTGGAGTAACAGGGGAAAAAACTATGTAACCTAACTAATAGAAAATACAGTCTGAGGGACTGTGAGGGAGCTCCTGCTCGCTCCGTCCGCTGACGAGGGCGGTTAAAGAGGAACTGAAAGGGAGGGGGTTGAGCCGCGCGCTGCAGAGGGCGGGAAGGGCTCGAGACGCCCTCTGGGCATGCGTGGCTCAACAGGGGGAAAACTGCTTTGAAAAGCTCCGATCTGCGGCTCAGGGCGACCCTTCACCTAGAGTGGAGCACCCACGGGGACACTACTCGAAGAAGAAAGGTCTGATACCTATGTTGCCTTTTTCTAGGTGCTTGGCTGTGGATCTCCAGAGATCGCAGCATTACTCTGGAGTCCTTCATGGAGTGGAGAATTTCATTAGTGATAGCTGCAAACAGCTTCTGGCTGTCGAAGGGCACATCATCTACTGTAGATTGAATCCCCCTGGGAATGGAGTGGTGCTAAACGACTATGCCCTTCTCATTACCACCAATGTTGCGGTAGAACATGCAGCCGTGTCCACAACGTCTAAGGAGGTCTGTAATGCTGTTCTTGAAATTGTGTGACCTTCAGATATCAGTGCTATGTATTGTTGCCTCTTAGTCTCAGGAATGTTTCAAACAAAGTCATTCAGTTTGGTGTAATTTCTGTAATCATATTTGCTCAATAAAGGTGCATAATTCGAAATGTGAAATTGTAAAGTAGAAGATGTATATATTTTGCAACCGAATGCGCTGAGCCTTTTGCTTTCACAGTTTGATGGAGTAGACCGATATTGTTGCTGCTTGAATTTTTGTTGTACAGCCTCCACTGTGAGAGGTGGGTGCTGGGTGAGAAAAAAGGAATTCTGAACCCTTGGGTGAGACATAATATTTCTTATCAGTTCTTTTAGCCATAAAAGAGACTGATGCCAGAGTTTGGCACAGCATCCTTGCCAGTTACATTATTGCTGGATTAATTGGCAATGCTATCTTTGATGGTGTTACTGAATGTAGTATGTCTGTTAGGTTGTGTTGATTTTCCAGAACCTCCTGGAGAGGAATGTTTAATTCTGCAGCTACACATTTAAAAAGGTCTTGGAAATGTGCAGCGTCATCTAAAGTCATTGAAGCTGGGGCAAGAGACCCTCCCTCCACTGGAGTGGAGTCCTTTGGGTCAGGAAGAGTCACAGCCTCCTGTGAGAATGGTTCTCCATCCCGTATTTGTTGGGGGGGATGAGAGGAGGAGATTGCACTCTGTGTCACTTCCAGCCCTGCTGGTGTTTCTGATAATATTGCCATTTGTCCCAATATTGCCAATATGGGTAAGGCTGGCATATTTCCAAATCTGGAAAAGTAAATACTCTGTGTAAGGAGAATCCTCTGGGGAAAAACTCCTAGAAAAATGAACGTTAGATTCGGATGAAAATGTTTGCTGAGTGTATGATCTCTGCGGGTATGTCTACACTAGCCCCCTAGTTCGATCTAGGAAGGCTAATGAGGACGACCGAAATTGCAAATGAAGCATGGGATTTAAATATCCCACACTTCATTAGCATGTTCCCGGCCGGTCGCCATTTTAGAAATTGACTAGCCTGAAGTAACTGTCCACGTCTACACACGACAGTGAAACAGGATTCCGAATTAAAGCCCTAAATTGAATTAGCTGTTAAACCTCATTCCAATTTCTAAAATGGCGATCGGCCGGGAACATGCTAATGAAGCGCGGGATATTTAAATCCCACACTTCATTTGCAATTTCAGTTGTCCTCATTAGCCTCCCTAGATCGAACTAGACATACCCTATGATGTTAACATAGGGGGAGAGCACTCAGCTTATAAAAATGGTGAGTTAAAAGTGGATTAGACTAATAAGTTTGTGTTGAGTGTAGTGCCAAATCGGTGTTGCTGGTGCTGTAGTGGGGGGCATGGAGACTGAGGTGCTGAATCATGCCTTGCTGCCAAGACCAGCTGTGGTACATTGGGTGCCTCTGTGGTGGAAGCTGAGTCTGTCAACATAGTAGACACCGCGCTCTCATGCTGCATCAACAAGATTGTATCATTGCCGGATGGTGCTGCCATCGATGAGGCAGGCAACTTAAAGCCTGTCGCTTCAGAATGTGATTTAGCGCATGCATGCTGTTTGTCTCTGCTGGGGGCTCCAGAGACACTAGCGGTATCATAGGTACTGAGGTGCGGTACCACCGCTGCTCTCAGCACCGGACTAGCGGGGGATGGCCATTGCGGTACCGTAGCCCCTTAAGTTGCTGAGGAGGCTCGCTTTTTGGATCCCCGCTGCTTGAGATCCTCGGGCTGTTGGCCCGGATCTGAGGCTGGACTAAGTGAGTTTTCTAATAAAAATAATTTAAATCGGAGGTCTGTCTTTCCACGCCCGCGATTTTAGCTTTGCGCAGTGAGGGCATTTCTGAGAGATATACTGCTCTCCAAGACAGCGGATGCATTGTGAGTGACCATCTGAAAGCAGAATATGCTCTTTACATGAGGTGCAGCGTTTAAAGCCAGATGATTGAGACATGCCCGTGTAAGCTGTCAGAGACTGCACGGAGGGATTAATTGGGAGAAAAGAAAAAAGCCCCTTATGCTAATTAAGATTTCTTTCTTTCCTTTCTTCTCTTTTTTTAAAACTAATGAAGTAATTAACTAACTAGCTATTTAAAACTCACTAACTATTATAATGAATATAACTGGTTTTAAAAAGTATAATCATGTAGACACAAAGAAGCTAGAGAGCACTGCTGAGTCTGTCTGTAGCTGGAGGTGATAGAGAAGGAATTGAGTGGTGGGGGGAGAGAGAGGAGCTTGCACATGTGTGATGCCTGAAGCCTAATACCGTGCAGTTGCTGGTGTGCGCCTACGCAGCCACAGGGACACTGCTATGAAATCTCCACTCTGAGGCGGCACAGTGACCTAATGTGAAGCACCAGCAAAGACATTTCTCAAAGAAGAACAACTGTTCACATAAATTTAAAACAGAAAAAAGAGGAAGTCTGTTTTGGGGAGTCAAACCTAAGATTGCTGTTCAGTCTCTTCTCCCTTTTACCTAACTGCTACATCGCTGCTACATCGCTGCAGAATCCCAATTTATGGCTTATGTTCGACCTAACCCCCAACAAATCTTTAACTCACTACAATGCTCTGATTACATCTAGCAAAAAGAGAGTCTAGAGTCTAGACTATTCTCCACAAGGCATCCCCTTGTGGCCTTTAACTCCTGCCTACTATATTTTGCCATTTGAACTCCAATACCAGAACTCCCTTCTGGATCAAATTCCCAGCTACAGCAATCACCTGATTTGCCACAAGTAACTGCAAACACATCTACCTTGTCCCTCAAATGATCACTTTCTTTTCCCCAATATTCATTCTCAAAAATCCTAGACCAACTTATACCCTGCACTTACTAATTCAAGAAACTCATGGTTGGAAACAGAAGTCATCCTACATTTATCTTGTGCACCCAAATTACTTTTTAAATATGCAACTCTCGTTAAACTTCAAATACACTTACTTCACCAAAAGTACTGTAATTCACATTCTTTGTTCTTTTGGGGCCATCTAAATCAAACTGGACTATATGCAAATAATCCAACACTTACCTGTGCAGTTTCTGTCATTTTCTTTTCAAAGTCAGATTTAGCTGCAGCATACTTCTCTACATAGAGTTTATAGGTATCTGTAGCTTTCTTTGCTTTAACTGCTGCCTGTAAAGAACAGATTACACAAAAATGATTAGAATAATTTACAACTAATTTTTTCCAATAAATATATTCAAATTTAAAGCAATTTATAGTTAGTATTATTATTGAAAAAATTGGAATTATTCATACCAAAATGTCCAACAGGGCATGTGGCAGAAGACAGTAAAATCAATTTCATTAAAATTCTACTGAATGGTAATTTAAGCACTTACCATAAACAATAGTATTTTTAGTCAAATCTCATACTATACATGAAACACATAATTAGAAGTGACACATTTCCATGTGCAACTTAACTTAGAGGAATGTCCTAAAAAGTTAAAAATTTACTGCAAGCCAGATGACGACAAGAAGGTAACACTAAAATTATGAGTAGCAGAGCTAGGAGGGAGAAGCAGCAGCAGAATGCATACTTCTGGATACCTACTATTGTAGAGATTGAATAAGAAAGAGGAAAGATTATAGTATAGGCCTTCTTAGACTCCCCACTGGCACTAACTAATCCTTACGTTGTTCACTGAAGTATTTTAAGCATTTTTACATTGCTAAGGAGTAACTGATTAGCTCATTTTAAAAATTTATATATTTGATTTTGTCTGTCCATTTGTTCAAGAACTTCTCCTAAACAGTAAGAATTAGGGCCACCAAATGTGGTATACAGCTTCTTCTTATCATAACCTAAAGTAAGATAAGGGCTTGGTTGTACCAGTAAAATAGGATGTGCCCAGAATAGGATTGCTTCTCACAAAGCCATACAAAAAAGACAGAATGAGCAGGAAGGTGAAAGCAGCTGGACAGAGGCATGCCTTCCCCCCCCGCAAGTCCAGGACTGCCCTAGCCCCGAGCCTCCCACAGCCAGAGACCCTTAAGGGAATGTGTGGAGGGCCTGAAGCTCTCCCCCTGCTCTGGTTTGTATGGGGATACAACTGGCTGTTCCTCTTCATCAGGGAGCAAGGGGGAAGTACCCAGTTTGCTGCACACTGTCTGGGAAGCGCAGTGGGTAGACAAACCTGGACCTGGCCAGCCAGCGGACACGCACCCCTCCCGTGGCTATGCCCAAAGGAGCTGAAGTGGCCATGCAGAGGCACTTATCACCTGGCTCCAAGCTGCTGTGGTGAAAGAGAGCTGGAGTAGCCATCTCTCCCTGGGGCAGCCTGCATACTTAATCTATCTTTAATTTCTGAAACTCCAGGACAAACCTGGATGGACTTGCAACCATAGCCTTGCCAGTTAGTACCTTGACTCATGTTTCATTATATCCGTGCCTTTGCATCTCCATGAACAATAGGTAAACACAAAGGAAGGGGAAATTCCTGATCTCCACTTCCCCCATATCCTTCTGTACTTGCAGTATTAAAAACCTCAACAGTCCATAAACATTTATTTAAAAGAAAAAAAGTTGTTTAAGGGTGAAATCTCACAAATGCAAATCCTTAAAAAGGAAATCTCAAGTCATGAGACTTTTAAACTAAGACTTATTTTATTAAATTTAAAAAACTGATTAAACTTGAAAATGAAGATAACATGTTAACAGTCTAAATGATGCATCTATGGTCTATACTAAAAAAATCAAAGTTCTTTACCTCATAACTATGTATGAGCTTAAAGGAAGAACAATTTGTACTTTGAAGAGGGAAAACTTGACTACTCTGTGAAACTCTGAGGAAAATTATCGAACAAGTGAATGTCAAATAGTCAAACATCTTTAGAGTTCTACTAGAAGAATGTTTGCATGTGTACCGTGACAGACTCAGACCAGCTGGCTACTGCACTTTCATGAAGGTCATGTATGAAGGGCTCTAGATAAATAGCTTTCTCTTCTCTTAATAGAATCCCAGCGATTACTAGCATGTAATCAAGGCAGGCACACACCTGACACCAGTTAAGAGCTGGCCTGAAGCAACATGCTAATCAGACACCTGCTACCAACTAAGGCTGAGGGACTGCTTTAAAGGGTTTCTCCTAAGTAAGGAAGGGGGAAGGAAAAGGGGGAAGGACTGGGAAGAGGAAGTGCATTGCTGAAGAACTGTCTACATGTGGGAGGAGTCGTTTGGGAAAGCAGCCCAGGGAAAAAGCTGCCAGACTGGGAGTAAAAGTAACCCTGTCTGTTGCCTCTGCCTTAAAGTCTCTGGGCTGGAACCTGGAGTAGTGGGCTGGCCCAGGTTCCCCCAAAAACTCCCCACAGCATTACAGAGTCTGCCCCCAAAAGGGGAAACCAAGATTATGGAGGGATTTTCACCCCAAACTGTGGACTATCTTATGATGAGTATGGTTCAATAGACTGTGATCCTTTCCTCTAGAAAAAAAGAAGAGGCTGTATGGAGGGTCATCATGAGTCTCTGAGGCAAACACTGTCAGAAACACAGGACCACAGGTGGAGTTTTGCCACAGTACATACACACTCAGCAATTGTTGGGACTCCATTTGATAGTTACCATAACTGAAAACTTGGCTGTTAGTCAAAAAATATTGTAAAGTCATTACAAATGGAGAAGTTCAAGATTTTGTGCTAACATGACAGGGAGCAAGATTAAACCATAACATAAGCTAGTACTAAGTTTTTAGTGTCAATTAGCTAGTTGCTTAAGGTTACCCAATTTGGTAATAAGATTTTTCAAATATTTTCTTTTCAGATGCCCCAGTACAATATCTGTTCAATGTATGATTGTATGATAAACTTTCAGTGGACACCCACAAATGCGCAACTGTGCACCTACAGGGATACTCCTCAAAGAAGATGAGAGGTTTACTAAACCTTACATGTTTGGGTACCTCTGTGTGCTTAGTTGCAGATTTTTGGTAGTAGTGCCCTCCAATAGGTTGTACAAGCGAAGCAAACAGCACGTGTGGTGCTGTTACTCTGCATGCACAGCCAACCATCCCTTCTCTGCCCCCCCCAAAAAACAACTATGTCTGAAGCAGAGGAGAGGAAGTGGTGGTGGAGCACCCACAGGGACAACCATCTCAAAGAACCTCTGTTACTGCATAAGGTGAGTAAACTCCTCTTCAAGGGGCATCCCTATGGGTGCTCTACCTTAGGTAACTATACAGCAGTACCTGTGATAGGAGGCAAGTGCTTCGGCCAGTCAATATCCTGGACAGCAGCCAGAATGGTGTGCCCAAATCTAGTACTCTGGGAAAGGTAAGTATCAAGGGCATGTCTGACGAATGTATGGGAAGAAGACTACGGAGCAGATCTACAAAGATCTATAAGAAGTATGTTATTGAGAGAGGCTGTAGGATCTGCCATGGCCCTCGTAGAGCAGGCACATAGTTGCAATGGAGGGTCTCAAGTGGAAGATGGAGTAGGCTAACTGAATACAGTCTACTACCCATCTGCACAGCCTCCAGGTGAAAACTGGCATGTGCAGGGATCTCTCTGTGGTGGATACAAACAATCTAGGTGTTTTGCAGATTCCTCTCGTCCTGTCCAAACAAAAAGCAACTGCTCTTCAGTTTCTTGCTGTCTGGAAAGGTTAACCAGTACCTTTCTTTGTTCCAAATATCTAAGAGTCATGATAGACTAATACCTACTTAACAGCACAAACATTTTACTACCACTTCAAGCCATTTTAGCATAAATGGTATCTTTGGCAAAGCCATTGTTTCCCAATCTTGAATAGAATTAAAAATCTATCTCCATTCATCCTCATTTCATTCTCACAGAAATGGGAAAATCTCTTAGGAGATCATTGGTATCTTAGGCAATGAAACTAAAAGAAAAATGAGTCAGTGTTAACTTTAGCAGTATTTTTTTAACTGTATTATCAAAGAGCTAGAATAACAGTAACTAACTATTTATATCAGACTGAAGCAAAAAGCTTATTCACATAAGCAAAGCAGAAATATAACCTCAAAACATGTATTTTAAGATAAGGGAATATGGTATTTTCATATTTGACTGCACTTGATTTAACAAAACGATTAGCAGATGCTAAAAAGATTATACCCAATTTCAGGAAATGCAAGCAAAAAAACCTGCATGATGTGTTTAAACTACAAATGCAGTTTTCACAATATTTAACAGTAAGACAGTCAATTAAGAGAAAAGGCATTGAAAAAATAGTGGATACAAACAGGCACTCAATGTTTCAAATGAAACAAGAAAGATTAAACTTATATACTGCATTTTTTGATGTTGAATATTTCTCTTTAGGCAATGGTCACAAAGCTAGTAGATCAGGATCTACCAGTAGATCTTAAAGCCTCTGACAGGTGATCCTGACTGGTTTGACCAGGAAGCTATCAAGTGCTGGCATTTCAGTTGCCCCTCCACACACTGTCATGCTACTCCTGCCCTCTGCCTAGAAGCTGCCCCCTGTAAGCCTCCTGCTTGCTGTTCAGAGTACGGGAGGGAGAAAAGAGGGGGAGGGCGCTGATGTCAGGGTGTCCCACACAGAGAGAAAGGGATGGAGGGAGCATGGCAATGCAAATCTCTGTGTGTCTCACACACTATGTGTGTCTGTCATTTTTACAAACACATTCTGTCCTTCACTCATCTCTTGATACAACACATACGTGGGTGGTTGTTACTACTTTTACTGCTTGGAAAGTGTGGTATTTTGGGTTTTTGACTGGTCTGTGCATTTCATCATTTTCATTTCTCTCTTACGCTTAAATTTAATTCTTTGAGTAGCAAGTTCTAAAATGCCTAAGCTGTCGTGGCTGGAGCAATTATCCCTGTGGTAACTGCTACTCCTCGAAGTGGCTGGCATGTCCCTGCAACCCCTGAAAAAGGCAGAGCAGGGGTTCTCCACATGCTGTTCTTGCTTGCAGCGACCACTCCTGCAGTTCCCATTGATCAGTAGAAGCTGTGGGCTCAGTGCCTGTAGATGAGAGGCATGGTGCCATGGAGCCATTCCTGTACATGCCAGCTGATTTCAGAAGCGGTGCAGGGCCAGGGCAGGAATAAGCCTGTCTTAAGCCCACTTAAATTCCACCACCCAGAAGCCATCTCAGTCAAATGGTGCTCAGCCGGAGCCTGCATCCTGAACCTCTCTCAGCCCTGAACCTCCTCCAGCATCCAAGCTGCTGCCCCAGACACGAGTCCCCCTGCACCCAAACTCCTTCCTAGAGCTTGCACCCTGAAACTCCTCCTGGACCCCAAGTCCCCACCCTGGCTAAGCCCAAAGCCCCTCTCACATGCCAAACCCCTTGGCCCAAGACCAGAGCCTTCATCCCAACCCCCTACCCAATCCTGGTTAAAGTGAGTGAGGAGGGGAAAGGAAGGAGGATGGAGTGAGCAGGTTGAAGATTCAGAGAAAGAGTGGAGCAGGGGTGGAGCCTCAAAAAAGGGGCATGAAGGAAGTGGGACAAGAGTATTTGGGTTTGATGTAGATCTTACATTGCACTTATATTGAAAAAGTGATCTTGTGCTTAAAAAAGTTGGAGACCACTGTCTTAAGGCAATAATAAAGAGCCAATTCACAAAATGCATAATCATAAATTACTAAAGCACTGCATTTATAAAAGACTTTGCAAAACTACCTTGTCAACTTCTCTCTGCGTTGCGCCTTCCTTTTTCAAACGTTCTTGTTCCACACACTTAGCATTATAGTTCTCTTTTGATTTCTGTAGGGCCTGAATGATACTCTGAATGTTTTGCACGGCTTCCAAAGTTCCTGAAACTTCTTCTTTAGTCTGTCAAATATTACATACTTGTCAAAAATAACCAGCTTAATATTTTAATTGTAAAAGTAATTAACGATACACACAATGGTGAGTGAGTAACCTTTTTATGAGCTTTGATTTGTTCATCTCCGTACTTCTGCACTTCTTTTATTAGCTCTTGTAATTTCCGGACAAGCTCCAAGTGACAGCTTGCTACTTTTTCTGTTGATATTTTGAAAACATCCCAAACTGGTGCGAAAGTCCTTAAAATAAAGGTTACAAGGAAGAGAAACATTACTTAATATTGAATAGGATTTCTTTTTAAACCAGCTATAATTTTATAATAGAACCCTGAGGTTCTATTGATGAAATTCTTATCAAGTACACTCTCCTCTAAAAGACTAATGATATAAAATGGCACATTCTTATTTGATGGCAGCAGTGCGAGGTATCAGAGGGGCAGCAGGCAGCTCCCCAGAAGCCAGTGTACACGAAAGGCCAGCTTTTAAGCCAGCTCCCCACATGTACCAGAAGCATGCATATAATTGTGAAGGTTAACCGTTGAGCTCAGGCTCACTGGTTAACTGTGTACACAGTTATGCTTTCACATCCCTAATATCTACCAATGTAAATCTGTACACCTGCAATGAAATTGCTGTAATGAAATCACCTTTTGGTATTTATGAAATTACATAACATCACATTGGTAAACAATCTCATGAATTGCAAACTGATTTATATGAATGAGGTTTCAGAAATGGAACAGCATTAACCATTTTCGGATAAACTTGTTAGTAGCTTGTTAATTGCTTTTGAAGAATCTGTTATTGTAACTCCTTTTTAATACATTGCAAATACATTAACTCTAAATTGTAACAGAAACCCCATTTTCAACTTTGTATTGCCTTAACTCTGTTTAAGGTTAGGTATGTACATGCAATGGGATCAGTCCCTGTTGCCAGCCCATGTTGGTGACCAGCTGCCAGCATCACCTTAATGGTGGAAACACAATGTAGGAGGGTGAGTTCTGCAAAAGAACCCACCCAAGAAAGAGAGGATGTCTTCACTAAAGAGTTTTTTTTGAAAAATGGCTGTTTTTCCAAAAAAACTTCCATTATGTCCACACTGCAATTGCGTTCTTGCAAAAAAAAAATTGAAAGAACAGAGGGGGGTTTTCCTGTGGTGGGAAGAACACCTCAGCAGTCCAGCACCCTGGCATTTAATTTCAAAAAGGGGAATTACACAAAAATGAGGAGGTTAAGTTAAACAGAAATTAAAAGGCACAGAGACTAGAGCCAAATCCCTGAAAGCTGCATGGAAACTTTTTAAAGACACCATAATAGAGGCCTAAATTAAATGTATACCTCAAATTAAAAAACATAGCAAGAGACCTAAAAAAGAGTCACCGTGGCTTAATCACCATGTAAAAGAAGCAGCGAGGGACAAAAAGGTATCTTTTAAGAAGTGGAAGTCCAATCCTAGTGAGATAAATAGAAAGGAACATAAACACTGTCAAATCAAGTGTAAAAATGTAATAAGAAAAGCAAAAAAAGATTTTGAGGAACAGCTAGCCAAAAACTCAAAAAGAAATAACAAAATGTTTTTTAAGTACATTAGAAGCAGGAAGCCTGCTAAAAAACCTGTGGGTCCCCTAGATGATTGAGCTATAAAAGGAGCAATAAAGGACAATAAAGCCATTGCGGAGAAACTAAATGATTTCTTTGCTTCAGTCTTCACGGCTGAGGACGTTGGGGAGATTCCCGAATCTGTACCGTCCTTTGTGGGTGATGAATCTGAGGAACTGTCCCAGATTAAAGTGTCATTAGAGGAAGTATTAAAACAAATAGAAAAACTTAATGTTAACAAATCTCCGGGACCGGATGGCATTCATCCAAGGGTTCTAAAAGAACTCAAATGGGAAATTGCTGAGCTATTATCTGTGGTTTGTAACCCATCCTTTAAATCGGCTTTCGTACCTAATGACGGGAAGGTAGCCAACGTGACACCAATACTTAAAAAGGGCTCTAGAGGCGATCCTGGCAATTACAGACCGGTAAGTCTAACTTCAGTACCGGGCAAATTAGTTGAAACAATAGTAAAGAATAAAATAGTGAAGCATGTAAAAGAACATAATTTGTTGGACAAAAGTCAACATGGTTTCTGTAAAGGGAAATCCAGTCTTACTAATCTGTAAGAGTTCTTTGAAGGGGGTTAACAAACATGCGGACAAGGGGGATCCAGTAGATATAGTATACTTGGATTTTCAGAAAGCCTTTGACAAGGTCCCTCACCAAAGGCTCTTGTGTAAATTACATGGCCATGGGATAAGAGGGAAGGTCCTTTTTTGGATTGAGAACTGGTTAAAAGACAGGAAACAAAGGGTAGGAATAAATGGTAAATTTTCAGATTGGAGAGGGGTAACTAGTGGTTACCCTAAGGGTCAGTTCTGGGACCAATCCTTTTCAACTTATTCATAAATGATCTGGAGAAAGGGGTAAGCAGTGAGGTAGTAAAGTTTGCAGATGATACCAAACTGTTTAGGATAGTCAAGACAGAAGCAGACTGTGAGGGACTCCAAGAAGATGTCTCCACACTGAGTGATTGGGCAACAAAATGGCAAATGAAATTTAATGTGGATAAGTGTAAAGTAATGCACATCGGGAAAAATAACCCCAACTATACGTACAGTATGATGGGGGCTAATTTGGCTACGACAAATCAGGAAAGGGATCTTGGAGTTATCGTGGACAGTTCTCTGAAAACTTCCACGCAGTGTGCAGCGGTGGTCAAAAAGGCAAATAGGATGCTAGGAATTATTAGGAAAGGGATAGAAAATAAGACCCAGAATATCTTACTGCCCCTGTATAAAACTATGGTACGCCTACATCTGGAATACTGTGTACAGATGTGATCTCCTCACCTCAAAAAAGATATTTTGGCCTTGGAAAGGGTTCAGAAAAGGGCAACTAAAATGATTAGGGGTTTGGAACGGGTCCCATATGAGGAGAGGTTAAAGCGACTGGGACGTTTCAGTTTAGAAAAGAGGAGACTGAGGGGGGGATATGATAGAGGTCTATAAAATCATGAGTGGTGTGGAGAGGGCCGATAAAGAAAAGTTATTTATTAGTTCCCTAAATAGAAGAACTAGAGGACACCAAATGAAATTAATGGGGAGCAGGTTTAAAACTAATAAAAGAAAGTTCTTCTTCACACAGCATGGAGTCAACCTGTGGAACTCCTTGCCAGAGGAGGCTGTGAAGGCTAGGACTATAATAGAGTTTAAAGAGAAGCTAGATAAGTTCATGGAAGTTAGGTCCATAAAAGGCTATTAGCCAGGGGGTAAAATGGTGTCCTTGGCCTCTGTCTGTCAGAGGCTGGAGAGGGATGGCAGGAGACAAATCGCTTGATCATTGTCTTCGGTCCACCCTCTCTGGGGCACCTGGAGCTGGCCACTGTCGGTAGACAGGATACTGGGCTAGATGGACCTTTGGTCTGACCCAGTACGGCCGTTCTTATGTTCTTATGTTTTCCAACAGCGGTAAACCTCTTTCTACAAGGAAGAGCACCTTTTCTGAAAGAGCTCTTTCAGAAAAAGGCATATGTGGATGGGGAAGAGGGTTTTTTTTCGAAAGATGAGGCATCCAGGAAATAACACAGGTGCCCTGGTGGCCACTCCGTCCAAAGTAATCACAACTCTATAGTTCCTGTGTCCTGGCCCCTCTTAAAGGTGCAGGCACCCTGGACAAGCCTTGTGGCAGGAAACCAGCCCTGGAGCAGAACCCTGACTGCACGGCTCTCCCTGCCACAGGCCTGTTCACCCATGGCACAGCCTCAAGCCCCCCGAAACCATCCTGGCCCTCACAGGAAGCAACACCAGGGCTCCAAGGACCCACCAAGGGGTACCAATCATCAGGCAACCTTGTGGTCTGGAGCGGAGATCCTGTCCTTACTTGATCTGTGGGGGGAGAAGACGACACTACAGGATCTCCGTTCCAAACACCACAATTCAGAGATTTATGGCCAAGTCCCTGGCTGAGAGGGGACATTCCCCCTGCCTGGACCTTGGAACAGGTCCAGAGTAAGGTAAAGGAGCGCCGCCAGGGATATGTGAGGACCGGAGAGCGCGGCTTGCGTTCCGGGGCAGGACCCCACACCTGACCCTACTAGCGGGAGATCCTGGGGGGTGGGGAAGCCATTTCCCCACACATTATGGTGGACTCCGGACTAGAGATACCCGTCATCACCCGACTGGAGGTCACAGAGGAGGAGGAAGAACAGCAGGAAGAGGAGGACAACACGGCCACAGTGACACTGTCCCTGGAGCCAGTTGCCATGAGCCAGGACGTGTCCCAGGCATTGTCTGACACTGGGAAAAGATCTTCAGGTGAGTGCTCTCAGTTTGTGTCACACACAGGGCACAGGAGGCAGGCGCAGGGGGAAGGGATGAGATTGTCAATTGGCCTGCTCATCATGCTGCAGTCTGTGCACGTGGAACCACATGCAGCATTACTGTGTGCCACGCATACTCTGCAGGCAGCCCAAGTCCACCCAGGCTCCTGTTTCCAGGTTCAGTGGAGGCCACAAACATGTCTCGCCCTGGGTGGGGGATACCCTCCCACCACCTACCACGGCAAGAAGCAGGCTAGCCAAAAGGGGGCGCAGGCATAATCCAGACACACCGAAGAGTGCCCCACACAGCACATGGGCATGCCTGCACATGCGAGGCACCACCTGCTCCCGTGGACAGTGCTGCAAAGGGCAGGTGTGTGTGTGGGGCCCAGGCAGGGTCAGGCTGCTCCCGGCTCCTCTGCCACCCATGGGATCCCACTATGGCCAGACACTTTCCTTGCCTGTTTGTCCTTGGGGAGGGGGAGGAAGGGGAACAGCGGCTAGTATGGTTCCCTGGGCACCTCCGGGACCCTGTGAGGGTCATGGCCTTGTTCTCGGGACACTCCCCGTCCTCTGGCCCGAGGACTGTTGGTCGCTGCTCACAAAGGAGGGTACGGCCTCAGAGACAGTGTCTCCATGGATGACTGACTACCTCTCCCTCTTGTTATTTTCCCCAGCCGGAACCAAGAGGCAAGCCACACCAGCCATGACAGCCACTCAACCCTGGGAGACCCAAAAGCACCTCATGGTCCAGGAGGAGCAGAGGCGACAGCATGTGGCCGTCCTGAACAACATGCAGCAGACCCTGGCACAGGTTTGGGAGTACACAGACTGGTGGACCTGCATGTGGGACTAGCTCGTGCGGATGGCAGTGACATGATGGCACACGTGACTGCTGTCACTGCTCCCACCTACCACCCTCTTGCCCTCCCTGCTATGCCCATTCCCCCTCCCCCTGTCTCCCAAGCAATGCCCATGCCCCTCCCCCACTCCAGCCCCCCCTCCTGCAGTCCCCGGAACCACCCAACCCCAAGTTCAATGAGGTCCCTGCACCCGAGGTGGGGCATCCAGCCGCCCCCCATGCCACTCCCACATCTGAGCCACCCTCCAGGTTATGAACCTCCTCTCCCTTCCCATTTTTTTTAAATGAAAGTTTAATACAAATTTCATTCTGTTCAAATTAAAACAGGTCTCTTTATTCTGAGTTCAGGGAAGGGGTGAAGGGAGCGGTTATGGTGGGGAAGGGATATTGGAGCAATCCAGAGGCCTCTAGTGGGGAGGCTCTGGGGAGAGTTACTGGGGTCCATAAGAGAAATTCCCCCTCAGGCCCTCCAGGATGTGCACCTCGTCCGGATGAGCGTGGCGGATGGCAGCACCATTAAAAAATAGTCCTTGCGGTTGATATACTGGGCCACTCGATGTTCAGGTGCGCAGATTGGGATCCCATCTATGGCTTCCCATCTACGGCTTCACTGCAGTTCAGGAACCCCAAGGCGGCAACTCCTGCGACGATCAGGTCCAGGTCTCCCAGGCAGATGACCCTGCACAGCAGGACGGAGTTGATGGCCCTCACCACCTGCAAGGGGAGACCAAAAACCATACAAAACAGAAAATGAGGGAGTGCCTGAGCCCTGAGGGAGTGCCCACTCCCTCCTTTCCATTCCTCCCCCAAAATCCCTGGAGCCACCCCCTATGAGGCTGCCCCCCAGCAGCAGGCTGTGCGAGGGCATGATGATACAACCCCCAGGGATGGGGCTTTCCCTCCACCCTGCTTTCCCTAGGGACCCCCCTTTTCCAGGATTCTCCCCCGCCTTCCCCCGTGCAGGGATTGCAGCTCAAGAATGCCTTACCTCCATGAGGAAGACCCCGACGGTGGACTTCCCTATGCCGAACTGGTTGCCCACCAACAGGTAGCTGTCTGAGGTGGCGAGCTTCCAGACAGAGATTGCAACCCACTTCTCGAGGGGGATGGCAGATCGCAGATGGGTGTCATGTCTCCGGAGGGCAGGTGTGAGCCAGACACACAGCTTCAAAAAGGTTGTCTTCCATATGTGAAAGTTTTGGAACCATTCCTGGTTGTCCCACTGCTCCATGACCAGGAAGTCTTACTAGTCGGAACTGGTTTCTAGCCCCCAAAAACGCCTCTCAACAATGGTGTGTTGTTGCACGGGTCTTGCTCCCACACGTAGGGAGAGGGTCTTCAGAATGAGCTCTGAGTTGAGCTCGTGCAGAGCCAGGAAGACAGCCTGCACAAACTGCTGCAGAAACTGCAGTAAGGCCGTGTGCGGCCATAACATGCCTGGGGCGGCTCCAGCTCCATGGCACTAACAAAAAAGCTGTGGCATCCAAAAAAGCTGGGCAACCAAAGTAGGCACTTGAAGAGCTTTGCTGTCCCTCGAAGAAGTACGCAAGCACACAGAAGAAGCAGTTAATATGGGGGGGAAAGGGGGGGTCACTTTAAGCACGTGTCTCAGCTAGGCTTCAGCACCAGCACTCGGAAGCAACTGGTGACCTAAAGCCCTGCCAGAAGTGCTTCCGGGTGATCTTATATGCAAGATCACATTTTTGATGTGCTTTGGCAGTGTGAACGCTCTCTTTCGGAAGAAGTTTTTTCAAAAGATCTCTTCTTGAAAAGCTTCTTCCAAAAGAAGCCTGCAGTCTAGACATAGCCAGAGAGACAAAAGCCTGATCAAGAAAAAGAACAAACTCACATCTGAAGTTAACTGATGACTCATTGTCAAACAATGCTCTGGGACAGTGGGACAGGATAGGATCAATGAATTAAAACAAATAAAAAGATGGATGCAAAATCACAGGATTGGACTGTCGGTTCTCCAAGAGCACCAGTGTGTACTAGCACAACCTGGCTCCCAAATGAAATGCCACGCAGAGCCCGGCATCAGCTGGGAAGTCCTCAGCTGGCCCCGGGCTCTGCGTAGCATTTCAAATCGGCAGTGCAACATGGAACCCAGGGTCAGCGAGGGACTCTGAATCCATGAGGGTGCTTCCATATTAAAATGCACAAGAGCCCCCTCTGGGGACTCTTGTACATTTCAAAGCTGGCACACCTGCGTGCAGCCCAGAGTCAGCAGGACTTCTCGTTGGCCCCAGACTGCACGTGGAGTTCCGCATTCCTCCTTTGAAATGTACAAGAGGCCTCTGGGGCTCTTGTACATTTCAAAGCAGGAATGCAGAAGTGCCTACTGACTAGTTGAGTAATTGATGGAAATTCCATCAACTATATGACTAGTAAATTAACGGATATTTAACATCCTTAATAAATACCCTCAAAATGTCTTCATTTTGTCACTTTACATTTTTGTAAAAGTACTGTGGTATTAAAAATATACTTGAATACTGAACATGATAGCATCAGTGAATCTTGCCACATGATATTTCTAAAAATGATGTAATATCAAGCTTAAATCTTAAATATAAAGCTTCCTTTTTTAAATTTAAGAGCAGATTTGCTGACACACAAGAGCATCACAAATAAGGCAGAGAGCATTGCCCAGTTAAAGTGAATTTAATTACAAGGATCTTGTTCTGTTTTACTAGTTAGGGATTTCCATCGGCTATTCGATTAGTCTATAAGGGCACCTCTGCCTTTGAACTGTAGCAAGAGCCCTATTGGGGTTTTGCTACAGTACAAAAGTGGAAGCCCAGCAAGGAGTGAGAGACCAGCGGGAGACCCCTCTGACCCCACGGTCTGTGCAGTGCCTCAGCCTTTGGGATGTACAAGAGCTCCAGTGGGATCTTGTACAGTTCAAAAAGAAATCCCTGAGGGAGCATGGGACCAGCGGGGGATCCCTCTTGTCCCTGAGCTCTGTGAGGTGCTTCAGCCTTCGAAATGTACAAGAGCCCTAACGGGACTCCCCCACCAGCCTCAAGTTCCCTGCAGGGCTTCTGCTTTTGAAATGTACAAGAACTCACAAGAAGTACAAATGGTCCGTAGTGAGGGATGCGCTGGCCCTTGGTGAGTCGAGGCACGTTCCTATAATTGTGTCTTTTGTGTAGGAGACAGCGTTGATTTGGCTTCATTCTCTTGCAGGCCGAGCTGTCAGAATAAGTGCTCTGTGATTGACAGTGAATAGCAGGAATTGTGTGAGCGCGCCTTGAAGATGCCGTCATTCAGGTAAGCAAATATGATGATGCTTTGCTTTCTCAGATATGCTGTGACAATGACCAAAACCTTTGAAAAGACCCTCAGGGTCATAGAGAGTCCAAATGGAAGTACCTTGTACTGGTAGTGTTGAGAATCTTCAGTGAAACTAAGAAAATATGTATGAACAGGGTGGATGGAAATGTGGAAGTATGCATCTTGCAAGTCGAGGAACGAGAACCAATCTACCTGTTCCAACACCAGTAATGTAGTGGCAAGCATTATCTTGATTTTTGTTCCCTGTATGAATTTGAGCATTAGGAGGTCTAAGATGAGTCTCCAACCTCCCAATCTTTTTTCTGTCAGGAAGTAATGGGAGTAAACCCATTTGCCCCTAAATTGTGTCAGGACTGGTTCAATTGCACCTATGTGCAAGAGGTGTTCTCCCTATTGTTGAAGTAACAAGAAGTCCTGCGGCACCTTATAGACTAACACTACCAATACAAGATACTTCCATTTGGACTCTCTATAGCCCTCCAGCGTTGGAATAGGTGAGAGGCTCTCTCGACCCTAGACCTGATGTTCAGATTTGCTTATTGGACTGCTGTGACTGTTGAGGGATGGTAGAGGAAGGGCGTTGTCATTGAATTCTGCCTCTGTTCTGTTGGTGTTGGTCTTGTCTGCTGTAATGTTGAGTATATGGAGGGTGTCAAGGTCTCGGGTAGGGCTGATACCTATATAGTCTTCTTCTAGGTGCCTGGTTGTGGATTCCTAAGGAATGAACTGTTACTCTGCAATCCTTCATGGAATGGAGAATTTTGTTGGTGTTAGCTACAAATAACTTCTGACCATCAAAAAGTAAATCTTCTACTGCAGATTGGATTTCTCTGGGGAATGGAGTTGAGTTAAGCCATGAAGCCCCTCTCATGACTACTACTGTTGCTGTGGATGATGCAGCTGTCAGCAGGCTCTAATGCAGCTTGCAATGCTGTTCTGGCAATCATGTGACCCTTTGTACTGTTATCTTTTAGCCTCAGGAATAGCTGTGATAAAGTTGTTAAGTTTAGTGTAATTTCTGTCATCATATTTGCTTAATAAAGCCGCATAGTTAGAAATGTAAAATTGTAAACTGGAAGATGTGTATGTTTTGCGTCCAAATGAGTCAAGTCTTTTGCTATCACACTCTGATGGAGTGGACCAAAATTGTTGCTGCTTGGTATTCTGTTGTACAGCCTCCAGCACGAAGGAGCTAGGTACCGGATGAGTAAAGAGAAATTCAGATCCCTTGGGTGGAACGTAATACTTCTCTGTTCTCTTAGTGATAGAAGAGATTGGTGCTGGAGTTTGCCCTACTGTCTTTGCCAGTTTCATTATTGCTGGATTAATCGGCAGTGCTATTTTAGATGGTGTTACCAAGTGCAATATGTCAGTTAGTTCATGCTGATTCTCAACAACCTCCTGGAGAGGAATGTTAAATTCAGTAACTGCATGTTTAAAAAGATCTTGTAAATATGCAACACCATCTGAGGTAGTAGAAGCTGAAGGCACAGATGCTCCCTCCATTGTGTGGTTACAAGAAGCACCCTCCTCTTGTAGGATGGGTCCCCTTCATGTATTTATTTAGAAGGGGAAAATTGCAATCTGTGTCATTTCCAGCCATGCTGGTATTTTTCATATGATTGCCATTTGTCCCAATATTGCCAATGACGGTATAGCATGGGTGGGGGTATCCACGGACTGCCATAATATGGAGGCAAATTCCCAAATTTATGGTAAGATCTAGAAGAGTAAGTAGTCTGATCTGTGTAAGGAGACTTTTCTGGAGAAAAACCCCTAGAAAATTCATCTTCAGAGTTGGATGAAAATCTTTCTTGAAAAAGTGATCTCTGATGTTAACATAGCAGAGCAATCAGGGTCTAAAAATGGTGAGTTGAAGGTAGATGAGACTAACAAGTCTCTGTGCTGAGGTTAGTGCTCAGCTGATGTTGATGGTGCCATAGAGGGAAGCACAGACGCTATTCTAGGTGTTGAATCATGCCTCGGTGTCAAACTGACTAGCACCATGTTAGGCCTCTCTGTGGGGGAGGCAGAAGCACCAGGTAATATGGTAGGCACCATGCTCTTATGCTGGGCCAGAAAAATTATATTAGGGCTGGGTGCTACTGCAGCTGATGAGGCAGGCAACTTGAAGCCTGATGCTTCAGAGTGTGGTTTAGTGCATGTATTTTTGTTAGCTGTGCTGGCAGCTCCTGAGATGCCTGGAGCAACATATGTGCTGAGACATGGTGCCGTTGCTGTTCTCAGCACTGGCTACGAGTGAGATGGCCATTTGGTGCCATATGCCCCTGAGGTAAATAGGAGGCTCACTTTTTGGCAGGCTTTTTGGTTCCGCACTGTTTGTGTTCCTCGGGCTCCTGGTCTGAGTCAGAAGCTAGTATGAGAATTCTCAAGTAAAAATAGCTTGAGACGGAGGTCTCTGTCCTTTCATCCGTGATTTCAACTTTGCACAATGAGAGCATGTTTGAGAGAGATGCTGCTCTCCAAGGTGGCGGATGCATTGTGAGTACCCATCTGAGATGGGGATAGGCTCTTAGCACGAGGAACAGCGTACAAACCTGGTGAGCCAGGCATGAAACTGAAACAAGATAGTAACTGCAGGAAGTGGTTAACTGGGAGAAAACTTATCCGAATCTATTTTTTTTCAAAGCTAACAAAACTAATTAACTGGGGAGAGAAAACTTGGCTTCGAAAGGGGATAAGTATCTAGACATGAAGATGCTAGTGAGCACTGCTGAGGTCCATCTGTAGAGAGGGAACTGATGCACAGAAAAATCAGTTGGGGGACCACACACACAAGTGAGAAGCAGAAAAACTCCAACCCCTCCCCCCGACCCCAACCGTCACTGATGTGGCCTCTAAGACAACTCCTCTGGCACTCCATCCCCACGGGGTGAGGGGGTCTTATTTTTCTGAGGTTCTAGAGTTAGTGGATTTTATGGACCCATATTGCTTTGGGGTAGAGACAAAAATGAGAGGTTCAGTGTGTGGGACACATCTACACAAGTGATTTCATCACTGGACCCAACATCATCAGCCACTACATCGGGGCTCATTTAACTGCACATCACTAATGTGATTTATGCCATCAAATGCCAGCAATCCCCCACTGCTGTGTATATTGGACAAACTGGACAGTCTCTTCAGAAGAGACTAAATGGAACAAATCAGACATCCGTAAAGGCAATGCACAGAAACCTGTTGGAGAACACTTTAACCTGCCCAGGCACTCATCAATGGATCTCCAAGTCACTGTGTTGTTTCAGGTCAATTCCACAAGCCAAACACACAGCAAAGGGTTGGAATTTAATTTCATTTACAAGTTTAATTCTTATGCAAATAGAATTAAGAGAGACATTCCCCTAACTCATACACTACCTTCCATTGTTTGGTTAGTTGGCTAAGTCATTATCATGTGGAATTGCTAATTGTCCTTATCAGCCTCTTGTATCTACTTGAACAATCTATACTCACTGTCTTTATTTTTTCCTTTTCTCTCTCTACTTCCCCCCCTCCCCCTTCCCTTATTTATTCTTGGATCTGGACTTCTAAAATTCCAGTCATGTGAAGAAGTGGATTGTGCCCACGAAAGCTCATGATGACACCATCTACATATTTTGTTAGTCTTTAAGATGCTACTAGACTATTCATTGTTTAAGTTTTTCCTGTTACAGACTAACTCGGCTATCCCTCTGAAACTTTTGTAGCTCCGTAATTGTTCCTCCAGTAAGACTGTATAAGGAAATGAGCTTGTGTACCATTTTATATTTAAAATCCATCTTTTTCTTTATTTTTCCATGTATTTATTTGTTTTTTATAACAGCATAATCATATAATTAAAAGCCTTATTGTAATACAATGTATTTTAAAGATGCCAGAGTTAAGGCTGTTTCCAGAACTTTAATTCTATTAGTGCAATATTTAGATTGAAATCTTAGTTGCATAAACATTCAGGGATTCATAGTTTGACTTTTACACACATTAACTTACCCAAGCTGTGTGTAATTGCTTGCTGATTTGGCTAGCTTTGTCATTGACCTTGAATATACCTCCTCTATTGTAGCCCTGTTAAAAACAAACATAAAAATCCTTAATGTTAAGCAATCCAAATCACAATCAATCAAGTTATTAGGATCCGTGAATATGTATGCTTTAAAGGTACAGCAAAGGAGTATCAGTTTACCATGTAGGGATGTACTGAAGACTGGAAAAGGGCAAATATAGTGCCTATCTATAAAAAGGGAAATAAGAACAACCCAGGAAACTACAGACCAGTCAGTTTAACTTCTGTGCGAGGAAAGATAATGGAGCAAGTAATTAAGGAATTCAACTGCAAACACCTGAAAGATAATAAGGTGATAGGTAACAACCAGCATGGATTTGTAAAGAATAAATCATGTCAAACCAAGCTGATAGCTTTCGCCAAAAGGATAACGAGTCTTGTGGATAAGGGAGAAGCGGTGGACATGGTATGCCTAAACCAGTGTTTCTCAAACTGTGCTCCACAGAGACCCAAGGCTCTGCGAGACCGACAAACTGGAAACATCGACAGGTACAACACATACAATCAGTGGACCGCTGGGGCTCCGCATAAATTTTTACACATGTAAAGGGCTCCAGAGCCCAAAACGTTTGAGAACCGCAGACCTAGACTTTAGTAAGGCATTTGATATGGTCTTGCATGACCTTCTTATCAATAAACTAGGAAAATACAGCCTAGCTGGGGCTACTATAAGGTGGGTGCATGAACTGGCTGGTTAACCATTCTCCGGAAGTAGTTATTAACAGTTCACAATCCTGCTGTAAGGGCATAAAAAGTGGGGTTCCGCAGGGGTCTGTTTTGTGACCAGTTCTGTTCAATATCTTCATCAACGATTTAGATACTGGCATAGAGAGTACGCTTATTAAGTCTGCAGATGATACGAAGCTGGGAGGAGTTGTAACTGCTTTGGAGGATAGGGTCATAATTCAAAATGATCTGGACAAACTGGAGAAATGGTCTGAGGTAAATAGGATGAAGTTTAATAAGGACAAATGCAAAGTACTCCACTTAGGAAGGAACAATCAGTCTCACGCAAACAGAATGGGAAGCGACTGTCTAGGAAGGGGTACAGCAGGTAGATAATGAAGATGGAAGGGTAAGGAAGAAAAGAAGAGTGGCTAGTCCCATAGATAAAGGGGAAGACTTAATGGAGACAACACCAATAATGAGCATTAGGATTACAAGGGAAAATAGGAATGGTAAGGACTTGCAGCCAGAGGAAGCTAGAGATAGACCAGAGAATTTCACTGTCACTAAGAAAAGGCAGGTCTATGTGATTGGGGACTCCTTATTGAGAAGAATAGATAGGCCTGTAACCAGAGCTGATCCAGAGAATAGAAGGGTGTGCTGTCTGCCAGGTGCTAAGATACGAGATGTGGAACTGAGGTTGAAGAGAATTATTAAGGGAGCAGGAAGGAATCCATTGATCATCCTTCATGTAGGAACAAATAATACGGCTAGATTCTCACTGCAACGAATTAAGGGAGACTATGCTAGGCTGGGGAGGATGCTCAAGGAAATTGAGGCTCAGGTGATCTTTAGTGGAATTCTGCCTGTTCCTAGAGAAGGGCAACAAAGATGTGACAGGATTATGATGATCAATAGATGGCTTAGGCAGTGGTGCTATAAGGAGGGCTTTGGGATGTATGGTCACTGGGAGACATTTATGGACAGAGGACTGTTCTCTAGAGATGGACTTCACCTAAGTAGGGAGGGAAATAGACTTCTAGGATGGAGGCTGGCTCAACTTATTAAGAGAGCTTTAAACTAGCAATTTGGGGGAGATGGTTGGGAGATGCCAAGGTAATCTCTACGCCAGATTTTAACACAGAGGGAGGAAAACGAAGTAAGAAAGGATATAGCTAGGGGTAGGAGAATGAACATGAGGAAGGGTGGGGTGGATACTAGTCTAATAGGTCATATTGGAGGTATAACATCTGTGCCAAATTGGGTAAAGAATGTGAATGAGGCCAAACAGCAAAAATTAAGATGTTTGTACACCAATGCGAGGAGCCTAGGTAACAAAAAGGAGGAACTAGAGCTATTGGTCCAGGAAGTGAAACCAGATATTATAGGAATAACAGAAACATGGTGGAATAGTAAGCATGACTGGAGTACAGGTATTGAAGGGTATGTGCTGTTTAGGAAAGACAGAAATAAGGGTAAAGGTGGTGGAGTCGCATTGTATATCAAAGATGAGGTAGATTGTAAAGAAATAACAAGTGATGGAATGGAGAAGACAGAGTCCGTTTGGGCAAAAATCACATTGGGGAAGAAAACTATCAGATCCTCACCTGGGATAGTGCTTGGGGTGTGTTATAGACCACCAGGATCCAATTTGGATATGGATAGAGACCTCTTTAATGTTTTTAATGAAGTAAATATTCATGGAAACTGTGTAATCATGGGAGATTTCAACTTTCCAGATATAGACTGGAGAACAAATGCTAGTAATAATAATAGGGCTCAGATTTTCCTAGATGTGATAGCTGATGAATTCCTTCATCAAATAGTTGCTGAACCAACAAGGGGGGATGCTATTTTAGATTTGGTTTTGGTGAGTAGCGAGGACCTCGTAGATGAAATGGTTGTAGGAGACAACCTTGGCTCGAGTGATCATGAGCTAATTCAGTTTAAATTAAATGGAAGGATAAACAAAAATAAATCTGAGACTAGGGTTTTTGATTTCAAAAGGGCTAACTTTAGTAAATTAAGGAAATTCGTTAGGGAAGTTGATTGGACTAAAGAAATTATGGATCTTAAAGTGGAGGAGGCCTGGAATTATTTTAAGTTAAAGTTGCAGAAGCTGTCAGAAGCCTGTATCCCTAGAAAAAATTTATAGGCAGGTGTATTAGACCAAGCTGGATGAGCAAGCATCTCAGAGAGGTGATTAAGAAAAAGCAGAAAGCATATAAGGAGTGGAAAATGGGAGGGATCAGTAAAGAAAGCTACCTTATTGAGGTTAGAGCATGAAGGGATAAAGCGAGAAAGGCTAAAAGCCAGGTAGAGTTGGACCTTGCAAAGGGAATTAAAAATAATAGTAAAAGGTTTTATAGCCATATAAATAGGAAAAAAACAAAACAAAAAAAGAAGTAGGACCACTAATTACTAAGGATAGAGTGGAGGTTAATGATAATCTAGGAATGGCCCAATATTTGAACAAATACTTTGCTTCAGTTTTTAATGAGGCTAATGAAGATCTTAGGGATAATGGTAAGTTAACAAATGAGACTGAGGATAAGGAGGTAGATATTACCATATCCGAGGTGAAAGCCAAACTTGAGCAGCTTAATGGGAGTAAATTGGGGGGCCCAGATAATCTTCATCCAAGAATATTAAAGGAACTGGCACATGAACTTGCAAGTCCATTAGCAAAATTTTTTAATAAATCTCTAAACTCAGGGGTTGTACCATTTGACTGGAGAATTGCTAATATAGTTCCGATTTTTAAGAAAGGGAAAAAAAGCGACCCGGGTAACTATAGGCCTGTTAGTTTGACATCTGTAGTATGTAAGATTCTGGAAAAAATTTTGAAGGAGAAAGCAGCTAGAGACATTGAGGCTAATGGCAATTGGGACAAATTACAACATGATTTTACAAAAGGTAGATCGTGCCAAACCAACCTGATCTCCTTTTTTGAGAAAGTAACAGATTTTTTAGATAAAGGAAATGCAGTGGATCTAATCTACCTCGACTTTAGTAAGGCATTTGATAAAGTACCACATGGGGAATTACTGGTTAAATTGGAAAAGATAGGGATTAATATGAAAGTTGAGAGGTGGATAAGCAACTGGTTAAAGGGGAGACTACAGCGGGTCATACTGAAAGATGAACTGTCAGGTTGGAGGAAGGTTACTAGCGGAGTTCCTCAGGGATCAGTTTTGGGGCCAATTTTATTTAATCTTTTTATTGCTGATCTTGGCACGAAAAGTGGAAGTGTCCTAATAAAATTTGCAGATGACACAAAGTTGGGAGCTATTGCCAATTCAGAAAAGGATCGGGATATCATACAGGAAGATCTGGATGATCTTGTAAATTGGAGTGATAGCAATAGGATGAAATTTCATAGTGAGAAGTGTAAGGTTATGCATTTAGGGAATAATAATAAGAATTTTAGTTATAAGCTGGGGACACATCAGTTGGAAGTAACGGAGGAGGAGAAGGACCTCGGAGTCCTGGTTGATTATAGAATGACTATGAGCCGCCATTGTGACATGGCTGTGAAAACGGCTAATATGATCTTGGGATGTATTAGGCGAGGTATTTCCAGTAGGGATAAGGAGGTGTTAGTGCCATTATACAAGGCATTGGTGAGACCCCATTTGGAATACTGTGTGCACTTCTGGTCTCCCGTGTTTAAGAAGGATGAATTCAAACTGGAACAGGTACAAAGAAGGGCCACTAGGATGATCCAAGGAACGGAAAACCTGTCTTATGAAAGGAGACTCAAGGAGCTTGGCTTGTTTACTTTAACCAAAAGAAGGCTGAGGGGGGACATGATTGCACTTTTTAAATATATGAGAGGGATAAATACGAGGGAGGGAGAGGAATTATTTAAGTTTAATACCAATGTGGACACAAGAACAAATGGATATAAGCTGGCTAGTAGGAAGTTTAGACTTGAGATTAGACGAAGGTTTCTAACCATTAGAGGAGTGAAGTTCTGGAATGGCCTTCCAAGGGAAGTAGTGGGGGCAAAAGATCTATCTGGTTTCAAGATTAAACTAGATGGGTTTATGAAGGGGATGGTTTGATGAGATAACATGATCATAGAATCATAGAATAATAGGACTGGAAGGGACCTCGAGAGGTCATCGAGTCCAGCCCCCCGCCCTCAAGGCAGGACCAAGCTCCGTCTACACCATCCCTGACAGATGTCTATCTAACCTGTTCTTAAATATCTCCAGAGAGGGAGATTCCACCACCTCCCTTGGCAATTTATTCCAATATTTGACCACCCTGACAGTTAGGAATTTTTTCCTAATGTCCAATCTAAACCTCCCATGCTGCACTTTAAGCCCATTACTCCTTGTCCTGTCCTCAGAAACCAAGAGGAACAAATTTTCGCCTTCCTCCTTGTGACACCCTTTTAGATATTTGAAAACCCCTATCATGTCCCCCCTTAATCTTCTTTTTTCCAAACTAAACAAGCCCAGTTCATGAAGCCTGGCTTCATAGGTCATGTTCTCTAGACCTTTAATCATTCTTGTCACTCTTCTCTGTACCCTTTCCAATTTCTCCACATCTTTCTTGAAATGTGGCGCCCAGAACTGGACACAGTACTCCAGCTGAGGCCTAACTAGTGCAGAGTAGAGCAGCAGAATGACTTCACGAGTTTTGCTTACAACACACCTGTTGATACAACCTAGAATCATATTTGCTTTTTTTGCAACAGCATCACACTGTTGACTCATATTCAACTTGTGGTCCACTATGACCCCTAGATCCCTTTCCGCCATGCTCCTTCCTAGACAGTCGCTTCCCATCTTGTATGTATGGAACTGATTGTTCCTTCCTAAGTGGAGCACTTTGCATTTCTCTTTATTAAACCTCATCCTGTTTACCTCTGACCATTTCTCTAACTTGCTAAGGTCATTTTGAATTATGTCCCTATCCTCCAAAGAAGTTGCAACCCCACCCAGTTTGGTATCATCTGCAAACTTAATAAGCGTACTCTCTATCCCAATATCTACATCATTGATGAAGATATTGAACAGTACGGGTCCCAAAACAGACCCTTGAGGAACTCCACTTGTTATCCCTTTCCAGCAGGATTTAGAACCGTTAACAACAACTCTCTGACTACGGTTATCCAGCCAATTATGCACCCACCTTATCGTGGCCCTATCTAAGTTATATTTGCCTAGTTTATCAATAAGAATATCATGCGAGACCGTATCAAATGCCTTACTAAAGTCTAGGTATATGACATCCACCGCTTCTCCCTTATCCACAAGGCTCGTTATCTTATCAAAGAAAGCTATCAGATTAGTTTGGCATGACTTGTTCTTCACAAACCCATGCTGGCTATTCCCAGCATGGGAATTATGATCTTGGTAACTAATTGACCATTCATTATCAGTGGGAAATAGGTCAATGGAGGGATGATAGGAGTTACTATAGAGAACTTTCTGGGTGTCTGGCTGATGAGTCTTGCCCACATGCTCAGGGTTTAGCTGATCACCATATTTGGGGTCGGGAAGGAATTTTCCTCCAGGGTAGATTGGCAGAGGCCCTGGAGGTTTTTCGCCTTCCTCTGTCGCATGGGGTATAGATCACAGCTAGAGGATTCTCTGCATCTTGGGGTCTTCAAAGTATTTGAAGGCTTCATTATCTGAGATATAGGTGAGAGGATTATTCTAGGAGGGGTGGGTGAGATTTTGTGGCCTGCACTGTGCAGGGGGTCAGACTAGATGATCATAATGGTCCCTTCTGACCTTAAAGTCTATGAGTCTATGAGTACTGCAGAAAAGAAAGTAGGGGTCATAGTGGACCACAAGCTAAATATGAATCAACAGTGTGACACTGTTTCAAAAAAAGCAAACATGATTCTGGGATGCATAAACAGGAGTGTTCTGAGCAAAACACAAGAAGTCATTCTTCTGCTCTATTCTGAGCAGATTAGGCCTCAATTGGAGGACTGTAGATACCACATTTCTGGGCTCCACATTTCAAGAAAGACATGGAGAAATTGGAGAAGGTCCAGAGAAGAGCAAAAAGAGTGATTAAAGGTCTAGAGAACATGACCTATAAAGGAAGACTGAAAAAACTGGGCTTGTTTAGTTTGGAAAGGAGAAGACTAAGAGGGGACATGATCGCAGTTTTCGGGTATCTAAAAGGGTGTCACAAGAAGGGAGAAAAAATGTTCTCCTTGGCATCTGAGGATAGGACAAGAAGAAATGGGCTTAAATTGCAGCAAGGGAGGTTTAGGTTAGACATTAGGAAAAACTTCCTAACTATCAGGGTGGTTAAACACTGGAATAAGTTGCCTAGGAAAGCTACGGAATCACCATCTCTGGAGATGGGGATCACCCTTAAAAGCAGGTTGGATAGACATCTATTAGGGATGGTCTAGATGGTACTGGGTCCTGCCATGAGGGTAGGGAACTGGACTCGATGACCTCTCAAGGTCCCTTCCAGTTCTAGTGTTCTATGATTCTGTGTGTAGATGACTACAAGATTAACCGATAAAACTGGGCTTATCGGCTAATCCTGTCAACTACACGCACTTCCTTCCCCCTGTATCAGAGGCAGTGGGGCTAGGGAGAGCTGGCTCTATGCCAGCTCCCTGCACATATCGTCTCCCACCTGCCCCACCTTCCCCAACTGCTGCTAGAGGGGCAGCAGTGCGGCGTATGAGGGGGGTAGGCAAGAGCCAATACACATGTGCCAGCTCCACAGACCCGCTCCCCCCCACCGCCACCTCTTACAGAGGCAGCAGGAAGAGTGGGTAGGAGCCAGTGCCACCTGCGCTTCCTATGCATCAGAGGCAGAAACAGGGAGGAGAGGAGATAGGGGAGGCTGCTGCAAAGCAAGGGACAGAGGCATCCCACGGAATAGCCTCTGTGGAAGGTCCGAGATCCCACAGACAGGGGCTGCTGCTGCCTCTGATAAGAGAGGCAGAAGCGTGGAATGGCAGGGGGGCAGGCTCATAAAATCCACCACCAGCTTACATTCTGTATACTAACGGCAGAGATGGTGGCATAATAGCGTGCTTACAAACATCAGAGATACACAGCTCTTCACGTTTTTCTATCACACTGTCTCAAGAGCTGCACAATAAGGTAAGAAGGGGGAGCCATTCTGCTTCCATGCACTGCTATATGATTTGCTAAAGGCAGTTTTAGTACTATATTTCTGATTTCTGGTGTAGTGAAATTGTAACACATGCTTTTAAAGGTATTAACACTAAATTTAGGGTGACCACATTTCCCTATGCTGAATAGGGGCCCCTGTTAAAATTACTCACATTCAAGCAACTTCAACAGGAATCTTGTAACCCCTGTTACTAAGGAATACAGTGTAGTTGGCTTCTTTTTTATCCATCCCTCTCACACCCTAACTCAAATACACAAATACTAAAAATAAACAAAGCAATCACACACATTATTTGGTGAAGTAACTTTCACTAAAGTATTTAAAAGAAATTTAAGAGCTAGCTCATCTTTTAAGATCCTTCTGAACTATTATAATGGTTCACTGAGATTTTACATGTTATTTGGAGTTAGAATAACCATGGTAGGAATGTCATCCATGGTATTTAGTGTGTTTTTGTTTGAATGACCTGCAAAATATTTTTAGAGAACCTCAACTGTACATATTGAATTCTCATCCACCCTCATTTTTCTCATTTTAGTGAGTTAATCTCTTTTGAAATCAAGTAAGCTTTATAAGCAGTGATGTGTTTTATTTTCCTATTTAATGTATCAATTATTAAATTGTTGAAGTTTTGTGAGGGAGATTATTGAATTCTACAACCCACTTGTCTTGATTGTAGATGTTCACTGCTGAAGTGGTGGTTTCTGATTTTCCCTTCTAGTGAAACTTTCTAGGCAAATGCATTTCCTTTGTAAATACGAGACCAAGGAAAAAGTAGTCACTTGAGAAATTTTACCAGAGAGCACAAAGGTCTAATTACTCAACTCCAAGTAAAATGACTGGGGAGCAGAAGATTTTATATACAAGTTTTCTTCTGTCTCATCCCTTCCCTTCCCTCAGGTTGTTGATGTTTATGCAAACCTTAACGCTGATGCAAGCTCAGCTGTCAGTCAACCCTGTGGACACAGTGGAACTCTAGCATGGTGAGACAAGCTCAGATTGGTGGGACTGCATTGTGATGCAGATATGGGATGATGAGCAGTGGCTTCAAAACTTCAGAATGTACAAGGCCACTTTCCTTGAACTTTGTCAATGGCTTTTCCCTGCCCTGAAGTGCCAGAATACATGAATGAGACCTGCCATGACAGTGGATAAGTGCATGACAATAGCCCTCCGGAAGCTTGCAAAGCCAGACAGCTACTGTTCAGCTGGGAATTAATTCAGAGACGGGAAATCTACAGTGGGGGCTGCTGTTGTACAAGTAGCCAAGGCAATCAATACCATCCTACTATGGAGGATTGTGACTCTGGGAAATGTGGATACCGTAATGGATAGCTTTGCCACAACGGGATTACCTAAATGTGGTGGAGCAATAGGCAGAACATACATCCCCATCTTGGCCCCTGGCCTCCTTGCTATTAGTACAAAAAAGGGGAGGGGGTACTTCTTGGTGGTGCTGCAGGCACTGGTGGATCAGACATATATGTGGGACGGTCGGGAAAGGTGCATGATGTGCACATCTTAAGCAACTCCTGCCTCTTCAGAAAGATGCACACTGCAATTTTTTTCGCAGACACGAAAATCAGAATCAAAGAGGTAGAAATGCCTATTATGATCCTTGGCCACCTGTCCTACCTTTGCTCCCATGGCTCATGAAGTCACACACCGGCAGCCTGGACCCCAGTAAAATGCAGTTCAACTACAGGCTAAGCAAGTGCAGAATGATGGTTAAATGTGCTTTTCGATGTTTAAAGGATAGGTGTAGGAGTCTCCTGAATAGATCTCAGTGAAAGCAACATTCCCTTTATGGTGTGAGCCTGTTGTGTGCTCCATAATCTTTGTGAGAGCAAGGAGGAACTTATCAGTCAGGGCAAGATGCTGAGGCAGAGTGCATAGCCAGAGACTTTCAGCAGCCGGATACCAGGGTGATAAGGAGTACAGCACAGGGCAGCACAAATCAGAGAGGTTTTGAAGGACAGTTTTAGGAATGGCCAGTTTTGAGACTCATGTACGTTGATCTCAACAAGTTTCCCCTACATTCACTATGTTTCCCTTTAATCCCCCACCCTCACAATACAAGCAATAAATAGACCGTTGTTTAGAGAACATGAGTTTTTATTTATGGAACACAGCAGGGAAATAAAAAATGGGAAAGGAGAGACAGGGGATCAGAAACATGCAAAGGATAGCCTTTTGCCTCCTGAGTTCCCCCCTCCCTCCACCCCGTGTCCTGGGACCCTGGGGATGGGAGCAATGGAGCTGTGGGAGGAGGGTCAGGTATTTTGACTGGGACAGATGGTATTTTGGGAGGAGGCCTTCTCTAGGCATGCAGCCAGGTGCTCCATCACAAGGGTCAGGGAAACAAAGATGGCCTCCTGATGCCTCGCCTGCAGTCTCTCCTCTCCTTACACTTCATCCACATCTCCTCCATGAGGTGTTCATGCACTTCATCTTCTCCTTCAACATATCCTGCCTTGTCCATTTTTGCCTGTGGATCTGCGCCAGACAGGCAGATGCTGGAGCCACGTGAGTACACAGCAAGTTGGCTGCTGTTCTTACTGTAATGAAAAGTAGACAAGTGCACACATTACAGGAGACACATGTGTTACGTCTAAACCTAATTTGTTAATGTACAGCAAACGTCTTTGTGAAGACAATAGAGATGTGTTCTATGAAGGTCCAAATTTTTGCTTTAAAGCAGCCACTGTATAGCAGGTACCTAGTTCTCAGGGGAGCAACTGGACTCTCATAATTTGGAAGCAGGCAGGTATGATAAGGGGCCTGCCAGCGCAGAAGCCTATAGGAAGGAGTGGGGAGAGTGGGCAAGGTGGCTTTCCTCTGTCTGGAACACACCAGGTCTGGCACAAGTGGCTTCCGGAGACAATGATACTTTCCCAGCCCGCAGGAGCTTGTAGGTGGGGAAAGGGGAAGTAGCAGAGCAAGGGTTCAGCACATATGGATTCCTAGGACACTGCTACTTTCCCAACCCACAGGAGCCTGCAGGAAGGCAGGAAGAGGGATTTGTGTCCTGGGAAAAGTGCTAATAAGCTTCCCCTCCTCCTTCATCCAGGTTGCCATGAAAGATATCAGTCTCCTTCGAATCACAGTGTGATCAATGATACCAGACTGCTTATTGGTGGCTTGGCCTGGGAAGGTGTCCTACCGTGGAGGATGGAATAAAGCTGGCCTGCCCAAAAACCTTGTGAGAAGGATCAAAGAGTTCCTCTCTGAGAACTTCATGGAGATGTGCAGGGAAGACTCCCTCTCCATCTGCAGACATTAACAAGCTGTTCCAAGGCCCCCTGCTCTATGTAGACCTAGAGCAAGCTGCACAAAACAGCCAACTGCCTTAACCTGCTTGTAGTAAGAAAAAAAAATTGTGAACTCACCAGAAGTGCCCTCCCCAGCAGCAGTGCTCAACCGGGAGACAGCCTGGGGAACAGGGAACTGGCTCCAGTCTCACAAACAAATCTTGGCTTTCAGGGACTGTAGCTGGCCATTCTCCTCCACCAGCACGCTGTCCTCCATGCTGACACCAGGAGTGTCTTGGCTGGACTCCATGGTCAGGCTTGGGAAGCTGGTCAGGTCCCCTCCCTCCAGAATCACATCCAGCTGTTCACAGAACCAGCATCCGTGTGGAGCTGCACCAAACCACCTATTAGCGCCTTGATTTTCACTCTGAACTGCTGGGCATCCCTGGAATATCCTTTGGCCACCAGACAACTTGCGATCTTTGCATAAATGTCCGCATTTCATTCGCTTGTTCAGAGAGAATGGATTCCTCTCCCCACACCTCGATGAGGTCCAAGATCTCTCAGACACACCACAGTGGAGCTCTTCTGTGCTACTAGGAACTGGCGCTGATGGGACTAGAAATATTTGAAATCATGGAAGTTTGAGAGCCTTTAGAATTCATGGCCACGCGTGCCATGATGTGCTGCTCACTCTGAGATGTAACTGCAATGCTGGCCACACAAGAAATAATATTTTCCCAAGGGTTTTCCTGTTCACTTGGAGAGCAGTAGAGATGCAAGTTCTGGCCAGAGCAAGGCACTGTGGACCAGTAGCAGCTCCCATGGTCCCAAACTGCGGCTCCCTGTCATCACCATCTTTGGCAGTCCTGCCTGCACCATGGCCCTGGACCCTCACCACTGTCAGAAGCAGACAGCACACCTCTGCAGCTCTGGGGAAGGATGGGAAGCAGGGCTCTCTATGTGCTAATACCTGCCTGCAGCCTTCCTCCCCTGTAGCTTCCATCGGCCTAGAATGAGAAACTGACCAATGGGAATTGTGGGGGGCAATGGCTGCAGAAGAGCCATGTGCCCTCCCAAAGATCGCAGGGATGAGCTGGCTCCTCCCAAGAGCAGTGTGGGGCCAGGGCCATCTGAAGTAACCCATACCCTCTCCTGAAGCCAGCCTCTCATGTCCCCACCTGCACCCCCAAGCGTCCATCCCAGCTCTGAGCAGGAACTCCTTACCAACTCCTGCACCCTGCACCCCAACCTCTCCTGCATCCACTCCAGCCTTCCCTCCCAGAGCCAGCACCCCATACTCCTTCCTTTCCACCCTAACATTCCGCCTAAGCTCAGAGCCCCGCCAGCCCCCAAACTCCTTCCCAAAGCTTATATCTCTCACCTTCCCTCCTGCACCACAACCCCCTGTCCCGGGCTCAGCCTGCAGCCCCTTCCTACACTGTGAACCTATCAACCCCATCTAAGAGTTGGTTTTCCCCTTCTGGACTGCATCCCCAATCTCCTCCTCCATCCCAGTGAAAGTGAGTGTGGGGGATGGAGCGAGCAATAAAGGGTTTTGGGAAGGGGCCAGGCCTCAGGGGTGTGGTTCTCACATTTAAAGCTTTTTGCCCAAGTGCTCCCGACTTCAAAAATGCACTTCTGGCTATTTCTAACTGATTTGATTCTAACTTTGCCCCTTTGCCTAAAAGACACTCATCTCTATTTCAGTTTTCCTTCTTATTTTTGTAAATCTCTATACTAATTGTATATGTTTTAATTAAAATATAAAATAAGACAATCAGTTCCCTGGTTAATTCCTTTTAGCCCAACAAGAATAAGAACATTCAGTTAATATTGTCGGGGGGGGGGAGGGGGTCTACACAGCAGGGCTTAACTCAAAATAAGCTATCAAATTGAGCTACATCAATTGCTTATCTTATTTCAAAACAGCTTATTTTGAAATAGGGAGCATCTACACAGCACTGATTTCGAAATAGAGCACTCTTCCTCTGACTTCCCTTACTCCTCATACAATGAGGGTTACAGGAGTCGGAATAAGCCATCCTCCAGCTTGACATTATTTTGACACTATTTTGAAATAACTGCCTCCTGTATAGATGCAGACTAAGTTATTTTGGTATACAGCTAATTATTTCGCAATAGCATTGCAGTGTAGACGTACCCTAAGTCTCCTGAAGTATTGAAGGGAAGCCAGAAGAACTGCCCTCAGACCCAAAGTATTGTTGTACTACCTAAACTCTACAGAATTTCAGACACTGTGCAGTGTTGATCCAGTTACAATTAACTGGTCCAGATGAACTTATCATGCTTTGCCTGTAACATGTGTCATTGCCACAGCAAGAGACTGAATAAAATGTCTTTGAAGGCATTCTTTTCAATAAAGAGGGATTTCTTATCAAAGTCTACTTTATAGTTAAACTTATTTCTTGTCTATTACAAATCCAGTTTATGCATTTCATATCAGAGAGAGGCAAAAAATGTGGACATCTCCCTCCCCATGGAGGGTGGGGGCAATTTTTATGAGCTTGATGTTATACAGATCTCTCAAAAAAATCAAATGGTAATATTATTTTGGTTCTACTCCCCAAAAGGATTATACACATGAATACTGGGTGAATCCCATGGGTGAATCACTGAGCTGAAATCTCAGAGACAGAGATGACATAAGAACAGCCGTACTGGGTCAGACCAAAGGTCCTTCTAGCCCAGTATCCTGTCTCCCAACAGTGGCCAGCACCAGGTGCCCCAGAGAGGGTGGACCGAAGACAACGATCAAGTGATTTGTCTCCTGAAATCTCTCTCCAGCCTCTAACAAACAGATGCCAAGGACACCATTTTATCCCCTGGCTAATAGCCTTTTATGGACCTAACTTCCATGAAATTATCTAGCTTCTCTTTAAACTCTATTATAGACCTAGCCTTCACAGCCTCCTCTGGCAAGGAGTTCCACAGGTTGACTACACGCTGTGTGAAGAAGAACTTTCTTTTATTCATTTTAAACCTGCTCCCCATTAATTTCATTAGGTGTCCTCTAGTTCTTCTATTTAGGGAACTAATAAATAACTTTTCTTTATCAGCCCTCTCCACACCACTCATGATTTTATAGACCTCTATCATATCCCCCCTCAGTCTCCTCTTTTCTAAACTGAAACGTCCCAGTCCCTTTAACCTCTCCTCATATGGGACCCGTTCCAAACCCCTAATCATTTTAGTTGCCCTTTTCTGAACCCTTTCCAAGGCCAAAAAATCTTTTTTGAGGTGAGGAGACCACATCTGTACACAGTATTCCAGATGTGGGTGTACCATAGTTTTATACAGGGGCAGTAAGATATTCTGGGTCTTATTTTCTATCCCTTTCCTAATAATTCCTAGCATCTTATTTGCCTTTTTGACCGCCGCTGCACACTGCGTGGAAGTTTTCAGAGAACTGTCCACACTAACTCCAAGACCCCTTTCCTGATTTGTCGTAGCCAAATTAGCCCCCATCATACTGTACGTATAGTTGGGGTTATTTTTCCCGATGTGCATTACTTTACACTTATCCACATTAAATTTCATTTGCCATTTTGTTGCCCAATCACTCAGTTTGGAGACATCTTCTTGGAGTCCCTCACAGTCTGCTTCTGTCTTGACTATCCTAAACAGTTTGGTATCATCTGCAAACTTTACTACCTCACTGCTTATCCCTTTCTCCAGATCATTTATGAATAAGTTGAAAAGGATTGGTCCCAGGACTAACCCTTAGGGTACACCACTAGTTACCCCTCTCCAATCTGAAAATTTACCATTTATTCCTACCCTTTGTTTCCTGTCTTTTAACCAGTTCTCAATCCAAGAAAGGACCTTTCCTCTTATCCCATGGCCATGTAATTTATACAAGAGCCTTTGGTGAGGGACCTTGTCAAAGGCTTTCTGAAAATCCAAGTATACTATATCTACTGGATCCCCCTTGTCCGCATGCTTGTTAACCCCTTCAAAGAACTCTAATAGATTAGTAAGACAGGATTTCCCTTTACAGAAACCATGTTGACTTTTGTCCAACAAATTATGTTCTTCTACATGCTTCACTATTTTATTCATTACTATTGTTTCGACTAATTTGCCCGGTACTGAAGTTAGACTTACCGGTCTGTAATTGCCAGGATCGCCTCTAGAGCCCTTTTTAAATATTGGTGTCACGTTGGCTACCTTCCAGTCATTAGGTACGGAAGATGATTTAAAGGATAGGTTACAAACCACAAATAACAGCTCAGCAATTTCCCATTTGAGTTCTTTTAGAACCTTGGATGAATGCCATCCGGTCCCGGAGATTTGTTAACAGTAAGTTTTTCTATTTGTTCCAAAACCTCCTCTAACGACACTTCAATCCGGGACAGTTCCTCAAATTCACCCCCCACAAAGGACGGTGCAGATTCAGGAATCTCCCCAACGTCCTCAGCCATGAAGACTGAAGCAAAGAAATCATTTAGTTTCTCTGCAATGGCTTTATCGTCTTTGATTGCTCCTTTTATAGCTTGATCATCTAGGGGACCCACAGGTTTTTTAGCAGGCTTCCTGCTTCTAATGTACTTAAAAAACATTTTGTTATTTCTTTTTGAGTTTTTGGCTAGCTGTTCCTCAAAATCTTTTTTTGCTTTTCTTATTACATTTTTACACTTGATTTGACAGTGTTTATATTCCTTTCTATTTATCTCACTAGGATTGGACTTCCACTTCTTAAAAGATACCTTTTTGTCTCTCACTGCTTCTTTTACATGGTGGTTAAGCCACGGTGACACTGTGTTAGGTCTCTTGCTATGTTTTTTAATTTGGGCTATACATTTAAGTTGGGCCTCTATTACGGTGTCTTTAAAAAGTTTCCATGCAGCTTTCAGGGATTTGGCTCTAGTCACTGTGCCTTTTAATTTCTGTTTAACTAACCTCCTCAGTTTTGTGTAATTCCCCTTTTTGAAATTAAATGCCAGGGTGCTGGACTGCTAAAGGTGTTCTTCCCACCACAGGAATGTTGAATGTTATTATATTATGGTCACTATTCCCAAGCGGTCCTGTAACGGTTATTTCCTGGACCTGATCCTGCACTCCACTGAGGACTAAATCGAGAATTGCCTCTCCCCTTGTGGGTTCCTGCACCAGCTGCTCCAAGAAGCAGTCATTTAAGCCATTGAGAAATTTTATCTCCGCTTCTCTTCCTGAGGGGACATGTATCCAGTCAATATGGGGGTAATTAAAATCCCCCATTATTATAGAGTTCTCTATTTTGGTAGCCTCTCTAATCTTCCTCAGCATTTCAATGTCAGTATCACTGTCCTGGTCAGGTGGTCGGTAATATATCCCTACTGCTAATTTCTTATTATTGGAGCATGGATCCATAGCGATTCTATGGAACATGTGGATTCATTTAATATTTTTATTTCATTTGATTCTACATTATCTTTCACATACAGTGCCACTCCGCCATCCACCCGGCCTGCTCTATCCTTTCGATATATTTTATATCCCGGTATGATTGTGTCCCACAGATTTTCCTCATTCCACCAGGTTTCGGTGATGCCTATTATGTCAATCTCCTCATTTAATACAAGATACTCCAGTTCACCCATCTTATTAGTCAGACTCCTAGCATTTGTGTAGAAGCACTTTAAAAATTTGCCACTGCTTATTTGTCTGCCCTTCCCTGATGCATTGGATTCCTTTGAATGTGGTTGTTTGTCTGCTCTGGCCCATGGTTTGTCCTCTCCCCTCCTCTCTTTCTGACTACAGCTTAGAGAGTCTCTATCAATGGATTCTCCTCTAAGAGAAGTCTCCCTCCGATTTACGTGCATCTCCACACCAATCGGCTTTCCCCCATCTCTTAGTTTAAAAACTGCTCTACGGCCTTTTTAATGTTTAGTGCCAGCAGTCTGGTTCCACCCTGGTTTAGGTGGAGCCCATCCTTCCTGTATAGGCTCTCCCTCTCCCAGAAGTGTCCTCAGTTCCTAATAAATCTAAATCCCTGTTCCCTACACCATCGTCTCATCCACACATTGAGACTCTGAAGCTCTGCCTGCCTACCTGGCCCTGCACATGGAACTGGAAGCATTTCCGAGAATGCCACCATAGAGGTTCTGGATTTCAGTCTCTTTCCTAGCAGCCTAAATTTGGCCTCCAGGACATCTCTCCTATCCTTCCCTATGTCCTTGGTACCGACATGTACCACGACCACCGGCTCCTCCCCAGCACTACACATAAGTCTATCTAGATGCCTCGAGAGATCCGCAACCTTCGCACCAGGCAGGCAAGTGACCATACGGTTCTCCTGGTCATCACAAACCCAACTATCTATGTTTCTAACAATCGAATCACCCACTATTAACACCTGCCTCTTCCTAACTGGCATTCCCTCCCCCTCAGAGGTATCCTCAGTGCTAGAGGATACCGCAACATCATCTGACCTCAGACTGTGCCTGTAGATGACTGTGGCTTACCTACATGTGTGTCAGAGAAGACATGAGGGCCCAGCACAGCAAGAACAGGGTGAGGAGACCTATGTTGGTTCAACGGGTGGGCTCAGTAGGACCCCAGCATAACAGGAGGCACTCCAGACAAGGAGTCCAACCCATCACAGAGATTACTGTATTTCATTAGCAGAAACTATCCTGAAACAAAATTTAGAGATAACTGGTCTTCCCAAAGAATACTGATGACTTTGCAAACCATCCTCATCTTCCTGAATATTAACTTTTTTCAGAAATGAAAGGCATCATCATAGAGGACAGACTAGGTAATCTCAAGATCTGAGTAAATATGAACTCAATAGGGGGGTCAATAACCGCAAATATACACTAAATGAAAATGTACACAATCTAAATAAGACCATACATTAGTTTTTGTAGCATTTTAACATAGAAAATCTTAAATGTCCATTCCACATTTTAATGTTAAAATATCTAAAGCACAATAATGTTAAGTTAAGGATGATACAATGTTCTGGCATGTGTATCCTAACTTGATTGTTGTAATCTCCTCCTCTCTATCTGGACACCTACATTTCTTCCTCTTCTATAATTCACTCAAAACTCAAATACTATGATCATCCTTCCCCATCACTTGAGACATTACGCCCTCATCGCAAGGGCCCAAGCATGTCTAACTCCTTCTTCTAGCTATTCATCTTTTATTATAGTCCCACCTTGCTGCCAGTGACACCAGCTTTAACCTAATGCAATTTGCCCAATTTGTCATCTTTTCCCAAAATTGATTTTGCACTTTCTTCTAAAATAACTTTATACATGGACTATCCCCAGCTGACCCCGGGCTCCACTGCCTCTTTGAAATGTGCAGAGGCAGCATTTCAAAGGGGCAGCCACCTCACAGCTGAACCAGAGATCAGCTGTGAGGCGGCTACCTCTTAGAACCGCTGCCTCTGCAGGTTTCAAAGGAGCAGTGGATCCTGGGGTCAGCTGGGAACTCCCCAGCTGACCCCAGGCTCCAGGGCTGTCCCTTTAAAAATGCCGCCTCCACACGCATTTCAAAGGGGCAGCCCTGGAGCCTGGAGTCAGCTGGCGACTCCCCAACTGACCCTGGGCTCCACGGCAGCTGCCCTTTCAAAATGCCAGAGGCAGTGTTTTAAAGGGGCAACCGTGGAGCCCAGTGAAACGCTGCACGGCTGCCCCTTTGAAACACCACTTTGGTGTACACCTTGGGGTAAGTGTACACCTACGGGTTTCAAAGCAGCAGCGGCACAAAGCTGTGCGGTGCTGCCACTTTGAAATATCACTTCTCCCCCACCCTCCCACCACCTTTGCTGCCTCTATCTGATAGACGAAGCAAAGGGAAGGGTGGGGGGAGGGAGAGAATCAACTAGTCCACTAGTCTTTAACTTTCCTACCGGGGATCAGCTGGGCACTCCAGCTGATCCGGGGCTCCTAATGTGCTGCCCCTTTGAGGCACTGGTACACTGTTTCCAAGGGGCAGCACACAATGTGGAGCCTGGGATCAGTTGGGCACTCCAGCTGATTCTGGGTTTTGAGTTGCATTGCCACACTGATGTGCCACCGCAGCGCTTGAAAGGGGGCAGCGCTCCACATAGCCCAGGGTCAGCTGGGGACTCCAGCTGACCCCGGGCTCCACCTTGCGCTGCTCCTTGGAAACACTGCTCCGGCACTTCAATGGGTCAGCGCTGCATGGAGCCTGGGGTCAGCTGGGGACTTTAGCTGATCCCAGCCTTCATGCAGTGCTGCCCTGTTGAAACGCCGCGGCAGCATTTCAAAGGGGAGGCGTGTGTGATTAACTCTGATTACGTTTTTTAATCGCTTGACAGCCCTAGTTAATTGAAATAAATATGTAAAAAGCAGCATGGGGGTGGGGAAGCTGCGGCTCCATGTAAGCTGGTAAATGTGGGGAACCAGTTTAAAAGCTGGCTCCTGACTGCTTACCCTCTCCCCCACACACAGAGGCAGCAGTGCAGGGGTAAGAGTTGCATCTCACCATGCACGTTAACCAATGAGCCCAATTAACCAAGTGAATAGTTACATTTGCACGGCCCTAACCACTACATCAGGGCTACTCAATTTTTGAAGGTCTGGGGGCCACAATGATACTCACTGCACATGCCAAGGGCCACAACTTAAATGTGGTTGCATATACATCCAAATATATATGCAAATAGCTTCTTTCATACTGAGGCAAGAATACAAAGATTAAGGCAAGACTACACAACACGCAGGATCCATTTAAGTCAGTTCTGCTGATATTAATAAATGATATATACACCAGATTCCCACCCATATGACAGAACTTTTAATGAGCAACGACAGTCCAGGAATTTAACTACTAAAACGCACGTTAACAGAAGACCATTATATTGACAACTTTTTTGTTTTGGCTCCCACCCATGGGCCACGTGTTGAGCCCCACGTAAACCCAAACTGCACTGTGAGCAACAAACAAATGGGTTGGCCACGTGTTGAGTAGTCCTGCACAACATCATCCTATATGAAGCTCTCCTCATTTATATCACGATACCTACAAGAAATTGTGTGTTAAGTAGTGAGGCATTCATTTTAAATGAGTGGTTCTCTATCAGGGGTATGTGTACTCCTCAAGATATGCAGAGGTCTTCCGGGAGACACATAATCTCATTCAGACAGATGTCTAGTTTTACAATAAGCTACATAAAAAGTACTAGTGAAGTTAGTACAAAAACTAAAATTTCATACGATTTGTTTATACTGCTGCATGTATACACTGAAATGTAAGCACAGCATTTATATTCCAGATGATTTATTTAATAATTATACGGTAAAAATGAGAAAATAAATAATTTTTCAGTAATACTGTGCTATGACATCTTTTGTATTTTTATGTCTGATTTTATAAGCAAGTAGTTTTTAAGTGAGGTGTAACTAAGAGTATACAAGACAAACCAGACTCCTAAAAGAGGAACAATAGTCTGGAAAGGTTGGGAGTCACTGGTTTTAAACAATAAACATTAGTTACCCTCAAAAAGTGTGTAATTTTATACCTCTTCCACTTTTCTTGGTATGTTTATTGTTTTCTTATATTATAATATCTTTGAGGACTTTATTTTCATATATATTTGGATAGGAGCTATTGAAATTTAGGCACTTACTTTTATTGCACTAACTCAGTTTGATTTAAAAAAATCCAACTCTTGCTGCTGAGAGTGTTGTACGGATCTTAACATAGCAAAAGCACTGCATAATCCATAGCAACATAGACCTAAATTCTGCAACAGGGACCTCCAGTTTCTACAATATTGCAGTGAGGCAGAATAAAATGTCTGTGTCACCTACAAGTAAGTTCAAAATTGGACTTTTTTCCAATTTTAAATTGAAATGAGTATCAACACAACATCATTCACGTAACCAATTATTAAATATTTTAACTTGCAGTTTTCTATGCACCTCATATCTCTGCAGTGACAACAAAAGAAGTTATATTGTACAAGATGTCATGGGAATTTGGAAGTTTGACAGCTTAGTACGGAACTTTCAGAGCTTTTGCCACTTAGGAAGATGTGGGACCTAGTTTGAGTTTGTGGATAAGCACATTAACTGAAAGGGGCTACGAAAACATTCAACAATATATTGACATTTAATAAGCAACGGGTTTCAGTACCAATACTCCACTGAATAAGGACAATTTGAATGTCAGAGCTATTGACTATACATTCAAAAAGATAAGAATATATCAATTTATTCTCTAATCACATTTAAAAGGGTTTCTAGCTTTGTTTCTGGTTTTTTGGTTTTGGTTTTTTGTAAACCATAATGGCTTAATTTATTTATTTAAACAGAGGCCAAGATCTTACAGCATAGTTCTGCAGTAAGGAAGCACAACAGCAGCTTTGGATTACTCAGAGCATTGATTTAACTTTTCTTCAAACGTATTTCCCTATTTTGATCTCAAATTAAAAGATACAGTTTAGTTCATTATTAACTGCTATGCAATAGGTTTTTTTAAAAACCCTTTAAACAATCCCCCTTGAACATTTACAATTCAAAACACAAAAGCAGGGATAAGTTGCTTTTGTGACAATTATAGAGCTCTCAGCTCTTCCAGAAGCTGGAAGTTAGAAAGCTCTGTAATTCTATTTTCTGTTAATATATGAAGAAAAACGGAAAAAAATTCCAATGCCCATTTCATAACCTTTTTAATTATTTTACTACAATTATGAGTTATGTTTCTTGTTATACTAGATAAGCTTTAGAACCGTGGTCCCCAACCCGGTGCCCGCGGGCGCCATGGCGCCCACCGGGCTCTTTATATGCGCCCGCGGAGCCGTAGTCCCCAACCCGGGTGCGCCGCGCGTGCCCTGGCCCCAGCCCCGGCCTTGGCCCCGCCCTCGGGGGCACTGCGCGTGCCCTTTCCTGCTCCGGCGCCGGCCTTGGCCCCGCCCCCGGGGTTGCCGTGCGTGCCCTGGCCCCAGCCCTGGCCCCGCCCCCGGGGGCACTGCGCGTGTCCTTGCCGGCTCCGGCGCCGGCCTTGGCCCCGCCCCCGGGGGCGCCGTGCGTGCCCAGGCCCCGGCGCCAGCCCCGGCCTTGGCCCCACCCCCGGGCGCGCGGCGCTTACGGGGGGGCGCCAGCCCCGTGGCTATGGGGGGGGGCGCCCCGGCCCCGGGCATGCGGCTGGGGGGGGCTGCCCCCGGGCAGGCAAGTGTCCCCGCCCCCTGGCGCCCGGCGGGCGAATGGCCATGCCCCCTGGCGCCCGGCAACCTGAAAAGGTTGGGGACCACTGCTTTAGAAATTAAATTAATTCAATTAGAGTATATTTCTGTTATGTTTCCTGCTGTACTAACTTTCATCAGTTAAACTAGTAAACTTCCTTTAGTCATATTTTGAAATTATATTTGTCAATATTTATTGAAGGTCTTAAACCTGCAATATTTACTTACACAACACTCACAATGAAATCTAATATTCCTTGAAGAAAACTGCTGTAAACATTTAAAAACAAAAACAAAAAAAGGGTTCTTAAAATGTTAAGTCCCTTAAAGTTTAAAGTGCCATAAAAAAAAGAAAGATTTACGTTCTACAAATCTATACTTGTGGAAATAAATATGTATCCTTATGTAAGTTACACTTTATTAAATCTATATTAAGAGATCTTCTCAAGTTTTAATTATAAAATTCTAGTTTGTCTCTACATTATGTGTATAAACAAAAACAAAAAAATCTGCCAAAATTTCCATTAATCGTGGAAGAAGTGATTAAAAAGCTAGTCTGTATTGTGTTTGTGATGAGTATTTACCTTATGTAAAAAATTAGCAGATGTACCCAACATTGCTCATGACTTTAATGAACAGGATTTTTTTTTTTAAAATAAGTGAAAAATGTATACACTTTAGTTCAATTATTATATTTTTAAAAAATGAAGGAAAATGAAGGCTGGAGTGAGGGTTTGTGAGTAAGGAGAGACAGGGGCTAGGTGGCTCAGGGCAGGGAAAGGAGGTGGGGGGTTCAGAAGTCAAGGCAGATTACAGGTGCAGGCCTCAGGTTAGTTGGATCAGGACAGGAGGCTGGGAAGTATGGGGGGATTTACCGGGCTGAGAGTGGTGACAAGGGTTGCACAGCTCCGGCAGCAGCTCCTCCTAAGGGGCCCAGGATGCACTCCCCAGATGACGTTCCCCACCCCCACCCAGAGATCCCGGTCTATGCACTGGTCGAGTGGGGGTTGGAGCTCTGCAGGTCGGCCCCAGCCTCCAGGTGCCCGCTCCAACCTGCAGCCTGTTGCGAATGGAGCTGCCCCCAGTCTGCTGCCGCTGCCCTCCGTCCACTCTGCAGCTGCTCCAGGAGGGCCTTGCACACAGCTGTGGGAACAACAGCACAGCAAAGAGATGGTCTAGAGACTTTTCCCTCACTGCTCCCATAATGGCGGTGGGCATTGGCTGGGAGTGGCAAGGGAAGCAGAACCACATGCGCCCTGAGGAGCAGAGTGCCAGGCAAGAGCCCCATCTTTATTCCCCTCACGCAACCTCTCAGACTCAGTACCTTCAACATGTTCTTGTACCTTTTGTCCCTCCCAGACCCCACGCACCTAACTCCCAGCACACTCCTGAACCCACCCACCCAACCCCACTGCATCCTTCATTATGGCCAACACTCATGGTCCAGAAAATTCCATAATCTGGTATATCATATTTCTCAAGGTTGCTGGAGTAAAAGAAGTTCAAGTGTAATAACTCAAGTGCAAGAGACAATGTGCATTGGTAAGCAGAGCACACCTAGAGGACTTTATAAAAGGGTGAAAAAAACATAGAACCTATGAAAGTCACAAAACTATGCATAGAATCACATTACACAATCAACCTTTGAAAAGAAAATATACACATGTTCAGATTCAGATGTAAGATTCAGGACTAGTAAAGGTAAACACTTACCTTTCTCTTATAAAATCCGCTAAATCTTTTGTTGATAGATGTCCGTGTTTCATGTTATGATAGAGGACATCAAAGCCATTGTTTCTTTCCCCCTAAAGATCAATAAAAAATACTTAATAGGTTAATTAAAACTATACAATTCAACTTATTAAACAATTATAGAACAAAGTACTATATCTATACATTGTAATGTGGATCAACTTCCATCCTCCTCGAAGATAATAACTATTCCTTATGCCTCAATGTCTGTTCACTATTTTAAGAACATAAGAAAGGTTGTACTGGATCAGACCAAAGACCCAATAATCCCAGTACCATGTCTTCTGACAGTGGCCAATACCAGATGTCCCAGAGGGAGAGTGAACAGAACAGGTAATCATCAAGTGATCCCTTTCCTGTCAAACATTTCCAGTTCCTGACAAACAGAGTCTAGGGACACCATTCCTACCCATTCTGGCTAATAAGCAGGGCTCAACAAATGATTTTAAGCCGTCAGGGCCGTGCAGCGCGGTCAGTGCATGCGTAGCCCGGTCTGCGAATGTGCAGTGTGCGCTTCCACGCGGCTGGCGAGCAGGGCTCGCCACCGCTTGGCAAACCCTACTAATAAGTATTGATAGACCTAACCTCTGTTAATGTATCTAGTTCTTTTTTGAAACCTGTTAAAGTCCTGGTCTTCACAACCTTCTCTTGCAAGAAGTTCCACGTGTTGAGAATCCTGCATAAAGAAGAAGAGGTTACTTACCTCTTAACTGCAGTTCTTCAGGATGTGTTGCTCCTGTCCATTTCAATTAGGCGTGTGTGCGCTGCGTGCACAGATCTCGTAGCTTTTTCCCTCAGCAGTACCTGTTGGGCCAGCCAGGGAGCCCCCTGAAGTGGCGCCGGTATAACGGCACATATAAAGCCCTGCTGGCCCTCTACCCCCTCGGTTCCTTCTTGCCGAAGTTCTCTGAAGAAGGGGAGGCGGGTGGGATTTGGAATGGACATGAGCAACATCTCGAAGAACTACAGTTCCGAGGTAAGTAACCTCCTCCTCTTCTTCTTCAAGTGCTTGCTCATGTCCATTCCAATTAGGTGATTCCCAAGCCGTTTCCTCTGGGGGTGGGGTCAGAAAGTAACCTTACCTATTCTCCACAGATCGCAGCACTGCTCTACCCACAGATGCATCTGCCCTGGCCTGCCGCATGATGGTGTAGTGCTCGGAGAAGTTATGTACAGAAGACCGCGTGGCCGCCCTATAGATGTCCAATATAGGCACTTGAGCCAAGAATGCTACAGACGTGGCCTGTGCCCATGTGGCATGCACTCTCAGCCGTGGAGGGGTTTTCCCCAAGCCATGATAATACTCGTTAATATATGCCGAGATCCATGAAGATAAACACTGCGCTGACACAGGTGCTCCCCTCATATGCTCTGCGAAAGAAATAAAGAGCTGTGGCGACTTTCAAAAGTCTCTCGTTCTGTTAATATAAAAGGCGACAGCCCTCCATACATCCAGGCAATGCAAAGCCTGCTCTCTAGGTGTGTTGTTTAGGAAAAAACACCAGTAAATAAATGTCCTGAGTCATATGGAAACAGGAGACAACCTTAGAGAGGAAGACTGGGTGAGGACGGAGTCTGACCTTGTCCTTGAAAAAAAAAAAAAAACCAACAATGGTGTATGGAGCTTCTGAAGTAAGGGCCCATAACTCTGACACCCTCCTGGAGGATGTGATCGCCACTAAAAATGCCAGCTTCCATGATAAAAGCTTCAACGAGCAGGTGGCCAGTGGCTCAAAGGGTGGTTTCATCAGCCCCTTAAGTACTATGTTCAGGTCCCAAGAAGAGACGGGAAGACGCACCTGCAGCATCAGTCTATCGACTCCCCTCATGAACTTCTTTATCATTTTATGGGCAAACACCGACCTTCTCCCCTCTCCAGGGGGAAGGCCGAAATTGCCACTAAATGGACCCTTAGAGAGGACGTAGCAAGGCCCTGTTGTCTAAGGTGTAACAGGTAGTCAAATATCAGAGGAACACTAGCTCTAACTGGGTGTGAGCCCCTTTGTTGCGCCCAAAGTGCGAACCTCTTCCATTTGCTTCATAGAGAGCCCTGGGAGACTGTTTTCTGTTCTCCAATAGGACCCTTTGTACCTCTCGAGAGCAGTCCTGTGCTATGCTAGAGAGCCATTCATGTTCCACACCATAAGGTGGAGACACCCTAGGTTCAGGTGGCATAACGTCCCCTGACCCAGATCTTGAGTGAGCAGCTCCAGGACTAAAGGCAGTGGCACTGGGTCTACCGTCGACAATTCCCTGAGGGTGGAGAACCAGTGTTGCCATGGCCACATCGGCGCTATCATTATGACCGTAGCTCTGAACCTCTGGACCCTGATCAGTGTGTCGTATATTAGGGGAAGGGGAGGGAACGTGTACAACAAGAGATTGGGCCATTGCGTATGGAGAGCATTCCCTAGTGAGTTGGTCCCCTGCCCCCTGAGGGAGCAGTAGCTCCTGCACTGGGCATTGTCCCTGGAGGCAAACAGGTCCAGAAAGGGATAGCCCCATATGTGGAAAACTCCCTCCAGGATATCCCTCATCATCCATTCATGGACTTGGAAAGAACGCCTGAGCGTGTCCGCTACGTTGTTCCAGGAACCTGGAAGGTAGGTAACTTGTAGGAAGATGTTTTTCAGTATGCAAAATTCCCAGAGTTCGGTGGCTTCCCTGCACAGTGGGGAAGAACAAGCCCCCCGCCCTCCCGCCTGCTGACACAGTACATGGCTGAGGTATTGTCAGTTAGCACCTCCACCACTTTGTTCTCTATCAGGGGTAGGAAGGCCTGGCATGCCAATTTGATTGCCCAGAGCTCCTTGACACTGATGAGCAAGGAACTTTCCCTCACAGATCACAGACCTTGAGTCCTCACAGTCCCCAATTGTGCTCCTCACCCCAGATCCGATGCATCTGTCACTAGTTGCACCGAGGGGGCCCATTTCTCCAAGGGGACTCCTGCGCACACTACATCCTCCTGAGACCACCAGCCCAGGGAGCGAAGTACGGGACCTAGGACGGTAGCCACCATGTCCAGGGGGTATCGTATAGGATTGTGAGCGGTTCTCAGACACGCCTGTAGTGGATGTAGCCTCAGCCTGGCATGCGCCACGATATACGTACAAGCCGCCACGTGGCCCAACAGGCACAAACAGCTGCGGGCAGTGGTCATGGGGGAACTGTGGAGGTCCATGATCATTGCATGCATAGTACGGAACCTGTGCGTGGGCAGGGATGCCTTCCCTGCAGTGGAATCCAGGAACTCTATCGTCTGGGACTGGACTACAGTGGACTTCTCTTCATTTAGTATGAGGCCGAGCTGCAGAAATAGGCGCCTGGCAATTAAGACGTGACACCACCTGATCCTGGGACGAGCCCCAAATCAAGCAATCATCCAGATATGGAAAGATGTGTATCCCCTGACGTCTCAACGAAGCCGCCACTGGGGCCATACAATTGGTAAAAACCGTCAGCACTGTGGTAAGACCGAATGGCAGGACTGTGAACTGAAAGTGGTCGTCAGCTACCACGAACCGCAGGAACCTTCTGTAGGTGGGCATTATCGTGACGTGGAAATAAGCATTTTTTAAACTGAGGGAAGCAAACCAGTCTCCTTTCTGAAGGGAGAGAATGATGGAGGCTAGGGTGCCATTTTGAACTTTGTCTTCTTTATGAACAAGTTCAATCCCTGGAGATCTAGAAAGGGATGAAGTCCCCCTTTCGCCTTAGGAATGAGAAAATAATGGGACTAAAACCCCCTTCCCTTGAACTCGTTGAGAACGGGTTCCATCGCCCCGAGGTGCATAAGCTTCACAATCTCTTCCCTCAGCAGCGCTTCGTGAGAGGGGTCCCTGAAAAGGGAGGAAGGTAAGTGAGATGGGGACAGGGAAGGGGAAGAAGTAAAGGGGATCGAGTAGCCCCATGCCACCAGGCCAAGGACCCACTGGTCCAACGTTATGGATGCCCAGGCTTGGTAGAAACGGAATAAACAGAAACCAAAGGGGGGCGAACAAAGTGTGAGTGGTGCACTGTCCTTGATCGTACCCTCAAAATGGTGGTTTAGAGTGCTGGCCTGCCGACATGGTGGGCCCTTTATCTTGAGCCGGTCTCAGAGCTCTGCGCCTATTTCTAGGTGGGTCATTTCTAGAGAAAATACAGCCCCATCTTCTGCTGCGGTCAGAGGGAAAACATCACTGGAAAGGCCTTGTCGCAGGCCTAGGGTTGAGGGGTTGCCTCAGTGGACTGGGCGTGTGGATCTCCAAAGACTTAAGGGCATGTGGATCCCCAAAGACCTAAGGGCGTGTCAAGGCCCGGGAATCCTTCAGGCTATGTAGTCTGGAGTTCATTTGCTCCGAAAAGAGACCGCTCCCTCAAACGGCAGGTCCTGGAGGGAGGCCTGTACGTCAGGGGGGATACCCGAAATGTTCAGCCACATACTCCGTCTCATGACAACAGCTGTTGCCATTGTCCAGGCTGCTGAATCAGCTGCGTCAAGGGCCGCTTGCAAGACCGTATGGGCCACCATCCTACCCTTGTCTGTCAAGGCCCTAAACCAGTGGTCCCCAACCTTTACAGGTTGTCGGGCGCCAGGGGGCGTGGCCGTTTGCCCGCCAGGCACCAGGGGGCGGGGACACTTGCCCGCCCGGGGGCAGCCCCCCCCCAGCCGCATGCCCGGGGGCGGGGCCCCCCCCATAGCCACGCGCTCGGGACCAGCGCTCCCCCTGTAAGCGCCATGGGGCCGGGGCCGGGGCACACCCGGGTTGGGGACCACGGCTCCGTGGGCGCATGTAAAGAGCCCGCGGGCACCGGGTTGGGGACCACGGCCCTAAACTCTTGACGGTCCTCCTGCAGCAAATGATCCCTAAACTTGTCCATAGCGGACCACGTGTTGTATGCATATCTTCCCAACATAGCCTGCTGGTTGGCTATGCGCAATTGTAGGCCCCCCATGGAATACGCCTTCCGTCCCAGGAAGTCCAATTGTTTCGGATCCTTGGCTTTAGGAGTAGGCCCAGGGAGACCCTGCCAAGGAGCTCAGGGATGGGGGAGAGAACAAAAAGTCATGGTCCTCCTGGGGGACAAAGTATCACTTCTCCACACCCTTTTGGGTGGGAGGGATGGAGGCCGGTGTCAACCTGAGGGTTTTGGCTAACTTGTCCACCATCTTTATCAGGGGTAATGCCACCCTGCACAGGGTTGCAGTCGAGAGGATGTCCACCATCAGATCGGTATCCTCCAGAACCTCCTCTGCATTCACCACCAAATTTGTTGCCAGCCTCCTCAGGAGGTCCTGATGGGCCCTTGAGTCCACTGATGGCAACGATGGGGTTGGGTCAGCTAGGGCCTCATCGGGAGAGGTACAATCAGGTCCTCCATCTGGTCCACTCAGATCCTCCATCTGGTCATCCACTGGTGGCCCTGACTCTGTTGATGGGGCTGCCTGGAGAGGTTCAACAGGGAGGAGTCTGGACACCAACTCACTGGGGCACCCTGGGGTCTAGAGGTCACCGCTGAGACCGACTTATCCGTTTTAGATGCAGGGGCTCTATGGAGAGGCGTCGCCGATGGGGGACTACACTGTCTTGACAACCCTGAGACGGGTGCTGTAGGGGGTGGCCCTTGGGCCTGATGATAGGCCCACAGGGTCTAAAAGGGCCATTGCTGAGGAGGCCAAGAGTACTGCTGCGGGTTGACACTAGCCGTTCTGTGCCCGGAACGAGACCAGTGCCTCTATCTGGATCAGAACGAGGACCTTCTCGACCTCAAGGACTCCACCTGCGAGTCCGAGGAATAGTCCAACGCTGACCATGGCAGTGGACTCCTGCTCCCTTCGATGTTGGGCCATAGCTCGTGGCTTCCCCCAGCGCACGGGGCAGAAAAGGCTGCGTCGATATCGCCTGCCCGTGAGCCACTGAAGATATTAGGCCATGCGGTGCCGAGTGGGGGGGGGGGAGGGGGGAGTGCTCTGAATTCCCGTAGCAGCCCACAGCGGAGGGGCCGGTGCCCAAAATGGCGTGGGCGCTGGTCAGTGCGGGAACACCAACGGTGCCACTAGTGTGGGTGCCGGGATTGGCGTCAGTACCAGCGTTAGCACTGGGGCTGGGATCAATGCCTGCGTTGGTACCAAGCGTGGTGCCATCGAAATCATGTACACAGGAAAAACCGTCGGTGTCGCTGTCGGTGCCACTGGCCATAGAGGAACCGGTGACGGTACCGGGCCCGGTGCCAGGGTCAGTACTGGGGCCAGGAGCGTGGGATGAGCCGGTGTCACTGTCGGTGCCAGGGATGGTGCCGGGACTGGAGTTAAGAGTGTGCTGGAGACGTTGCCGGAGCCGGTGTGAAGGACGATGTCGGTGCAGTGGCGGGTATCGTGGATGCGGTTGGTGCGGGTGACCCCGGTGCCATGGGTGGGTGTCCCCATGCCAAGTGGGGTCCCATAGCCCATAGATGTACCAGCGATGACGGCACCTACGGTTCAGCGGACCAGTGCACTGTCGCCCTGCTTGGTGCTGGTACGGAGAAAGCCGACGTCTCTGGGGTAGTTAGTACTATAAGGTCTCGCACCATGTGAACATCTTCGGGGTCGATGGCCTTAAATCCTGCAGGGTTCCCTCTGCCTCAGATGAAGCAGGAGCATATCTGTGACCCATTTCAGTATGTGTCTGGCTCTGGGACTTCGGGGCCCAGTGCCCCTCCTTAGGGCACACTTTGCAGCCTGACTTGTGAAGTGATCGGCCCCTTCCGTCCTTCGGTCTCCTCTAAGTGGGAGATTGTAACCCATGTCAAGAAGGCTTGGCTTTAGCCTTTGACGGTGCCGAGGAGGCCTCCTGCACCGATTGCAGAGCACTGTGCACCAACTGACCATTGTCCAGTGCTGCGGGCTGGAGAGAGGATTCCATTGGAAGTCTCTTCAAGCAAGAGTCCCTCTCTCTTCTCTTCTGCAGATCTTACAGGCCTGTGCAGTGTGCCTCGCCCAAGCACTTTAAACAGGAGTCGTGCGGGTCCCTGCAGGGTATAGGCTTCAGGCAGGACATGCAAGGTTTGAAGCCATGCAGTGCTGGCATCCCCTCCCCAGCTAGGGAGAGGCATGAAAGGAGGGCAAAGCCCTCTTATCACTAACTATTTACACACTAAAGTACTACATCTGAAACTATTTACAAACTAACTAGGTGCTAATTGCTAATTCAACAAAGACATTAAGGGAAGAAGAAGAGTCTAAAGCTCCAGCTGCCACACAGGCGGTAAGAAGGAACTGAGGGGGTAGAGGGCCAGCAGGGGTATATATGCGCCTTATACTGGCGCCACTCCAGGGGGCTCCCTGGCTGGCCCTATGGGTACTGCTGAGGGAAAGAGCTCCGAGATCCATGTACGTAGTGCGAATACACCTAATTGGAATGAACATGAGTAAGCACTCGAAGAAGAAAAACTTCCTTTTGTTTGTTTAAAACCTGCTACCTATTAATTTCATTTGGTGACTCCTAGTTCTTATGTTATAGGAACAAGTAAATAACTTTTCCTTATTCACTTTCTCCATACCTGTCATGATTTTATAGACCTCTATCATATGCCTCCTTAGTCTCTTCTTTTCTAAGCTGAAAAGTCCCAGTCCTTTTAATTTTTCTTCATATAGTACCCATTCCAAACCCCTATTCATTTTTGTCACCCTTTTCGGAACCTTTTCCAATGCCAATATATCTTTTTTGAAATGAGGCAACCACATCTGTACACAACTGTCATGACCATGAGGGATGCCCAGCAGCCTGGGGACTAAAGGGTTAACTGTATCTAGCTAGGTAGCAGTTAGCCAATAAAAATGCTGATAGGAATTTTCAAACTGAGACAAAGGAATTTTGGGGTTTTCCCTCCTTTGTCCCTGGCCAGTTGTTCTCCAGATACTGAGGGGGACAGACAACATGTCTCTCTCCAAGAAAAGACTCTTCACTATCTGTAAATAGGGTAAAGTTTAGATAAATCCATTAGGTTTTATTGTTTTATGGTTTGGGAATGGGAATCTGATGTCTGTGCATTTAAAAACAGGTTTTCTTCTCCTTTGTAACTAAGTTTTTGGCCCACGGGAGTCCCCCGTGAGTATATTAATTGGTGACTTTTCCATCTGGTCATTATGTTTGTAACAGGAGTATTGTGGTGATAAAAAAGTTCTTTCTTTTTTATTAACATGGTATTGGTTAATTTGTGTGTCCTGGTTTTACTTTAAGGATGAGATTTCCCAAGTGATCTCTTCCCTGGTTTTTCTTACCATTACTTGGGTGGTCGCAGTGGATTTTTATCCCCAATATCTAGGTTTTTAAGATTTGGGGGAGAAGCTTTATACCAAAACCTGGAAAGATAAGGTTTTGGGGTACTTTTGCGGCCCCCCACTTCTGCATTCATGATGCCAGAGTGAGGAATCAGCCTTGACAACAGTATTCAAGATGTGGGAGTACCATGGTGTTATACAATGGTAATAAGATATTCTCTGTTTTATTCTCTATCCCTTCTTCAATGATTCCTAATATTGTTTGCTTTTTTTTGACTGCTGCTTCACTTTGAGTTGAGGTTTTCAGAGAACTATCCACAATGACTCCAGGATCTCTCTCGAGTGTAATAGTTAACTTATACATAGAAATTGTTGGAGACTAATTGAGATTATTTTTCCAATGTGCATTACTTTGCATTTATCAGCATTAAAATTCAATTGCTCATTTTGTTGCCCAAACACCTAGTTTGAAATCCTTTTGAAGCTCTTCAGTCTGTTTTGGTCTTACTAAACTGCTTAAGATAGTTATCTGCAAATTTTGCCACCTCACTGTTTACCCCCTTTTCCAGATCATTTATAAATAGGTTGAATAGGATTGGTCCCAGGACAGAACCTTGGAGGACACAACTAGTTACCTCTCTCCATTCTGAGAGCTGACCATTTATTCCTACCCTTTGTTTCCTGTCTTTTAACCAGTTATCAATCCATGAGAAGACCTTCCTTCTTATCCCTTACTTTACTTAAGAGCCTTTGATGAAGTACCTTGTCAAAACTTCCTGGAAATCTATATCCACTGGATCCCCCTTTTCCACATGCTTGATGACCCCCTCAAAGAACTCTAGATTAGTAAGGCATGATTTCCCTTTACAGATATCACGTTCACTTCTCCCCAACAAATTATGTTCATCTATGTGTCTCACTATTATATTATTTACTATAGTTTCAACTAATTTGCCCGGTATTGATGTTAGACTTACCGGTCTGTAATTGCCAGGATCACCGCTAGAGCCCTTTTTAAATACCGGTTTCACATAGGAACGCTAGCATATAGCCGTTTAAACGATTAATCAGTAAGCCTGGGCTAACTGGTTAATCTTAACAACTACACATACTCCCCTGCCCTGCTTGCTGCCTTTGTACTACTTTCAAGCCAGATCCCCACACATGCCAGCTTCACAGAGCCCCCTTCCCCCATACTGCTGAGACAAGTTAGGTATCCTTCAGCTATCCTTCAGAAGAGCTTTGTGTAGCTCAAAAGCTTGTCTCTTAAGTATGTCTAATAAAAAAAAAATCTACCTCACCTGCCTTGTGTCTCTAGTATAATGGGGCACAGCTACAAATACATTAACCCCGTAGTCACAAATGAACTTCTTGCCAAGTCATGGTCCCTTTTTTCAGACATCTGCTGTGCTACCCTGAAGAACTGCTCTTCTTTGGGCTTCATTATTACTATGTCCCTACCATTCCCATTCTCCTCTACCTTGCAGGATGCTCCTTCAGTGCTCTAGTCTCTTTTTCCTTGTCCTTCCATCAGTGGTGTTGCTCCTGAAGAGTCTGTCCTTCATTCCTTTTTCTGTTTCTTCTACATACTCTCCCAGAATGACCCAATATATTTACTATCTCTGTTTGGAGAACTCCCTCTAATCCAAAATCTGTCTCTAAATCTCTCTCTAATCCAATCTCTCCCATTCTTTCCAAACTCATCTATTTTCTTGTCTTTCTGATATTTCCTCCTGGATATGTCTCCACTACTTTCTCAAACCAAATTAAATGAGTTCACGCTACTGTGATTTTTGAGTAGTGCTGACCACTAATTTGACACCTAAATCACAGAGAGATGAATGATGGTGTTCCAGTTCAAATTGGTATTGTATTTAAGAGTTTACTATAGGACTATATATTTGTATATCAAAACATTATAACACAGGGAATATTTATTGAATATTATTCTCATAAAATAATGCTTCGTCAGTCATTTTGCTGTCAACTACAACTGGTTAATAACACTGTAAAAGCATCCTGACTGGTTATTAACTTAGATCAGTTGTTAATTAAAATCAAAGTGTTACTATCATGTGCTGCAAAGAACTGCAGAAGACACATTCATGAGCCACTTATGGTTCTTGGATCTCAGTCTGAGTATAACTGATCTACCTCATAGTAATTAATTCATTTTGCTTTACTGATTCCAAATATTAATAGTATTAATCTTATAATTTTAATGTTCAGGTTACCACTCCTCACAATGTTCAAAATAAGGTGAACAAAGTTCAGCAAATTGCAGATTGATTTAGCTGTAGTTATACATACAAATCTGTAACATTTTAGTCTTTTTACGGGTGTATAAATGGACTACCTTGCATGCACAGTTAATCCATTTATAGCTTACTGTATTTAACTACAGCGCATTACTTTTTTAAATTTAATGTTGGAGAAGTTGTGCTATCGCAGTATTTCCTGGAAATCAAAGCTCAGAAAAGAGGGACAGAAAAATCTACTTTAAAAAAAAAAAAAAACTTGAAAAGCGTAACTTGTTTGGCTAACAGATTGAAGACTTTCCCCTCTGAGACACTTCATTTGTGCAGTCTTTTTGTTTCAATTAGTCTAACTCCATAGTGAAATAAGTAGTCTTGGCTCAATCAGCAATTAAAGCCAACAATACCAAACCCAATGCAAAAAAATTGTTAGTACAATACCATACAACAGGGATGTTAAATAGCGGGTAATTGAATAGTCAATTAACCTCATGAATTTTTATTGATTACTTGAATATTCTATAGTCTTTGGGCAGCCAGTGCACTCCAGCCCCACTCCTGAGAATCCCCCCGCTACTTTGTGCTGCTGCCTCTGTATTAGAGGCAGCAGTGTGGGGTGACAGAGAGGAGCTGGTCCACAAAGAAAACCAGTTTAAAAACCAGCTCCCCTTGCAAACCAGCTGCTTGTTGCTCCACTCTGCTGCCTCTGATACAAAGACAACAGTGTGGGGTGGGTCCAGGAGAGGAAGGGTCTGAGCCCTGATTTTATTTATTTTTATAAAGAAAATGACACTTAGTGACAAGGGATGTTAAAATATGTTTATTACAGTAAACACATTTACACATCTGGGGGAATAGAGGGGCAGCTCCCTGGGAGCCAGTGTGCACACTGGAAGCTGACTTCAAGCTGGCTTCTCATGCGCACTGGTTCCTGCTTGCATTCGCCCCCCCACCCCACCCTCATGCTGCTGCCTCTGCATCAGAGGCAGCAGTGTGAGGGAGAGGGGACCTGTATGTAACCATGTAAATTATTACACTTTCACATCTTTAGCGACAATTGCCAAGTCTAGATTTCTCTTACTGCAGCTCTCTGTACTGAATATTTGAGTGATAGATTCTAAACTTAGTTAACTAAAGAACCCAAACAGATTAGCTAAACCAAACTTTCCCACATAACAGACAGCTTGGAGATTTACTTGTTAAATCACATTTATACTAAAAGGAATATAGTGTCCTGAAGAATAAATACATTGCAAAGTGAATTATTTAAATTACAAATGAGTTGATCCACACTGTTCTTCAGAAAGTCACATCTTCACCCAAATCATTTTCTCTCAAACAGTTTTCCTTATGATGTTTCATTCTTGCAGGTTGTGTGTGTGCACAAAGTGAAAGTAGCTAACTTTTAGATGAGGTTTCATTTCAATTTCCCTTCATCAGCAACTAAACAAATGTGCAATGTTCTCATAGAAATGAAGTAGCCCTGTCAGCAATTCAGTATTTCCACAACCTGTACATAACAGGAAACAGATTACAGGAACTCCCTGTTTTGCTGCACTACCATAATACATCTTGAAATTTCCAAGAATTCCTTGTTTTATACGTAGCAAATTTGAATTTAAATGATTATGCTTGGTATAGTTGCCGGAATCAATAAGGCACATCTGCAGCAGTACTGATTTCCTATATTTTAACGAAGAGGGAAAAGTACAAGGAACTGTGTACTTCGAATGAAAATCTTAACACTGTCTATTTAGTTTATGCTAACTACCTCCAAATTTAGTTTGTGTAAATGTGTCACCTCTTAAGTTGATTGTGAATTTTCCCACACTATACAAGACAGATACTACTGTCTTACAATCAATGGAAAAAACAGAAAAAGAACAGCTATCAACACTATTTTATCAGCAAAACTAAGCAGAAGAGCTACTAACAAACAGTGTATACATACTATGCCAAAGCAGTCCTTTCTGACCATGATCAAACTTTATTTGTATGATTATAGAAATTTTGAACAGATTTATTTTCTTCCTCAAGGATGAATGAAGTAGTAAACATTTGACAAAAGTCATTTACATAATTTTACCTAAGATTTATTAGCTAACTGGTATCTTCTCTGTTTAGGCATGAGCATACTTTGCCTAGAATCATTTATCCAAAATTCAAATAGCAAATTGCTCCACTCCCTCGCAGTAGTGCGCTACGGAATTAGAAAAACACTTTGTTATATTCAATTTAAATATGATTTTTTTATACCTAAAATCAATGTATTCTCTATTAATCAAGCAAGTATATATATTTATTCAAAAACTACATATGGAAATAGTCTTCCAATTTAAAAAATACATCCTGTAATTAATTCATAAAAAGGTTAGGTCTCTAACTTTGAATTCTTATGAAATTAAAATTGGATAATTTCCTGTTTTCAAATCATCACTAATTTTAATTGATGTGCCTTTGTATCCTTTGTGAACAAATAACCATTGCAGAAATACTTTAAGATACTTAAAGTTACAACTGAAATAGAAGCAATCATTTGGAGGTCACATACTACATTGCTTATCGGTTAATGGTCCTGGTTAACTGCAATAACCCCCTTCCCTCCATGCTCTGCATTTCAAACTTTGACTAGCAAGCTCATTCAGTCCCAGCCCACCGGCTAAAGATTTAAACAAAAAGCATGCAGAAGAGCCGTCTGTCACCCTGCGCTGCTGCCTCTGATATAGAAGCAGCAGCACAGGGCGGTAAGTGGGAGCCAGTACAAGCAGGGAGCTGATTTAAAAACTGTATCAGAAACAGCAGCAGGGGTGGCAGCAGCCCCTGTCTGTGGGGGCCCCACACTTCCCTGACAAAGGCTGCGCCAGCATCCCATCGAACGGGGCTAGCAGGCAAGACTGAACAAGCTTGCTAGTCTGTATCAGAGGCAGCAGCATGGGGAGACAGCCAGTGAGCACCAGGACTCTGCTTAAAAGCTGACTCCCAGTATACCAGCTCCCCGGGACCCAGCTACTGCCCCATACTGCAGGTGCTGAAATTTTCAGCAGTTACCTGGTTCCCCAATTACTACTTTTTAAACATCCCTAGTATGCACATCTTCTTCATGAAACCTTTTCTCGGTGCTGTAAGAAGATGAGTAACTTTCTATTCTGGAATACTCGCTGGAACCACTGACTGAAAAAACTCCAAATCCTGCAACTACTCAAAGTTCCATAAGCATTTTGACCCAACCTACGACAGCACTCAAAGTGAGTAGGAATGTCTTATAGAACAGAGCCCAATCCAGGATATGCCAAAGCTGAGATTGTGAATGTCCTTACTGTTTATATAAGCAGTGGTATAACATGAGTTTTTAATCACACCAGCAATACAGTGGTCCCCAACCTTTTTGGGCTGCTGGGCACCTGGTGGTGGGGCCGCCCATGGGCCACACGCCCAGGGGCGGGGCCATCCCTGATTACTCCGCGGGCGCACATAAATGCCCCAGTGGGTGCTATGGTGCCCACAGGTACCGCAACGCCCAAGGGCACCGCATTGGGGACCACTGCAGTAATCTGAAAGTTCTGAGTGCATCCAGTACAAACCTCTAGTCCAAAACATTGTGTAAGCGATGTGGAGACTGTGAGCATAGACTCCCTTTCGCTAATATATTTGTGATTGCTACTATCTGCATAAGAGAAATATGGAAGTCTATTCCCAAATACAGATTGAGTTGATTGCCATGTTATCTGCATGTAACCTTAGAACTTTTACAATAGGAATACTTTTCATAAACATTTTCTCTCACTGATATCTGTTTTAAGTCAGCATACATTATTTACGACAGTAGGTACCCATCATTCTGTTACAACACCCTAAATAGGAGTATTGAGAATGTTCAGTAAAGTGATTTGAATGCTTGTAATGCTACCTCATTACAATTAATTAAAAAATCATTTATAATTTGAAGTACTTCTATTTTCACTCTAAAACAACAAAATGGAATGAAACTTGTTTTAAAACAATAGATCCTTTTTTCTTTCACTCTACTGCGTTTTAAAAATAGTTCCACAAAATACACACTAAAGAAAAAGATATCTACTTTTTTCCTCCCCCTCAAAAACAACAACAAAAAAACTGGTCACTGTACACATTCCTTCAAAAGTAGAAACATTTAAAAACTTATTTAAAAAGCATCTTAATCTTCACAACTGAAAAGAAAACAATACATTTAAATACATTTGTTTTGCTTACATCAGACCATTACTGAATACTTCTCATAAAAGGCCTTAAAAGTAACAGCTGAATGTTCTAGAGACAATTAAATAACCAGGGTGTTTGTGTGTGTTAATGCCCTCTTCCAAATGGAACCAGACCAGACCATCAGGTTTCTGATGTCTTCCCTAATGACTACCAAGAGGAAAAGCATTCAAGTAAGTGGAGACCAATTTAAGGCACAAGATCCAGGGTTAGTTTCACATGTGGCTGTGACGGTGCGTTGGGGTTCCCCAGTCTCTTGCAGCCCCGGAATGGCACGAACAGACTTCGCCAGCCAGTAGAATACAGGTGGTTTATTGCTTCTCCACGATACAGCACAGCACAGATGTAATCTAGTTACAGGAACTGGGGGCTAAGAGGCCTCAGTGTCCCCCTTGAGACAGGGGAATCCCAGCCCCCTCCCCAGTTCCTTCTCCTCTGCTTTCCAGCCAGGAACTAACTCACTCTCCCCCAGCCCTGCCCCCCAGCCAGGGCAGCATTCCACCTTCCTTTGTTCCTCTCCATGGGGGTCAGCTGGCCAAACCAGCTGGGATATCCTCTTTGCATAGTGACTCATCCCTTGTCTGCTCGGTGGTGTTACAGACAGCAGCCAGAGAGTTAGCAGGTTACCCCCCACTACGTCACAGTGGCATATGCACAATTTCAACTGGAGAATGGTGTACACCAAAGACACAGACTCTTTACAAAACCTTGTTTTCATTTTCTACCCCAAGCATTCCTCTGAAAGTTTCATCTTTTCCTTCTAAAAGACTCCTGAGCCATACAGAGTTTTTTCCAGATTTCAACTCCACTTCAGGTTCACATCAAACCACATCATCATTTGTAATCGCAGATTATGAACATTTAATTCACAACTTTGTGGGTTGAATTTGAATACCTCTGGTACATAAACATTTATTCTAAAATCTAAGAACTACTTAGGTCCAGGAAAGGCTCACAACAAGTGAGCTTCAAAAATTGCAATCACTGAATTATTGAAGCATATCATCTAAATACACTTCCTCTTCACTGTCAGCCTTCTTACTCCAGAATAATAAATGGAACACTTGTTTTAAAAAGCTGGTATACCCAACTCTTATACAAAGTTTTTCATCATTCAATCCCAAAGTGCTTTCCAAAATTATTCTTGCTTTACATTTCACGCAGGGGGGAGGAGACAAGGTGTAGTCAATTCCCAATGTCACGCAGCAGGCCAGTGGCTAACCAGAGAACAGAACTCAGTTCTCTCAAGTTCTACTTCAATGTTCTCTCCATTAGACAGAACCAGTGCTTTTTTTGTGATAGTATTACCCGGTACTCAGTACCAGCACCTCCAGACGCAGTACCGGCATCTTCAGTCAGAGCTCAACAACTTTTCCCCTGGAGTCCCGGCACCATTTTTTTTTTTAAACACAAAAAAAGCACTGGATAGAACCATGAATAGTCTGCACGGGTGAAGAGAACTAATGTGTTATACGTTTAAATTATGCCTTTCTTGAATGTATGTTGTATTAAGGATGTTAAGTGGCAAGTAATTGACAAATTATGTAGGGTAATTGACTAATCATGTAGTTAATAGTTTGTATTGACTATATGATTAGTCAATAAGGCTCTGCAATTTAAATGTAGTATAGGTTGGACCGCCCTTATCCAGCACCCTCGGGAACTGACCCATCTGAAATAAAGGAATTTTCCAGATATGGGGAGATCTCCTGTCACCAGCCTCCCAGAACGCTCCCCTTCCCTGTGACTGGCTCCACGACAGCCTCGGTGCCACTAGGCTCCTGCCTGGAGGGCTTGGACTTGGGCTCAGGCCCAATGGGAGTCCGCAGGGATGGAGTTCCCAGCCATCATGGCCTCACTTCTCCCCCACCCTACCAGGAATCACCAGGTACAGGGATGCCAGCTGCACTTTGAGTGCAGCAAGGGTGGGGGGAGAATGTGAGTAGTCGAGTTGACTGACCGATAAGCCTAGACTTATTGGTTAATCGACTACTCGCTTACATCTCTATGTTGTACACAGAATCATAGAACTGGAAGGAACCTCGAGAGATCATCAATTCCAATACGCTGCACTCATGGAAGAGCCAAGCATTCTTCTTCTAGATCAGGGGTGGGCAAACAGGCCTCCATGGGCTGCATCCAGCCCACCAAGCAAGTTGATCTGGCTCACAGAGGCCCTGCTGCTCCAGGCAGGGTGAGAGGAGACTTCGCACACTCCTCCCGTCCCCAAGCCCTGATTGGCCTAGGGGTGGCGGGGAATTGTGCAAAAGTCTCCTCCCGCCCTGCGAGGGGTGCAGCACATAAGGGCAGCCGCCAGCTGCTAGTCAGCTGGCAAATTATTCTAATTGAGGCACTCCCTTGCAGGGTAGAGCAGGGGGCTAGAGACTTCACGTGCTCCCCCTCCACAGGCCCTGATGGACCTGAGGGCAGCAAGGGGGTGCTTGCTAAGTGGCATAGGTTTCTAGAGGAAACCACCAGCTGTTCAAAATAGCTGATGGTTCTCTCTGGGGGTGGGAAGCAAACACTTTGCACATCCCATACCCCCAGACCAATCAGGTTATATGGGTGGCGAAGCATGGAAGTATCCTGGCCCCTCCCCTTCCAACTGAGGCCCCGCACTTCCCAGGGCAACCTGGAGCTACTTCAAAAATTTCTGAAGTGCCCCCAGTCAAAAATTATTGTCCACCCCTGTTCTAGACCAGTGTTTCTCAAGCAGTGGTACAAGTACCATTTGGGGTACTTGAAAAGTTCGGGGGAGAGAGGTACATCAGCACAACTGAAATTTGGAGAAAACTGAATTTTTGTTTTAAGTTTTACAGCGTTTTATTATTTTTGTACTTTTTACACCCAAACGTTTCATCGCCCACCCGGCTACAATTAAGTTGATTAAACAAATGTGTTGCAATGGTAGAAAAAATGTGTGTGTGTGAGAAAACTGTGGGTTACTTATGATTTTGTGTTTTTTTGGGAAAGGGGTACTTTTTTTTTTAAATAAAGGTTGAGAATCACTGTTCTAGACCATAACTGACAGGTATTTGTCTAACTTGTTCTTAAATATCTCTAACGATGAAGATTCCATGGCTTCCCTGGGCAATTTATGCCAGCACTTAATCCTGACAGGAAGGTTTTTTATTAATGTCCAGTCTTAATCTCCCTTACTGCAATTTAAATCCATAGCTTCTTGTCCTAGCATCAGAGGTTAAGGAGAAAAAATTTTCTCCCTCCTCCCTGTAATAACTTTCAAGTATCTAAAAAGTTATGTCCCCTCTAATCTGGAAAAGGGAAGACTGAAACAAACCTAGTTATTTCAATCTTCCCTCATAGATCACGTTTTCTAGGCCAACAGTCATTTTTGTTGCTCTTCTCTGAACTTTTTCCAGTTTGCCCACATCTTTCCTGAAATGTGGTGCCCACAACTGGACACAATACTCCAACTGAGGCTGAATCAGTGCAGAATAGAGTGCAAATTGCTTACATCATTCATGTTAATATATATCAATATACATCCCAGAAGGAGGCTTGGGGTTTTTGTTTGTTTTGGATTAGTGTCATGCTGTTGACTCATTTAGCTTCCTGTCCACTATGATCCCCATAACTTTCTGCTGTACTCCTGAGGCAGTCTTTTCCCATTTTTAAAAGTCTCAGAGGGGTAACCATGTTAATCTGTAACTGAAAAACATTAAAAACAACTACTAGTTATGCAGCACCTTAGAGACTAACCAAAAACATAGATGTTATCATGAACTTTCATGAGTTGTGCCCACGAAAGCTCATAATGCCATTTACATTTTTGTTAGTGTCTTAGGTGCTGCAGAACTATATGTTGTTTTTTAAGATTTCCCATTTTGTGGGTGTACAACTGAGCATTTCTTCCTAAGTGAAGTACTCTGCATTTGTCCTTATGGAATTTCATCCCATTAACCTCAGACAATTTCTCCAGATCTTTTTGAAATATAATTCTATTCTCCAAAGCACTTGCAACGCCTCCCAGGTTGGTATTATCCACAAACATGTAAGTGCACTGGTTTATTTTTCCCTCATTGTCCAAACTGTAAGTGATAGATGTTTTTACATATTTTAATACATTTAGAATTGTATGGTCCATGGTCTATCTGAAACTTGGAAAGAATATTGAACAATGAATGGATCTGAAATATTGATGGGGATAGACTGAGCTTTGTAAATTAAAAACGCACTAAGTTTCATTTATTTTGACTATACTAATCAATAAGATACCTTCAGTTTGAAATTTCATATACAGTAATTCCTTCCTTAACACATGCCCACTTAACACGTTTTCACGATAGCACGATCTTTTTTTTTTTGGGGGGGGGGGGGTGAGACTTTTTTTTAACATGACCTGTCCCCGCAATAACACGATTTCCCCTAGAGCTGGCTGGTGGCCGGCAGCTGTGCAAGGCTTTCCCTGCAAAGCGGCAGAGGTTCTCCACTCCCCGTGCCGTTCCCCAGCAACGCCCTCTGGCCAGATGCTTCACTCCCTCTCCTCTGCCCCCTGCTTGCAGCAGGCAGCTGGGTTTCCCCAGCTGGCCGGTCACAGGAAGCTGCGTGGGGTTTCGTCTGCCTCCTTACAAAGCGGCGAAGGCTCTCCGCTCACTGCGCAGTTCCCCGGTGACCCCCTCTAGCCAGGTGTCTTGTGTCCAGCCAGAGGAGGTCACCAGGGAACTGCTCGGCAAACAGCAACCCCCCGCCACTTTGTAAGGAGGCAGGGTAAGCCCCGCGCAGCTGCCAGTGACCGGCCACCTGGGGAAACTCAGCCGCCGGCTGCAAGCCCCTTCACCTGCCCTTCCCTTCCCCAGAGCCAAAAACCTCCCCTCCCTGCTAAAACCCGGTCCCCTTTCTCCCCCAACCTTGTGTCCCGGTCCCAGGTGCTAACAAATGCAGGCTGGAGCTGCAAGCGCACGTGCGCTTGAAACACAACCTCCACCTTTTCCATTATTTTCAATGGGAAAACTGACCCTGCATAACACGTTTTCACTTAGCACGATCATTTTTTAAAATGTACAGTAAAACTCCATTGGTCCGGCATCTGACGGTCCAGCACTCCTGATGGTCCGGCACCATCAGGAACCCGGAAGTGCTCTGCAGCCGGACCATTGGAGCTGCTCTGCCTCCAGCTTCCCCTATTCAGCTGCTGCTAAAACTGACCAGCGGCTGAATCGGGGAAGCCGGAGGCAGAGCAGCTGGGGCGCTGCACGATAGGTCCCCTAGCGCTGCCCCTGGGGGCTGCAGGACCAACCCGGCAGCACCCCAGGCATCCCCGATTCAGCCGCTGCTGAAATTGACCAGCGGCTGATTCCGGGAAGCCCGGGGGAAAGCTGCTCTGCCTCAGGCTTCCTGGAGTCAGCTCTTGGTCAATTTCAGCAGTGGCTGACTTGGGGACGCCTGGGGCAGAGCAGCTGGGGTGCTGCTGGGTTGGTCCCGCAGCGCCGCTCCTCGGCGCTACTGGATCAACCGGGCAGCACCCCAGCTGCTCTGCCCCAGGCGTCCCCAAGTCAGCCGCTGCTGAAATTGACCAAGAGCTGACTCCAGGAAGCCCTGGGCAGAGCAGCTCTGCTTTGGGCTTCCTGGAGTCAGCTGCTGATCAGTATCAGCAACGTCTGACTTGGGGACACCTGAGGCAGAGCAGCTGGGGTGCTGCCAGGTTGATCCAGTAGCACCAAGGAGCGGCGCTGCGGGACCAACCCAGCAGCACCCCAGCTGCTCTGCCCCGGCGTCCCCAAGAGCAGCTGGGGTGCTGCCTGGTTGGTCTCGCCGCGCCAAGGGTCGGCGTTACCCCGACCAACCTGGCAGCACTCCAGCTGCTTTGCCCCAGGCGTCTCCGATTCAGCCACTTCTGGTCAGTTTCAGCAGCGGCTGAATCAGGGACGCTTGGGGCAGAGCCGGACTATCAGAAGGGGGGGCTATGAGGGGTCTGGGGTGGCACCCCCCCCCAGACACCTCATAGCTCCCCCTTCCGATAGTCCGGCATATCTAATAATCCGGCACCCCCTGGGTCCCAAAGGTGCCGGATGATTGGAAGTTTACTGTATCTACCATGTTAAATGAAGAATTACTATATATGCAATATTTTCTGACGTGAAATAAATTTCTCATTCAAAATTAAATAATTAAAAGACAAGGCAATACTATCTAAGTAAGACTTTTTAAAAGTTTTGATAAAGATTACTTTAAATTAGCAAGGCTCGACAAATTACGGAAAACCCTACTCGCCGGACAAAAAAGGGATTCACCACCCTCCCCCCCAAAAAGTGTTAGTAAACTAATTACTAATAAGAACAGTAATTAATTACTAATAAGTTATTAATAAATATCTTATAAACCTCTACCTTTTCCCTCTGCTGCCATGTCTCCTTCCCTTACTCCATCAGCTCCCCTGGTGCCTGCTGCCCCCCAACCTCTCACCCTCCTCTGCTGTCCTGACTCCTGGCCTTCTCACTGCCCTCAGACTTCCTGAGACCTGCCCTCCACCAGCCCTTCTCTCTCCACTGTGCCCACTCTGATCATGTGAGCTACCCCTCCTCATCCCCTCTCCTAACACCTACCCCTACAAACCTGCCCTGCCTCTCCCCTCTGGTGCTGGTCCCTCCCCTGCAGGAGTCTGTCCTGGCATTTTAGCCATATAAATAGCAAATAGCATTTTCATTCCTTTTTTTCCCCATAAAGGCAAAGGCGCTTCAAGTGAACTCCCCCTTTCACTCGCTGCTGAGTCACAGCAGCCTTTTCCCTGCCCTGTCCAGCCCCTCCTTATGGACAAGCACCCCTCACTCCCAACCCACAGGGGGAGCAGGGTGCAGGGACAGTACAGAGCCAGAGGGGTGCAGGGAACAGTGGGTGGGTACAGGGGTGGCGTGGGGAATGGGAGGGGCAGAGGGATCGGGGTCTAGGGGAAAGGAAGAGGCAGAGATATCAGGGTCTAGGAGCAGTGCAGGGAACGGGCAGCACAGAGCTGGGGGGGCAGGGATCAGGGAGCAGGGTGTTGGGTGCAGTGGAGGTGCAGGGAATGAGAGGGGCAGAGGGATCAGGGTATAGGGGAACGGGAGGAGCAGAGGGATTGGGTCTAGGCGCAGTGCAGGGAACGGGCAGCACAGAGCTGGGGGGGGGGGCAGGGATCGGGGGAGCAGGGTGCAAGGGCGGTGCAGAGCCAGAGTGTTGCAAGGAAGAGGGAGAGCAAGAGATAAGGGGTGCAGGGTGCAGGGGCAGCGTGGGGAATGGGCGGCGTGAAGACAAAGGGGCACATGTCGGGCGGTCAACAGGGAGGCAGTTTCTCGCCAGCGAGGGGGCTGGGGCCGTGGCTGTACTGGAGCCGGTGGGGCGCACGCCGCAGCCAGCTCCCGAAAACACACAGCCAGAGCCGAGCTGCCGCAGCCCTTTAAAATCAGCGGAGCCACGTCATGCTGGCGTCTTGCCCTCTGGCTCGCGCAACCCCTCCTCGTGCCGGAGCTGCAAGCAGGCAGCCCAGCACTGAGAATTGCCGCACTTCCCCCTCCCCGGCGGTGCTCTGCTCCTCCACTGGCCGGCAGATTGGAGAGGGCCGCACCACCCGTAGTATGGGCTTCAGCCAGCCCGTCACAACAGCCCACCAGGCCAGTCCGCCCCTGCACTCACCAGCTGGTAAAATCTACTCGCCACGGGCAAGCGAGCGATTTCATTTGTCGAGCCCTGTAAATTAGGGATGTTAGATTCAGTGTAATTGAACAGTTGTGTAACAGCATGAAATATCAGTTACATGATTATTCGATAGTCCCCACGGGCAGGCCCAGCAGCCAGTGAACTCCCAACCCCCTGCCACCCACACTGCTACCTCTGATACAGAGGCAGCAGCACAGGATGGCAGCAGCCCTTGTCTGTTGGGGTCTGAGCTCCCCATGGGGGAGGCTGCCGTGAAGCAAGTTCTGCCCACAGCTGCTTGGGCTGGGCCCACCATGGACAGAGACTGCTCCCAGGAACCAGCCTCTGTCCACTGCAGGTGCAGGCTCACTGCAGACAGAGTCTGGTCAGGCAGCAGCCTCTGTCCACCGGGAGCACCCCCATCCCCGCAGACAGAGGCTGCTGGTGGACCAGCCTCCTTTGCTCCTTCCCACCACAGAGCCATGCTGGAGGGAACTGGCTTTTTAGTCGGCTCCCTCCAGCACCGGCTCCTGCCTGACCCCCTCACTGCCTCTATAGGAAGCAGCAAGTGGGGAGTAGGCAGGTCTGGGGAGCTGGCACGTGCGGAGAGCCAAAAGCCATGTATCTGCTCCAGCCTGCCCCTCTCACGTTCCATGCTGATGCCTCTGTATCAGAGACAGCAGTGCAGGGGTGGGGCCAGCAGGCAGATCTGGTGCTTGTGGGGAGCCTGCTTAAAGCCAGCTCCTCATGGGCACCAGCTCTTGCTTCCCCCACCCCTGATACAGAGGTAGCCAGTGGGGGAGGGGGAGTGCATGTAGTCGATAGGATTAACCAATAAACCAACGCTTATTGGTTAATTGTGTAGTAGACTACACATTGACATACCTACTTTAAATACCAGGAACAGTTTGTTTAAATTTTTAGATCCCTTGAACAAAAATATAACAAGGGAGTAGCAGCAATACCCTTCTAATGTATTTAAGAGTCTTTCAAGGATAAATGAAAAATGGTGTTGCTCTCAAGTCAACCCCCATTTGCTTAGTAACATGCTCAATTATTCAGTTAATTCTCTCCTTTCTCAATATGCATAACTACCTGCTGTGTATCTTGCTTGCTACTATTGCTACTAATTAACACCTGTGCAACCTAGGAAAGAATGTGCACATCAACTCCCCCAGAGCAATGCATTACTGATACTGACTTGCCAAAGAACAATTGGACATTGGAATCGTTAAGGCAGGGGTGAGAACCTTTATTGGGTAGGGTGCCACTGACCCACAGAAAAATCAGGGGCCACACACACACCAGTGAGAAGAAAAAAATATATACCTACAAACCCTCACTGACATCGCCCTCAACTGAGAAGGAGAAAGACACTCCTTATATTCCCCTCATACACCACAGCCTGAGGGTGCCCTGGCTAGTAAATTTTGTGTGCTCCACTACCGTGGAGGAAGGGGGAGGACAGTAGGGAGCTGGAGCATCAGCCTGGGCTCCTCAATGCTGGGGGAGAACCCTGAGCCTTGGGGGCCAGATCCAGGCAAGCCAAGGGGCTGGGCCTTAAGTTCCCCACCCCTGAGTTAAAGGGACTATACATAAATAGAAAGAAGTGTACAGAATAAATTTAAAAAAAAAATCTGTTCTCAGTTACAGTAATTTTGTGCTTCTTGGTTAACTGTAGGAACAATTTTTGGACAGAGATGTGATTTTATTTTGATACCTGTTAACAAGCACCAGTTTGTTCCTACTTTTAACCAACTAACACCAAACACAATAAAGCATCCTTTTAAATGCTATTTACAAAGATGAAGAACATTTTCATCTGGTAGTTAAACATGGCAATGTGGCAAACAGTATGGCTGTCTTGTCACAAACCAATTCTACAAGTCAAATACACAGAGAAGTGTTGGAGTTACAATTCATACACAAGTTCAATTCTCACACGAAATGACCTCAATCGAGATGAGGGATAGCTGGGACATTATCAACCTAACATTCAATGAAGGTGCAAACAGCTCTTTGTCTGTGTAGATCAGTGTTTCCCAATTGGTGCTCCAGAGAACCCTAGGGATCCGCGAAGTGAAAGTAAGGGTTCCGCGAAGAGCAGGCACTCCCCCGCCCCGTTAAAGAGACAGAGCCATGGTGAGGGCGCTTTTTTTTTTCTCTCTCTCTCTCTTCTTTGCTCAACGAAACGCAGCAGGGGCCTTTTTTTTTTTTTTTTTTTTTTTTTTTTAAAGGCAACTCTAGGAGTTCCATGGCCAAATAAAATTGGGAAACACTGGTGTAGATTCTTGCATTAGTACCTTTCCTATCTATTGCTATCCTTTGATCCTTATCTGCTCCTTTTTAACTATCCAATCTTCAAGTTCTTATAGATTTGCCAGTTCTGCCTACTTGTTTCTCCCTTTAATAATTTTCATACAGTCTGCTCCTTGTCCCCCCCCCCCTTTTTTCCTTTCCTCCTCTCCTGTCTCCTCTATATATTTTGGGTCTGCACATCATAAACTCAAACTCTGGTAATCTGAAGAAATGGGCTGTGCCCATGAAAGCTCATGATACCATCTATATGTTTTGTTAGTCTATAAAGTGCTACCAGGCCATTTGTTGTTTTTTAAGTTTATCCTGTACAGACTAACTCGGCTACCCTCTGAAGTATGCTGTATAGTTCAGAATTCTTACATTGGATGTTTTTAATTAATATGCAGTTTTACTAAATTTATGGAATTGAAGACTGAAAACAAAAATGTATGCAGCTATTTCTTAAAATTATCACTATATTTATAAAATTAGTTTGTGATAAGAACTATTATTCATATTTCCAAAGCAGAAATCTGAAAGTTAAACTTTCCCTTCTGATGTTACACTGTTCTATTTTTAGCAAACACCTACTTTGCATTATGAAAACATTAAAATAGACACCAGATTTTCAGAGCCCTGAAGATTATGGACACACCTATGCATTTTACATTTAAAAAGACGAGCTTAAAAATTCTACATATTGGCTAGTTTAGTTGTCAATGTTTTGTATTTTTTTCCTGAGGAAAACATTAATCCATTTAAGACAAATAAAAATTCTCCACAATGCACATGTATCCGTTATTCACAGTTCAGTAAGTAACTCAAGAAATTAAGACTACCTGTTACTCAAAACATTTATTTAATTTCTCTCCATCTCTAGGTATTGATAAAGCATTTTAAAAAGAGGTCATGGTAACAGTACCGAGATAATACAGTAAATGAGTTTACATTACATACTAATTTAAACTAAATTCTAGGAGGTCTAAAAAGAAGATTCACGCAGGCCATAGGTTTCTGCTGTTACTTTGCATCAATCCCACTATGCTGACAGAAAAACAATTTTCACGAGTTGGGAGTGAATTCGGAAGCAGTTTGCGTTCGCAAATACAAGTGCAGTATGCTGCACTCCGTGCTCTTCAGCTGCACGGCACAGAGTTATAACCTGAATAACTTCTTTCTAGGAGCGACTTTTAATAAACATCAGACACCCCAGAAACGGACGAGACCTGGTTCGGGTTCCCCTCCAGCGGATCCCTGGAGAGAAGTGGTCGGTCTGCCACAGAGCTCACCATTTCCGGAATCTGCCCGGCTCGTGCTTTCCAGGACCATACCCAAGGGCAGCGCACAGCGCGCTGTGCCCGCTTCTACCCCAGTAGCCAGCCCCTCGCGCCTGGGCACCACCAAAGGGAGCCGGCGCCCCAGAGCTGCAACAGACACGTCCGAGTCCCCTCAAAGGGGCGGCCCCGCCACTCCTGTCCGTCCCGCCCTCCCCAGGGAGGCGAGTCGGGGAGGTCCCAGGCTGGCTGCGAGCGAGGGGACGCCCGCCCCCACCTCCCTCCCGCAGCAAGGCCCAGGCCCAGTCCCCGGGGCGGCGTAGGAGCCAGACCCGCTTGCCATGGAGAGAACCGTCCCGTCCCGTCCCTCCCCTACAGCGGGCAGCCCGGGCGCTGCGGCCCCAGCGGACGCAATCAACAGCTCCTACCCAGAAACTCTCCACGAAGGACGCCATGACCGCGGCGCCGCCGCCTCAGCGCTGGGTGAACCTGGCCCCGACGGAAGAACCCGTCGCCGCCCGCCACAGAGCGCCGCCCTTCCCGCTGCTGCGCCGCAGCCACCCAGCCGCCTGGCCTCGCTCACCAACGGCTTTGGCGCGCACGCGCCAGCCAGCCAGCTGCCCGCCCCTCAGTACGCAGGCGTGTCCTCACGCCTCGGCCCTACGCCGCCGTCCAGGATGTGCGCAGGCGCAGAGCTGCTCGGATTCGTTTTCAGAAAAGAAGAGTTCAGTGAGAAGTTCTGCCCGTCAAGCAGCAGGATCTCCCCCCACTAGAACAATGGAGAAATGTAATAGACTGCAAAGTAATGCGCATTGGAAAAAGCTCCCAACTATACATCCAATAGGATGGGGACTAGTTTAGCTACAGCTACTCCAGAGAGATTTTGGAGTCTTGGACAGTTCTCTGAAAACATCCACTCAGGGAGCAGCAGCAGTTAAAAAAGCAAACAGGATGGCAGGAATCATTTAAAAAAAAGGGAGAGAGAATAAGACAGAAAATATCTTTTTTACCTCTATATAAAACCAGCGCTTACATCTTGAATACTGTGTACAGACAGGGCGGCCCGTGAGCATAGGCTGACTCAGCCATCGCCTAGGGCGCCGCCTTCACCGAGGTGCCCGGGCCACCCAATGATAACGTTACGCTGACGTCACTCCGTTGAGGGCCATGCAGGCGGGGCCACCTTGAGCCGTCCCTGTGTACATATGCAGTCACCTCATCTCGAAAAAGATGTATTGACATTGGAAAAGGTTCAGAAAAGGGCAACAAAAATGATAAGGGGTTTGGAAAGGGTCCCATATGAAGAAAAATTAAAGAGACAGACTTTTCATCTTAGACAAGAGCAGACAAAGGGGTGCGGATATGACAGAGGTCTATAAAATCATAACTGATGTTGAAAACTTAAAGAAGGAAAAATTAGTTACTTGTTTCCAGAATATAAGAAATAAGGGTCACCAAATGAAATTAAGAGGTAGCAGGTTTACAACAAACAAAAGAAAGTTTTTCTTCATGCAGCACAGTGTAACTCCTTGGTACAGTGGTACTCATTGGCTGATGAGGCTGTGAAGACCAGGCTATAATCAGGGTTCAAAAAAGAACTAGATAAATTCACAGAGGTTATGTCTATCAATGGCTGTTAGGCAGGATAGGTAGTAATGGTGTCCCTAGCGTCTGTTTGTCAGATGCTGAAAATGGAGGACAGAGAGATCACATGATGATTACCTATTTTGTTCACTCCAAGGCATCTGGCATTGGCCACTGTTGGAAGACAGGATACTAGGCTAGATGAACCTTTGGTCTGACTCAGAATGGCCATTCTTACGAGGGTAAGGCTGTAATTTCAGGGGTGATGGGTCCTGTCTTCTCCATAGTGCCTACTAATTGCCAATCCACGGTTGAGGTTGTCTGATCAATGAGATCCACTGCCAACCCACATTCCTGGAGTGCTTAAAGGTAAGGCTAGATGAACAGTGCTGCTCCATCCAACCATAGCAGTGACACCACCTTAAAAAAAACCCACATAAATCCTGACCAGTTTTAAAAAGTATGCACATGCTAGTAGCATCCACTCAACATACATAATAGAAACAGGAGCTTCAGGGGTAGCCCAGTTAGTCTGTTACAGGGAAAAAAAACAACAAATGGTCCGGTAGCACTTTATAGCCTAACAAAACAGGTAGATGGTATCATGAGCTTTTGTGGGCACAGCCCAGTTCTTCAGAAGTCATCTGAAGGAAGAAGTGGGCTGTGCCTACAAAAGCTCATGATACTATCTACATGTTTCGTTAGTCTATAAAGTGCTACCAGACCATTTGTTATTATAGAAACGTGGGTTGGATGTAAGAGCTAGCCAGAAGTTAGCTCCAGAGGACCATCAGTCCAGGGACAAACTCCACTGTGCTTATGGTGCAGGTCCAAGATGTGAAAACAGACTTATCACCCAGTCATGATAACTATAGGTCAAAAGTTTGAGACCCGGTAGTAAATTCCTGGAAACTATCCAAGTTCTCAGAAAGGGGCGAGAATAACAGCAGTAGCTACATCATAAACTGAAGAAATTTAAACTCAGTTCTCTTTTTCCAACTAATCATCACTTTCCACAGAAGCCAGGTGTTAAGAAGAGGTGAGCAGTGTCTCAAATTACATGAATTAAACTACTATGCCAAAAGGTAGAAAAGCAACAGCTATGATGCCAGGCAGTGTGCCTGAAGCACTTCCCAATAATAGGTTGACCTCTGTAGATATTCCAGTGATGGAATCCAGTCAAGCTCCACTAAGAACATGACAATCCCTGTCCAGTGAATGCTGTCATGGGGACAACCCAAGAGGGAGCTACAGGATAATTAAGCTAAAATACAATTAGTATGGAAGTTTCTACTGCCAGTGCTCTGCTGTATTTTCGGTGTACAAATAGAGGACATTCTATTTAGGTTCTTATACTACCCTCATCACCATTGTATTTGAATATGGAAAGGTGATTCACCTTGTGCAGGAACTGGAGATGAGTATCCTTATGAGTGCTCCATTCTTGATCCTGGTGCTGTCCTAAGTGCCTTTGGTCAGAAAGTTTCCTAGAAGCTGGCACCAGTGCTGCATGTTCTGGAATCAGTTGAAATAGTGCATGCACAGTCCAGACTCTCCTGTTCCTTCTCTGCATCAGAGGCTGATGTCACCAAAGCAGAAGGGCGAAAGGTGGGTAGTGGAGCACCCACAGGGATACTCATCTAAAAACTCATTATTGTACAAGGTAAATAACCTTCCCCTCTTTGAGAAATGCCCCTGTGGGCGCTCCATTCTTGGTGATTAGAAAACAGTATCCTTTAGAATGGTATGGGCTTTGGAGTCTGTCGAAAGGCTCCAGTGAATAATACTGCTCAGCCCACTTGTGTGTCAGTTCTTGGGCCATGCACGAGAGCATAATGTTTGGTGAAAGTGTGTTGCAAAGCCCTTACAGTGAGCTTTGCAAATTTCTGATAGGGGAACGTTGTGCAGATATGCCACTGAGGTGGAAATAGAGGTTATTGAATGTGCTCTCACTGTGGTAGGGTGCTTAGAGACTTTGAATTCATAACATAGTAGATGCAATCTGTAATCCTTTTGGAAAGTCTTTGTGATCTGCTATAGATATGAAGAGTGATGTGATCTGCTATAGAAATGAAGAGTGATGTGATCTTTTTGAAGGTTTTGGTTCTATAACAGGCCAATGCCCATCCCATGTTGAGTGCATACAGGGAATTTCAAATAAATTAGCATGTGGTTTAGGGAAAAATTACTGAGACATGTAGGGTCCATTGATATGGAATGAGGAGTACCTTGGTTAAGAATTTGAGTGGATGTGGAGAATAACTTTGTCCTTTAAAAAAAAAAGTGGGGGGGGGGGGCAGGGGACAGCCATAAGTGCTCCTATCTTCCTGTACAACAGGCAGGGGTGAGGGCAATGAGAAATGCTAAATTCATGGAAAAGTGTAGTAAAGAGCAAGAGTCAAGCGTTTCAAAAAGTTTTGTCAGGAATGTATGAAGAATGAGGTTTAGGTCCCACGGTATCACAGGAGGTCTCACATCATGATGGAGGATTTGGAGATCCTTGAGAAAGCACGTTGTAGGGGATGGGCAAAGAGGGGGATGTTTTCTACCCCGGACGGAATGCTGTGATACTTGTTAAATGGGAGCTAAGGGAAAGACCCAACTGCTTGAATATAAGGAGAGAGCCCAGAAGGAGTGGTGCTTTCAGTGGATCTACAAGCTTTGATGTGCACCAGACTAAATCACATCCATTTATGGAAGCAGGGAAGGGGATGGAAGGTTTTCTGCTATGGAGAACACGTTGTACCTGTTCTGAACAGTTTAGTTTTGCATGTGAGGGCAATGGAGGAGCCAGGATGGAACTGGAACTTTGGGAGATCCAGGTAATGTTGTTGGCCTGGTCCTTGAATTAGGAGGTTCTGTTGAAGGGGAATAGAGATTGGGGTGCAAACCAACATCTGCATTAGGAAGGGACTATTTAGATGACTCTGGCCCTGTCCATCTTGATCTCCTGTACTATCCTGGAGCCGAGAAATATCAGGAAAGTGTAGTGGAGCTGGTCCATCCAGTTGATGAGGAACACGTTCCCCTGTGATCATTCTCCAGTACTTTCTCTGGAGCAGAAGAGGTGCACTCGCACTTGCAAAGTCACTAACCTATGGTTGATTGTCCCCACATGTGGAATACGCAGAGTAGGACTATTGTGCTGAACTCCCACTCATGATGTTGGGGAAAACATCTGCTCATTGCATCCTTCATGGTGTTGTTGGAACCTGGCATGTGAGCAGCTGAGTTATGACTATCATGGCAGATACAGAAGTTCCAGAGTTATGCCTTCAGTACATAATGAATGGGACCAAGGTTCCCTGTAAGCTGCACAATCACACAGCTATTTTCTGAGCTCTGCTCAAAAGTTCAAAGCTCCTGAACAGGCAGGGAGGTCAGATGGGGGGCAGGGTGTTGTCTTGCTAAACAAGCAGCTAAATTAAGCACCTCCCAAAGCAGGTAAAAAGCAAGATAAGGAGGGGATAAGTAGCTGGGGAGGGGGGGGGGGAGAAGGAGAGGGTTGGAGTAATTAATTGGCTGAAGGGGAATCAGAGGGAAGGGGGGTTTGGAGAATCCCATCTGAGTGAGGAGAGAGAGGTAGAAACTTAGCACTCTCAAGCCTCCTGGGAAGGGGTCCTGCTGCTCTCAGAGGGTCAGGTGTGAGCCAGGAGCCATCAGACCCTAGGGTCTGGGGCTCAAGGTCCCCTCCTTTCCTAAATTTTGTTCCTCTGGTTTCCCAAGCAACTAGCTGGACTTACCCAGCATGTGGAATAATTAGAGACCCTGACTTGAAGGGTAGAGGAGGCAAAGACCTTTCGTCCAGCCAGGTCTAACCTTTGGCTGGCTCTGTTCAAAGAGGTGAAACAGAAGTGCTGATGTCTTCGAGTGCTTGCTTACGTCCACTCAACATAGGTAACTGCCTCCCTCTTCTGCAATGGGGCTCTTCACAACCAGAGAGAGCACAAAATGTAGCTGTCCCTGCTCCCAGTATCTGTAGAGGTGGGCAGGAGTTATAGGAATGCAGACTGCAGTCCTGCCCTGCCAAATGCAGCATCTTGCTGCATGAAGGCATGAAACGTGAATGTATGTTCTGATAACCACACTGCTACTCGACAAATGTCCTGGATCGAGACATGTGTAAGGTAAGCACATGAGGAAGCCTGAACCCTGGTGGAGAGGGCTCTAATCAACTCTAGTGACTGGGCCCTTGCCAACTCATAGCACATGCAAATGCAGGAGGTGATCCACGGAGGAAATTGGGGCACCCCCCCCCCCAATGTGCCGCATGGCCCTATCTGCCAAAGACATTCTCTTCAGGTAAAAGGCCAGCGCCCAGTGCACATCCAGGGCACGAAGGTGCCTTTCCTCACTGTTCACATAAGGCTTGGGGTAGAATACCAGCAGAAAAGTGTTCCGGTCCACATGGAAGGTGAAGATCGCCTTGGGGAGAAAGGTTGGATGAGGCCGCAGCTGGGACTTATCCTTGAAGAACCAGGTATATGGTGGTTCTGACATCAGTGCTTGGAGCTTCAACACCCATCTAGCCAAAATGATGGCTATCAGGAAAGCTACCTTGAAGGAGAGCAGCAAGGCCAGAGGCTCGAACAAAGGTCTCGTGAGCCACGCCACACCACACCAGGTTCAGGTCCCACTCTGGGAAAGGGCCTCTGGCCTGAGGATAGAGGCATTCCAGGCCTCTCAGGAACCAGGAAGTGACATCATGAGAGACTATCAAACAGCCTTGCATGGGTGGATGAAAACAGAAATGGCTTACAAGTAGACTCTAATAGTATCCAGAGTAAGGCCTTGCTGCTTCAGGTGGAGCAAGTAGTCCTGGATTTCCTGAAGGCAAGCTTCGGCTGGCACAACTTGCTGTGGCTGCAACCTTATGGAGACACGAGTCCATTTAGTAGCACAGGTTGACCGCGTTGAGGGCTTTGAACTCTCAAGAACCCTCTGAATGTCTCCTGGACACATTAACTCCTGGGGGTTCGATCGTGGATGAACCATGCCATCACTGGAGCAAGCTGAGGTTTGGGTGGAGTAAGCACCCGTGGTCCTGGGAGAGCAAATCCAGTCTCAGTGGCAGGGGCCTGGGCGTATGGAACACCAAGCTCATCAGTTCCCCAAATGCTGATGAGGCCAGGCCAGTGCGATGAAGATCACCGTCACCTTGTCCCTTTCGACCTTTCACAGGACTGTGTCGAGGAGGGGAAACTGCGGAAAGGTGAAGGGGAGACCCCCTCCAACCACTGGTACAGGAATGCATCCAGAAGAGAGCTCTGCTCGAGGCCAAACTGGGAGCAGGGACAGCTGCGTTTTGCATTCTTTCTTTCGGTGTGAAGAGCCCCATTGCAGAAAAGGGAGGCAGTCACATTAGGGTGAAGAACACACTCATGGTGAGAGCACTGTCTGCTGAGATGATCTGCAATTGCGTTCTGGACCCCTGGGTGGTGACGGATTTTTAATACAATGCCGTGCAGGATGCAAAACTCCCAGAGACTCATAGCTTCCCTGCAGAGCTCTGGGAAGCGGGCCCCTCCTTGCCTGTTTATATAGTACTCTGAGGATGTGCACACACCTTCCTGATCACTCTGTTCTTTTATGTTTATGTGAAGCGCTCTCTCTTGAACGGACCACATGCCCTGAATGCGAAGGCCTCCCAACAGCAGTCCGAAGCATTGTCTACTAGTTCTCTCGAGTGCAGTTGAGGACGGTAGAGGATGCCCAACATCACCTAGTCAGAGCTTATCCACCAGGCCATGGCTGACAGAACTTGGGGTAGAACCATTACCACCCTTTCCAGAGAATGTTTTACTGGTACGTACACTGTGGCCAGTCACAGTTGGAGGGGCCTCATTCTGAGGCTGGCCAGGAGCACTATGTACATGTAAAGCAGCCAGGATTTGCAGACACACTCGTGCTTTAGTCATGAGGGGCGATCACAAATGAGAGCCAACAAAGCCTTGAATCTCTCGAGGGCGTGATGCTCTGGCCGTGGTTGAGTCCAGAACTTCTCTTCTGAACACCATTCTTTTGAGTTGGTACCAAGAGGGACATTTTCCCCTTTATCTGAGGCCAAGCTGGTGGCACATGATCAGGAGGAGACTCACGTCGTGCTGGACCTTCTGTCTCAATGGGCCCTTGATGAGCCTGTCATCCAGGTACGAGTACACCTGTACATCCTGGCACCTCAGGTATGCTGCAACCACCAACATGCACTTGGTGAAAACCTTGGGAATCGTAGATAGTCCAAAGAGCAGGACAGCACATTGGAAGTGTTTTTCCCAGTATGAATCTTAGGAAGCACTTGTGACATTCGAAGATAGTTATATGGAAGTACGCATCCTTGAGATCGAGGGCACCATACCAGTTCAGGTCAGGAATGGTAGCGGCCAGGGAGACCATATGGAACTTGAGGCAGACCAAATATTTGTTGAGGCTCCACAAGTTCAATATAGGCTGTAGGCCCCCCATTTGATCCTTGGGGATCAAAAAGTAGCAGGAGTAGAAACCTGTGTTATCAAACCCTCTCCACTCTCCAACATGGAGCAACTGCTCCTGCTCGTGAGAAGGGTCACTGAAGAGGTACAAGGGTGGAGGATGAGCTGGAAGTTATAGAAATACTGAACAATAGGTAGGATTCAACAGTCCAATGTAATGTCCTTCTCTGCCAGGAGGAAGGAACAGAGCCTGAAAGACAACAGGCAGGCAGGATCTTGGGAATCTAGTATATCGTTCCCAGGTACACCCTCAAAAGCAACACTTGCCCTGAGGTTCTGCCTGACCGGTAGATTGGTCAGATGGAGGATGGTGGCCATATGTCTGCTTGGGGTGTCTGCTCTGGGCTCTCTCCTGGCAGGGATACTGGCCCTTTGGTTGGGAAGACTGGGGCTTAAACCTCTTCCTCTCAGACCCTGCAACATAGAGGCCTAGGATTTTCAAGGCCAACCTTAACTGAAAGCTGACCGAAGACTAAATCTTTCTGCCAAACAAGTCCAAGTGTTGGTGGAGTCTTTATTCTTGGGGGTGGAGGCTGGCTGGCCCTTGTGCTCCCAGCTAGTGGATATTTCAATACTTAAATTTACCCAGCCAGCAGAAAATAATCCCTATGGTACCATACTGGTCACCCAGAAGTCAACAATATTTTTCCCTTTACTGCAACCCAGCTTTTGGCATCCAACTAGACCGACCAAATCAAAGCTTTACCAATTCCAAAGGATTGGACACATTAACATCCAGGTTGGCTTCTAGGTGACCAGTAAGGTATCAGAGGCTATTTTCTGCTGGCTGGGTAAATTTAAGTATTGGAATCTCCATCAGCTTCAAGGAGTGGCTCCCCCATTCTTTACAGTTCACCCTAATTGAATAAATCCAGTGTGGCTCCTGAAACCCCGATACTCCTTAGTTTCTGCAAGAGTTCATTCCACAGTTTTAGACCAACTGCAGAAAATGATCCATCTCCTACAGACAGATGTTACCCTTATATAACAAAGTCCACTGTTCCAAAAGGAGTGGAGTTGACTCCGTTTTTCTTCCAATGGGCTTCAGCAATCATTTAGAAACCCTAGATCCAGACAAATACTATAAAAACTAAAGGACTTGATAACATTCTCTGAGAAGCCAGTGTAAAGAGCAGATGGATGTGTAGTGTCCCACACTGCTGGGAAGACATGCTTCAGCAGTCTGTATTAGTTAAAGCTTACCAAGATCTGATTGCGGAAATCCCTATGTAGGGAGAGGTGCTAAAGACAGATATAAACAAAGCCAGAATGGGAGTTTTCAATCAAACCCCAAAGCAGATCTCTCAGAATTACTTATGGGCTTTGCTAAGTTGGAGTTGATGGTAGGATAGTCTTACGGGGTGAAAACTAGGTGGAGGTATGTGTCCTCTGCATGGTGCTGACTCTTACATACATGTCTTACTGGTTCATCTAGTGACAGCATATAGATGTTGAAGATTTAGTAATGGAGATTGAAGTTTCCCATCACTAATTGTTGGGTGTGCACATTACCTGGTACTCTGCCACCTCACTCAAATGGAACAGCTGTCCTTTGTGATCAACAACTTCAAATACTACAGAGAGGTCAAGGAGGATGAGAATGGACATCTGGCCACTATCCATTGACAGTAGAACATAGTGCATCAAGACTTAGTGGGTTCCAGTCCACATCCCAGCTTGAATCCAGATTGTTGTTTTGAACAGAAAGGATGATTTATTCATATCATACCTTGGAAATGAAATATTTTCAATCAGCAACTATGGAGGGGTGTTAAAAATAGCAACTATTAACTTTAAACATTTTATAAAATCCAGATAATTTGCACGAAGGAAGGAGAGCAACAGAGTTCCAGGCTGCTTTCCTGTAGTTCAGAAAAGCAGCCTGGAACTCAGAACTGCTGGGCAGGACCTCCGAGAGGCTAATATAAGGGGGAAAAGGAGTCCCGAGAGCTGGCTGTATTTTAAAAAAGCCTTATTGAGGGCAAACAAACAAACTATCCGGCTACATCTTGACTGGCATGATTTTCCGGAAATGCTTTTAACTTATGTTAAAATTGAGCTAGACATCAAATTTGATCAAGTTGCTCTGTGTACACTATGTTCAGAAAGAAATTATGATCCAAATATATTGTTTGGGAGTGAGTCACTTTGCTGATTCTCCATTTGTATTCCTGTTCTGTACATGCATTGTTGCCATAACCATGTTTCACCAAAGAATCTTTAAGCTAAAAATCAAATGCAAGTAGTACTGTAGGTTAACATTTAGTAAATTACCGAGAACTTCCAAAAATTCTTTGCACATTTTTACTCACTCATGAAGAACCACTGGACAATTTCTTCAAAATGCAGATACATTATTAAACCTGCCAATTTGCAACGCTTGCATCGTCCTCATAGTATACACGGTGGAACAGGAATGTAGTGACTGGATAGATTTTGATCAGTATAGAAAGCATACCTAAACTTACCAAGAAGTTATACGTAACAGGTATAAGAAAGATGTATATTGAGAACATTTCAAGTGGAGAGTTATAGAAATAATGAAAATTACACAGTAATTAGAGAATTTAAGCCTGCTTCCTGTTTAGAGTATGAAAAATATCCTAAATTAAATTGTAGAGACCAAAATGTTTACAAGATATAAACTCTAAAGAAGGAAGGGCATATGAATGAGTTCAGAAGCTTGTAGTCAAATCAGAATGCTGGGGTTAATTCAGGTAGATGGTTGCCTAGAATTGTAAACATTCCTCTAATATTGGTACCAACCCACATCTAAATTATTGTTCCTCAGTTCTGCAAATGTATGTATTTTGGTTCATGGCATACCACTACCATGACATTTTATAGTGGCCTAGGCACCTCCTAGTACAAATAAGATGACTTGCTCCCTACCCTAGACACCAATTTAATTTTGATGCAATAAGAAGGTAACAAATGAGAATGGATGAACATCAATAAGATTACATAGTCATTCAGCAAAGATTTATTCAGTGCTTTTTAAAAATTAAAAGCACAGTTTAAGAAATATTTTATTGTTGTAGAAGATTGGAAAGAAGCCTAACAAAGCAGACCAATATATTGCATGAAGTTAGAGTAATCAAGATGGAAGTTGTAGGCTTGGAAACAATTCTAGTTGTATATATAGTAAAGACTGGAATTTCCAAGTGGCTTGAAGGAGGATGTGGTAGGATGGGATGGAGCATGAGAGTGTAGGGCACAAGGAAAGCTACTGTCAAATTACCCTCAAGAGGCTACATGACAGGAAACAATGATAGATGAGGTAATGCACTGGGTTTTCATAAAAATTAGTAAGTTCTTATCTTGATCTCCACTACATTCAAACTACACACAGTCTGGACATGCTCTTCTGCCCCTAGCTACAGCTGATGTAAAGAGGATTTTGCAGAGCCCTCATCACCTCAAACAACCCTGGATAAGGCTGGATGTTGAATGATGACTATAAAACAGATTAGTATTGATAGTAATTTGGAGACGTGTAAACCAGTTAAATCATGTCCATTGGGCCTAAACATCTGATTGCCACAAACTGAGCCATGGATCTACTTACCATATTTTTGGAAAAAGAGAAAACAGGTATTGTAGAGATCCACATTTTAGATGGATGCCTAAAAATAGTACTTAACTCTTAGGTAGAAGTTTTCTTCTGCACTCAAAGCACTTCACAATCTTTAATGTATTTATCCCCACAACATCCTGTGAGGTAGGAAAGTATTTTCTACTTGTTTACAGATGGGAAACTAGCACAGAGAAATTAACTTGCCAGTGGTCACTCAAATATGTTAGAGAAGGTAACTGAATCCAAATCTCCTGTCCCAAATTATAAACTAGGGTCCTAATCACTGGACCCTCTCTTCTCTCATTAAGTCTACTGTCCAACTAAAATTCTTACTGTTTTCTGATCCCATGAGACCTCTAAGCATCCTACATTTTAGTACAAAGGAACAAGTCACTATTCAGCCCATTAAGAGGCAGGTAAGTAGTAGCTAGCTCCTAGAAACCAAAGTGATGGGTATCTTATAGATGCACATGGGGAGATAAAACCTAGAACTAGATCACCTATTTATATTTTCAGCAAACTGCATGAAACCTTTGAAATAAATTGTTTTATGTTGGGACTCTCAGCAACTAAGAGAAGGAGGGTTGATTTGAAGGGAATAACTATGCTTCATATACTAATTAGCCAAGTATTCTGTGTCAGGTTGCTCTGAAAGTATCTAAAAATCCCATCTATTTACTGCAAATGTTACCCATTTCTAAAGCTTCACCTCAGAAATAACTGTCTCCAAAACTTTAATTTAATAATAAATGAACCATGCTAGTGTGCTATGTAATAATTGCTAAGTGATTAATCATTAGCAATTAATATTATGTTACAACTGAATAACTTGTGGGCTATATCTACACTTGCAGCTTCTTACTCAAGATATATGCAAATGATGCTAAGCATGGAATATCATCATGCCTCATTTGCATACCTAATGAGCCGCCATTTTTTTCAGAAGAGGCTCTTGCGTCAGAAGGAGCATATACACTGCCCCTTCTTGCGCAAGAAAAACTTTCTTGCGCAATGCCGTTATTACTGAAAATAATCAGCGTAGCAGCATTGCGCAAGGTTTTTCTTGCGCAAGAAGGGGCAGTGTAGACATCCTTCTGGTGCAAGAGCCCCTTCTGAAAAAAATGGCGGCTCATTAGGTATGCAAATGAGGCTCAGTGATATTACATGCTTTAGCCTCATTTGCATATTTCTGGCGCAAGAAGCTGCCAGCGTAGACATAGCCGTGGAATGGAGAGGGTGAATAAAGAAAAGTTATTTATTAGTTCCCATAATAGAAGAACTAGAGGACACAAAATGAAGGTAATGGGTAGCAGGTTTAAAACTAATAAAAGAAAGTTCTTCTTCACACAGCACGTAGTCAACCTGTGGAACTCCTTGCCAGAGGAGGCTGTGAAGGCTAGGACTATGACAGAGTTTAAAGAGAAGCTAGATAATTTCATGGAGGTTAGGTCCATAAAAGGCTATTAGCCAGGGGATAGAAATGTTGTCCCTGGCCTCTGTCAGAGGCTGGAGAAGGATGGTAGGAGACCATTGTCTTTGGTCCACCCCCTCTGGGGCACCCGGTGCTGGCCACTGTCAGCAGACAGGCTACTGGGCTAGATGGACCTTTGGTCTGACCCAGTACGGCCATTATTATGTTCTTATGAGTAATAGTGCAGGAACAGAAACAGAATACAAATCCATCAAATAGTATAGAATCCTAAATGTATAACTCTGCAACTCTAGTTAGCATCTATCCAACAGAACTGAAGTAGGGTAAAAGGTGCAAGATGTAACTAATTTTTTATGCATTGTTTTCAATGTGGCTTCCAGTAAACACAGTTCTCACATTTTATACATTGTATTTGTTTCAAATGTAGAACAAGTTAGACTCATCTAATAGGGTCTTTGTGAAATCTTAAACAAAACGTTAATAATTGGACCTGACAGTCATTCTAAAGTATAAATGGTGTATATACAATAAAAATGATTCCAGTCCTATGCATGCAATTTTTTATTCAGCAAAATATACTGAAAAGTGTTTTAACAAAAAAAGTCTGACTAATTGTAGAGGAAAACTATGCACATATGTTGATTTTTTGACCAAGTTAGGTCAATTTTGAATACTGGATAGTCAAATTAACAGTATTGTACATGGATTGTGTCCACAATTCTACCACTGTCCATTTTACACTTTCATATCCCAGGTTTGCAGAAAACTAAGACCTCTGGTGGTATAAATTGGCATAGCTTCACCAAAGTCAGTGAAGCTAAGCAGATTTACAATACTTGAGGATCTGATATTAAACTATGAGACCATAGCAATTCTTTTTAATGCAACAATTTAAAAAAACCCAGAAGTTTTGTGGTTTTCAAAGCCTTATTTCTATTCCAATTTATCAGTGTTGTGGGGTAAATAAAAATTCTAGAACATTAAATATTTTGAAGTTATGGCTGTTTAAAGGATACTGAATGCAGTCAGTGTTCCATTCCCCAGTGGCAAGAGTTAGATGCATCACCAAATATAGGTTTATTTCAATATAGGTACATTCTTTTGCTTGAAGAAATATATTTACAAAATAACAATAAAATGTGAAGCACCTAGAACTAAGTTAATTGGATTACAAGTCTTAAGCCACAGATCATTTTCTTTCAAATAAAGAGAAAGCTTGTTCATTTCAAAACTAGCAGGTGTAACAGCCTACAGAACAGAGCTGAATCACAAGAGCGCACTACTAAATAAGTACAAAGAGTATGTCTGGACATGAAATTATCTTCCATTAAAAATCAGAGTGCAACATCTATATTTAAACAACTTTATTAACATAGTCAAGCAGTGATTAACATTCACATCTATTATGTCACATCATACAAATGTAAATACAAAATTACTACAGTACAATATATATTCTCTGCATGATCCAAAATATTTGGTGGCCCCAAAAACTCTTTAAAATTCAGCAGCTTATCAAAAATTAAAACCATATTCTATTTAAAATGAAGTTCTGTTAGTACAGAGGCAGACTTCAAGAAATATCACTCAATTTAGTACAGCTTGAGAGATTGCAGGAGGATATGTTTGAAGGAAACATTCTAACATGGCAGGTACAAGAAACATCAGATTTAAAGCTTCCAAGCAAAACTCATACAACCTAAGTTGTCAGCAGAAAGATCCAGTCATTTTGCTAATTCTAATCTATTTTATTTACTGCATCCAATCTTAACAGTTTTAGAAATTTTGGTATTAAGTAAGGTCAGTTACAACATATCCACCTCTTTTTCCTTATGAAATAATGTCCTATTAACAACAGGAAATTTCTACAACTAATACACAGTGTTGTCCAATCATTGCCCACACAAAAGTCACCCAGGTTTTCCCAGTTTTGTTGCTCACCCATAGAAAGGTATTTAAGGATAAAGTAGCTCAATGATATCAGCTTGCAGAAAAGAGACTTCACTTTAAGCCTTTAAATTGTCTTTTTATACACACATTTTAACCTCCTCTTTCATGAATACATTCAAATTTGTAAGTATCTTATTATTTTAGCATAACACATGTTGGAAAGGCAAGCCACAATGTACTTACTACAGTTTTCATTTAAAATAACTGATTTATCTCCAATAATTAAGCATAAAAAGAACCATCTACAGACAATGTTTTTGTATTGAAGGAGGCTGTCTAGTAAGCTGACAGATAGCAGTCATACTGGAGAATATACATATATACCTACAACTAGTGTCTCAAATGAGTACCCAAGATTAGCTATTAATTACATATTATTGGCAATATGTAAGCTAACTGTTGTATGCCAACAGCATCAGTGTCTAACTTAACTTTACTGCTGCTATGTAGTTTACAGCAGCCATTTCATTATAGAGCTGAACCTTTACCTAAGACTACAGTAAAAAAAGTTAGTCTGTAGATTCTATACAATATTTTAAAGGTCCATCAACTTGCATAAAAAGAATATTGAGAAGCCGTTAATGCCAAGTTATAATTTTTTAAAACATTTGAAAAAAATTCCTATGCAATGCTGTATTTAAAGCACTATTTAAGTATTTTAGTTGCTGTTATGCGTGGATGCAATCTTCAAGGAAGATTGTTTTGCACCTTTATCTGTTAATACATTCAATATGAATAAAATAGGTGGCTTATGTGAAAAAAGTCATTGTTATTCTATAGCAGGTTAATTTAGATTGTAAGAGTTTAGACATTTATGAAATACATAAACTGATATAATTAAGATGTATTTTATACATATGTTGCGAACAAAAAGGGTACAAGTGCATTCACCTGAGATAAAACTAGCATCTGAATATTTCATCTCTGAGTAGCAATGAGTTTCAATTGAAGAAAGCCATTTAAAATTTAAAAAAATATACATATGATTATACATATATGCAGCTTAAGTAATTCAGAACAATGCTAAAGAAAGTTAAAAATCACAGTGTGTGTCAAGATTGTTTGCTACTTTAAAAAATCATAATGGCTATACATTTTAAACCCATTCTTTTAAAAGTGATCTTGTGGGTATAACCTCTAATAAGTAGCAATAAACTGAAAACATAGTAATTAGTTTATTATGATTTTAATTATCTACATACTGATTTAGAAAATAATCAAGGTTCAAAAAATTTACAAAATTGATCATTTTTACTTACATTGCCTAAAGTCATGAAATAGCCTACAAATTTTTTTTTTTAATGAAAATACTTGTTTTCTGAATTCATAAAAATGAAGAACCGTGGTTCTGAACTTGAAGACTAACTTAACTGTAATTTAGAACCGCCAAGATGATGCATTTAAAATTTTAAAAACACTTTCTGTTACCAACTTAGGTTGATCAGCAGCTTTTGTTCACTGTTAGAATCCTTCAAAAAGGGAAACTCAAACAGGAAAAACAAGGCATATAAAAAACAGTAAACACTGACCCTCCTGAGGTTCCTACAACAAAAATATTCAAGTAGAAAATCTACATATCACTTAGCAGCGGCTATTTCTGTAGTTTCGCACACTAACAGCACTTTATTCAGTGTGTAAGGAGCAGATGAATTAAGCCGTGCTTTTAGCATGCCAAGATGCAGAAACACTGGAATGTAACAAAGACAAACGCACAATTCTATTGGTATAAACATTCAGTCGACATTCAAAAACTGTCAAAACTACACCACAAGAATTAAGATGCTTTTTATATATCCCATGATGCAACAATTTGAATTACAATGATTAATGCTGAATCAGAACTTTTCTTACCTCAAGTTATAACTTACGTCTTCTGCAAATGCCTATACTATTATGCATCAAGAATATCGTTTAATTTGCCTTAAAATATATCAGAGGATTTATAAAGTAATATAATTATGGCAATATTGTTTAATTTGTATTGGTTTTGATTATATTCCTTACTGCTATACCAGTTCACATCTGTAAACAGTCACATTTACAGATGCTCATTTAATATATACACATAAGTGGATATTAAGGGCTAATTTGACTGATTTTTTTCTCCAGTTAGTGGGGTTGCTGCAACTTTTACAGCTAAATTTAAATAAAATCCAAACACTACACTATAAAGTAGGTTTTTCTATTATATACATTTTTTTAATTTGAAAAGGCTGTAATTTTTTTTCCAGAAACTGTTGCCAAATATTTAACTGATAAAAGAAATTAAAACAAACTTGAGTTGAAGCATCCTACCTCATATTTTAATAGTCGGACATATTTTTAGTCAAAGAAACCTATTACCCCCTGACTTTAGAATTAATAGCTAAGGAAGAGTTGTAGATTCTAAAAAAGTAATTAAATTTGAAAGCAAATTATCACATGCAATTCTGATTAAATAAAAAGGAATAAGTACTAGGCATTACTGACTTTAGTCAGTACATGCCAAAACTATCTTCAAGCAACTATAATCTACTATAATTTTGAAAAGCCCCCCCCACAAAAAAAAGGAATGTGTAAAACTTGTGCATGCTACCATGCATTAAAAAACCTCTTTAAACAGCATTTATTACATATCTCACACAGCTCAAACTTCTGTGCAATGGCTAAATTATTCAAACATTCTTAAAGAATAGAACCATGCAAAGAAGATTAAGTTCTTACAAAAACTGTTATCCAGTATTCATTCTGCAATGCAACAGTAAGAAACTAAAACTATAAAAAGGCTGTTATGGCTTAATTTTGTTTTATAGATTAATTATGCAGCACTTGAAAAATGGAAAGGTGCGGCTTCACCTCTGACCAGCAGAGTTAAAATCTCTCCATTTTCCATTATCATCATGGGATACTCTTTAGGCATTCTAAATTAATAAAGACTTGCACTTTCAGATGGACACAAGATCAAGTGTACCAGTTAGGTTTTCACATTCACAGTACATAAGAAAATACACATGGAAGGAAAAGTAAAGGGTTAACTTAACAAGGATTTATTCACAGGAATACACGTAAGTAGAGAAAAACAACAGAAAAGCCAAACAAATGAAATGAAGAGGATCCAAACAAACTTTCACTCTGTAGCTTTTAACCTGCACCCTTGTGCACTTAACTACGACACAAAGGGCCACCAACATGCGCCGATACAGTGTAGATACCCTGCATTACATCCATTAACTTAAACATCTCTTAAAGATCATGCTTTGAACAAAAAAGGTAATATGTTGAGTGGAAATAAACAATGAAATATAGCAATCATGTCATCAACTTCTACAATTGTCTTTACTTGCCAACTAACATTTATGCACCCTTTAACAGGTCTTCTTACCACATAACTCATTTTTAGAAGAAGTTCTGATAAAATCACTAGTAGTATATAACCATGCAGAAAGCACATCACACTGACAGCACAGAGGCAAATATTTTGCACAGCTATATCAGCTTTCCACATTGTGCTGGTTACACACAATACAATATCAATCTTATTCTTAACAGATCCTAAAAGGTATTTCAAGGCCTAATTGTAAACTACATTACTTTATTATCTATATTCTTAATAAAAATAAAATCCACAATTTAAAAAAAGGAATTTTAAATGCAGGGCCATATTAAATTGGTAAACTGCAACACAAAACTGGCGCAACATAAGTAAAAGTATACCAATCTCACTCTATGTGATTGATGCAAGCATGCTACTTTCCCACTAATTTAAATTACTTCTGATTACTATGAGCCAGAATGCATGCCTGAACCTTAAACTGCACGTTAAGAATAATGCCTTACTCTAGAAATTAAATCTAATGAAGTACAACCATCAAATCATATCTACTACTTTAAAGTTTTTAATGTAAAATTAAGATGTCAATCTTTCCTTGGAAATGCCCCTCCCCCACCCCCAAAAATGAAAGGAGTGACTCATTTGGCATCTTGCAAGTTGCTTCATTTTGTTAAAGTTAACCTTTATTATGGGGTTTCTATATTGTACACTGCAGGTGCCAGTTCCTAATACAGGTAGCAAGCTGCATTTTAACTGTACTAACTTCATTTGTGTAGTTCTTCATTAACATGCAAATACCTAGGAATCCCATCAAGTAGGATGAAATAATGAGAAAACCCTTACTTAACAAAAAGCCTTTGCTGTTTATAAACCCCCGCCCCCATTCTTAGGTTTACTTTATTGTGCGCAAAATAGTTTTCCTTTTTACGTATCACTATGGTTCAATTATATGGTTCTTGTTTTCCCCACAATATTCCAGAATGTGCTGTTTTGTGAATAGGTTCTCTTTTTTGCTTCTTCACATCCAGTGCAGAGTTGTAACAGGAGACAGATTTCCACCCACAAAGGCTCCAGATGTTAAAACGTTTCCCAACATCGACTTAATACAGTGACGGCAACACCTCCCTCCCGCCCCTCCCAGTAGGCTTGGGATTGTACTGTATTCCCTACTGGTTTACCCTTCCCCCCAGTAAAGGGTAACATTTTCCCTGGGTGCAGAGGCTCCCTCATAGTCGCCTAGACTGAAGGACCTGTAAAAGAAAAATAGCACAATTAAGTGTTTAGAAACAGAATTAAATTTACTAAGGTATGCAAGGTCAAAAATAAACACACATTTTATGGTAAACTTCCACTATTTTTTAAATAGATACAGCATTCAGATTTCAACAACCTTAATATATAAACACACACAATACATTTTCATAGTTTCAGAGGATAGGTGTTATTTTCTAAGTTTTTTCAGTTACAGACCAACAGTCTTGCAGCACCTTAGGGTGTGTCTAAACTACACCCGTCAGCAGAGGATATAAATTAGACAAATCGAAAGTGCAAATGAAGCGGGGAGTTAAATATCCTGAGCTTCATTTTCATAATGGCAGCCGCTGCTTCTTTTTGAAAGGGGGCTTTTCAGAAAAAATGGCTGTTTAGATGGTGCATTTTCGACAGAAATGCCGTTTCGAAAAATCCTGTACTCATTTTTTTGAGGAGTACAGGACCTTTCGAAATGGGGCATTTCTGTTGAAAATGCCCCATCTAAACTGCTGTGGTTTTTTTTTTTAAAAAGCTTCGCTGTGAAAAGAAGCAGTGGCCGCTGTTATGCAAATTAAGCGCAGGATATTTAAATCCCTGCTTCATTTGTGCTTTCGATGTGTCTAATTTACATCCCCCTGCTGACAGGGGTTTGGTTTAGATGTACCCTTGGAGACTAACAAAAAATGTAGATGGTATCAGCTTTCCTGGGCACAACCACTTCACACAAAAGCCCATGATACCATCTATATTTTTTGTTGGTCTCTAAAGTGCTGCAAGACTATATTATAAATTTTGTTCTAAGTCAGGAAAACAACAAAATCTGCCTGCTTTTAAAAAAGTATACCAACAAGTCCACTCCCTATAATGCCTCCACATTTACTTCATTCTCCTTATGTGGGTCAGACTTAAATTGAGGTTGCTTGTTGCAATGGCAGACAGTATCAACTACTAGATAATTAGGCTGGGGGTGAGAAAGCAAGAAGTCCATGTCTTTGTTCCAGCTCAAGTATTTTCCATGGGCCTGCTTACTAGTAAGAGTGACAGAAGCTGGTATTGTCACATGTCATCTGATAACTCCATAATAGCCTCATCTATGGGCAATGCTAATTTGGGTGGCTCAAGCAGACTGGAGAATCTGGAAGAGTTATCTCCTGGCTTGTGGTTACCCTCCTTGTTAGGGGCTTCATTTTCCTGGGCTTGGGAAGAAGGGATGCTACGCGCTGATGGCAAAGCTGTCAGGGGGCACATGGCTGGAATGAGGGGCCTGAATATTGATCTCTGCAGTGAGCACAAGGATCCCATAGTGGCCACTGCATGGGATAGGGGGAGAAGATATGGACAAGGCTGACCATACTACTGAGGGTACAGTTGTGGTTTAATGGTCTGTGACTGCCATGGAAGCCATACATGAGTTGGAGAGGAGAGGAATGTTGTGATGAGAATCTGCTTGTTCATTTCGTAGTCATTATAGTTAGAAAGGGCTGGTAACATAGGAGGCTCAGCCAGAGACAGCATGGGAAATCAGTTGGTGTTGAAGAGCAGCAAGAGCTGTGTCCAAGACGGGGCAGTATTTCGATAGTAGGATGGTTGTAGTGGTGCCATCTTCATCTGTTGTGGGGAGGTACTGCAGTCCTGTGGTTGAATAGGTATCATGTTTAGGACTGTGTGTTGGGTGGTGACGCAGCACTGATTGAGGAAGTATCTAGGCAGGAGATATTTTCAGCGCCAAATCCTGTGCCAAAGAGGGTGGTGCCAGTCCAGAGGCAGCACGCTTGTGGTCCTGGTTGGTAATGGACACAGCCTGTGCTGGCACTGTGTCAGAGGCTTCTCCTTTAATAATGGCAGGATGTCAGCATTGCTGGGAGAGACTTGACCAGGGAAACTCTCCCCTTTTGAGAATCCAGTGCAGGATGAGTGCTGGACTATTTCCTTGGGGCCTTAGAAGGCTTAGGCTTGTCTTTAGGGGGAGCCTGAGGGTCTTGACAGGTCTCTTCAGAGCCAAGTATCATCATCTTCAGGAAGAATGCAATCATACCTGGCCCTAGCAATAAAGCTGAACAGTCTGAGCATTTGATGAGAATGTGGGTATCTCCCAGACACCTCACGCAAGAAGAGTGGCCATCGGACACTGGGCCAGGGTCACAACGTGTCACACTTCTTAAACTTGGCATAATGGTGGGAAGTCTTGATGGCAACACAGCCTCATGCCAACCATTGTTCTTGCATCTTTTAGCTCTGTTCTCTCACTCTCTCTAATTGTGTGTATGTTTAGCGCGCGTGCGTGTGTGTGTACACACACGCACATGATACACACTTTATTTTTGAAGAATGAGAAACTAACCAACTACTGAAGAAAACTAATAACTAGAGGAATTAACTATTTTTTCTCTTCTCTAACATGGCAAGGATGCAGTGCTATGAAGATCCATCTGCAGCTAGGGGCGGTAGAAAAGGAACTGAGGAGGGCACAGCCACACATGTAATCCATTAAGGCGCAAACGTCTGAGGTGCCTACAGTGCATACATTACCCGGCCAACTACTGCTCAAAAAAATCTCTGACCTGTGGCATTGGGATAACCTGACATCTACAGTGGAGCACTCAAAGAAGAATCATAAAAAACAAGAACTTGGAAGGCACCTTGAGGTGTCATCAATTCCAGTCTTCTGCCCTCATGGCAGGACCAAGCACCATCTACATCATCCCCGACAGATGACTATCTAGCCTGCTCTTAAATATCTTCAGTGATGGAGATTCCCATCATATGCATTTGTTAGTGCAATGACATGTATTATTTCAAGACATAAAATTGAGAAATTTTGTATAGGTATCATGGAAATGTAGTAGCACTGGTAATATTTCTAGTCAACAACATGATCTTGTTCATCATGATTTCTGTCAAGAGCATGTGGGTTATCTCAGTCCTTATTCCCTTGGCATGTACACAGTTCTGTTCTGGGAAGCTTGTTTGGATTACAAACATGAGATTTTGTAGTGACTCTACTGGTACAGGTGCAAATAAGGTCTTGTAGAACAGTGGTTTCCAAACTTTTTTATGCTGCAATTCATCAAACCCATTCATAATCTTTTGGCGGACCAGTAACATTTTTTGAACATTTATTATAAGAATTAATTTCAAGAGGTTACATGTTATTTTACACTGCATCTGCATGCACACAATACATGTTGTAACAGATCAGAGTTTGCAGAGATCTACAACACTAAAAGAAATTCACAGAAAGAATTCCCTTCTGGCTGCTGGGTGGGGCAGCCACTCCCACAGGGGCAACTGGTACCTCCAGAGGGAGGGAAGGAACAGGAGGCATCCACAGGGGCAGGGGGCATGTGGGGAACCCTATTTAACAACGGAAATTTTGTCAGGAGCATAGGAGCTGATGCCTCCAAGTGCTACTTCCAGTCACCTCTGCCCTCCCTTGCTGCCCTATGGAGTGGGAGAGCTGCCACTGTATCTTCTCCCATCTCCTTCTGTACAACCCCTACCCTGTGCCTCCCTCTTCCCAAGGCAGGATGCTCTTGCTCCCACAGTTTCCCATTTGGACTACCTCCCTGCATCCCCCTTTCCCTCCCAGTGACCCCTTCCCTCAGAGTTTCCCGTCCATTGCACCCCTGCTCCTATCTGCCCTATAAGTCTCCCCTGAATCTCCACAACATCCCATCAGCATCTCCTGCATCCCTCTCCTTCCCCCTGCCTCACATATCCCTGTTACCCCTGGCGACCCCCCCCAGGGCTGGCTCTCCCTGCCCCACACATGCTGGGAGCAGCCCGGGACCAAACTCTCCCCCTGCAGGCCTGGGGCACTGCTCCAAGGGGGAACAGAGGGAGGGTCTCTCTTACTTGCCCCCCAAGCGCTGAGCAGGGCAGGGGCTGGCCAGGCTGGGGGTAGTGCCCTCAGAGAGGCTCCTGGGGAATGGCAGGACTAGTCCTGCTAGAGATTCTTCCTTCCTGCTACAGCCTGGGCTCTGTGGGCCCAGCAGCAGCCTCTGCTGGGACTTGGGGACCCAGCATGGATCCTAGACCCAGAGTTACTGCGAGCAGTAGCTGTGAGTCACTTCCTGCTTCAGAGGTCAAGCCCAGGGCCCCTGCCTGCTGTTTCTGGATCCTAGCAAGCAACCTGCCACCCAGCAGGCCCTACCCCTGGGGGCCCTACAGCCCCTTGGCTTGGGCAGTGTCTCCCCTGTTTCAAGTCAGTGTCATGCAGAGAAGCCAACCCTACACTGGGCACAGGGAGAAGAGAATCCTAGGAACAGGAAAAGGGGGAGCAGACTGGGCCACCGAGTGAATTATAAAAGCCCGGACATGGTCCAGCAGCCAGTGGTTCATGGCCCAGCATCAGTCAGGAACCACTGTTGTAGAAGCTCAACAGTGACCCCTAAATAAATACAGGAAGTGGTAGAAAAATATCAAAGCAACTGAGTCTGACCTTACACTACAAAAGGAGTCCAGCAACAACTATTTCAACACATACCACAAATAATATTCAGGTAGAGTCAAAACATACATTAAAAAATAATGGTGCAAAAAGAAAATGAGTAGGAACACTAGAGTATTTACTTGGCATCACTCAGGTCCTTAATTAACATTTGTTGTTTGGAAAAGACTGAAAATGTACATGCTTCGTTTACATTATGATGCTGGGGTGGGGCTGGGGATGAGGGGTTCAGTATGCAGACTGCCCCTGAGGCAAAGGGACTACCCCAACCCCCTTTCACCACAGCAGCTTGCAGCCAGGTGAGAAGCGCCTCTCCATGGCCGCTGCAGGTCCAGCAAACAAAGCCAACGGAGGTGTGCATGTCCCTTGCCAGGGCCAGGTTCATTTGCTCCGTGTTTCCCAGCCAGAGTGAGGAATGCAGCAAACTACTGCACTTTCCCCTTGCTCCCTAATGAAGGGGAATAGCCAGCAATGTTCCCATACAAACTGAGGGAGAGGAGGAGCTTGATTCCCCTTGCCCATGAAGGAGATCTGGGGTGCAGGAGGCTAGTGATTCTGTCTCATCTGTATATTATGAGAAGCAATCCCATTCTGGACACATGCCACTGCCCTGGTACAACCAAATGCTTACCTTGCTTTAAATTATGATAAGAGGAAGCTGCATACCAAATTTGGTGATCTTAATTCTTACCATTGAAGGAGTTCTTGCACAGATGGACAGATAGACCCATAGAAAAAGTCACAAATATAAACTGTCGCTGTATATACTATAAAGACCATTTATAATCCAAAATGGACTTGGAGAACACTTGTTTTATAAAGTTAACAAACTTCAATGTATTTTTGTACTTACCCCTAATTATGAGACTGCAGCTCAAACGCATGAGGTTAAACTCCATAGTAAGCTGCAAGACGCTCTTTTAAGGGAAGAGGAAACTGGTCAGAGAAACGCCTCCAATTTTCATCCCCAACTTGATTTTTAAATCCATGAAGGATCTGTAGGCAGAATTTTTTTTTTTTTTAAATCTCAGGTTATTCTGAGTTTTCAGTATAACAGTCAAACACTTGCAGTCAGATGCTCATCAGCTACATATCATGCAGAAAACGGAACCAAATTTTGTTAAGAGTTTTGAACTAGGAAGTGTTGATCTCAGCCTGAATCACTAAAATCTCCAGATGAAATTTCCATAGCACTAAGAAATAAAGGAATTTTAGTGATCACTCTTACTTCTAAACGAAAATAAACTTCTAAGTGAAAATAAAATAACTGAACTTTTATGAAGTGTAGTTAGTGAAATATTTACTATACCTAAAAGGGATTAATCTAAAAATATATTGGTGAGGGTCATTCTAAACCACTGATTTATAAACACAAATTTTAAATTCTGCCAAGTAATACTTCATATTAATGTACCTACATTTCCTTTAAATTGATTAAGGAAGCAACCTGCAATTACAACCTGAAGTAGGCATTTAAGTCTTCTCAAATTCTATCTGGCAGTTCCAGGAGTAGATCTGCATCTTATTGAGACTTCTCATTTCTATCTCCTGGAGATGGTTATATTATGAACAGAAAGGTCCCTAACATTCAAAGGATACATGGTCCTCTCCTCCAAATACAACACCTGAATAAAGGTTTTATAACAAAAGAGTTAGGGTCTACTGGTATTCTTCTAACACCATATATAAATAGGGAACAGAAGATAAAGAGTTTTCTATTCTGTAACTGGTGTTCTTTGAGAGGTATTGCTCATGTCCATTCAATGTAGATGCGTGTGCTCACCACATGCACCGGTGTTGGAAGACTTTCCCTTAGCAGTATCCATAGGAAAGACACCCCCCCCTCCCCCTTGACTGGTGGACACATCCCACAGTATATAGGGTATCTCCAGCCCCCTCCACACTCAGTTCCCTCTTGCTGAAGAACTCCAATAGTGGGGAATGAGGGTGGATGTTGAATGGACATGAGCATCATATCTTGAACACCACCATTTACTGAAGAAGAAGTAACTTTTTTTCAATTGCTTGCTCATGTCCACTTAAGGTAGGTGACTGCAAGCAGTGTCTCTGGATGTGGGAGGAGTTCACTGGCATGCTGAACTGCAACATAGCTCTTCTGAAGGCCACATCCTCTGGGGCTTGATGCATCAAAGTGTGCACCGAGGACTAAGTCACAGCCTTGCAAATTTCCTGGATAGGAACACTGGTGAGGAAGGATGCAGAGGAGGCTTGTTGTCTGCTTGAGTGGGTCCTGATGAGAGGGGACAGCTGCACACCCTCTGACAGCATGTCTGAATGCGTGAGGTAATCCAATTGGAGATCTTGTGTATACCAGGAGCCCCTCCATTCTCTCAGCATATGCGACAGAGATGGAATGACTTTTGGAATGTCTTGTCCTGTCTATGTATAAAGCGAGGGCCCTGTGAATGTCCAGGATGTGCCGGCATCTCACTTAGTTGGTAGCATGAGTTTTCGGTGAGTAGAAATCCTGACCCATGTGGAAGGCTGAGACCACGGTAGGTAAGAAGGTGGGGTTTGGTCACTGGTGGAACTTTTCTTTAAAGAAAACAGTGTGCAGGGGGCTCCAAAGTCAAGGCATGCAAATTGGGGATCTTCCTACCAAACAAGCACTACCAGGAAGGTCACCTTCCAGGACAGAAAAGAAACAGAATCCAGCAACTGGGTAACGTACAACAGCTAATGCTGAGGTGAGAAGGTTCCAAGCACAGTCAACTAGAAGGAAGGAACTGAGGGTGGAGTGGGCCAGATGTGCCTTCTACAGCATGGTATATGTGCGCCACTCCAGTGGTGCCTGAGCCGGATACCTTATGGATACTGCTAAGTGAAAATCTTCTGGTGAGCACACACTCCTAAGTTGAATGGACATGAGCAAACACTTGAAGAAGAAATAAGTTCTTTCAAAGTCAAATTTTAGCACTTTATTGCCTAGGGCATGGGTGGTTTTTTGAACCCAAAACCCCCTAAATTAAATCACTTTTTACTTGTTTGTAGCCTCCAATTGATGTTTTCCTTGGGTCAATCACCCATGTTAGAAAAAAGGATTCTTACTGATGGCCTAGAACAGCGGTTCCCAACCTTTTCCAGATGAGGACCCATTCTGACAATTCAGGAAGACTTGGTGACCCAAGGCAATTCAAAAACGGGGGGAGGAAGGGAGGCAGAGCCACCTGGGGAGACACTTGGTGACCCTTTTGAAATGTAATGGTGACCCATCTTTGGGTTGCGACTCATAGGTTGGGAAACCCTGGCCTAAAGCATTCCAGAGGTACTTACTCAGCTATTGGAAAGGAAAAGAAATGTTAAGGATTCTCCTCCTATCATGAAAGATTTAGTAGCTGTCAAGTGTCTAAACAACAGACTCACTGGACCCTCCTTGCAGAAATTAAAACAAAAGATTTTAAAGATTTAGAAAATTCAGGTTTGGTTTGCAACACCAATTTATGTTGGTATAGCCACCTGCCTGTGAATGATTCAATAGACAGTACTATATCAACAGGTGTTTCTCACACGATAGGCATCATCTTCATTAAGGACCATTGGTTCAGCTCCACTGCCTTACGTGCAGACAAACCCACAGGGACAAACTAGAGAACATAAAGGAAGCCTAACTTGAAACCGTTTCCTCAGGGAGAGCAGCTAGTTCAGAAGCTGGAACTCAGAGTGTGCCTCAAACTAGGTAAAGGCTGAGACGCAAGGGACAGACAGTGGCTTTAACTAAAACCAGAAACTGATACTAAAAAGAAAGCAGGAGACATAGCAATAACTGAAGTGCACAGAAAATCCAATTAATCCCAAGTACTCTCTCGTGGAACTCCTGGATCCATTTTTCCAGATATGACATTTAGGAACTTAAAGTCTTGGTGCAGCACATCCACAAATACAATGGTTGAAATATGAGCTTTATCTACTTTTAGAGAGTCCAATTTTACAGGATTTTTTTCTTATTTGGTGGGAGATACTTTCATCTCTAGTCAACAATGAATGCAATAGAACACTTCAAGGTCTTAGCTGAGGCTCCTAACATGCAGGACTCTTTAGGGAATGCAAAGGCTTTTAATAGTTTTGGGAAACATTAGTTTGCTCAGGGTAAGCCAAGCCTTGCTTATTTAAGACTTCTATATCCGGCAAACAACTTTTCTTTACCACTCCTGAGAGAAAAGAAATGGCCAATTCATGGCAAATGTCCAGGGAGTGGAGCCTTTGCTCCCAGCTTTTGAAATAAATCTTCTTGAGATGTGTCCAGACTGCAGGAAGGTTTTCGGAAAAACAGTAGTTTTTCCAAAAAAACTTCTTACACCCACACTGCTGTTGCGTTCATTTGAAAGAAAATTGAAAGAATGGAGGAGTTTTTCCGACACTGGTAAACCTCATTCTACGAGGAAGAATGCCTTTCCAAAAGAGCTTTTTCGGAAAAAGGCATGCATGGACATGGAAGAGGCCTCCAGGAAAAAAGTGCAAATACCCTGGTTGCCACTCCATCCATATTAATCACAGCTTAAATGTGAAATAGCGTCAAACTGAATGGATGCTATCTTTCGAAAAAGCAGATCACTTTTCCGATGCGCTTTAGCAGTGTGGACGCGCTCTTTTGGAAGACATTTTTTCAGAAGATCTCTTCTGAAAAATCTTATTTCAAACGAAGCCTGTAGCCTAGACATACCCCTAGGGAAAAAGACTAAGAAAAATGTCTTAATTGGTATGAAATTGAGAGGTGACTTTAGTGAGAAAAGCTGGGTGCAACTGAAGCTGGACTTTTGTCTCTATAAAAGATGGTATAAAGAGGCCCCAATGTGAAGTTTTGAACTTGGACACCTTCTAGCTGAAGTTATTGTGACAAGGAAAGCCACCTTCCTTAACAGAGTAATGAGCATGTCACTAAGGGCTCAAATGGAGAGCCCATTAGCCTCAAAAGCACCAGATTAAGGTTAGAAGCCAAGACTGGCTGCCGAATTTGAGTGTAACACAGAGGTGGGCAATAATCGGTGATGGGGAGAGCCACCTCAAGATTATGGTAAGCGGTCAAGGGTTGTACTTTTCTATGGAGGGAGTAGGGGAGGTAGGATGGAGGTTGGGTGCAGAAGGGAGCTTGGGGTAGGGGACTGGAGTGTAGGAGACGGTGTAGCATCTGAGAGGGAGTTTGGGTGAAGGAGGGAGTTATGACCTGGGGCAGGGTATTGCAGTGCAGCATCTGGGAGGGGGTATGGCTGTAGGAAAGGATATTAGCCTGAGAGGGTGTAGAAGGGAGTGCAGGATCTGGGAGGGAACTGTGACCTGGGGCAGGGATGCAGAAGGTTTGGGTGATGACATGGGGCAGGCAGTTGGGATGCAGGAGGGGCTGGGGTGCCAGACGCAGGCTCTGACCAGGAGCTGCTTATCTATTAGCAGGGAGCTGCCAAGTCCAGCAGGTGCCTTAAGCAGTCTCCCTGCCTGTCGCAGCCCCAGGCTCAAAGTGGCTGGCTGTTCCATGTGGATCTTTGCACCATGTGTGGGAGAGGAAGTAGAGGCCTTGAATGCTGCCCCTGACCCCAGCACAATCTCTCAGCTCCCACTGGCTGATTTCTGGTCAATAGAAGCTCAGATTGTGCTGGGGCAGGAGCACTGCACAAGCCTTTCCCCCAAACACAGTGCAGAAAGCCATATGAAGCAGACATTTGTTTTAAGCAGGTGTGGAGCTACTTGTACCTAAGGGTCATGGCAGGAGAAGATGGTTAGACCCAGGCTGAAGACCGTATCTTGCCCACCCCTGGTATAACCTGACCAGTCCTTTAAGAAAACCTATCACCAGGTTACTGAAGACTGAGCCAACGGCCACGCCTGAGTAGAATGCTGAAATGGCAGCTAGATGAACCTGTTGAGACTGACAAGCCTTCTGTTTTACATGTAGCAGATAGCCCAATATAAAAGGTATTGATTGCTCTGGAGAAGTATCACGCTGCAAAACCCAGACTGAGAATCTCTTCCACTTGGCCAAGAGAGTTGCCTGGGTGAATAATTTCTTATGTCAAGGAGAACCTTCCTAACAGTACCTGAACATGTGGGCTAAACAAGGTTTAACCATGCAACTTGCAAGCCATAAAGCGTAGAGCGTCAAGATTGGGATGCTGGAGCTGGCTGATCAGATCCAGAACTAAAGATAGAAATCATATGCAAACACTTGGAAGGTAATAAAGTGATAGGGAATAGCCAGCATGGGTTTGTGAAGAACAAGTCATGCCAAACTAATCTGATAGCTTTCTTTGATAAGATAACAAGCCTTGTGGATAAGGGAGAAGCGGTGGATGTCATATACCTAGACTTTAGTAAGGCATTTGATACGGTCTCGCATGATATTCTTATTGATAAAGTAGGCAAATATAACTTAGATAGGGCCACGATAAGGTGGGTGCATAATTGGCTGGATAACCGTAGTCAGAGAGTTGTTGTTAACGGTGCTAAATCCTGCTGGAAAGGGATAACAAGTGGAGTTCCTCAAGGGTCTGTTTTAGGACCCGTACTGTTCAATATCTTCATCAATGATGTAGATATTGGGATAGAGAGTACGCTTATTAAGTTTGCAGATGATACCAAACTGGGTGGGGTTGCGACTTCTTTGGAGGATAAGGACATAATTCAAAATGACCTTAGCAAGTTAGAGAAATGGTCAGAGGTAAACAGGATGAGGTTTAATAAAGAGAAATGCAAAGTGCTCCACTTAGGAAGGAACAATCAGTTCCATACATACAAGATGGGAAGCGACTGTCTACGAAGGAGCATGGCAGAAAGGGATCTAGGGGTCATAGTGGACCACAAGTTGAATATGAGTCAACAGTGTGATGCTGTTGCAAAAAAAGCAAATATGATTCTAGGTTGTATCAACAGGTGTGTTGTAAGCAAAACTCGTGAAGTCATTCTGCCGCTCTACTCTGCACTAGTTAGGCCTCAGCTGGAGTACTGTGTCCAGTTCTGGGTGCCACATTTCAAGAAAGATGTGGAGAAATTGGAAAGGGTACAGAGAAGAGCGACAAGAATGATTAAAGGTCTAGAGAACATGACCTATGAAGCCAGGCTTCATGAACTGGGCTTGTTTAGTTTGGAAAAAAGAAGATTAAGGGGGGACATGATAGCGGTTTTCAAATATCTAAAAGGGTGTCACATGGAGGAAGGAGAAAATTTGTTCCTCTTGGTTTCTGAGGACAGGACAAGGAGTAATGGGCTTAAAGTGCAGCAGGGGAGGTTTAGATTGGACATTAGGAAAAAATTCCTAACTGTCAGGGTGGTCAAATATTGGAATAAATTGCCAAGGGAGGTGGTGGAATCTCCCTCTCTGGAGATATTTAAGAACAGGTTAGATAGACATCTGTCAGGGATGGTGTAGACTGAGCTTGGTCCTGCCTTGAGGGCGGGGGCTGGACTCGATGACCTCTTGAGGTCCCTTCCAGTCCTATTATTCTATGATTCTATGATAGAGTAATTGGGGTGCTCACTGACAGCTCTAAAAGCATGTTATACCAGTACTAGAGGGGCCGAGCTAACATCACCACTATCGGTGAGGCTCCTTCCCTCCATCATTTCGTGGCACCAAAGACTTTCCTGTTTGTGGAGACCAGGCATAGCTCTCAGTTGTTGGTTCCACCCATCCTAGACATGAACAACTTCAACAGGTTCATAAAGAAACTAGAGTTTCATATGGTCTCTTTGGCTGCCATCCTCTATCCCTGGATCCAGGGAATCGTCATGATGTCTACGACTTGAAGGATGCGTGGTTCCACATTTCCATAGTTGAATCCCACAAGAGGTATCTAGGATTTGTAGTGGGCCTTACTCACTACCCATTTAAACATCTCCCTTTCGGCAAATTTGGAATATTTTCAAGTCATCAATATTTGCTCTGGTGAGATTTTATCTAAAATCCAAACTCATATCAGGACACTGTATTCTTTTGTCCTCAAATACAATAAACCAAAGTAAAAAGGTTATGGGTCACAGGTAAAGTAGTTGTGTCACAAGTAGTAGTAATGGTGAAGTAGTCAAGGGTAAACTTTAACTTTTCTATTAAATTAGAAATATTACCTTACAGAACATGTCTCGGAGATCATCTTTTGGGCTAATCCACGACGCAACAGCATCACAAAAAAATATAAAGTCCTATAATATTAAACATTACATAAGGTTAGAAATTCTATTTGAATTATTCCAATCCATAAGTTAAGGAAATCAATATGACAAACTGCTTCCTTAATTTGTAAATGTTGTAGGAACCTGACCTTCAATCCACACATACTTCTATTTTATTGCAGATTTACTCTCAAATGAATTTATTATTTGTATAAAGTGCAATCTGAAAGCCCTTAAGATTGAACACCTCCATTAAGAGACTAAGTACTTCTTTCAGGAGAGCCAGGGTAAAGTCAATACAGCCCATATTAAGTTCTTCTAACCCACGAGTATCATAATCCAAACTACTCCCCAAAAGTCCTGCATCCTGAGTTCATCTGTTCTGGTGGCTTATTCCTCTGCCCAGCCATAAACAACATTCCTTTTCATATTAAATTAATATATATGACATTTCAGGAACAAAGGAAGACAAGACAAGACAACTACATACAGGTTAAATAAAGAAAACTTTCCTTTCCTTCCAATTTTTTCCCTTTCACCTCTTTTGAAGCTATGTGATAACAAATCTTCAAATATCACAATCAATGAAAGCATAACGGGGGGGGGGGGGGGGAGGTGGAAGCACAGGCACTAAGGAAGAAATGAAATGAAGTGAAGGAGCCAACATGAAAGTGGGGCAACTTAGTACATTTCCAAGTCAGATTTCAAATGCTGTATTAGTTACTATAGCTATACGGTGAGATAACGACTGGCTCCATTTTATAATCCATTGATGTACGCTATGCCAGTATAGACGGACAACTAAAAGTAAAAACTCAGCATTTTAGAATATTACCAACAAAAATACTTTTTCTTAGCTGGATGTTTGCTACCTTCTAGCTTCTTGTACAGTAAAACTCCATTAGTCCGGCATCCAATGCTCCGGGACTCCTGATGGTCCGGCACCATCAGGAACCCGGAAGTGCTGGGGCAGCCGGACAGGCTTCCCCCATTCAGCTGCTGCTGAAAGTGACCAGCAGCTGAATCGGGGAAGCCGGGAGCAGAGCAGCTGGGGTGCTGCCGGGTTGGTCTGGTAGCGCTGCCCCTCGGGGCTGCGGGACCAACCAGGCAGCACCCCAGCTGCTCTTGGGGACGCCTGGGGCAGAGCAGCTGGAGTGCTGCCGGGTTGGTCCCACAGCGCCAAAGGACGGCGCTGCGAGACCAACCCGGCAGGACCCCAGCTGCTCTGCCCCAGGCATCCCCAAGAGCAGCTGGGGTGCTGCTGGGTTGGTGCCGTAGCGCCGCCCCTCGGCGCTGCGGGACCAACCCGGCAGCACCCCAGCTGCTCTATTGCAGGCATCACGGAATCAGCTGCTGCTGAAACTGACCAGCAGCGGCTGAATCAGGGACTCCTCGGGCAGAGCCTGACTATCGTAAGGGGGGGCTATGAGGGGTCTGGGGTGGCATCCCCTCCCACCCCACTCCAGACCCCTCATAACCCCCCCTTCTGATAGTCCGTCATATCTGATAATCCAGCACCCCCTGGGTCCTAAAGGTGCCGGATTATCGGAAGTTTACTGTAATAATTTTCTCCCAAGTGCCCTTCAGCTTCAATCCCAAAAATTTTATTTAATTGGATTTTAGATAATCATGTGAGCTAGATGGATGTTAACAGGCTACAATTACATCATCCCAAGTTTTCAAATTTTTATATTTAATTCACTGCATAGCCAACCTTCTATCAGATTACAGTAACTAAAACAGACCTCTTTATAAATCTTCTGCAGCAAAAATGTAAAAGTTAAGTAGATTGTCTTTTAGAAATGGTTTATGACATATGTAAAAACCATTACAAATTTTCTCCAGAGTATCAACTGATGTGCAGTCTTTACCCCTGTATTCATCAAAAAGGAGTAAGAAAACAAAATTTCATTATTCTGGAACCTTAAGAAAGGATTTTACTGACCCTTATTGGCTATGATTAAAACTAATTCCTTAAAAAATGTATTTCAAACAGTTACGTGCAACCAAAAAGTAGATAGTTGTATCCCACAAAAGTTTTCGATATTCTGAAGAAAAAAGCCTCAAATGAAATTCTGAATTTTTCTGTTTCAAGTTAACAAACATTTTCTTTCTTTAAATTTGGAAATTTTGTTTCTTTTACTAATTCTCTATACTTGATTACTTTGGTAACAAAAAATAATTTCCAAACAAACTCTAAAAAGTTGTATTTGAAGGGTGTTTTTATTTTTGAGCCTTTCCAAAATTTTTTAATAATAAACATAATTTACCCAACAATTTGAATTTAGTCAAAATTGCATTTTCCAACAGAAAACTGCTTTGACTACAATTTTCCCATCTAGTCTACCAAAAAAGTAACTATGATATTCAGGTAGCAAATACAATTCATCATGCATCTTGGCTGACTCCCTTCCATCTGTCCAATATATCAACTGTGCACAGCTTTCAAATATTTACCTTAAGAGAAAGCTGTAACCCCTCATTCTCCATGAAAATGGTTACAACAGAATGAGTAACAGCACAACAGACTACTGACAGGTTGGCTTTAAAGAGCTGTGTTCTTGCAAATTATTTTGGCTAATAATAGTGCATCAACCTGCTGATAAAGTCCATCTGAGAGATTCAGCACTTATGTTCTTCCATGTACTTTTTCATAAATTACTTTATCACCATGGTATCTGAGCACCCAGCAGATTCCATTTAAGTCACAGGAAAATGCTGGGTACCCACCACATTGAAAATATAGCTAATTACATTAACGTTTTAGAACCACAGCCTTTGTTTCTAGTTCTGAAAGATGACAATTTGAGATTTAAAAGTCATGTCACTATGCAATGAAGTGCTACTTAAAGAGGTTTCTGCAATTTAATGCATCTCCCATCATGAAATCTGTACATTTTGACCCAGTACTTAGCTAACCTGGCTTTAGAGACAGAGAGATTAAAATGCATCCATAACATTATTTTTCAATTCAGATATTTTTACAAGGGTTCTTGGTTTGTTTTGCAAAGTGTAAGACTAACCAAATGCATTATAGAGTCTGCTGGTACTGGTTTGTGATGATCTGCATTACTCATTCATGGACTTCACTACTTGAAAGTTACAAACATAGCAAACTTAAGCCAATAAAACCTGTATGCTACACTATAATGGTTACAAAACAATACACAAACTAAGAAGATATGGAAGCACGTCACACACATTTAACCTCATAGCACATATCCCTGAGGCAGGAAGGGCAGGTTTTATTCCCGTTTGACAAAGGGTGGATCTAAAGCACAGAGATAAAGCAATTTGAACAGGAGCACACAACTGATCTGTCAGAACCAGACTATACTCCAGATCTGACACTCAGTATTTTACTCTAATCCAAACATTAAGTGGTTTCTAAATAAAAGGAACATTAGGCTGAAGTGTGATTAAAGAAAAACTGCCAAGTAATCAAAAGATATTCTAGCAATACAAATTTAAAAAATATGAACCATTAACAAAATGGATTTTTAATCTGAAGCAGTAATTATAGCATAACCATGTCCGTTGCTGAGATACCGAAACCCTGACAAAACTTGGTAAAAATAAAAAAAAGTTAAAAGAATCAACTTTATTCATTGTGGTATACCTTTAAGATAAAGTGGACAGTGGCAGTCATTTATTGCAATATCTAGGTTAGATACATGTTTCTATGTTCCCTATGCCCATAAGAAAAATAGAGAAAATCTGAAGTGAATACTGCACACTCACACTATTATAAAATTGAGCATACTAAATCATTCTTAAAGGGAATTAATTCTGCAAAGATGTAACGACATGCAATTTATTCTGACATTTCATCGGTGTCTGTAGTCACTTTTGCACATTAATTTCAAATATATTTATTAGGCTGGACAGCAGCATGGCTCAGTACCTGTTTGCATTGGGTCCAGGACCTACCCTGGCTGCGGCTCTGCATTTAAAGCATATTAGGAGACAGGAAGGCAGGCCCAGTTCTGGCTCACTCTGGGTCCAGGAGCTCAGATCTCCCCCTAGACAGGGGATGCTGCTACCCAGTGCTGATGGCTCCTCTCATGGACCAGCTCCCATGTGGCTGCTCCACACTGCTGCCTCTGTATCAGAGGCAGCAGTTGAGGAGCAGCAAGTGGCAACACCCCTAATACACATACACACACTCACACAGTTATACAATTATATTAATCAACTGTCATCTTTTCAGATTTTGAAGCTGTTTTCAAAAGAAATTAATGACAGACTGAAATGAATGAATTGAATGATTATAGCTTCAGTATGGCCAGGCTAACAGCAACACACATGTTTTTGAAGAGTTACATAGCTGTTTATTTTTCCAATTGTACAAACAACGTTTTAGGTTAAGGAGTCAGTTTACATCTTTTCAAATGTAAGACATACTTTGTACACTTTGAAGTGAAATGTTGAGATTTAGGAATAGAATATATTTTTAATTGGATATGAAAACAGCCGATAATATACAATCCCTTTGTAAACGTGCTACTTTTTTGTAAGGAGTGAAATAAAATACCTAAACAATTTTTCTCTCTCTCTCTGTCACACACACACACACACACACACACACACACACACACACACACACACACACACACACACACACACACACACCCCCAGACCCCCCCAACCCCCACACAGGAGGGAAAACAAGTCAATCCTCCACTGATGCAATGTTTTAATAGTCTTCCTATCAATGGACATACACTACTTTACACCAGCAAATTGTTCTTTTAATGTTACTACCAATTGTAGAGAGAAACCAACATGCTTCACTTCTTTTAAAGGAAGCTCTTTCTTTTGTACCGTTATTTCTACTCAATTTTAGAATGAGTGTCAGAACAAAAATCAAATGCCTATGCAAATATCTTACTTGGACTACTCCACTAGGGTTGACTGTGATCATGGTACAAATCCCACGGAAAGCTGAATCCTTTTCCTCATTGTCCCTTATGTTCCGCAGAGAGGTACACCTAGTAAATGGGAGAACCAGGCAGTCAGGCAACAGAATCCATTTTAATTTAATTTAATTTAATTAACCAGGTGACAGTATTTGATGGAGTAAGAGTCACACTGAGGAGATCTTCCTAGAATAGTTTTCAGAACACTTGAAATAAAGATTTCGGAGTCTCTTTTTATGGTTAGTTTCATTTGAATTTAACTTCAAAAGTTTGATATCTAACTTTTACATTTTTTAGAATTCTGAATTGTAAATGCTGCACCATGTACAGTAATAACTTCTAAAATGTGTGATCTGTATTCCATTAAATACCACTAAAATGTTTATCCACAGTACTGGTAAGAGCTATTATTAGAAGCAGAACACATACTTCAAACTGTGGCCGTATAGTCTATCAGATACCACTTACAGAACAGTTATTTAACTTTTACAGAAGCAAGCAAACTATTTTATTCATAACAAATCTATAAACATGTATGCCTTACAGGAATTCAAATCTGACTTTTTTAAAGTAGTGTAATGCACAATTTAACTTTTACAGTACTTGCATGCATATTATCATTCTGATGGATTTTAAAATGCTCTTTCATAATCAAGCTTATTAACACAGCAAGCATGTGACAATCTTATCCCATGCATCAATTAGTCGTTAGCCACAACATAAAATGTACATGACGGTGCTACTAAAAAACTCACAAACCTGATAGGACAAGATTAGTCACATGGTTGGCAATGATTAAGGATTGTGATTTTGTAACCAACTGAAAATATATCTAAAAGTGAGATAGAGAGAAGGAAGAAAGAAAGTGAAGAAAAATGAATTAAAAAAAAAGATTGAATAATACACACCAGGGTCTTATAAACTGCTGTAGCATGGGGGCCACCTCTTGAGGACAAACGTAACCAAGACGACCAATTGTTATTGCTAAGGTAACGCAATCACGGTTATACACCACCAAACGCCAACCAAGACATGAGCAAATGAGGGGGAAGGAGAAAAAATAAAGAAAAAACAACAAATAACTCAGAAACAGAAACCAACAGAATCTGTGTATGATAATAAACATAAGATTTCACTAGTGCTGTTTATTACCACCCCTAAAAATAAGGGGCAGCAACATATATGGCATATTCTTGGGGATTAAAAAATAATTAAGTAAATGAGAGAACACCAAAAACACAATTTAAAATCCAAAGGCTATTTGAACAGAGATTTTGACTTTGCCCTCTTTAGATCTAACTTCTACGTAACAAGATTACAGAGCTAGTAATAAACTAGCTACTTACATGTATTTTTAATGCTCTTGATAAAAAGGTACTAAGTATTTTCAATTTATAATATAAGCTGAATATACTATAATTTGAGTTGCTTTGATTTAAGCTTGCACTACTTGAATTCCAAAATTAAAGTTCTCATTACATTGAAATTAAACCCAGAGAATGTGGTTCCAGTGAATGTTTTTTCATCTACTACTAAAATATTAATATATAAGCCCTTGTCTTGCTAAAGACTTCATATATCCAATTTCTTCATGATTTTAAGCAACAATTTTCTCTAAATTAACTCACACCAGGTAAATAGCTCATTAATATTTAGAGATTATCAGTGAAATGGGCTCTAAATCACATCTACCGAATGCAAGAGAATTTCTCCTGGGAAAATCTGACTTCTGGCACAAAGGTATTAGCACAAAAAGATGTTTATTCCATTAGTATTTCTGACTGAACAAATTGCTTAGTGCCTTCATTGAAGGGGCAGAACAAAAGGCAAAGTGATCACACAAGAATATTTTATTGGTGTTCACTCAAGTCACAGAAGATTAATCTTTCAGAAAAAGGAGAGGGTGGGAAATAATGTTTAAAGATTATTTGAAGCAAACTACATGAATAATACTGAAATCCAGCAGATTCATATGAAGCAGAGAAAGGAAACCTATGTTCAAGACACATACTATGCAACACTCTAGTTAAACAGGCATTTGTGAGCACTCCCATGGAACATGCAATAAAGCAGATGACGCTTTCTCCAGTCAAGTTTGGTGTAGGATATGCTAGCTTTTTGAAATTCACTTTGGTTATGTGACCAATTATTATTAACGCATAGTGGTCACAATACTTTTTATACAATCTGCAATATCCATCGCATGCACAATTTTCTGCTGAATAAACTGTAAGTGCAGTCTCACAACAGTGCCAATTATAATATACATAACATTTTTATATCACAAATACAGGCAGTTAAATGTTTATATTGCAAGTTTTTTTAAAAAGACCTATTTGATAAAAGTCCACTCATCTTCCACATTGCAGAAACCCATACAAGGAGAAATATTTTTGTGGAGGCTGAAAACTATACCAGTTATCCTATGCAATAATTTCTTACTTAATGTGCCTGTTATATTTTTCAAGGAGAAGCAAAGTGAAACAGAATCACAGTGATACAATGTACACCAGTGAAATGTAAATATTTTGGTAGCAGCTTATTATGCTAAATATTAGGCTAAATAGAAAAAATATTCTAGAGCCTATAGTTTGTAGGGCTATATCCTACAACAAACTTATTGTAAGTACGCTACATTCAACATTTATTTGCAGTTATGTATCTACATTTAAGTTAACTATTCAGGAGTAAACAACAAAAATTCAGTATGGGATACTTCTATAGTATCTGCAACAGTAATAGAAGCAAACATTTGAGCACTGGACACATGTCAATTACTATATTAATTACTGAAAGAAAAACAGATTCACTCGTTAATATTCCCATTTGGCAATCTACATAGCTGCTCAAAAATGGTGTCTAATAAAAGTAGTATCTGTAACATGCCAAACCACCAGCTAGTCCTTCTTAAAGTTCACCTTCCACACTAATTTTGAAAACATTTTTAACATTTAGTTTCACAAAATACTGAAGATGGCACACACAATAAAACATCTTCCATTTCTCTTCTCATTGTACAGTGCAGTCCTGTACTTGTGATATCAAGGACATCAGCTTGTGATGTTTGTCCAAGAAAGAGGTTACTCACCCTGTGCGGTATCTAGTTCAAAGTACATGTCTCTATGGGTACTCCAATTCAAGTGTGCATGCACCTCACGTGCTTTTGATAAATTTTCATTAACTATGTCCATTTGACCTGCCATCCACATGCCCCACACCAAAGCTCCATCAAACTGAGCAGTCAAACTACCAACAATTCCTTCTCCACAAATGAGTCTCAGAAGGAAACTCAAGCAAATGGTAAGGAAGGCAAAATAGTGGAGCACCTACAGGATGACAAATCTCAAAGAACTGCACTTACCACACAGATTAATTGTTCTCATCTTGAATAGTGCCCCTATAGGTGCACCACTTGGGGAATTCCTAAGCAGTATCCCTATAAGGAGGAATGAGCTTTGGAATAGAGTCCAACACAAAGGAACTTCACTGTCAACTATTGCATCAGATCTACAGGGACTAAGGCAATTTTTTCAGGGGGCCACTTCATGAGTTTTGTTAAGTGGTCATGGGCCACATTTCTACCATATTAATGGAATTACCTCATCTATTGTAAAAAGATTCATATATGTTCTTTAGACAAGGTAATTTCACTTAAGGTTTGGATAATCATGTATCCAGTTATCTTAAAAGGCAATTAATACTGCAAACAGCTGTGAACACTTACAAAATTTGTAACACTAATTTTTTACTTACAACTTACTTTATTTAAGTGTAAAAGAATGAAACTCAGTGTGAAGAAGAAAGTGTCTGATGGGCATTAACAAAGGAGGTGAAGTCAGGTGTCCTCCTAAGCAAAGTGGCGGGGGCTCCACTCTAGGACCATGGAAAAGGCTGGGGGGCTAGCCTCCCTCCAGCTAGCCCTTCTGAGCTTCCTGGTCTGCACTACCTGGAGATTTGGTGGCATATGGCTTTGCCTTTTAAACATATTAAGAGCCAACAGGCTCTTAATATATTTAAAAGGCTAAAGCACACGAGTGGAGGACCCAGTGCGAGCCTGGTCCCCGCTACCCCTCATGGAGACAGTATGGGGAGGGAGGGGGGAGAGAACCGTCTTTTAAGAGGCAGCAAGGTGGGGGAAGTGATCAGTTGAGGGATTAGTCGACTCTCCGATAAGCTTTTGCTTATCAGATAGTTGACTAGTCGCTTACATGCGTAATATGAAGTAGAGCCATAACAGACGTACATTATGACCTTGTCAAATGAGCAAAAATCCTAAGAGGAAGTATAATGCTGCCAGCACGAACAAAATATAATACACCCTGAAGACTATTTTGACAATCCTTAGGTAGAAATTGCAGCAGCTTTGGAGCTCTCCCTCAACAAAAAGAAACAGCTAGAAGATATACAAAATTATTAATCCTATCAAGCTAGAAAGCTAATGCCCTCCCTTACATCTAGAATATGGAAGGTGGCCTCCACATTGGAATAATGTGATTTTGGAAAGAAAACTGGTAGATAAATGATTCAGAAGATGCTTTAGGAAAAGCTTAGAGTGTGGTTCTAAGGAAGTTTGCAGGATATTGTGAACAGAGGGTCGGCCATTTAGGCATCAATTTCTGCAAGCTGATGGAATGGCCACTAAGATGATTTCATGAATCTTAAAATACCACATTAAGGTCCCAAACTGGGATGGGACATTCACCGATCAGAAGAGATTACCCAGAACTTTCATGAGCTTAATGATTGTAAGGTAAGCAAAGAGCAAGAATTCCTAAACAATGGTATGAAAAAGCAGTATAAAAAAACAGAACTAAGCAATGATCCTGTTTTCTTTAGTTGCAGCAAATCATCCCGAACAAGCAGAATCAAGACAGATCCAATGACAACATTCAGGAATTCACACAAGCAACTAAATCTTCTCCACTGTTAAAGGTGAATATTTCAGTTGTAAGCTTTCCTACTATTTAATATAGCTATTATACCTCTGCTCACTAAACCTACACCTGGCAACTATTGAGGAGCCATGCCTTTGAGTCAGGGAATATTTAGTTGGAGATGCAGCCGTCAACTGGAGCCCTGGAATAGGATCTGAGGACTGATTAGAAGATTTATCACTGGAGAGCAAGGCAAAACAGGTAAGGAAATCATACCTGCTTCAACCACAACAGAGCTATTAGCATAATTCTGGTATTGTCCTGTCTGCTTTTGTTCACTGCTTTGACAATAATAGGTGGTGGGGGAAACATAAAACAGCTTCTTCATCCACATAAAAAGAAAGGCTCTCCTCAAGGAATTGTAACCTAAACTTTCCCCTCTTCCAACACACCTTGAACACAACAGATGACATTTTTGTTTGTCACTGTGGCAATGAGGTTTATATATGGAAATCCCCAAATCTGAAATATGCTGACAAATATGCAGGAAGGGGTGTGGAGTCTAAGAGGGAGTTTAGGTGAAGAAGGGGGTTGTGATCTGAGACAGGTTTGGGGTACAGAATTCAGAAAGGGTATAGGTGCAGGACGGGTCTGGGGGAAGGGCCTCTTGGAGGCGGTGTAGAGTCTGGGAGGGAACTGTGACCTCGGAGAAGGAGGTGCAGAGGATTTGGATGGTGACCTGGGGCAGAGGAGTGGGATGTAGGGTCAGGAAGGGAGTATGAGTGCAGGAGGAGCTTCTGGACTAGGGAAGGCGTGTACGAGGGAAGTGAAGGAGGTTGTGATCTGGGAGAAAGGGATATAGAGGGTTTGGCTGGTGGCCTGGGGCAAGCAGTTGGGGGTGGTGGTGGTGAGAGGGTGGGAGCTAGAGGCAGGCTCTGGCTAGGAGGCACTTATCTAGGCAGCTCCCAGCCAGCAGCTCTGCAGAAACCTGAGCTGCAGTCGCAAACTGCTCTACGTGGCTCTGCTCTAGGCGGGGGGAGAGATGGAAGTCTGAGCGAGGAGGGAGAGATGGGAGGAGGCTTCTTTGGCTGCCCCTGCCTCAGCAAAATTTCTCAGCTCCTACTGGCTGGAAACTGGCCAATGGGAGCTGAGAGATTTTTCCGGGGGGGGGGGGGGGGAACAACAGAGCATAAAGCATCCACATTTGAAGCGGCTGCAGGTGCATGGTGCTTAAAGGTCCCAGCAGGGCTAGCCGCCTCTTGCCCTCCCCTGATTTAGACTGTCCATTGCTGACTCAGACAGCCTCTCTACACAAGACAACACTGAAATAACTTAAGACATGCATGCTCTTCACCAGGCCATTCCCTCAGAGAAAATAAACAATCTTTCAATAACCACTACTACTAACAAACTAAGATATAACTATGTACAAACTCAGCAATCAGCTGAAGCACACAAAATGCAGACAAACTCCATCTCAGGCTGAAACAAACAGTTGATAAGAAGCTGAAGGCAGTTTCTCTCAACCTGATGTAGCTTTGGTGGTCATGAGACTATCACCAGAATTTATGTGCAGACCAAACAGACACTACTAATGAAAAATCTCAGCTCAAAGGCATGTGGGGCACATGTACATAAGAAATGAAGCACATATAGGGACAATACTTGAGGAACTATGGTTTTGCTAATTAAAAAGAAAATGAGTAACAGCAAAAATTAGAGAGGACTCTAAGAAAATGTCAAGAAAAAAATTGACATACTAAAATTAAACTAATTCAAGTCACACTTAAAATTTTCTAGAGTATGGAAGGTGCTCTTCATATCAGAACATGCTCTTTAAAAATACAAAAGGAACAAGCCTCAGAAGTGCATGTTTAATAAGGCACTTGCTAGCACCTCCCAATATGAAGGCCACTGTCATTGGCCAGACTATAAATAGTACATATCATGACTGGAGTAGTTTTCATAATTTCTAATAAAAAAATGTCAGGCACTATAAACAACATTACACACTTTAATTTTATTGCAGTAATGTTACTACTACAGATCAAAAATTTTTAATGCAATCACTACACTAAAACAGAATTCTATTATTTGGTGCATCCATTGTTGCCTTTTGTTTTTCTTATTCCAGATCTTAAATTTCCTGGCTGATTTTCACATATCCCAATTATGTTTTCAAGCTTTTGAAAGTCAGACATATGTGCATGTGAATTTACATATAATATGTATCTAAAGTAGTGTAAAAGAAAGCCTCCAATTCTTTCAGAGTCTAACAAAGCTATTTATAAAATGGATATAAAAAGCAACAATCTTAACAAGCTAAATATGACAGCTGGTTCATGCAGAACTGAGACTTGTACACACCTCTGCAGAACAGAGCTGCTTTCATGCTGTAAATATATCAGCTCTGATTTCATTTGCCTAAGCAATTTTTAAAGACTGTGGGGTGTTTTTGTTCTCTAAGCAAGACAATGGCATAATTCCCTTCACCACAAACATTTCATTTATAGGGTACCTGTGTTCTCTAACAACGTCTTTGGTGTGTTGGGTCTGTTAATGATTTCTACAAGCTGGTGCAACACCATAGGAATATATGGCTGCATCTCTATACCTAAAATAGCCAAAAACAAAAATTCAGATGAAAACAACTTAAAATTATTTATCTAAATAGATCTTTATGTATAGCACTAACTCAGAATCAAAACTTCCATTTGTCATTATTTAACAAAGAATACACCTTTAAATATTTTACACTGTAAACATGCACGCTCTAAAAAGTCAGTTCTTACCCATTTGAATGGAGATTTCTCCAATTGCCCATGTAGCATTGTTGCACACAGAAATGAACTCAGGGTTTAGGTTGGTTCCCAAAATTGGCATGAAATCAGCTAGAAAGAAAACATTGTAAACTGACAGTGTGCAGAAAAGCTTCCCCACCCGCACTACAAGAAGTTATCAGTAAATGAGTTCTCAATCTAAAAATATGTAAATGCCTCACGCAGAACAGACAAGAGTTAGGAACAATCATTTTGCAACTAGTGCCTTAAATAAGTAGGTCATGAAGCCACACAATATCAGTTTGATTTGACAAAAACAAATGCAAATTTTAAAGAATTCCCAAATCAGTCCAGTAATCATTAGGAGGAAAGCTATAGGCCTCTCTATAATGGATGCTATAGCCTTTTTGCTGAGAAAGAAAGTAAGCTCTTGGCTACGCTTTTCACATTTTCAATTATTATGTGCAGATAGGCAGTAAATAAGGGGGAAAAATTTATTAGCTTTTCCATTTGCAACAGAAAGTAGCTTGTTATAAAAACAGTCTGAATATGCCAGATCAAAGATAGGGATGTAAGCGAGTAGGTAACTACTCACACTTCCCGCCCACCCCCTTGCTGCTCCTGTATCTGGACGGGAGCTGCTGCCAGAACAGCCTGTGTTTGTGGGTCAGCCTGAGCTGTCGCCAACAGGAGTTGCTTCAAGGTGGCAACCCCTGTTCACAGTGGGGAGAGGGGTGTGTCCCTCTGGACTGGGCCTGCTGAACCTGGCGCAAGCCATGGCAGAGCAAGTCTGGCTAAGTCCCAGCTCGTGCCTGGTTCGGTAGCTACCCACTGCTGAGGCTCTGCATTTTAAATGTAGTAAGAGCCAGACTGGATCTTACTACATTTAAAATGCAGAGCCACAGTGGTCCTGCGTGCCCATATCCTACTACATTTAAACAGCAGAGCTGCAGCGGAGGTAGCTCCTGGATCTGGTGCAAGCTTGGGACGGAATGCGTTCACTTATTGACTAATCGTGTAGTCAATCGAAATTGTATCGACTACATGATTAGCCAATTACCTGCCTCTTAACATCCTTAATCAAAGCTATAAAGGTACCTGAACATGATATGAAATCTGTCTGGAGAAACTCACTACCACAATTTAAATTTAAGAAAAAAGGAAAATGCAGTGTCTTTATAAAGAGTAATCTAAACAAATATAGCCATGTTATTGTTGGTACAAGGTAGTGAAAACAATTTTGCACCAGCCTGTCCAGGTATGCTTAATTCAGTCAGAGCAGGGCTGGGTAATAATTTTTGCAGGGGGGCCACTTCACAAGTTTTGGCAGTGGTTGTGGGCTACCTTTGAAGGGATGGGGCCTCAGGCAGAAGTGGGTCATTTCCTACAGGGCAGCCAGTACTGGGGCGGAGAGAGGGGGAAAAGAGGAGGCAGAGAAGGAGGAAGTGGAAGAGACTTTGCACCCTCCCCTGTCCCTAGGCCAATCAGGGCCTTGGGGCGGGGAGTACACAAAGTCTCTTGCCCTCCCCACCCTTCCAGGGGTGTGTGGCACCTAGAGGGAACTGCTAGCCATTTTTAACAGCTGGCAGTTCCCTCTGGTGCCGTGTGCCCATGGCAGGGGGAGGAGACTTTGTGGGCTCTCCTGTTCCCAAGTCTCGATTGGCCTAGGGGTGGGAGAGCGGCTGGGCAGCCGTGGGCTGGATTGGGCCCACAGACCCTATCTTGCCCACTCCTGACTCACAGGATGGCTTCTGTGAACCCAGACATCTCCTCCTACCCTAACAGCTCTCACTCCCTATTGAGGGGCACTGAATAATAGAGCAATTGTCTAGTACGGGGTGGAGAACCTAAGACCTGGGGGCCAGATGCAGCCCTTGGTTTGCCTGAATACAGTCCGAGGCTTGTTGGCTCCCCCCTAGCATTGGGGAGCCCATGCTGGCATGCCAGCTCCTCCTGCCTCCCACCATAACCCTGTAGGGCTGGAGCACATAATATCTACCAGCTTGGGCCCACCTAGGTTCTGGTGTGTGAGAGGAATGTCTTTCTGCTTCTCAGTCAGGGACCATGTTAGTGAGGGTTTTGTAGCTTCTCACTTGTGTGTGGCCACCACTTGATTTTGTGTGGGCCAGCAGCCCTCAACTGAAAAAAGGTTCCCTACTCCTGGTCTAGTAACTGATAACTGCCCATTTCTCACAACAGGCAGACTTTTTAACCACCAGGAGAATCAATCTGTTTCATGATGAAGATACCACCTTATTTTTCTTTATTTCATGAGAACTATTATATAAAAAAGAAACATACCTATGCAAGGCTTAACATGCTGAAAACATGCCTTTGTCAGGTCACCTAGCAAGGCAAAAGAGCTCTGTCGTACTTCTGGCATTTTATCCTACAAACCAAAAGAAAATAAAAAAGCCAAAAGTAGAAGAAAAAGTCAATTACCACTACACTTATTTTAAAAATATCCCAGGATTTAAAAAAAAAAAAAAAAATCTTCTCACCTGCATACATTGGTACATTAGTGTCAAGATATTACTACGAGCCACTAGCTGTTCAATGTTTCCTCCAAGTCCTTCAGCTAAGCCACTGAGTAAATCAAGAGCCACAATCATGAAGTCTTTATCTGGTGCCTCATATTGGTCTGGCTGAGCATTATGCAACTGTAATAAAACACTGGTTAAAACCCCCCTTCAATGTAACACATTAATTATCTCTATGCTATGCATGCAAATCAAGAATTGGTTTATGTTTTGTAACGTCAGCCAGATGTTGTTGATGGGTATGCTATAAATCCCACTGTAATACAAACGCAGTCACATACTAAACACATCTACAAATCCCAGGAATAACAACAGAAAAATACCATGGCTTGTGCAAGAGTCTTCTGTACCAGGTTTACACAACGCTGATACACAGGTTCACAGTATGGAAGGAAGCCAGATTGCAAGGCAGTGGCAACCGAAGACAGGCACTAGAATAAAAAAGCAATATATGCATGATGAAGAAAACACACTTTTTCTTTCACTAGGTCTTACTTCAATGTAAAGAGAAAAGAACCCCCCTCCCCTCCCAACATTTTGGGTAGATGCTATTTCAGACAATATTATAACATGCTGCCACTATGGAAAACCTGGGAATAGGAGTGTGCCAGGTTTTGAAAGGGAATATTCAGTACACAGGGAATGGCTGACAGTGTCCCACTGGGAACACCTCCAAGGCTGTGCTATGAGAGCAAAATTATGGGAATAAAAGATGGGCAATAAAATGTGATGAGAAGCACATAAGGACCTCAACAAAACTTACCTAAAATCTTTGCCCTGGGAGGAGAGATTCCTAAATGGTTCTCTTTTTAATCACAGAAAGGGGAAGATTAGCTCTTTCCAGCCGAAATTAAGAAGTTATGCAGAAATGGCTTTTTACATAATTAACATTTTAATACTATGCTTAATCTTTACAGTCATCCCCAATATGAAGTATTTTCAATAGAGGGAATCATTCTTGTAGGAGTTTATGCAAAATCATAATTCAGATCCTTAAAAGATTTTCACAGTAAAATCAAGACTGCTTTATATTAAAGACACATGTATAATACAATAGAGATGTGAATGACTAGTCGACTATCCGTTTCCCCCCCTTGCTGCCTTTATCAGAAAGAGGCAGAGGGGGCAGAGAAGAGGGGGTGCCTCCAAGCAGCAGCACTGCATGGAGCCCAGGACCAGACCCTGCGCTCCATGGGGCGCTGCTGCTTTGAAATGCCACATGCAGACTGGAGCCAGCTGGGGAGTTCCCCACAGCACTTTCACCTTTAAAGTGTAGCAACAGGACTGTTGCTACACTTCAAAGGCAGAGGTGCCCTTACCAACTAATCGAATAGTGGATGCAAATTGCATTGACTATTCGATTAGCTGATTAATCTAAATTTAACATTCCTATAATACAAAATCAAGTTAGAAAAAGAAGAAAAAAAAACTTTGTAACATTTACCTCTAACAAAGGGAAGAGATCTTTATCCTCATCCTTTAACATGTTCCATTTTTGGATTAGTGGAGGCATTAGCATCTGAATATATTCCTATTTATAGTGAGGAAAAATATTGTTTGTTAATTCCAAAATACCCAAAGCTTTCTACCTCAGCCCTGATCATTAACATTTCACATTTTCTCTTTTACAAAAAAGGTCCATCAATGGTGGTAGCAAATGTAAACAACTCTCTCTCCTGCATGACTATTAATAACATTTCATAATGAGTTCACAGTTTGAGATTTCTTAGATCAGATATTTTGAATCAATGTATTAATAAAGCTTGTTTTTTAACCACTATATACAGGCAGTCCCTGAGTTACGCGGATCCGATTTACGTCGGATCTGTACTTACGAACGGGGCTTTTCTCGCCCCGGAGGACGCGGATGGCGGGACCACCCAGACACGCAGCGGTCCCGCTGCCCGCGTCCTCCAGGGCGAGAAAAGCTGCTTCGCGTCTCCCTGGTCTGCTGCCCCTCCCCCCCGACTCTATCTTGCCCACTCTGGGGTTCCAGAGACTTCTATACAGATTATTTAAATTAATATTTCTGGGACTCAGTACTCAGTCTAGTGGATATGCTTAGTTTTTCAGTTATCAAACTGTGGATATGTGTCTCCAGAGATAACATGCTTGTTAATAGCAAAAATATTTTAAATAAATATATAGAGGTAAGAAATAACAGACCTCAACCCTATTTTCCCCTCCGCAAATTTGTGTAGACAAAGACAAACCCTTATCTCTCTAAAAAGTACAAAGTTTCAAAAAGTTCAATGAATTGTTGGGACAAAGTAGATCTGGAGAAGGAGAAGAAGTCTGGATATCAATGTGAGACGAGAGGGACAGGCAGAAAAGTCTTGAGGTCTTTCTGAGCGTAGCCTTCATTGATTTTGAGATCTACCATATCATTCTCTCACTAGAAGGAAAAACCTATAATGGCAGCAGGCTGTAAGAGACCCAGTTTGGGAATATTTTAATGAAGTTCCTCTATCTTGAGTAAGACAGGCATGCATGCAAAATGCAAATAGTGCAACAAAGAAACGCAAGAGACCCAGTTGTCCAAATGAAACATCTTCTGGGGCTCTAGGGGTAGTGGAATTTGTGGGCCCCTCTACACTCTGAGGTGAGGCCAAACACGAGTGATCCAGTGTGCCAGTGAGTGGGATATGGATGGGGTGTAAAATCTGTGTGGAAAACAGGGGATGGCGGCAGGGCACTTGTGGGACCCTGGACCGGTGGGAAGGAGGGGCCGACAACGATAGACAGCTCAGCTGGTACCTGCGGATCCCACGGCTCTGAGCCAGGTCCAGGTTTCCCCTGTGGGGGGTCCCACGGCTCTGCTTTCTCCCTCCCCAAACAGCTGGCGCGTTTCTTGAAAAGACGGGTCTGTTGCGCCACTGGGGACTTCCCTCACCCTGCTTCCTTCCTGCATGTGGGGGAGGAGGGTATGAGTCCTGGGACCGCGCCAGCTCCAACTGCTCAGGCAACACACCCTGCTCCTCCGCTCCCCATGGCAGCCACATGCTGCTTGAGCAGTTGGAGCTGGCACGGTCCCGGGACTCCTACTCCCCTCCCCTATCCCACGCGCAAGCAGGAAGCAGGGGGAAGGAAGACCCCGGCAACATGACAGACCCAGTGTTCCAGGAAACACACCAGCTGTTTGGAGGAGGGGAAGTAGCGGATGTGCTTCCTGAGACACCGGCTCTGGACTCTCCTCCCCCAACCTCCATGCCGCAGGAAGTTGGTGCTATCTGCATTTTTGCAGGATGTAGTGACAGCGTGGGCTCTTTCTTGGGGTGGGGAGGGGTAGGGGGCTGTGTTGCCTTGTGGCCCCCTTGGAATTTCTTCCTACCCCTGAGTTTGGGAACCGATGATCTAGATGATGCTTCATCCTGCTGTGAGGGCAGGGGACTGGATTTGATGACCTCTTAAGATCTCTTCCAGTTCTAGTGTTCTATGGTCTATGTTACTGATTGATGTTTTAAAAGAATGCAGGCTAAGCACAATGCAGAGTATGGTTTAATATGTCAAGATTCTCATTAAGGTCCCCACCTACTCAAAAGTAGTACAATAGGAGTTGCAGTTGTATAGGGATCTGATCTGATTTTTTTTTTTAAACAAAAACAAAGGATTCAAATAGGGGAGAGGGGTTGAATGACACAAAAGTCGTTCCAAAGATCTTGTTCCAAAGGTCCTGTTCCAAAGTTAAAAAAATTCAATATAGCCAACTCAGTAATCCAAGTGACTCCTTTAAGCGGTGTCAAAGAAAGGTCTGGATTTTTTTTGATTATACAGATTTCAATAAAAATTTACTTTAAGATCTTATGCACTGTAGTGTAGGCTATTCACAATGTACTATTCCACTATGACAGTAGTCTATACATAATATAAATGATACTTACTGGTTTGTTTAGATGATGTCCTACAGAATCTGCTAAAGTTCCTATGGCATCATAAAGGATGAGAAGATTTTTATGCTGGTATTTACTAAATGCAAAGACTAGAGTGTCAAGTATATATGCTAGGTAAGGAACAAGCTCTGTACAAGCCTCCTCTTCCAGAGTAGCAAAGGCACTAAGAAGCAAAACAAAAAGATCAATTGTTAAGTCAATATAATTAACAAGGTACTATTTCCATTTAGGGTGTAGATATGATTTCCCGCTTAAAATTATATACTCCCCCCTAATTAATTAAATAAGGACTAGTGTGGAAAAAAAAAAAAAAAGATTAATGTTGCCACAACAGTGAAAGCATCTGGAGAGGCTAATCAACCCATATACCTAGCATCTCTGATGGGTGCACATTGGGGCAGCTAGGTCCTTCCATTATCCCAGATACACTGTTTTTAGCAGACTAGCTCAACGATAACTAGTGTATACCTCAAACTGGGAAACATACTACCATTCCTAAGTGCAGACTTATCCTTAGATAAACAAACAGTCTGTCTGCCCCTTAAAAATTATTTTGAAATGTGTTTCTAAAATTGATATCTACAAAAACAAATCTTTCAACCAAAAGTTTCAGCTGACCCAATTTTAACAACTCTGGAGAACATAAACATCAGACACATTCTCTTAAAGCCTACCATACATATGAGGAAAACTAGAAGTACTATTACAAATTTAGCTACAATAAGTTAACTGAAGCAACAGAAATTATGTGAAAACTGTTCATTAATGCAGATACATAATGGTGTATTTATTTGTCATGTACCAGTATCTAGACGCCCCTAGTCCACTGTGCCCCACTGTTTCTAAATCTAATGATGAGGCAGTCCCTGTCCCCAAGAGCTCATGATAAAAAACAAAATGGATATTAAAAAAAAAAAAAAAAAAAAACCACAGATGTGGAGAGCAGAGGGAACAGATTTTTCCACCATAGGCTCAATCTATGTAAGACCATGCTGGTTTATATTTTTACTTGCAAACCATCATTAGGACAACTTTCCACTGTCTGATTCCATGAAATCATCCAGCTTTCCCAGTTAAGCCTTTATTACTGCCCTTGGTCCTCACAGATTACAGGCATCTGAGCTCTAATTAACTGTACATTTTATCATTGCCAATTTGGGGTTACTTGTACTTTATGGTGTGTTTGTGTGTTAAGGGCTTATGAAGTGGACATTCTGAGGTCAGGAAGTTCCTTCTCCTATAAAGAATGGAAAGCTATCCCTGAAGGAGGGCAGGGAGAGAGTATTTTAAATAAGCACCAGATCAAGTTGGCTGAATAAATGGCTAGGTTTTGGGAGATAAAAAGAAAAAATATTTAACAAGTTTTGTACTTGTAAATATTTTGCTATAATATGTTGTGTCTGTTTACCATTGTCTATGTTGCAACAGTAAGCACTTTTGCACAAGAATAGAGCCTAGCACAATGGGGCTCTGGATCCTTGCTAGGGAAACCAGTTTCAGTATAGGCCTGAGTGCAAAAACTTATACAAAGTTGCCCATTTTGAGGCATAATTTTTAGTTTTTAAAAATCAAGTTACATTATTACACACCCTCTCAAGACCTCCCATCCTGGCTCCTTCCTGCAAGAGTTGTGACCCACAATTTCCTAAGTTAAACCTATTTACATAATTCTATTATAGCATCAGTAGTCTTCCATTTTTATTGTCACAGATCTTGCACATGCAAGAACTCAAATCTGTAACAAAGTTAGTCTTCACTTTTAAGGCAACATCGAAATTACTATGTAACATTGAAAATCAGGTACTGCAGACAGACTTTCCCTTGTAATAAAGTTCTTTAGTGAAGTAATCAAACACATTTAGAAATCAAACTGGACATCACTTAATGAACTAAAATCACCAAGAAAGACTTTCAAACCCTAACACATCTGAGGTAAAGTTTATTATACAGAGAAAATATGTTTAAAATAATTTAGATTATATTAAAAATGTATAGTATTTATTCTATATAAACCAAATACAGCAGACAATTTTCTGTTTTGGCTTGGACTTACCTGCAGGCAGCTTCTTGTACTCTCTTGTTGCTATCAAGGATACGTTTTAGCAACTCTGTCATTAATGGCTTCAAGTACGTGTCTGGGGGTTGACTAACTACCCAGTGTGCATAGCGACTAAGAGTCCAGCATGTAATGGAGCGCACAAGAGCCTTTTTATCAGAGAGGCACTGAACAAGGTGAGGGATTAGTTCAGGAAGATATGGAATCATACCCTGCATGCAACCTACAAACACAAAAATATGTAATATAAAATACTGCTGTTAGAAAGGCTTAAAGTAACTGGCTTAATACTTCCTCTTACCGAGACATTGTGAAAGATGCCAAAGAGACTACATTTTATCAATATGCAGTCAAACTTATCAAGCAAATAAGTTTACCGACTTCATTTTGATCCCTGAAAGGTCTTGCTATCTATACCACAACAATTTATTACTTTTTGCAACTAATTAATCCATTTTTACCCAAAGTTAGCAGTATCTTCCACAGTTCCCATGGTATTCAAAAGCCTTTGTAAAACTACTCTTAGCATACCAACACATCTGCTTAATAAAATTAGTTTGCATTAGCTCACTTCTGTTTGATAAAACACAGACGCTAATCAGTTTTTAGAATATGGGCTGTGGTTTCCCTGAGGCTCTTTATCATTAATACTGCCAGTTTCCTGTGTTAGGGGGAGCTAGGGTGTACTACTCCCTCCATAGGGAGTAGACAAGATCAATGCCACAACATGCTGTACAAAAAAGGAATGATGAATGAATGGAGTAGGCATTTATCCAAGACACTCTTGACAAAAAGAGATACACATATTAAAAAAAGTTGTTGTTAGACAATACAACTCAGAATTGGGTGAAAATTCTGGACAAATAGTTTATTTACCAAAACTGCATTTCAGCATTGACTAAAACCTGTTTGTGAAATTGACATGAATTCCTCAAATAGTTTAATCTAAAATAAATAAATAGGAGACCACTAGATGATGGTCACTCTCTCTGACTCTGGCCCAATTTACATTTAAGTATTTAAATGGAAGAGAATAGCTTCAATAGGACATAGACCCAGGGAAATATAATGAGGGCTAAAGGGGGTGGAGATAGCCCTATTGAGGAGTAAGATCTGAACATGGGAGAAGGGCTGAACCCAGGCTAGAGGTATTTCTAGCCTGCAAAAGGAATACTGAGTTTTTAAGCTGCAGTCAAGTGCCGCTGGCCCAAGAATCTCTGAAAACTGCCTAAACAATTAGGATGAGAATTTGCTACCTCACACCCAATCTCTTTAGAATATTTAGACTGTGATCAATCGTTAATCTGTTTTGATTTATTTACTACCCCTCTAAAGCGCTTAAAATCTCTCTTGTAGTTAATACATTTATTTTTTATTTGTCTAAAACCAGTGTATGGAAGTCCTAACGTAGGGTCAGAAAACTGTGTATATTCCTCTCCACATTGAGGGAGGGGGCAAATTTTAATAAGCTTGAACTGTAGATCTTTGTGCTACACAAGATGGATAAATTTGATTTTACCCTCCTAAGGGTAAACTACCCTAGCTGTAGAGCCTTCCCATGCAGAGACCAGTCAGAAAGCCTGCTTACATGTCACTACAGAGGGGTATGTCCCCAGCTGTATATGAGTAAAAGAAAGAGCATGTCTGCAGCTTGCCACAGTATTACAAAGTGGGTGGGAGCCAGGATAGTGAATCAAGGAGCTCAGTCAGGGACAACCTGCTTGGAACCAGTCATATCTCCTCCAGTGATTTTTGTCAGTCGAGTTTTCAAATTTTCTTTGAGTTTAATTGAAAAAGAAAGAATGGTCACAAATGGTCCAAAAAAGCTATTAATTTCAGGCTAAGCTAAATGTTTAATGTGGAAAACACTGTTACCTACCTTTTCTAATTGTTGTTCTTCGAGATGTGTTGATCATGTCCATTCCATTCTAACCCTTATTAATATCCACAGGGTTGCCTGTGGTGCCCTCTTGACTGTCACACTCATGCCTCAGTATATTAGGTGCCACCAGACGTATGCCCTCTCACTTCCTTCTTGCCATCAACCCCCAGGAGACGGACGGCATGCAGGCTGAGTAATGGAATGGACATGAGCAGCACATTTTGAACAGTTACCAACAACATGTAGCCAGTTTTTCTTCAAGTGCTTATTCATGTCAATCCCATTCTAATACCATGGTTCTGGGACCGCAAGTCTGACCAGAGAGGAAGCTGTAGCAGGGTGGTTAAGGAGAATAAGTTTTCCGCCTCCTCCTAACAATCTTTGAGGTACTTAAAAGCTATTGTGTCCCCTCTGTCCTCCCTTTTCGAAACTAAACAAACCCAATTCTTTCAATCTTCCCCTCATATGTCATGTTTTCTAGAGCTTCAAAGAGTTTTGTTGCTTCTCTCTGGACTTTTCCCAAATGCCCCAACATTTCCTGTAATGTAGTGCCTAGAACTGGGCATAATACTCCAGTTGAGGCCTAATCAGCAGCAGTAGAGCAGAAGAATTACTTCTTGTGTTACTTCCTTAATACATCCCAGAATGTTTGCCACCCTTTTTTTGGTATTGAATTTCATTCTATTCACCTAAGACCATTGCTTCAGCTTCTCCAGACCATTTTGAATTACAATCCTATATTTTGCCATTTTGTTCACAATCACTTAGTTTGGTGAGATATTTTTGAAACTCTTCACAGTCTGCTTTGGTCTTAACTATCTTGAGCCGTTTGGTATCAACTGCAAATTTTGCCACCTCACTGTTTACCCCTCTCTCTAGATCTTTTATAAATAAGTTGAATAGGATGGGTCTCAGGATAGACCGTTGGGGGACCCCACTAGTTACCTCTCCATTTTGAAAACTTACCATTTATTCCTACCCTGTATTTCCTGTCTTTTAACCAGTTATCAATCCATTAAAGGACCTTCCCTCTTATCCCAAGATAGGTTACTTTATTCAAGGGCCTTTGGTGAGGGACCTTGTAGAAGGCTTTCTAGAAATCTAAGTATACTAAATCCACTGGATCCCCCTTCTCCACATGTTTGTTGACCCCCTCAAAGAACTCTAGCAGATTAGTAAGGCATGATTTCCCTTTACAGACACCATGTTGACTTCCTCCAACAAATTATGTTAATCTGTGTGTCTGAATTTTATTCTTTACTATAGTTTCAACTAATTTGCCCAGTACTGACATTAGACTTACCAGTCTAATTGCCTGGATCACCTATAGAGCCCTTTTAAAATATTGGAGTTGAATTAGCTATCTTCCAGTCATTAGGTACAGAAGCTGATTTTAAGGATAGGTTACAAACCACAGTTAATAGTTCTGCATTTTCATATTTGACTTTTCAGAACTCTTAGATGAATGCCATATGGTTCTGGTGACTTGTTACTGTTAAGTTTATCAATTTGTTCCAATTTGTCCTTTGTGGTCATCTTTCTTCTACTGTATTTGTAGAACATTTTCTTGTTGCCCTTTAGTCTCTAGCTAGTCTGAGCTTTTGTGCCTTGGCCTTACTAATTTTGCCCCTACATACTCACGTTATTTGTTTCTATTCATCCTTTGTAATTTGGCTTAGTTTCTTCTTTGTAGGATTTTTATTTTTATATCATTGAAGATCTCCTGGTTAAGCCAATGTGGTCTCTTGTCATCCTTCTGATCTTTCCTATGCAGAATACTCGTTTGCTCTAGCACCCTTAATAGTGTCTGTTTGGAAGATTGCCATCTGTCTTCAGGGTTTTTTCTTCTTCTTCTATTAGGGTACGTCTAGACTACATGCCTCTGTCGCCAGAGGCATGCAGATTAGGCTACCAGACATAGTAAAATGAAGCGGCGATTTAAATAATCGCCGCTTCATTTACATTTACATGGCTGCCGCGCTGAGCCGACAAACGGCTGATCGGCTGTTTGTCGGCTCAGCGCGATAGTCTGGACGCGTGGGTGTCGACATCAAAGGTATTTGTCGACCACTCAGGTATGCCTCCCAGGTGGTGGTCGACATACCTGGGTGGTCGACAAATACCTTTGATGTCGACACCCGCGCGTCCAGACTATCGCGCTGAGCCGAGAAACAGCCGATCAGCCGTTTGTCGGCTCAGCGCGGCAGCCATGTAAATGTAAATGAAGCGGCGATTATTTAAATCGCCGCTTCATTTTACTATGTCTGGTAGCCTAATCTGCATGCCTCTGGCGACAGAGGCATGTAGTCTAGACGTACCCTTAGTCTTGCATCACGTGGGACCTTGCCTACCAACTGCCTGAGTTTATCAATGGGCCTTCTTGAAATCTACTATCTTTATTTTGTTGCTTTCCCTCCTACCATTCCTTAGAATCTTGAACTCTCATTTTATGATCACTTTCACCAAAGCTGCCTTCCACTTTCAAATTCTCAACCAATTCTTCCCTATTTCTTAAAATCAAATCTAGAACAGCTTTTCCCGTAATAACTTTCTCCACCTTCTGAAATATAAAGTTATCTCCAATACATTCCAAGAACTTGTTGGATAATCTGTGCCTGGCTGTATTATTTTCCCAGTAGATGCCTAGATATTTGCAGTCCCCCATCACTGCCAAGTCCTGTTATTTTGGATAATGTTTTTAGTTTTAAAAAAGCCTCATGCACATCTTTCTGGTTCAACAATCTGGAGTAGATCCCTACTATGACATCACCTCTGGCTTTTTACCCCCTTTATTCTTACCCAGAAACTTTTACAGAGTTTGTTTCCTAGGTCCATGTCAACTTCAGGCCAAGTATACATATTTTTAAAATATAAGGCAACATCTCTTCCTTTTTTCTTACCTGTCTTTCCTGAGAAAGCTGTACCTTTCTATACCAACATTCCAGTCACACGTATTATGCCACTATGTCTGTGACAAATACTATGATACAATTTATTATTTACTAACATTGAGTTCTTGCTTATTCCTCATGTGTCTCACATTATTATACAGACATCTAAGATACTGATTTCATTTCACCCCTCAATTCTGTCTTCTCTCTCCTTTAACCCTTCTATTAGAGCCCATGTTCCCTCCAATTTCTGACCCTTCTCCCAGGTCTTCATGTTTGACTTACCTGTGGGCTTTGGTCCCCTACCTCCTTCAAACTTAGTTTAAAGCACTCCTAAGTTAGCCTATATGCATCATCCAAATATGCTCTTCCCCTTTCTCAACAGGTGTACCCTATCTCTGCTTAGCAGTCCTTCTTTCTGGAACAGCATCCTGTGGTCAAGGAAGCCAAAGACACCATCTTTGCAGGTAGCATACACCACCAGATCTCTCTTGCATGTCTCTACCTGAGCCCCTACTCTTGACCAGGAGGACTATGGAGAACACTACCTCCCTGAATTTTCTGTCAGGACCTGCACCAACTTTCTCTTCATGTGGGACAGGAAAACCTGGCAGGTCAGTCAAACCACTTTGAGCTCCCTGATGTTTATATGAAGGAACAGTTTATTCTGCAATCAGTGACCTTGCATACTGAGTTCATCCAGGTGGGTTCCTCTGTCTAGGTCTGAAGTGTTGGAAACCAGGCTCAGTAACAGTCATAAGACCACAAAAGGAACTCCCTAAAACAGCGATTTAGGGATCAATCACCAACTCAGGGATGAAGAGATGTGAACTGACACCTTGACTATCCAATCTATATACAAATATGTTGGGGATGTAGACAGAGGCCAAAAATGCTCAGAGTGACTAGATGGAGCTGTGCATGCTGGACAACGTAAGTACATGTAGTCTAACAATCACAAGCAGTTGCGAGCAAGTAGTTTTTCACACAGGAGATCAAGTCCAACATGTCCTGAAAACCATCCACGAGAAGGAAGCCTCTAGTTCATATGGTGTTGAGAGCCACCCCAATGAACTCTATTCATTTCACTAGCCATAAGGTGGATTTCTTTTATCAACAGGCTAAGGTCGCAGCAGATGGAAGGAACCAGATCAAGGCTCCTCGGCATCTATTCCTGAGATCTGCCTTCGATGAGCTAATCGTCAAGTTATGGATAGACCTGAACCCATCAACACCTCAGGTAAGCATCTCAGAATGGTGCCATTCATCTTACCAAAGAGCAACACCTTGAATCAAGATCAAGATCAGTGCCCACACACCTTAGAAAAAAAATCAAGGAATCATTTGTGACCTTGGAAGACAGATATATGGAAATAAGTGCCCTTCAGGTTGAAAGCAGAGTATATCTCTGGGACCCTGGAAGGGGCAGATAAAAGCTAGGGACACCATGAGGAACTAACTTTCTGAAGGAGTTGAAGTGCTGCAGGTCCAGAATAAATCTTATGCCCCCTTTCACTTTCAGGGACCTCTTCCACCATCCCAGCTGTATGATGAAGAATCAGCGCCCAGTGTCCAAGGAGGGGCCAACAAAGCTTGTGTTTGACAGCTAACCAACATTGCACGAGATCTGTGCCTCAAGTACACGGCTCAGTACCATAGAGACCACTCCTTCTGGGACACAGCTGTCTCCTCAGCACAGATCCCAGACAGGATGATGATCAGTGATGGAGATAAAATGACCAACACCTTCTTCTAGGCAACTAACATCAAGAGGGTGCTGGTGACCTAAGATGTCCCACAGAAGATGGAGACTGGTAGTGGCACTGGTAGAGGCCTGTGCTCTCTAGGAGCTGGCCGAGTCTTGGAAGGTGTCAGCACTGCTACCAGTGGAGTCTCCTACTGCTTTCTGGAGTCAGTGGCAGATCCTTCAGAGTGAAGTCCCTATCTGACTGTGGGCTCCATTTGTTGTGGGCTAGTGACCTAATCTGAGTCCTTTGTCTTTCTTGCTTGATGTTAAGGAGTTGCTCTTCTTGGGCACCAGAGATGGGGAGTGATGCAAGGGGAAGCCTTGTTCCAGGGTGCACTGCACACTAAGGCAGAAGTGCTAGTGGAAGAGTCCAGCCAGTAAGGCTCAGACACCAAGTGAAGAGCAGCCTCCATGAGAGGCACTCTCAAACAGATGTGTCTCTCACTCTGAGTTCTGGGATAAAAGTTCTTGCAGATGTGATACTTGTCCTTCATATGCAATTGTCCCCAGAATGGGAAGTACCTGCTATCAGGTTCACGAATAGGTATAGGCATGTTGCAATCAGAGCAGAGACTGGAATGCTCTACCTAGGGCAAAGTCCCCACTAGGACTCTTATTATTTACTAACTACTGTTAAAAAAAAATTGTACCCACCCATGCTATTTACAAGCCCTTAAGGCTCAAAGACTGAAATAGACTAACTTGCTGGGTAAGGGAAAGGTACTCCAACTAACCACCATTGTTAAGAAGGAACTGAGAGGGCAGAGGACTGGCAGCACCTAATATACCAAGGCCTGAGCATGGCACTCAAGTAGGTGCCACAGTCAACACTACAGATACCGCTAAGGCAAAAATCTCTGATGGTGCATACAACTAGAATGGAATCAACATGAGGAAGCACTCGAAGAACAAAGTTTTGACAACACAGATACACTAGTACTTTATAGCCCAAAGATACTGGACTACTAAACACTTGGGAATACTAATAAGCTTTCCTAAGGCTTAAACCTGAAAAAGTAATCAAATCAGATAGGCACCTTAGAGACTAACAAAATATTTACAATCATGCACTTTTGTGGGTAAAACCCATTTAATCAGATGAAATTAATTTCTAAGGTGCTACAGGACCTTTCGTTTTCAAAGTTATAGACTAAAACAGCTCAAATCAGAGGGGGAAAGATTCCAATCTTCGCAAAGAGCTGGCCAAATTGAACTGTCAACTGAAATATACAAAGCAAGGCATAATCAACTCAAACTTTTCAGACAATGAGAAGCTAACTCTCATAGTAGCTTATTTTGTTTAGCGTTTTTGGTTCAATTTTTTCAACCCTCCTCCCCCGCAATATTAAGGGCAAACACATGCTTCTACAATTGTCCTCCAGTTCTACAGAAATTAAGTTAAGAATTTGTCAGTATTCCTAACTTGCAGACCTAGTATTCAAAAAGAAAAAGATTTGTTACAAATACAGTTTTCAAAACAAAAATTAAGAACAAAATATAGTTATACTGGGTCAGACCTATGGTCCATCTAACTCAGTACCCCATCTTCTGACAGTAGCCAATGCCAGGTGCTTCAGAAGGCATAAATGGAACAGCCTTTCTCCCTGCCTCCCCCCCCCAAAAAAACCCAAACCTCAAGTGTTCCACCCTGTCCACCTGTCCTGTACCAGCTTCTGGGCTAGGGACACTCACAACATGGAGTGGGAGCCAAGATGGTCCAGGGATAATAGTTATTGATGGACTTATCGCCCATGACCTTTATCTTTTTGGAACCCAGTTATACTTTTGGTCTTCACTACATCTCCTGGCAATGAGTTCCATAGGTTGACTATGTGTTGTATGAAGGACTCCCTTTTCTTTTAATTCTGCTGCCTTTTAATTTTATTGAGTAACCCGTGGCTCATATGTTATGTGAAGGAGTAAACACTCCCTTATTCACTTCTTCCATATCATCCATCATTATTTAAGCCTCTATCAAACCTCCCAGCTTTTCTAATTTTTATATGAACCATCAAGTCTACAGTATTGTAGTAGATTGCTATCAGGTTATAAGTTTTTTCTAAACATTGTCATTAGGCCTCTTTATAAATAATGTTACCTAAAAGACAAAAATTAATGGAGCAACAGAATCCACATAACTTGAATTTAATCAGTGTACCCTGCTATTTTATTTATGATCAAGTCAGCAACCAGGAAACAATATCCAATGTACTTCCTAACTTTCATTATTCTGTAATAATTAACCATGTGTTGATTAGCAATTTATATATCATTTCACATTAACTATAGTTTTTCTTTTTGCTAACAGAAGCACATACTGAAGAAACATAAGCTGTATTATTATAGACTTAGTATTTTCATTGTTAGAAAATGATAAATTATGCATTTATTAAATGACAATTACTTGTGATTTGCATCAAGCTTTATTTGGATGGAAAAATAAAAAAATGTGTAGAACAGCATTTTCAAATTCTTAGTTAAAACTTTCTTTTCAGATAAAATTGTGTTTTGGTAAATAATCTGTCTAAAACTGATTAAACAAGGCAATTATCTATACTAAACTGATTTGTCAGAATTTCAAGATTTTAGAACTAGCATGCATCACCCTCTAACACTTAAGTTTTAGTCAGATTTAAAAAACAAAAACAGAAAATCAGAAAATTTTTCCTACTTTTTCTATTCCTGGTGGTTCATTAACTTATTTTAACGAACTAGCTGATAAACTGAAGCAATGACAATATTCTCTGCAGAAAAGGCTACTGCCATCAAAAGTTGGTTTAGCACTTCTAATAGCTTTGCCTTCAGGTGCTTAGCCTATGATATTCACCAGTTTAGTGGTCTGGACTTTCTTTAGAACTTGGCAGCAAACAGTTTTTTTTTTTTTTTTTTTAATTTAAACAAGTCAAATAAATAATACTCTTAGGTGTTAATATAAGATGCTATAATTTGAATTTAAAACAGGTTTATCTTTAAATGTCTAATTTAAACAAAAATATCCAATGTGGCTTTTTCTTTATTTAAAATGACCATATGAGAGTGACATACCACATATTTAAAGAGATTTAATGGAGAAGTATTAAGTTTAAGTTAATTACACTCGCATGAGTGCAAATTTATCTTACCTTCCGCAATTGCTCCTAGAACCAGGATACCTGATTCTTTGACCACCCATTCTGGATGAAACAACAACTCTTTCAAAAGGGGCAAAATGTGTGGCAGAAGTTCATCACGAAATACATTTGCAAGGACATCCAGTGCAGCAGCAGAACACTTTCCTGAGAATTAAAATAAATCTGAATATATTACAATACTAGTTACTACATTATGTCTCCATTTCAAACTATCTTAGCTTCACAAACATTTTAGGGCAACGTGTGTGTGGGCGCAGTGTAAAAGGAATTGTTTCATTGTACAGTTTGGACCTCCTTGATCTCGCACCTCGGGACCTGAGCAGCCTGGAATCAGGGAGCTTGCTGGACATGGGGAGATAAAGGCTCCTCTCCTGGCTGAGAGCCCCATTTCAGCCCGGCTCCTGGCTGAAAGCCCCACTTCACCCTGGCCACCTGCCGGTGGAGGGGGGGGGGGGGAAGAGGAGAGAGTGTGTGGAGGAGAGAGGGGAGAACGTGCGGAACTCCTTGCTGCCGCCTGCTCAGCCAGGGCTGCACTCCTGACCCTGCCTGGCCCGATACCGCCTACTCGGCAAGGGCTGCACTCCTGCACCTGCCTGGACTCCACTCCCAGCTGCTGGGGCTCTTTGGACCAGCAATATCTGTTGTCTGGCACCAGACCAGAGAGGCCCGTACTTAGAAGTTTAACCTGTAGTGCATAAATGGAACCACAAATCAAAATCCAGGGGAAAACAGACACACTGCATGTATAGGCTACATAGCCATGGATGGAGAGATCTTTCTACTCAAGATCAAATAAATAAAACACAGAACAAGAGATTATACACTTTTGGATAAGTTGCAGGGAGAAAGCAAAATTCCATTTCACAAAATAGCTTGCATTACGCAATCCCAAAACAGAGCAACACTAAGTTTAGAATCAGCTTGTTACCTGATGAACTCATCTTGAATTTAAAAATACCTAGCTCTCAGGGATGGTAGGGGAGAGGGAGACACACAAAAACCTTACAATATGAGTTTTAAAATTCAAACACCAGACTGAAAATAAACCAAAAGAGTCATTTTCTAAAATAATCTTTTTGGAGTCTGCTTCATGGTTTTAATACTTGGGCCTGGCAATATTCCCTGCAGCTCTGCATGGTAAAGCCCAGGGAAGCCGGCATGCGAAGTTGCTAGCATGGTCCCTGCTCCACGTGTGTGACATTGTGTGAGGTCCAATGAATGAAAAGAGACCTGTGGAGTAGGGACCCATGCTAGCGACTTCGCACACCAGCTTCCCTGGGCCTAACAATGCAGAGCTGCAGCTGGAGAAGTTTTGCTGTGAATTGGCATGAGCCAAACTGAGCACCACAACTGCCTACCATTGTTGACTAATTGAATAGTTTACTTCCCTAATCAAATAGTCATAGATTTAGTTATCACATTTTAACAGCCCTAATATATACACCAAATCATAGTACTTTTGGTGTATCACAATGAGTAATCCTTCAGTCAGTCCTTTCAGTAGAAGTTCAAAAACAAAAATGAAGGTATGGAAAAATTTCCATATAAAAGAGAGATTGAAATGACTGGGATGAATTAGTTTTGATAAAAGGTAATGGTAGAGAGATTCACAATGTTGAATAGTACAAAGAAAGTAAATTGGGAGCTCCTGCTTATCCTCAACTGGCAGGGGCAGGCAAAACACAGCCCATTGTCCTGCAGCCCATCAGCCAAGGTCCAATGACCCTGATATGGAGCCCACCCTGATATGAGCCCAGAAGGTGAGCTCTGGAACAGGACACCAATGAGTACATTCCTGGGAATCATTTACTACTGATCTGGGAGGGATCTGGATCAGAGAGGACCTTGTCCAGACAGTTTTTGGCCTATAAGGTGACATGCCAGACGTCTGCAGGGGATGCATGTGGAGTCTGGTATCATAAGTACATGCCTCCATGTGCCCCAAGAGGTGTAGGCACATTTTGATAGTCAAAAGAGTCCCCAATGAGGTCCGCCAGAGCCTGGAATCCATTCCGTGGGGAGGGAGGCCCTGGTGCTCTCAGAATCCTGTACTGCTCCTCTGAATTCTATTTTCTATATTGGTACTATCATGGACTTTTTTTTGGTTCATCAGAAGTCCCAAGACTCTTCACATGGACAGGAAGAGGGTAACATGACCCTGTACCTGAGACCTGGAGGTGCCCGTGACCAGCCGGTAGTTGAAGTATGGATAAATCTGGACACCTCTGCCCTGATGCTGCTGAGAGGCCAAATTGGTAGTGGTCCTGACCAACCATGAAGAGGAGAAAAGGTCTGTGGCCCACGAAAATGGTTGTGTGAAAGCACATGTCCTGAAAGAAGAGGGTGGCATAGAAGTCTCTGAAATCTGAGGGTGGCATAGAAGTCTCTGAAATCCAAGGAAGGAATGATAGAGGAAAGGAAAACCATGTGGAACCTTCAGCCATAATAGATAGAGGTCTCATAGGTCAAGTATGGTTCTGAGCCCCACTTTTGCCTTGTGGATCAGGAAGTACTAGGAGTAGAAACTCTTGTCTCTGAATTCTGACAGGACCACCTCTGGGAGGGAAGTCTCGAATTCAATTGTGTTTTGACATTAGTTATACCTCTCCAAGAGAGCCTGATTGTTTGCGAGACTCAGCTGAAAACTGTAAGACAAATACATTTTCCTACCTAGTAAGTCCAGTATCTGGGGGTCTACTTTTAGGGATCACTGCAGCCTCCCTGTGGCCCTACCTGTGATTCACAGCCTCCAATACCAAGGATTTGGGTGCTGGGTAGGAGTAGAGGTATTCGTGATCCTTGGACAGGACAAAATATTTACATTCTGCTTGCTTAGAGATAGGAGTTGTGAGGATGAAGTTTGGTACAGGGCTTGTGATAGGCAGGTCACCCTATCGTGGAGGAGCAGTGCTCCTCTGGCTAGTGGTGCAGCCTAGCACATGTTAAACAGCGTATCAGAGGGCTCCTAGAGCTCCTCTGTCCTCAAGTTGAGGTTGCAGGCCACCCTTTTAAGTCTGAGGCACAGAAGAGGGAGGTCCCACGATTGCCTCACGAGATGAGGAGGAAGATGGTCCTGCTTCCAATGCCATGCTTGGCTCTGTGGGTACCAGTGCTGAGTTTGAGGGGCTGGTGGAGAGTCCGCTCCAGACTGGTCCATGCTAGGTCACAGTGTGAACACTGCATGTTTGTCTAAGACTCCAGCTACTGACTGGTCATGCGGGATAGGCTAAGGTAGAGATAGTGGTACCATGGGGCTTTTCATGGGCCTTGTTGCTAATGCACCAATTGAGGTGCCAGCAATGCTGGAGGTCCCACCAGTAGGGGTTGTTCTGCTACCAGCAAGGAGTCCAGCACCAAACAAAGGCTGGAAACTATGTACCTGCTGCTTTGCTAACATAAGGCTATGGATGTGCATTGGGAGAGGTGCCAAACCAGCAGCAAAGACCTGAACACCGTTGAAGCTGGCTGCCCCTACTTGGACTTTGGGTGGCAGATCTGCATTGGCCTATGGCGAGTAATCTATGCCCACCACTTCTGGAACAGTGCCCTGAGCACAAATTGGAACCTGGACACAGACCGTGAGCAGTGCCCATATCTGGGCAACAGCTGAGGAAAGGGGCACCCTTGAATAAGGCTGCTCCACTCATACAGAGAGGCTGCTTGATGCTGCCAAGGTTACGGACCCTTAGCACTGATGTTCTCATTTGGAGCAGCAAACGTGTACCTCCGAAAGTCTGAACTCCTCTGCTGGTGAACCTGTGTGCCATAGGATTCAATCCAATAGCCTGATTGGGATTGATTGGCCTGTCTCTGGCAGCGTTCTGGCAATCTCGGGCCAGAGAGTAGTGCCTGAACCCTTGCCTGTCCAGCATCCAGTGCCAACACGGAGGGGTCCTGCCATATTGAGCACGGGTTTCCACGGTATGTAGAGGCCTGGGATGCTGGTACCAGCAATGACAGTATCTCCTGCATGGCCTGCAGGGCCCCAGCCTGGAAGGGACCCAAATGTGACAAAGTTCCACTGTTCAGAGAATGGAATCGAATAAGCTGCTCTGCTCTGTCGGAGTCAGGGGCCACAAGCTCAACAGACACTGTGAGCTGCCTGATCCAGGTCTGCGCTCCTCTGTCAGTGTCCCCTTTTTTATTGGGCAAGTATAATCCTGTCTTCCTTTTTGGCTCTTTTGCCAGTGCTGGGGAGTGGAAGTGGTGCCGACTAGCAGGCAGTGCCATTTGTGCACCCTACACTGATCCCTCAGTACCTGGCTAAGGGCTGACTCCATAAGGAGCGCTTGGAAGTCAAATGTCCTGCTCCTTTTTAGTCCTAGGTTTAAAGGACTTGCAGATTTTAGCACCTGTTGCTGATCTGAGCCTCAATGAGACAGTGCAGGCAGCTTCTATGCAGGTCACAGACACAGGCGCAGATGATTTTGCATAAATACAAGGTTTAAACCTCAAAGATTGAGGCATGCCCCTAAGGGTACCAACTACTCAAAGCAATATTAAGGGTGAACTATGAAGACTAACAACAGGGAGAAGCAACAGTCAACGCTGCAGCAGAGCTGTTGTGATGAACTGTTAAGGCGGCAAAGAGCACAGTGGGTAGAGAGGGCAGCGCCTCTTATACCATGCTAGAGTCCCCACTACAGGAATCACTACAAGCGCTCCTCTACGTGTTCTTCTAGGGTAAAAAACTTCTGACACCAGTGCACGTGGCAAGCACGCACACCTATAAAGAAATGGACATGAGCAGGCACTTGAAGTGGGCACTCTTGCTTGTGGCTCCCCATGGTGGGTTTGCAGGCCAGGCCTATCCCAGAGGCAGTGGATAATTCCTATCCCAGTGAATGGTAGGACAGGGGAAGGCACATCACTTATGGCGTGGGTGACAAATGCCACCTGGATGAGCAACCAGAGCCAGCTCAGCAAGAAGCAGCAGATGACACCAGCCAACCCTGCCCAACCTGGCTCAATCTGAGTTCAGCTATGGCCTAGCCCAACGGTACTCAAATCCTGGGCTGTATCTTGAAGTTGGGCCACAACACTTTAACTGGTTCACCATCTGTTTACATTAAAATGGAAAGGAAACATGTAAATGATGTACAGTGTTCTAGTTTATATTTATGTAATAGTGAAAAACCAATAATTTTCCTCAAGAAGCATTAATAGTTGGCCATGGTGCCTACTGCACCCTCGGGACCTGAATGGTCCCGAACAAGGGATTTTCCCAGACCAGGAAAGATCAGGCATTGGACTCACCCAGGGTTCCCCTCCTGCCTGTAGTTCCGCAATGAGCTGCCCCTGCGCCACCGGCAGGGCTTATCTACGAACTACCAGCTTCACTCTGTCCAGCAGGGCTCCCTGCGGCCACCTTGCAGGGCTCCTTGCCCCAGCTGCTGGCCTTGCTCCAGCCACTGGCAATCTCTGTAGCTGGGGCTCTCTGATCAAGCAACAACCATAGTCCTACTGGACCACAGATGTTACTGGACCAGAGAGCCCTGGACCACAAAGATTCAACCTGCAGTTTGACTTACTTAAATTCCAGTCAGAAATAGTGTCGTCGTCATCAAGCTCATCATCATCGTCATCATCTTGCTCAATACCATCTTCTTCATGCTGCTGAGCCACTGTCCGTGAACGATGAAAACGAGGCCTTATATCCTGTTCACTATCTGGAATAGCTTCATCTTCTTCAACATCCCCCTGTTAAAAAATGAAACAATAAATGTGTTTCCAAGTTATGTTATCAGGTTATGAGACAGTGCAGCCAAGATATTTTAAAGGCAACAAATATAGAGGGTAATATGTTTGAGCAAACACTGATAACTTCTTCAGATTCACAGCCACCTCAGGGCTAGCCCACTGACCAAAAAAGCCACTCATTATTTCTGCAGGCTTATCTATCATTCTTACAGAAACATGACAGGAGAGGGAAGGAGGAAAAGAGATAGAGAATTCCTTTTTATTATACAGTAATTCTAGTTGCGTGGCAGAATGAATTAATAAGAACAGTTTCTTAGCTAAATTCCATATTGTATAAGCCATTTCTTCTAGGTAATGCCCCTGCACAATAATTTAGAAGTGAATAGTTAAATGAACACATTCCTTAAGAAGTTAAGTGAAATTGTTGCTTACCTTCAGCAGAATAATATCTATTTCTGAATACTTCATACCATTTACTAACACAGGTATCAACCTACAAAGGAAAGTTTCAAATTTTAATTTAAGTGAAGTTAATATAGCGTATGGATGAGAAAAGTTTAACAATTTAGTTTTAATCATGTTATGCATTTGTCAAAATCATGTTAATTGAAAGTTGAGTATTTTCAGTATTATAAAATTAATGGTCTTAAGTGCTTGTGGAAAGCTCCCATCAAGTGTTGCACACACAGTTTTACCTAATCTTTAGAACAGATGGAAAAGTATTAAGGTGGTACCCACTTGTCCAGCTCCCCCTATTCATACAACCACTCAACAGATTAGTCACTCCACTCCTCCTTAGTCAAGGAATCTCCTACATGTATCTTTCCAAAAGAAACCAAAACCATCACCTTGATAACCCAACCCACAATATGACCTTCACAATGAGAACATGGTCTGCATGGAAGGATCACTAACACTGTATCCCATCTCAAGCTTTGGGCCCTGCCTCATTACAGTTAAGAATATGAAGATCTGTAATTGGCCTGAGGTGTGCATAATGTCACCTGCATTAGCCCTACTTACAAAACAACTTATCTATACTAATTCCTTCCATTCCTCTTTGTTCGTGTAGCTTTACTGCAATTTCAAACAAATGTGTAACCTTTTCAGAACTATTGTCACCATGAATAGACAGCTTACATAGCTCAAGAAAGGTGTCCCTGTAATGTTGGCATCCCCCTGTGCACTCTTGGCACTGTCCACAAATCTGTACCTGCACTTTAGGCAGCCCTGCACAACTCCAGTTTCTTAACCACAGAAATCCAGAGGAGACTGAAGCAGAACGACAAGTAGCACAGCATACGAGGGACACATATTTCAGATAACTCCAATTACTGTACAAGATAAATAGCCTCCACCTTATTCAAATAGTGTTCCTTTCTACTTCCAGAGAACTGTCACAATTACAGAGGATGGTGCAGAAGAGACAGATTCAAAATGGACAGTAGATCAGCACCAACAGAAGCCTGATCTGTTTCAGAAGCAGCAGTGATGGAAAAATATGCCTCCTGAAGACTAGCAGGCTCTTTTGCAGTTACCCAAGGCCTTGTCAACACTTATTGGGAGATCAATATCCCCAGGTTCAGACCTGCTAAATCAACCACTGATCACACTTCCATTAACACTGGTACTCCAATGGATTGAAACACTCCCCCCCTACAGTGGTGATGCCACGATAAGTAAGGTACACTGACTAAGGTACACTGTGGTACACTGACTCCAGATATGCTATTTATGTAGCTGAAGTTGTGTTCCTTAGTTCAACCTTCCCCTCTAGAGTAGGCTTAGCTTGAGATTGTTGCCTTATTTATAATGCCTAACTGAGGCCGACTGAGTCCTGGAGAAACAGGCAATCATCCTATTTCAGGGGCAAATACCTGAAGCTTTAAAACAGGTTAAGTCTTGTGAGAAATCAAATACCCTTTCATTTATTTTGTGATCAAGATGGAAAGCCTAGGAGTCATATAGAACTTTGTCATGTCAGGGTAAAAACGGAGAGCTGTTCATATGTTCAGGATATGGCACTACTCCTTTTAAAGAGGGAAGTTTGAATAAAATGCCAGCAGATGAATTTTCCGATTTCCTTATGAAGCAAGCGAGCAGACAGTGTCACATTACTGAGATAGAATACTGTGCATGGTGGGACAAACCAACAGGTTCCTAGCTCACCTACACTCCTGGCTGAGATGCTGGCTCCCAAGAACAAGATTCTGATGGGCAAAGGAAAGAAAAGTTTCCCATAGATTCCAATGTGGTTTTCCTAAGCATTGTGGAAATTGTTGGACATCCATATAAACATGTCTCAATTTGACAAGAGGAAAAAGACTGAAAATACATTCAATAAACCTCATTGTGATTGGGTGTAGGGGTGGGTGGAGAAGACTGATAAACTAGGAGAATCTTAATTGAGCTCAGCAATAATTCTGAGGTTTTTAAAATTTAGTAAGTGTATTATTAGGACTTGAAAAGTAGTATAGATTGGTGGCTGCACCAAGCCTGTAATCATTTCCACTTCTGCAGGCAGTTTTCCTTGCCATGGGTTTTCTAACATTATGCAGTACTCTTTGTATCTCCAGGAAGCAGTCTTATTCTACACCAGAGCGCCATTTAACAGCCAAATCTTGAGAAGCTCAGAGAGAGGTTAAGTTGGATGATGGATCCGGACTCCTGCATGAAGAGACCCACTGCAGGAGGCTGTCAAGACATGCACATCAGCTCAGGGAACCATGCCTGTTTCATCCATGAGGGTATTTATTCATTTCTCCTGTTTCTATTTGTTTTGAACGTTGAGCAATAAAGGCTTCACGAGAAAAAGGATACTGTAATACATGAGACCAAGAGATGACCAGGGCATCTCCTCATCAAGTTGCAGCAAAAAAACCCCTTGAACATCACTGGTCTCCATCCTCTCTCTTTTTCAGGGATGAAAGAAATATCAGAAATAGAATCCTCTCTCAACAAAGTCTAATGGAACAAGTTTGATCATCCCTGATATTACGAGGGGTTATATCTCCTGCCTCCATTAGTCCACTGAGGTTGGACCAGAAGGATCTCCTAGCAAGGTTTGCAAAGTGTTATGTCTTCCAATAATGATGTTAAATTTAGATTAATCAACTAATCAAATAGTTGTTTCAATTTGCATCAACTATTTTATTAGTCGATAAGGGCACCTCTGCCTTTGAAATGGCTCAGCCCTGCTCATGCTACACTTCAAAGGTGGAAGTGCCACTAGTTCCCTGCTGAGCCCCTGCTCCGCCACAGAGACGATGATGGGGAGAAACTGGCTTTTAAGACGGCTCCCTCCAGCACCAGCTCTTGGAGGGAGAGACTAGTTGATAAGCATACATTTACATGAGACAGTCGCTTACATCCTTATCTTCCAACAGTCTTCTTCCTTGGGAGGTCCAAGAGGAACAGAGACATTAACAGGAAGAAAACTGATACCAGATAAATTTCCTGCTGGTACTCCTGAGCAAAATAGATGCAGATCCTTCCAGGATCCAAACATCCTTGGGGAAAAGGAGTTTGGATCGTACCAGGGACTCAACATAATCTTCAGAAGTTAAAACACTGGGTGATCCTGGAAGTGGTACTAAAGCACAATCTGTGCGCCTTTACTGCTGCTTGCAGAAGATGTGGCTGATGACTATATTTGCTTAACCTTAAAAGTCATGGTGCTTGGGAAGCATTGTGTTCAGTATTGACTTAGATGCTGCTGTAGTTTAACAGATAGCTTTTAGGTATGTAGGGTGATTTTTCTAGCTGTTGCCAGGGTGTTGATACCAGATGAGAGAGGAGCTCACCAATACTGCTGGTACACAGGGCCTCAATTCAAACCAAAAGAGTGACTTTGCCTTCTTTTATACAATCATAGGAAATGGAATCTCTTTTTTGATGCCCTGGACAGTTCTGACCCTGCTAACCACAGCAGCAATGACAGTTGCTAGGGCTCTCCGCGCAATCAAATCTGATGTCCAGGATGTGACTTGGAGCCTGCAGGTCTCAGGAAGATGTTTCATCAAAAGGGAGACTACTCTAAGATCCTCATGAATGCCTACTGATCACAGCCTTGCCAAAATTTCCCTTTATGTGTAAAGCTATAACGTCTTTAATTTCTTCGAGTGGATTGTAAAATCAAGTCAATTACAAACAGCAACCCAATCCATAAAAATATAAGCTAGATCTGACTATTATTGAAGTCAATGAGGACTGAATGTGCATCAGTAGGAGAATCAGTCCGTATACATGCTTTGTAACTGAAAATGAATGCAGTTTTAATATAAGAGCTTCAAAGTAGCATTCCACCATCACAAATTAAATCATTCAGGTAAGAATTTTCCCCTACCCAAATAAATCCAAATCAGTTTAACTGAGAAAAGTACATAAATTGGTGTTTGGTATACATTAGAATTTCTTGAGAATCATTACCATGGTATAAAGCTGATGAATACCTAAAACTATACAGTAAGTAACCTGACAGAAAAACAAAAACCTTTGAGGAAACAAGGTAGGAAAAGGTGATAGGCTCCATAGCAACTGGTTCAGTACACCTACACAGAAGGTGCAGTGTTTCATAAAATTTTTTGGATTGTCTAATGGAGTAATATGCCAATCTTGTATAATAAAAACCTTTAAGTTTTTATTATAGCCCTAGGATTTTCAAGCACCAAGAGAATTACGTTCTCAAAGTTTCCCCTTTAAAGAGGACTAACTGCTGAACAAAAATGCAAGTGTACAACATTGCAAGGAACACCCCAATGTTAAAAGGAAACATGTAGTTAAAAATTTGATATTCACCTTTACAGCTACTGAATTAAATTATCTGCTTCAAATCTACATTTGGACTGCAACTTTTAAGTCAGTATTAACCATCAACACTTCAAGGAACATTCAAAAACACAGATGCAATGTGAAGATAGAAAAGCAAAAGTACTTCAAAATGTAATAAGTTAAACCTACATTATTTAGCAGATTGGATAAAACTTAGCAGGGCTCTTTTTTATTTTAATGAAGTTATAATTTTAGCCCCTAAACATACAACACTTGTGCATCTGCTTAACTCTAAGCACAAGCAGTCCCAATAAAATCAGTGGGACTTTTCATGTGAATATTATACACTGAAGAGCATTTGCCAGATCAGAACCTTACGTTTCAAATATTTTGATTTTTTGCCTGTGTTTTAGATTCTAATAAGATACCTTACTAACTGTAGCATTTTAGAATGTGTAAAGCATGTTATAAATAGGGATGTTAGTGTCTAATCAAACAGTCGACTAATCGATAAGCAGAAGCTTATCAATTAGCACCATCAACTAATCACTTTCCCCCTGCCGCAGCTCTGCCATGTAAAGCCCAGGGAAGCCAGCATTCAAAGACTTCACGTGCCAGCTTCCCTGGGCTTTATGAGTATGAGAGTGAGAGCGTTGTCATGAATGACACATGCGGAGCAGGGGCCAAGCTAGCAACTTTGCACATCGGCCTCCCTAGGCTTTACAATGCAGAGACGCGGATGGGGAGGTTTTGCTATGAATCAGCATGAGCCAAACTGAGCGACGCAACTGTTTACCACTATCAACTAATCGAACAGTTGACAAAATCTAGTGACTATTCAATTAGGGAAATAATCTCATTTTAACATCCCTAGTTATAAATGCTTTTCCAAAAAAGCTATATTTGAAATAAATTGTAAGTAGTTTTTACAGAGCCTCAATCTAATTTTATTTTTAAATTCCAGTGATTTAAAATCATCCCACCCTGTTCTTTATATACAGAAAGAAAGGTCCAAGTGTGTGGACACTTATTAGCTCAACAATTCCCATCTCCATGCACAAAAAAAAGCTGTCAATACCATCATTCACCATTTGTAGACTACACAAAAAACACAAACAACTGGAACCATCAGATATCTGGAATTTCTCCTAAGTACTTCCTAAACTTTTTTACAGGACAGATTTAAGAAAGAATTCAAGACCAAGGGGACTAATTTACAACCCATAGTCTCTCAACAGAATATGCTTCACTCTGTTTGAAACTTACTTAGTAAGATGCCGACATAACACATCTTTACAAATTGGCTGCTCAGCCAAAGTCAGCCAAAACTCGCACGCCTCCAAAGCCACATTTTCATCTTGGTCCTGGGTCCTCTGAAGCATGTACTACACAATATGGAAAGAAATTATTATTTTAATTGCTTAGGTTCTTTTGGACACTTAGAATTCTATCAAAGTTAAGTCACAACGTGTCAGTAGTTTACAATTAAAGTTTGCCATTATGAAAATCATTTTTTTACAAGTGCCTTTTTTGGATGTAGATACAGCTGCAAAAGACTGCCACTCTGATTATATCCCTAAGGCAGTGGTCTCCAACCTTTTTAAACCACAACATCACTTTTTCAATTTAAGTGCAATGTAAGATCTACCTCAAACCCAAATACCCTTTCCTGGCTTCCTTCCCACCCCTTCTTTGAGGCCCCACCCCTCCTCCAGCCCTTCTCCAAAACTTCACCCAGCTCACTCACTCCTCTTTCATCCCCTACCCCTCATTCACTTTAACCAGGCTGGGGTAGGGGTGCAGGCTCTGGTCTTGAGCCAATGGGATTGGAATGTGGGAGGGGCTCTGGGCTTAGCCTAGGTTGGGGGATTGGGGTCCATGAGGGGTTTCAGGATGCAAAGTCTTGGAAAGTTTGGCTGCAGGGGGACTCATGTCTGGGGCAGGAGGTTGGGTGTAGGAGGCAGCTCAGGGCTGGGACAGGGGTTCAGGAAGCAGCATCTGGCTGGGCACTGTTTAACCCAGACAGACTCCAGCCACGATGGGTTAGGCATTTTAGAACTCACTACTCAAAGAATGAAATTTAAATGTAAGAGAAATGAAAATTATGAAATGCACAGACCAGTCAAAAAGCAAAAATACCACACTTTGCAAGTAGTAACAGAAGTAACAAGACCCACGTGTGTGTTGGGTCGAGAGATGCGAGGGAAGGACAGTGTGTGTTTGAGATACTGACAGACATGAACACGTACAGTGTCAGTGTGACAGAGATTTTCATTGTCAAGCTCCCTCCATGCCCTTCTCTCGGTGTGGAGACAGGGTACAGGAGTGGCAGGGAGGAGGGATACCCTGACATTAGTACATATACCCCTTCTCCCTCTCACACCCTGCACAGCAAGCAGGAGGCTCCTGTGGGGAAGCTCCTAGGCGGAGGACAGGAGCAGCAGGACAGTGGGTTGAGAGGAAACTGAAGTACCAGCGGTTGATAGCTTCCTGGCCAAACCAGTCAAGATCACCTGTCAGAGGCTCCAAGATCTACTGGTAGATCCAGATCTACTGGTTGGTGACCACTGTCCTAAGGTAAAGATAACTTCATTCCACTTAACACTGGGAATATTAAAAATTGTGTATTTGTGTGTGTAATCCTTGAAATTTTTAGCGGTTGCACTTTTAGATGCAGGGGGGCAGGCAGGAGCAGGTGCTTCCAGGGAGCATTAGCTCCTGCTTCCACACACTCACACCCCCACTGCCTCTGATAAAGAGGCAGCAGTGCAGGGGGCAGGCAGCTCTGCTAGAGTCGGTATCCGCAGGGAGCTGGCTTAAAAGCTGGCTTCCCATGAGCACCATCTCCCCATAGCCTATGATACAGAGGTAGCACGTGAGCGCAAGAGACACCCCCCCCATTAGGATTAACTGATAAGTTTGGACTCATCGTTTAATCATGTAAACAGTACACGTGAACATCTCTTCTGAACACTATACAGGGCCTAAGAATTTTAAGTTCTTCACTTGTCAAACACTTGGGATTTTTAACAGCTGCCTCGCCCTCCTTTTTGGTGAAGGGGGGGAGGGAGGAGGAGAATGGGACAGGAGAAGTCTCTCCACCAGCAGCCAATTGAAAATGCAGCTACACGTTACTTTTCAAATATATGGAGGCAGCAGGGTTGATAATCACCATGGGCACTGGGGCAAGGTGTGGGGAGTGGGGGTGACTCTGCCCCTGGAAGGGGGCAGGGTCTTGAGCAGAAGGGCAGGGATGAGTGCAGTCAGTCCTTAGCACTGCTCGGACTACAACACCTCTCCCCTTTCCTCTGCCCTCAGAGCCCTGTGGAGAAGTGCTCCAGCTCCCTGGCAGCAACTCAGAGGCACAGGAGTGCAGCTACTGCAGTACCATAAGCCAGGTGTTCTGGGCCCCTCTGAATCATTGGGCCCTTCCAATAGGCCTGTACAGAGGCAGGTGCTTTCATATCATTTTAATACCTTAAAAACCTTATTTTCCATAATCTTTACTAAGAAGCACAAAATATTTTAAAAATAATATGATCATAACCCATCATCACCAGAAATACATGACAGTGAATACAATAAAAATAAACAGTGGAAATTATAATTGTATTGCCACCAAGAGCAACACTTTGAAAGACCATCTCAAATCCATGAGAGTCCGATAAAAAACAATGATCATGGAGTATTGAGCTAAGCCAAAACACACCACCTCTTCTTGCATACTATACTGTTCATGCCATTGTTATGCTACTTGTAATGCAGAAGTACAATATTCATTCAAGCCTCTATCTCTAGTCTCCTTCAAGCTCTGCAATCATTGCATCCTTTCATTCTGGCTCTTATAGCTGAAGCCATAATCCAACTTGGAAAACTCAAAAAAAAATCCCCTGGTTTACTATACCATACAGCCGTAAAAAAGTAAGATCTTATGCCACTGCCCAGCTCTAAAATGTGAGCAGAAGGGAGTACACTTCAGCATTTTGGGTATTCCACAACTACAGAATTGGTCATGGATTTTATGCTATTGCTACAGAACTGTGGTCAAGAATCTGAGCTTTCGTTGAAGCAAATCTGTTTCCAGCCTTTCGGCTGCAAGTATAACCTTCAAAGTGTGAACACACAACTTAAAACTATAGATCTACAAAGACATGAACCAGCAGGGAATCTGAATACAATTTCAGTTATGTAATTTGGAATATTTTCCTAAAGAAAATGGCATCTGCTGTTTTGCCATAGCAAGGTGCCTAACATTTTATTTTGTTTTTCCCCCACCAATGGCTCTTGCCATAGTTTTCTTAACAAGTGCAAGTTCCTTGGATCACAGCACATATTCCACTACACTGAACTTGACAGCCAAGGACATGAGAAGAATCTCTCTCTCTCTCTCTCTGGACAGAGTGACATCACCATATTACTCAGTCTCCACCCTGCCCCCCCTCCCAGCTTGACCATGATGTCACTGCTTCCCCTCCACTGGGAATTGCTATTTTAAACCATGCCCTTACTCCCCTTCCTCCACCCCCATGGCACAGGGCTTTCAATGCCAAGAAACATGGTACAGTAAACGGCAGACCCCACATCACAGCCATGACAGCCCAGGGGTGGAAGGGTGTGGTGCTTGGGACAGCAGTCTGGGAACAGGAGCTGGTAGCAGGGCTCCAAGCCAGGTATGTGTGCCAGCAGCAGGCTCCCCTGCTGCCAGTCTCTTGGGGGGCTGGAGAATGGTGCCCAACCGCCTGGAGTCTGGCTACCCCCAAAGAAACTCACCCACTCCCCAGCGGCTGCATTTGCCGCTGCTGCTAGAGCACCCCCGAGCCACCCAGGGGAACAGCTGTACCAGCCTGTCTGTTCCTTCCCTTCCAATTGTGGCAGGTGGATGGGCAGGCCCTTGGCTCTGTGGGCAGGGCTAGGACAGTGAGCGGCGCAGGCAGGACTGCATGGGGGAGAGGTTGGGACACCGGCCCCCACACTGCTGCTTTAATCAGCAGGCTGCAGTGCCCCAGAGCACCACGTACACATGGCACTACCTGCGCGCCTCACTGTGCCCCTCAAGGGGCAGGCAGGCAGGCCTGCCTGCCTATGCCTCCCTGGCCACTGGGGTTAGAGCCAGGCATGGCATGCACTGCAGCTGGTGTGGAGAGGAAGGGAGAGAGTAGAGTTTGGGTGGGGGGGAGGGGGGGAGGAAGAGAGAGGGAGAAGGGGTCCCAGGCTAGTGAGGGGAAGGTGAAAGAACCTGGGCTAGTGCAGTTGCAGCCCAGCCATCCCTGGGTACAGCAGAGGAAAGGGATGAAGGCTTTCATAATAGAATAAATTGATGATGCAGCAGTGGTATTGGCCCCACTAAGCTATGATACACACAAAGACACCACATACGACCACTTGCAACTGAGGCCCTCAAGAAAACTGTTTCACAGAAGTAATAGTGATCTTAGAACAAGACTTAGGACTCACGTCAAGAATTTCCTTGAAATCTGGCTGCTAATTATAGAACACTCTACCTGAAAGGGTTATGATGTTCACGTTCCTATAGCTTTTGAGATGCAAATAAAATTTTGATTTTTATATTATCAATAAGCCACCCTACATAAAGTTATTTCATGGTTCACCATTCTGCAAAGCCACATTTTCTCCTTTGAGCACTGCTATGTGGATTTGTACACTTGGATAAGTATTCAATAGGTGCATAAGATGGGTATTTACTAATTAGTGTCTAGGGAGGTACTTTGAAACTGATTTACTTTGAAGTTATCTTCAAGGAGTTAGTATGACTTTTCATTACAGTGATATGGAAGACTTAGAAGCCCTGGCACAGTTAAAGAACTATAATTTGATTGGAATAACAGACTTGGTGGGATGACTCATGACTGGAGCACTGTCATGGGAGGGTATAAACTGTTCAGGCACAACAGGCAAGGAAGAAAAGGAGGAGTTGCATTGTATGTAAGAAAGCAGTATGATTGCTCAGAGCTCCAGTATATAGAGGGGGAAAAACCCGTTGAGAATCTTTGAGTTAAGTTTAGAGGCAGGAGCAATAGGGGAGATGTTGTGGGTGGTCTCTGCTACAGACCACCAGATCAAGGGGATGAGGTAGACGAGGCTTTCTTCAGACAACTAAGAGAAGCTTTCAGATCACAGGCACTGGTTCTCATGGGGGAGTTTAAACACCCTAACATTTCTTGGGAGACCAACACAGCAGTAAACAGACAATCCAGGACATTTTTGGAGAATATTGGGGATAACTTCTTGGTACAAGTTCTGAAGGAACCAACCAGGGGTCATGCACTGCTTTACCTGCTGTTCACAAACAGGGAAGAACTAGTAGGGGAAGTAGATGTGGATGGCAACTTGGGAAGCAGTGATCATGAGATGGTCGAATTCAGGATCCTGAAAAAAGGAAGAAAAGAGGGTAGCAAAGTACACACCCTGGACTTCAGAAAAGCAGACTTTGACTTCCTCAGAGAACTGATGGGCAGGATCCCCTGGGATGCTAACATGAAGGGGAAGGAGTCCAGGAAAGCTGGCAGTATTTTAAAGAAACCTTAAAGGCACAGAATGAAACCATCCTGATGCACAGAAAGAGGAGTAAACCAGATTAGCTTACCAGGGAAATCCTTGGTGAGCTTAAACACAAAAAGGAAGCTTATAAGAAGTGTAAACTTGGACAGATGACTAGGGAGGAGTATAAATATATGGCTCAAGAACGCAGGGGAGCAATCAGCAAGGCGAAAGCACACTGGAATTGCAGCTGGCAAGGGATGTGAAGGGTAACAATGAAGGTTTCTACAGGCATGTTAGGAATAAATGGATGATCAGGGAAGGAATGAGGCCTTTGGATGAGGGGGGTAACCTAGTGATAGATGATGTGGGAAAAACTGAAGTACTCGATGCTTTCTTTGCCTCTGTCTTCACAGACAAGGTCAGCTCCCAGACTATTGCACTAAGCAGCGCAGTATGGGAAGGAGGTGGGTAGCCCTCGGTGGAGGAAGAACAAGTTAAGAACTATTTAGAAAAGCTAGACGTACACAAATCAATGGGCCCAGATTTAATGCATCCGAGGGTACTGAGGGAGTTGGCAGATGTCATTGCAGAGCCTTTGGCCATTATCCTTGAAAACTCGCGGCGATCGGGAGAGATCCCGGATGATTGGAAAACGGCAAATGTAATACCCATCTTTTAAAAAAGGAAAGACGGACAATTCAGGGAAATACAGACCCATCAGCCTTACCTCAGTCCCCGGAAAAGTCATGGAGGGGATCCTCAAGGAACCCATTTTGAAGCACTTGGAAGAGGAGAAGTGATCAGGAATAGTCAACATGCATTCACTAAGGACAAGTCATGCTTGACCAACCTGATTAGCTTCTATGAGAAGGTAACTGGCTCTGTTGACATGGGGAAATCAGTGGATGTGATATATCTTGACTTTAGCAAACCTTTTGATACGGTCTCACACAATATTCTTGGCAGCAAGTTAAGGAAATATATATTGGATTAATGGACTGTAGGGGGGATAGAAAGCTGGCTAGATTGTCAGGCCCAACAGGTAGTGATCAACGGCTCAATGTCAAGTTGGCAGTCGGTTTCAAGCAGAGTGCCCCAAGGATCAGTTCTAGGGTCAGTTTTGTTCAAAATCTTTATTAATGACCTGGATGAGGGGATGGATTGCACCCTCAGCAAGTTTGCAGATGACACTAAGCTAGGGGGAGAGGTAGATACGTTGGAGGGCAGTCACAGGGTCCAGTGTGACCTAGGCAGATTAGAGGATTGGGCCAAAAGAAATCTGATGAAGTTCAACAAGAACAAGTGCTGAGTCTTGCACTTGGCACAGAAGCATTCCAAGCATTGTTAAGAGTCTGGGGACTGACTAAGTAGCAGTTTGGCAGAAAAGGACCTGGGGATTACAGCGGATGAGAAGCTGGATAGGAGTCAACTGTGTGCCCTTGTAGCCAAGGAGCCTAATGGAATATTAGGGTGCATTAGGAGGAGTATTTCCAGCAGATCTAGAGAAGTGATTATTCCCCTTTATTCTGCACTGGTGAGAACACATCTGGAGTACTGTGTCCTGTTCTGGGCCCCCCACTATAGAATGGATGCACTGGAGAGGGTCCAGCAGAGAACCATCAAAATGATTAGGGGGCTGGAGCACATGACCTACGAGGAGAGGCTGAGGGATTTGGGCTTATTTAGTCTACAGAAGAGAAGAGTGAGGGGGGATTTGATAGCAACCTTCAACTTCCTGAAGGAAGGTTCCAAAGAGGATGGAAAGACTGTTCTCAGTAGTGACAGATGCCAGAACAAGGAGCAATGGTCTCAAATTACAGTGGGGGAGGTCCAGGTTGGATATTAGAAAAAACTATTTCACCAAGAGAATGGTGAGGTATTGGAATGGGTTACATAGGGGGATGGGTAGATCTCTATCCCTAGAGGTTTTTAAAGTCTTGGCTTGACAAAGACCTGGCTGGGTTGATTTAGTTGGGATTGGTCCTGCCTTGGGTAGGGGGGGCTGGACCCAACCTCCTGAGGTCTCTTTCAGCCCTATGAATCTATGATATAGTCAGAGAGAGAGGAGAGTACCAAAAAGATATGGTCCGGTGAAGCATAGAGAAAGGTCTTTAAAACAGCCACAGAACTCAGTTTCTTCATGTAGCAACACTTGAAGAAAGAAGCGAAGACTTGTACTATCATATATTGTGTCAAATGGGTTTCAGAATTCCTCCTAGGATAGGGTGCAGTTTCCTCAAACTCATCAGGGGGAGGGATAGCTCAGTGGTTTGAGCATTGGCCTGCTAAACCCAGGGTTGTGAGCTCAGTCCTTGAGGGGACCATTTAGAGATCTGGGGCAAATTTGTCAGGGATGGTACTTGGTCCTGCCGTGAGGGCAGGGGACTGGACACAATGACCTCTCCATGTCCCTTCCAGTTCTATGAGATAGGTGTATCTCCATATATTTTTCCACAGTAACAATGTGAAGGCAACCAGCTTGTAAGAGCTTAGAATTCATTGACTGAGATAATGGCCAAAAGAAAAGTAATGCACAGTGCACCATCCTACAACAACTATCTAAAGGGAAGCTTAAAAAGCTCTAGAAGGAGGACGTGGAAGACAGGTCCCTGGCTGAAGGCCTTTTGGGTCACAAAAGAACATCATCTAGACTGCTTGGTTTCTCAAAAAACCTCTTTTGAAAAAGCTATCAGAAGATATGCAAATTACCACCAAATTTGCATATCGTCTCTAGAAAGTAAAACGTAGTCTAGATGTCTTACACCCAGTGACATCCAAAGCACATCTAGAGTATAGCTGTACTGGAGTATTACACAGAAATAGTATGGCATGATGAACCTTAAGGGAGTTAAATGCTAATATACCATGTGATTCATGAGCATGATAGTATCAATATCAGAACCTTCATTGCATCAGTGCTATTCTCAGTAACACACATGAAAGTTTTTCTACTCTGAGGTGTACATCTTCCTGGTGGAAGGTTCCTGTTTGTATAAAAAAAATCTTCAATTTGAAGGCATCAGTCTAGATCATTGTTGCTCAGCTCTTGGTACAATAGCTGACAGATTTGATATTTTATCTCTATGTTAGCCAGAAGATATATGAAATGCCTTCTGAACATTTGTAATAGGTCCTATAGCTAAAATTGTCTTAGGCAGTACAGAGCTATCATCAAATTCTTTTTCCATCTGATCTCTGATAATATTCTGAGGATCAAGGAAACTGGGGGAAAAGCATATAAAAGTCATCGAAGCAAATGAAGGAGGAAGGTGTTTGGTTTAGATCTGTGTTTAGTGTTGTCTTCTCTGATGATCAAGTCTATGGTGAGAGTCTCACATCCATGAGCAAAAGTTACAATTCTGCTCAGGAAGCTTGATAGGTTACAGCTGACTCCAGGAAGATGGAGAACACCAATGTAGTCACCCCACGCTGATAGCGCCATTAGAACTTGAAAGTTCTCTGGCAAAAACATGATGATCAAGCATTTTGCCCACACAATGTCCATCAGGAATTGCACTGCAGAGTCTCAAGAACAGACAGGAATGATATACAGGCTAAACCGATGTCCCCCAGTTCCAGGACGTTCAAGTGTACTCAAATCATCCTGAGGCCACATTCCCATCATCTTGAGGGAGACACAGTCCAATCCTGTTTGCATCTGTATCCAGTGTCATCCCAGGGAAAGGACTTGGAACACTGCTCTTCTCAAATTTACTAGCATTAACCATCAAGTAAGCTATTGAAGAATTTGAAATGGGACTGATTTTCTCACTCCTATGTCTGGATGAGGAATACATGGACCTCCAACACAGTGTTCCAAGTCCTTTCCCTGGGATGACAGTGACATTCACCTCTTCCTCCGAGAAGACAGAGCAGTCAGGTGGCCATGAGGAAGGAGGGCCATGAGGAAGGAGGGTGAATGCTAGGAGCCCGTGATGTGCTGGGCTGTTGTAGTCAATATGCTGCCCAGAGATCCCAATAGGGCCAGTTGGGCAGTATTGGTGGTGGGAGCCACTGTGGCTGTTGCCAGTGCTGTAGATGAGGAGGTTTGGGTGATGAGGCTGTAGGCGTGTATTCCTGTCTGGGGTCAGCTTCGTCATCAGTGAATTGAGAAATCGAGGCTGGAGAAGATAACAGGCTGTCTAGAGTTGTTTGGGGTAACATCTGTCCCAAACAGCGGCATGCCTGGTGTTGATCTCACCCTCAGCTCTTCTGCAGACATTAATTGAAGCAGCTGAGGTGGGGGAGGCAGATGGAGTCCTTGTGTGTGCTGCGCCACCTCGTGTATGTAATGGGGATCAGCTCAATGCTAGTACTGATGCTCTTGTCGGGGTCGAGTATCTTTTGTGCATATTAGCGCTTTTGGCTTTGCCCTGCGCTCCACAGTGTGGGTGCAGAGCGTGATTTTGTTGGTGTTGCTGCCTACAGCTTTGCCAGTGCAGAGCTAGTTTGCTCTGCTCCTACATCTGGCTTAAGAGAGGGAAGGTCACCCCTTCTCTTTGGGGTCCTGGCTCTTATGTGTGCTGGCCCCATTTCCCTTCAGTTTATCCTACGGTTTGGCTGTGGCTGGCGCAGGGATAAGATTGCTGCCCCCAGAGTGCTTCCTCAGTGGGGAACCACAGTCCACTGAGGAATGGGACTGTTTCTTTGGCTTCTGCCTGTCCTGTTCCTGGGGCTTATCAGGGTATTAGCCCTATTTAGGTGAGCATTCTCAGGGGACTTCCTTGTGGAAGGGGGGGGGGGAAGGGCAGCAGCGATTCTCTGCCTCTTTGTTCAGCAGTTGTGGTGGTCTTATCCAGCTGCATCCTTTTTATTTTAGAGCTCTCTGGCTTTCCTTGTCTTGATAGAGAGCTTCAGACAGTGAGCACACTGCCACGTGTTATGCTCTTGCCCCAGGCAGTGGACGCAGCAAGAATGGCCATCCTACATTGAAACAGACATCTTACAGGAGTTGCGTTGCTTGGATCCCCAGGTTTTAAGTATGTTCCGACAAGGAGCGTCGCCATTTTTTTTAAGCTTCAGCTGATCATTCAGAGCTTGCTGTGAGGTCGAAGTGTGTGGCTACTATGGAGGGGGGGGGGAGGGAAGAGACACTTCCCTCCCCTTAAGTCTTTGTTCTCTGAGGTCCTCTATTTTTTTTTAAATGAAACTGTCAGTGACGATGATAGTAACACTAAAACTACAGAGTAACCTAAAGAATAGCCATGTATGTAAACCTAATAGATATGAGGGGAGAGAGAGCACAACTGCTCTATGTGACCTAATCCGGCAGCATAGAAGAAATGAGGCAGCAGTTGGCTGTGTGCGCGGGATGACCGTTCCGACCATCATGCACCAGTGCTCCACGTGCACAGCCAACCAGGAGCACTGCTACTAAAAATCTGCAGACCATGGGCACAGTGGCGCTGGCGCACCTAAAGTGGAGCACCCACAGGGACACTCTTCAAAGAACAACACTCAAATATCTCACATCAAGGAAAATCACAACCAGAGGAATGGAAGATGTGGCTTTAAAAGATGATGTTCTCAAAACTGGGTCTGACATGGTTCTTCAAAGTCTTGTCAAATGTCCTATTGTGTCTAAGGAGTAGCGAGTGTTGCTGTGAAGAGGAAGACTAGCAACAGAGTTATCTCTCAGGCTTTTTCTTGGTATGATACGCCATCTGACTGTAAATTGTCTTAGCTGGGGCAGAAAAATTAACTCTCTCAGACAGCACAAGGTAGTTTTGGAGTCCACCAGGAAGTGCAGAGCAGAGTGTCCACTCAACAGGTAAGCCCACAGGACAAGTCCTCAGTTGTGGTCAGCAACTCTCAGGATACCAAATACGTATCACAATGTTACAACAGTTGTTCTTATGCTGCTGCTATTTTGCTGTAAGCACATGGAGAACTCAGTGTTCAGGAAAAAAAAGTGTTACTCCTAAGCAGCAGTTCTCACAAAATGTTGCTGCAAACAAGCATCTACTTCCCCAGTACTGTACTGATGGCAGTAAACCTCACAAAGCAAATGATGGACATGGCTCTGCCACAGTCTCATCCCCAGAGACTTTCTTTTTGCAAATGTTCAGATAATGTGAACCCCATGATGTCCAACCAGTTCTGTAGTAGCAAACTAGCCACACTCAACCAGTCAAATAGCCACACGTGCTTAATGGCTAGTGTTGGACACCAGAAGTAAACCTATGGAGGACTTCACCTCCCCCCACCCCCACGCCCAGTTATCTGTATGAAATATTACACTGACATTTCATTCATTTAAGATGCCCTCCTTTGCCCATCTTCTCCCTCCTTTCCCCCCAAACACATGCATAAACACTTCTGGCTTATAATTCAGATTGGAATACATTTTCCCCTCAAATTAAGGTCAGTAAAGTGTATCATTTGGACCAAGTGTCTCACACACAAATCAGCTAGTCAACCCGAAGATACTTTTACAGTTGCTAAAAATAGCCTATCCGTCAAGAAAAAAAAGATACACAAATGCAAAATTTGCATTTCACACAACTGAAAGACACAGATGTTACAACTATTATTATAATGCAGTGATCACCAACCTTTTTACATCCAAGATAATTTTTTAAATATCAGGGAAAGCCAAGATGTACCCCATCCCTTCACTGAGACCCCACCCCTTTCTTGAAGCCCTGCCCTCCCCAAAACTTTCCGTGGACTACCTGTTGCTAATGGAAATTCACCATTAACTACATAATTACACTTTTGCAAAGTAAAATTGTACCCACGCCCGTCAAATCTTCCTTCTGCATCAACCTTGCTTCCCTTAGCCCCATGATTCTGTCCCCAGCATCGCTCCACAGCCCTCAATGCAACCCCTGCCCCCTCCCATCCTGCCCCCACATCCTTATGCCCCCCAGTGCACTCACAGACAGGGACTTGCTGCCTTCCAGAGTAGCGCTGGGTGGAAGAGGGGCATCGTCTCTTCCCTGCCCAGCCCAGGGCTAGTTCCAGCTGGGCCAGGTACAGTGGGGTGCTGGGGAAGGGGCTCCCTGACCACACACACAGCTCAGGGAGAATAGTGCAACATAGCCCAGTCGCTGGCACACCATGTGTGCATACTGCACAACCCTGGCTCTACAGAGCAGCTCTAGCTCTGCCCCCTCCTGAAGCAGGAGACAAGAGCCAGGGATGCACTCAGAGGTACACACGCGTGCCTTTCCCACAGACATCCCATCCGGCAAGTTAACGGAGAGTGGCTTCCCCTCTTTGTTCCAACCCAGCTGGAGCACGGCGCAGCCTCAGTGGTTTAAATCCATGGCCAGCTGGCTGGGCAGCTGCCCCTCCTTGCTCCAGCTCAGCTGGCCGTGGCATTCAGCCTGCTAAGGTTGTGCCATGCTCCAGTTGGGCTAGATCAAAGAGGCAGCTGCCCGACCAGCTGGCTACGGCGATCTACACTTAGGAGTACCACAATCGACCAGTTGGTGACCACTATTTTAAAACATTTGTTGTGCATGCAATTTAGGAAACAATTACCTCCACTATACTAATCATATGAGGAAGCAGACGATCCATCCGAACTTCCAGCAACATCACCAAAGCCCGACACACATTTTTGCGTACTTCAGGCTCCTCATCTCCAGCCAACGCAAAGAGATTCTGCGAGAAAAAATTAATACTCTTCAAGTCCCAATATTTTACATTTAATTTACAATCATCAAGCAAGCATCATGCAAGTGCACATTTCTGTGTGCTCAACAATACCATTCAGTGAATGGAATAAATGTTCCTTTATAGTTACCTGAAATGTATACAATACTGTACAGATTCTATGTAACATTTTATAGGGATATGGCTAGGACTGGAGTAAAACATAGGCACTATATGCTATTTCTTCCTGGAATTATGTACTTTTTCCTTTAATTGAAAACAAAGCTAGAAACTTACCTTCAATTTAACAGTTAAAAAGAAAGGCTAAATTAATTTTAAATTTGTATTTTTCTCTGGCTGAGTGGTTAAAATAAGATAAAACAAATGTATTCCAACAGGTAGGGTTGCTAAATATTTTGTCAGGCTTTGCTAAACATTTAAAACCTAGTGTAGTAACACACTACACTAGAAAAGCCAGTGGCACATAATGGAGTTGCCTATTGAATAGTACCAATGTCTCAGAACTGGCAGTTGCCTAAAACCCTGCAGAAGCTGGGGAAGAGCAGATTGTTCCTTCCGTAGTCTGCTATGGTGTCTTCCTATGAACCTATATCCACAGCATCCTTTGTCCATGCATTGTTCAAATCTTGAGTGAGGAAAGTGGCTTTCAGAGGTTGTAAAACCAGTTTTGTAGTCTTCAACAGTGCTCCCCCAGTGTGTGATGGATAGGTAGAAAGACAGAAAGGGGCACTGCTTGCTTCATGCTTTCCACCTTAACCTTAGGCCATACAAATCTATTATGCACAGAGATTAGACAGTAGTTCTTGATTTTGTTCATAATTTGAAAATATTGTCCATAATGCAATCTAACTGACCATAAAGCAGAAAAGCGTATCCCTCCTCCCACAAATATTCAGTCTCTATTACAGTGGTTTTAGTGGTTAATTTGGTTTATGACTCATAAAATGATTGGCAAAAATCATTGAGCAACCCACCATACTCCAGAATTCTTTGCAATCACAAATGGTTAAGGGTTTTGGATCACAGGACAATTTTGGCATCAAATACAGTGGATTTTTAAAAAAGGTGAAGGGTGGAAAGCACGAAACAAGCCATGCCCCTAGACTGAAGGAGCTGCCAGTAAGAAGCTAAAGTTTCTGACTTTTTCCACCTACACACCAGACACTGGGGAGCACTGTTGAAGACTGCAAAACTAGTTTTACAGCTTCCCAAAGCCACCTTCATCATGCCAGATTTGAAAATTGCATGGACAAAGGATGCAGATGACAGGTTCAGAGGCACACCACAGCAGAATAACGAAGAGGAAGTTGCTCACCCTGTGCAGTAACGACAATTTCTTGACGTGTGTCTGCCTGCTGGTGCTCCACTGTAGGGCTGTGTCTAGACTACATGGCTACGTCGATGGAGATTAGGGTTATAGGCAAAGGGAAATGCGGCAATTTAATCACCGCTTCATTTAAATTTACATGGCTGCCGCTCTGAGCCGACAAAAAGCTGATCAGCTGTTTGTTGGCTCAGCGCGGCAGCCATGTAAATTTAAATGAAGCGGTGATTATTTAAATTGCCGCTTCATTTCCCTTTGCCCAATAAACAAATCTACATGGCTCCGTCGACGGAGCCATGTAGTGTAGATGTACCCTAGGTGTCGGGTTGTCCTGGCACTGCAGACTGGAATTTGCAGTAGCAATAGTCGATTGGGCCACGCATGTGCAGTAGGAGCCTTGTCATATTTGCACCTTCGAGCCTTGCACACGTGGCCCAATCCTCCTTAGTTCCTTCTCTATGCCTGAGTAAACAGGCATAGAAGGGAGGGAAGGAGAGTGGGTCATGGAGCACTCACAGGGACACATCTTGAAGAACCACCATTACTGCATAGGGTGAGTAACTTCCTCTTCTTTTGAGTGCTGTCCCTGTGCATGCTCCACTGCGGGCAACTACAAAGCAGCGTCCATTGAGGAAGGTGGGCTTCGGAGTTACAGTTTAGAGGCAAAAGACAGGACTACTCTCACCAGTGAAGTATCAGACAGTGGTCTGGATAAAATGGCAATGTTTTGCAAAGATATGGTCGGATGACCATGTGGCAGCACAACAGATGTCCTTGAGTGAAGTGTTGCAGAGGAAGGCCATAGACATTGCCATGGCGCAGGTGGAGTGTGCTCTCAGACAAATTGGAAGAAGCTTATCCTGTAGGGAGTAGCACTGAACTAAGCAGGAGGATATCCAGTTGGAGATAAGTGGGTAGAGATGGGCATGCCCTTGGAACATTCCGTGATTGATATGAAGAGACACTGTGATCTGCGGAAGCCTTTGGTTCTATTGATATAGAAGGCAAGGGCTTGGCACACATTCAGGGTGTGAAGACTGGCCTTCTTGGGGGGAAGTGTGTGGTTTTGGGTAAAAGGTCGGCAAAATGAGTTTACTGATGTGGAAGAAGACCATGGATACCTTTGGCAGAAAGGAGGAGAACTGGAGCCAGTGCAGGGGGGAGCTGGGGAGCGCAAAGGCGCAGTGGGGGACCCAGCACCCAGTCCCAGACAGCTGCGGCTCTGCCTTTTAAATGTAGTAAGAGCCTGGTGGCTCCTGTGGCACAAAAGATGCTTGTGGGAGGGGACCCTGAAGAGGGACTAGATAGGTGGTGAGGTTGAAGGGAGGGAAGTAAGAGAGATGACATATCCCATACAGATGATCTCTAGTACCCATCAATCTTTTATACACCTTCTACCACCAATGGGTGTATAACCAGAGGATGAAAAGATGGTACTGCTGCAAGGTCACAGACATGAGGGAGGTTGGACAGACCCTCAACCAAATCCTCAAACACTGTTGTTTAGAGACCTGAGTAATGTTCCCATTCCCCATCCAGTTGCTTCAGCCCTCAGTCAGCCTGTTTCCTGGCTGCCTTGATTGGAACCTCTCAGGCTGGGGTTTTAAAAGCTCTGAGGCTATGAGAGCTGGAGCAACTGTCAAAAAGCAGCATCTGGAGCCTGAGCTATCTGTCCCTTCAGGCTCTGGCAGTGGGACTGCAACAATGGGTGTATTTCTGGGGAATGGGAGGGTCTCTCCCGGACAGCAACTGCAGAATGAGTGCCTGTCTGAAACAGGCATGGCATCACAACACATGTTGCTCTTTTTAAACCCCAGTATGGTTTTTTTCTCTTACCCTCTCCCCAAAAGGGAATAAAAGGGGAAATTAAGAAACCAAGAGAAAAAACACCAAGCTAAACAACTGTGTTTTCTGATTAAGCAGGCCCTAATGCTGAGGAGAGAAGCTGAGCTCCATCTGCAACTGAGGGTGGTAAAGCAACTGAGGAGGGTTAGGTCATGTGCGTGAGGCGCTAATGGGCAAACCTACTGTGCATGTGTGGCCCAACTGACTACTGCTATTGAAAAGTCCAACCTGTGATGCCAAAATACCTGACAGTGGAGCACCCACAGGGACAGCACTTGAAGAATCTGCTCTTTCCCAGGCTCTGCAGGGTTCTAAGCAATTGCCAGCTCTGAGACATCAGTACTGTACAATAGGCATCCCTCTCATACACCACTGGCTTTTCTAGTGCAGCGTGTTACTCCACTAGACTTTAAATCAGAGGTTGGGAAACTCACTGACATGGCCCAAGTGAGAAGCCAAAAGACACATGCCCAACATTCCCCTGGCATACCAGAGCCAAGGGGGGCCCGGGCTAGTAGATTTGGTGGAGGAAAAGCCTTTAGGCAGCACTTTACTGCACTAACTGGAGGAAGGGGGAGCAGCAACATGCAGATCTGTGGATCAGACCCAGTTCTGGCTTGCCTGACTCTGGCCTACGAGGCTTAGGGCTTCTTCTCTGTAAAAGCTTATCAGATAAGTCGACTAGTTGATTCTCCACTGCCTGTGCTGCCTCTATCAGAGGCAGCAAAGGGCGACGGGGGGCGGGGGAGGGGGGGGGCGTGGTACTTCAAAGAGGCAATGTCTCACAACTGAGTCCAGGCTCAGCTGTGTGGGGCTGCCTCTTTGAAATGCTAAGGCAGTGTTTCAAAGTGGTGCTGTGAAGCCCGGCTCTGCGGCATTTCTGCAAAACCTGGAATCAGCTGGGGAGGCCCCAGATGACCCTGGGTTCTGGGGAAATGCTGTGTAGAACCAAGGCTCAGCTGGGTACTCCCCAGCTGATCCCGGTTTCACTGAAATGCTGCAGGGAGCCTGGGAACAGCTGGGGACTCCCCAGCTGACCTTGGCTCTGCACAGCATTTCAAATCTGCAGTGCAGCATGGAGCCTAGGGTCAGCAGGGGACTGAGTCCCCAGATGATCCCGGGCTCCGTGCTGTGCTGCAGATTTGAAATGCACAAGAGCCCCCACTGGGGACTCTTGTACATTTCAAAGCTGGAACACTGCGTACAGCCCAGAGTCAGCATGCAGAGTTCCACATTCCTCCTCTGAAATGTACAAGAGCCCCGGAGGGGGGCTCTTGTACATTTCGTAGGGGGAATACGGAAGTGCCTATCGACTAGTCAATTAACCAATATTTGGACCTTAAACAATCATCGGGGAATTAACCGTTGGACCTTAAACAATCATCGGGGAATTTGGCTGCTTTCCATCGCAGGTAAAATTCTTGCAAGATGTTAAATCATCTGGTCACTCATCTGGAGCGTGGCCTCCTGCCGGAGTCACAATGTGGCTTTCGTAAGGGCCGCGGGACTATTGACATGATCTTTGCTGCGTGCCAACTTCAGGAGAAGTGTCAGGAGCAGAATCGTGATCTTTACATAACCTTTGTTGACCTCACGAAAGCCTTCAACACTGTCAGCCGACAAGGTCTGTGGAGGATCATGTCAAAGTTTGGCTGCCCCCACAAATTCATTCAGATGGTACGCCAGTTTCATGATGGCATGATGGCCAAAGTGCTAGACGGTGGAGAATCTTCTAAGGCATTCCCAGTCACCAGTGGCGTTAAACAGGGCTGTGTACTCGCACCTACACTGTTCAGCATCATGTTTACTGCAATGCTGAATGATGCCTTCCAGGACAGTGTTGCTGGAATCAGCCTTAAGTACAGAGTGGACGGGAATCTTTTCAACCTGAAGAGACTTCAGGCTATCACCAAAGTGAAAGAGACTGTTCTGAGAGACTTCTTGTTTGCCGATAATTGCGCCTTGTATGCTGGCTCTGAAGCAGAGATGCAAGTTAGTGTGGACAAGTTCTGCACAGCTTGTGACAACTTTGGACTCACCATTAACAGCAGAAAGACTGAAGTCATGAATCAGCCTGTCCCTTATGCACCATACACAGAACCCACAATCACAGTCACAGGGCAGATGCTACAGGCAGTGGACCAGTTCACTTACCTTGGCAGCACTCTTTCCCATGCAGCTAACATTGACATAGAAGTCACATGCAGAATAGCAAAGGCAAGTTCTGCTTTTGGTAGACTGCGCCCCACTGTATGGGAACGTCGAGGAATCAGCCAAGCAACAAAACTGAAGGTCTACAGAGCCGTGGTACTCACCACCCTCCTGTATGCCTGTGAAACGTGGACTGTGTATCGAAGGCACGCAAGACAGCTTAATCACTTCCACATGACTGGTCTTCGCAGAATATTACGCATCAGGTGGCAAGACAAAATACCAGACACTGAGGTTCTCTCTAGAGCAAGTTTACCATCAGTCCACACTCTGCTGAGGAGTGCACAGACTAGATGGGCAGGTCATGTCATTCGTATGCCGGACGAATGTATACCTAAGCAGCTCCTTTTTGGGGAACTCTCTACTGGTAAACGCTCACATGGTGGACAGAGGAAATGTTACAAAGACGCACTCAAGGCCTCCCTGAAGTCGTTCGGAATTGATACAACCACTGGGAATCGCTGGCACACAACCGCCCTGCCTGGTGCAGTCTCATCCACAAGGGATGCCAAGCTCTTGAAACAAGGCGCATCTCTGAAGTGCAACACAAGCGTGTGCTGCGCAAGTCCAAAGTTACCAGTGCAACGATTGCAATGCCTACACGTCTGCCCGACATGTTCCAGGACATTTGGTGCCCGAATTGGCCTGATAAGTCATCTTCGGACACACTGTATCCAGTCTTAAAGCACTTAGTGGTGCTGAGGTCTTCATCGACCACGATGGACGAACAACCACCACCACCACCACCACCAATATTTAACATCCTTACTTCCCCGACATCAAGGAGCTGGTGCACCAGCCCACAGGTGGAAATATGGGGGAGGGGCAAAGGCTAGAATGCTGGTGTGGGCTCTTCAATGCTTTGGTAGGGGGAGCTTGTGCCTTGGGGTGGAGGCTGGATCCAGGCAAACCAGGGGCCTGATCCAGCCCTCAGGGCTGTAGGTTTAAATATTTAAATATTTAGCAAAGCAAAACATGCAAAGGGGTGGGGAGATCTTATTTTTAACCATTCCTCAGCCAGAGAAAAAAATCAAATTTAAAATTTATTAATGTAATTAAGTATAGGACCAAGTCCTGGATACGTGAACTAAACTCATTCTGTATCATTCCTGCATGCAGCTCCTTTTACAGAAAAAACAGATTTTTTTGTTTCAGTATTTTAAGCTCTTGCTAATTCAAAAAATATAAAATTTAGAAAAACTCACCCACCTCAATAAAAGAATCAATGTGTAACATGAGAGCCTGGGTCCTACTGATGATAAACTGATTGACGCATGCAATAGCATGGGACCTAGAAGTAGGAAAAGCATATATTTAAAACTGATGGAAAAATTCATCATCAGAAACTTTGGTTAAACTGCATACCATCATAAAAAAATTGGGGAGAGGAAAACAAAGTGAAGACACACACTATAATATCTAACAGCACTTATCAGAAGTAAAGAGGAGCAACCCAAATGTGCAGATCAAGAAAGTATTTCCGAACTACATGGATGTATTTAATTTTTTCTTCTTTTCCAAAGGAAAACCTCAGGAAAACATAATACAATTTCGCAACTATAGATTAAATGCTGCTTTAAAAAAAAAAATCAATTACTCAGTTAAAAGGCGCAAGGCTCAGTTAAAAGCACAATTAAATCCTCGTTCCTCTTCTGTAAAAGCCAGCAGGCAAATAGGCAGTACTAGAATACAGAAGGACAGGCAAATGAGGCAGAACAGATTTGGCACACTGGCACAAAGGTTTTGGTCTAGCAGAGGCACAGAACAAATTCACTGACCACCCTTCCAGACTGATAACTTTATGCACTATAACAGAGTGAAAGCCACTTTCAAATTTGGCTCCTCCGTTCTGAGACACAATGACCTCATCATCTGCTATCACTGAGCCCTTTCCAGTCCACATACATGCCTAAATTAGTCAAGATTTTGAAGGATCTGGAAGCATTTTGTAGAGTTCCTTATGCTATACTGAGACTAAGACAATTAAGAAAATGCATGATTAGAGATATGAAAACACGAGAATCAAATTATTTGCTGGAATTGTAGAATATGGCAGCTCTGAAAATACTGTAATTTCCAACAGAAGGATCTTATTCATGTTGACTCATCTGAAACTAGTAGTCCCATGCACTCTATGTACTGATGTTTATAATGTATCTGCCTCCTCTTTATCAAACAGAATTATTTTTTCAATATTGTTTATTTTCAGTGGAACTAGACTGTAGAGATTGCAGGCCCAACTTTTCCAAATCTCAGACTCAAAAAAAATGGACAAATTGAAAATTAAAAATTTAAAGCTAAAACAATGATAGTGTGCTTTTTTTATTAAATGAAACAGATCCAGATTTAATTTCATTCTAAAACCATACCAATTAATCTAAACATAGTAAAAAATATGGCAAGGAGAGAAAGACCAACAGAAATACACTGCACAAAACACTAATAAAATATGTTAATGTAGGGTTGTCTTCTACAAAGCAACAGAAGACTGAATCCAATACATTTCTTCCATCCCTAACTTCCTAATTGTATAAAAGATTGTGGAAGTATTTTTTTTCTACCACATAGTTGCATAAAAATAGTATTTCTTGTAAAAACAATTGGATTCCATGTTTGTCCAGAACATCAGTCTGAAATTGTTTTCAAGTATTGTCTTTTCTTTAAATATTAAACTTGCATCCTGTTTAGGCTGTTTTGGGAGACATGCAGAAACTTTATAGCTCATTTAAGAGAATACATTTCCCATAAGCGTTTAAAATAAATGTCGACATCACTGAACAAGAATGACCATGTGCTATTGTGGCTGTTCAGTAAGTTCTCCTTCCATGGGGTGGGTTTCCCCCCTCCCCCTCTTCTTCTGCCTCCTAACCTTTATTTTAACAGGGGAAAAAAAGCATTGTGACAAAGTAAGGAGAGTTTGTTCTTTTCAGAGGAAAGTATTTTCCCCATTTTGTATAGTATTAGATTAGATCAAGCTCAGAATTATTCCTTACATTATATTTTCTAAAGCTGTGTTTACTAGTTTCAGAAGTCTCAGTGGCAAAAACCTTTACCACTTTTTCTTGGGAATCTATTCCACAGACTAAGATTTCACTATCATGAATTTTAATTTCTACTGTGATACCTCTTCCTTCACTATCTTTAACCCTGTTCCACCGGTGATTTCAAACTATATTCATATCACTATATCTCCTCAGCAACCTGCTCTTTTGTTCTTCTTTAGAATTTTTGCCATGTGAGCAATAGCTTCTAACTTATATGGTGCCCAGAAATAAACTTCATAAATATCATAGTAACTTCTTCTCACATACAATGACTGTACATGTAACAAACTGTTGTATTACACTGTAAAATGTTTAATTTTATGACCATCACCACCTCACAGTTATCTTTTGTAGTTATCCACTATATAGATTTTTTTTTCCCAGCCCACTGGATTTAAAAAAAAATATTAGTACTAGCAGACTTACAGAGATCTGTTCTCAGCCTGCCCCGAGGCTGCCAGGGGCCTGTTCTCTGTCCTTCCCCTCCCCCCCCCCCAACCTCCAGGGGCCTGTTCTCTCCCTTGCACCCTCCTGCCGGCATTGCGGCCAAGGGCTGGGAGAAGGGTTTTGGGCAGGGAGGCTACTTACTGGTGTTCTAGCAGGCAAAATGGCAGAGCCCCAGTCCCGTTGGCCACTTCCTTGGTAGTACAGCTGCTCCCAGTGGATAATCGACAGGATAGCACTCCCCTGAAGGCTTGCTGCCTCCAGTGGCCACTCATAACATGTCCCTCTGAACAGGATTCCCTCCCTTTGCATGTTATGGAAAAGAGCCCCTTTCTTTGGTCTTCTAATTGTCCTGGCACAACTAAACCCTGACCTTGATTTAAGTTAGAAGAGAAAGCCGCATAGCAAATTTAGTGTCCCTAGCTCTTACCATTTAGGAGAAGTTCTTCAACAAATGGACTTGCAGGAAGAGACACAGATTCACACTACAATTTATAATCACCTCATCTAAGAAATGAGCATGTTCTTAATATTATATCCTTAAAATATTAGAAACACTTTAAAATGCTGGAACAGTCAGAAATGCCATTTGATGAGAAACATGTTACACCCATTTGCTTTACTAAAGAAATGTATATTACTTTTTTACTTTATTCATGTTCACACTGCAGGAAATACAGTGATGAGAGCCTGATTTGGATTCTACTATTCTGCCTGATGCTTTTAACAACAGATTTAACAACTTACGTTTCAGCTGCTGAATCTTGTTGCTAGCAAAGTCTGGAGAACACAGTTGATTTAAGAACCTTGGTTGCTAGTAAGGCTGAGGACACCCCTTTCTTAACTGGTCAAAAAGTGACATGCAGGTCATTGACACTAACATGGAATCCCAATGCTTTTTTTTTTTTCTTGCATCCACACACATACAGTATCACTCAGGCATTTTAAATACCACCACAAGATCTCTTATTACCAAAATCAATTTTAATCTTAGACTGCGTTGTTGCACCCATACCTACCTTATTTTTGGACTGCTGTGTTTGAAGAACTGTAAAAACTTAGGGATCATAATATTGAGTGGTCGGTCTAATACATCGCTATCTAAGATTTCAGCAGAATCTTCACATATTTTCTGAAGAGCTCCAAATGCACCCTGTTAAAACAATTTTGCTTTCCTCAGAAAAAAGTTAGTTTCTTCACAATGTTAATCCCCCACTCCCAAAGAAAGAGGACAAGGAAAGAAAAAAGAAAACTAATGAGTAACTAAATATCTCTATTTAGTATTAAGCATGGCTGGCTAGCTATTTTTACCAGTTAGCAACCAAGTAAAGTTATGACCTCACAAACATTAATAAGTTGCAACTTAATTTCATAATGAAAAGATACAGACAAATATTTTTACATTTTTATCTGATCTGTAAGATACCAATTTGAGTGGCAGGTGACATTTTATTCATTCAATGCTAGTTTATCTATACTGCATGTTTTTCCTGCCTTATTTACTAAATGTATTTTATTAAAGCACAAATCAGATTTTAAGTTATGAACAAAACTTTCCTCCATGTATACCAAAGCAAAGTACTTTCCTCTATATTTAAAAATTTTAAATCCAGTATAGCAATTTTCCTAAATTACCTATACTTAATTTTAAAATGTGTATGATAAACCCTAGAACTCCAGTCTCAAAATGATTTATTTGAATTTTTTGAAAATGGTTTCTCAACTCCATCCACAACAAAATATTAAGAAAATAAGAAAAAAAATATTTAACCATGACAGTTAGCCTACTTAGACCATCCCTGTTGGATTTATTCTGGGTATCATTTATTGTTCTCAAATTGTTACAGAATCTTTTTGTACACACCACCTCAAACACCTTTTGTGGATCCGATATAAAATAACTAAAATAATGTAATAGAGAATCAGGCAGTAGGATACTTAGATGACAGAGGTAACACTTATACTGATAATTAAGGTTTAATAAAGCAAGCTTAACATGTGCCTTCTTCTGTAGCCCTTTGTGGTCACTTTGAGATTATTTTTAGAAACCTATTCTCACACTAGGGATGTTAAATTTAGTTTAATCAGCTAGTCAATGGAATTTCCATTGACTAATCAATAAGCGGGGGAGCCGTAGCGGGGTTAGCTCCTGCCCTCAGGAGCTAACCCCACTGTGGCTTGGCTTTTTAAATGTATTAAGAGCCAGCAGAAGGGAGGCTGCGGAGGGAAGCCTCATGCACTGTCCTGCCCCTAGAAAAATCTCAGCACTTTTTGGCCAGAAACAGGCCAAATGGAGCTGAGAGGCTTTGCTGGGAAGAAGGGACGGTGCAGCACAGTTTCTCAGCACCCAGAGACTGGTTTCCAGCCCACACGAGTGGACAGATATTGCTGGGGGCACAGGGCAGCGCGTGAAGCTTCTCTCTGCAACAGAGACCCACATGGAACAGAGCTGTTTGGAGAGGCTGGCAGCCAGGAAAGCCTGACTAACTGCATTGCTGACCAGGAGCTGCTTAGATAAGTGCCTCCTAGCCAGAGCCTGCCTCTGGCATTCCAACTCCTCCCATGCCTCAACTCCCTCCCAGACTCTGCACTCCCTTCCTTCACCCTTCTCCCAGGCCAGAATCCTCTCCTGCACCCATTCCCCAGACTCTGTACCTCAGTTTCCTGTCCCAAGTGACAACCTGCTCCTTCACCCAAACTCCCTCTCAGACCCTACACCCACTCATGCACCCTAGTCCCCTACCCTGAGCTCTCTTCTATACCCAACCTCCATGCCACACCTCTCCCTCCCAAAGAAGAGTGCAGCTCTTGACTCCTTACCAAAATCTTGGAGTGCTCCCCCCCCACTTAAATTATTGCCCATCCCTCAGTTAAAGCATAAGTATGTGGCAATAAGTAGTTACAACTGATTATTCATTCAAGAGCAATAGTTCCCAAACTTTTTACTAAGGTGACTAACTATATTTTTGGGGGAACCTGATCCCCAACACACTTTCCCTTTTTTAGCTCTCCCAGTTCCGTTTCCCTCATCTCTCCCCGTTTTTACTCAGCCTTTCCCCCTCCACTCCCCAAGCTCATGCCCTTTACTCTTGCTCTTCAAGATCTGCCCCTCCTGCAGCCCAACTACAATAGTTATCAAATTGCTGACAGCTCAGTCACTGCTCTGATAATTTCTACTGCACTAAAGCCATTGTGAACACCCAGTTGTCTGCTGTCCAGGGGAACCAAGAATCCAAAAGAAACTGATAGCCAACTACTGGCCCAGCCACTTCCTCTGTGAAACTAATGTCTGGATGCTAATCCCCCACAGGACGTGCTTCCAGGGCATATTCAGTCCACTTAGATCCTTGTTGCAAACCACCGGTGGAATTTCCATTGACTAATCAATAAGCGGGGGAGCCGTAGCGGGGTTAGCTCCTGCCCTCAGGAGCTAACCCCACTGTGGCTTGGCTTTTTAAATGTATTAAGAGCCAGCAGAAGGGAGGCTGCGGAGGGAAGCTTCATGCACTGTCCTGCCCCTAGCAAAATCTCAGCACTTTTTGGCCAGAAACCAATGAGTTGGAAATCACTAACTCAAAATTAGACTACTAGTATATAAAATGACACTCTAAATTTGTATTTGAAACAAAACTCCTCCTCACCTCACAGGTATTGTAGTCTTCGGAATCCAAGAGGCTGCAAAGTTTTGGTAAAAGTTCAGGCCAATTCTGCAATTCTCCCTTAGAGGCAATGGTTGTAATCAGAATACCTTGTATGTGTTAGAGAAAAAGGAAGAAAAAGTGAGATTCTCTTAAGAAATAAGGTTTAGCAGAATATAGCTTTTGTAAACACCTCCAACCCTCCAATACAACTGCTCAAAGAACTACTTAGTTAAGTAATTTACTTTTTGTTGAAAGCAGACAAACTATGGAGGATGGAAATTTTATAACAAAGAAAGTTACTATATAAAGGGGGTGGGGGACAATAAAAGGGGGCACTCCAAGATTTTGGAAAGTGGTCAAGGGACACACTTTTCTGTGGAGAAGATGTGGGGTCTAGGATGGAGGTTGGGTGCAGAAGGATACATGGGGTAAAGGACTACAGTCTGAGAAGGAACTTGGGTGAAGGAGGGGGTTGTGCCCTGAATCAGCAGATCAGTGTGTAGACTCAGGGAGAAAGTGGGGGTGCGGGAGAGGATTCCAGCTTGGGGGAGGGATGTCTGAAGGGGTGCAAGATCTAGGAGGGAACTGTGACCTGGAGCAGGGAGGTGCAGAGGGTTTTGACAGTGACTTGTGGGAGGGAGTTGGGGTGCGGGAGGCTAGCTTTGGCTGGGAGGCACTTACCTAAGCATCTCCCAGCCAGCAGCACCCCCAAAGCAGATGGGGCTCCCTGCCTTGTGCAGCCCCAGAACATTGAAAATGCAGCCTGTTCCCTTGACATGGCTCAACTCGGGGGGGTGGGGGGGGGCTTGCACTCCTCTCATCCCCCAGGCCAATCTCAGCTCCTATTGCCTGGCTGTTGGCCAATAGGAGAGGAGATATTGGCTGGGCTCAGTTCCTACTGTCCAGTTGTTTTCACCAATAGGAGTTGAGGATTGGGCTGGGGGTGGGGAAGATGACCCGAAGCCTCCCCCTCCTTCCAGAGTAGAGTCACACGGAGCAGCCCTGCACTTAACACAGCAGCTGCTGTGTGTCTCGGGGTTCTGGGAGAGGCATCCATCGGCCAGATCCAGCGGCTTGACGGGCCAGATCTGGCCCATGAGAAGCATCTTGCCCACCCCTGCTATATAACCTCTCTCCTAACAGAAATGACTGGGAATTCAACTGATTGTTGCTATCTGTTGTCAAGGAGGTAGTTCAATCCTCTCAACAAAAAGTTAGGTCACTCCTCACCCTGCTAGCCCACAAAGTCTCCTTCAAACCAAATGTTAAAGTAGAAACCTACTCAAGCTGTGACTTGAGTTAAGAAACTTGGTTTATGAACATAGGAATGAAAAAAATTAAAAAATTCCAACAGGAAGCAGAAACCACGTATAGGAATGCTAATAGTAGGCTTTTTGTCATATGTTTCCCACCATTGTCTGAGCACACTAGCGATAGCAAGAGTGTAAGCAGTAAAAATAAGAAGGGTGAAAGGAGATCAATATTAAACGGACCATGCCATCCAACACGGCTCAATGCAGAGATACATGACAATACTTAACACTACTGGCTGTCATTACCTTTTCTACACTAGCATTCTGACTACTGCTATTACCAGCTAGTATAAGAAGCCTTGAACACAGATGAGGAGACAAACAAAACCAAAAACTAGCATGCCTTTCAGCTCTGAATTTTAAATCAGTTCTCAATTTCCAGGAATCTTTAAAATGAATTTGAATATCCTCACACACTTCTAAGAGCTTTAAAAACCTTTAAAAGAGCTTTTACTTCTCTCTCCCCCCCATGGCCATTTTGGTACTGTATACATAAATCAAGTGAGTGTTCATCTCTGCTATCCCAGTTTGAAGAAGATGCTCCACAAAGTGAATGACCAACTATTTCACAGAACTGTGTTTAAGGCAGAGCACTAGATTTCCCCGGGGCTGCAGGGGAGGGAGGTGGGGCACAGATTTACATTTCAGAGTGGTCTTTCCAAATGAACTTTAAAATTCACCCACCTGATGCATTTTGCATGCATACGTGAACAAAATGTTGAAGTCTCTTCCTTGTGTTTTTCTGGACAGATTGGGGAAAGAAGTCACGTAGTACAGGTTGAAATTCCTGGTCCAGCACCCTTGGGACCTGACTGGTCTCAAACCAGGGAATTCGCTAGATCAGGGGAGGTTAATGTTTGCTCTTCCATGGCTGCCATCCCACCCTCCACCATCCTCCAGGCACATGGGGCTCTGTTCCTGGGCTCCGTTTTTCTTTAGTCCAGCAACACTCCAGCCCCAGAGCATCCATGGGGGTCACCCATGATGTTGAAGCAGGGATGTTGCTGGACTAGGGAAATCCTGATTAGAGGATAAAATTGTAGTCTGAGGTAGTGAAAGTTTTGGAAAAAAAATGGCTATGGACCTGTCTCATCTCCTTCTGCATTTCCTATAGATTTTTCAAGAATGAATATCAGTAAAAGGTCTGTTCAGAGCTAAGTTCTCTCATATTTACTTTATTTGGAGAAAAGATCTTTTACTCTGCAAGTTCAGCAACTGTCTATATGTAGGTGCTCCTCAAAATAAAAAAAATTGATGCCGCCTCCTCCCTCCACATCTCAAAAGTAGCCATGAACTGATTGGATAAAATATCTGCAAGGTGAGCATGCAAGGCCTCTAACCTACTGGCAGAATAGTAATAGAAATGTAGCCGTGTTAGTCTGGTGTAGCTGAAGCAAAATACAGGACTATGTAGCACTTTAAAGACTAACAAGATGGTTTATTAGATGATGAGCTTTCGTGGGCCAGACCCACTTCCTCAGATCAAGTAGTGGAAGAAAATAGTCACAACCATATATACCAAAGGATACAATTTAAAAAAATGAACACATATGAAAAGGACAAATCACATTTCAGAACAGGAAGGGGATGCGGGGGGAGGGGGGGGGAAGGAAGGTAGGTAAATGTCTGAATTAATTATATTAGAGGTGGGGAGAGTTAGATGTCTGTGAGCTAATGGTATTAGAGGTGATAATTGGGGGAGCTATCTTGGTAATGGGTAAGATAGTTAGAGTTTTTGTTCATTCCTTCTCGGAGAGTGTCGAATTTTAACATGAATGACAGTTCAGAGGATTCCCTTTCAAGTGCAGATGTAAAAGGTCTTTGTAGCAGAATACAGGTGGTTAAGTCATTGAGAGAGTGTCCCTTCTGCTGATACCATTATTGGACCTAACCAAGTGAGTTATAAGATCAATAACACATATTCCTGCGCATCCAGAAATATAATTTATGCTATCATGTGCCGAAAGTGTCCGTCTGCTATGTACATTGGACAAACATCTCAGACACTTCGCCAAAGGATTAATGCCCACAAAACAGATAGACAAGATCACAAAGAAAAAACAGTTTCTTGCCATTTCAACCAGAAAGGACACTCTCTCAATGACTTAACCACCTGCATTCTGCTACAAAGACCTTTTACATCTGCACTTGAAAGGGAATCCTCTGAACTGTCATTCATGTTAAAATTCGACACTCTCCGAGAAGGAATGAACAAAGACTCTATCTTACCCATTACCAAGATAGCTCCCCCAATTATCACCTCTAATACCATTAGCTCACAGACATCTAACTCTCCCCACCTCTAATATAATTAATTCACAGAAACTTACCTTCCTTCTCCCCCCCCCCCCCATCTCCCTTCTGTTCTGAAATGTGATTTGTCCTTTTCATATGTGTTCATTTTTTTTTAATTGTATCCTTTGGTATATATGGTTGTGACTATTTTATTCCACTACTTGATCTGAGGAAGTGGGTCTGGCCCACGAAAGCTCATCATCTAATAAACCATCTTGTTAGTCTTTAAAGTGCTACATAGTCCTGTATTTTGCTACTGGCAGAAGACAGTGGATCACAGAGACAGTGGATTGAATTGCAGTATAATCTTCTACAAAGTAACAATGCTTCCTCTAGTGAGTAATCTATAGAAAAGTAAATTTAGTTATTCCCTCTCATTGGAGACAATAAATAGCTAAGATGGGTTTCAAACTATTTGTGTGTGGTCTCAAAAAGAGCATGACTACACAAATTACTTTGTAGATACCTTCACATAGCCCAAACATTTCAGCTTCTCATGGAATTTTACCTTCTCTAAAGGTTTAATAAGAGCTTCCATCTCATTTATTCTGGTCATGAAGAAACTGAGAAAGCCAAAGATCTTTTAGCATTCTAGATCTCTCTATGAAATTGAGAGCAAACAGTAGCAGGGAGCAGAAATAATTTCTTTCCCACCCCTTTAAGTTGCAGCACTGGCAGAATCCTTCTTTCAGTATAGAACTGGAAATTGAAAGACAAAAGGATGTCTGTCTGTCAGGATGCAGTTATGCCTTACTTTCTTCAGTAATCAACAGGCTCCATCAATTCAATATGGACAGCAGTAGTCTTATAGCCAAGCTACATACTCCTTTACCAAAAGATTAAAAGTTCAGAACCCAACAAAAAGCCTTTGATTAGTTCTGCTTTCAGTCACAGCTTTTTCTCAGCAGTACAGGAAAGAATTCTCCTCTTGCAAAGCCAACACCTTATCCTTTACAGCTGATGCAAGGGTATTAAATAACCCCTCTAAGCCGCACTACTAATGCATGGGGGAGGCCCCCAAGACCCTCAAAAAAATGAAATAACTTTCTCACTTCATTCTTCTCTCTAGTCTCTTCTATGCCTTCCAGCTGCCTCCCTCTCCCCGAAACCATCTCCCCAGTCCTGCTGCAGTCTCCTTCAACACAGTCCCTCTTCAATTCTTTCTACAGTTCCCTTCTGATAAAAACTGCATTACAGGCCTTGCTCAAACAATCAGCAGGCTTCAAATACTTCCAAATTGTTCCTTCTTGTAAGAAATGGGAATTTATCTGTAGCCCAGATCACTGTCCCAGCATTCTATGCTATAGTGTATAGAGCCCAATCTTTCAGAGAACTACAAACACCAGAATACTTTTTTGTCCTGAACTGAGGTAATAGAATCCTAGTTTGAACCTGTCTGAAGAGCCAGCATACCCGGTTATACAAGAGTTTTTACTTTGAGAAGGGGGACTAAGTCAAACTCACCTCATGATTATCATTTTACCTTTAAGGATGTCTTAGACCAGAATGTCATGCCTGTTGTACCTTTTTAGTCTTTTCAATGAAAGAATAAGGTTAAGAGGAGATAACTCATAGCTACTCATAGCTCATATAAACACTCCATTTGCAATAGCTGAAGATGTCATGCAGAGGAATCCTGGCCATGGAACCTACTGTCAGTACTAGAAGATGGATCTGAACAGCTGAAAACCAGCTCTCAACAGTTACTGACTGCATCCTGGTCATAGATGAAGTCACTCATTTCAAACTTTCCATAGTCATGGAGGTACCTACAAAAGATGTCTCATCCACAGAAGAGGAATTTTTTTCTCAACAGAGAAAAATATTCAAAACCTAGCACTTCTGAGTATTTGAAGCAAGCTGCTCTGCCAATTAAGATCATCAAACCATAAACGTTCGTTTGAAAGAATAGGAACACAGTTCTTGGATATTACTATGGGCTACATTCCAGGTGATAGACTTTCTAGAACTTTCAACAAGAAAACTAATACACAATTATTCAAAAGATCCATAAAGGTATTTAATAAACGTTTGAAAAACTGGCATAATCCTCATATTTTGTTAGCCTTTGCAGTTGACCTCCAAGAAAAACTGAGGTATGAGGAGTACTTTGAGAAGTTCATTAAAAAAATATCAAAAAAGTGATGGGGGAGGGAGGCGGGACAGATTCAGCACCTAAGACTTAAGTGTTTAAGGCCACATTTAAGCATTTCAGGCCACATTTAAACAGGATGCATCTTGTCTCTCTTTTATCCCCAAAAGATAAATGTATTATAGGTGCTTTTACAATTAAGGAATTTGTGCCTACAGCAGTGATTTAAAGCATTCAAGATATTCATTTTAAGTTTCCAGCGTAACCCAACTTACTATATTGGTAACAATGGGGAGAAAGTAAATAAAGACTGCTAAACTACCAAACATACAAAGATGACATACAACGTTTCCCACAAACTTATTTGGTGCACGACAGATGATGTACATGTCATAAAGCTTACAATGTAAAAAAGACAAAACATAAGAAAATACAGTTGAACAGGACCGCCTGGCACAAAACAAAATTGAAAGATGGCAAGTAGTCTAGGAAACACAAGTTAACTTTGGGAGTATTACCCTCAGCACACAAATTCCTGCACATTAATCTCACCTCCTCATTCCCCAAAAAGTGTGTATATTTTGCTATAATTAAGACTGGAGGAGAGCTGTAGTAGTTCAGGGTAGGCCAGCTGCATGGGCAATTGTAAACATTCTATTACACTTCCATATTCTGTGCTGCATTGAGCTGTGCACAGGGTATGTTAGCACAAAGAAGAGAGTGCACTAACTTACAAGGAGTTGTTTTTCCTGTAGGTGAAGGCATCAGGTGCCTTTTATACATCTAGACTAGTGTTTCCAAATCTGCAGGCTACTTGCAGACCTATCAGGACATAGCTGCAGCCCATGTGTCAGCCTCAGGGCCATACTGGTTAAGTTCTAGAGAGATTGGATGCTGTCCACATAACACTGAGCTGCTATGCAGCCCACAATAGTAAACAGCTTGAGAATCACTAATCTAGATGGTGAAGATTATTTCCTGCCATTAAATAGGGTGAGTGAAAGTCTTACACTACTTCAGGCAAGACGCTAAGGCTTTGTCTATGTTAAAGTCTAAAGCGCTGCTACAGAAGAGTGGTCATGGCAAGAGTGCTGGGGGAGAGCTCTCCCAGCTCGAGGGGGAGAGAGTGGTGTAGTTTTTCATACCCCTGAACAAGGAAGTTACAGCATAGTGCCAGAGTAGACAAGCATTAATATGAGATCTAAGCATCAGTTTTGTCCATTTACCTGAATGTCATCAGACCCTGGAATTTTAACACTTTTTGCTGATGCATCAGGGAGGCACCTTGAAAGGTACAAAGGGAAGCCCCATTAGGTTGGCAAGCTCCAAACATAAATCCCAGAAGTGAAATCGTTCTCTTCTGATGAAAAGTATTTACTAAATCCTTTTAAGAATCTGACTATAGAAGGATGAGAAAAAAATCCATTTTGCACTGCACACGCTCAGCTGAGAGTCATGAGTTGTAATTTTACAGATATACTAGTTATACCTCAAGGATTGGTCATGAGTTGTCCAATACAGGAGGGATTCCCCCTTATGACAGAAAGAAGAGGTTACTTACCTCGTAACTGTAGTTCTTCGAGATGTGTTGCTCATGTCCATTCTGATTAGGTGTACCTGCGCCGCATGCATGGATTCTGGAGCTTTTTTCCCTTAGCAGTATCCATAGGGCCAGCAGGGAGCCCCCCTGGAGTGGCGCCGGTATACCGGTGCATATATACCCCTGCTGGCCCTCCCACCCCCTCAGTTCCTTCTTGCCAGCTCCTTCCGACACGGTGAGGTGGGTGGGATGCAGAATGGACATGAGCAACACATCTCGAAGAACTACAGTTACGAGGTAAGTAACCTCTTCTTCTTCGAGTGCTTGCTCATGTCCATTCTGATTAGGTGAGTCCCTAGCCGTGTCCCCCCTCCGGAGGCGGGGTCGGAAGGTGACTACTATTCCTGTCCTATCTATATAAAAAGCCAACGCCCTCCTAATATCCAGGCAGTGCAGAGCCTGTTCCCTGGGCGACGTGTGTGGCTTGGGGTAAAACACTGGCAGGTAAATATCTTGGGACATGTGGAAGCGCGAGACCACCTTGGGAAGAAACCTCACCTTATCTTTAAAAAACACCGTGTAAGGTGGTTCTGAGTTGAGAGCCCTAAGCTCTGACACCCGTCTGGCCGAGGTAATGGCCACGAGGAAAGCTACCTTATAGGACAGATGTATCAAAGAGCATGAAGCCAGGGGCTCGAACGGGGGCTTCATAAGGGCAGACAGGACCAGGTTAAGGTCCCAAGCCGGTACCAGAGGTCTCTCATATGGCATCATCCTGTCGACTCCCTTTAGAAATCTTTTAACCAAGGGATTGGCAAAGATAGACCTTCCCCCCCCCCCGGCGTGGAATGCCGCTATGGCCGCCAGGTACACCCTTAGGGAGGCTGTGGCCAGGCCCTGTTTCCGTAGGTGGAGAAGGAATTCCAGAACAGTCGGAAGTGCCCCTTCACCTGGAGCGAGCGTCCTGCCCTCCAGCCAGGAAGTAAACCTCTTCCACTTAGCCTTGTAAAGGGCTCTAGTGGACGGCTTTCTGCTTTCTAAGAGGACCTCCTGGACTGCTCTGGAGCAGGCTCGCTCCGTCACTGAAAGCCACGCTGCTAGGTGGAGAGATGGAAGGCTCAGGTGGAGCGCCACCCCGGCCTCGCAGCTCTGAGTGATTAGATCTGGCACTAGGGGTAGCCTGAGCGGGCCCTCCACAGTCAGATCCAGCAGGGTGGTGAACCAGTACTGTCAAGGCCATACTGGCACTATCAGGATGATCCGGGCCCTGAACCTCTGCACTCTGAGGAGTGTGTCGTGGATCAGAGGGAACGGGGGGAAGGCATAGAGTAGGCCCCTGGGCCAGCTGACCTGCAGTGCATCTCCCCGAGAGCCCAGACCGTGCCCCATGTACGAACAGAACTCCCTGCACTTGGCGTTGCTCAGAGTTGCAAACAGGTCCAGGCAGGGAAACCCCCACCTTTGGAAGACCCCATGAAGTACATCCCACCTTAGCACCCACTCGTGCGCCTGGATCGAACGGTTGAGCCTAGCCCATTCCTGGTTCCCGGAAGGTGACATGCCTCCAGGAAAATACCGTGGGCTATACGCAGTTCCCATAGATCTAGGGCTTCCCGGCACAGAGGAGAGGAACACGCCCCACCCTGCTTGTTGATATAGAACATGGCCGTAGTGTTGTCTGTCAGCACCGCCACCACTCTGTTCTGTAAGTGGGGAAGGAACGCCCTGCAGGCCAACCTGACTGCCCGCAGCTCCTTGATATTTATATGGAGGTGAGCCTCCTCTGTTGGCCACGTACCTTGCGTCCTGAGGTTGCCCAGGTGAGCGCCCCATCCCACGTCCGAAGCATCCGTGACCAGCTGCACTGACGGGGACGGCTTGGTGAATCGGACCCCCGCACACACCGTGACCTCGCCCTTCCACCAGTCCAGCAAACGAAGAATGTCCTGAGAGATAGTCACTACTGTGTCTAGCGGCGACCTCAAGGGGTTGTGCGCTACCTTGAGCCACCCCTGCAATGGGTGCATGCGCAGCCTGGCGTGTTGGACCACGTAAGTGCCCGCCGCCATATGGCCTAGGAGCCTCATGCAGCTGGGAACTCCTGCAGCCCCACTACCAGAGAGTGAATGGTCATAAATCTGTCTCTCGCTAGGGACGCCTTGCCCAAAGGCGAGTCCAGATGGGCCCCCACAAAGTCTATGACTTGCGTGGGCTCTAGCAGTGATTTGGCCTCGTTTATGAGGAGGCAGAGACCCTCGAACAAAACCCTGGCCCTTGAGACATGATCCAACACCTGTTCTCGAGACATGCCCCTTATGAGCCAGTCGTCCAGGTATGGGAACACTTGGACCCTGTGCCGCCGCAGAAATGCAGCTATCACCGTCATACATTTGGTAAAGACTCTCGGAGCTGTACACAGTCCAAAAGGGAGGACCATAAACTGGAAGTGGTCCTGTCCCACCGTGAACTGTAGGAATTTTCTGTGACTTGGAAAAATTGAAATGTGGAAGTACGCATCCTTTAAATCGAGAGCAGCATACCAGTCCCCCTTTCTGAGCGATGGGATGATGCAGGCTAGCATCACCATCCTGAACTTCATAAAGGTGTTCAGGTTTCGGAGGTCTAGTATGGGACGCATGCCCCCTTTTGCCTTGGATACTAGGAGGTAGCGGGAGTAGAAACCCTTTCCCCTTACATCTGGGGGCACTCTTTCTATGGCCCCTATCATCAACAGGTTGGACACCTCCTGGCGAAAGAGTGTCTTGTGAGAGGGGTCCCTGAAAAGGGAAGGGGATGGGGGGTGGGAGGCAGGATAGGTAAGGAAGGGGATAGTATATCCCTGCTTCACCAGGTCTAGGACCCAACGGTCCGACGTGATCTTTAACCATTCCTGGTAAAAGAGGGAAAGACGGTCCCCAAAGGGTGGACAGATAGGTGCTACTGGTACTCTGCTCTCTGGCGTACCTTCAAAATGAGGGCTTAGTCTGGTGACCGGGTGACGGACCTGAGCCTCTCTCGGAGTCTGACCAAGGGCCCCTACGCCTGCCTCTGAAGAGGTCAGGGCGGCTATTGTTACGGCCTTTCCTGCGACCCCTATCATTGTTTTGCACCCTTCTAAGGTAGGATCTAGTCTGGAAAGAGTTCCTCTGAGGCGCCAGGGTATGTATCCCTAGCGACTTCAGGGTCGCTCTTGAGTCCTTCAAGCTATGCAGCTTGGAGTCAGTCTGCTCTGAAAACAAGGCCAGCCCCTCAAAGGGCAGATCCTGAATGGTGGTCTGCACCTCGGGTGGGATGCCAGACACCTGCAGCCAGGCACTACACCTCATAACAACCCCTGTGGCCATAGCGCGGGCTGCCGAATCAGCTGCGTCCAAGGCCGCCTGGAGAGAGGTACGTGCCACTGCTTGTCCCTCTTCCGTCAGGGCCCCGAATTCCTGGCAGGATTCGGGAGGAAGCTGGCTGGCAAATTTCTGCAGAGACGCCCATGTGTTAAAAGCATAACGCCCCAGCATCAGTTGATGGTTAGCTATACGCAGCTGGAGGCCCCCCCGTGGCGTAGGCCTTCCGGCCAAATAGGTCCAATCTCCTAGGCTCCTTCGCCTTCGGAGTAGGACCTGGAGGCCCTTGGCGCTCCTTCTGCCCAGCGGCCTGAACCACTATGGATCCCGGAGCCGGGTGGGTAAAAAGATGCTCGTGCCCCTCCTGGGGTACATAGTACCTTCTCTCGACCCCCTTCTGGGTCGGTGCGATAGAAGCCGGCGTCTGCCACAGAGTTTTAGACAGCTTGTCCACCGTTTTATTCAGTGGGAGTGCCACTCGACCAGGGCCCGCTGCCGCTATGATGTCCACCATAGGATCTAGGTCCTCGTGAACCTCCTCGTGCTGGACCGCAAGATTGACCGCTAGCCTTCGGAGCAGCTCCTGGTGCTCCCTGGAGTCCATCGACGGGGGCTGGGGCGCGGGGTCGGCCAGGGCCTCGTCTGGTGAAGACGAGAACTCCCTTGAGGAAATTGCCTCTTCCTCAGCTATCTGTGCCCCTGGTTCCCCCCAGGCAGAGATGTCCACATAGGTTGAGCCCGGCTGGGACATAGCCCCCTGCCCCTGACCAATAACCGGGGGTCTTGGCATCGCCACCATAGACGAGCTGTCTCCAGGCGGGGGGGGGCTGTCAAGGAGGTGGCAGACGGGGTGCTACTCCTTCAGGACGACCACGCTGACGGCCCCGTAGGGGGAGGCCCCTGGGCCTGGTGGTATGCCCAGGGCGTCCAGAAAGCCCACTGGGGTTGCCCCTGCCACTGCTGCTGGTCCACTGGCTCCCGGTGAGATGATCTGACCTATGAGCGGGACCTATGACGGGGCCGTGACCTATATGAAGACCTGGCCGATGCCACCGACTCGGCCTCCGACTCCAAAGAGTACTCTGATGCTGACCAGGGAGGGGCCGATGAAGCCTGCACCCTTCGCTGGGCTGCCATGGCCGATGGCTTGCCCCTGTGCATCACACGTGGTGCCGGTGGGGGCATGAGTGGAGGTCCTTGCTGCGGCGGTACCATGCCCAGCTGCATCTGATAGGCAGGTACATAACCCTCCAGTGCCGTCATGTGCAGCGGCGCCGCGCCCTGCTGCTGCGCTCCCAAGGTGTAAGCAGGGATCAGTGCCGGGAGAGGCATCAGCGTCGGTGCCGTGCGGAGCACCTGCTGCGGCACCGTAGATGGCACATAGTACGGTGCGGGGCCCTGCACTGCCCAGTGGGCCGTCTGCGGCACCGGACCCTGCATCGGTGCCATCGGCGCCGCAAGCGCACTCGCTCCCGGTGCCGCTGCCATCGGGAAGGGGCCCGGGGTCGGTGCCAGCGTTCGTCCCGGCTCTGGTGCCGGTGTTCTTCCCAGCACCGGGAAAATCTGCTGCTGCTGGGCCGAGGCCTGCCCTTCGCCCAGAGGGTCCCACGACCGGGCCATAGCCTGTTGGGGGGCACTTAAGGGTGGTGCTGGCGCGGTCCACTCCTGCGGCACCGGGCCCTCCCCTTCATCCACAGCCATGTGAACGAGGTCCCGGGCCGCCTCAAAAGTTTCTGGGGTGGAGGGCCAACGGACCTCTCCTAGCCCCACGGGCTGCCCCGGGCCCTTGCCCCTGTCCGGGCTACGCCTCTTTTTGGAGGACTTAGAAGAAAGGTGCCCCTCCTTAGGGCGCACCTTCTGGGCACTCCTCTCTACCGAGCGTCCCCTCAAGCTCTTGGGAGGCCCTCGGCACCAGGGACTGCGATCTGTGCCTCGGTGCCGTGCTGACCGACGGGGGTGCCGCCGACGGTGTGCTGCGGGCAGAGTGAGGCCGCTCCTCGCTCTGAGGCTGCAGTGCCGACTCCATTAGCAGGAGTTTCAGCCGGGAGTCCCTCTCCTTCTTGGTCCGGGGCTTAAAGCTCTTACAGATAGAGCAGCTTTCAGCTCGATGGGCCTCACCCAGACGCTTTAGGCAGTCGGAGTGGGGATCTCCGCAGGGCATAGGTTTGGAGCAGGAAGCACAGGGTTTAAAGCCCTGGGACCCTGGCATGCCCTCCCCTCACGGGAGGGTTCCACTGCTCCCCTATCTAACTAAATACTTAACTAGATAAAAACTTCCAACTAGAACTATAATACAACAGATAAGAAATAAGCTGCTAGGAGATAGGCTATCAGCCTGAAGCATGCTCCAGCTACCATCACGGGCGGTAAGAAGGAACTGAGGAGGTGGGAGGGCCAGCAGGGGTATATATGCACCAGTATACCAGCACCACTCCAGGGGGCTCCCTGCTGGCCCTATGGATACTGCTAAGGGAAAAAAGCTCCGGAATCCGTGCACGCGACGCGCGTACACCTAATCAGAATGGACATGAGCAAGCACTCGAAGAAAAAGTTATTGTTGCTAAACCACATGTAGAATTCTTCCATTTTTGGAGATAAATTTGTGAACTGGAGGAGGATTTCCTAAATTCTCTCAGGACTGTCTGGGACAAGTGGGAGTTTCTTTGGGTAGAAGCGAAAGCAAAAAGAGATCCACTTTCAGGTTCCCAGTCTCCAGAAGGTTGCATGACCTAATCATTTGGATCCTGCTTTTTTATGACTGGATTCTATATTGGTCTCTACAAGATGTAACTATGGGGCAAATGTGGTGTTTGGTGCACCGATACCAGAGTTTCTCCGCTTTTGTACAGATGGTTACAAAGCAGGTTCCCTTCTTGTTTATGTACTACATGGACATTAGGGTCTGTATCACTAGGTTTTGATGTAGAGGCAGCTGGGACCTGAGCCTAACTCCCCTGAGTTTCAGAAAGCAGATGTGGAGCTTTGCATCCCTGGTATTACAATTGCCATGCACTTTTAGTTCTTGGCAATGCCCTTCCCAGACCACACTGGAGGCATCTATAGGAGCAGGAGGGGTTGAAGGTACTCAAAATGAATTCCTTTTAATATAAATGTTCTTGATTTCCCACTACTAGTTGCAGAAGCTGTTAGTCTGCTCAACTTGGCTGCATTTCAGATATGTTGCTGACACACCCAGTAATGTAGTGGCCTCACACATAAGCAGTCACACAAGGAGAAAAAAGTTGGATATACTGAGACCCATCAGCCTAAAAAATTGGTGGGTTAATTCAGATTTGTCATGAACTGGCAATGCTTCTACATTTTATTAGATGTGAGAATATGAACCTGGTGCAAACTCCATTTTGAATTAGGGATGCAAGTGTAGAGCTATTTAAATGGGTAACTGATAAGAAGTTGTTACTCACCTTGTGCAGTAATGATGGTTCTTCGAAATGCATGTCCTGTGGGGGCTCCACTGTAGGTGTCAGGCTTGTCCCGGCGCTGCAGATCGGAGATCTTTTCAGCCATAGTCCGCCGGACCGTGCACGCGCAAAGCGCATCTCATGCCTTTTTGTGCCGTTTGTGTGTGCGCGGTCTGGCTCCTGCCAGTTGCGCCTGATCCTCTTGTTCTGAAAGACATAAGAGATACTCCAAAGAGGGGAGGAGGGCGGGTCGTGGAGCACCCATGGGGGACACATCTCGAAGAACCATCGTTACTGCACAAGGTGAGTAACTTCTTCACGCAGTGTCCAGTGGATGCTCCACTGTAGGTGAATTTACAGCAGTAGCCCCTGTAATAGAGGAGCGATTCGGAGCTATCATGCGGTAACCATGGAGAGCACCACTGATGCCACTGCCGCATGTAGTATGAGAAGGTTTGATATGACACAGCGTCTTGTGAAGGTAAAGTCCGAAGACCGAGTAGCGGCCCTGCAAATGTGTCTCAATGACATGCCTTTAAGAAAGACAGTTGATGCGACTATTGCTCGCGTTCAGTGAGATCTGGGCATTTGTGGTAGCGATCTATTTTGCAGCAAACAACATCTCTTTATGCAGTCGATGACGAGTGAGGAAATGCGTTGTGCGGACAATGGAGGTCCCATAGAACGCTCAGCAGTAAATACTAAGAGCATGTTCGATTTCCAAAAGGATCCAGTTCTTTCTATGTAAAAAGCCAACGCCCACTTGACATCTAGGGTGTGGCGGAGTGCTTGTTCGCCAAGGAATGAGGTTTTGGGTAGAACATGAGGAGGACTGGTTCATTTATGTGAAATTGCGAGTTTACTTTAGGGAGAAAGCTTGGTTGGGGGTGTAACATGGCTCTTTGAGGGGTGAGCACTGTATAGGGAGGTGAAGCTGATAGGGCGGCCAATTCACCAACTCTTCTCGCAGAGGTTATTGAAAGTAGGAAGATAACCTTCAGAGAGAATGTGCAGGTCACATGTTGCTAGAGGTTCGAAAGGCTTGCACGTCAGAGCATTAAGGACTAATTCTAAGTCCCAAGGGTCTGCTGGTTGTGTATGATGTGGAAAAAGATTAGTCATTCCTTTCATGAATCTCTTCGTCATGGGATGTGAGAAGACTGAGTATCCGTCTGCTGAATGGCGGAAAGTAGTGATCGTAGCAATGTGTACCTTGATGGAAGCCCAGGTAAGGCCAGAGTCTTTAAGGTGTACAAGGTAGTCCAAGATTCAATGGATAGGTATGGAATAAGGGTGAGAGCACCATGAAGAAAACCGTGTCCATTTATGAAGGTAAGTAGCACATGTGGTTAATTTCCTACTATGCAAAAGAACATGTTTAACAGATTGTGAACAGATCTCTGTTTGTTGGAACCAACCAGGTACTAGGCTGTCAACGCAAGGTAATCGATCTGTGGATGAAATAAGCAGCATTGTTTCTGTGTGAGCAGGTCATGATGCCTGGACAGAGGATATGGAGGGCGAGCCAACATGCAATGAAGGTAAGGGAACCATGTTTGTTGTGGCCAGAAGGGAGCTATCAGAATCACAGTAGCTCAATCTGCAAGTATTTTCTCCAGGACTCCGGGGATTAGGGGCATGGGAGGGAATGCATATAGAAGATGGTGGCTCCAACTGTACAAGAAAGCCTTCCCTTTGGAGTTCCGCACAATCCCGACTCTCTAACAGTATTGGGGACATTTCGCATTGAGGCATGTGGCCAACAGGTCTACTGCCGGAAAACCCCAGAAGTGGAATATGGTGGAGAGTACCCCCGGATGCACTTCTCACTCGTGATTCAGGGAGAAGTGTCTGCTCAGTGCATTGGCCGTGGAATTTTGCTGGCTGGGTAGATAGTTCGCAATGAGGGAGACTTTGTGGAGGTTGCACCAGTTCCACAAACGTATTGCTTTGGCGCAAAACTATCAGGATCGAGCTCCCCCTGCCTGTTTATGTAATATACCATAGTCATATTGTCAGTAAAGACTCGTGTGACTTGGCCGTGGATAACAGGGAGAAAGTGCTGGCAGGCATTGTGTACCGCCCTTTGTTCTAGGAAGTTGACGTGCATCAACGATTCTTCAGGGGACCATAGGCCCTGTACCTCTTTTCGTTTCAAGTGGGAACCCCATTCGAGGAGTGATGCATCGGTAGTGAGTTGCACTGTCGGTTGGGGACAGTGGAAGGGTATGCCGGACATCAAACTTTTGGGGATAGTCCACCAAAGTTAGTGATTGTTTGACGTAAAGGGGGATTGTGACCCTCCTGTGAACGTCGTGAGTATTTGGAGTATATATTGTGGCTATTCCAGTGTTGAAGGCACTGAAAGTGTAATCTCGCGTTAAGCGACTTATGTCGTGGAAGCCATATGCCCCATGAGCTGCAGGCAGTGCAGTACAGATGTTTTGGGGCTGATAGAAAGTATTTGTATCAGGTCTTGAATTGTCTGAAACATGATCATTGGGAAGAAGGCTCATGTCTTGATCAAATCGAGCTTAGCACCAAAGAATTGTATTGATTGATGAGGCGTCATAGTTGATTTTGCAATATTGAGAATCAGACCTAATGCCTCGAAAATTGCACTCGTGGTGTTTGTGGCATGAAGCACATCTGTTGAAGAAGGTGCACTGATTAGGCAGTCGTCCAGGTAAGGGAACATCATTATACCGAGACGACGTAGGTACGCTGTGACCATTGTTAGAGTCTTGGAGAAAACTCTGGGAGCCGATGAGAGACCGAAAAGACCATGTATTGGAAATGGTCTGTACTTATTTGGAAACGTAAGCATCTTCTGTGGGGCGGATGGATGGCCACATAAAAATATGCATCTTGGAGATCAAGGGACGTGAACCAGTCTCCACTGCGCTGTGCCAGGATAATTGTAGCTAGGGTGACCATTCGGAAACGTGGCTTTCAAAGGTATCTATTCAGACCTCGAAGGTCTAGTATTGGCCTCCAACCTCCTGACTTTTTCTCGGTTAAAAAGTACCAGGAATAAAAATCTCTGCCCCTGAATTCATCTGGGACTCTTTCTATTGCCCCAATGGCGAGTAGACGAATTGCTTCCTGCCTCAGCAGAGGTTCATGAGATGGGTCCCTGAACAGGGATTGGAAGGGGGGGGGGGGGGAAGGAGGAGGTAGCGATGTGAAGGAGATGGTGTAACCTAGCTCGATGGTTTGAAAAACCCATCTGTCGGTGGTAATATGGGCCCAACGTTGGAGAAAGGGCCTTAAACGATGGTGGAATAAAGTGTCCGCGGCACAGGTGAGGTCCTTGAGCAGTATGGGTCTCAATCCCTCGACTGAAGCTGGCCAGATGCTTTCGGTAGGGGTCATCTCCTCTGTTGGCACTGTTTGTTCTGTTGCTGGTCCTGGTGTCTATATGAAGGCATTTGTTGGGGGAATGGTCTTTGCCTTTCATATGGGGTATACCTCTTCCACTGGCACGGCGGTGTGTACATCCCCAGGGTCTTAAATGAGGTTCTGGAGTCCTTTCCAGAGTGGAGAATTTGATCTGTTTTCTTGGAAAAAGAGACTGCCTGTCAAATGGGAGATCCTCAGCTTTTGACAGGAAGTCTTTGGGGACAGATGCCTGTTGCAGCCACGACCCTCTGTGCATAACAACAGAGGTGGCTGTGGTGCACGCTGCAGTGTCCGCTGTATCCAGGGCTATGTGCAGAGCCGTTCTAGAGGCTGCATAGCCCTCCTGGACGACTGCCTTTAGAACACCCCTCTTGGTATCGGGTAAGTGTTCCAGAAGTGGGATGAGCTTCGCATAACTGTCGAAGTTATAGTTGGCAAGTAGTGCTGCGTAATTAGCCATACGCAAGATCAACATCACCAAAGAATATATCTTTCGGCCGAACAAGTCTAAGCGCTTGTTGTCCCTATCTGCAGCACTGGATTTGTGCTGAGGAGCCTTTGCCTTCTGTTGAACTGCATCAACCACCAGTGAATTTGGTTGCGGATGAGTTAAAAAAAAAAAAACCACACTCCATCCCCTTCAATGGGACAAAGTACTTCTTGTCTGTCTTTGTTGGTAGCCGGAGTCGAGGCTGGTACTTGCCATATATGATCCGCTATTTCTAGGATGGCGTCATCTAGCGGTAATGAAATTTTGGCTTGAGGTTTCGTAGCAAGTGATGTTGCTTTTGCTGTACTTCGCTGAGCTGTGCACACTGATTGTCAGCCACCCTCTTAAAGATGTAGGTCATCTGAGGGGGAAGCGTCACCCTGGAAGACCACATCATCTGGATATGTTGATTGGTCAGTGGGTGACTGACCCTGCAGACTTTCCTGTTCAAGAGGCGGTTGCTGCTGCTGTTGGATGTGCGACATGGCTGGGCCGCGGAATACCAGATGAAGTTGGTGGCCTTGTTGAAGATGGTACAAACGATCTTCGGCAGGCAAGGAACGAGAGCAGTGTGGTGATGGTGACAATGTGTCCCGGCAAGGTATGATCTAGGAGATCTCGACCTGCCTCTGGAATGCATAGAAGGAGCCAGTGAGCGTCAGTATTCGTAGCGGTAGTGAGATGGAGGTTGTGGAGAACGATAAGTTCTACGTGAGTGCCTAGGTGAATGCCTTGAATGGGGCAGAGAAGGCAAGGGTGGCTGTGGCAAAAAGCGCCTGTGGTCCAGGCTGGGAGAAAGAGTAGGCAGTTTACGTGCTTTTTGATGGCTGGTTGTATGCGTCGGGAATTGCTCCAGTGAGGATGAGGCCGGAGTGGCGATTCTCGTAGTGGCAGGGTGTCGTACTTCATACGTGGTTGGTTCCCCTGCTGACATCTCGCCCAACGGCGCCAGGTGCACACTCGGTGCGAATGGCGTCGGTGCGGAAATGATAGATGGTGCCGTCCATGCGGTGGTTATGGAAGAGGCAGCCAACACCAGAGAGCGCCTTGCCACCATAGGTGGAGTCGGTGCTGAACAGGGCACCGGCCGTACAGTTGGGATGGTAGAACCCAATATCGAGGGGTTTGGTGCCGACGTGCTTTGGCCCTGTTTACGCTTCTCGGGGCTGCATATAGCGGACGTGCCCAAAGTGCCTGGTTTGCCCCCGATGCTGACACGCGAAGGGGGTAAAGACCGGGAAGCGGATGGTCTTTACTTCATCTTCTTAAAAGACGTTGGGTGCTCAGTTGGGGGCCCCGAGTGTCACTACTGTGTGTTTGCAATGCTCTGTCAAAGAGGAGCATTTTTAGATGCTCCTGTCCCTCCTGGCTTGCACAGTCTCTCCCGGCTCGTGCTGTAAGTTTGAAGCAGTGGGGACATTTTTATGGTATATAGCCTTCTCTGAGGCACCTTATGCAGAGAGTGTGCCCGTTGGAATCGGGCATTGCCTCCCGGCATACACCTCACTTTTTAAAGCCGGGTGATTCAGGCATGGTTGTTCTCATCGTCCGAGACGACTATACTAACTATACTATTTACAATAAAAAGATTTTTTTTAAAATAAGATCTAACTATAACTGTGAAACAAAGACTATGAGTAATTACTAACTAACAACTAACTACTGAATAACTATTTCTCTCTCTCAATCTAGACAGGAATCTGAAGAGAGAGTGTTCACTCCGTCCGCAGCCAAGGATGGTCAGGAGGAACTGGCGAGAGCCGGACTAGGCGTGCACAAACGGCACGAAAAGGCACAAGATGCGCTTCACGCATGTGCGGTCCGGTGGACTACGGCTGAAAAGATCTCCAATCTGTGGTGCCAGGACAAGCCTGACACCTACAGTGGAGCACCCATGGGACACTGCTCGAAGTAGAAGCTCAGTTACCCAAACGATTGCATGTGGCTCCAAGGCCTGGCTCCTGGGAAGCCAGCTGCCGCCCCGTCGTGCTGCTTATGTATCAGGGCAGCAGCTGACTCCCTAGCAGCAGACAGGAGCTGGATTAAAAGCGAGCTCCGAGCATGCACCAACTCCCAGGGAACTGGCTATTACCCCACACCTAAATGCTGAAATTTTGAAGGATTACATGGTTAGCCAATACACACATTTTAAACATCCCTATTTTGAATGTGGAGCCTTCTCTATGCTCTATGGTCCGTTTTCCTCCATGTCAGGTTGAAAATTCCACAGGTTGGTGGCAAAAGAACAGATGATAGAGGACTTAATTTCTCAGTTGCTGGAAATTTGTCTAGACAGTACTGGTCCTTGCTCAGAAGAACTACTGTAGATGTGGAAAAGCCACCTTGACAATAAGGTGTACCTGATAGGGACTTGTGTTCATGTGGGTAAACTGACAACAGCATCACCTGATAAAAGGGACTGAAGATTTTAAAAGGGCAGAAGCAGGTCTGCTTGGAGACATTGTACGTGAGGGACAGACTACACACCAAACAGCTTGCATGAAGCAGGGAACACCCTGCTTACCTGAATTTCTGGACATTAATGGTGTGTCCATTACCACCAAGAAAAAAAAAATATCTAAAAATAGTCAGGCACATTGCCTTTTCAAATGTTTATGGTTTTGCATGCTCTATACCATCTTACGTGTCACATGATTAGGTATACAAAAAGCAAAAGCTGTTAGATTGTAAAAAGTTTGTGCATTGGCTGCTTCAACTATGCTCGGAGAGAGTGACTGTACATTAGAAACTTCATATCTTTTGGGTGTAATTCTAAGAGGCATGTGTTTAAGTATCTGTAGTATCTCAAGGGTCAGTGATGGTACTGGAGACCTCCAGCAGGAGGGCTGAAGAACCTTGTTTCAAAGAGGCAGTGAATAACTTGTGAAATATTTAAACAAAAACACAACCTACCTGGACTTTTAGTATGTCCAAGAGGGAATCAGGAGGTTCCACCACCGTAGCGTCTCTTGGTAAATTGGGGAGCATGTGGAACGTGAAGCTTCTTAAAAATGTCTATAGTCACAGGTGGCAACAGTGATGGCCCCAGTAAGGGAATACCCATCATTCACATGGAAAATGTCAATCCCCACATCAGTCACTATTGTAGGACCACGTAACAGTTGGGGGAATGTACTGCTGGGAAATTAGCTCACCTTGTACTCAAGTCAATGCTGAAAGCTCTGTTAACAGTGTTGGTGCTGATGAAGCATCCCATCAGCACCAGGGTTAGATGTATGGGGCTAGACATTCAATGAAAGAAGTAAAACAAATATTATGTGACACCACATTAACAACTGCAAATGACCCTGTATAAGATCACACTAGGGTCCCTGACATGTGGTGGGCTACTGTAAATCAAAATCCAATGTAACATTGGCATGGGGCCCTCAGTTACCATCCCAGGCTGCTCAAAAGGGAATTTCTGAGCCAGTCTCAGAACAATATAACCTCAGAGAAGGGGCAACTGCATGTAAGTTAAGAGATGTAAATATTGATCAAAACAGTTAACCGGTTAAATAATTAAAATTATATTTAACCACTTAACTGTTGGTGGCCCAGCACTGAGCAGCCAGGGCAGGGGTCTCACTAGGATTGTAGGAAGGCACAGCAGGTGCCACTGCAGCATGGATAGGGGCCACCTGCCCCTGCCAGGGCTACAGTGGCGCAGACAGAAAGGTCCCTAGGGATTCTCAAGTACAATCACCTCTTAAGAAACTAGCATCAACTGATTGTACTCTAAGAGCTACAGTGCCAGGAGATGGCATTGTTCCAGCCTGGTTAGTACTGAAGAACTCAGCACCAAAGAACCCAATCAACAGCAGGAACATCTCTTTTTCTTTGGTACCACCTTCATGGTACAATTTTCTTTGCTCCTCTCTTTTAGAAAGAAGGTGTTCCAGAGATTGTTGTGGATGCTAGAAGAACAGAGGCTAACTCTGAAAGTAAGCTCAAAAGAAGCCTCAACAATAAGTTCCTGGTCACTCAGTGACAACGTAGCAGCCCAAGAGACTATGATGGCTTAGCAATGGACTCCTAAGGTTTGGCTACTGTCAAATGTCCCCAGCAGGTACCAGACCAGTTTCATGAGTGGCAAGAATCTGTAGGACTCAGCAGTTGAGGTCATGATGGACAGTGGTGCTGAAGAGGGCACTGAAGATTACCTGTCATGAACCATTTGCACCTCAGTATTCAAGAGTGTCATTCTAACCTAAACAAAGAACTTGACAGCTGGCACTCATCTTCAGAGCTCTCATGTGCCCAATAATCTTTGCAAGAATCCTTCAATGCACAGAAGAACATACATTATAAATCCAGAAGAATTTCCAAACTCCTTGCCACCTACTATACTTTACTGCCTGGCCAGCTCGTGCTGTCTCATGGTCACACACAAAAATCAGGTTGTTATACTTCCATCAAGGTGAATGTTTACAAAATTACTGCAGTGGGATGCAGCCTTTCAGGCTCATCCTCTTAGCTTTCCTTCTAAGCTTCCCCACTTGCTTCCAGTTCCTTCTATTTTTATTGTCCCAACTACACTGTTAAATTAGTGATTACCACCCAGGTGCTCATAACCACCGAAGTGTTTAATTCTGCAGCAGTATCAGTGGGAGTGCTACATATAGTGCACTGTCCCACCCCATTATTACAGTTCTTTTGGGAGTCAAGCAAATCCACTTCAAAGAAACTACTGGATTCTCTTGTGCAATGTGAGTTACAGTAAGCCACACAAGAGCTGAAATGCATGCCTTAATCAGCTCCACTGATTATTCCTTTGAGGTTCATGAAAACCAGCAGAGAAGATCCTAGGCATTCATAAGCCCTGAGAGTAGAAGAACTGCAGAAACTTGCCTTTACCTTTTCGGAACAGAAATGTAAAAATAAAAGCAAAGCAATTCTACATAAAATGAAGGAAAGTAGAAGAGAGTCAGCAACAGTTATTCCTCTCCCCAAAAAGCCAGAGGAGGGAAAAAATCCATACAAAAATGGACTTAAGAGATATGTGCTGCGTATCTAATAAACCTTAGTAATCAGTCCATAGATTAGACATATGAATTTTCCCCTCACCCTCCAAATAAAGCCCACCAACTAGGACAGAAATAGTACTATTCCTAGAGCCCTGCAAATCCACATATATCTGCTTTATATATTTTGGTATAAAGCTCATTTTTGCAGATCTGAATGCAGATAGAAGTTTTATATCTAGAACCCTGCAAATTTGCAGATACCTGCAGATATCACAACCACATAAGTGAAGACAGATATCTGCAGCTCATTTTTGAAGATACAGATACGGATATAAATTTTGTATCCATGCAGGATTCTAGCTATTCCATTTTCAGAAACCCTCTCTGACAGGAAATTGTGATTAAAGTTGATCAAGCTGACTTTTTTTATTGACTGGAGTATAACAGAAATAGTAGTATTTAAAACATAAGTTACGCAAGCATTCTACAAAAAAAGCTAGACTAAAAAAAAATTCCTTCCACTTCATTTGTTCCACTTCATTGTAAGCATTTCAGTACATGAACAGTCACTTTTGTGAGTTTGTACAACAGTACAGTGGTGCTCTTTTCTTGATTTGTCCCTATTCTCTCAATACAATTTACTATAACAAAAAATGTGCAGACCCAGCTACAAGGTATCAGCTAATGTAAGTTGTTTTACTACTATAGTCAAGAAAAAGTTAAATAGAATATGGAAATTCATCTAGCTCATTCAAGTTTTAGAGGCAAAGATATGGGAGAGTTATTAAAGTAGTAACCAGTACAACCAACATCATGTTTCAGGTAATTCCACCACTCCCCCGATATGCAGCTGATAAGAGATATTTTAGAGTAGTATTTTTCATCTTCTCTGCAGCATGGGGTGCAGCGTGCCTCCTGGAATCTGGACATCCCTCACTTAATCAAAATCAAACCAAGCCCATTGCAAGGGACTTGAGCATTGGTGGTGCCCTGCTCACTCCAGTTTTACACCGGGGTACTCTTGACATGCACAGTGGACCTCCCTAGTGGTCCCTTCTGGCCTTGAACTATGAAACATGTCAAATGGCATAAGCTTGAATCTCAATTCAATTCAGCTTTAAATAAGAAGGGAACAAGTCACGAGTGTGCGCTCAGGAGTCTGATAATGAAAATATTGCATCAATATGTAAAGTTAAGCTGCAGTTCAGTATTCTCCGTGTGTGGTCAAAACACTGGTTTTGACAATATCAGTTTTCATACCACTTAAATTTAGCTCTGACCGATCATGCAGCTAACGTAAGTAAGTTACAGATTTAGAAGTAACTCAGATTCTCCTTATTTATACATGAGAGGTAAGATATGCAACAAGCAAGCTCGAACCACCACTACCAACAACAAAATTTGTCTGTGGAAACTCACCTACAGTTGCCCTAATTAAAGGGGAAGAGTCACCAATGTTGTTTAGACATTCACTCTTGATGAAGTCAGTTACTCCATTTGGAAAGTTGTGAAAATGCGCTTTCACATTATTCTTCAAGATAAGACCACTCAGGGACCGCGTGGGTTCATCTGCATCAATAAATAAAGTTACATTCAGATTTCACTAACTGAATTTATAGAATTATGTATTCCTTCAAAGGAAAGAAAGAATTGCATACAAAATGTTTTGTTCCACTAAATTTCAGTCTCTCCAGTTCTGCTTTTAAAGGTAATAGTTGCTATATTGGGTAATAAATATGCATGGGTGAAGTTAAGGTAACAACATTTAAACCTATGTTATTTGACACTCATGGGAAATGCCAGTTGCTAGTTATAAGAATCTGCTGGATACGCAAAGGAAGGGTTAGGCAGCTAGAGACAGGCTAAGGGGGAAGACGACCCCTGTTGATGACATCAGCCAGCAGTGCCAGAGGCAGGCTGAGGGGGAAGGAGGAGCCTGCTAATAATGTCAGCCAGCAGTGCTGCAATGCCTATTAACAGTTTTCCAGTTAACCAAGTGTCAGATAAAGCTTTCACTGTACTAGAAATAGTTACAGAATTAGAAATAAATACAATCTCAGGTCTACTGAAAATTATTAAATTAAGCAGTCTTGTGGTAGGGGTGCCCACTGCATGACATCTAGATTCAGTTTCTCTTCCTTGTCTTGCAAGCCAAGAAAGAGACTCGAAGTGATGTAAGTACAAGTGCAATCAAGTTCAGCGAGAAAGTGATACTCATCATACTACTGAACAAAATATTATACAAAACTTTCCAAATTTAACTATTCCAAATGGAGGAAACCATCCTGTGTATTCCAATATTCACACTAGGATTCATATTAGATAACATTTTAAATTAGAGAGAAAGAGAAAAAGAGAAAAAGAGAAAAAGAGAAAGAGAAAGCTATGAAGTAGTCTCTATCGCCCCATGAATCCACTTGGAGAAATACAGAATCAAAGCATATATCAGTTTTGTATTTTCTGGGTTTATCCATCTTTGAATTTAGTTTTCCCTTAAATTATACAAAACAGCTTCAATTTCAAATGTGTCAGGGCAAGAACCTGTCTATTCTTATTTACAAGTTTCTACAGAAATATTCAACCAACCACTCAATGCACAATAGGAATCGGATTTCATCAAGGAATAAATGTTTAACTTCACAGGTTAAAGCATACAGCAGTATAAACACAAAGAGCAATTAACAATAATCCTTCCAAATCACCTTTAAAAAAAATAGAACTTAAAGCCTCATCCAAAAGCAAAAGCCCCCCATCAATAGTTAAAATGTTCCTAAATATATCATTTTTAAATGAAAACTCAATACTATTTTAGCACTTTGAATATGCATGAAAGGCTAAAGTTCAAAGCATAATAAAACCATCTACCAAAGTGTACCCGTTCCACACAATTTCTAGACACTTGAAATTTGAAATACCAGAAGCTGAAAGTTATCACTTCCTAAACAAAGATCCACAAAAAGAAGAGCCCCAATTTTTCAAGGGTGGAACATGTTGACACACTTTTCATCAGATTTGGATTAACCAGACAGAGCAGCAGAAGTAAGCACATACACTGGTTTGTACAGCACCTGTACAGCAAGAGTGCTCTTTTCTGCTGGCATGGAATGGCTACAGATGAGACCTTACAGAGGCATAGCTGCAGCGGTACAGCTGTGTCCCTATGAAGTTTCTAGTGTTGATGTAGCCTAAGGATTCTGATAATGTCTTTCATGACTTCATAAACAAACTAAGGAATAAAGGAAACCCTTGCCATTTGTGGTTCCTAGCACCACTGTGAATAGCAAAATCCATAAATACTGAGTTCTCCACAGAGCATCAGGAGCCACAAATACCCCCTTCCCCAACTAGGATAGGAGAAACCCACAAATACGTGGAACCACAAATAGGCATTCTGCAAATCATGAGGGTCTTCTATGCACTCTAGTTAAAGCTACTACTGCGTCTAATTCTGGGGACCCAGTATAGAAAGGATGTGGATGCATAGGAGAAGATCCAGCAAAGGGAAACCAAAATGATTAGGGGGCTGGAGCATATGATCTACAACAGGGGTGGCCAACCTGTTCCAGATGAAGAGCCACAATAGCAGTGGAGACCATGTGAAGAGCTGAGGCAAAGTTGTTGAGGGGAGGAGGAGAAGGAAAAAAAAAAAAGCGCACGCCACACTGGGGGAACCCAGGGCACGGCTGCTTTTTTTTGGAAGGGGGAAGGGGGGTAACTTTTCCCCAGGTCTTCATGGCCCTGGCTTTTTTGGGGGTGGGAGGGCCTCAACAACTTTGCCTCAGCTCTTCACGCTGTCTCCACTGCTATTGTGGCTGACAACAACAACAACAACAACAAAAAAAAAAAAAAAAAAAGGACTAAGAAGGGGTGAGAGGTGCAAGCTCTGGGAGGGAATATGGGTGCAGGAGGAAGTAGAGAAGAGGATGCTGGCTTAGGGAGATGGCTCCAGGCTGGAGAGTGTTGGGGTCAGGTGGAAGGTTGGGGTGCTGAGAAAGCTGCAGGCTTGTGGCTATGAGGATGCAGGTGTTTGGGCTGGGGTGCATGAGGGGCTCAGGGCAGGGAGGTTGGGAGTATGAGGGGCTCAGGACACAGATTTGCAGCGTGTGGACACTGCAGGAGGTTTGTGGCAGAAGACTGGGGATGTGAGGTGCAGGAGTTTGGGGATGTAAGAGGCTCAGGACAAGGGGTTGCAGTGTTTGATAGGCTCAGGTTTGGAGACGGGGGGTGCAGGAGTGTTATGATGCTGTGGCCAGATGGGGGCTTGGCCTCAATTGGGGGCTTGTTGGCCAGGATTAATTTTTAAATAAAATATGTCAAATGCAAAATGTTTCGGTGTTGTCATTATTTATGAGAGCGGCAGGGAACCTGTTTTGAGTCAGGGGTCACTGACTCACAGAAAAGTCAGTCGGGGCCACACAAGTGAGATGCAAAAAAAACAACCGCTCCAAAACCCCTCAAGCTTCACTAATGTGGCCCCAACTGTGCTGGTGGGGGAAGGGGACAGGATTCTGGGACAGGGTGCTAGTGGGCAGGGGTCCGGCCAGGAGGAGGGGACAGACAGCTGGGGCCAGTAACTGGGGATCCCAGGTCTCAGGCAGCACGCTGGCTGCTCTTCCCATCCCCCAGGTACCCCTCTGCTCTAACCCTATTCCCCCCCCTTTCCCCAGAGCCAAGCACCCCCCTCCCAACCCAATCCCCCTCCCCTGAGCCAGGCACACCCCCTCCCCAACACAATCCCCCTCCCCTTCCTTAGAGCCAAGCACACACCCCACTAACCCAATCCCCCCCACCCAGAGCCAGGCACCGGCCCGTCTCTATACAAACCCCCTCCCACCCACTCTAACCTAATTCTCAGGTCCTGGAGGTGGAGCCGCCACTACAGTCACATGCATCTCCCTCCAGGAGCTGGGGTGTGTGCGCTGAGCAGCTGGCACACTGTGCATCCCCCGCCCAACCCCTCTCCCCCAGAGCCAGACACCTCCCCTCCCCACTGTAACCCAACCCCCCTCCCTCACTAATCTTATGCTCTGGTCCCGGAGCTGCCGCTGGTGCACCCAGAGCCGCTGCCTGCGCTCAGCAGCCGGCTGCTAGCACATGCAGTCTGGGACGCTGTGTGTGACCCGTCCAGCACCTGCAGGATATGACGTAGTGCGCTGGAGGCTGTGAGCAGAACGGCGCAGGCTGTGAGCACGCATGTGGCTCACAGCAGCCTGGCCATGAGAGCAGCTGAGCTGAGCGGTTCCAAGTTCTGTCAGGAGCCGCAATTTTTTACTTCGCGAGCCACATGCGGCTCATGAGCCGCAGGTTAGCCACCCTTGAATTACAAGGAGAGACTGGGGGATTTGGGCTTATTTAGTCTGAAGAAAAGAAGAGTGGGGGGAGCGGGAGGGATCTGATAACAGCCTTCAACTTCCTGAAGGGAGGTTGCAGAGAAGATGGAGCGAGGCAGATGGCAGAGGTCACAGATGGCAGAACAAGGAGCAATAATCTCAAGTTTCAGTTAAGGGAGGTCTAGTTAGGATATGAGGTAAAACTATTTCACAAGGAGACTGGTGAAGTACTGGAATGAGTTACCTAGGAAGGTGGTGGAAACTCCATTCCTAGAGATTTTTAAATCTTGGCTAAGATGATTTAGTTGGGGTTGGTCTTGCTTTGGGGAGGGTGCTTGACTCCACCTCCTGAGGTCTCTTCCAGCCTTAGGATTCTATGATTCTACTATGAAGTGGGTACAGAACTGATTGGAAAACTGTTCCCAAATTGTAGTTATAAATGGTTCACAATCAAGCAAGAAGGGCATATCACAGAGTTCTGCAGGAATCAGTTCTGAGTCCAGTTCTGCTCAGTATCTTCATCAGTGATTTAGATAATGGCATAAAGAATCACTTAAAGTGTTTGTGGACCATATCAAGTTGGGAGATGATGCAAATTGCTTTGGAGAACAGGATTAAAATTCAAAATGATCTGGACAAACTGGAGAAGTGGCCTGAATAGCATGGAATTCAATAAGAACAAATGCAAGGTACTCCATTTAGGAACGAGCCATCAACTGCACACATACAAAATGGGAAATGACTGTCTAGGAAGGAGTTCTGCAGCACTGGGGAGGTAATAATGGCTCACAAGGTAAATGAGTGAACACTGCAACACTATTGAAAAACAAGCACACACAGGGATGCAATAGCAGGAGTGTGGTAAGCAACACCTGAAGTAATTCTTCTGTTCTACTCCATGGTGATTAGGCCTCAACTGGAGTATTGTGTCCAGTTGTGGGTGCCACATTTCAGAAAAGATGTGGACAAACTGGAGAAAATTCAGAGAATAGCAGCAAAAGAGATTAAATGTCTAGGAAACTTGATCTAGAAGGAAACTAAAAAGATAGGTTTAGTGGGGAGATGAAAAGACAGAGGGGACATAATGGGTTTTCAATTACCTAAAAAGTTGTTACAAGGAGGAGGTAGAAAAATTGTTCCCTTTAGCATTGAGGATAGGACAAAAAGCAATGGGCTTAAATTTGCCACAAGGGCAGTTTAGGTTGGATATTTCAAAAATCTTCCTGCCAGGATGGCTAAGCAGTTGAATAAACTGCCAAGGGAGGTTGTGGTATCTCTATCATTGGAGATTTTAAAAAGCAGATTAAACAAACTGTCGTGGAGGGTCTAGCAAATGCTTAGTCTTGCTATAAATAGACTAGATGACCACTCGAGGTCCCTTCCAGTCCTACAATTCTATGTTTCAAAGTGTGGCAAGTGGCATCACATTTGGGCCAACATGTAGCCTACCATTGAGTCACATCTATTCGGTCATCTGTTCTGATATTAGCTGAAGCACAAATGCCTTCAGCAACTGGACTCTGTTTTCAGGCAGCCATGCCTGATCTCTAAATCAGAAGAATACCCCTATAAAATCTATCACGTGCAGTGGGATAAGTGTTGATTTCTCATAGTTCACTAGGAAGCATAGTTGACTGAAAAGGCATAAAAATACATTTCAGGCTCATTAGTGTCTCCTGATGAGCCAGAGGCAGAAGACAAGGTAGTCACATTTCTGGTGGGCTGCTACCACCGTAAGCCATTTTAAGATGACCTTTTTCATAGTGGTGAGTCTGCATGGTAAGTATGTTGTACTGGTGATTATCTGACCTAACTAGGATGTTAAATTCAGTTTAATCAGCTAATCAAATGGTCAATGCAATTTGCATTAACTATTCGACTAGTCAATAAGGGCACCTCCACCTTTGAAGTGTAGCAACAGTGTCACTGTTGCTTAACTTCAAAGACAAAAGCATTGCAGGAAGCACAGAATCAGTGGGGAACTCAAGCAGTCCCCAGCTGACCACAGGCTCCACATAGCACTGCCACTTTGAAACACCATGCTCAGCCTGGGGCCAGCTGCGGACTCCCTTATGTTTCAAAGCTGCAGCACTACGTGGAGCCAAGGGTCTGGCCCCAGGCTTCATGCAGCACTGCCACTTTGAAGTAACCCCTCCTTCCCCGCACCCTTGCTGCCTCTTTCTGATATAGGATACTAAACTCCAAGGGGCTCTGGGAGACAGACCCATAGTCTCCTATAGACAACCACCTAACCTCAAGATGATTCTTACCAACAACCACAGGACATACCACACTAATACCAACCCTGGTACCTTCCCTTGCAACAAACCCCGTTGCCAGCTTTGTCCACATATTCACTCTGCTGATACCATTATTGGACCTAACCAAGTGAGTTATAAGATCAAGAACACATATTCCTGCGCATCCAGAAATAGAATTTATGCTATCATGTGCCAAAAGTGTCCGCCTGCTATGTACATTGGACAAACGTCTCAGACACTTCGCCAAAGGATCAATGCCCACAAAACAGATATTAGACAGGATCACAAAGAAAAAAGTTTGCCATTTCAACCAGAAAGGACATTGTCTCAATGACTTAATTACCTGTATATCCTGCTTCAAAAGCCTTAAGACCGCACTTGAAAGAGAATCCTCTGAACTGTTATTCACGCTTAAATTCGACACTTTACACCTGAGTCTGAATAAAGAATCTAATTATCTTACCCATTACAAAGATAGCTTCCCCAATTATCACCTCTAATATCATTAGCTCACAGACATTTACCTACTCCCCCCCCCCAAATCCCTCTTCTGTTCTGAAATTTGATTTGTCCTTTTCATGTGTTCACTTTTTTTAATTGTATCCTTTGGTATATATGGTTGACAATTTTCTTCCACTATTTGATCTGAGGAAGTGGGTCTGGCCCACGAAAGCTTATCACCTAATAAACCATCTTGTTAGTCTTTCAAGTGCTACATAGTCCTGTATTTTGTTTCAGCTACACCAGACTAACACGGCTACATTTCTATCATTTGATTATTGGATAGTCAAATAGCTGTTCACATTCCTAGACCTAACCCCAAATCTTGTGGAAACACACACCCTGTTAGTTAAGAGCTATGCACCTGTCTTGTGCCAGAATAAATGAAGACAGAGATATGACATCCTTAATCCGAGGCTGCTTAATCTGCCTACTGTTTTGTAATACCTTTTGAACGCCTGTTGAGCAGATGGATTCTAATCCCATGAACTATTTAGGAACCATGCTTGGAGATAGAGGGCCCCAATTTCTGGTGAAGCTCATATCCCACATTCTGGGAGAGAAGAACAAACATCAGCCGAGGGATGTAAAAATATGGTTAAAAATGTAACCGTGTAATGGCTAAAAATCATAGCAGTTACAGTTGCACACACTGCGGGCTCTGCAGTATAAAGCTTAATTAAGCTTTATACTGCAGGACCCACAGTGAAGCCTCCTCCCTGGGAGTGGGGCCAGCAAGGGCTGCTGCTGGCTCTGCTCCCAGAGAGGAAGCTTCCCTGCAGCAGTAACCAGAAGACCCCAAGGGACTGAAGTAGCCCCTTTCCCAGGCTGGCAGGGATCTGCTCCAGCCCCTACCAGTTAATCAAACCCAATAAGACAAACATCCCGAAGTCAGGCACAGGTGAAACAGGTAAGAATAGCAAGCCTGCCTCAACCAAAGTGGTATGATGAAGATAACATGGCCTTGCCCTCCCTGATCTTGTCCAAGAGAAAGGCATCTCCCCAAAAGAGGCAATCAAGGCCGCCTCTTGGCATAAAGGGCACTTCCTGGTGCTCGATATGGTGAATAGGTCCACTTCCGTAAGTCTTCACCTCTGGAATATCCTATGAAGGATCTCAGTGTCCAATTCCCTTTCATAGTTCTGGGAGCCACAGATGAGCACATCTGCTCTGACAGTCTGGACTCCTAGAAGATAAATAGCTGAGATCTGAATCCAGTTTCATACAACTTTATAATGTCCTTGATCAGGCACAGGGTGAGGAAATCCTGCATGTTTTGTAGCAAGAAACAGAATGCAGTAAGCCACATTGTCCATCACGATTCTGAATTTGCTCTTGATGGGGAATCTGAATTCAAAGTGTGAATTCCCTATCACTCTGAGCTCCAAGTTGATAAAGAAAATGTTTTTCTGAGGTGACCATCTGCCCCAAGTTATTAGTTAGTTGAAATGTGCTCCCCAGTTATGGTTGAAACTGGGCAGGTGAAAGGGGTGTTCAAACAGACATTGCATCTTTCCACCAATCTAGGTTGTTTGAGAGAAACTGTAATCTGTTTTGTTCAAGCTGTCTTTTGTTGGGAAACAAGTCCTTTTGAAGCAGCCTTGAAAGTAGCAGGAGTGCAATCTTGCATGATAAAAGTGCTAGTAGCAGTACGACCCAGGAGCTGCAAAACAGTTCCTTTCTGTAGTACAGGGGCTTCCCTGAATTGTTCCAAACAGATTCAAAATGATGCATCTGAGCATAAGGCAGGAAGGCCCTGGCTGCTAACTAGGGTTGTGAAAGTGTGAACATGTACACGGTTACTCTCACCCCCTTCCACACAGCTGCCTCTGCATCAGAGGCAGCAGTGAGGGATGCAGGGGTGCATTTGGGGAGTGAGCTTTTAAGACACCTCCCTATGCTTACTGGCTCCTGCAGAACCACCCCTCCTCCCCCTCACATGTAAACCTAAACAAACATTTTAACATCCCTCCTGTCTATGAATCCAAATACACCCATTAATGGTATTCTCCATACAGGGGTTAACATTTCTTTACATTTAGCTGGAGACCCAATTCCTGGAAGACAGAGGGAGGACTGTCTAGGTGGAAGTTAGTATTGCTTTGTAAGACTGGCATTTGGAGTAGCCAGTTGTCCACATATGGTAAAAACTAAAATCACTTCTCACTGGCCCATAAATCATTTTTGGAAACACCCTTCAGGCCAAAAGGAAGTACTTGGTATTGAAAATTATTCTGGGCCCATGATGAAATGAAGATATTGCTATATGGAAATACACATGTAGGTCAAGGGCTGAAAATAAATTATAGCTGCCGGAGTCACCATCTTGAACTTTTGAGATTTCACAAATTTCTTTGGTTGTCTGAGATGTAAGTTCAGTTTCCACCCTCTTCTTTGGCATAAGGAAATACTTTGAGTGAAGCCCTTTCCCTCTGTTAGGGGATGGAACCATCTCTACTGCACCTAAATAAAGGAAGGACTGTATTTGTCTCAGAATAGTCTTATGAAAGCCCCCCCTAAAGAGGGATGGAAAAGAGGCATAACACTGCTTATTCCACTTGTTTATGGCATCCACCAGCAGGGAATTAGATTGGGAGGAGGGTACAAATTCTGAATTCCAGGGTGGGACTATTATTTCCTATCTGCCTATTTACAAAATTGGTGACAGGAGTTTGCCACAGTATTTGCTGGATCCAGGAGCTCTTCATTAATAGATAGCACAACCCAACTGCAAAGGTGTCACCAACTGCAAAGCATCCAAGAGCTGGATTGAAGTCTAACATCCTCAAGGGCCATATGGAAGATGTCAGTCACCCAATTCATAAGGTTTTGGAACAGAGGAAAAATCATTGATAATGGTAGATAGAGGCATGACTGCATCGTCTGGAGGCTAAGAGAAAAATACTGGCTCAAAGAATATCCTCTTTGCCCATTCTAGCTTCCTGTCTTTCAAAGGTCTCTTCATTTTAGGGGTTTGGTGGAAGAACTTGTGACCACGGTCTCCTGTGCAATGGAAAGGAGAGAGCTGCCAAAAAGCTGCCAATATGCCACCTTAGGAACCCAATAGGGCCATAGGGGAGGCCCATATGGGAGAGCATAGTACCACAGACTGAGTGCACAACTCCCAATATGGGCAAAAGTCCTCGTTAAAGTAGGATTCCAATAACTATGCAGAGGGGAAGAGTAACTGAATGTCTCTAACTTCCTGGATATCCTTTGACTGGGAGGGTGGTGGGGGGGAGAGGCCTCTAGCGCAGTGGTCTCCAACCTTTACACACCCAAGATCACTTTTTAAAGTCTCAGAACAGGCGAAGATCTACCGCCCCGCCCTTTCCTTGAAGCCCTGCCCTTTCCTTGAAGCCCTGCCCTCTCTATTCTCCTGTCCATCACTTGCTATCCTCAGTCCTTTAATACTCTGTTAAACAGTTTATTTTTAAATTATACAATATATAAAATTAAAATCACATGTTTATAGTTATTAAATAAATGGTCTGTTTTTAATTCATGCTATTTAAATGTCAAATGAAGCATTTACAATTATACATTTTGTTCTCTGCTATTTTGTAAATCTAAAATCAAGTATTGATAATTATATATTTTTTCTTCCAATAACAAAGTCTCAGTGTGACACCTGTGACTGAACAGTATCTGCCAGTGTCTTGAAGTCTGGGCTGTAGTCTGAGATTGCTAGTTGTATACAGTCCATCAGATGGGCATTTGTGTTCCTGCACTCAGCCCAGGAAGCTTGCTCTAGCATAGCTGGAGCTAGACGCAGCCTCCCTGGGCTGAGCGCAGGGCAGCCGGGCTGGAGGGAAGAGAAGTGGCTGCCCGGCCAGCTGGCCATGACGCTCAGCCAGGGTACACCAAGCTCCACGTGGGCAAGCACAGAGAAGAAGCCACTGATCAGCTGGAGCGCGGGGAAGCCTCTTTCAGATGAAAGCGGACAGGGGACTGCAGACAGGGGAGTTGAAGAGGGAGTTGGGCAGAGGGAGTGACTGATGGTGATGAAGACCCATAGCGCTTGTGCCAGTACTTCTCCTGTCTCCTCCACCTGTGCCTGTATCCAGACAGAGAACCTGAGCATGGATGCCTCTACCCAGGTCCTGGTGTGGTCTTGCTGTATTTGTGGCTTGCAATTCCCACTGAGTGATCTCCAGGCTGGGGGAGACAACCATTGTGAAAGGTGCCTGCTGGTGGAATCTCTCAGGCAGCAGGTGGGAGAGCTACAGGAGGAGGTGGCCAGGCTGAGGAGCATTCGAAGCCATGAGGAATTCCTGGACAGTATTCCTGTGGAGTCCACGGAGGTCACTGTCCTAGGATGTGGGACTGTTGACCAGCCACTTATGGAGGAGGCAGTGGTGCAGGGTGAGAACTGGCAGCTGGTTACTTCCGGCAGCAGGCAGTGTTCCACCCCTGCTCCTAACCCTCCCACTGTGTTGTTACATAACCGTTACACTTTACTTTCAGCAGGAGACAAGGAGTCACTCCCCACAGTGGAGGAGACCAGGCCTTGCACCACCAAGGTTGAGCAGTCTCCTGCCACCACTGCGAGGAGGAAACGTAGGGTAGTGGTGGTTGGAGACTCTCTTCTGAGGGGAACGGAGGCACCCATCTGTCGCCCTGACAGCTCATCTCGAGAGGTATGCTGTCTGCCAGGGGCCCGTATCCGAGATGTTACGGAGGCATTGTCGAGGATTATCCGGCCCTCTGACTACTACCCCATGCTACTCATCCACGTGGGCACAAATGATACTGCCAGGTGTGACACTGAGCGGATCAAGTGTGACTACAGGGCTTTGGGAGTACGGGTGAAGGAGTTTGGAGCGCAGGTGGTATTCTCTTCTATCCTTCCTGTCAAAGGTAGGGGCCCGGGCAGAGAGAGGTGCATCCTGGAGGTGAATGCATGGCTGCGACGATGGTGTCGCCAGGAGGGATTCGGCTTCCTTGATCACGGGGTGCTCTTCCAGGAAGGACTGCTTGGCGGAGATGGAGTTCACCTTTCCAGGAGCGGGAAGGCCTTGTTTGGACACAGACTGGCTAACCTTGTGAGGAGGGCTTTAAACTAGGTTTGTCGGGGGCAGGTGAGCAAAGCCCACAGGTAAGTGCTGAATGTGCGGGACTGGGAGATGGGTTGGAAATGGGGGGAACTACGGCCTATAATGGCAAGGAGAAAGGAGGGTCAGGGCACAACAGGGAGGCAAGATCAAATCAGTATCTTAGATGCCTATATACAAATGCGAGAAGTATGGGTAATAAGCAGGAAGAACTGGAATTGCTAACCAATAAATACAACTATGATATCATTGGTATTACAGAAACCTGGTGGGATGGGACGCATGATTGGAATATTGGTATGGAAGGGTACGGCTTGCTCAGGAAGGACAGACAGGGAAAAAAGGGAGGAGGGGTTGCCTTGTATATTAAAAATGTACACACTTGGACTGAAGTGGAGATGAACGTAGGAGATAACCCAGAGACTCTCTACACAGCTAAGCTAAAAGGGGTAAAAAACGAGGGTGATATCATGCTAGGAGTCTACTACAGGCCACCTAGCCAGGTGGAAGAGGTGGATGAGGCCTTTTTTAAACAATTAACAAAACTATCCAAAGCCCAAGATTTGGTGGTGATGGGGGACTTCAACTATCCAGACATATGTTGGGAAACTAACACAGCGAGGCACAGGCTATCCAATAAGTTTCTGGACTGCATTGGAGACAACTTTCTGTTTCAGAAGGTTGAAAAAGCTACCAGAGGAGAAGCTGTTCTGGATTTGGTTTTAACAAATAGGGAGGAACTAGTTGAGAACTTGAAAGTGGAAGACAGTATAGGGGACAGTGATCACGAAATAATAGAGTTCATGATCTTAAGGAAAGGTAGAAGGGAGACCAGCACAATTGAGGTTATGGATTTCAGGAAGGCAGATTTTGATAAGCTCAGAGAACTTGTAGGTAAGGTCCCATGGGAAGCAAGACTGAAGGGAAAAACAACTGAGGAGAGTTGGAAGTATTTCAAAGGGACGTTGTTAAGGGCCCAAAAGCAAACAATTCCGCTGTGTAGGAAAGATAGAAAATATGGCAAAAGACCAGCTTGGCTTAACAAGGAGATCTTGCATGATCTCAAAATAAAAAAGGAGTCATATAAAAAATGGAAACTAGGACAACTAACAAAGGATGAATATAGGCAAGCAACACGGGAATGCAGGGGCAAGATTAGAAAGGCAAAGGCACAAAATGAGATCAAACTAGCTACAGGCATAAAGGGAAACAAGAAGACCTTTTATAAATACATTAAAAGCAAGAGGAAGACCAAGGACAGGGTAGGCCCACTGCTTAGCGAGGAGGGAGAAGCAGTAACAGGGAACTTGGAAATGGCGGAGATGCTCAATGACTTCTTTGTTTCGGTCTTCACCGAGAAGTCTGGAGGTGTGCCTAACGTAGTGAATACAAGCAGAGAGAGGGTAAGTTTAGAAGATAGGATACACAAAGAACAAGTTAAAAATCACTTAGGAAAGTTAGATGTCAGCAAGTCACCAGGTCCTGATGAAATGCATCCCAGGATACTCAAGGAGCTGATAGAGGAGGTATCTGAGCCTTTAGCTATGATCTTTGAAAAATCATGGCAGACAGGGGAGATTCCAGAAGACTGGAAAAGGGCAAATATTGTGCCCATCTATAAAAAGGGGAATAAGAACAACCCAGGAAATTATAGACCGGTCAGTTTAACGTCTGTCCCAGGGAAGATAATGGAGCAGGTAATTAAGGAAATCGTATGCAAACACTTGGAAAGTAATAAAGTGATAGGGAATAGCCAGCATGGGTTTGTGAAGAACAAGTCATGCCAAACTAATCTGATAGCTTTCTTTGATAAGATAACGAGCCTTGTGGATAAGGGAGAAGTGGTGGATGTCATATACCTAGACTTTAGTAAGGCATTTGATACGGTCTCGCATGATATTCTTATTGATAAACTAGGCAAATATAACTTAGATAGGGCCACGATAAGGTGGGTGCATAATTGGCTGGATAACCGTAGTCAGAGAGTTGTTGTTAACGGTTCTAAATCCTGCTGGAAAGGGATAACAAGTGGAGTTCCTCAAGGGTCTGTTTTGGGACCCGTACTATTCAATATCTTCATCAATGATGTAGATATTGGGATAGAGAGTACTCTTATTAAGTTTGCAGATGATACCAAACTGGGTGGGGTTGCGACTTCTTTGGAGGATAGGGACATAATTCAAAATGACCTTAGCAAGTTAGAGAAATGGTCAGAGGTAAACAGGATGAGGTTTAATAAAGAGAAATGCAAAGTGCTCCACTTAGGAAGGAACAATCTGTTCCATACATACAAGATGGGAAGCGACTGTCTAGGAAGGAGCATAGCGGAAAGGGATCTAGGGGTCATAGTGGACCACAAGTTGAATATGAGTCAACAGTGTGATGCTGTTGCAAAAAAAGCAAATATGATTCTAGGTTGTATCAACAGGTGTGTTGTAAGCAAAACTCGTGAAGTCATTCTGCCGCTCTACTCTGCACTAGTTAGGCCTCAGCTGGAGTACTGTGTCCAGTTCTGGGCGCCACATTTCAAGAAAGATGTGGAGAAATTGGAAAGGGTACAGAGAAGAGCGACAAGAATGATTAAAGGTCTAGAGAACATGACCTGTGAAGCCAGGCTTCATGAACTGGGCTTGTTTAGTTTGGAAAAAAGAAGATTAAGGGGGGACATGATAGCGGTTTTCAAATATCTAAAAGGGTGTCACAAGGAGGAAGGCGAAAATTTGTTCCTCTTGGTTTCTGCGGACAGGACAAGGAGTAATGGGCTTAAAGTGCAGCAGGGGAGGTTTAGATTGGACATTAGGAAAAAATTCCTAACTGTCAGGGTGGTCAAATATTGGAATAAATTGCCAAGGGAGGTGGTGGAATCTCCCTCTCTGGAGATATTTAAGAACAGGTTAGATAGACATCTGTCAGGGATGGTGTAGACGGAGCTTGATCCTGCCTTGAGGGCAGGGGGCTGGACTCGATGACCTCTCGAGGTCCCTTCCAGTCCTATTATTCTATGATTCTATGAAAGCCACAGTCAGCTGGCTGGGGTGGTTCAGCCCTCCCGACCTCCCAGCTCCCACCGTTCCTCACAGCTACTCACCTGTGTTGTTGCTCAGTGAGTAGCTGCTCCTCAAATGAGAAAATCTAATGTAAATGTACTGCGCAGGCGCGCAGTTCAGAGAGGGCTCAAGAGCTACTCTTAGAGCCCCTGAGATCTACTGGTAGCTCGTGATCTACTGGCTGGTGACCACAGCTCTAGCGGGAGAGGGTGAAAAATCCCGAGGTATCAGGACACAGTGATAATTTGGAGACTGGGACGATAATTAGCAGGGCTCGACAAACCGCAGCGAGATCTACTCGCCAACCCCGCACCGCGCATGCGCCAGACCTATCCCAGTCCTTAGAAGCCCCCTCCACACACGAGTCCCTCATTTTGGCCCCACCCCAGAGCCAGGGGCGGGGGGGGGGGGAGAGCTCACAAAAATCTATTAATCTTGGGACCCCAGAAAAGTTCATCTGGCCTGTAGAAAGCCCTGAACCTCATCCCTCCCTGTTCCCTACAGCCCCCCATCCCCTGTGGGGTTGGAGCATCAGGAGAGTGAAGTGTCTCATTTAGAGGCCACATCAGTAAGGGTGAGGGGTGGGTATGTGTGTGTGTAAAATCCCATTTAGTTAGTTAGCTGGTTAACCATATTGTTTGGCTAGTTGGCCAATGAAAGGGAAGGGTGCATGGGGGGGCACAACGTCACTCCAGACTGGCTAGAGCAGCCCCCCCTGCTCACCCTTGGGCTGGAGCAGCTCTTGCCTGTGGGACGCCTGGGCCTGCCACAGATGGAGGCTGCTCTAGCCAGGATATTGGAGGATCTTCTTGCCTGTGGTGGTTCCCTGAGGGGCTGGAGCGGCCAGTCTTCATGGGTTAGCCACGTAATCAACTAACTAGTTAGTTAACATTCACATCTCTGCTAATTTACAGTGTCACCTGAAAGCGAGAACAGGTGTTTAACATGGCATTTTTGTGGCGAGCACTGCAAAGTATTTAGGTGCCAGATATGTTTGTGCTTTGGCCAACATTCCAGAGGACATGTTTCCATCCTGATAATTCTCATTAAAAAATAATGCATTACTTAGATTTGTAACTGAACTCCTTGTGGAAGAATTGTATGTCTCCTGCTTTACCCACATTCTGCCATAAATTTCATATTATAGCAATCTTGGATGATGACCCAGCACATGTTTAAGAACATTTTCAGAAGAGGCTTGACAAAATGCAGACAAGGTCCCAATGTGAGATTTATAAAGCTTTTTGACCCAAGAATCTGAAGTGCCATCCAAAATCTGCAAGGGATAAGGTGTGGAACATGCCTGCAGAAGTCTTAAGAGAGCAACATTCTGATTCAGAAGCTTAGCCACCAAAAAAGAAAAGTCACCCTTCTGGTGGTGGCAGCATGTGATTCAGATGCTGAAAATGAACATGTGTTCTACTCTGCTTTGTATTGTTATCGAGCGGGACCCATCACCAGCATGAATATATGTCTTCTGGAATGGTTGCTGAAGAATTAAGGGACAATACAAATACTTCACACCACCAACTACAACAGTGCCATGCAAACACTTGCTCTCACATTCAGGTGACACTGTAAACAAGAAGCAGGCATCACTATTTATTGCAAACTGTAACCAAACTTGTTTGCCTGAGCGATTAGATGAACAAGCAGTAAACCTGAATAGACATGTAGGCTCTGAAGTTTTCCATTGTTTTATTTTTGAGTTATACATGTTTTTGTACATAATTCTACATGTTAGTGCAACTTTCATTATAAAGGGATTGTACTGCCATGCTTGTATTAAGTAAAAGCAAAGTTACTCACCTCCGGTGCAGTAACTGTCGTTCTTCGAAGTGGTGTCCCCACGGGTGCTCCACTATGGGTGCTGGGCTTGCCCCTGCGCCGCAGATGGAGACTTGTTATTAGCAGTGTCCAGCCGGACCACGCATGTGCCGCAGGCTCGCAGCTTTCGCGCTCTTTGTCGCGCGGTCCGGCCCCTCCGCCAGTTCCTCGGAACCGCCTCGGAGTCTGTAAAAGACAAGAGCAGAGAGAGAGAGAGAGAGGACTCCGAAGCGGACAGGAGGACGGATAGTGGAGCACCCGCGGGGACACCACCTCGAAGAACGACAGTTACTGCACCGGAGGTGAGTAACTTCGCTTTCTTCTTCGGGGATGTCCCCGCGGGTGCTCCACTATGGGTGACTGCGTAGCGGTAGTCGCCAAAAACGGAAGGAGGGCACGGAGACCCTATTTATCCGCCGTGGAGAGCGCCACAGTCGCCACTGCCCCATCTGAGTGACAGAGAGAGAGAGAATAATGCTTAGCGAAGGTCCCATGAGAGGACCAAGTCGCCGTTCTGCAAATGTCCTTCAGAGATATGCCTCGGTGGAATGCTGTAGATGCGGCCATGGCTCTAGTGGAATGAGCATGTGGTTGGGACAGAAGGGGTAACCCTTTCGTTGCGTACGATTGCACTATTCACGAGATTGGAAATTCTTTGGGAAGATAGACATTGACCCTTTGACTTGTGCGCCAGGGAGACGAATAAATGGTCCGTAAGCCTGAACGATTTAGTGCGATCTATGTAGAATGCTAAGGCCCTGCGGATGTCCAAGGAATGTAGGGCCGCGTCTTGTGGCGAGGCATGGGGCTTCGGGAAAAAAGTTGGCAAGATGACTGGTTCATTAACGTGGAAATTGGAGACAATCTTGGGTAGGAACCTCAGTGTAATCTCAAGACTACTCCATCGCTACGGAAGATGGTGGGATGGCCATCATGGCGGAAAGCTCGCTAACCCTGTGTGCAGAGGTTATTGCGAGCAGGAAAACCGTTCTCACAGTGAGGAATTGTAAGGATACGGTCACCAGAGGCTCAAACGGGGGCCTCATTAGGGCATCAAGTACCACGTCCAGGCTCCACACAGGAGGGACTGGGTTGCGTGGTGGGTCCATGTTGATAAGGCCCTTGAGAAATCTTTTAGTCGTAGGATGGGCGAAGATAGAAGCGCCATCTATAGGTGGTGTGAATGCTGATATTGCTACGAGGTGCACCCTGATGGAGGCTAGCGCAAGACCCTTGTTTTTTAGGTGCAGTGCATAATCCAGTACGGAGGAAATGGACGGACGTGTTGGATCGTGGTGGTTCAAGCTACACCAGGAGGAGTACCTGTGCCACTTGTGAAGGTAGGTTTTCCTCGTGGTTTGTCGTCTACTTTGTACTAGGACGTGTTGGACTGCGGCAGAGCAGAGAAATTCACATGGGTTCAACCAGTTAGGAATCATGCTGTTAGGTTCAGCATTTGTATCTGGGGATGTTTCAGGCGTCCTCGGTCTTATGTGAGGAGGTTGTGGAGAGGCAGAAGGCGGATCGGTGTCTGCACAGAGAGGCGGTGCAGGAATGGAAACCAGTGCTGGTGAGGCCAATCTGGGGCTATGAGGATTAGTGTAGCCCTGTTCGCCTTCAGCTTCTGAAGGACCTTGGGAATGAGAGGTATGGGGGGAAATGCATAAAGGCGGGATCTGCGCCAAGTCACGAGGAAGGCGTGGCCCAGGAAGTCTGCCGTCACATTTGTGATGCCAAGTAAGTAGGATGCCAAAGGAGTCACCCCGTGGCAAATGCACCAGTTCCAAAAGCGGATAGCTTCCATGCATAGCGAACATAGTACATGGCTACTATGTTGTCTGTAAGTATCGTCACAGTGGTATTGTGAATGTAGACGAGGAAGGATTGCATGCATTGAAAATAGCATGAAGTTCTAGGAGGTTTATGTGTAACCTTGCTTCTTGTGGAGATCATTGGCCTTGTACTGAGAGGGAGCCCATGTGGGCCCCCCAGCCTAGTAGGGAGGCGTCTGTTGTGATTTGGTGGAGAGGCTGCTGCGGGTGAAATGGTACGCCCGACAGCAGGTTTGTGTGACTGGTCCACCATCGGAGTGATTGAAGAATGCCAGGTGGCGGTGTAACGGGCCTGTGGAGATCGTATCTGGTGTGGTGGTATACGAGGGTCAGCCAGTGCTGAAGGGCACGCAGGCGTAGTCTGGTGTATTTCACCACATATGTTGTGGCCCATGAGTCTGAGACATGTGATGAGTTGGACGGCGGGGCTCAGTGATGGTGCAAATGAGGTCCTGGATGGTTTGAAACCTCTGCAAAGGTAGGAACAGTCTGCCGGCGAGTGAGTCCAGACGGGCCCCAATGAACTCTTTGTCCTGAGTGGGATGCAAGATGGACTTCTGCTCGTTGAGGAGGAGTCCGAGCAATAGAAAGACTTGCATCATGAGGTGAACTATGTGGGAGACCTCGTGTGCCGAAGCACCTTTGAGCAGGCAGTCATCCAGATAAGGGAAGATGAGAACCCCTTGGCGTCGGAGAAAGGCTGTGACCACAGATAGGACCTTTGAGAACACCCTGGGGACTGAGGATAGCCCAAAGGGGAAGACCTTGTATTGAAAATGGTCCTCCGCCACGACGAAGCGCAAGAACCTTCTGTGAGCAGGGTGAATAGGGACATGGAAATAGGCGTCCTGGAGGTCGAGGGCAGCAAACCAGTCCTGTGGATTTAAAATAGGGATTATGGCAGCTAGTGTTGTCATTTTGAATCATTGTTTCCTGAGATATTTGTTCAGACGACGGAGGTCTAGGATAGGGCACCAGCCTCCGGACCTTTTCTAGGTGAGGAAATAGTGAGAGTAAAAGCCCCTGTTCCTGAAGTCCTTTGGAACTGGCTCTATGGCACCCAGAGAGAGAAGGCGGTCGACCTCTAATCTGAGGAGGGTTTCGTGAGAGGGTTACCTGAAGAGGGACGGGGTGGGGAGGGGGGGAGTGGTTGGTGGGACGGCTATGCGAGGGACAGGATAGCCGAACTGAACGATCTCGAGGACCCATTTGTTTGTGGTGATTTTGCCCATTGATGTAGAAAGGGTCTTAGACGGTAGTGGAATAGCTGGGTTGAACGATTCACAGTGCTGCCTGTAGCTGTTTGCTCGCCCTCGACCAACACATCAAATCTGTTGCTTGCTGTTGGATGGCATGTTCGTTCTGCCGTTCGGGTTTCGGCGTCATTGAGGCCCCTGGTGAGAAAGCTGATTGTCAAAAGGCCTCTGTTGTTGGTGCTGTTGTTGCCACTGGTGTCTAATGTAGGGGTAATCATATCTGCGCTGATAGGGTGAGTACCGCCGTCTCTTAAAGGGGGGCGTATACATCCCCAAAGTTCGCAGGGTTGTCCGAGAGTCTTTAGAGGAGTGCAGGATTGCGTCCATGGTCTCTGCAAAGAGCTTAACCTTGTCGAACGGTAAGTCCTCAACTTTTGTTTGTAGTTCCTCCTGCCGCTTGGGAGGAAAGAAGCTCTACGCATAAGAATAGCCGTAGTGGCAGAATGAGCAGCAGTATCAGCCACGTCCATGGCCATCTGGAGGGACATCCTCGCTGATGTGTAGACCCTGAGGTATGGTGCACGAAGAGAGTATGTTCCGGCTCTGAAGAGTGGTGAGTAAGGGGAGCCGGGGATGGAGAGCGCCTGCGTGCAGCGTAGTCAGAGACGGATCGTGGTCAGTAAGAATACCGGCTATGGGAATGTCGAAAGTTGCGGTCGTCGCGATGGTAGGTGCCGTGGCGCGGCGAACGGTCATCATGGAAGCTGGAGCGGCTGTCGTACCGATAATGGTACGAGGAGCAGGGCGAGGAGGAGCGGAATTGTGATGCCCTGGACGAGGCAGGAGAGGCAGAGAGATGTCTGTGCTGGTGCCTGCAATGGGGAGATGCAGCAGCCAGAAACGGGGAGGGCAGTCTAGACGAGCCGCGAGGAGAGCGGCACCGATGAGAGGAGCGGCGTGGAGATCGCAGTGCCGGCAAAGGAGAGTACGGTGCCGGGGAGACAAAGCGGGAGCGGGAGCAGCTGCGGCGGCGTGGGGAATAGAAAGCAGCAGGGCTCCGGAGTGATTGGGTTGCGGCATGCGCTGAAGCGCTGGCCGCTGAATCGCTCGGCTCCTGGTGCGGCGGGGCAGGAGCGATCAGCACCACGCCGGCCGCGGAACGGGTCGGCACCGTGTAGTCCGGAACCGCGCAGTAACTCGGGGGCGGTGCCGGGGCCGTATCCGAGGTTGCTCTCGGCGGCGGCTCAACGCTCAGCGCTGGAGGAGGAAGAAGCGGCTGTGCTGATGCAGGCTGGGGAGCCGGCGTCTTTGAAGACTCCCGTGGCCGCTTAGGCTTTGAAGCCGCAGAGGCAGGGGGACGTGGCTTTACAATACCAGACGTCCCAGGTGTCTCTGCCTGGCTCTCCCTGCCATTAAAGGCAGCTGGCAGGGATCTTGCTAGGGACAGGCTCATTTTCTTCTGGAGTCCCGCAGTAGGGGAGGAAGCCCGGAGCTTATGAGGCTGCTGATTAGAGTCAGCCTGCTGCGTTTGTAGGGCTGAGTCAAAGAGGAGCATACGGAGGCACCTCTCCCTATCCTTCCTGGCTCTAGAGGTGAGCCTTAAGCAATGGGTACACTTTTGGGGGATGAGAGACTCCCCCAGGCAGCGAATACATTCTGCAAGGCTGTCTGAGGCTGGCATTGCCTCACGGCAAGAGCCGCATTTCTTAAACCCAGTCCCTGACATTGCCGGCAACCTGCTGTCTCTTTTCTTTTGTTTTCGAACAGTAGGTGGTTGTTGAAGCTAATAGCCTGGTAACGACTCTGCCCAGGTATCTTTGTTCTTTTATCTTAACAGTCTGGTTTTTTTTTTAAAAAAAGGTGAATGGAGCTATGTAGTGTGAAGCTGACAGGAGAACAGCTGAGAAGCGGGAGGTAAGAGTGGTTTCTGCTTTTACTCCCAATAGGTTTTTTTCAAGAGAGGAAGGACAAAGAAAGAGGTTGTTTTTTTTTTTTTTTTTTTTTTTAAGTTTTGGGGAAAGAGGAGAGAGGGAGGAGAAGGGAATTTTATATACAAAAGGGAGAACTAGAAGCAGTCTAGTTCTGAGGCGCGCAATTAGAAGCGTCTGCAGCCTGAGGCGGTGAAGAGGAACTGGCAGAGGGGCCGGACCGCGCGACAGAAAGAGCGCGAAAGCCGCGAGCCTGCGGCACATGCGTGGTCCGGCTGGACACTGCTAATGACAAGTCTCCGTCTGCAGCGCTGGGGCAAGCCCAGCACCCATAGTGCGGCTCTTGCCGTGAGGCAATGCCAGCCTCAGACATCCCCGAAGAACTAAAAGATTTTTACAGTGCAAGTATTTCTAATCAAATATAAAGAACATTGATCACTTGTATTTGTGTTGTAATCGAAGTATATTTGAAAATGTAGAAAACATCCAAAATATTTAAATAAATTGTATACTATTATTGTTTAGCAGCATGTTTAATCACAATTAATTTTAATTGCTTGACAGCTCTTCTCAATTATAATATCCTATGCTAAAGAAAGAATAAGGCCAGAAAGTTTATTAGTCTGGGATATGGTAAAACATAAAAAAGTATCAAAAGTTACACGGTACTGCATTTATCTACAGCAAACTCTTGTGCTCCAGCATAAATCTCACTGTAGGATCAGGATTGTAAAGGTTGAATTCCTATGTAAACTGAAAAATATTTTATATCTAGAATTCGGTGGGAACAGTGTCAAAAGCTGAACATCTATGACAGAGAAATTAAAAATAGGCAGCAGTCAAGCTGTAAGAATCCCATGGTTAAAAAACAAATTGTATAGACATACAAATCTAAACATTCTGATTAGCAAAAGACCAATATTAAGAGCAGCACAGGAATTTGCATAATTGAGCAATAAACAGTTATGAATTAGAAGCTGTACAGCCACACATCTGCTACAAAGCTAACAATTCTGTTTATAGTATTTTGAAACTAATTGTTGCTACTCATTAGCAGACAGATTAAATATTCCAACATCAAATGAACCCTACCAGCTTTGTTTTATGTTCTCTTTGAAGTTATATTCCTATATTTAGGCAGTTGGGACAAATCTGTTTTCATCCTTACATGAATCTTGATCAGGCTAATTTCAGAAAAACCCTAGCCTTCCATGTTAATTTACATACACTGAAATAATTTCAAACATTTTCCATTCAGACAGATTCCAGCACTATAGGCCAGTGGCCTTTATAAGGCCTCTTAGAGAACATGAATAAAAAAGGGGGAAGTTTTTTTATTGGGGAAAAAAAAAAAAAAGACATATGGTCTTACAATTGTGCTAGCACTGCAGAAACAGACACTAGACCATCAACTCCCACAGGGAAACGTCAAGTAATAATGTTTTTGCTTGACAGTATAATTCCAACAAAATACTCATTCTTCTGTTTAGCCTCTATAGTTCAAGACTAGCGGTGCTCTTCATCTTTTAAAATTTTGACACTTCTGAGCAGCAGTACTTTGGCCAGCTCATTATTTTTAATCACGTCTTGCAATGATTTCTGTTCTGATTAAATCTTCACCTTCCGATTCAAAATACATACACCAGAATCTAATTCTTAAAAGAGTAAGCTTTCAGCCTCATAGGAGTGGAGAAAATCCTAAACAGTGCTAAAAACAGGTATCAAAAAGAACCCAACAGTTATTGTTTTATGGTAAAATATGAGCAGAAATCCTTGTTTTCTGAATATTTAGCCTCACCTGTACCACAGCATTAATGTAGTAAAGCATGAGTCAGATCCCTATTGCCTGTCACACCCTTGCATTCAGAGGGAGTAAATATTGCCCTCCAAAGCAATCCATTCCTACAGTTATCTAGGAAGCAAGAATCTCCACATATAGGACAATTTATCAAATGATGACAATCAACTAAAAAAAATACTTAAGAAATAGAAACAAGTATTAAGGTACTTTAAGAAGATACACTTGCAGCCCCAAGTGATTCAGAGGAGGAGGAAAACATGCTCTGAATTATGTGGAGAACTACAGATCCTGAAAATACTCTAGTGAAAAAAGTCTTCACATAAGAAGTTGGCTAAAAATAAGGACATGGTGAAATAAACTTCTTGTAAATATGGGAGAATCCAGCCTCCTCAGCACTTTGGAAGCAGTGTGAACAGAGACACTTCTAAAGACTGAATCCAAGCAGTAACATTTGTAAGTCTGTAGCTGCTTCATGGGGGTCTGAGAAACATTCCCGAGACAGTGTGGCACCCTACCCTCAATCTAATTTTTAAGAGAGAAAACATAGCAATATAAAATGCAGTTCAACATCCATTTAGACGGCACCCTTGCTAACGCCACTGCCAAGCAAACTGGAGTCAAAAATGGGTGAAAATTCGTGGTTTTTTTTTGAAAATGGATTTTTAAACCTAGATATTTACTTTGTTAGCTTTATTTTTAAAAATAAAGCTGATTAATGTCTGAAAGTAACAATTATTAAAGCCTATATTTATTATTTCTTAAAATATGTAAATAAAAGTAAATACACCGAAAACATGAGCCTCTATTAAGCTCTGCATTAATGGCTGCTTTTCTGTTTTAAGAATGGAGGTGTGATTAACTTTGAGGTCAAGTTTTATAAATTTGGAACAAGAGGTCATATACTGCATTAAGGGTTAGTTTTGTTTAATAAAAATAAAATGCTTATGCTGTTGTATTTAAATAAATTCCAGTTACCAATGAGCGAAGTTAACATAAATAAACATAATTCACCATTTTCTAGCATATTAAAAGTGTACAATAAGACCCTGAAAATATTAAGCTATAAAATTGCTTAAATCGGTGTACAGTAAAACTCCAATTGTCCGGAATCCAGTGGTCCGGCACTCCTGATAGTCCGGCACCAACTGGAACCCGAAGTGCTCCAGCCAGCTGGACAATTGGAGCTGCTCTGCCCCCAGCTTCCCCAAGTCCGCTGCTGGTCAGTTTCAGCAGCAGTGGACTTGGGAAAGCCCTGGGGAAGAGGTGAGGGGCGGCGCTACGGGACCAACCCAGCAGCACCCCAGCTGCTCTGTCCCCGGCTTCCTGAAGTCCGCAGCCAGTCTGCAGCAGCTGACTTGGGGAAGTAAGGGGCAGAGCAGCTGGGGTGCTACTGGGTTGGTCAAATGTCAAACCAATCTGATAGCTTTCCTTGACAGGATAACAAGTCTTTCGGATAAGGGAGAAGAGGTGGATGTGGTATACCTAGACTTTAGTAAAGCATTTGACAGGGTCCCGCATGACCTTATCAATAAACTAGCGAAATACAACCAAGATGGGACTACTTTAAAGTGGGTACATAACTGGCTGGTTAACCATTCTCAGAGAGTAGTTATTAATGGTTCACAATCATGCTGGAAGGGCATAACAAGTGGGGTTCCGTAGCGGTCTGTTTTGGGTCTGGGCCTGTTCAATAGCTTCATCAATGTTTTAGATGATAGCATAGAGAGTATAATTATTAAGTTTTCAAATGATACCAAGCAGGGAGGGGGTTGCAAGCACTTAAGGAGGATAGGGCCATAATTCAAAATAATCAGGACAAACAAGAGAGGTCTGAGGTAACTAGAATGAAGTTTAATAAGGACAAATGCAAAGCACTCCACTTAGCAAACAATCAGATTCACACAAAGAATAGGAAGTGATTGTCTAGGAATGAGTACGCAGAAAGGGATCTAGGGGTCACAGTGCTAAGTATGGATCAACAGCGTGACACTGTTGCAAAAAAAAAAAAAAAAAACAAACAAAACACACACACACCACCCACATACAACCAGGATTCTGGGATGCACTAACAGGAGAGTTGTGAGAAAGACACAAGAAGTCATTCTTCTGCTTTACTCTGTACTAATTAGGTCTCCGTTGGAGTATTGTGTCTAGTTCTGGGCACCACATTTCAAGAAAGATGTGGAAAAATTGGAGAAAGTCCAGAGAAGAGCAGCAAAAATTAAAGGATAGGGATGTTAAATATCAGTTAATTGAGTAGTCGATTAACTTCATGAATTCTTATCGCTTAGCCGACTATTCTATAGTCCCCCGAAGCGGGGCTAGCAGCAGCTCGAGTGGCAGCAGACCCTGTTGCAGGAGGGGGGGGAGAGGGGAGTGGAGGGGAGGGGGAGAAACTGAGCTCCCAGACCTGATGTAAGTGGAACTGAGCCAGGCTGCCTGCCCACCTGGCTCCTTAATACACTTTAAATTCAGAGCCACAGCCAGGGGTAGGGTCCAGACCTGGCAAGGAAGTCTGCGGGCAAAGCGTGTAGTCTATAGCCTTAACCTATAAGCTTTTGCTTATTGGTTAATCAACTACACCAGTGGTCCCCAACATTTTTGTGGCCAATAGCACTTTCATGTTTTCAGAAGAGAGTGGCGAATGCCAACAATTTTTCAAGGATTATTTTGTATTTGTACATTAAATAATATGAAAAACATCATCATATTTATTACAACATAATATATGAATCCATAAGATAAAAAAGGTAATTTTACATGTAAAAGATATTAAATTATTTGGCAATTACTCTTTCACCTTACCATGTGAATTTGCTCTTTTTTTATCTACCTGTAAGAAAAATTAAGGAGTTTTTACAAAATAAATATCATAAGCAGTTTTCATCTTATTTTAAAAAAGTAAAACACTGTTGAACTGCTAGTCCAAATATATTTATTATTCTTACTTTAACATAAATAGCCAGTTATGGTTAATTAAAAAATATTATTTGTATTGTTACTTGTATCTGGATTTCAATAAAAAAATAGAAAAAAGGCATCAAGTGCACAAATTGAAGGCTGTTTTCATATTACAGGCAGTCCCCGGGTTACGTACAAGATAGGGACTGTAGGTTTGTTCTTAAGTTGAATCTGTATGTAAGTCGGAACTGGCGTCCAGATTCAGCCGCTGCCGAAACTGATCAGTTTCAACAGCGGCTGAATCTGGAGGCCAGTTCTGACTTACATACAGATTCAACTTAAGAACCCCAGGCATCCCCAAGTCAGCTGCTGCTGAAACTGATCAGCGGCTGATTCCAGGAAGCCTGGGGCACGGGCTTCCTGTAGTCAGCCACTGGTCAGTTTCAGCAGCTGCTGACTTGGGGATGCCTGGGGCACAGCTGCTGGGTTGGTCCAATGGCGCCCAGAGCGGCGCTATGGGACCAACCGGGAGCGCCCCAGCTGCTGTACCACAGGCGTCCGGAGCAAAGCCGCGGAGCACGGGGGCAGCAGGACAGCCCAGACGCACCGTGGCTATCCTGCTGCCCTCGGGCTCCGTGGCTTTGCTCTGCTTTGCTCCCTGTCCCCCTGGTCTGCAGACCAGGGGGACGGGGAGCAAAGCGGCGGAACACGCGGGCAGCGGACAGCCCAGACGCGTCTGGGCTGTCTGCTGGCCGCGTGTTCCGCCGCTTTGCTCTGCTTTGCTCCCCGTCCCCCTGGTCTGCAGACCAGGGGGACGGGGAGCAGAGCAGAGCAAAGCTGTGGAGCACGCGGGCAGCGGACAGCCCAGACGCGTCTGGGCTGTCCGCTGCCCGCGTGTTCCGCCGCTTTGCTTCCTCTCCCTGGTCTCCAGCAGACCAGGGAGAGGGAGGGCCCCGTTCGTAACTGCGGATCCGACATAAGTCGGATCCGCGTAACTCGGGGACTGCCTGTAAATGTGAATTGGGTAAATTTAATAGAAACTTAATTTAGTTGGATTTTTTTAATTATATTGTAATTCATTTTTAAACAAAATTCTGCATTAATAAAAAAAGGGGGATGTCCAAATGTTGAGCAAATAAAGCACGCTATCCCCGCCCCCAAAAAATCATGGGACCTTTAAATTTCACATTCCCCATCCCCATCATGTTTCCACCATCTGCTGCCATGTCTCCTCCCCTTGCTCCATCAGCTCCCCTGGTGCCTGCTGCCCCCGCAACCCCTCACCCTCCTCTGCTGTTCTGACTCCTGGCCTTCTCAATGCCCTCAGCTCTCCTGCGATCTGCCCTCCTCCACCAGCCCTTCTCTCCCCCTGTGCCCACTCCTCCAGTAGCCCCACTCTGATCGTGTGAGCTACCTCTCCTCATCCCCTCTCCTAAAACCTCCCTCTACACACTTGCCCTGCCTCTCTCCTCTGGTGCTGGTCCCTCCCCTGCAGGTGTCTGCCCTTCTGCTTCACCCCCAGAATCCCCTGCCACCTGCACATTCCCTTACCCCTGCAACCTTCTGGTGCTTCCCCATTCCCTCACTGTCCCTGTCCCTATCCCCTTTGCCCTCTTTTTCCCTGATGCCCACCCCCTCACCATCCTCTGCCCCCCCCATTTCCCTCGTGACCCTGTGCCCTCACACATGGTTTGCTCCATCTCCCCTTCCTGATGCCCACCCCTTCTTTCAAGCCTTCTCCCAGCACCGCCCCCCCTTCAGTCCCCAATGCCCTTACCCTCTCTCCTCCCAGCATCACCCTGTCCCTTCTTCCACTGACACCTCCCCTCCTGCCCTTTTCCTTGTTGTCTCCACTTGGCCCCCTGGCATGTGTCTCTCCTCCACGCTGTCCCTTGGAGCCTTCCCCTTTCTTCTGCTGACCTGCCCCCACTCCTCAGCACAAGCCCCTTCCTCTCCCACCCCTTTCCCCCTACTTTTCACTGCACTCCCACCTTCTGCCTTCCAGTTTGAGTCTGTGATTGGGCCCGGCCCCAGCTGCTTCCGTGATCCCAGACCATGTGCCGTACCTGCAGCTGGGCCATGTAGTTTTAAAATTTAAAGTGCCGGGCCATGACGTCACAGCACACTGGGCGTCTCCCCTCTCAGCTGTAGCGTGGGCGTTTGAACATGCCTTGCATGCACTCCCTCAGATGTCTTGCAAACCTGGAGTCTCCCCCCCCCTCAGCTGTTGCGCAGAGGGGGTGCGCAAGATGATCGGAGGGAGCGCATGCCGCCGTGCAACAGCTGAGAGGGGACACAACGAGTTCACAAGACATCTGAGCATGCACTCCCTCGGATGTCTTGCGAACCAGCATCTCCCCTCTCAGCTGCTGCACGGCGGCATGCGCTCCCTCTGATAGACTCGCGCACCCCACTTTGGAGACCACTGTTTTAAAACACTGGCACGTGCGCACATAAATGTCCTGGCGGGCACCATGGCACCCGCGGGCACCACGCTGGGAACCCCTGCACTACACTAGAAAACATTAGCTATGAGGGAAGACTGAAAGAATTTGGTTTGGTTTGCTAAGACAGAGGGGACATGACAGCAGTTTTCAAATAACTAACCTGGTGTTACAAGGAGGAGGGAGAAAAATGGTTCTCCTTGACCACTGAGGCTAGGACAAGCAGCAATGGGAGGTTTAGGCTGGATATTAGGAAAAACTTCATGTCAGGGGAATGAGGACAATCAGTGGGACACAATCATATCGGGATATAAAATATCTCAAAAGGACAGAATAGGTCGTGCGGGTGGCAGAGTGGCACTATATGTGAAAGATAATGTAGAATCAAATGAAGTAAAAGTCTTAAATGAATCAACATGTTCCACAGAATCACAATGGATAGTAATTCCATGCTCTAATAAGAATATAGCAGTAGGGATATATTATCGACCACCTGACCAGGACAGTGATAGTGACGTTGAAAAACTAAGGGAGATTAGCGAGGCGATGAAAATAATAAAAAAAAAAAAATCAATAATAATGGGGGATTTTAATTATCCCCATTTTGACTGGGTACATGTCACCTAAGGACGAGATGTAGAGATAAAATTTCTCAATACCTTAAATGACAGCTTCTTGGAGCAGCTAGTACAAGAACCCACAAGGGGCGAGGCAATTCTCGATTTAATCCCGAGTGTAGCGCAGGATCTGGTCCAGGAGGTAACTATTACAGGACCACTTGGGAATAGTGACCATAATATAACATTTAACATTCCTGTGGTGGGAAGAACACCTCAGCAGTCCAACACTGGCATTTAATTTCAAAAAGGGGAATGATGCAAAAATGAGGAGGTTAAACAGAAATTAAAAGGTACAGTGACTAGAGTAACATCCCTACAAGCTGCATGGAAACTTTTTAAAGACACCATAGTAGAGGCCCAACTTAAATGTATACCCCAAATTAAAAAACACAGTAAGAGACCTAAAAGAGCCACCGTGGCTTAACCATGTAAAAGAAGCAGTGAGAAATAAAAAGGCATCTTTTAAAAAGTAGAAGTCCCATCCTAGTGAGGTAAATAGAAAGGAACACACACTACCAAATTAAGTGTAAAAATGTAATAAAAATAAAAAAAGATTGAGGGACAGCTAGCCAAAAACTCAAAAAATAATAACAAAATGTTTAAGTACATTAGAAGCAGGAAGCCTGCTAAAAAACCAGTGGGGCCCTCGGACAATCGAGATACAAAAGGAGCAATCAAGGATGATAAAGCCATTGCAGCGAAACTAAATGATTTCTTTGCTTCAGTCTTCACACCTGAGGATGTTAGGGAGATTCCCAAACCTGCACCTCCTTTGTGGGTGATGAATCTGAGGAACTGTCCCGGATTGACGTGTCATTAGAGGAGGTTTTGGGACAAATTGAAAAAAAACAAAAAACTTAACAGTAATAAATCACCAGGACCAGATGGCATTCACCCAAAGGTTCTGAAAGAACTCAAATGTGAAATTGCGGAACCAACAGCTGTGGTTTGTAACCTATCCTTTAAATCAGCTTCTGTACCCAAGGACTGAAAGACAGCTAACAACGCCAATATTTAAAAAAGGGCTCTAGAGGCAACCCTGGCAATTACAGACCGGTAAGTCTAACGTCAGTACCAGGAAAATTAGTTGAAACAAGAATGAAATTGTCAGCTGCACAGAAGAACAATTCGTTGGGCAAAAGTCAACATGGTTTCTGTGAAGGGAAATCACATCTTACTAATCTATGAGGTTACGTCTACACTAGCATGATTTTGCGCAAATACTTGTAACGCAAGAGTTTTTGCGTTAAAGTATTTGCGCAAGAGAGCGTCTACACTGGTACGTGCCTTTGTGCAAGAGATGTGCTTTTGCACAAAAGCATCTGTGCCAGTGTAGACTCTCTTGCCCAAGAAAGTGCCGATGGCCATTTTAGCCATCGGGCTTTCTTACACAAGAAATTAACGTTGCCTGTCTACACTGGCCTCTTGCGCAAGAACAGTTGCGCAAGAGGGCTTATCCCTGAGTGGGAGAGTCAGAGTATTTGCACAAGAAGCACTGATTTCCTACATTAGAACGTCAGTGTTCTTTCGTAAGTACTCGCGGCCAGTGTAGATAGCTGGCAAGATTTTGCACAAAATCTTGCCAATGTAGACACAGCCTTAAGAGTTCTTCGAAGGGGTTAACAGACATGTGGACAAGGGGGATCAAGTAGATATACTATACATGATTTCTAGAAAGCCTTTGACAAGGTCCTTCACCAAAGGCTCTTGTGTAAATTAGGTTGTCATAGGATAAGAGGGAAGATCCTTTTATAGATTGAGAACTGGCTTAAAGGCAGGAAACAAAAAGGTAGGAATAAATTTTCAGAATGGAGAGGGGTAACTAGTGGTGTTCCCCAAGGGTCAGTCCTCAGACCAATCCTATTCAACTTATTCATAAACAATCTAGAGAAAGGGGTAAGCAGTGAGGTGGCAAAGTTTGCGTACAATATTAAACTGTTCAAGATAGTCAAGACCAAAGCAATTTGTGAAGAACTTCAAAAAGATCTCACCAAACTGAGTGATTGGGAAACAAAATGGCAAATGAAATTTAATGTGGATAAGCGTAAAGTAATGTACATTGAAAAAAAATAACCCCAACTATACATACAATATGACGGGGCTAATTTAGCTACAACTAATCAGGAAAGAGATCTTGGAGTTATTGTGGATAGTTCTCTGAAAACGTCCATGCAGTGTGCAGCGGCAGTCAAAAAAGCAAATAGGATGCTAGGAATTATTAAAAAAGGGATACAAAAGATGACAAAGAATATCTTACTGCCCCTATATAAAACTATAGTAAACCCACATCTTGAATACTGCATACAGATGTGGTCTCCTCTCCTCAAAGATATTTTGGCATTAGAAAAGGTTCAGAAAAGAGCAACTAAAATGATTAGGGAGTTTGGAACAGGTCCCATATGAGGAGAGGCTAAAGAGACTGAGACTTTTCAGTTTAGAAAAGAGGAGACTGAGGGGAGATATGATAGAAGTATACAAAATCATGAGTGGTGTGGAGAGGGAGAATAAAGAAAAGTTATTTATTTGTTCCCATGATATAAGAACTAGAGGTCACCAAATGAAATTAATGGATAGTAGGTTTAAAACTAATAAAAGAAAGTTCTTCTTCACACAGCGCACAGTCAACCTGTGGAACTCTTTGCCAGAGGAGGTTGTGAAGGCTAAGATTATAACACAGTTTAAAAAAAGAGCTAGATAAATTCATGGAGGTTAGGTCCATAAAAGGCTATTAGCCAGGGGGTAAGGAATGGTGCCCCGGCCTCTGTTTGTCAAAGGCTGGAGAAGGATGGTAGTGGACAAATTGCTTGATCACTGTCTTCAGTCCACTCCCTCCGGGGCACCTGGTGCTGGCCACTGTCAGCAGACAGGATACTGGGCTAGATGAACCTTTGGTCTGACCCAGTATGGCCATTCTTATGTTAGGACACAAACTTTTGAGTATCCAGAACCTTTGAGGATTAACTTAAAAGCCTAACCAACTCCTTCTAATTAGTCTTTGGTTCCCACATGGATTCAAACAGAAGCCTAAGAGCCTTTTAACATTAAGCAAATAAAAAACGAACTTCAATGTGATAAGCATATTAAAAATGCTGTCAGGATGACAAACTCATCAAGGTGGACCACCACCATCCAGAGAAGTGAGTTTGCAGTACTTCATCTTTGTAAAATCTGATCAAGTTTAAAGCTACCTGGAACCTGACCTTCCACATAAGGTTAAATTCACAGGACCAAATGTTCCAAGAAGACCATTAGTCCACATTAGTATTCTACATCAAGCTGTGGCTTTTGAAAGCATCAAGCTGTGTACAAGCATGACAAAAAGACAGCAGACACCATTCTACCCTCAACTAATTCATAATCATTAGAAAGCTTACAAAATGAACCTGGAGTGAGTCTTCAAAGCAGATACAGACAGGTAAAGATAGTAAAGCAGTTTGAGGTGAGTGAGGAGAGTGATTGAAGACAACTAACCTGACTCTGATTACTAAACTTTCTTCTTGAATTTACAGGTCATTCTCATAATGTCTTTTGAAATGCTATGATATGAGCTACCTACTGTAACACACCACACTTTACCCTTTCATCATGAATCAAAATAAAAAAAGTCTACAGTTCAGAAAGATTATCAAGGTAGATTCTCTCCCAATCCGATAGAATTAACTCTGCTCCGCCCCAACGTATAGAGCAGTGGCTCTAGAGGCCAGAGTATATGCCAGTCTCCTGAGCCCCCCAGTGCCAAGCCTAACCCCTAGAGCTGCCCACCCCTCTACTAGCCCCAGCCACAAACCCCAGCATCCCCTCAAATGCCAGCCTCACACCCTCAGAACCCCCTAGTGCCAGCCCCCCTCCCAAACACCTCAGTGTTTAGCCTCTGCCCCTTAGAGCTCCCCACCAGACCCCTCAATGCCAGCCTCCTGTTTCCAGAGCCACACTACACCCAGCTCCCCAGTGCCAGCCCCCAATATTATCTCTGCCTCCTGAGCACCCCCACTATTAGCCCCAGCCTGAGCCCCCCAGTGCCAACTCCCCATGCCGATGACCCCCAGTGTCAGCCTCTTAGAGCCCTCACCAATACCAGCTTTACCCCCAGAGCATTCAATGTCTGCCCCACCCCCTCACGTAGCTGCTGCCCAGATCTTGGCTGCTCTAAGGCTGTCGTGCCGGGCTCTGCGTGGCTCTCCCACCGCTCAGCAAAGTGCTCTTGTATGTCCAGAAGGAGACCCCACCACTGCCTGGCAATGGTTAACTAAGAGACAGGGTAGGACACGCGTCTCCCAACAGCTGTGGCAGGAGGGGAGGTGCTGGGCAGCATACCTTAGCCCCAGTGCCCAGTAGTTCACAGCTCGGCACCAGTTAGGAATCGTTGGTACAGAAAACCATACTTATCTGAGCTAGTATGAGGCTATTAAGATCACACTTCTCTCTCTCAGCTTTGCCAGGACCTTAGTTAGGAGAGTGAGCAGCAGAAAAGTACAGAGACATGCCTTTCCCTACAGAAGCAATCTCTAACCTTTTTACACCCAAGATCACTTTTTAAAAGTTAGGGCAAACCAAGATCTACCCTCGACCCCTTCCTTGAGGCCCCGCCTTCTCCACTGCCCTCCTCTCCATCATTTGCTGTCCCCAGCCCTTACTCACTTTCACTGGATTGAGACAGGCGGTGTGGGCTCTGGGGTGGGAATGAGGGATTTGAGTGTGGGAAGGGGTGAGAGGTGCAAACTTAGAAGGAATTTGGGTGCAGGAGAAGGGGATGGTGGCTCGGAGGGGGGTCCAGTTGTTGATGCTTGTAGGAACGGATATGTTATTAAGTCCTCCCATTCCCTGCTCTTAAGTCACACAAAACCAACCCCAATTTGCACAAATGGAAGTCAGTCCCAGGAAAAAAATTCTTCGCTTTAAGTTGTTTTGCTACAAGTCCATGTTTTTTGGAAGGTATTTTGGACTTATAGCGAGGACAACCTGTACAAAGTCTCATGGAGTAGAGAACATGCCAACACCTGAAGACTTACTTAAAAGGTCGGAAGACCCAGTGCCTCTGTGCTTATTTTTGTATATTCTTTATGCAAACCAGAGGTGCCCAATACTCATTGAAGCAGAAATACTTCTTAGCATACTAAGAACTTGGGACAGTAAAGGTGAGTAGAGTCACACTGATCTCTTGAACATTCATATTCAACATGCCTTGAAAGACTTAACTCCAGATACTGAAACCCTATGTATGGGATCCCCTACCCTAACTTTATTGCAGCCATGATCTTGACAGTTTGGACAGCAGGCATTTCAAGTTGATTACAAGTCTCATTACTGGGATGTGAAGAGAGTCATTCGTGTAACCCTAACCCTAACCCCTACCTCCACCCTCAGCCGCACGGCCTCTCCCCATACCCTGCTGCTCGGGGAAGCAGAGAGCCGGGGATGCCATGGCCTCGGCCCGGTGGCTAGGGGGAAGAGGAAGAGCCAGGGCTGGCAGCCACACTGTGGCCTCAGCCCAGCAGGTGGTGGTGGAAGTGGGCCGGGGCTGCCACGCTGAAGCCTCAGCCTGACCCTCCCCAGCAAATGGTGAAAGGGGTGGGGGGGGGGGGGCGGCGGCAAGCAGGGGGCACAGTTCTCTACTTGATCATTAAATAAGTCTCAGTGCTACAGATGAGGATTCTGAGGTGCAGAGAATGGCCTCTTTCCTCTAAGTAAGGGATGGGAACATTATTTGGGTCAGGGGCCACCAATCCACAGAAATCAGTCAGGCGCCGCACACAAGTGAAAAGCAAGAAAAATCCTTACTGACATGGGCCCCGAATGAGAAGGAAAAAGACACTCCCACATTCCCCTAGCACACCAGAGACTAGCGGGGACCAGGCTAGTAGATATAGTGTGCTCTAGGGACGTTAAGTATCAGTTAATTGAATAGGCAATTAACTTCATGAATTCTTACCAGTTAGTCAACTTTTCTATAGTCCCTGGGGTGGAGCCAGAAGCCAGTGCACTCTGGCCCCACTCCGGAGGAGCCACCTACCACTCCACACTGCTGCCTGTGTATCAGTTGGAGCTGGTCCTCAAGGGGAGGCAGTTTAAAAACCTGGCTGCCTGTTGCCCTGCACTGCTGCCTCTATTACAGAGGCAGCAGCACAGGGCAGCAGCAGCCCCTGTCCAGCAGAGGGGCTGAACTCTCAGACTCGGTACGAGCCGGAAGTGAACTGGGCTGCCTGCACTCCTGGCTCCTAATACACTTCAAATGCAGAGCCACAGCAGGCGTATGTCCCAGACCTGGCACGAGCCAGGACTGAGCCGGGCTGCTGGCCAGCCTGCTAAAAAATTTGTTGCAGATGGGCGGGGGAATTAGTATAGTTTACATACAGCATTAACCTATAAGCTTTTGCTTATCAGTTATTTGACTACATATTACATTCCTAGCATGCTCCAGTCCCATGTGGGGGATGGCAAGGGTTCTGGATCACCAGCACAAGCTCCCCAACATTGGGTGAGGAACCCTGAGCCTCAGGGGCTGGATCCAGGCAAACCATGGCCCACATCTGGCCTCTAGGCTTTAGGTTCCCCACCCTGCTCTAAAGCAAGCTCTAAAGGATTGCTGCCCACATCCTGAGGAAAGATTATTTTATAACCATCTTTAGGACATGCAGCAGCTTGGTGAATCTGCCAACACCTTCACCAGCTGCATAAAAACAGGCTGGAAGGATGGCATAGCTACTGAACGTTCCTCTGTAATGAATACATACTTCCAGTCTGAAGAATACTCCAACACACTAATTTCAGAATCATTCAAACATATTACTTAAAACATATTAAATGCTCTAGGAACTGCAAGCACAGGATGCAGTGAAGATACCAGAGCTTCCTAGAGCACAAGTTTCAGCATCAGTACAAAGAGTCCATTGACTTTGTAAAGAAATTATACCCCTGCTGAAGCAGGACAAGGGGATTTTGTTAAGAACTATGGGCTTTTGGGCAGCCTCAGGGCCTATGTGATGTAAAATACCAATTCAGCCCTTCCAAAGAACATCTTTGATAGTATGAAATTGGAGTAATGCAAAAAAGTGAATGATGAGCTTCTTCATCATCACAAGAAAGGATTGACTGAAATATCGAGATATGTATTTATGCCCAGCTGATGACCTATTCACAATAGCATAAATAATCTTTTAACAAATAATGGAATTGTAATAGTTTTTCCACTGAAGAGCCAAAATTCAAAGCAAGCATTCTGGTAGATGGCGATTTCAGAGAAATCTTTAACACATCTCTAATACTGAAAACTGGCTTTCCATCAGAAACTACTAAATATGCCAAATTGTGTAAGGTTTTTAATGACACATACAATCTACAAGTCTAATTCTGTTAGAAATTAATTGAATTTTAGTCTCTGAATACCTGCCTTTCAATAAGGTTATCATATGATTTAATATTACTCTGATAACTCACTAATGTTAACATCCAGAAGAAGAAAAAAAAAAAAAAACACACAAAAACAAAAAGAATATTAGGACACAATCTAGTCTAAAGCCTTGATTGTACAACAAGCCATATGTAAACAGGCCACTGAGCCCACCTGCATCCTGAACAATCAGTTAAGCGCCACACAAGTGTACAGGTCTACCTGTGGAGCTGATGGCAGGCTCAGCACCTACATGCATCCTCCATTCTGAAAAATCTAGACAATGTCATTATATAATGCCTAAAATAAAAATGTTTTTTTAAATTGAGCAGCTTACCTTCAGACTTCAATTTCGTAAGAACAAATATCAGGTAGTTGTTAAAATCTGGATACTGATTGAGTTGTTCCAGTTTCTAAAAAGCTTGTTAAGGAAAGCATGTGTATTTTTTCAAAGAGTACACTAAAGAGGATAATGATTAAACATGTAATTGCTGTTAATTCCAAATAGCACTCTATTCACAGTGACAAACCTTTCAAAACAAAGATTCTTTCCATTCCACTAATATCTCAGAAGAATGTTAAAGAGCAACTATTAAAGTTAATCGTGTTTAAGACAGTAGGTCTGCAAATCTTGCACACAAGAGTTATACAAGAGCTGGCAGAGGAAATATTGCTAATGTTGATATCAAAGTTTTAGAAGATGAGGCTAATGTTGTGCCAATATTTTAAAAAGGTAAACAGGATGACCTGGGTAATTATAGGCTTGTCCGTCTGATAATGGTCTATGAAATTGATTAATAATTAAAAGGAGGAGAATATTATTCATGAAAAACAGGTGCTGTCATCCTTTTTAAATTGACTGGTTAAAACAACAGTGTTGATGTAATAGCCTTCTATAAGGTGTGTGACTTAGTTCTGCATGACATTTTGAATAAAATCAAGTAAAATATAAAATGAATATGGCACACTTAAAATGGATTGAAAGCTGGCTTACTGGGGGGGGGGGTCTCAAAATGTAGTTGTAAACAGAGAATCACGGAGTGGCTGTGTTTCTAGTGGGATCCCACACATCTGTTCTTGCTCCTCTTAATTATCTGGAAGAAAAAAACCCCAAAATGGGGGGGGGGGGGGGGAAGAGAAGTAAATAGCAAAGGGGACACCTTCACCACTCACCAATTCCGAACAATCTAGATCACTTGGTAAGCTGAGCACAAGAAAACAGTATGTTTTAATGTGTCTAAATATAAATTATACCTATAGGAACAAGGAATATGGGCCATACTTACAGGATGGAAGACTATCCTGGGAAGCAATGACTCTGATAAGGATTTGGGGGACATGATAGATAATCAACTCAACGTGAGATCCCAATGTGACTGGGTGGTCAAAGGGATCAATGAGATGCAGGAATAGGAGAATTTCAATTTGGAGTAGAGAGGTTATTTTGCCTTTCTATTTGGTACTAGTGCACCCGCTACTGGAATACTGTGTCTAATTCTGGTCTCCACAATGCAATAAGGATGTTGATAAACTAGAGAGGATTCAGAGAAGAGCCGTTACAGTGATTAAAGGATTTGAAAAAAAGCCTTCCAGTAAGAGACACAGATCTCTTCTATTTAGAAAGTTAATGGGTAACTTGATCACAGTCTTATAAGCAGGGCTCAACAAATGCACTCGCCCGCTCGCCCATGGCGAGTAGATTTCTGCAGCTGGTGAATGCAGGGGCGGACTGGCCCGGTGGGCCGTTGTGACAAGCTGGCCAAAGCCTGCACTATGGGCAGCGTGGCCCCATCCGATCCGCCGGCTGGCGGAGGAGCACAGCACCGGTGGGAAGAGGGAAGTGTGGCTATTCTTCCTACTGGGCTGCCTGCGTGCAGCTCCGGCGCGAGGAGGAAGGACAGGATGCCAGGACACTGGCGTGACCTGGCCCCGCTGATTTTAAAGGGCCACGGCAGCTCAGCTCTGGCCGCGTGTCCCTGGGAGCTGACTGCGGCACGCAGCACAGCCAGGGCCCGCCCCGCCGGCCCCAGCCCAGCTTTCTCTCCACACCGCCCATTCCCCATGCCGCTCCTGCACCCCGGACCCCCTGCTCTCCCTCTTCCCTGCGACCCCTTGGCTCTGCGTCGCCCTTACACCCCGCACCCTGCCCCCCCGATCCCTGCCCCCCCAGCTCTGTGCTGCCCGTTCCCTGCACTGCCCCTAGACCCCGATCCCTCTGCCCCTCCTGTTACCCACATCCCATTCTCCGTGCCTCCACCGCACCCCCCCACCATGCTCCCCCCCGATCCCTGCCCCCCAGCTCTGTGCTGCCCGTTTCCTGCACTTCCCCTAGACCCCGATCCCTCTGCCCCTCCCGTTCCCCACATCCTATTCCCTGTGCCTCCACCGCACCCTGCTACCTCTGATCACCGCACCCCTCTGGCTCTGTGCTGTCCCTGCACCCTGCTCCCCCTGTGGGTCAGGAGTGAAGGGTGCTTGAAAGAAGGGGTGAGCATGAGGAAGGCGGGGATGGAGCAAGGCATCTGTGAGGGCACAGGGGCATGAGGGGAACAGGGACAGAGGATGTTGAGGGGGTGGGTATCAGGGAAAAAGAGAGCAAAGGGGGCAGGGGCAGTGAGGGAAGGGGGAGGCAACAGGAGGGTACAGGTGCCAGGGGATTCTGGGGATGAAGCAGAAGGGCAGACACCTGCAGGGGAGGGACCAGCACGAGAGGAGAGAGGCAGGGCAGGTGTGTAAAGGGAGGTTTTAGGAGAGGGGATGAGGAGGGGTAGCTCACACGATCAGAGTGGGGCTACTGGAGGAGTGGGCACAGGGCGGAGAGAAGGGCTGGCAGAGGGGGACAGGTCTCAGGAAGGCTGAGGGCAGTGAGAAAGGCAGGAGTCAGGACAGCAGAGGGTGAGGGGTTGGGGGGGGGGGCAGCAGGCACCAGGGGAGCTGATGGAGCAAGGGGAAGAGACATGACAGCAGAGAGAAAAGGTAGAGGTTTATAAGATATTTATTAATAACCTGGGTGATATTTATTAATAACTTATTAGTAATTACTGTTCTTATTCTTATTAGGAATTTATGCCATTAAAAAAAAACACTTTGTGGGGGAGGGTGACAAGTCCCTCTTTTCTCTGGCAAGTAGGGTTTTCCATAATTTGTCGACCCCTGCTTATAAGTACATATACATGGAGCAAATTTTAACGATGGGCTCTTCAATCTAGCAGAAAAAGGTATTCCATGATCCAATGGTTAGAAACTGAAGCTACTCACATTCAAACTGAAAAGGCAGCAGATTTTTTAAGTGAACTTACCAGAGGTTGTGATAGCTGACAATTTCTAAATCAAGATTAGATACAGGGACCCCGACTGTAGGTCGCCCCAGTATACATCTGTTCTGCACTAACATCATTAATGCTTGTAAGAACTTGTGCATTATAAGTCTTCCCATTCCCCGCTCTTAATTCGTGCTGCGCCACCTCCCTTCCCTCCCCCCCCCCCCCATTTGTGCAAATGGAAGTCAGCTGGGGGAAAAAGTTCCCTGCTTTAACTTGTTTCACTGTAAGTCCAAGTTTTTTGGAACATATCTTGGACTTTTAGTGAGGACGGCCTGTATTTTTCTAAGATATGATTTAGGAATTATTTTGGGGGAGATCTACACAGGAGGTCATACAGGATGGCCACAATGATTCCTTCTGGCCTTGGAATCTATGAAATAGCTAGTATAGCTTGTAATGCAGAGAATTAAAAAAATTGAAATCAGTTTCCAGCAATTTTGATACAGAAACACAACATTTTTATGCAGAATCAAACAGAGCAAATAAGGTGTGGAAATACGAAAATGCAACTCTTGCGTGATCAGTAAGATTTCAGATACAGACTTTTGTACTATTTGTGGTTAAGAATTTAAAGTATTATCTGCACCAACTTTAAGCACGCCATTGAACTGCCACTCAGTAAGACACTAAAGCATGTCTAATATTGTTTTTCAGTACAAATGAAAAATATTTCACCATTAAAATTAAGGACGTTAAATTTTGATTAGTTGATAAGGACTAGCACATTCCACCTTGAGAAGAGGCCCTTGTACATTTCCAAGTGGAAGCACCTCATGGAGCCTAAGTATCAGGGCCCTGAGCACAACAAGGAACTGCAATCCTTGCCCCTGCTGTCCACAGCCCTCCTCCAGCAGCCAGAGGGGAGCCAAGAAGCCAGGGCTGGCTGCAACCAGGCGGGGGGGGGGGGGGGAGAGAGGCAGGGGCTAGAGCTGTGATTGGGGTGGGGTTCCCTGAGGCTGGCTGTGGCTAGAGTGGGTGAGGGGAAGGGGCAGCACAAGGGGCCATAGCTGCAATCAGGGAGGGAAGGCTGGGCCTGGCTGGAAGGAGACATGGGGAAGGAGATGAGAGGCCAGGGCTGCAATGAGGGGGAGGGGTGGGGGTCCGGGACTACCTGTGATGAGGGAGAAGTATGGAGAGGGGGAGCCAAGTGGCCAGGGCTGACGCAGCCCACAGCCCTTCCTAGTAGCTGGGTCTGGCACAGCCCTGGCCTTCCCTAGAGATTGGAGGTAGAGCAGGCCTTGCCCTGGCAGCCAGTGCGGAGGGGGCCTGATGCAACCACTGGCCCTCCCCTCTCTGGCAGCCAGAGGGGTGGTCGAGAGGCCAGGGCTGTTGTGGCCCTGGCCCTCCCTGGTGGCCAGGGAGGAGGAGGGGGAAACGACAATACAGGAGGCCGGGGCCGCCTACCCCGACAATAGGGGAGTTGGTGAGTGTACCAAGCAGGGGGCACCGCCCCCTAGTAGTCCTTTAAAAATATCTCAAGTGGCAAGTGCACAACATTACCATGCTGCTACCTCCAGTATTTAAATAATATATTAAAAATATCAATTATGACGCAAAATTTCGAAATGACCAAGATTACATGCCTAACAGACAACTGTTACCGAGCTAGGAATGTTAAATTGTGGGTAACTAACTAATCGAATAGTCGATGTATTTTGCATCAACTATTCGACAAGGCATCTCCGCCTTTGAAGTGTAGAAGTAGCCCTAGGCCTGTTGCTATACTTTAAAGGTGAAAGTGCAACATGGAACCCAGGGTCATCTGGGGACTCCCCACTGACCCTGGGCTTCGAAGCACTGTGGGAACTTGCTCCTGGAGTTTCAAAGCAGTCGCACCACATGGAGCCCGGGATCAGCTGGGGACTCCCTTCCACCAGGCTCTTAATACATTTAAAAAGCACAAGCATGTTGTGGGGGAGGGGCCCGGGCACGAACCAGGAATCAGGTGATTCCTCACTTGGGCCTGGGGTTACACTTCTGCGGCTGCTGCCCCTCCCCCCTCTCGGAGAGATGGAGGGACACGCTTTTAAGATCATTTCAAGCCTACTACCTTTATATGTTTTTAAAATTTGAGTTTTATGTGTTTGCAACACAAGGGAACAAAATCAGCCCATATTAATAAGAAACAAAATCAATTAATTGTAAATGCCTTAAGTTTGTAGCAGCTGGCTCAGGTCCCATTGGGACATCTTACTAAGTACCATTCTCTGATAGCACAACAATCACAGCTACTTGCTGAAGCAGGCCCATGAATTTATCAAGTGGCATTTTTGCTATACAGGCAGTCCCCGGGTTACGTACAAGATAGGGACTGTAGGTTTGTTCTTAAGTTGAATCTGTATGTAAGTCGGAACTGGTGTCCAGATTCAGCCGCTGCTGAAACTGACTGCCAGTTCTGACTTACATACAGATTCAACTTAAGAACCCCAAGCGTCCCCAAGTCAGCTGCTGCTGAAACTGATCAGCGGCTGATTCCAGGAAGCCCGGGGCAGAGCAACTCTGCCTCGGGCTTCCTGTAGTCAGCGCTGGTCAGTTTCAGCAGTGGCTGACTTGGGGATGCCTGGGGCAGAGCAGCTGGGGTCAGACCAGGGAGACGGGGAGCAAAGCCTTGGAGCACGCCCGCAGCGGGACAGCCCGGGCGCGCTTGAGCTGTCCCCTGCGGGCGTGCTCCAAGGCTTTGCTCCCCATCTCCCTGCAGACCAGGGAGACGGGGAGCAGCTTTTCTTGCCCTGGAGGACGGGGGCGGCAGACTGCGGCGCATCTGGGCGTCCCGCTGCTCCCGTCCTCTGGGGCGAGAAAAGCCCCGTTCGTAACTGCAGATCCGACATAAGTCGGATCCGCATAACTCGGGGACTGCCTGTATAGCACTTTCCTGCAAGTTATATTAAGTAGTTTTTCAAAACCTGCATTATTTAATAAAAACAGTAAAAACCCACCATTTAAGCCACCACCAGCAGAGTATATATTTAAAGTATGGCATATGCTGGAGTGTCACCACAAAACAAACAGCTACTAATGCCATTTGAAGTAACCTGAATAAAAAAAATGAAATCTAAATGAAAAAATATTAAACAAGTACTACACTAGCTAGCTTTCTTATCTTCATATTCATAGCATTCAGCATATGAAAGGTCCCTTTAATTAAACATCCTTAATCAAACATCTGGAATGACAAAGTTAAAAATATGCTTTAATATCTTGGCTAGTTAAATCATAATTCAGTTATCACTATTAATAGTAATTACTTAGCATTTCTCATTTTGAACTATAATATTACACAAAGCAGTTCCACTTTTGTTTATTTAGCTTCTATTCATTTCATTTTTTTTTTTTAAGATGTCACTCACCAACACAACAGTTTAAGAACATTACACAAAAAATGTAAGCATATTCCTACAAACTATCAGACTTCTTTGGGGAGAGGGTTTTTAGTAAAAAACCTTAAATTTAGAAATTGAGACAAGTTGAAGACAGTATCCTTTTAATCATCTAAAACATCCTATTTAATCAAAGAAGATTTAAATTGTTTTAAAATATTGTTACAACTAAGAATTACTGTAACTGAAAGATTAAATATTCCCTATTTTAAATTAAAAGATTACAATTCATTATGCTCTGAGTGCTGTCAAATGCAGAATAGTCAAATGCAGTTTCACATTTGTGAATAGCTGTTTCCCCCACAGCAAAAGGGCAGAAACAAAATAGGAAAAATGCAGTCAAATAAAGCTACAATGTTTTTCACAAATGTCACATAATCCATGACTTCCACCAACCTTGGTGCCTTCAGCCCCGGGTGGTTTGGAGCTGCAGGTCTTCTTTCCACTGCCTGTGGCAGCTGGAAATAGAGGTACTCCAAAGATTCCAGCCAGGTGGCAGGGAGACGCCAGACCTTGGAGCAAGCCCCCACAGTAGCCCTGCCACTGTGGGTGGTGTGGTAAATCTGCAGCAGTGCTCCCCATTTTATTGTGCATATTCTTAGTAAAAGTCAAGACAGATCATGGGCTTCCATCAATTTCTCTTTACTGCCTGTAACCTGCCCTTTTTCTCAAAGAAATCTCTGACAAAATCTTAACTTTAATTTAAAAGTCATAAGAGTTCACAAAGGGACTGAGCACCTGAAAATTTACATGTATTTAAATTATAAATAAAATTAGAAGTATTTTTAATTGGACCAAAAAGCCTTGAGGTAGCCACCTTTTTTGGGGAGGTGGGGAGAAAGTGAGGAGGATGGGAGTTAAATCTGGTTCCCTGAAAGTATCAAGAATGTCACATCTGTCTAGCAGGGGGGGGGGGCAAATTACACCACATCTGGTGCACGAGCTGTTTTATCTGGCCTACAGAGTCTGGGGCTTGCCCTGCACTATGCAGCTCCCAGAAGCAGCAGCATGTTCCAGCATACCAGACTGCTGGAAGGGGGACGCACCACTGCTTCTGGCAACTTCTTGAGGTGGTCAGTGCAGCTCAGAGCCTGTCTCAAGGCTCCCACCCCCATCTTAGCCTTGGTCCCCATACCACCACCCTCTGAACCCTTCAGTCCCAACCCAGAGCCCTCACACACACACACTCCAGCCATCTGCCCTAACCAAGAGCCCCTTCTCATCCTCAAAACCCCTCAATCTCAGCCCAGAGTCCCCTTCTTGCACCACAAACCTTTCATCCCTGAACCCGCCAAATCCCACACCCCCAGTCAGACCCTTCACCCACCCCCTGCACTCCAACTCCCTTCCCCAGCCTGGAGCCACCCTCCCCCGCAACTCTATGAACTCATTTCTGACCCCACCCCAGAGCCCATATCGCCTCACACAGCCCAACTCCAATTTCATGAGCATTCATTGCTCTCCATAACCTGATGTAACCACTCACGCGCCCTGCACCCGGGGGGGCGGGGCCATTCACACGCCCGGGGGGGCCACTCACGTGCCCGGGGGGGGGCGGGGGGCGGGGATGCCCTTGCACCCAGCGCCGGCATGTGCCCCAGGGCTGGGGCCGCCCGAGCGCTGCACACCAGGCACCGGTGCGTGTCGCGCACCAGGGGTGGGGCCGGCCCAGGTTGTCGGCGGATGCACACAAATGCCCGGGCGGGCGCCATGGCGCCCGCGGGCACCGCGTTGGGGACCACTGAGCTAGATAATTTCATGGAGATTAGGTCGATAAAAGGCTATTAGCCAGGGGACAGAAATGGTGTCCCTGGCCTCTGTCAGAGGCTGGAGAAGGATAGCACAAGACAAATCACTTGATCATTGTCTTCAGTCCACCCCCTCCGGGGCACCTGGTGCTGGCCACTGTCGGCAGATAGGCTATTGGGCTAGATGGACCTTTGGTCTGACCCAGTACGGCCGTTCTTAGTACTGCCACCAGACTATGCTTGTTCCATTCTCTATAAAAGCACGTGACTAGAGCAGGGCCCGTCCTCCCCCCCCCCCCATCCACCACACACAGAAGACCTGGAGATGCTGGTACCACAGGCCCTCAAACGAGGGACTTGGGCCTCCCAGGAATGACTCCAGAGAAAAGAGCAGGCTACAGCCATCACGCAGTTTAGTCCCACTAGTGGTGGCTGGGGGAGAAGGAGCATTTCTCAGCTAGACCCCTGTGTCTAGCCTGCCCCCAGCCCTCTCTGGAAAGAAGCCTATGTGCGGTCGTGGGGCTCAGACGAGAAGGCGAGTTACTCCTCTCGGGTCCGGGGCCGCGCTGCTGCATCAGAGCGCTGGCAGAGGCCCAGAGTGGGTAACCCGGGAAAGTGGCAAACACCAGAGCAGCGTGGCCCGGCCAAAGCTTTAAAAAGAAAAGCTGCTCCACTTAGCTCCCAGCTTGCAACAGGTGCTCGGGCCGGGGGCCAGGAGGGGGAGGCGGGTAACATTAGCGCCCACGGCTTCTCTCGGCGGTTCAAACCCCGCGCCACAGCCACACAGTTCCGTGCCTGGGCGGGGGCTGGGCCAAAAGCGCCACCGGCTCGCTGGCCTCTCCAGCCGCTCGCACCGCTGCGGCGGCTCCCTCGGGCACAGCCCAGCCGTAGCCCCCTCCCCACTAAGCGAGGCCTGAAACCCGGAGACGTCACCGCTCCCTCTCCTCTTCCTCACGAGTTTCGCCGCCCCCTCGCGCCTCAGCTGCCCAAGCAGCCTCCTGCCCGTTTCCCCCACCCCCGCACTGAGAGGAAGCGGAGCCGGAACCCATGGAGTCTGCAAGCAGCGTCCTACTGCGCCTGCCTGGCTCGGGCCCCGCGCGGTAGGCAGCGACCCCAGTCCCGCGGTAGGCCCCGGCGACCCGGCCCCGGCCAAGGATACTTGTTGCACGGCCCTCTGCGTGGTGGTGTCCGGAGACTGCGACTCCTTGAGTAGCTGCAGGATCTGCTGGAGCCCCTGCTCGTCGGGCTTCCACTCATACTCCATCTTGGGTCGCTGCAAAACCAGACAACAGGCGGCCGCGGTTACTAGCGCTACAGGCCTGCGCGCTCGGTAGGCTGCGCCCAGCGCGCGGCCCGCTCTCACCCCAGCACGTACGCACGCAGCACGCACGCACCGAGCGGCGCCGCGGCCTCCCCCCCGGCAGAGCCGCCGTTGGCCAAGGCGAATGGCACCGACCTGCTCCTCGCCCCGGCCGCCGCGCGCTGAGCGTAGCTGATTGAGTCACTCACGCCGAATTTGCAGGCTGGCCCTAACAGCGACACGTCCCCCCGGGTCTTAGCGCCCGCCTGGTCGACACCGCCCTCCCGACTGGCTCGGCCCCTCTGCCCCCGCCGGCCTCACCCTAAAGCAGTGGTCCCCAACCTTTTTAAGCATCAGATCACTTTTTGAATTTAAGCACAATCCAGAATCTACCTCAGACCCAAATACCCTTGCCCCGTCTCCTTCCTACGCCTTCTCTGAAGCCCTGCCCCCGCTCACTCCGTCCTGCCTCTCCCATTCTCACTCCCTTTTATCAGGCTGGGGGCACGGGCTTGGGGTGCAGGAGAGGTTCAGGACTGGGACGGGGTTTGGAATGCGAGCTCCAACTGGGCACCGCTTACCACAGGGGGCTAAGACAAGCTCACCCCTACCCTGATCCTGCACCACTCCCAAAGCAGCCAGCAAACTCTCTCCATCCCTGCCCCCCTCTGCTCTGTGGAAATGGGGTGCAGGATGGAAGGAGGGACACCCTGACATCAGCACTCCTTCTTCCTGTGCCCTGTATGGCAAGCAGGAGACTCCTAGGGGTGAGGGGCACCTCCAAGGCAGAAAGCAGGAGCAGCACGGCACTGCTGAGAGGGGAAGATGAAGTGCCAGCACTTGATAGCCTCCCGGCCAAACCTCTCAGGATCACCTGTCAGAGGTTCCAAGATCTACCAGTAGATCCCGATCTACTGGTTGGTGATCACTGCCCTAAAGGTTCCGTTTGCATCCCCCGCACTCCGCGTGAGGGGAATCAATAAAACAATCGACTTAAACCCCATGATCTATCAAGCAGCGTCAATGGATCCATCGGACAATGTCCAGCAGCGGGAGTCTGGCCTATTTTATGCCCCACTCTCAGCAACTTGGGAGTGCAGCACCCTCTCTTCTCCTGAGATCAAGAGGTATTATGCACTTTCCATAGCCACCTCAGTAGCACCCCATACATATTCCACCGCAAACAGCCAAGAGAGCGATAGCAACCCCTCCCACTACAGAACCCGAGAGAGCAATAACTGTAGCAATTGCCCCTCATACCTGAAAACACTGCATTTATACAGGAGAGTATATTCTGAACAGTAGCAGGGACTAAGGTGTCATTCACCAAAGGCTGAGGCTGTGACCCTTGGTGGGGGAGTCACATAAGCAAGCCAATGGGAGATGCAAAGGGGGTTGGTTCTAAACAGTTTTCCCTCTAAGCAGAGTGCTTTTGCAGACATCCAGGAGAGATTTAAGTACTGCCCAGCTGATTAGCAGAACACCCACAATGCCAGCATGTGTTTCCACACCTGCCTGGTGCACATATCAAAATGTATTTTGTGCATGGATGGAAAAACTTAAGAGCAAACATTGGTTCTAAGAAGTGCCCCTCTCAGAGACACATTTTTATTGCTCCTTAGTGATGCACAAAAGAAGTTGGTGTCTCTAGTACCTGAAGCATTTCATGTAAGAGTATGTTAGGCATCTGACACCACCCAAATAGTCAGAAGAGGAACAGGTGATAGTATCCACTTCGTAGCTTTTAGCCCAGTGATACGAGTACTCATCTGGTATATGAAAGACCCCAGTTCAATTCGTTCTTCAGGCAAGGAGGGGAAGAGGATTTGAACAGGGCAAAGTCTAATGCTAAACCAGGGGTGGGGAATCCGGGGACCTGATGCTGTCCTCGGCTTGCCTGAATCCAGCCCCCCGAAACTCAGGGCTTCCCTCTCCCCAGCACTGGGCTGGAGCATACAGAATCTACCAGCCTGCGATCCCCTAGGCTCTGATGTGCAAGGGGAATGTAGGGAGTGTCTTTCTTCTTATTCAGGGACCATGTCAGTGAGAGGGGATTTTTGTGCTTCTCAATTGTGTGCAGCCCCCAAGTAATTTTTCTGTGGGTCAGCAGTCCCTGACCTAAAAAAGGTTTCCCACCCCTGCTCTAAACATTTAGCTATGGAATACTCTAATGCGGGAAGACGTTCCTTCCATCTCTCCTGTTGAAGTCGTTCTACTGGTGCTAGATAATGGAGTAGAGGAATTGGATCCTAGGTTTCCCTCCTCCAAACCAGATTCTTTAACAACTTCCCTCTAGAATTATTCTTGCTGGTTGGCACAATGGCTTCCATCATTAATCTTAAATTTCAGCAACCTTCACAAACAAATTATTCCTCTCTCTCCCTCCCTCCAGAAACTCCTGTTCTGATTTTATTTCTGTAGAACCAAGACTGAAGATATTTTGCTACATCAGTGAAACAGGAATCCTAAACTAATCATCTAAACATATTCTCCCAGAACACAGGGACACATATTTTAGTAGTGAAGTGTCAAATACCTAGTGGGCATGCAAGATCTAACCCACTTTATGTATTTACGTCGCCCAAATTCTAAAGACTCACAGGCTGTACCTACACTAGCACTTCTGTCAATTTAACATATGTCATTAACTAAACAACCAGGGGGAGTTGCACCTATGGAGTCAGCTCCTGTACCCCCAATGAGCCCCTTGCATCCAGATCCCTCCCATAACTGAGCCACCCCCACCCAGATTACCTCGCAGAACCCACTCACGCTACACTTTGATTCCCCCCATGCTAAGTCCCTCCTCTCTCGGATTCTGCTAAGCTGAACCTGCCTGCTCGCCCATGCCTGGTGCATCTGATGCAAAAGTTCGGGAACTTGAGGTGTTTCTGGGGTAGGCCCACTCTTGTGCTGTGTCAGGATTGGGTACAGCCTAATCCTTAACTCCTTGTCTGTGTGGGAGCTTCAGGGTGATCTCCCATTTCCATGCAGCAGAACCCATTATCCGCATGGAAGCATGTCTTCTGGAATGGTGGCATGAAAAGACAAATCAATGTTTATCAAGTCTGGCACACAGATAACTTGCAATGCTGGTTACAAAATGTCTTGCAAATGCCAGTTCTCCCTTTCAGGAGAGGCTTGTAAATAAGAAGCAAACAGCATTACCTCTCTTAAATGTAAACAGACTTATCTTAGCAATTAGCAGAATGAGAAGTAGGAATGAGTGTACTTCTAAGCTGTAAAGTTTTACATTGTTTTGTTTTTGAGTTCAGCAATGTAACAAAATTTTCATAATAAGGAGATTTCCCTACAATACTTATATGAGGTGAACTGAAAAATACTATTTGTTTTATTAATTTTACACTGCAAATATTTGTAATAAAAATAATACAAAGTGAGTAATCTACACTTTGTATTCTGTGTTGTAATTGAAATTAATATGGAAAAATGTAGAAAAGCTTCAAAATATTTAATAAATTTTAATTGATATTCTGCCGTTTAACAGTGAAATTAAAACAGCAATTAATTTATAATCACAATTCTTTGAATTAATCACATCACAATGGTAATTAATCAACAGCCCTAACTTTACCATATTGTTTGCAGAATACTTTGTCACAGAATTCTCTCAGGAGTACTAATGTCAGCCATCCAAAAGTCAATTGAGTATAACTGAGTTAAACTCAAAGGTCAGAAGTGGTGTGAATGATCTCCATCCCTTTTTGATGGTATTGAAGTGTTAATTTTAAATCTTAACTAGGAGATTTTACATTTTAATAGTTACACTAATTTCATAGCTGATCACTGTATAATATGTGGTGAGAGTGAAACCGACTAGGATTTCGTGCATGAGAAGAAATGCAGATGAAGAGAGGAGAGAAACAGAGAAGAGGATGGAAATGGAAATGAAACATAAGACAGAAATAGCAGTACAGGTTGGACCTGCCTGGTCCAGCACCTTCAGAACCTGACAGGTCCTGGCTGAGGGATTTTGCAGGACATGGGGAGGTCATTTCTGGCCCCCTTCCCCCAGCCTCCCCAGACCTGGCCCAGCTGCCAGCTGGAGCCTCCTGCCAATCCTGCTACTCTGCTGGCCCCACTGGGCTTCATAGCCCATCCAGGCAGCCCTGCTGGGATGCAGCAAGCTCCCACCCTTCTGGCAACTCACTGCCAGCAGCCCACTGCCCTGCCAGCCATAGGGCTCCCAGCCACCAGCCCTCCACCTCCACCTGCCGAACCACAGATGTTGCCAGACCAGAGGGGTCCCAGTTTAAAGAGGTTCAACCTGTAGTCCAAAAAGTGAGAATATTTTCTCACTGAATGACATAGACTGGAACATAAATAGTAATAACACTGATGTCACCTGAAAGTTTAAAAGTCTCAGAGGGGTAATTGTGTTAGTCTGTAACTTTAAAAACAATGAGTAGTCCTATGGCATCTTAGAGATTAACAAAAATATATAATATCATGAGCTTTCATGGGTAAGACCCACTTCATCAGATGAGTTGGGAGTGGAAATAACATAATCTTTTATATAGAGGACAGCAAAAGAAGTATCTGTCAATTGTAGGACCTGTGTTAAGCTAATTAAGTGGGCTGGATGTGTCCCATTCATAGCTTTTCATGTGAAAATGTGGATTTCAAAGGCAGGGGAAATTGGCTTTGTAGTGCATTAACCAATTTATGTATTTATTCAAGCCCAAGATAACAATGTCAATTTTGTAGATGAATTCCAGTTCTTCAGTCTCTCTCTGTAATTGGGTAGGGAAATTCCTTCATAGAAAAAATGGCTACTTTTAAATCCATGATTGAATAGGGGAACATTTTAACCTACTTAGTGGTTCAATCATGGATTTAAAAGTAGCTTCTTTTAGAATTTTACATATTTCTTAAACAATGGTGCAAATTTGATCACTGAAACATTTTAATTTACAACTCAGTATAGCATTTTACAACTTCTAGGATTGTATACTTTGTGTGATTTTTTAGATAACTTGATTTATATTAATTTAGGAAATAGTACATAATACTTAATAGCTGTGTCAAACTGCAGGTGCAGCAGCAATACATTAGGAATGGTAAGAACTAAATCACACACACAAACACAATAGCACTTACATTTTATTAAACTAAATCTTAAATGTTACAGAAATGTTTCACATTTGCAATCGCAGCAATTTCCTGAGGTGCCAGCTATTAGCTGTCCTTAAACTTTCTTTTTTAAATTTTCAAATTTTATTAACTCTCACAGACAAGTCATCACAACACTAAATGTACCATGTCCTTAAAACTTCTACAACTCACTCTCATTTTCTCCATCCCACTGTCATTTTGATTCATAGACAAACAGAAATTGGTGTTTTCCTGCTTTTTTCAACTTCCAATCAATTTCTTAGCTTTGAGTGAATAATACTAAACAATGAAAATATGTTTTCTGTGCCTGCAGAAGAAGCTACTGCTGTAAAAAGTTGGCTTAATTGTTTCAAAGTGCCTGTCTAATGAATTCCACCAATTCAGGCGAGTGACTTTGTTCAAAACATCATCAGTAAACATGTAGGCTACGTCTACACTGGCCCCTTTTCCGGAAGGGGCATGTAAATTTCAGCAGTCGTCGTAGGGAAATCCGCGGGGGATTTAAATATCCCCCGCGGCATTTAAATAAAAATGTCCGCCGCTTTTTCAAAGTAAGAATAAGAGCCTCCGGAAAAGGGCACTTTTTCCGGAGGATCGGAGCCAGTCTAGACGCTCTTTTCCGGCTTTTTTAAAAGCCGGAAAAAAACGGCGGACATTTTTATTTAAATGCCGCGGGGGATATTTAAATCCCCCGCGGATTTCCCTACGACGACTGCTGAAATTTACATGCCCCTTCCGGAAAAGGGGCCAGTGTAGACGAGCCCGTACTGATTAAATGGTTTTGCTCCAGCCCTAACATTTACTATGACTGGCATAACTGAGGAGTGATTTTGAGATGCCATAGCAGCAGCATTATATTCAGAAGTTAGGCCTCTACCTAACTGGGGTTAAGAATTTTCACAAGAAAATGAGATGCAGTTAATGTTTGGTACATTCACTTCTTTATTGCCCACAGTTTAACTTTCTGATGAGGTATTTCTTTCATCAATGTCTCTTGAGGTGCCTTCCAAATGTTGACAGCAACAGCAATGTAACAGCAATTTTTCTGAAGTTTATTTATGGCTATGGCTATAGGCTTCAGTATACTGAGCGTGTCCTCTACATTCCTCTTTAATCCAATGTTACTTTGAGTGAAAAACTTCCATCTATTTAATCACTGTTTCTTTCACAAAGTTTTATGAGAATGGGACAGTTCTTAATTGTTCAAAACAATCTACCACAGGATGCCATTGAACATCTTGAGGGAAAATTAGTTTGGATCCTCCTGCTCTTTTCAGTGAAGCTGAACCAAAACAGTTGTTATGGAAGTATTTGGTGACTTCAACAACATTTTCTTTTATTTCTGGAGAAAACATACTTGAGTCTTTGACTAAAAGATGCATTAAATGGGCACTGCGGCCATAGTACTCCACTTAGGAAGGAACAATCAGTCTCACACATACAGAATGGGAAGCGATTGTCTAGGAAGGAGTACTGCAGAAAGGCATCTAGGGGTTATAGTGGATCACAAGCTAAATATGAGTCAACAGTGTGACACTGTTGCAAAAAAAGCAAACATGATTCTGGGATACATTAACAGGTGTGTTCTGAGCTAGACTCAATAAGTCATTCTTCCACTCTACTTTGCCCTGATTAAGCCTCAATTGGAGTATTGTGTCCAGTTCTGGGCACCACATTTCAAGAAAGATGTGGAGAAATTGGAGAAGGTCCAGAGAAGAGCAACCAATATTATTAAAGGTCTAGAAAACATGACCTGTGAGAGAAGACTGAAAGAATTAGGTTTGTTTAACTTAGAAAAGAGAAGACTGAGGGGGGACATGATAGCAGTTTTCAAATATCTAAAAGAGTGTCACAAGGAGTAGGGAGAATAATTCTTTTCCTTGGCCTCTGCTGATATAACAAGAAGCAGTGGGCTTAACTCCAGCAAGGGGGATTTAGGTTGGACATTAGAAAAAACTTCCTGTCCGGGTAGTTAAACACTGGAATAAGTTGTCTAGGGAAGTTGTGGAATCTCCATCTCTGGAGATATTTAAGAGCAGGTTAGATAGACATCTATCAGGGATCATAGGTTCCCAAACTGGGAGGCATGAAGAAATTCCAGGGGGGGTACAAGGTGACCCAGACCTCCGCTCTCCTCAAGAAAGAGCCCGCACTGGCATTACCTCATCCAGAGTTCATCTTTAACTGTTAAGTTTTGCGCGGTGGCTTCCCCAGGTCTGTCTCCCTCCTGCTCTCTGAGGCTACAGACAAGCCCCAGAGCCACTCTGAAAAGGTGCTAATTTGGAGCTGACTTTGAAAAGGTGCTCATTTCCCCTGGACAATAGGGGCCCTGGAGCTCGGCTCCTTGAATAATCATTGATTAAAGGCTCGAATGGGGACAGAATTGCAAATAGCTGCTAGCTCAAAGGAAGCAGCCCTGGGAACAAGCGCCAAACGTGCTTTCTCAGATGCCGGACCTGGTTGCGGGACCCCCAGGTACCAACTTAGCTGTCCTCTCCCCTCGCCCAGACCCCCACAAGTACCCTGCCCTCCTATCCAGACCTCCACAAGTTCCCTGCCCAGACCCCCACGAGTACCATGCCCCCCTGTCCAGACCCCCAGGAATACCACGTCCCCCCTACCAAGATCCCCACAAATATCCTGCTACCCCTGCCCAGACCCCCACAAGTACCATGCCCCTCTGTCCAGACTCCCACGAGTACCCTGCCCAGGGCCCCACCTGCCCCACCCCCTACTCAGGGCCCCACCAGGACCCTGCTCCTACCACCTACCTCCTGGCCAGACACCTACCCCCAGCTTGCTGCTGTAGCCAATTTTCCACCCAGATTCTGCACCCCATCTCTATCTCACTGACTGGCAGCTCTGTCCCACATACTGGATCCCTCATTTTTGGCCCCACCTCAGAGTGTAGAGGGGCCCACAAATTCCACTAACTCTCGAACCCCAGAAGAATTAATCTGGCCTGATGCCTTGAACCTCAGTCCTACCTACCCTCCCCCCATGGGTCTGGGGTCCCAGGGGAGGGAGGTGTCTCAGTTGAGGCCACATCAGTGGGCTTTGGGGGGGCTAGGAGGGTTTGGGGTTTTTTTTACATTTCACTTGTGTGTTTCCTGACTTATTTTTCTGTGGGTCAGTGACCTCTGACCCAAAATAGGTTCCCCACTCCTCCCATAAATAAAGACAAGGCTGAAACATTTGTGCTGGACATATTTTATTTAAAAATTAAGCCTGGCCAACAAGGCCCCATTGGGCCACAGCATCATAACACTTCTGTATCCCCATACACACCTCAATCCTGAGCCTATCATACAATGGAACCCCCTGTCCTGAGCGTCTTACATCCCCAGTCTTCTAACACAACACTACTGCACAATCCACACACTGCAAATGTGTGTCCTGAACCCATCATACTCCCAACCTGAAGCCCATCATACTCCCAAATCCCTGCCCTGAGCTCCTCATATACCCCAACCTGGACTCCTGCATCCTCACATCCACAAGCCTATGGTTTGCTCAGCACCCCAACCCTCCACCTGACCCCAACACTCTCCAGCCTAGAGCCCCCTCCCTGAGCTAGAAGCCTCTTCTCCACCTCTTCCTGCACCCTAATTCCCTCCCAGAGCTTGCATCTTTCACCTCTTCACACACCCAAATCCCTCATTCCCACCCCAGAGCCCGCACATCCTGTCTCAACCCAGGGAGAATGCGTAAGGGCTGGGGACAGCAAATGATGAAGAGGATGGAAATGGAGAGAGTGGGACCTCTAGAAAGGGGTGGGATCTGAGGGCTTGTCCTGACATTTAAAAAGTGATCTTGGGTGTAAAAAGATTGGAGACACTACCTTAAAAAAATTTTAATTTTCAAATTTCGTACCATGAAATGTGAATATATATATCTGCTGGGATCAACAAACTATACAATCTACTCGCCTGTGGCGAGTAGATTTCAGCCGCGCGCCCCATTCATTGGCTGCACGCGCATGCGCAATGCGGTTCTTGTGCATGCGCAATGCGGGGCTGGCAAGTGGCTTTCGCCACTGTTTGTCAAGACCTGTATATATATATTGTCTTTCGACATGTAGGGGTACTGGTTCAGTTGGTGGAGAGACCAAAGAACGATGTAGAAGGCAATGGAACTTTTTCAAACTTTCTAGCATGCTTGTGGGAGTGTTTGGGACTGTTCTGTCATGGGAGTAGGTAGCCAGTCTTGTGCAGTTACTGATGGTGCGGTATATATAAGGCAGCACGTGTCCATACGTAATAGTAGTAGTAAATAAACATTTGCAATAACTTATCAAAGTAACTTGCATCCATTAAATTTATTCTAATCGGGAAAATTATTTTTATAGGTTTTTTTACATTCATATATTATGGCGGTGATTAAGAAAAGGAAGTATGATGAAGACTACATTAAGTATGACTTCACTGTCAAGGAAAAAAACGGAATCGATCATCCTCAATGTGTAGTATGCCACACAGTTCTTAGCAATGACGCCTTGAGACCTAGTCGCCTTGAGTGACACTTGACAAAGAACCACAGCGCTTTGACAGAGAAATCAAAAGAGTTTTTTTGCTGCTAAACTTCAACATTTGAAACGCTACGGTAGCTTTTCATGAAGTGTTGGCCAAAGCGGTAGAAGCATCTTACGAACTGTCATTGCTCATCGCTAAAGCCAAGAAAGCGCACATAATCAGAGAAACTCTTGTGAAGCCTTGCTTGTTGAAAGCAGCTGATATTGTCCTTGGTGTCGAAAGCAAGAAAAAACTATCGGGAATTTTGCTTTCTGACAATTCCGTGAAACGTCGCATCGATGAGCTGGCGAAAGATCTTAAACTTCAAGTTGTGGAGGCAGTGTTAGCTTCTCCTTTTTTCACTATTCAGGGTGATGATACCACTGACGTAGAACAATGCTGTCAGTTGCTTGTCGACGTTCGATTAATTAACAATAGAACAGTGAAAGAAGAACTGCTTTTTTGTAACATCAAAGGCTTCTGATATTATGAAAACGATTTCCGACTTTTTTGAAGAAAATAGACTTTCATGGGAAAAACTGATTGGTGTATACACAGACGGTGCTCCAGCAATGGTTGGCTCTCGCTCTGGATTTGTGACATCAGTGAAAGAAAAAAATCCAGCCGTAACCACAACTCACTGCGTCATACACAGACTAGTGTTGGCTGCTAAAACCCTTCTGGATAACCTACATGACTCATTGAATTTGGCCATCAAAGTTGTCAATTTTGTGAAGAACAGTTCTTTAAATATGAGACTTTTTGATGCTCTTTGCACGGATTTGGGAGCGGATCATAAAACTCTTTTGTTTCACACGGAAGTACGATGGCTTTCCAAAAGTAACGTGCTTTCGAGATTATTCGAACTGAAAGACCAAGTGGAAATTTTCCTCAAACAACAGAAGAAAGAAGAGTTATATCACGCATTTGTGGACCAGACGTTTCAACTTTCACTGGTATACCTCATGGATATTTTTGAATCTTTGAACAACCTCAATTTGAAGCTGCAAGGAAACAATGCTGTAAACATTATAGCACACCACAATGCCATCAAAGCATTTACAGAAAAAATGCAGCTTTGGAAATGTCGAACACAAACTCAGAGGCCCAACTTTTCTTTTTTTCCGACATTTTCATCACTTGCTGAAAATGAAGGTTTCCAAGAAGTTTATAAAGAGGATGTGAAGAACAAAATTGTGTTTCACCTGGACTACCTTACTGACGAATTCATCCGCTATTTTCCAGACAACTTTTCTGGCAATCCCATTTATAAATTAGTATGCAATCCATTCAACATTGATGTCAATTCATTGCCAGAAGTATTGCAAGAACAAGCACTCGAAATAAAATATGATTCAAATGCAAAAGATAATTTCTAAAACACAAGCTAGGAGGAATTTTGGATAAAATATTTCCCAATGTACTTGAAAGTTGGAGAAGAAGTGCTATGTATTATTCTTCTATTTTCATCAACGTACCTCTGTGAAAAAAGCTTTTAAAGTTTAGTCATATTAAAAACAAAACAAAGAAATCGACTGGATGTCAAAAACTATTTCCATTGCGCACTTTCATCTTTCAAACCTAGGATTTCCCAACTCATGAAGAAAATGCAGCATCATCTTTCACATTAAATTTAATTTGTTTCTGCTATTTCTTATGTTAAATTACATTTTTATTAAATTTTTGTGCCAAGAAAAACTATTTGTACATATTTTTAATTTTAAATAATTTTTATACCAAGTTTTTGTGTTTATTTTTTATTTTAAATTACAAATTGAATTTTTTGTTAAAAGGATGGATGATGGTAAAGAAGAGGTAAGGGGGTATAGTGGGGTAGAGACCGCCCCCACTACCGGAAGGGAGAAAATACCCCTCCGGAAGCCATCTTGGGGGCAGTATAGCCCCGCCCAGTCACCTGACCGGAAGGCAAGGGGCGGGGCTAGGATTATAAAAAGCCTGGCTGAGAGCAGTCAGGGCCCAGCCTCTGAGGGAGACAGAGGCCTGTCCTGAGCTCCCTGACCTGGAGGCTGAGGCCTGGCTGGGGCTGCCACAGCTGCCTTCCACGCAGCCAGGGAAGACGGCCCGGCTAGGGCTGCTGAGGCCTGGCCAACCCAGCCAGCAGAGCTACCCTCTGACTCAGAGGACCCCGGGGCTCTGCTGGTACCTGGTGAACTGGAGGACCTGCCTAGAACGGAGGTCCTGCGTAAGCCCAAGGCCTGTGGACAATCGGAGACCCTAAGGTCCTGCCAGAGGTAGAGGACCTACAGACTGACGGGGACCCCGAGGGCTTGCCAGAGTTGGCGGACAGGCTCAAACCCCGATGCCTGCCGGGACCCTGGGGCCTTGCCGACCTGCCGGACGTTGCAGGGTTCCCACCCACTGAAGCCTGGATTGGGCCGCCCAGACTGTGCTTAGACTACACTGACCTCGGCTCCCTAGCCTGCTGAAAAAACAGGTAGCTGGAAAGGGGGAGATGAGAAGTGGCCCAGGGGGTAGCATGGGCTGAGAGCAGCCCTAGGCCAGCAAGTTACGGACTGGAGCCCTGCTGAGCCAGTCGCAGTGGCACTGCTGCATTCAGGGCCCCTGGGCCGGGGTGCAGTGAGGTGGGTGGGCCTGCGCCCCCCCTGCCATCCACTAATGGGGTGGCAGTCTCCCCCTCACCGCTGCTGCAGGTGCCCTACCGGCCCCGCTCCTGAATGAGGAGCTTCGACAAACTTGTGTTTGTTTGCAGCCACACTTGGCCTCAGGGCTTGGCTGCCATTTGCTACCCCACCCTGCTCGAGGGCCAGGCCTTATAGACTGGATTGGTTGCCCGCCCTGCTCGAGGGCTTGGGCTTACCTATAATACGTTGGGGACCGGCCGTGTGTCAGGCGGGAGCTTTTAAAGAACGGGACTCGAACGGTTGCCCTACCCAGAACTGGGTGATAATAGACTTGCAAGTGGTAAACTTAGTCCTATGCGGCCTGGACCTGAAGTAAGGCCGGGCGCGCGAACGATTACCTCTTGTCCCGACCTGAGGCAAGGTCGGGAATAAACTCACTGGCCTGGACGATTGTAAGGCACGGTAGTGCGCTGAGACAGGCGTATCACCCCATGCCGGAGACGGGGGTACCGCCTTCTGAAGGCCTACTGGCCTATTACAAACCACCCCCGGAAGGGGGAGGAGCTCAAGCTCTTGTGGGCACTGCCGGAGGGCAGGGTCCTGAAAGGGGATCCCACCACCTGTCGGCAGATCTAATTCCCCGAGCCAACAGCAGGTGGCGCTGTGGCGGGATGGGTACACCGCTACAGAGGGCATGAAGGTTTCTCAAAAATCAAAAGGGGGGCATGATGCCGAAAAGTTTGAGAACCACAGCTCTAGATGGTACTGGGTCCTGCCATGAGGGCAGATGACTGGTCTCAATGACCCACTTAAGGTCCTTTCCAGTTCTAGCGTTCTATGATTCTATGATATTTTATTAATGAGCACCCTTCCCTTTCTTCTTCTAAGTATCTTCTCATCTTGGCCGTACTTGCAGCATTCGCTGACAAAACAGTGCATGTAACAGTTGATTTTTTTTTTCATGATTGTTACAGCTTTCACTGTTGCTTCTTTGAAATATTCCATGGTGTGGGCATTTCCTGATATATCTATAGTTTCAGAAAAATATGCAACTCCATCTTCTGTTGTCACAAAGACACATTACTGTATCATTGTGTACACTGCTCCACCATTGAGGCTTAAATTGGGAATTCTTCCTTCCATATTTGTTGCACACAGTTGAAGTTCCTTTTCAGCCACTGTACTGAGCAACTTTCCACCACTGTCTGCTCTATTAGGTGGAGTGTAGTCTGGTCATAAGGACTCACCATGTCAATGAAGGTGTTTATTGTTAAAAATGCAAAAAGAAGAATTAATGACAAAAATGAACCTATGGCGTCATCTTGGTATTTGTTGGTCGTCACTACAAGCCTATTCATGGTGGTGATTTTACAGGATGATTTAAATCTTTTGCTTACTACTAATACTTTGTTGTCTGAAATATATTTAGTTGCAACACTGCTGCTAAAAGTGCCCACAGATGACTCTGAAGTTGTTGCATATAAAGTCAAAGTCTCTTACGCGTAAAAGGAATCCTAAAACAAAATTCAAAAATTATTTTGAATAGTTGTCCTTCTCACTTTGACTTTAACAGGGTTCAAAAAAGAGCTAGATAAATTCATGGAGGTTAGGTCCATCAATGACTATTAGCCAGGATGGATAGAAATGGTGTCCCTAAGCTCTGTTTGTCAGAGATGGAAAATGGATGACAGGAGAGGGATGACGTGATGATTACCTGTTCTGTTTACTCCCTCTGGGGCATCTGGCATTGGCCACTGTTGGAAGACAGGATACTGGGCTAGATGAACCTGTGATCTGACCCAGTATGGCTGTTATGTTCACTCCATTATTCAGTTAATCGTTTACATTTTCTTCAGCAAGAATGGAGATCCAATTTCAAATTACCAAAGAAGACTGAATGCCCTTACAGTGCATGGAATTCTGGTGTAAGCCACATTGAACTCACTGGCTTTTTTTTTTATTAAAGAAAACAAGTACAAAATGAGGTTCCCTTGGGAAAGCTGAGTTAAACTGAAATAAAACAGGGAACAGACTTCTAGAATCACCATTATGATCTGTGGCCTAATGTTCCAAAATAAGGGGTTGTATTATGTAATATAAAAAAAGAAAATGATGACCACAGGCAACTCTAGCTAAGCTAAACTTTTTTTTCTAGCAACATCCAACATAGCAAACAGCATGGAAACTTATTTATTAAATCATACTGTAGTGGGACAGTTGCCACACTCTGGCTGGATGGGATTAAAACAGGCTAGTGAGTGCCTGCATAACATAACAAGCAATCAGCAAAGGGCTTATAGGGAGCCAATCAGAGGGTGGCTTGCTGGGACAGCCCCATTCATAAGGAGCTGGTCAGGAAAGCAGGGGGTAATTGGGTCCTGACTAGGGAGGGTACAGGAATGGTTCGATGGGTGAAGTACCTTAGGGGTAGCAATGCTGGGCAGGTTTAAAGGAACAGAGAGCGGGGCTCTGGACTGGTACCTACCAGGTGCAAAGGTCATGGGAAAATGATCCAGTGAGAATGAGCAGTAAAGGGGGAATAAATGAAGGCAGGATAAGGCTGCCACCAGAGGGTCCCTGGGTAGGGTAGTGGGCCTATATCCCCTGCTTCTTTCTTGCACCACATCTAGCCACCACAAAGCATGGCCTTTGTAAACTGTGGTTTGCCCAAGGCGAGGGGCTAGACTTTGGCTGCAGTTGTCTATGGTGCCAGGAGTGGGATTGAAGATTACCAATACACCCTGGGACGGGGAGAGAACACAGTGGTGGGCACTGTTGGAGGGCAGTGCCCTGAAAAGGACACCGCAGTCCAGGGAGTGATGCAGGTCACGATGTAAAATTTTGATTAACTGGCTAATTAAATAGTCTATTTGATTAGTCAATAAGGGCATCTCTGCTTTTGAAGTGTAGCAACAGCCCCAAAGTGAAAGCGCTGCGAGGAGCACAGGACCAGTGGGGAACTCTTAGTCCCCAGCTGAACCTGGGTTCCACGCAGTGTTGCCTCTTTGAAACACTGCGTGCCGGCTGCACATGGCATTTCAGAGCAGCAGACCCTGGGCTCCACACAGCACTGCCACTTTGAAACGGCATGTGCAGCCCAGGCCAGCTGAGGACCCCGGGCTGCACGCAGCATTTCAAAGCGACAGACCCCAGGCTCCATGTGGTGCTGCCACTTTGAAGCACCCCCTTCTCTCTGTCCCCTTGCTGCCTCTTTCTCAAAGAGGCAGCAAGGGTGGGGGGGGAAGTGACTAGTCTACTAGTGTGTTGACTCTTTGATAAGCTTTTGCTTATCAAAGTCAACTAGTCGTTCACATCCCTAGATGCAAGTCCACTGGGACATGAGAGAAAGTGGAGTGATGAGGGGTGAGACACCAGCCAGAAAATGGCACACCCAACAGTCAACGTTACACCCCAATGTGACCAGCAAGAAGTGTTGTGGCAGTGAGTCGACTCCACTTACACAAAGTTATACTAAAAGGCATAGAGAGAATCTTGAAGAATGGTTGCATTGCAAAATGAAATATTTAATTTATTAACCAACTGATCCACATTGTTCTTTAGACATAGCCCCGTCTTCATCCACATTATTTTCTCCCAATAAGCAGTTTTCCCTATGATGTTTTATTCTAGCAATTAGACTATGCCTTATCTTCTTGCATTGCTTACAATTGACACGTTTTCCTTTTTTACCCAGGAATTTCTTCAAAATATTCCCAGATAGTGTCTCTCTTACACCAAGAAGCCATGACAGTTTTTCTGTGGCAAAAGTGTGTGGGAACATAGGAAGCTGTGTGTGTGCTGAATAATGTCTTCTCTTTTTGTTTTTAGTCCACTCCATTGTTCCTTTTTATGTTGTCCCCATCCTTTCCTATATATTGTCTCTTTGTCTTTGAGACAATGTCTTAACTAACTCCTCTGTTGTGGTTGGCCCAGCTCCTCCACAACCTAAGCAGAGAACAAATACAATCTTGTCCAAACCGTGTCTTTATTTGCACATGTAAGTGTAGTTTGCTTGAGAAACAGATAATGAAAGCCCAGAATTTTCAAGAGGCAAGAGCTGGTAGATAGGCTGAACTTACTAGAGACGTTAATTCATTTTTGAGAGACACCAAGTGTAGGTTTAGCATGTTGTGATGAGATTTAATTATAACTTATTGCTTACATGAAAGAGATTTAGTATTTTATTGATTAAAAAAATAAAAAATAAAGTCTGGGGTTTTTTTTAAGTAATTGATTTTTAGCCACCCTGATAGTCACTGGATAAGAAACTGGAACTCAAGTGTTTCTCCTATCCACGTCACTACCCTAACCACTGAGCTACCTTCTCATTTTCACTCTCTTTTACTCTTTGGCCCATTGACTATATAATATTTTATACAAGTATGTGTCTGATAGGCAATCATCCACATATGAATAGACATAGATGTCTTTTCTTCTCAGATGTGCTGCTACTACTGCTATGCTTTTTGTCAAGGCTCTCAGTACTGTGGAGAGAATGCAAGTCTTTGTGTTGCTACTGATTGGGGCCCCACTCAAAATCACAGATACTGCCTGTGGGATATGAAAGTATGTGTCCTGCAGCTCAAAAGCATATCTTAACCTCTCCTTTCAGGTTCATTGGAAGAAGGTGTTGCTATTTGAGACAAAGAAAGTAGAATCCTCTTTTATTTACTCCCAGAGGTACTCTTCTATGGCTCCCAGTCAAAATGGAAAAGCTACTTCTTTTAATCACCTTTTGTGAGAAGGACTCTTGAAGGAGGTCAGAAAAAGTGTGAATAGGGTCTAAGTGAAACTGACTGGCATAGACCAGCATATCTACATACATATCCAGCCATCTGTCCATTTGATGGAAAGGGACAAGGCAGCATTCAAAACAGATTGGCTCTTGAGAGGTTACAGTATTGGTCTTAACCCTCATATAAAAAATGCTGCCTAGAAACAGGTATGAACACATCCTTGGTCAAGAAAGGAGACAGTCTTTTTCTGGAATATCTAGGCTTCTTCCTAGTTTAGTATTCATCAGATGTGAGTAGGTAGACATCTTCTGACTAGATTGTCCTTGATACCTAAAAGGCTTGCAGTTTAGGGCTGATGTGCCTATGGTTAAGGAGTATAGGGTATCCCTGAAATTTCTGGAGGTAATTCAAGGTGTTGGTACATTTGCTGAATAGTTATGTTCCCTCAAAGGGCAAGACCTCAGTAGTGTTCTGCAGCTCATCATAGATGCACTAAACTTGTGGCCATTGGCCACAGATCTGGCTGCTGTGTCTAAGGTGTCCATGGTTGCTTGTAATGACATCTTGGCTACTAGCTGGCCTTCCTTAATGCTATATTGCAGCTCCTTTATGGCGTCATGTGGAAATCTGTATATGAAGAGACACCTTTCTAATGTTTGTTATGATAGGGGAGGAAGGCTAAATTCCCTCTAGGGTGCGTGCCTGCACAGGCGCACACAAAGAATTTTAATCCTGCCCACCTCCTCATCAGACCTGCGTGGCAGCATTCACCTTCCTCGGACCTGGAAGATAAGCTGCTGATGGAAGGCTTGTAGGAGAGTGGGGGAGCCAGGGCTGAGTGGTGGCTGCTCAACTGCTCCAGGGGTGGAGCCAAGTGGTGGACAGCTGCCCCATGTGTCAGGGCTGAAGTCGGGGTGCTGGCTCCAGCCCTGGCACACAGGGCGGGCAGCCACCCGCCACGCGGCCCTGCCTGGAGAGCATCTGGGCAGCCCACATACGTGGCCCTGGCCCCAGCTCCAGCCGTTCCCCAGAGCTGGAGCTATAGCTAGGGCAGGCCGTATGGCGGCTGCCAGAGCTGGAGCTGGGGGCGCAGTGCAGCAGCCACTCCATGGCCCCAGTTCCAGCCTCGACGCAGGGGGCAACTACCTGCCACACTTCCCTACGGTTGGAGCTGCTGCCCAGTTGTTCCTCGGGTGGGCTGCGTGGTGGGCAGTTGCAGGAGATGGAGCTTGGTCTGTAGCATGGCTGCTCCAGGGGCCAGGGCAAGGGTGTACCCCAGCTCCAGGGACAGCTGCACCAAAGCCTGGCCCAGGAGCAGCCAAGCAGCCACCATGCAGCCCTGGTCACTGCTTAGCCTTGGGGAATGGCTGAAGCTGGATCCAGGGCTGTGTGCCAGCTGCTTGGCTGTTCCTGAGGCAGGGCCATGTGGCCAGCAGCTGCCCCATATGCCGGGGATGGAACTGAACCCGTGGTGCAGCTGTCCTCCCGAATTTGGCACCTGCAGGGAGCGATTCAACGCAGCACCTACCAGGGAGGGGTGTACCTTTGTGAGCCTCCTATTTCTCAGGACCAGGCAGGTGCTAGGCTGGGCTGGGTGCCAGTAATGGCAGGGTGGGTGGCAGACTGTGGGTCCCAGGTGTGATGGCTGAATGGATAATTGCCAAGCATGGTGCCAGATTGGGAAGGTGCCAAGACGGGAGGGTGCAAGGTTGGGTGGGTGCTCAGTTGGGAACTAGCCAGGGGCTGCCAGATGGGGGGGTACCAGATTTGGAGGGTGCCAGGCTAGATGCCAGGTTAGGTGCCAGCTGTGCTAGATTGGGAGTGCCATACAGGGGATGACGGGCCGGGTGGCAGGCTGGTTTGGTGACAGGATGTATGCCAAGATGGATGAGTGCCAGGTTGGGTGCCAGGCAAGGTGGTGTGCAGGGAGGATTGATGTCAGGAAGGGTGCCAGGCAGTGTGCCAGGCATGGTGGAAGCTAGGCTGGATGCCAGTCTGGGTGGTTTTCACCATGGGTGAATCAGGGTGTGTGTTGAGTTTCAACACAAGCATTTAGTGACAAGGTAGCTTTTAAAATCTCTTCCAGGTCCCCACCTTCTGCACTTGGGAGTGCCAGAGTGGGTAACAGTCTTGACAATGTTTTGCAAGGAGAACCTAGTAACTTGTGGTTCACAGCTGCAGTGATGCTGAAAAAGCAGGCCTTTCTCCCAAATAACTCAGTTTCTCGGGGGCAGGTCTTTATCTTTGAGAGTGCTCTTTGCCTGCTTAGATTATGTATGCACAGCAGAGATAGGTATGTATAGGAACCAAGGAACCCCAGGTTGGTGGGTGAATATAAAGCTTGTCAACTCCCTGAGGGATTCCTGGTAATGTTTCTCTGCACTTTTGGCCATTGAGCAGTACAGTACCTAATGTCTGCACAGGATCGTAGCTGGATCTAGAATGCCAACACTTTCCTGAGAGGAGCAAGTAAGTGCAGAATATCAAAAGCTAGTGAGTTTTGCCTCTGACAAGTGTCTCAATATCAAGAATTTCACAAATTATGAAGAACACTCTTGAAATGTTTATAAATCAGTCAACAGTACTGGGGTTGAAGAAATGGCTTTGTCCAAGATCTAGCAGTGCAGACTTTGGTAGCATGCCTAAGGCTTTCACCACCCTGAGAAAGCGGGAGGGTGCTCTGATTACTACTAGGGTGTGCTAGGGAATCAGCCAAAGATCTGTGCTATTATTGGATCAGTGAGCACCAGCAGGGAACCTGCAGTTGTTGGAGCATGGTGTAACCTGTGGCAGGTGGTACCAAGATGCAAAGAGTGAAATGGGCAGAGCACAGACCTGCTGCCTGCTGCTATGGGGCTCCTCAGACCCAGGGGAAGCTACCCTAGTTTGCATTCGTATCAGTTATGAGTGGTAGTTCCAGAAGTACAATGACAGAAGAGAATCACAGAATTTTCTTTCAAGACTGAAGCACAGACCAGAAGCCATGTCTATCCCTATGTTTGGGCCTCTCTTGCCTTGAAGAAGAGGCTCTATAGATAATGGTCATCTGTGCTGGTGCTAGGAACTCTACTGCTGGATCCCTTCCTGACACTAATGATCTTTTGTTGATACTGATCTTGGAGATTGAATACCAGCTGGCAGGGGCACTTGCAGAAGAGGAGGACTTAGACACTGGATCTACTGTAGAAAACAATCCTCTCTCTTTGAGGTCCAAAGTGATCCACATGGACTGTTCAAGGAGATACAGGTTCAGATAGGATTACCTATCTCATAGAAATGGAAGGGACCTTGAAAGGTAATTGAATTGAGTCCAGTCCCCTGCCTTCACAGCAGGACCAAGTACCATCCCTGACAGATTTTTGCCCCAAATGGTCTCCTCAAGGATTGAACTCACAACCCTGGGTTTAGCAAACCAATGCTCAAACCACTGAGCTATTTCTCCCCCCAAGGACTTTCATGGACTTCTGTTCCTGGCTTTCTGTGTCCAGCCAGAGAAAGATTTGCATGTTTAGCACCAATTTGGAATGTGGCTTTTACCAAGGCAGACTAAACAGCAGCTGTTTGTTGCTCAGATAAATTAAATCATTACAGGATGAGCAAGGTTTAAAGCCTGAATCAGAGTTTGAGCCCATCATTCAGTGCAGGAAAAGGCATTGAGTGCCAAAGGAAAAAGAAAAGTTGGAGAGTTTTTTGTTTGTCTTTAAAAACGGTTTGCCTGGAAAAAATAAGAAATCAAGAATAACAGAAAGGAATTTAGTCCTAACTAGCTACGTTAGAGGAGAAAAAATTCTAAGGGATAGCAAATGAATGCTGCTAGTTCCATCTTGTTGCTGTGAGCATAAGAAGGAACTAAGGCAAAGAGTTGCAGCACTTTGCAAATTCAAAAATGTAATATAAAAATTAGAATCAAAACAATACTATGCAAGTACAGAGGGAAGCACTATGAATAATACAAGTGTACAGTGTAAAATAAAATTATCATTAGAAATTAAAATTCACTAAGATTTCCTGTTTTCAGTGTCTCTGCTGAAAGAAACAATAAAATCTTAGTGCTTAATCTGACTAATGAGAAAATCAGCACACTTTCAATAGTAATAATTATTTCAGTGAACAGATGCATGCAGAATATCTAATAGAAAATTGACACTTTAAATGTATTGCCACAAATACATTTTCACCAAAATATATTTCTATTTCAAGCATTCTTCCTCAATTTTTTTCCATTCAATGATACTCTCTCACTCTAATTACTCTCAGAAATGACATTTGAACATCAGAATAAGGATAAGTATAGCACTTTCTATTGAATAATTATTCAAGTTGTTACAATAAAAGCAACCATCAGAAACTGCAAAAGCTAAGAGTAAATTATTCACAGAGTTATGAAGATTTGTTAGTAGATTTGCATAGAATTTCCTCTGAAGCTAAGAGACCTCAGAGATCACTGGATAATTCTAGTGGAATATATTTACATGCAGTATTTGGTAAAAGACAATTGTGTGTGGGAAGTAATTAAAAAAACCTGTGATGTTAAATTTTTTTAATGTATGCCACCGTGTGCGTGTATGTGTGTGTTTTACAACAGAAGAGCCACACCAATGTAAGTGTATCAGTAAAAACTTATAGATGTGTTGCACAGATGTGCTGCACAAGTGTTGGTCTAAATCTTTTTTTATTCTTGTGTATTTATACTCTAATTCTTACGATTTTTATATTACTGTAATCTCTAAGGGTACGTCTACACTACAGCGCTAATACAGAACTAATTCAAAAACTAGTTCGAATTAGCGTTTTGCTAATTCGAACTAGCATGTCCACATTAAGTGGACCCTGAACCGGGCTTAAGGATGGCCGGAAACAGTGCCGGCAGGGCATCAGAGGAGGACTTAGAGCGTGGAGATGCTGTCTCAGGCTAGCTGAGGGCTGTGCTTAAAGGGACCCGACCCCCACCCTGGACAGACAGTTCTCAGGGGTGCCCTGCTTGCAAACCAGTCCTGGCTTGGAGTGCCCGGAGTGCCCACACTGGGCACATCACACCACTCAGCCATCAGACTGGCTGCACTTGCCGCAGGCTGCCATCTGGGGAGAGGGGGCAATTGGGGGCTGCAGGAGAGCTTCCACCCCCAGAAGCCTGCAGAGCCAGCCCAGTCCTCCCCATCGGGGGCTCGTACCCCATTCTTCCCTCATCTCCTTCCACTTACCCTTCCCTAGCCCCTTTTCTTGATGTACAAAATAAAGGATAATTGTGTTCAAAAATGGAATCTGTCTTTATTGAACAAAACTGGGGGAGACTGGGAAAAGGAGGTGGGAGAGGGGAAGAGAGAGGGTGGGAGAGGGGAGGGCAACTACAATGATCAGGGGTTGGGAACAGGTCCCATATGAAGAGAGGCTAAAGAGACTGGGTCTTTTCAGCTTAGAAAAGAGGAGATGGAGGGGGGACAGGATAGAGGTCTCTAAAAGCAGGAGTTGGGTGGAGAGGGTGCATACAGAAAAGTTCTTCATTAGTTCCCATAAAGAAGGACTAGAGGACACCAAAGGAAAGGAATGGGTAGCAGGTTTCAAACTAGTAACAGAAAGTTGTTCTTCACAAAGCAAAGAGTCAACCTGTGGAACTCCTTGCTGCAGGAGGCTGTGAAGGCTACAACTAGAACAGAGTTTAAAGGGAAGTGAGATCAAGTCATGGAGGTTGGGTCCATGGAGTGCTATTAGCCAGGGGGTAGGAGTGGTGTCCCTGCCCAAGGTTTGTGGAAGGCTGGAGAGGGATGGCACGAGACAAATGGCTTGGTCACTGTCTTCGGTCCATCCCCTCCAGGGTCCCTAGGGTTGGCCGCTGTCGGCAGACCGGCTACTGGGCTAGATGGACCTTTGGTCTGACCCAGGACGGCCATTGTAAGCTCAGGGCTCAGGGTTGGGGGTCTCAGTGGACCCCCTTGATTTTCATGCACACCTGCTCCTGGGTGGCCAGGCCGGCAGGTCTCCTGCCCTAGACGGCCACTTTCCTGTGCCTAGTGCGGAGATCGTGGACGAGGTCCACGATGTCTGCACTAGCCCAGGCGGGTGCCCGCCTCTTGCGGTCTCGGGCAAGCTCCCGGGAGCCGCCAGCCTGGTCCCGGGAAGAGTGGGAGGGCTGGGGGGCATCGGGTGGCTGGCTCGAGCCGTGCCAGGTGCAGGGTCTGCTGGCTGGGTGCTGGCAGGCTTGCACCTGGCACGGGCACTGTAGCCAGCCCGTGCCCCTTTAAGGGGTCCGGGGCCGGGAGGGGGGCAATAGAGTTTCCCTGGTGTTGGCCAGAGTCGCCACCAGGAAAACCTGGGGAGGGCTAGCCTCCCACTAGTTCAAATTAAGGGGCTACACACCCCTTAATTCGAACTAGGCTTAATCCTTGTAAAATGAGGTTTTCCTAGTTCGAACTAAGCGCTCCGCTAGTTCGAATTAAGTTCGAACTAGCGGAGCGCTAGTGTAGCGCCTATGAAAGTTAGTTCGAACTAACATCCGTTAGTTCGAACTAACTCTGTAGTGTAGACATACCCTAAGAGCCTTAGTCCTGGACCAGAACTTTATTATGTATTAGGAGATTGCATCAACACAACTAAATCATTGTTTCTACACTAATGCAAACATTCAATATACAAACTGGGAGCTGATGCAGCTTCAACTAAAATGAACAAACCTTCCTAGTGCTACCCATTCATCCAGTTAGCAGTTATTTTAGTTTAAAGATAATGTTTAATCACATATGAATATATGTCGTACAAAATGAATCAGATTGTCAAATAGTGACAATCATTTGTAAAAAATTGTCATCCCTACTTTGAACTGTGAGTTCCAAATATTTTCTGTTAGACTCTTAAATATTTTAATATAGGTTTTTGTTTATATTGTTCACTATAAAAATTCTATTGTGCATTTATTTGGTTCAGTTATGAATTAGTTTAGTCCAAATTCCATAAGTGAGAAGAATGCCACAAAAAAGTAATAAATAATGAAACACAAACTGAATATGCAGAGGATTTTAAATAATAATGGTTTCCCTGCCCCCAAAATAAACAGAGCTCACTGAATGGATAAATGTTTGTAAACAGAAATGACAATTTAATATAATTGTTTTCACTATTTACATATTAAATGTTTAATAGGTAACAGCAAGGCCTATTTCAATGTCTGTATGAAGCAGACAATTTGTAACAGTTTATAGTGGAGGCCACCTGACCAACCTTAGCTGCCCACACATTGGCCCCTTGCATGCTCCCCTCCTTGCTACCTCCTCCCCCCAGTTCTCCGTCTCATAAGTCCCCTCTCCACTTTGCCTCACAACCCAACGGGTCACATCCTGCTCTCAGCAGTGTGGAGAACTAGTTCCTGGTAGGAACACTAGGCACATCTGCAGCTTTCCTTCCCTGCTGCCCTTAGCACCTAGGAAAACTTGAGATCCTTCTACATAGGGTGTTGCCCAGGAGAAGGCAAGCTCTACGTATGCCTAAAGCATGTGGAGCCACATGCAGTGCCAGATGGGCAGCCTCTCCACCTCTCAGATAAGTGTAGTAATTGAGAAGCAAATTCCAGCTTGTTCCTGACCCAAACAAACTGACTCCCAAGCACAGTCCCGGGCAGAAGTTAAAGCCCTTTTTGCCCCTCTGCTACCCCAATAGGCCCAGGCCCTGACTCCAGTGAGTGTGGGGCTGTTCCACCCTAGGTTTTATACCTGAGGTAGAAGCCACATGCAGCACCCGTTCCTCCAACAGAAGGTGCCCTCCTCAGCTGAGCCACCTCTGGCTGGGCTCTGGGGATGGTGGTTGTTTCAGAGAAATTGGGAATGGATCTGCTGGTTCCCCCCAGCTCCCTGCTGCAATACATTAGGAACAGCCCTGCTATGCCTGCTACCATTTCCTGCTCTAACAGCCCTGCCTCGCCCCAATGTGCTGCCCAGCTGGTTGGTCCCTCTATGGAAAGCGCCAGGACTTAGCCCGTTCTGCTCAGACTCCTGGACTGCACTGATTCCACCTTGCAAACTCTCTAGCAGCTAGAAATAGGACAGAATTGGGAGGACACATGACCCCACATGCCCCACCCCACGTCACCTCTGCTTTGAACTGTGACACAGAACTGTGATTATTATATAAGAAAAATCCATCTTTTGTATCCACCAGTGTGAGCAAAGGGAAGAGCTGCATATGTACCTTAAGGATCCAATATGCATGATTTCAATGCAGAATTGTGAACATTACATAAATTACAAGGATTTTATTACAGAAGGTATCACATTATATATATATATATATAGCAGCCCAATATCTGTGACTCTGTAATGCTGAAATGCTGGCTGTTCCCTCCGGGCGGCGCTGTTGCCTCCCGCCATGGTGCTTGGCTGACTTCTGCACTGCTCAGCCGGGCCACCGTCCAGGAGCAAGCAGCGCAAGCGGCCATTTGGGGTCCGCACTCCATGGGTGCTGCATGGGGAGCGCGAACCCCAAACGGCCACTTACACTGCTTACTCCCACATGGTGGCCCGGCTGAGCAGCGCAGACGTCAGCCAAGCGCCACGGCAGGAGCCAACAGCGCTGCCCAGAGGGAACAGCCAGGGGGCGGGGCCTTGACGAGCGTGCATCTCTGACATCAGGAAAGGGCGCCGGATTCAAAAGGAGGAAAGTAGAGCGGATGCAAAAGAGACAGAGAGGAGAACGGAGGAAGTGGAGGACAGCGAGAGAGAGAGAGAGTAAGAGAGACACAGCAGGAGGAGAAGAGAAACACAGGGGGAGAAGAGAAAGAGAGAAGGGGAGAGAGAGGCAGGAGGCAGACGAGAGCTGAGAGAGAGAGAGAGAGGGTGAGGCAGTTGGAGAGAGAGAGAGGCCGTTTGCGCTGCTTGCTCCCACGCAGCGGCCCGGCTGAGCGGCGCAGAAGTCAGCCAAGAGCCACAGCAGGAGGCGAAGGGGGGCGGGTTGGTGACATACATGGCCATGGGGCGGGACCTGGATGAGTGTGCATCCCCAATGGAGACAGAGGAGAGAGCAAGAGGCAGGAAGGGGAGAAGAGAAAGAGAGAGACGGAGAGAGAGGCAGAAGGTGGAAGAGAACTAAGAGAGAGAGAGAGAGAGAGAGAGAGATTTCAAAAGGGCTAACTTTAATAAATGAAGGAAATTAGTTAGGGAAGTTGATCGGACTAAAGAAATTATGGATCTTGAAGTGGAGGAGGCTTGGAATTATTTTAAGTTAAAGTTGCAGAAACTGTCAGAAGCCTGTATTCCAAGAAAAGGGAAAAAAATTATAGGCAGGTGTGTTAGACCAAGCATCTCAGAGAGGTGATTAAGAAAAAGCAGAAAGCATATAAGGAGTGGAAAATGGGAGGGATCAGTAAAGAAAGCTACATTATTGAGGTTAGAGCATGTAGGGACAACGTGAGAGAGGCTAAAAGTCAGGTAGAGTTGGACCTTGCAAAGGGAATTAAAACCAATAGTAAAAGGTTTTATAGCCATATAAATAGGAAAAAAACAAACAAAAAAAGAAGTAGGACCACTAATTACTAAGGATGGAGTAGAGGTTAAGGATAATCTAGGAATGGCCCAATATTTAAATAAATACTTTGCTTCAGTCTTTAATGAGGCTAATGAAGAGCTTAGGGATAATGGTAACATAACAAATGGGACTAAAGATATGGAGGTAGATATTGCCATATCCGAGGTAAAAGCCAAACTTGAACAGCTTAATGGGAGTAAATCGGGGGCCCAGATAATCTTCATCCAAGAATATTAAAGGAACTGGCACATGAACTTGCAAGTCCATTAGCAAAAATTTTTAATAAATCTCTAAACTCAGGGGTTGTACCATTTGACTGGAGAATTGCTAATATAGTTCCTATTTTTAAGAAAGGGAAAAAAAGCGACCCGGGTAACTATAGGCCTGTTAGTTTGTCATCTGTAGTATGTAAGATTCTGGAAAAAAATTTGAAGGAGAAAGTAGTTAGAGACATTGAGGCTAATGGCAATTGGGACAAATTACAACATGGTTTTACAAAAGATAGATCGTGCCAAACCAACCTGATCTCCTTTTTTGAGAAAGTAACAAATTTTTTAGATAAAGGAAATGCAGTGGATCTAATCTACCTCGACTTTAGTAAGGCATTTGATACAGTACCACCTGGGGAATTATTGGTTAAATTGGAAAAGATAGGGATTAATATGAAAGTTGAGAGGTGGATAAGCAACTGGTTAAAGGGGAGACTACAGCGGGTCATATTGAAAGGTGAACTGTCAGGTTGGAGGAAGGTTACTAGCGGAGTTCCTCAGGGATCAGTTTTGGGGCCAATTTTATTTAATCTTTTTATCGCTGACCTTGGCACCAAAAGTGGAAGTGTCCTGATAAAATTTGCGGATGACACAAAGTTGGGAGCTATTGCCAATTCAGAAAAGGATCGGGATATCATACAGGAAGATCTGGATGATCTTGTAAATTGGAGTGATAGCAATAGGATGAAATTTAATAGTGAAAAATGTAAGGTTATGCATTTAGGGATTAATAACAAGAATTTTATTTATAAGCTGGGGACACATCAGTTGGAAGTAACGGGGGAGAAAGACCTTGGAGTCCTGGTTGACTATAGAATGACTATGAGCCGCCATTGTGACATGGCTGTGAAAAAGGCTAATACGGTCTTGGGATGTATTAGGTGAGGTATTTCCAGTAGGGATAAGGAGGTGTTAGTGCCATTATACAAGGCATTGGTGAGACCCCATTTGGAATCCTGTGTGCAGTTCTGGTCTCCCATGTTTAAGAAGGATGAATTCAAACTGGAACAGGTATAAAGAAGGGCCACTGGGATGATCCGAGGAATGGAAAACCTGTCTTATGAAAGGAGACTCAAGGAGCTTGGCTTGTTTACTTTAACCAAAAGAAGGCTGAGGGGGGACATGATTGCACTCTTTAAATATATTAGAGGGATAAATACCAGGGAGGGAGAGGAATTATTTAAGCTTAATACCAATGTGGACACAAGAACAAATGGATATAAGTTGGCTAGTAGGAAGTTTAGACTTGAGATTAGACGAAGGTTTCTAACCACTAGAGGAGTGAGGTTCTGGAATGGCCTTCCAAGGGAAGTAGTGGGGGCAAAAGATCTATCTGGTTTCAAGATTAGATGGGTTTATGAAGGGGATGGTTTGATGAGATAACATGATCTTGGTAACTAATTGACCATTCATTATCAGTGGTAAATAGGTCAACGGAGGGATGATAGGAGTTACTATAGAGAACTTTCTGGGTGTCTGGCTGGTGAGTCTTGCCCACATGCTCAGGGTTTAGCTGATCGCCATATTTGGAATCAGGAAGGAATTTTCCTCCAGGGTAGATTGGCAGAGGCCCTGGAGGTTTTTTGCCTTCCTCTGTAGCATGGGGTACAGATCACAGCTGGAGGATTCTCTGCATCTTGGGGTCTTCAAAGTATTTGAAGGCTTCAATATCTGAGATATAGGTGAGAGGATTATTCTAGGAGGGGTGGGTGAGATTCTGTGGCCTGCACTGTGCAGGGGGTCAGACTAGATGATCATAATGGTCCCTTCTGACCTTAAAGTCTATGAGATGGAGCGAGAGACTAGAGGTTCAGGAGAGAAGACCGACTTGGAGGAGAGATCTGAAAATTCCATCTTATGGTGGGCTAATTGGCTAGTTATCAGTAACAAGCTGAAATATGTTCTCTTCCAGGTATTGATAAAAATGTTAAATAAGCCCTGTGGGGCTCTGTTAGCAATGATTCCCCAGTTATAATTACAAATGTGGGAGCAGTTTAAGCATTTGTTTGTCTATGCTCCTGGTAGACTATCCATATAGATCAGTGGTCCCCAACCATTTGGAGCTGCCGGGCGTCAGGGGGCGGGGCCGTTCGCCGGCTGGGCGCCAGAGGGCGGGGACACTCGTGCGCCCGGGGACGGGGCCGCGCATAAACCACACCTCCATGAGCCACGTGCCTGGGGCCAGCAACCCCATGTGCTGTGTGGCCACGGGCGGGGCCGCCCATTCGCCGCAAGCCTGGGGCCAGCACCCTCTGGAGCCGCGCGCCCAGAGCCGGCACCCCCTATTGCTGTGCGGCCAATTTGCTGTGCACCCAGGACCGGTGCTCCCCATGCGCTGCACACCGGAGGCACGGGCAGCCAAATCGCTGCGTGCCCGGGGCCGGCTAGCCCCGAGCACTTGGCAGGCGCACACAAATGCCCTCCCGGGCACCATGGCGCCGTGTTGGGGACCACTGATGTATATATATATATATATATATATATATATATATATATATATATAGTAACCCAATGTCTGTGACTCTGCTGGCTGTTCCCTCTGGGCGGTGCTGTTGTCTCCCTGGCTGTTCCCTCTGGGCGGTGCTGTTGCCTCCCTGGCTGTTTCCTCTGGGCGGTGCTGTTGCCTGAGTCAAATCCTTCTCCTCCCGCTGTGGTGCTCAGCTGACTTCTGCACCGCTCAGCCAGGCTGCCGTGGGGGAGCAAGCGGCGCAAGTAGCCATTTGGGCGCCACGGTCCCCATGCAGCACAGCATGGGGAAGGGGAAAGGAGGCTGGGTGGTGACATATTTGGCCAGGGGGCGGGGCCTGGTCCTGTACGTCACTGCCCCGACCCACCCCCCTTCTCCTCCCGCCGTGGCGTTCAGCTGATTTCTGTGCCACTCAGCTGGGCTGCCGCGGGGGAGCCCAAACGGCCACTTGCTCTGTTTGCTCCCCCGCAGTGACCTGGCTGAGTGATGCAGAAGTCAGCCGAGTACCACGGTGGGAGGCGAAGGGGGCTGGGGCGCTGACGTACACGCTCAGCCAGGCCACCGCATGGGAGCAAGTGGTGCAAGTGACCGTTTGGACTCCGCGGTCCCCGAGGGAGAGGCAGGAGGGGGAGGAGAAGAGAAAGAAATATACAGAGAGGGAGGGAAGGGGAGGCAGGAGGAGGAGGAGAGAGAGAGAAAAAACACACATGGAGCGAGAGACTGGAGGCTCAGGAGAGAAGACCGACATGAAGGAGAGACCTGAAAATCCCGTCTTATGACGGGCTAATGGGCTAGTTGTTGTTAGAATGAGGCAGAGCTGAATTGAATGGTGGAGGCAGTAGTTAGCTCTGCATAGCAGCAATGTGTTTCCAAGATCTGTGGGTTACTTAACATGTGAGATAAAGCTGTGATTGTGATATGAGGATCTATGTTTTGCATCCTCTCCTGGGTGAGGAAAGAGAAGCAGTGCATGTATCCCTACAGGATGCAGTACACAACATTTCTATAAAAAACTGTTTAAGTTTTGTCAAGAGATAGGTCTTTTATTATGAAGCATACTGTCAGCAGTGAGGAAGAGTAAAAGAAGATTCTAATGCTTTAATAATAGTTAAGTGAAAATATAGGTTGAGATGGTATCCTGTGAGTAATGGTATATCTACATTTGAGCTGGGAGGTGTGATTACCAGCTCATGTAGACATAGCTTGAGCAGAGCTAGTACCACTAACACACTAAAACTAGCAGCTCAGCCAGGGTAGCATGGGCAGCAGCTCAAGCATGCTACCTGAGTACAAACTTGCCTGGAATCCTTGTATATGTAATTGGATAGCTAGCCTGAGATAGGGATGTAAGCAACTAGTTGACTAGTCAACTATCCGATAAGCATAAGCTGATCACACAGTCGACAAGTCCCTTGACTAGTCGGAAGCAGGAGCTGGTGCTGGGGGGAGCTGGCCTAAAAGCTGGTTACCCCAAGCACCGTCTCTTCGGGGGACAAGGGAGGCAGCGGGATAGCGGGGACCAGGTGCAAGCCAGGAATCAGCTGATTCCCGGCTCATGCCAGGCCCAGGATGTTGTGCCTCTGCTTTTTAAATGTATTAAGAGCCTGCTGTTTCTTCATATATTATAAAAGCAGAAGTGCAGCGGGGGGGGGGGGGGGGAGAGGGGGGCCCAGCATGAGCAAGACAGCTGATTCCCGGCTCATGCCGGATCCCCCACGCTGCGCACCAGCCTTTTCAATGTATTAAGAGCCTATTGGCTGGGCTGCAGCAGGGGCTGGGATCTAACCCCGCTGTGGCTCCCCAGCTTATCAACTAATCAACTAGTCAATAGAAATTCCATCAACTAGTCAATTAGTTGATTAAACTAAATTTAACATCCCTAGCTTGAGCTGCTGCCCATGCTACTCTGTGTAGCTATTTTTATCATGCTAGTTCAAGTCAAGCTAAACAGATCCATCTACACAAGCTGGGAATCACACCTCCCAACTCAAATGTAGACATACCTTCAGGACAAGGGATCTATAAAAGACTGTAAAATGGTTCTTAACCTGTACATTTGGTATTTTTTCTGGGTAGTTGGCAAAGCATGAGAGTGTATGCCAGGATACGAACACTTCCAAATCTTATAGTGCTAATAGCCAGTATGAATATGTGCTCTACAGATATTCAGGCACTGCTGGCAGAAGGAAGATGGTGTGCAACATGTTTTCTCCCCCCTCCATTTTTGTCCTTTGATAATATTATATAGAATCAGATACATGAGAGTGAATAGGTCATAAAAGGATGTGAAGAGCCTGTACATTTCAGCAACTGTGGGATAAAGGTATGTGTGTTAATGGTTAGCTGGGACATTGATGAGACAGGGAAGAGTTAAGGATGCCAGGGCTACCTTAGCTGTATAGTTCCTAGTTTTCCTCAACTCAGCATTCTGCAAGGGGACAACATATTACCCAGCAACTCTGACTTTCTGATAACGTAGCTTTTTTCCATTGAATTTCCTAGGGGGTTTTTTAAACAGAAAAAGACGTGTTGTTAGTAGGAGTTAGTAGACAGTAGTCATTTAGACATTAAGACATATCACATTCTACAATCTGCATATTGAACCAACTGCGCTCTCACACACACACACACACACACACACACACACACACACACACACACACACACACACACACACACACACACACACACACACACACAGAGAGAGAGAAAGAGCTGGGTCCACCAGCCCTGCTTAGGCATGTCTACCCAGTCATGCCCCTGACCCAATGAATGCATGCTCCTCTCCAACTTGACCCCTCCCCACCACAAGCAGGAAATGCATCTTCCTGAAGTCTTCACTCCCTTGTACACAAATGGTTCTGCTGCTGTTACTTACCCTTTCTGTAACCTGTCTCTCATGCAGTGCCTGGAAGGAAGGATAACCATGTTACAATGGAATAGCCCTTCCACCTGAGGCCCCACCCCTTCCAGGCAGCTTGTAAGCACTTCAGAAATTTGTGAAGTGGCCCGCCTTCAAAAATTACTGCCCACCCTTGGTCCAGAGCCTAGCCAGGAGCCACAGTAGCAAGGAAGAATGTGAGGAGGGCATGAACACAGACATGTATAAGTCTTGAGTGGAGCAATTGGAAGATGCTGGTAGCTAGTCAATTCAATTTGACAAAATGGAACACCAGTTTTGGTGCTGTGAAACAAGCACAGACTGGTGAGACTGCATAGTTACACAACTGTGGGGTGACCACCAGTGGTCTATGTGTGTAAAGCCACTTTCATGGAACTTTGCAAAATGCTTTCTCCTGCCCTGAAGTGGAGCAAAACCAGAATGAGACCCACTCTGACAGTGGAGAAGCAAGTGGCAATAGCCCTATGGAAGCTTGCAACACCAGACAACTACCAGTCACTTGGGAATCGATTTGGAGTGAGTAAATCTACAGTGGTGGCTGCTGTGAGCCAAGAAGCGAAGGCAATCAAACCTGTCTACTATGAAGGCTAGTAACTATAGGAAATGTGCAGGACATAGTGAAGGGGTATGCTAACTGCAGTGGGGTGATAGATGGAATGCATATCCCTATTTTGGCACCTGACCACCTTGCCAAAGAGTACATAAAACCACAAGGGCATCACAGGTGTGGGAATTAGTCTCCGAGGGGTAGCCGTGTTAGCCTGTATCTGCAAAACAATGTGGACTCCTGAGGCACCTTAAAGACTAATAGATTTATTTGAGCATAAGCTTTTGTGGGTAAAACCCACTCCATCAGATTTTGGAATCAGATGTGAGAACAGCAGCCTTCTGTTCCTGGAGACACCACTAAGAGTTGAATGGAAGCCCGCCCTTGACTCTCCTCCGCCCCCGCCCTCATTCTAGGTTGCCTGTGAGGGGAGACTATGGAAATTAGTGAGGTGGGCAGGCTGGTCAGCACTGTGTGAAGGAGGGCTCTGTGCTCCATATGCATCTCTTGTGCCTCTCCAGGAATGTTAGCAACTCTGTTTGCTGCCCCAAAAGCTCAAGATCTCCTCCTGAGTCTTGGCTTCACATTACTGCACATTCGCCTCTCCTCATGCTCCATTTGCATCTCCTGCAGCATCATTCTCTTCTACACACTTAATTGCGCCCTGTCCATGCAGGCAGATTCCATTTTCTCATTGAATATGTCATCCTAAATACATTTTTTTCCACCATCTGATCTGTGATAGCTGAACAGCTGGAGGAGTGAACAACAGAATCACTGTTGCACGCACTGTAACTAAAGACATGAAGGGCAGACTTTTAGAGTAGATACATGGAAGAACACAGAAAAAGTGAAGAGCAGACTTTAGATAATGTACATTGTAGAGCACAGAAGCTAATCTCTTATGATGAAAGAATATCTGTCCGACACAATAGGCATGTGTTATGTATAATGCCTAAGTTATGTTTTTAAGCACTCAATAGGCAGCAGGTATATCATGCTCATCTTAAGGGAGCAGCAGCTGGATTTAATATAGTGGCAGGTATGATAAGGACCAGATTGGGGTTCGCTCTTTTGCTTCCACTTTGAAAGTATGTACAGCAGGGTGGCTGCAAATGGCAGCTACCACAGCCAGGCAATCATCTTTGTTTACAAAGGGAGGCCACGGTTCTGAGGTACTGTACCAGGGGAGAAGTGCCAGATACAGCAGGGGCTCATGTGGTCACCATGCGTTCGCCCCCCCCCCATTTGCAAGGAGAGTGCAACTTTTCCTTCCCACAGGACCCTGCTGTGGAGAGAGGGGCCAGATGTGGCAGCAGGGCAGCGGATCACATGATGGCTGTGTGTTCAGTACCCACCATTTACTGGGAGAATGCAACTTTCCTTCCCACAGGAGTCTGCCAGTGGGTGTGGCGGGGGTTCAAGTGCAGTGGCTGGGCAGGGGCTCACGCAGTCAGCAAATCATGCTTTGTTGGGGATGAGCAAATGGAGGTGTACTGCCTCAGTGGTATCAGTTAATAGCTTCGCCTGCTTCATCCAGGTTGTCAGGTGCAATATCAGTCTTCTCCAAATCACACAGAACGATAATGGATATTGACTGAATGTGGCCAGAAACCTGGACTGTGAGCTGCAATGATGCCAGATCACTTACTGCTGGCTTGGTGTGGAAAGGTGTCCTACCATGGGGGACAGAATAAGACAGACCTCTCCAGAAACCTTGAGAAAAGAGTGAAACAATTCTTCTATGAACTTTATGGACATGTGCAGGGATGATTCCCGCTCTGAATCCAGACACATTAACAAACTGTTCTGGGAGTTCCCTCTATATAGGAAGAGTGGCCACCACAGATCACACCCAATTTCCTTAACCCACTTGTAGCATGATTAAAAATGTGAACTCACCAGTAGTGCCCTCCCCACGATCAGAGGCCAGCAGCGACACGTCGTGGGAGGAGGGAATTGTCTCCAAAGTTATAAAAAGGTCCTGGCTGTTGGTGAGACTGGATGCTCCGCTCACCTGATGACCGTTCTCCTCCTCCTCCTCCTCCATTTCTTCATCCACAAAGTCCTTCCCACTGTTGTCTGAAGCTGCCTGAAGAATCTCTTGGAAGCAATCCACAGACAGGACTGGGACATTGGCTGGGTCTTCCCCTAGAATCCTATATACCTGTCCATAGAAGTGGCATGTTTGCGGTGCTGACCCAGATTGTCCATTTGCATCCATTGTCTTCTGGTATCCTTGCCTGAGTTCCTTTATTTTCCCATAGCATTGCTGAGTATCCCTGGCATATCCTTTTTCCACCATGCCCAGTGCGATCTTGTCATAGATATCAGTGCTTCTTCTGCTGTTTCGTAGTTTTGACTGAACAAATCCCCACACAGCATTCAGGTCCAGGATTTCCTGCACACTTCATTCTGTAGCTAGTTTGTGAACCTGGGCATTTGTGGTCAGGTGTGCTGTCTGCTCTACTCACCATGCTGGTTAAACGGAAAATGGAATTCAGATTTTCCTGAGTCTTTTCCTGAGCACCTGGAGAGCAGCAGAGTTGAAAGCGCTGGCTAGAGCAGTCACTTTAGGGCACTGTGGAACATCTCGTGGAGTCCAAGAATGTCAACTTTCATAGCACTGCAATTGTACTACCCTAAAGTCGACTATGCAATAGAGGTGTTAAGAGTTTAACTGGTTAACCTGGTAACCGATAAGTTAATGCTTATCGGCAGGGCTCACCAAGCGGCAGTGAGCCCTGCTCGCCAGCTGTGCAGAACCGCACGCTGACCATGCGCAGAGCTAAAATCTACTTGCTACAGGTGAGCAGATTGCCTTAATTGTCATGCCCTGCTTATCGGTTCCAGGTAATAGTTAAGCTCTGGGTGGGGCCAGCAAGGCTGGCAGCCCACAAAGCTGGGAGCTCACAGCGCTAGCAGCCCACAAAGCTAGTGTGGCCAGCAGCCCATGAGGCCAGCAACACCAGGAGCTCACGAGGCCAGGATCCAGTGAAGCCGGTGGGTATGACAGCCTGCAAGCCCAGAAGTCCCTGAGGCTGGCAGCACCAAGAGCTCATGAGGCTGGCAGTCTATGAAGCTTGTTTAACCATGTAACCAATTTAAACTTAATTGCTTACATGTTTACTATTTTTCAGGCATTTTTACATCCCTACTCTGCAAGGTCAAATTTACCACTGCTCCTCTTGATGAGCAGGAGTACCAAAATCAACTTTAACACTCCGTAAAGTCAGTGAGCAGGCATGCTGGCTGGCTCCCAAAAGACTATAAATGCAGAGCTGAAGCAGGGGTAGCTGCCAGGACCTGGCATGAGCTGGGACTGGGTCAGCATGCCTGCCCACCAGCTTCCAAAGACTTTAAATGCAGAGCCACAGTGGGACTAACTGCCAGACCCAGCATGAGCTGGGACTAAGCCAATGTGTCTACCCGCCAATTCCCAAGCTCTTTCAATGAAGAGCTACAGCAGTTAATCGTGTAAACAGCTACACGTTCACATACCTATTCTGTAACCCAGTGAAATTCACTGGAGTCACTCCTGGTTTCCTCTCATGCACTTTACAGCTTGTCTACACCAGCAAGTTGCATTGGTTTAACTTAAATCTATTTAAAAATCAACTTGGTTAAATGGGTGCAAAGACCTGTGTAGACAGTCATTTCAGTTTAAGAGTTTATACTCATTTAGCTTTAGTGCAGGGGTGGGCAATAATTTTTAATGGGGGGGCCACTCCAAGATTTTGGCTAATGGTCAAGTGCCACATTTCTACTGAGGTGTGGAATCTGGGACAGAGGTTGGGTGCAGAAGGGAGTGTGGGGTAGGAGAATAGGGTGTAAGAGGGGGTGTGGCATCTGAGAGGGAGTTTTGGTGAAGGAGCGGGTTGTGATCTGGTGCAGAGTCCAGGAGGGAGTATGGGTGCAGGAGAGATTCTGACCTGGGAGAGGAGCTCTAGGAAAGGGTGTAGGATCTGGGAGGGAGTTGTGACCTGGGTGAAGGGGGTTTGGGTGATGTCTTAGAGCAGGGAAATGGGGTGTAGGGTCAAGGAGGGAGTATGGGTGCCAGAGAGGATTTTGGCCTGGGGAAAAGATGTAGGAGAGGGTTCAGGTTCTGGGAGGGGGTTGTGACCTGGGGGAAAGGCATACAGAGGATTTGGGTGGTGGCCTAGGGGAGGTAGTTGGGAAGAGAGAGAGAGGGTGGGGGTGCCAGAGGCAGGCTCTGGCTGGGAGGCGCTTACCTAGATAGCTTCCAGTAAGCAACCCTGCAGGAACTTGAAGGCTACAGTCATAAGCTGCTCCATGTGGCTCTGTTCCAGGTAGGGTAAAGGGGAGGGGGAGAGACGGAGGAGGCTTCATTGGCTGCCCCTGCCGTCAGCAAAATCTCTCAGCTGCTCTTGGTTGGAAACTGGCTAATGGGAGCTGAGAGATTTTGCTGAGGGGCTGGACAGAGTATATAGCCTCCCTCCTCACTCCCAGAATAGAGCAACTACATTTAAAGTGGTTGCCGCTGTGCTTAAGGGTCCCAGCGAGGCAATCACTGGCCAGATCCGGTGACTTGGCGGGCCAGATTCAGCCTACTGGCAGCCTCTTGCCCACCCCTGCTTTAGTGAGTAAGGATTTGACTTAAGCTAAATGGATATAAGCCACTCTTACACCTAAATAAGTCCTGTTCAATACATCTTTGGTGCTCAGAAGCATGAAAAAATCCAACCTAACTCTGCAGTGTAGAAACTACAGTAGATGGAGAGAATAATGTTTCTGTTGACCTAACTACCATCACTAGATGAGGTAGTCATCCTACAGAGAAAGAAAACCTTCTTCCATCACTGCATTCACACAACGGCTACGTCTACATTGGCCCCTTCTCCGGAAGAGGCATGTTAATTTCCAACTTTAGAATAGGGAAATCGCGGGGGATTTAAATAAACATGGCCGCCGCTTTTTTTCCGGCTTGGGGAAAAGCCGGAAAAAAGTGTCTAGACTGGCGCGATCCTCCTGAATAAAGCCCTTTTCTGGAGGATCTCTTATTCCTACTTTGAAGGCGGCTTTGCTCGGGTGTCTCTGGTCTGCTGGGGGGGTCCAGCGGCTTTGGACTCCCCCAGCAGAGCAGGGGGACAGGAGCAAAGCCGCCCAGGCGGCGGGGGTCCCGCTGCCTGGGCGGCTTTGCTCGGGTGTCCCTGGTCTGCTGGGGGGGGTCCAGCGGCTTTGCTGGACCCCCCCAGCAGACCAGGGAGACCGGGAGAAGCTTTTCTCACCCTGGAGGACACCGGTGGTGACCCGCCGCCCGCGAGCTCCGGGGCGAGAAAAGCCCTGTTCGTAAGTGCGGATCTGACATAAGTCGGATCTGCGTAAGTCGGGGACTGCCTGTAAGCTATTTCAAAATAAGATATGCAATTGACATAGCTCAATTTGGTAATTTATTTTGAGTTAAACCTTGCAGTGCAGATGCACCCTATGCTTCCATAATATACTCCAACATAATGCACTTTTATATAAAGGTTTTAAATCATATGCCATGTGTCAGATTTTACAAGTACAAAATCTAGACTCAGGTGGTGTCTAGACTATACCTCTCTGTTGACAGAGATGTAGATTAGGCATGTCGAAATTGCTAATGAAGTGAGGATTTAAATATCCCATACTTCATTAGCATAAACATGGCCACCGCTTTTTTTCAAAACGGAGCTTTTTCGAAAGAAAAAAAAAAGGCAGTCTAGACGTGGCTCTGTTGAAAAATAAACCCTTTTTCGAAAGATCCTGTAAACCTCATTTTTGAAGGATAAGGGATCTTTCGAAAAAGGGTTTATTTTTCAACAGATCCGCATCTAGACTGCCATTTTATTTTTAAAAAGCTGTTTTGAAAAAAAGCAGCAGCCATGTTTATGCTAATGAAGCATGGGATATTTACATCCCCGCTTCATTAGCAATTTGGGCGTGCTTGATTTGCATCCCTGTGTTGACAGAGGGATGCAGTCTAGACGTAGCCTCAGTCTCTCAGCTTCAGAAACATCCAATCTATAGTAGGTTATAAATTTATTTCAACAATACATTAAATTATAGGCAACACTGACACTGAGTCTGGTTTAGGAAAAAAATGCTGATAGTGTTCTGTACTAATTTACTTCTCTGCCTCATTAAAATATGCCATTTTCTACTTGTCTGTGAGGATAAATGAGTCAATAAAATATTTCATGCACAATACTCAAAATTTTCCACAGTGAGACGAGTAATCAGTGGGCGAAGTATTATACTGTTTTTAGATGTATTTTAATTTTTACCTGCCCAGACAATCTGCAAGAGTGGATTAATTTAATACATAATCACTATCTGGGGGCAGAGTGACAAGACAGAGTTATAGCAAAATGTTTCTTTCAGATGCATGAATTGGGCTCCTGGGCCTTGTCTTCACCAAGCTTTAATTAAATAGCTATATTCTCAATCTCTCACTGTTGCGCTACCACTGGAAAAGCTATACTGATGATAAAGTTAGTGCACATCAGCTGCTAACATTTTTACCTTTCTGTTGTGTAGCTCCTCAACATCAAGACTACATTAGTGAAGTTGCACCTATGGGGGATTTTAGAGTAAAAGCTCAATGCAGACAGAGTGGCCTGGATTTTGGCCTCCACTGCAGTTGCTGTACACTAGCTCTGGAAGGATTCCTCAGTGGTGCAGAAACGGTATAATGTAGTTTATGTTACCTCTCCTTGTAGCCCTAGCATTAGGGTACACCAGGGGCATGATTGGGAAGACAGAGATATAGGAAAGGTGGAAGCATCCCCAAATTACATGGTACTCAAGTTATTCAGGGCTGCTGGACAGCTCCCTCCACAAAGAGACACAGCAACTGACTACATTAAAGGGGTGGAGAACCTTTTTGGGTAGGGGGACACCAAAATATCAGTCGGGTGCCACACTCACTCACCTGGCCACCAATTGAGTTGCAGGGGGAAAAAAACCCTCATAGATGGGGCCTCCCAACTGAGAAGCAGGAAAATAAACACATTCAGCTCACTCCCCTCAAGCCAAGATACCATAAAGTCACTTTCCCTCAGGCTATGTCAAATACAATCCAGCTGCAGTCCAGGTTCAAGACTAGAGTTGGAAGTTAAGAACTCTGCATATATGTGATGGTTGAATTTGATTCTTAAATCAATATTCATGCTAGCCACAACTTCTAAACTAAAAGATGAAAATAACTGATTTCTAATCAATTTCACATGCTCATAATGCCAATAATTACTCTTTGTGTTTAAATATTTTTGAGTTTGGTCTACTGATTAATTTGGGGGAAAAGATGTCCACTTTCCAGCCATTTTATAAACAACACATACTTACAAAAAGGAGTTTGCTCTTATTGTAAAAACATATGACTCCCCATCACCACCATGCTCCCAAGCATAACTCAAAAATAGCTGTCAATTTCTAATATGGTATGCAGAAAGAGTTTTCATCAATAGAACATGTTTTGCCAATTTTTTAAACTGTGGTTAAAAGAGTGGACAAGGGCTTTGGGTTTAATTCTGTTCTGCCACAGGCTGCCTGTGTATCCTTGAGCACAGAGTAATATTGGTAAAGTGCTCAAACACAATGAAGATAAGCACTAGATAAAAAATTAAATAGGCAAAGTTATAAGGAAGAATGTGCAATGAAAATTCCTTAAACTGCAACCTGCACGGTTAGATAATATAGTCTATTCATGTACAAAAATATACAGCATTGTGTGTGCAATTTCCCAATTCCACTCCTGAAACTAAAGATTGTGAATTCGAGATATTAATACCTTCAGAGCAAGAAGCAGTAGTGATTACAAATGGAGCAAGCCACTTAGTACCAAACCAAAAAGCCTTCCAGTCCTCTGTATTTCCACTATTCCATTAGTGCAAAGGATTTACAAGTTCTATGAGCAAAGCCTGCTGAATACATACCTAAATCAGTGATGGATTTTTCTGCCCGTTAAAAAACAACTAAGTCTTATGGCACCTTTGAAACAAGTGTCAGAGGGGTAGCCCTGTTACTCTGAATCTGAATAAACAACAAGAAGTCCTGTGGCACCTTATAGACTAACAGATTTATTGGAGCATAAGCTTTCGTGGACAAAGACCCACTTTGTCAGATGTTTGTGCCCACGAAAGCTTATACCTTAATAAACGTCAGTCTTTAAGGTGCCACAGGACTCCTAATTGTTTTTGCAGATACAGACTAATATAGCTACATCCCTAATACTTGCCCCTTTAGCTTTTCTCCCATGGAAAACAAAATATCCACACAACCAAATGTAGATAGCAGGGGAGACACTGACAGGCACCATGAAGGGAGCAAGGCAAAAGAAAATACGGCAAAGTCTACGCTACAAAGGAAACTTTCGTTTCTTGACTCTGCAGGTTACATTTGTAGCCTGGGCATGACATCAACCTGGGCTGCAGCATCGCGATGGCAGGCTCTTAGCACACAGCCCCAGCCCTGTAGGGCCCCCAGCCTCCTGGAGCAAAGACACCGCGTCAGTGCCGTTAACCAGCGCGGTGCCTGAGCCCAGAGTAGGGGCTCCCCGCCCCAGCCTTGCGGACACTAGAGCTACTCACCCCTGATGCCTCGAGGAGGCAGGATCGCGGGCGTGTCTGCACTGCCGCCGCCCCTCGCCCCGCCCGCCCCCGGCGCTCAGACACCTACCCACACCATCCCAGAGCCCGGCGGCAGGCGAGTGGCGAGGGACGGGAGCGGCCCGTCCTCTGCCGCTGCGTCTCGGCGCCCGGCAAGACAACGCGGCTCCAACCCCTGAAATGGCTGAACAAAGGGAACCAGGATTCGCCGCCACCGCCCGTCCCATTGGTCCGGGGGCGGGATTGGGGGGCGGGGCCCGGCACGCTGGGGCTCTACAGGCCTGTAACCCTGGCAACGGCGGCTCCCGCGGCGCCATGTGGCCTGGGTGTGTGATGGAGATGAAAGTGAAATGGCTGCCCCGCCCCAGCCCCATTCCCTAACTCTAGCCTCTGCCTCCTTCCCTCAGAGACACCAGTAGGCACTCCATAGGCTCCCAGGCCCGGCGCACACACCGAGTCCTGGCTCCCAGGCCCTGCAGTCATAAACACACACAGCCTGCTCCTTTGTCTCCCACCCACAGCACAGTCACAAGCACACACTCCCCTGCCTGCCAGGCCCTACACAGTCACAAACACAGCCCACTCCCAGTCTCTTCCCTCCCTGCTAAGTACCCCCCTCACTGAGCATCTCCATACACCAAGTCCACTATCTCCCAGTCAATATCAGCCCAGGCCCCTTGAGTCCCACATGCAAACAGTCCTCTTTTACAAAGCTTCCCTTTCTTCCAAACACCATTCTAAGAGGTTCCCACATTCCTGGATTGGTTCCACCTCTTGAGATTTTATTATGAGTCTTGCAATATAACATGGTCTGTTTCTTAAGGACCCAGCTTCATGTGGAATAGTGGTAGAAATGTAGCTGTGTTAGTCTGGTGCAGCTGAAACAAAAACAGGACTATGTAGCACTTTAAAGACTAACAAGATGGTTTATTAGGTGATGAGCTTTCGTGGGCCAGATCCACTTCCTCAGATCAAATAGTGGAAGAAAATTGTCACAACCATATATACCAAAGGATACAATATTAAAAAATTAACACATATAAAAAGGACAAATCAAATTTCAGAACAGAAGGGGTATGGAGGGGAAAGGGAAGGGGGGGAGGTAAATGTCTGTGAGCTAATGATATTAGAGGTGATAATTGGGGAAGCTATCTTTGTAATAGGTAAGATAATTAGCGTCTTTATTCAAATTTGCATGTAAAGTGTCGAATTTAAGCATGAATGACAGTTCAGAGGATTCTCTTTGAAGTGAAGTCTTAAAAGGTCTTTGAAGAAGGATGCAGGTAATCAAGTTGTTGAGACAATGTCCTTTCTGGTTGAAATGGCAAGAAACTGTTTTTTCTTTGTGATCCTGTCTGATATCTGTTTTGTGGGCATTGATCCTTGGGCGAAGTGTCTGAGACGTTTGTCCAATGTACATAGCGGACGGACACTTTTGGCACATGATTGCATAAATTATATTTCTGGATGCGCAGGAATATGTGTTCTTGATCTTATAACTTGGTTGGGTCCAATAATGGTATCAGCAGAGTGACTATGTGGACAAAGCTGGCAACGGGGTTTGTTGCAAGGGAAGGTACCAGGGTTGATGTTAGTGTGGTATGTCCTGTGGTTGTTGGTAAGAATCATCTTGAGGTTAGGTGATTGTCTATAGGAGACTATGGGTCTGTCTCCCAGAGCCTCTTGGAGTTTAGTATCCTGTTCCAGTATAGGCTGTAGTTTATTGATAATGTGTTGGACAGGTTTAAATTGGGGGCTGTAGGTGATGACAAGTGGTGTTCTATTGTTGGTTTTCTTTGGTCTGTCTTGAAGTAGTTGGGTTCTAGGTATTCGTCTGGCTCTTTCAATTTGCTTTTTTATTTCTCCGGGTGGGTAGATGAGGTTTATAAATGCTTGGTAGAGATCCTGAAGTTTCTGGTCTCTGTCAGTGGGATTAGAGCAGATGCGGTTGTATCGAAGGGCTTGGCTGTAGATGATGGATCGTATTGTGTGTTCTGGATGGGAACTGGAGGCATGTAAGTAACTGTATGAGTCAATGGGTTTTCTGTAGAGAGTGGTGTCTAATTTTCCATTGCTAATTTGTACTGTCGTGTCCAGGAAATGGATCTCTTGTGTAGAATGGTCCAGGCTGAGATTGATGGTGGGTTGTAGGTTGTTAAAATCTCTGTGAAATGTCTCCAGTGTTTCTTGGCCATGTGTCCAAGAGTTAAGACTGAAAGCGTATTTCAGTCTTAAACCTGTAGAGAAGGTTTAAGTCTTACCCCTGTAGAGAAGGGGTAAAAGAGGACGGGAGTTGAGGAAACGTTGTTCTAGGTCAGCCATAATGATATTAGCATACTGTGGGGCCATGTGTGTACCCATGGCTGTGCCGCTGATCTGGAGGTATTAGTTGTTCTCAAACTGGAAATAATTGTGGGTGAGAACAAAGTTACATAGGTCTGGTATCAGATTGGCAGTGGTGTCCTCTGGGATAGTGTTTCTAATTGCTTGTAATCCGTCTTCATGTGGGATGTTGGTGTATAGAGCTTCTACATCCAAGGTGGCAGGGATGGTGTTATTGGGGAGGTTATCAATGTTTTGTAGTTTCTTTAGGAAGTCAGTAGTATCTCGGAGATAGCTGGGGGTATTGGTTGCGTAGGGTTTGAGAAGAGAGTCTACATAGCTGGATAAACCAGTAGCGAGTGTGCAGATACCAGAGATGATGGGACGTCTGGGGTGTCCAGCTTTATGGATCTTGGGAAGCAGATAGAACAATCCTGGTCGGCGGTCAGAAGGTGTTTCTGTGTGGATTTGTTCCCGAGTAGCTGTAGGGAGGCTTTTAAGGAGACAGTGTAAGCGGCAGCCATTTTTATGCTAATGAAGCGGAGGAGATTTAAATCCCCGCTTCATTAGCAATTGCGATACGTCTAATTTGCATCCCTTTTACAAAAAAGGGATGCAATCTAGATGTAGCCATGGGATGGTAATATTGCAACACCTCCATCCACAAGCTTCTGTTTCTTAAAGTGATTTGAACTCCTTTCAACAGTGTCCCCACACCTAAGTCACCGTGCTCTGACAGTGCACTGCACATATAGTCCTATTTCCCCTGGCCCAATAAAGGCAGCCACATACATTCCTATCACAGCTCCCTCATTGTCTCAGCCATTGCTCAATTCTAATACATGGTTCCACACAGTTATACCTATAGTAAATCCTCCTTTCCTCAACACACATAAAATCTCCATGCAGCACTTTTATGCGTGTAACCCTTCTGCCGGGTAGGCAGCAGCCAGTGCCGGGTTCAATATCTAGGGGTCTATCTCACACAGAACCGGCTCGAGCCCCTACCCAGTAACCTGGGAAATTCACACACCCCTGGGTGCCTCTGAGAGGCAATGCTTCCCCACTTGCAAGCACAGAGTCTGAATGTAGGAAAGAAACATTTAATGAAACAGAGAGAGAAGTCATACTGCATTAACTTAGGAAAATACTACAAACAGAGTTCAAAGCCCAAACATGAGCTAACTCCCCCCTCCCTCCAGCCAAGAATCACCCGAAGTCCCAAAGTTCGACACCCCAAAAGTCTCTGTCCCTGGTCAGTGCCACCCAGAGTCGAAAAGTTCACCCGCAGGGTTTTACCTCCCAACCTGGGTAGAAATGGGGGTGGGGAGATAGATAGGGGGCAACTTACATGGTCCAAGCCTGATGGCCCCACCTCTCCATAGGGTTCTGCTGCAGTCTTTAACGCGAGCCACTCCGCCATGCTCCACCAACTGTCTCGTTCCACTCTACCGGATGGTCCGCTGGTCGCCTGGCACCACTCCTACCAACCGCCTGCCAGTGGTTCCCACCAGCCATTCTGCTGGCCGCCACCACTTCACTGGCTGCAATGGGTCTGGCTCCCAGCCAAACCAGTGATTTCAGCTCTTAGTGATTTTAATTCTTTAGCCACCACCTAGACTGGCAAAGGATTCCAGCTTCCACTGGACTAGCAAAAAGACTCCTCATGGGCTGCATCTACACTGGCATGATTTTGCGCAAATACTTTTAACGGAAAAGTTTTTCCATTAAAAGTATTTGCGCCAGAGAGCGTCTATACTGGCATGTGCCTTTGCGCAAAAGATTTGCTTTTGCGCAAAAGCATCTGTGTCAGTGTAGATGCTCTCTTGTGCAAGAAAGCTCCGATGGCCATTTTAGCCATCGGGCTTTCTTGTGCAAGAAATTAATGTTGCCATCTACACTGGCCCTCTTGCACAAGAATACTTCCACAAGAGGGCTTATCCCTGAGTGGGAGCGTCAGAGTATTTGACATCTACACTGGCAGCTTCTTGTGCAAGAACTCTTTTGCGGAAGAGTTCTTGTGCAAAAACTCTTCCAGAAGAGAGCATCTACATTGGCATGTGCTTTTGCGCAAGGTATGTGCTTTTGTGCAAGAGCATCAATGCCAGTGTAGATGCTCTCTTACGCAAGAAAGCTCTGATGGTTATTTTAACCATAGGGCTTTCTTACGCAAGAAATTCATGTTACCTGTCTACACTGGCCTCTTGCACAAGAACAGCTGTGCAAAAGGGTGATAAAAAAGGGTGCAAGTGTAGACATATCCTAAGTGAATTAGGCTTTATTATTGTATATAGTAGATCTTTTAGTAACTGTTTTTGCATTGCTTTGCACTGTATTATTTGCTTTAGAAGTTATAGTATTTAAGGTTTAAATTGTATAGTAATTGTTCTAAAGGCTTGTAACTGTATTAACTGCTTAAAGCTTGCAATAAATAAGAAAGTGGTTAAGTAGCTCTGAAGTGTACTGGTTTCCCTTGGATCTAAAATAAATCGAACCACACGACACTCTCCCCATGAGGAATTCCTTTTTGCGTGACAACTCTTGTAGAAAAAGGCCAATGTGGACACTCCACAGGGGTTTCTTGCGCAAGAAACCCCTGTCGGAAAAAGCACGGGTGCTTTGATGGCCATTCTGTGAATGGTCATCATAGCTTTCTTGCGCAAGAGCATCCATCCTTCCTCCTGGCCAGCTCCGCTCCCCTCCCGGCCGGTCCCTTCTCCCTCCCCTTTGAAGTGTGTCTGGGTTTTTTTAAGACTGCCTGGTAACCCTATAATATCGCTCAAAAAAAAGTGGCTTTGTGTTTTAATTTAACTGTACGATACGCTCTTTTGGTTTTAAAGTATGGATTGCTGTATTATGCAATAAGTGCCGAATTGCACATGTAAAAAACAAAGTACAATGTCCAATACTTAAGTTTGTATTTTTTAAGTACAGTTTAGTTGTTAATTTAAAATACAGGATTGCGGCAAATTCCCCCCAACCCTCAGAGCCATGAGGAGTAGCGCTCCACCAGCAATGCATAGGGGCCCAGTGCTCCAGCTGCTGCCAGTACCACAGGAGCTCAGGGCCCCTTTGAATCACCAGACCCCAAGGCAACTGCCCCCTTTGCTATCTCTGTTGGCAGGTCTAGTTGCAGGTATAAATGAACTAGGCAGCTTTTTAGATGTAATTGTCTAGGAGGCACCATATATCCTGGAAATTCTAGTTGAATACATATAATTGTTTCCCATTGGTTCTAGTTACTGAAGGAATCTAATCAATTCTCCTAACAATCTCTAATAGTGGCTACTACCACCACTCAGTTCTAGAATATGTATAAAACCCTCCTTTGTGAGCAGAACAGGATTAATAATGTGTCAGAGATGGAGACAAAGAGAAAGGTAGGGAAGGCCAGCTCAACTCACAGTAATGAGGTCTTTAACTAGCACAAAGCCCATTTACTGAATGCAAATTCCCAACCTCTGCCATTACCCAAGTACAACAATCACAGGCAGACTCTGAAAATCCCTTGTTCTCTGCTTCTCAGAGAGAAAAGCAGCAATAGCAAAGTAGGAGCCAAATCCATTAGCAATCCTGATGGTCCCTTCTATTATTTTCAGGGGGAGCTGCAGCTGTGAGAATGCACTCACTTGAGTAGTACCCCTGATGATCCCTTTATCTTATCTAGATCTTCTCTCCTAGGGCAGCAGGGCTGAAAGAGGGGTGACCAGTACAGAAATCAATAAAATAGTGGGGAAGTCAAGACAGTAGATTCAGAGGATTAAGATCCAAGAAGGGATAAAGAGGCCATAATGGAGAAAAAGAATCAGGAAAGGTGGGTGTTTTGAAGATTGAGAGGAGAATAGATAAAAGTTCAGGGAGAGCATAGATGCTTTAACTAAGGATTCTAGGGGTGCTGTTGCATCTTCTGGTTTGAAGTAGTTTCCATTATATACAAGGTTTACAGTTTGGTTCAATGTCTCTCAGCAGCACCTACAGTATATAAGTTATTCCAGCATTCCTCCATGGACAAGGAGTAGGCTGGGAATAGAAGATCACTCAGGCTATGTCTAGACTGCAGGATCCTTTTGGAAGGAGCTTTTCTGAAAGAGATCTTCCGAAAAAACTTCTTCTGAAAGAGTGTCCACACTGCCAAAACACATTGAAAAAGTGATCTGCTTTTTCGACAGATAGCGTCCACACTGAATGGACGCTATCTCACATTTAAGCTGTGATTACTATGGGAGGAGTGGCCACCAGGGCACCTGTGCTTTTTCCTCTTTCCTCTTCCCCATCTGCACACGCCTTTTTGTGAAAGAACTCTTTCAGAAAAAAGGCTTCTTCCTCGTAGAGAAAGGTTTACCAATGTCGGAAGAATCCCTGCATTCTTTTGATTTCCTTTTGAAAGAACGTGATTGCAGTGTGGAAGTTTTTTTGGAAAAATGGCACATGGCACAGGTTCATGCCCATGGTCTCAGGGCAGCATCCACTCCCGGTCAAGAGCGGTGAAGTAGAGGATACTGACCTGCTGCATGGGTACCTGCTAGGGGAAGGAAATGGAGGGGAACCCAGTAGCACCATTCCCAGCAAGCAGCGTTTGCCGCTCACAAATACCACTTCCAAATACCTCCAGTGGGCAGGGATAGCAGTTCTCTCCCTGTGGGACACCACCACTGCTGGACCCAGCATGGGCGTGGCACAGAGGGAAACTGAGCCAGCATGTTCCCCCCTCTTGCCCACAAGCTCCTGGCCAGGCTGGCACCTTCTCATGCCTGATTGTCCCTGGGATGTGGGAGTAGCGAGGCTCCGCTGGGACGTCCATGCCCCTGCAGGAAAGTGCCCACTGTCTAGGCCACAGATGGCCTTGCTTGAAGCTCATTGCCGTCATCTGAACTGAGACCTTTCGGTGTTGGCCCAGAGATTAGGGCTAGGCTTCATATACAGTGTCTCCTGGGATGACTGCTTTTGTCACTTTTCTTCAGAGCTGGACCAGCTTTGAGTGGAGCATGTGCTACACCTCCTGTGCCATCCTCCTGACCCCCTGAGACCTGCTGGTGAAGGTGACCCTAGGATGACATGACAAGGGAATACCTTGAGTGCCTTTTACAATAGTACAAACAGTTAAGTTTCTTAAGGAAATAATACAAGTCCCCAAATCAAAGCCTAGGCAAATGTTACCACCAAAAACAAAGGCACATCTAAGGCCATTTAGAAATGTGAGCTATGTGGGTGGAGGTCTTCATATTATTGGAATGGGGTGTACATAAGTGTTCCCTCTAATTTTTTCCATTCAACTGCAGAATAAATGTTATGTGCACCAAGGCATGTGCTGATATGCGCCACTAGTAGAAACAAATGCTGCTGGTTCTGAGTGTTCTGCTAATCAGCTACGTGACATTTACATCTTTCCCAGGTGGCCACCCATTCATTCAGCTTACAAGAGACACTGGTGTACATATGGGGCGGAGAGGTGGGAGGAAAGACAAGAAAGAAGCACACAGAGAAGGGAAGCTGCAGAAAAAGCATATGGACAAGATGCTTTCGTGCTGATTAATAGTTTTTTTGCTACACTTCAAAGATTCCATCCTAACTTGTTTGATGACTCTTGTGTTCAAGGAAGAACAACTTTACAACAAATGTGCGAACAAATAAGAGTGACTCCATCATCAACTTCTCCTCCTACCTGGCACAACTTGTAAGACCACACATTTTTGGCTAGCTAGCCAGGCTAGAAGGGACAACAATATTCTAATGTAGTAGTTTAGGGTTCCTTTTAAGATAGGAATGTATCAATTTTTTCCCTAATGCAAGTACATTGCAAGTCTGGGGGTTTCAGAGAAGCAGCTGACATGGGGCAAATACTGGTATTGCAACAGAGACTATTTGCCTCACCTGTATTTGAGGGAAAGATACAGACTATGGAGGCTGGACCATGAGCCTAACTGACAAACAGAACAACCCATTGCAGGCCTGGCTCGTGGCTGGGCTCACCTAGACATGTGAGATGCACTTTAAAGGGGAAGGAGAGTAGGGACCAGTACATGACTGGCATGCCTAGGTGACCAACTGCACATTATAAAAAGCATGCATATGACAGGCACTGCCCTAATGTGTGAGTGGGTTAATGATGACATGGGGGGGGGGGGGGGGAAGTTGGCTTCAGGGAATTGGATCTGAACACCTGAAGAGAATCAGGAGCAGCCACAGCCATTTTGCCCCAGGCGCAAAACAAAGGAGCATGCAGGACATGCTGCGCATGCCCACAGCCATAGGGCAGTCGAATCCAGAGAAGTTGGGAGGGTGCTCTGCTGCAGCTGCTCCAGCCTGACTCCTGGGTCTCTCCTTCAAGCTGCCTTGCTAAGCAATAGGCAATCAGTCAGGTTAAAACGGGATAGCTGGGGTGTGGGCCGCTCCCCCAAATTCAGAGCTACCCATATCCCTAGACATCCCCCCTACCCTGCAACCTTTAAGCAGAGGGAGGAGGGGGTGGGCTGTAGCAGCATGAACTCTGTTGCTTTTCTTCCCCTGACTATTAGGGAGGGGAAAGTGTGCAGCATTTGTGCCTTCGTCTTGCTCCTGGCTGCCCAGAGGAGGGGCAGAGGATACATCACCCAACCTTGCTGTCTGATCATCATCATCATCATTAGAAGAGCAGCAGCAACCCAGTATTTGTGGCTACAGCCATCCACCCCCCCACCCCAAAATGGTGCTGTTGCCCTTCCACCACACTCACTCCTATATCCCTCAGCCCCCTTCCCTAATCCCCACCCCCATTCCTCTGCCTGGTTCCTTAACTCCCCTCGCCCTACCTGCCCCAACCCCCATGCCCAGTCCCCTGCCCTGACTCCTCATTCCCTCAGCCCTCTACTGTCCTAATATGTGTCACCAAACCCTTGAACATAAGAACATACGAAAGGCTATACTGGGTCAGACCAAAGGTCCATCTAGCCCAGTAGCCTGTCTGCCAACAGTGGCCAGCGCCAGGTGCCTGAAGGGGCTGGAACGAAGACAATGATCAAGCGATTTCTCTTGTGCCATCCGTCTCCAGCCTCTGACAAACAGAGGCCAGGGACACCATTCCTACCCCCTGGCTAATAGCCTTTTATGTACCTAACCTCCATGAATTTATCTAGCTTCTCTTTAAAGTCTGTTATAGTTCTAGCCTTCACAGCCTCATCTGGCAAGGAGTTCCACAGGTTGACTATGCACTGTGTGAAGAAGAACGTTCACTTATTAGTTTTAAACCTACTACCCATTAATTTCATTTGGTGTCCTCTAGTCCTTATATTATGGGAACTAATGAATAACTTTTCTTTATTCGCCCTCTCCACCCCACTCTTGATTTTATAGACCTCTATCATATCCCCCCTCAGTCTCCTCTTTTCCAAACTGAAAAGTCCCAGTCTCTTTAGCCTCTCCTCATATGGGACCTGTTCCAAATCCCTAATCATTTTAGTTGCCCTTTTCTGAACCCTTTCCAAGGCCAAAATATCTTTTTTGGGGTGAGGAGACCACATCTGTACACAGTACTCAAGATGTGGGCGTACCATAGTTTTATACAAGGGCAGTAAGATATTCTGGGTCTTATTTTCTATCCCTTTCTTAATCATTTCTAATATTCTATTTGCCTTTTTGACCGCCGCAGCACACTGTGTGGACATTTTCAGAGAACTATCCACGATAACTGCAAGATCTCTTTCCTGAATTTGTCACAGCCAAATTAGCCCACATCATACTATATGTATAGTTGGGGTTATTTTTTCCAACGTGCATTACTTTACACTTATCCACATTGAATTTCATTTGCCATTTTGTTGCCCAATGTTTTGTGAGATCTTTTTGAAGTTCTTCACAGTCTGCTTCTGTCTTGACAATCTTGAACAGTTTAGTATCATCCGCAAACTTTACTATCTCACTACTTGCCCCTTTCTCTAGATTATTTATGAATAAGTTGAATAGGATTGGTCCTAGGACTGACCCTTGGGGGACACCACTAGTTACCCCTCTCCATTCTGAGAATTTACCATTTATTCCTACCCTTTGTTTCCTGTCTTTTAACCAGTTCTCAATCCATTAAAGGACCTTCCCTCTTATCCCATGACAATGTAATTTACACAAGAGCCTTTGGTGAGAGACTTTGTCAAAGGCTTTCTGAAAATCTAAGTATACTATATCTACTGGATCCTCCTTGTCCACATGTTTGTTAACCCCTTCAAAGAACTCTAATAGATTAGTATGTCATGATTTCCCTTTACAGAAACCATGTTGACTTTTGCCCCCAAAATTATGTTCTTCTACGTGCCTAACAATTTTATTCTTAAATATTGTTTCGACTAATTTGCCCGGTACCGACGTTAGACTTACCGGTCTGTAATTGCTGGGATCACCTCTAGAGCCCTTTTTAAATATTGATGTCATGTTAGCTATCTTCCAGTCAGTAGGTACGGAAGCTGATTTAAAGTATACGTTACAAACCACAGTTAACAGTTTTGCAATTTCCCATTTGAGTTCTTTTAGAACCCTTGGGTGAATGCCATCCAGTCCTGGTGATTTATTAACGTTAAGTTTTTCTATTTGTTCCAAAACGTCTTCTAATGACACTTCAATCCAGGACAGTTCCTCAGATTCATCTCCCACAAAGAACGGTGCAGGTTTGTGAATCTCCCCAACATCCTCAGCCGTGAAGACTGATGCAAAGAAATCATTTAGCTTCTTCGCAATGGCTTTATCATCTTGATTGCTCCTTTTGTATCTTGATTGTTTAGGGGACCCACTGGTTTTTTAGCAGGCTTCCTGCTTCTAATGTACTTAAAAAACATTTTGCTATTGTTTTTTGAGTTTTTGGGTAGCTGTTCCTCAAAATCTTTTTTTGCTTTTCTTATTATAGTTTTATATTTAATTTGACAGTGTTTATGTTCCTTTCTATTTATCTCACTGGGATTGGACTTCCATTTCTTGAAAGATGACTTTTTGTCCCTCACTGCTTCTTTTACATGGTGGTTAAGCCACGGTGACTCTTTTTTAGGTCTCCTACTATGTTTTTTAATTTGGGGTATACATTTAAGTTGTATACCCCAACTAATTTGGGGTATACATTTTTGAAAAGGCAAGAATAAGGCACTCTAACTCACTTAAGGATCTGGATGCCCCAGAAAGGGGCTACATTAATAAAAACACAGTGTTTTTTCTACATATTGGACCCAATTTTTCTTCTCAGGTCAGATACATGTTAAAACATTTTTTACCAAACTCTTTCAATATATAATCATCTCAGTTAGAGTTATAATTTTTTATCAAGATTGGATTTCATTTGAGTGTGATTGTTCAGACTATGTGTATGAGGAAAAATATGATTACTAATCCAGTTAGTCCCAAAGTGCATAGTCATTGCCATACAAAAATAGACAAATTGATTCCTTGTTATATATATCTGATAAATAATTTCTTAATACTATTATAGGCTAAAAAATAGCATGACAGAAGTAGATACCACAAACTATTAAAACTGTCGACAAAATACTTCAGTGTTGCAGATAAAAGATTTTTCCTTACAAGTACAAAATAAAACATACACAATTTACAATTAGAATTTACAATAAACCATGACAACTTGCAATATATAAAGCCATTTCTATAGAAGATTTATGGTGAATCATAGCATATTAAGTTTGGAAGAGACTTCTGGAGGTTATCTAGTCAGGACTAACCCCAACTAAATATAAATTTAATGTAATATTAAATTATAATGTAGTTACTGCTAAACTCTACAAGTGAAATCTGGAATCCAATAACAAAACTCCCGAAGCTGAGGAATGAAGTTTCCCTAATAAAGAGATGAAATACTTCTTGGTACGACAGACTTTCCATTCAGTCATAATGCCAAGGTAAAATATTTAATAGAAAGCACTCTGTTTCAGTTTTAAAAGGGTCCTCCAAAGGGGAAGCTAGGTTTTTTTACCCTAAAGGTGTCTATGATAGATCAAGCTTCCTCCTAAAAAGCTCCCTAAATAGAATTTTTAAAACAACCTATCTTCTACTATTCCTCCCAATGAAAATGGGCAGTATTCATAGCCAATTCAAAATTGATTTCAAAGCAGAGCATGAAATGGTGAGCATTTTAGGCATACAGAACACTGATTAGCTTGAAAAAAAGAGTAATTAGGCTTATCTTTATTTAGGTATTGTTGATTTATCAAATGACACCTATCCCTGAAAAGCATGCCAGTACAGGCTGTAAACATTCTTTATAAGAATACATCTTTAAAATGGCATTTGTCAACCTTTCTTAGTTAAAACAATTATAAATAGAGATGGTCCTGAAATAAAACCATGGATCCAAATGCTCCCAAATTTGGAGTAAGATCATATATGAATTTGGGGATTCTGCACTGAACCCTGTTAAATAGTGATGCAGTCCTATTCTCACATTTAGTCTGGACTCTCCCAGATGGCCCCAAAGGCATTGTGCCTGTGTTAGCTTAAAGCCCTTGGAGATTATTTTTGTTGAACAGACCCTCTCAGCTTCCTTACCGTAGCATGAAAGCTACGATATAATAGTAGTTTAGGATCAGACATAACTTGGTCCCACTGTGTGAATGAAGGGGATGTGGACAGCATAGTCTCTCCCAACCCGTTTGTATGTCACTGTGCTTGGGGCACTAGGTAGCCTACTACTTCTCAGAACTAACCCATGGTACAAGTGACCTGAAAGTTGGAAGAGGGGAAGACATGGGACCATGGTACTATCCCATCATTGTGCACTAGACTGTGCCCCTAGTTTAGTTTTTCAAGGACAGCATATTCCTTCATCAGTGGTGTACCCTGCACTCTACAGCCCAAGGAACTGTGGCAAGGATTGTGTCTCATGAGGAATGAAACTAGTGTGATAGTTCTTGTGGTACCCAGAACATTGTTAGCCCACCCCTCCACCCTGCAAGAGAGACTTGCTTGTACTCAACTAAGGCCAGATCTACATTAAGGGAGAAAGTCAGCCCTAAGATACTAAGCTTCAGCTATGCGAATGACCATAGGCCAAGTTTCTGCAGTGTCCCCACTGTGGAAGGTTGATGGGGAAAACTCTCCTGTCAACTTCCCATACACATCAGGACCCAGTGGAGTATCGGAGTTGATGGGGGTGCCATCAACAGTCGATTTAGTCCTGCTTACTGGACTCCAGGAGATCAATCTTCGTGGTGTTGATCTCCCTGTACATAGAGATAAGCCCTAAGTGTCAGCTTGCTAATACCAGCAGCTGTTCTAGTAATCCAGCACTCTTTTTTGGGCTATGCAAATCTTATTTTGCTGATAGTCCCTGAGTTTCTTTAAAGCATTCATTCCCCTGTTGTGTCCATTTCTTTCTCCACTGAACATTTACAGAAATACCAAGTCTTCTGTCCCCAAGGGTACAGTGTATAAACCAACCTATATGATTTAATTGAGAATCATACTCTTGCTTAATACCTCTCCCCCTCCCACACACACACAGACAGAGAGAGAGAGAAAGAGTAAAATATATCTATAGGGAAAACAAAAAGTTCATACAAGAGTCTATTATGCTTACTATTTCTTTAATATTGAAACGAAGGGTTTACATATAAAACAAAATCATAATAAGTTAACCTCCTGTCTAAAAGCAGTCCTTTCTTACCTAAGGTCTTTTGCAGTGTCTTACTCTAAAGTAGACAGAGATCCTGTTTTCATGAATGTAAATGCACTGTCCATTTACTTCCAAAGTGCAGGATACAGGGTGTCTTTTTGGCTTGCACTTATATCCCCAAAACTGATTGTTTGAGCTCAAAGTCAGGAAAACCCCCTGTGGTTTATTTTCCTGTGTGCTGTTGCCTTGTTGATTTTGACCCATTATATTAGCTGACAATTCTTAATTGACATCCTGAACAGGTACATATATTTACAGGTGAACAAACATCTTTTGTGTGACCGAAAACCTGTTTGTCAACTCTGCCTTGGTACAGAGACTTAAAACATTTAAATTGTACATACTCAACTCCTTACAAAGTATTTGTACACATACATTACACAACAATATTAGGAATAGCATGACCTTACTTTCATTTAAGATCCCACAGAACATTCTTTGGTGATTCTGAATGTATATACCTTCTGGCCAACTGGCATTTAGGGGGTCTTTGGACCACATTCAGCTACTTCTTTCTTTCAATCTTAGCAATAAGTGTGTATCTTTACAAGCAAAAGGTCTATAAACAATCTATTTTTAAATGCAATCTTGGATGATCCTTTACAGAGCCCTGTTAAAAGAATGACTCTTGTTACTAAGGAGCTCAGGTGAACCTCCGCCATTGATATATTGTAGTATAAACTGACAGAATTAAACACACCCAGAAAAACAGACACAGCAAAGATTTTAAATTAGGGTCTAGCTTTTGTGAAGTCAAAATAAGATAATATAAGCAAGAAAAGATGCAATACAAAGTATCTGGGGGAAAAAGCCTTTCCTCTCTACCCTTTCAACCAGGCCCTCTCTGAACATTTGTACAAGGAGAAGTGAAACTGAGCTGAAATTAAGTCCTTGTTTAGCAGTGCCCTGCATTGTGTCACATGTGGTTTTTATATCTATTCTCTCTCCATTATAAAGGCATTTCAAATTACTCTTGATTCTATGCACTACTTACACAGATTTTACGGTCCCCTAATGGTGTTGGTCCATTACTAGATGGAAATGGTAGAATTATAAATAATAATGCAGCAAAGACAGACAATTCAAATAAATATATCTGCTGTATAAAAATTCTGTATATTTTCATCATTCCATTAGTATCTCTAGATGATGTTAAGCAGAAGTTGCTAAGGGGTTAGACATCTTTAAAATCAGCAGGTCCAGTTAACTTGCAGCCAAGAGTTTTAAAGAGAGCTGGCTTGGGAGCTCACTGGACCATCAATGTTGATTTTCAGTAAGTCTTGGAGTGCCGGGGAGGGTTCAGACAACTGGACAGTAGCTAATGTTCTAACAATTTTAAAAAACGGTAAACACGATGACCCACATCATTATTGGCCTGTGTATTGGGTAGGAAGAGTGCATTATCTGCAATCGTTATCAGTGATCTTGTTTTCTTCCATACCATTAATAACAATTTTAAGAAACAAAGTATGTAGGCTATACTTTCAGGACTAGGGACTTTATCCTAAGAAAGCAGTGTTCTGAAAAATGTGGATGTCATTTGGAGCACGTTCAACTCATTGTTCACAATATGATACTGCGGCCAAAAAACTATAGAAAGTTTGTGATGCTACCCAGGGTATAATCTGGCACGATGAATGGTTGTGTCCCCTCAATTTTCCAACAAGGGGTGCTTTTTACATTGCTTTGCTGTGTGAGCAACCACTCCTGCTCCACTCAAACACAGCCTACAGTATTTAATGACTCCCAGTTGTACTGTATGCGTGCTATAGCCAGGCACTCATGAATTATTTATAATACAGGGCAACACCAGGAAACACATAATCCCAGACTTTTCCCTGAAATTTTCACCTTGTACTACCCAGCACTCTCCTGGACAATGTAAGCTCATATAAAGTCAATAAATAATAGAAAATATGAACCAATCTTATCTCAAATCAAGCTTCCCAAACACTTCAGTCCAAACACACTGGTTTAGCTAAAACAGTAAAAATAGTTTACTAAGCACAGAAAAATAGATTCAATTATTACAGGTGTGAGGCCTAAAAGTCAGAATTGGTTACAAGAACATAGAAGGAAGTCACAACTAATGACTAATTGAACAAGTTAAAGAGAATTCAAATCAAAGGTGTCTGTCACGACACATCACATCAGTCTTACTGACTGAACTCCTTTCAGTCCAGTACTGCTTTCTTCATTCTTCAGATTGTTAGAGAGAAAGGGAGAGGTAATTGGGAAAGTGTCTGTGAACATTTGTTTGACTATGTGTTTAGCAGTTTGAAAAGAGAGGCAGTTTGAAAAATTTGAAAAGTGTGAATTGGGAGTGCTTTGTTCCAGGTAGGCCTTCAGGGGCTGATTGGATTAGAGGCAAGGCTTTGAGACAATGGTGGAGAATACTTTGGCAGAGACCTCTCAGGGAAGGGATCCAAAGAAGACTCCATTGACTGGAAGGCATGGGATGCACGGTCCTAGAATGGGGGTTCCACGACCACCACCTACAAGAGAAGATGGGTGGTGGCAGTCAGGGACTCCCTCCTAAGAGGGACAGAGTCATCTGTGCCATCCAGACTGAGAATCTCAAGAAGTGCGCTGCTCACCAGGAGTTAGAATGCAGGATGTGACAGACTCTTCCCAGACAGACCAAACCTTCGGATCACTACCCCTTCCTACTTCTCCATGTAGGAACTAATGATACAGCCAAGAATGACCTTGAGGAGGTCACTGAAGATTATGTAGCACTGCGAAGAAGGATCAAGGATTATGAAGCACAAATGGTGTTCTCCTCTATCCTCCCTGTTGAAAGAAAAGGTCCAGGTAGGGATAGTTGAATCATGGAAATGAATGTGTGGTTGCGCAGGTGGTGTCCGAGAGAGGGCTTTGGTTTCTTCAACCATGGGATGCTGTTCTGGGCACAAGGATTGCTAGGAAGAGATGGGATCCACCTAACAAAGAAGGGAAAGAGCATGTTTGCAGTTACGCTTGCAAGATCCTGTATTCCTCAAAAGATGAGGTTTACAGGATCTTTCAAAAAGGGTTTATTTTTCCAAAGATTACCATTTTGTTTGGGAAAAAGTTCTGTTTCGAAAAAAGCGACGGCCATGTTTATGCTAACGAAGCACAGGATATTTAAATCCCTGCCTCTTTAGCAATTTCAACATACCTAATCTACATCTCTCTGTTGACAGAGAGATGTAGTCTAGACACAGCCTCTGTGTGTGCCAAGGCACCTGCCTACCTCATTCTCACCAAAGAAATGCCCGACTTGTCTAAGCTGTCTGCTCTAGAATCATAGAATCATAGAATAATAGGACTGGAAGGGACCTCGAGAGGTCATCGAGTCCAGCCCCCCGCCCTCAAGGCAGGACCAAGCTCCACCTACACCATCCCTGACAGATGTCTATCTAACCTGTTCTTAAATATCTCCAGAGAGGGAGATTCCACCACCTCCCTTGGCAATTTATTCCAATATTTGACCACCCTGACAGTTAGGAATTTTTTCCTAATGTCCAATCTAAACCTCCCCTGCTGCACTTTAAGCCCATTACTCCTTGTCCTGTCCTCAGAAACCAAGAGGAACAAATTTTCGCCTTCCTCCTTGTGACACCCTTTTAGATATTTGAAAACCGCTATCATGTCCCCCCTTAATCTTCTTTTTTCCAAACTAAACAAGCCCAGTTCATGAAGCCTGGCTTCATAGGTCATGTTCTCTAGACCTTTAATCATTCTTGTCGCTCTTCTCTGTACCCTTTCCAATTTCTCCACATCTTTCTTGAAATGTGGCGCCCAGAACTGGACACAGTACTCCAGCTGAGGCCTAACTAGTGCAGAGTAGAGCGGCAGAATGACTTCACGAGTTTTGCTTACAACACACCTGTTGATACAACCTAGAATCATATTTGCTTTTTTTGCAACAGCATCACACTGTTGACTCATATTCAACTTGTGGTCCACTATGACCCCTAGATCCCTTTCCGCCATGCTCCTTCCTAGACAGTCGCTTCCCATCTTGTATGTATGGAACTGATTGTTCCTTCCTAAGTGGAGCACTTTGCATTTCTCTTTATTAAACCTCATCCTGTTTACCTCTGACCATTTCTCTAACTTGCTAAGGTCATTTTGAATTATGTCCCTATCCTCCAAAGAAGTCGCAACCCCACCCAGTTTGGTATCATCTGCAAACTTAATAAGAGTACTCTCTATCCCAATATCTACATCATTGATGAAGATATTGAATAGTACGGGTCCCAAAACAGACCCTTGAGGAACTCCACTTGTTATCCCTTTCCAGCAGGATTTAGAACCGTTAACAACAACTCTCTGACTACGGTTATCCAGCCAATTATGCACCCACCTTATCGTGGCCCTATCTAAGTTATATTTGCCTAGTTTATCAATAAGAATATCATGCGAGACCGTATCAAATGCCTTACTAAAGTCTAGGTATAGGGTTGCAGCTGCCCATTTGTAGATCATTAATAAGAGCTAGGCACCTCTCTCTGAGAGACAAAGGGCTTAGCACACCTCCCCTCCGTCCCCTTCTCCTTACCATATCCTGTTGGCTTGTTTAGGAGGCTCCCTGCATGATGGCTTTTGTGGATCAGTGTCTTCGGACTGGTCTACACTACTGAAATAAATCAATCTAACTTACATAACTTCAAGTACATTTGAATAATGTCACTGAAGTTGACATTGTTAGATCCACTTTCCATGGTGACAACAATGTGTTACCTCAGTTTGTATGTTATATGTTTATTGATTGTGCGGATGGGAAGGTGTAGTGCTATGAGTGCTGTCCTGACCCAACTAAGGCAGTGAATCGAACTATGAATGCTAATTCGAACTAAGGAAGCCTGCCATAAGGGGGGGGAGGGGTTCCCGCCTTTTCCCTAGTTGCACATGGTACTAGTGCTCTGCACCCCATTCTAATTCTTTGCACTCGGGACCAAATAGCTGCACACGGTTCAGAATGTTATGCACCCCACCCGCAAAAGAGTGCACTCAGCACCTTTGGAATCTTCCCACTGGAGAGAGCTAAAAATACCCCAATTCAGTGGCAGTTGGGGGTTCCTTTTTTTTTCCTACCTGGGTTCCAGTACGTGCGGTTCTGTGTATGTCCCTCTGTTGTAGTATGAATGGTAGGGTGAATGAGAGAGAGAGAGAGAGTGATAGCGTGAGCCTGGACGGTGTAAGGTTGGTGTGAGTGTGCTGGGTATTTTGGGTTTGCCTATTACCTGTGGAGAATTCCCGGGGATTACAGGCTACAACCCATTGAGCTACCATCAAGGAGCGGAAGGCCTTTGATCCATAGTCCATTCCTCACCCGCTGCCCGACTAGAAGGCCAGATCCTGTGACATCGTGGGATCTCCTCACAGTTCCTCTGCCACGGCTTCCAATTAGCTACGGCATTGAGGTCGTGAGCACCTCCTCTGCCTTAGGCCACGAGAGCGTGTGTAAAGTGTAACCCTATTGTGCCTAGGGGTCTTCACCGTCTGCTTTATTTCCTGGGATTTAGGTATTAAATTGTTACATGCTGTTCTCTATTTTAAATTTACAATTGTTCTGTATTTTAACCTTACAATATATGGTTTGGCCCCAAATTAAGACTCGAAGTTCCTTTTGTTTGGAAAACCACGCGCCGGTGACAGATTCGGCCACGAGCAATCGGCCTCAGGCGATCCTGGCTTCTGGGATTTGGGACAGTTACCATCTCTAATATAAGTCAGGGCGTGTCCAATATTAAATTCTAAATTAATCGTTACTGCGTCCCAGGGTAACAAATGCACTGTATCAACGGGAGAGGCTCTCTTATCAGCTTCCCTTATGCTTCTCAGGGAGGTAAAAAGTGTTCTCCCCATTGATTTAGCATGTCTTCACCAAACATGCTAAATCAACACTCGCTGCATTGATTGCAGCAGTGATGATCTACCTGCAAGTGTAGACATACCTTTAGATTCTTCTCTCCCCCCCACATGTATTGTATAGGGAACCTAGGTGGCTTACTTGGCTTTGTGGATCACAACATTGTTCCTGTGATTTTTCCAGGCATCTATGTTAATTGCAGTGTCACTCAGCACTTAAATCCACTGATGGAGCCCAACCTAAATGACTTATTTAAGGTCATACAGAAACTTGGATGCAGAGCCAGGAAAAGCAGTCACATCTTCTGACTCCAAGATGTGCTTTAACCATGAAATTAATAATCCTTCCTTTCTTCTTAAATGTCACAAATGTATTTAGCTTGTTTCACCTAAACATTATTGTCAGCCAGTTGAGTGGAACCCCCCCCACACACACACTCAACTGGCTGTTAATATTTAGGTGAAACAAGCTAATGTGAGCTATTATTCTTTTTCGCTTGAACTAACTTCTGGCTATTAATTCTTCCTTTTCAACACTGAAGGCATTACCACTAGTAATACATGTAGGCTACGTCTACACTGCAGGCTTCTTGTGCAAGAACCATTTTGTGCAAAAGGTCTTGTGCAAGAGCGCATCCACACTGGTCAAAGTGCATCGCAAAAGCCATGCGCTTTTGCGCAAGAGAGTGTCCACATGGATGGGACGCTCTTGCACAAAGACTTCTCCCCAGAACTACTTTGGAGAGGGCAAAAGGGCACCAGGACTTTCCAGGAGTGGGGGCTGGAGCTCCTTTGAGACGTGTGCTTAAAGGGATCTCTCTGGACAGCCATTTCCCTCCTGCTGTGTGCTTTGGGACTTCTTGTAGGGACTGAAAGCTGTAGCAGTGCTAGTTGGTTGCCCTCTGCCTTATTGGACACCACCGCTTTGTGCTCTAGTGCCTTTTGTGCATTTTGCCTTCTCCTTGCTGTGCCATGTAGCCAGGGGTGGCCCTGTGCCTGCTCTGGCCCCACCCGACCATTTTGGAGTGCCTGCAGCTGCTGCACTACTCCTGCAGGAGCTCAACATGCAGCTTGCTCTGGACTCCCTCTCCCTGGATGACGTGGCATCCCTGTGGCATCCCCACCCGACCGTGAAGAGGCAATATTGGAGACTGGATACCAGTACTGACTGGTGGAACAGACTGGTCCTGGATCAATGGGATGACCAGCAGTGGTTCCGGAACTTCAGGATGCGAAAGCAGATGTTCCTGGAGCTGTGTCCCTGGCTCACCCCTGCACTTCTGAGACGTGCCACACAGCTGTGGTCCGCCATCCCTGTGAACAAGAGAGTCGCCGTCGCCCTATGGAAGCTGGCCACCCCGGACAGCTACCACTCGGTGGCACACCAGTTTGGGGTTGGCAGGTCCACAGTCGGTGCTCTGTTGATGCAGGTAAGTCCTGGGAGGGTGCTGCACTCCCTGCCCAGGGGAAGGGAAGACTCCATACTCGGGGAGTGTGGGAAGTGGGGGAAGCCCTGTCACCCAGGGGCTTGTGCCATCCCTCCCTCACACAGGCCTGTTGGTATGGGGGGGCCCTCTGGGTTGAGGCGGCCCTGGTGTGTTTCGGGGCAGAGGGCAGCAGAGGGCATCACAGCAGGACAGGCACCCCCCCAAGGTCTCATGCACCTACCCTGGCTCATTCGGTGCATTCCTCATGTTTGTGTGCCCTTTTGCAGGTTGTCCGTGCCATCAATGACATCCTGCTCCAGAGGGTCATCTGCCTGCGGGACATGGACACAACAGTGGCTGGCTTCGCTGCCCTGGGGTTCCCCAACTGCGGGAGAGCAGTGGATGTGACCCACATCCCCATCCATGCCCCAGAACATTGAGCAGCCCATTTCATAAACTGAAAGGGGTACTTCTCCATGGTTCTCCAGGTCCTCCTGGACCACTGTGGCCACCTCACAGACATTTATGTGGGGTGGTCCGGCATGGCACATGATGCCCGCATCCTCCATAACTCAAGCCTGTATCGCAGGATGGAGGCAGGCACTTTCTTCCCCTAGTGGGAAATTACAGTTGGGGACGTCCACATGTCTCTCTGCATTGTGGAATACATGGCCTAACCCCTCATGCCTTGGTTGATGCGACCATACACTGGACGGATGGACCCCCGCCGGGAACTTTTCAATCAGCACCTGAACCAGGCCTGCAACCAGATTAAGTGCACCTTTGGATGGCTGAAAACACACTTCCATTGTCCGCTCACCCGTCTCAAGATGGATGAGCAGAACATTTCTGAGGTTATGGCAGCATGTTGTGTGCTCCACATCATAGTGGAGCAGAAGGGGGAAGCCTTCCTCCTGGCGTGGATGGCAGCTGAGAGCCGGGTGTTTGAACAGCCCCGCAAAGCCGCCAGGCGCACCATGATGAGGTGCACATCCGGAAAGCCCTGAAGGACATGTTCTCCCAGGCCCCACAGTAGGGTCACTTCTGTCTCCCATCTACATCTCCCTCCCATCCCCAACCCTTCCTTCCCACCCCACCCCCCTCCTCCCCTCCCCTCCCAATAAACAAAACAGGTTTTTTGTTCAAACAAGAGGAACATTTTATTTTTATGTGCAATAGGGAAGAAGGGTGGGCAGTGAGAGGGGGCTCTGAACTGGGAGGGGAGCTATTGCTGGGAGGGGTGGCTCCTGCCCTCACACCTGCTGCCGCCACTCCAGGTCAGCCTCAATCTTTCTGCTGACCGCCGCCTCAATCCTTTCAATGGCCTGGATGTGCCATCAGAGTAGCTGGTTCCACTGCTTGGCCCACTGGACTGTGCCTGGGTGGTTGGTTGGTGGTGCCGCTGCTGCAGGGCTGGAGGGTCCCTTGCTCCTAGGTGGTCCTGCTACAGAGAAAATGATGAGGCAGTCAGGCAGCCCTGCCCACATTGTCCCTGAACCCCATGCCCTCCGCCCCAGGTGACACCACACAACTGTGGCTTGGGCCCATTCGATCCCATGTGTATGTTCTCATAAAGGACTCCCTGGATTAAAGTGATCCTCCATAGATTGTAACCCTTGTGAGAGAGTGTGAATGAAGACCCCTTGTCTGTGTCTTGGCCACTTGGCATGTGGTGTGTCAACCTGTGGAACTCCTTACCAGGGGAGGCTGTGAAGGCTAGGACTATAACAGAGTTAAAAAAAGAGCTTGATACATTCATGGAGGTTAGGCCCATAAAAGGCTATTAGTTAGGGGGTAAGGAATGGTGTCCCTGGCCTCTTTTTGTTAAAGGCCGGAGATGGATGGCAGGAGACAAATCACTTGATCAGTGTCTTTGGTCCACCCCCCCCCCCCCCGGGCACCTCATGCAGCTGGTCCCTGTTGGCAGACAGGATACTGGGCTAGATGGACCTTTGGTCTGACCCAGTATGGCCATTCTTATGTTCTTATGTATGTCTGCATTGCACTGTGCACACTCCCTCCCCAAGGTAGAGCACATGACTTCGACTCTTGTTACTGTCTGTGAGCCATTGATGTGTATGCAAACATGACTATAGCATCTCCACATTGCCTGGGAGCAAGTGTGGCAGACAAGGTCTGGGGTCTCGGACCCCTGTCAATTGATGTCCTCGGAGACAAAGACGGGGCGACTGGGGAGTGTACCATCCTTGCAGCAAAACTCAAGTGGCCATAGGCCCAGGCTGGCTGCTTCCCCACTCCCCCTCCTGCCAGCCCTCTCACAAGTAGCCCAGGGAAGTGTGTGGCTGCAGTGAGGGCCTTCCCTCTGGGGCAGCCTACGGGCCGGGAGCAACCGAGGGGCTCCATGGGGGCCATGCTCATAGGGCCGGCTCACTGCAGTTTTCCCAGGAGCAGCTGTTGTGTCGCACAGCCAGGCATGGCTGCATGCTGTCTGTGGGTGGCACCATTGAGAGGTGTGGGGTCTGGCCTGAGCTCTTGGGGCCTTGGCTGCTTCCAGCCTACATTCTGCCCCCCTCCCCCGGGCAGGATGTGTGCAAGCAGTAGGGTCCAGGTGTGCCCTGGAGCTGCCTGCCACGTCCACATGCCACACAGTCAGGCTGCACGAGGTTGAACATGCTGCGTACTGCTGCACAGCGTGCAGCTCGAACTGCCTGAGTGACACTCCCTCCCTCGCCCCGCTGGGCACCCAGCTCCTCCAGCCCTTTGAGTGAGAAGTGCAACACTCACCAGAGGATCCATCGCCGGACTCTGATGAAGCCCGGGAGATGTCCTGGCTGCTAAGCACTGGCTCCAGGTCCAGGGTGACAGTGCTGCTGTGGTCATCACCCTCATCCTTGGACCCGGACCCGATGGGCAGGTCACCCTCCTCCTCCACGTCAAGTGGCCTGGTCACTGAGGGGCGCAGGCCAGTGTCCACTGGCACCAAGGGTCCTGGGACTGCTGTCTCACCGAAGATGGCATGGAGGCAGTTGTAGTGGGAGCAGGTGTTGGCTTCTGCCCCCCCACCCTCGGTGGCCCAGACATAGCCCAGGCGCAGCTCCTTGACCTTGGCCCGGACCTGTTCAAGAGTTGGGCCAGATGTCCCTGGTCTAAGAGCATCTGGGCCATGTGGCTGAAAATGTCCGTGTTGCAGCAATGGGCACAGGGGTCATGGAGGGCTTCCTCTTCTGCCCACAAGTCCAACAGGGCTTCCACCTCAGCCCGGGACCAGCAAGGAGCATGTTGTTTGGTGCTGGGCCTGCTGGGAGCCCTGGGGTGGCTGCTGGGAGGAGGGTGCTGGCTCACAGGGTGCCTGTGGAGCAGATATCTGGGCTCCTGGGTGCAGCAGGGAAGAGCCACATGTTGGAGCTGCTGGCTGTGGTGCTGCTGCCATGCGACATTTGCAGGCTGTGTGTGACTTTAAGGGGCGGGGGGTGGGGGAGTCCAGCTACCAGGAAGTAAGGAGTTGTGAGTATGGAGCATCCAAGCGTCCAGTTGAGTTTTTTTCCAGTTCTTGCGGAGGCCAGTTCTTGCGGAAAAACTCTTGGTTGCCTGTCCCCACTGCCTTCTTGAGCAAGAATGCTTGTGCAAAAAGACTTCTTCCTGATACGGAGCATCAGAGCTCTCGTGCAAGAAGCCCTGTTTTCCGACGCTATACTGTAAATTTACTGGTGCAAGAACATGCAGTGTAGACGCTCGGCAAGTATTTGCGCAAGAATAGCCATTCTTGCACAAGAAGCCTGCAATGTAGACACAGCCATAAAGTATTACCTCTTTGTCCTTCTATTAAGGCAGTCGATATACATTCCCTCCCTCCCAAATAAAGATCAGTTTAATGAGATTTGACTGCTGTGAATTAGCAATGTACTCACACACAACCCCCACATCTGATTTTTATATAGTGACTATATATTGATCTGCCAAAAACAAGAGCTTCAGGCAACACTTTTATTTTAATGAACTTTTTCATAGTTACACCGTTACACTGGTCACACACAATTACCTTTTTGCATGCAAATAAAGGGTTGGGTGCCTGGCTGGCTATTTGCCTACACATTTACCTGGCTTGCAAATTATTACACATATAATTGCCACAATTATACTTATAAGTGTGAGTGCACAGAACTTAGACTGCTTTTTCTGTAAATCTGATCAAAAAATCTTTTCAGCTTCAATAACCATGATGTTTCGTGCTCAACAGTTACAGGAAAAACAGTAATTTTTTTAAATGGAGCTTCTAGGGGTTGTTCTCTATACAAAAGATATTACATCACCACTGAGATGTGTAATATTTGCAATATAAAATTCCAGCAATCTCTAAACCTCTGCAGAATTGCTTTTAAATCTGAATAATGTAATACAATGGAAATAGAAGGGTTACAGCAGAATACATGTATAAAATTCTGCACTAAATCAAACTATGCTGGAATGTAACAGTTGCTCCCTTGCTGAGTGTCAGCTATTTGCTGATGCAGCTCACTGCATCTGAACTCCCACAAGGGAGACATTCCAAGACACTGTGTTGAAGAATCTCTTGGATGAAATCCCTAAAAGAGCAGACATGAGCCTAATAATAAATCCTAGAGACATATATGCTGGTGTCATAACATACCAGTACTTCTATACATAGTTACAACTAAAGGATGACTGAGAAAATCTGAGGTTTACAATTATTTATATTTTATTTTGGTTAAAACTGATCAAAGTGGCAAACAAGATAGTTAAAAGTCATCTCTAACTCTAAAACCTTCATTTCCACTAATTAGTATTTAATATTTGTAAAAGAATGACTGCTTTTCTCCCAGTATAAAATGAAACACACAATGACCAATACGCTAATTAAGGACAGACACTATAGTCTTTAGATACACATAGGGTCCAGACACCTGCAATCTGCTGAGTGCCCCAACTTTCTTCAAAGTAAATGGGGATTGAAGGTAAATACTTAGTATTTCTCACAATAGGCTACAATGTTGCAGATATAGGCTCAATAATGGCCATTTAAGTCAGTGGGCGTTTTGTATGCTTAATAACTGAAAAGTTGCAGCTCCATCTTGCAAGGCATTGAGTTGACCAAGGTTGAGGGCTCTCAGCCCTTTGTAATATTAGGCTCTTATCTTAAGTAATAAACAACGGATATTTCCTCAGGTTGGAACTAATGCCATTATCATTCAACATAACTGCTAGTTGAACAGATTATTCTTGGTGCTTGAATCATCCAATATTCTTTTCCCCATCCATGCTGAACTGTCTGTTAACTGAATAATGGAACTGCTGCCTGCAGAAGTGTATTTTGCAATAACCCACCAGGCAGCATATAATTTTAAAAGACACAGAAATATCAATAGTCAAATGTTTAAAAATGAATCAACTTGCTTTAAAAATCAGCTGGTTGAAATCTTAAATCACTAACAGCATATGTAGGCTTCACAAATAAAAGTCTTTTAAAGGTGAATTGAAAATTGTCTTCAACTTTCCACGTCATAAATTCCATAGAATGTGTTTTCCTTGAAAATGTTAACATTGCTAACAGTAGTTCATGGAGAATATGCCATTATCAGTAGCAGAAGAAACACAAACCCTTTAATTCAAAAGCAGTTAACATGAAGGCCTGATTTTCAAATATGCTTTATGTTTCATTATTTGGATCAAATTCTCTCATTTTTATTGTAAGTGGTCATCACTGTTTCTCATATGAGTTTACATGAGCAAAGTTTGATCTTTCATTTGTAATTTTTATGTCAACATATGCAATTGGTCACTCTCAAGCGGCAATGACTCCAGGGTAAACAGCTCAACACTGACCACTTGTGCGCACAGGCTATTTTTCTGCACATTTCTGGTCTCTTTTCAGGACATGATGATGCTAGTAGTGATGTTGTAATCCTGAAGACTGGCATGCCTACAGGAGGCAAAAAACATGCACTTGGGGTCTCAGTCTCCACACAGCTCCCACTTGTCCTCCTTCTCAGCTTCATCAGTCACATCTCCTGCATACGTCTCCCCAGTGGGGGATTTTACAGCTACACAGGGCACCTGTTGCTTGTGCCAAGTATTAAATTAGCCTTGCAGATCTGCTGGGGAGTATACCATGAAGTGGGACTGCTTTCCCCTCTTCAAAGCAGTGAAGTCCCAATCTCATGAGAAAACTATGGCCTCACTGCTCTCGGTTTTGATCCATCGTATTGCATTTGGCTATCATTCCATTCATATAGTGGAAGGCAGCATATGGACCTATATTTGTAACATATCACTGAAAAAGCAAGACTAGCTTGCCAAATATATGTGCAGTCAGCTTTATCAAAACTGGTGGAATGTCAGAGGAGGGGAAAGTAGTTACGGACAGACATATTTGAAATTCATTTGAAAATGAATCAAGTAACAACAACAAAACTTCTCAAGCAGTATTTAGTGCACTCAGTGTATTTTTTAAAATCTAAGCATTTGTGTTTAGTCTTTTTACTCTTCATTCTGTTAACTATACAATCATTAAAACGCTTTCCAAGTTTAAAAAAGTAGGATAACAGTTATTTAATAATAGATTTTGTAATATCTAATTAATTTTTAACTTGTAACACACCTACATTTCACAGCGGTAATCATATAATCCAGATAATCTACAGTTAATCTGTTGATGGGCCTTTACCTAGACTGCACTGTGTTATATTCAGTGCTTCTGTCTGCGCAGAAAGTTATTTTTAATGATGTGCTTGGAAAAACAAACTCCATGGTAAATAAAGTAAAGGGCATACATTTTTCATGTTGTAAAATAAAGTTCAACTGATTTAATCAAGTAAATAATCAAATGACAAACAGAAGTATGCTAATGTTTTTGTATTCCCAACAAAAGCCCCTTCGTCACATTCTATTGTCTGAAGAAAATCATAGGTTATGTTATATTATAATTTACCTTTTCTACATGTTGGTACTTAGATTTTAGGCAGATGAAAAGAATAATTGGCTGTGTGTGGAGAATTGTCTCCTTGTTTAAAATTAAGCCCCCTTATATTTTTCAGACCAGACGTACAGCCAAGGTGGCCTAATTACCAGAATGTATGCTAACTTCAAAAAATGCTATATAATAGCAAAACTAAGAGTGATTATTTTTTAAACAAGTGTTTAGCAATATAACACGGAATAGTGTATTAAAAATAGGAAAAAAAGTCATGGTTTTGTTAGTATCAAGAGCTGAACAATTTTTCTTTTTAAAATCAAGAGGGGAAAACATCGAATAATTATCTTTTTAGTAGTTAGATTTTTGTCATTAATTCCCATAGCTATAGTGTGCTCAGTTAGGGTACGTCTAGACAGCAGCACGATTTCAGGATATGTCCGGTATCCCAAAATAGAGTTTTCCATGTCTTAACAGCATGCCTATTATTTCGAAATGCAATTGAAATAAAAGACTTGTTATTCTGATGTCCTGGTAAACCTCGTTCCACGAGGATTAAGGGACATGTTGGAATAGTGGTCTATGTAGAAATTTGGCACTGTATAGATAGCAAAAATTTCAAAATAAACTCTCAAAATAAGCTTGAAATAAGCTACACAATTTGCGTAGCTCAAGTTGCGTAGCTTATTTCGAGCTAGCGCTGCTGTGTAGATGCACCCTTAATGCTACTCAATTTTTCTGTGGTTTAATTTGTTTCTTGGATAAGAATTTCAGCAACTTTGTTGCAAATGTTTTATCAATAGTTTTATCATTCTGCACTTTTAAAAAGCCAATCACTTTTTGACTCAGATTTCTAGATGTTTGGGAATTTATTTCCCTGGCATGAGTAACTGAATGAGAATGAAACAAAAGAAAGGACTATGCAGCACTTTAAAGACTAACAAGATAATTTTTAAAGTGCTGCATAGTCCTTTCTTATGTTTCAGCAAGATCAGACTAACATGGCTACATCTCTATTACTATTCTGAATGAGAATGGTAAGATTCTGTAAATTCTATAGAGAACCCCTATCACATAAGAAGATCAAAAATTTAATTACCAATTTCAGTAATAGAATACTAGGAGCTGATGATAGCATTGTTCTTCTAGTTTATGACAGTGATCTGATAATTTGTATGACTAATGCAACCAGAGCAAGTATATATACTGGAAAGACCAACTGCTTGTTATAAGGATGACTTTGGATCATTTGTGAAAGTTACTCTTGATCATAATAGAGATGTAGCCGTGTTAGTCTAGTCTAGTTGAAACAAAACACAGGACTATGTAGCACTTTAAAGACTAACAAGATGGTTTATTAGGTGATGAGCTTTCGTGGGCCAGACCCACTTCCTCAGATCAAATTGTGGAAGAAAATAGGCATGACCATAAGTTGACTTTTTTTGATTGTATCCCTTTGGTATATATGGTCATGCCTATTTTCTTCCACAATTTGATCTGAGGAAGTGGGTCTGGCCCATGAAAGCTCATCCAGTCTTGATCATGAACGTGCAAGAGCTGTTTTAAACAAATAAAAGTAATTTGCTGCTTTAGTTTAGTATGTAAAAAGCTTTGATTGGGATCACTGGGAAGTGCATGACAAGAGGTGAATGAACAAGAAACAAAAATTTAAGATGACACAGAACAACAGGGTTAAAATTTTGAAGGTATAAAATCATTCATCTGTGGAAAGCCATTCCGGAAAAAGGAGGACTGGAAGTAAATGAGATAGAAGAAGAGACCTTAATGTAAGGCTTCAGAATTACATAGGGGCTTAATGGACCATTAGGAAAAAAAACTAATAGCCTTTCCAGGAGAAAGAACTATCAGAGGTCTGCTAACATATAGCTAATTGCCTTACTGATTACTGTACTTTTCCCTCTTTTGCAAACCATTCTTTCACTCACTCCTCTCCCTCTCCCCTCCCCATCTCCGCACGTACCCACATCTTCATCTGCCTTTGGAACCCTCGTGGACTGTGCCCTGGGCTATGCTGTCTTGAGTAAAAACTCTCAAAAACTTCCTGCCCTAAAGATTCTCAAGGCTTTAGTTTCCTCCTCTGATGTCCAAAGGTAACACAATATCCTCAAGCAACAATGCCATAGATCTGCAGAGAATTCAACTGCTGGAAGAAAAAGGTGATCAGATTAATCCTTTTATTTAATCCAAATATGCCTACTTCAACACTGTTTTGATCTGAGGAAGTGGGTCTGGCCCACGAAAGCTCATCATCTAATAAACCATCTTGTTAGTCTTTAAAGTGCTACATTGTCCTGCATTTTGCTTCAACTACCCCAGACTAACACGGCTACATTTCTATCACTACTTCAACACTGGCACTGCAAAGCATATAAAGACCAGTCAAATTCTTTATCTATAGATATCAACAAAAAATAAGATCTATACTTTGGGGTGTGAATGTTCTTTCTGCTCATATCTATCCTTGCATCACAGGATGAATAGAAAAAGGGAAACTTTCAATTTGAGATTACAAAATAAAATTCTTTCCTTCATCTTTATTACCCAATTGTTTCTAGCAGACCATGTCAGTGTGTCTAGGACACAGGTGGGCAATAAGCGGCACGAAGCCGGATGCGGTTTGCCAGGATTGGCCTCTAGCAGGCTGCAGGATGTTATATTTACCTATCTGTCTGCAAGGATGCCCATTTGCATCTCCCATTGGCACTGTTTGCTGTTTTTTGTCAATGAGAGCTGCGGGAAGCGGTAGCTTCCTTGATACCTCCATAACTCCCATGCTCCTTTAGTGTATAGTACATCAGACCAATCTGTCTGTTCAAACACCTTCCCGGCCCATTGGCACTCGTGCTTCACTCCACCACCACATTAAATGCTTCAACTACTGGCCACATTATTTGCTGTAAATTGGATTTTACAGAAGGATGAAGGGAGAATAAGTCCCCCATTTGAAGAACTTCTAGAAGAGTGGACAGAATACATGCCAGTAGTGCTCTCCTGTTAATATTAACATGTCACTTGCCTTTAGTCAGAAACTAAAGAAACTGGGAACGTGCTCCACTGTCCATTAGATTATGTACTACACTTTCAGGACACTGACACACCTGCCAGGCACAGATATTTCATGGAATTCTACACTGGATGAGTCAGCATCTAATTTACATTTATTTTCATATTTTTCTGAATGGGACAATAACCTAGGGGCCTCAAAAAAGTAGAGCGGTCGCTGCTTAATAGCCACCATCGTGTTCTGGGACATCATGCATTATATTTTGATGGTATAAGTTTATTCAGTGCCTTCTTGAGACTAGGCATAAGCAGATCCATTTCCACACAAGACACAGAAAAAATAATCTGCAGCAAGAATAACATGTTTAAGGCTAATTTGTATTTTCCTCTAAACAGTTATTAAATATCAAATGACACTTAGCACACACTATTCTGCTGTGTTTAGGATCTATCAATGTGCTTGAGCTGGTTTTTATAGCCATTATTGAAATAATCTTACCTCCATACAGAGTAACTGAATACAGTACATGTTTTGCCATTTTATATTTTCCAGATACTTGTTGAAAGGAACCTGGCTATCAATAATCCATGAGTTCTGTCCCTTTTGTAGCACAAATATCTATGGGCATATGAATATTCACAGCCACAGTCAAAGGCATGGTAGAACAGAGTGTCATTAACAGAAGGGACTTCCCACAGTAAAAATGGTACATACAGACTTAGGAAGGTTGCTCATCTACACTAAACATTTTTGCCATGTGTGTCAAATGAAACTTAACAGGCATAATGTCATCAGAATATAGTACATCATTATGACTAGAGCTGCATAATCACATATGTACATCAAATTATAGACAATTAGCAGGTGAGGCAAAGTAATCTTATGTAGATTACACAGGAAAATTCAAAAAAATTAAATATATGTAATAGAAATTTTTATTAATGTACTTGCAAAAAGGAAGTAAAAAGAACAGTTTTAAATTTGTAGGATTTCAACAAACATTATTCAATAAAATGAATAAATCAACATGCATAGCACATTTGAATCAGAAACTCTTATAGTTTCCATTGCTCTTTCCGTAACTAATTTGAATTATTTTGTGATTTGTAATAGTAAAAATGTTCTTTGCACTAAAGTGACAGTTAAATAGGCAACTCTATTTTAATCTTGTTAGCAAATATTTTTATGAACTGTAATCATAATAGTCATGACTTTTTCTGCTAAAAAACAAAAATAAATATTTAAACCTTTCACACAACATATTCCAGTGTCAAAAAGTAGCACATTCAGTTAAATTAAGTGGCAGGATTGTTTATGCAAATTTGGTATTTATAGGTAATCGCGAAATATACCTTTATTTTTCACAAACAAATCCCCAAACAAACAAAAACAAACAAACTTACTCTTCAAAATATATAATAGATACATAATACACATAACTAAAGTAAGATTCTTGGCCAGCAGTTTGTCTTGAGCTTCCATGTCTAACCATCCAATAATAATGATAAATGCTTTGCTTTTGTATACCGATATTTCATCCATAAATAGCACTTTACAAAAGGTGAATAGCTATTATTATCACCATTTTAGAGATAGGAGAATGAACATAGAGAGATAAAATGACCCATCTCATGTCAAATAGCAAGTTGGTGACAGTCATAAATAAAACCAACATCTCCAAACTGCAAATCTTGTACTCTATTCACTAAACTGATCCTTCACAACTTAAACTCTTACTTGTGTAAAGGAAGAAAATGGAGTCCAAGGATGCATAAGATGTGCATAAATCAAACCAGTATTCTCATCAGAGAGGGGTAAATAGTTTACAGATGAGAAAACGTGCTGCTATTTGAACAACATATACAGTAGAGTCCCGCTTATCCGACCTTCGCTTATCCAACATTCCGCTTTATCCGACATAGCCGGATAAACCTTGGGGTTCAGCGAGAAATCCCCAGCCAGCCTAGAGCAGTGTGAGTATGCAGCCCCCAAGGCCAGCCAACCCGTGCTGCCATGCCGCATGCAGCCTCTCGGGATGAAGAGGCTCCAGCAGCAGCTCCTGAAAGCAAAACTAAAACCCCACACTGCTGCTGGCTGCCTGCCATGTAACCCACCATGTGACCGGGCCAGTCTCCCCTGCCCCAGCCGCTGACACCCCTTGAATTGCAGCTTGATCACGGTGCAGCTGGGCTCGTCCCCATCCCTCCCTGCGCCCGCCTCCCAGGAGGCTGATTCCTGCCTGGCCCCTTCCCTCCCTGCAGCTCCCGGGGACAGGCTGGGAGAATGGCCCCGTTCGCTGCCCTGTTGCTCCGGGCGCTGCTGCTGCTGCCCCTGCTGCTGCCGCCCTTCTCGGCAGCCTCCAAGCAGGACATCCCCAAGGTGTTGCTGCCCTTCACCCAGAGCACCTGAATCAACTACAGGTAATGTTCTGTACTCCGTATTAGCTGACATTTTCTTTAATCCGACCACCTATCAGTCTCATTTAGGATGGATTATCGGGACTCTACTATATAGTGATCTGACTCCTCATTTCCTTTCTTCTCTCAAGTCCTAAAAAAAATAGCTGATTGAACACATGCATACATAGACACGTTAACAAGACACATTTTTCCTGAATATAATTTCTTATAAAAGCATTATAAATGGGGTTCTGCAGCAGAGTTTCAAGACTTAATTGTATGAATTAGTTTTTTACTACTCTGCTCTAACTATGTCAAAATATAAAAATAGCAAGGATACATTTACAAGTATGTCAATTGATTTCCAGGTTTATAAATATAAAATTAATGATAAATTATTAATTTATCAGAACTACCTTTCTGCCAGGTAGCACCAACAGCAGCCAGATCTGGGTTCAGTATTTGGGGGTTTCTCTCCATCCATCCAACACTGAACTGGCTTGAGCCCCCACCCAGTAAGCTGGGAAATTCACACACCAATGGGTGCCTCTGGGGGGCAATTCTTCCCCACTTGCAAGCACAGAGTCTGAGTGTAGAAAAGAAACCTTTAATAAAAGGGGCTGGAAGTAACATGGTATTAATTTGAAAAAACACCACAGACAGTGTCCATAGAAAAACACCACAGAGTTCATAACCCAAAACCACGAGTAAACATCCCAGCTCAGGTAGGTTGGACAATGTCCTTTTCCTCTCTGGCTCTCAAGTCCAGCAATGTAGATGTCCTCTTCACATGCCCAACCCTTCTCTGCACCTCACTCAGTCACTGCCTGTGGTCAGGGCAGACCAGAGTTCAAAGGTGCATCAGCAGGGTTTACCTCCCCTCTGAGTTGGGCAGGGGGTGGGGGTAGAAGGCATCTCTCACTCCATTGGTCACTCGCCATCCACCTGCTTGCTGCTCTCTGGTGCTGCTCTGTTGGCCATTCGTCACCCCGTGCTGCTGCCATTCTGCTAGCCACTCCTCACACCTCTTCATCAGCCCCATGCTAGCTGCTCATTGCATCTTCTGCTAGCTTGTGGTGGATATGGCTCTGGGACAAACCTAGTGATTTCAGCTCTCAGTGATTTCAGCTCTTGGCCCAAATCACAGTCCAACCACAAGAGATTCCAGCATACACCAGATCACATTTACATACAAAAGACACCCTTGATGGAGCCTTTCTTTAACTCTATTACTGAAACAGTGGGGAGAAACAGGTTGAACCAGTCTCTCAGCTCATGCCTGGAGGTCATGCAGCTTGCTGACTCCCTCCCCAGTTTATAGGCTCTGAAAGAGTAGCCTCTGTCCATCCAAGTGTATTTACACTGACAGGGTCTTTTCCTTCTACTTGATTTAAAAACTGTCTGACTTTTCTGCATTGTGCATTTCCCCATGACTGCAAGCATGGGTGGTCATATCTTACAATTCCTGCTTTTACTGTTAGCACAGTTTCATAGCCCCACAATAGCCGAACTGGTTACAATGGGCAAAACATCATTCTAATAATTGAATATCTAGAAGGCAACCTACCTAAGTGAAGTGTATTTACATAACCACACCCAGATCTCTTTCCCAGTCCAGCATAAACTGTATTTACATAGCTGTTGAATACCTAGCAGGTCTAAGCAAACTGAGTGAACATAACCACACCCAGGATTCCTTTACAGACAGCTGGAATGGGAATGCAAGCATTGATTCAGACCCTCCTTACATAAGCTTGCTAGGACCATTAAACTAGCTCTTAGTGCCAGTCTCATGATCCTGCCAGAGGGGTTATTGTTCCTACTGTGCTCTGTTGAAGACCTAGTTACTAGCAGACTCCAGCTTTAAGGAATACAATTTTGAGAAATGGATCATCTGACTCTGTTCCTATCCCAGCTTGCTACTGTTATTCATGCACCTGCCTCCCATGCACTGTCATTGAGAAAGCTTCCACAGAACTATGTTTTGGTACTCCAAACAAGATGCATTCCTTCTATAAGCATTCTTCCCTTTTGTGCAGGGGAAATGCATCAGCTCCGTAGCCATTGGGGCAAATCTAGTCTCCAACTCTAAGTAAAATGTAGTGTCTCTTTATAAAAAAGTTAACTCAAAGTTGTAATTATTCTTTCGGCTCTGTTTTTTAAACTACTATTATTAATCATCATGTTTATTATGGTAGTGGTTAAAAGTTATCAAGAATCAGACTGTTGTGCAAGGTACTGTACGAACTCATAGCCCTTGGCTCCTGCTCTGAAGAGCTTACTCTCAAATAAACAAGAGTTCTCATATAATACATGGAAGGAACAATGCAATGACACTAAGTGTCATGTTTGTTCCACTTCGTTTTGTTTTGGTTTAAGCCAGAGGGACCGAAATCTGAAAGGAAGGGGAATGAGTGAGGAACAGGGCAGGGGAGAAGAGGTATGATGGACTGTGTGGAGTGAAGCATAAAAGAGATTAAGGAAGAGGGTTGCAGAAAACAGCCATTAATAACCCCCATGTTCTATGCTTAGGTATTTAAGTGTTATTTATGAATAATAGGCTGAGCAAGCCAGTTCAATGAGCTTCCTATTGACAAGCAAAGCTTTCTTGTGCTGGATGAATAATGCAAATTAGAGAAATAATACTGTTACTGCATTTCCTGTGTAGGCAGATAATATCCCATCTTTCAGCAAGTGCATTAGACAAACAGGAACACTCGGAGGAAAAGCCATCTCCCAGAATAGAACATTATATTTTATTCAGAGTAAACCCCCCACTTTTTCAGACATTTCAGTATTTTCAAGTTTGTGTTTTTAGAGAGTAAGACATGAAGCCTATTTTGGCCTGGTTCCCCCATCTAGTAGGCATCTCCTTGTGGTGTGTCAGAGAGGGATGTAAACAGAGGGTTGGACTCTCTGTACATGGCTTTCTACAATCTGTCACCCAAATTCAGCAAAACCAATGTGATTCCAAAGGGCTAGTGCCATCTCTGCAGGTAGAAGGATGGGGGAGGAAGCTGCAATACGTCTCCCTATGGCAAAAGTGATGCTCAGCATACAGGGAAGGGACTCACATGGATGTGCATTTAGTATAACTCTTTGTGTGGCTCTCTAGTAATAGTTCCTGGTGGTCTCAAGCAATGGTAAGTGATAATTTGGCTTGCACCAGAATCTATGCCCTACTTCATTGAAGGGAGTGTTGCTGTAATATGTAGCTGAGGACATATTAGAGGAAAGATTCCCATGCACCTCAGCCAGCTCATTCACATTACATACCACCATGCTTGGTTTCGGTAGTGTTAAAATTGTAACTACATAGAGTCAATTTAAAGAAAACCTTAACATAACTCCAGACTAAGCTCCTTAAAGCAGTGATCTCTTTTCTGATGTTTTCTTATGGAACGTATGTGAATGCAGTAGATAGTACAGTTTCAATTCTTATCAAATTATAATATTGTATTGCTATTACTTATGTTGCAGTAGGTCAAAAATGTACTTTCTGGTACAGAAGATATCCTGAAGCTACTAAATGATAGGGTTGGTTTTTTTAATTCTTCCCATCATCTCCTAAAATATTCAGTGAAGAAGACATTTGAGTAACATAATTCTGTTTAGAAGCTTCAGGGGGTGGCCAAGTTAGTCTGTTACAGGGAAAAAAAAACAAATGGTCTGGTAGCACTTTATAGACTAACAAAACATGTAGATGGTAATATGAGCTTTCATGGGCACAACCCACTTCTTCAGCTGACCGGAATTATGAATTTAGGATGTATACACCCAAAATAAATAGGGAAGGGAAGAAAAAGGGGGGGTGGGGGTTGGAGACTGAGAGCATCAGTACGTATCTGAAGATTGGGTAGTTAAACTGAAGCAGATAAGAATCAAAGTCAATAGATAGACTCCCTTGTCAGGAAGGATACTACACAGAGAGCTGTTTGCACCTTCAATGGCTGTTAAACTGGTAATGTCCCAACCAACTTTCATTGCAATTGAGTCCATTAGCATGTGAACTGACTTTGCGGATGAACTGTAATTCCAATGCTTCCCTGTGGATCTGGCTTATAGAACTGGTTTGTGACAAGACAGCTACTTGGAGATCTTTCGAAAAGTGTGATGTGGAAGATTGAAGTGCTCACCTATAGGTTTCTGTATGTTTCCTTTACGTATATCTGATTTGTGTCCATTGATTCTTTCCCGCAGAGACTGTCCAGTTTGTCCAATATATATAGCATCACAATATGCCAACATCTTTATGGCTGAACTTGAACAACATTTCCTCAACTCTTTCCCCCAACACTTCTGCTTTACTTACGCTACATCGATGACATCTTCATCATATGGACCCACAGAAAAGAGACTCTTGAAGAATTCCACAAGATTTCAACAACTTCCATCTCACTGTCAACCTCAGCCTGGTCCAGTTCACATGAGAAATCCACTTCCTGGACACTACAGTACAGGTAAATAATGGCATAATAGGAATTTCTCGTTCCTGGGTCAGGATGGGCAACAAACAGCCAGACAGCTATACAGTTTGGCAGCCATGGCCCTGGGTCAGGGCGGGGCAGCAAACAAACAAATAAGTCTATAGTTCAAGACTCAGGCCTGTCTGCAGGCTGAGTCAGGGTCAGCTCTCCTAGCTTTGGCAAAGAGCCAACAAGCGCAGGGGTTTTGCCCCCTACAGGGGGAACCTGTCACTGCAAGCGGAGTGACAGGGGGATGCAGGCCCACCCATTCCACTGTGTCTCAGCCCAGGGCTGAGTGGCAGCATGAGCGGCCATTCGGTCGGTGGGGATCTAGGCTGCAACAGGCCGACTGGGTCTGTGGGCTAGTGGGGATCCAGGTTGCAACATGCTGCCCACTCGACCTCCATCTCAGCCAGTGTGGGGTTGGCTTTCCCTGGGCTGCTTCCTATTCCCCCCTGTGGCCCTACCTGGCGTGACTTCTCGGGGTCCTCTGGGAGCTCCAGTGCTGGCAGTGTGTCCATGGACTTGGGGCCTGGATCCCTCCCTGGTTCCAGCAATGCAGCCCAGTTTCCAGGGCCTGGTGTGGGCTCCGGTCCCCTCGGCCAGTCCACGGTGCCTGCTGGGATTTGGAGTGTCATTGGCCCAACTCCAGGGTCAGGCAGTGGTCCCGGGGGTCCTATCCAGTCATCCCTCACATGTTGGGAAGGTCGTGCCTTCCTCCTGGGGAGGCCAGGGAGAAGGTTTGCCCTGCTTGCCCTCTGGGCTCAAACTGAGCTCTCAAGCTCTGCTCTTTTAGTCCCAGCCCCACCCTTCTGCTTCCTGGGGGAGAGGCTGGGTGGCACTGGCCATGCCCACCAAGGGGTCTTATGGAGGCCTTCCCCTTCTGGGTCAGCGGGCAGCCATGCTGATTCACTACGTGGTTCAATAGCAAAAACAACAACAACAAAAAAAGACAGAAAGATGTCTTCCGCCATAGAAGACCAGATTGTACCAGGACTACTCATGCTGATTAGCATCACCTAATGTTTTTAACTGGACTACACATGGAGTAAGTGACTAAAGTACAGTAGGAGAGAGAACAGCAAAAGAAAGACAATGTATTTCAAGAAGGCAGAATTTAGCAAACTTAGGGAGTTAGTAGGTAAGAACCCATGGGAAACAAGTCTAAGAGGTAGGAGCAGCTTGAGGCAGGCTGCGTCAGCTGGCGCCCCAGGTGGAACGTGCGATTGGCATCCCCGCCTGCACGGCCATCAATGGGCCGTCAATGGTGTGACATCATCAGGCACCCCAGGTGCCTCGTGACATCATCATTGGGCACCGTTGAAGGCAGCGCCCTAGGCAATGGCCGAGTCGGCCTATAGCCATGGGCCATCCCTGCTAAGAGGAATAACAATTGAAGAGTTGGCAATTGTTCAAAGAGGCATTTTTAAGGGGCACAAGAGCAAAGTATTCCACTGAGTAGGAAAGATAAAAAATAAGGCAAGAGACCACCTTGGCTTAACCAGGAGATCTTGAATAATATAAAAATAAAAAAGAATCACACAAAAAGTGTAAACTAGGTCAAATTACAAAGGATGAATATAAACAAACAACATGAGCATATGAGGCAAAATTAAAAAGGCTAAGGTACATAAAGGGTAACAAGAAAACATTCTACAAAGACATGAGAAGTAAGAGGAAGACCAAGGACAGGGGAAGGCAATTCCTCAATTAAGATGGAAAAACAACAGAAAAATGTGGAAATGGCAGAGATGCAATTTTCATCAAGAAGGTTGGTGGTGATTGGACACCTACTATAATGAATGCTGGTGAAAATGGGGTAGATTCAGCATCTCAAATAGGGAAAGAACAAGTTAAAAATTGCTTAGACAAGTTAGATATCTTCAAGTCCGCATGCAAAACGAGACATGAAAGAGTAATCTCTAATCCTGTCTAATTTAAAGGAAATTCTATAGTTGGCATTTGATCACAATTAGTGGAAAGAACAGAATTTAGACTAAACATGGTTCTGAAATAAACCACATGAAATCAATACTTGGTACATAATGGATATTCAATATAGTATAGTTATCAGAGGAGATGATAAAACGTCACAGATGTCTTCCAAAGTGTTTGCTGAAATAGTCAATTCAGATATATTATGAGCTATCAATTGTCAGAGAAACAGAAATTGCACACTATGAAAAGTATGGTATAGGAGGCTAAGAAGATAGCTATATCTAGTACTCAGAAATGACTACCACAAGCCAACTCTAATGAAAGGATCAAGAAGCCTTTTGCTTCACAGTGCTGCTGAAATACTAGGTACAATAGAGGAAGTGGCCTTAATATGAATACAACTAAAAGCAAATTGTTCAAAGGAAAGAATGTACTCTTAGGTACATTGGTACTAATTCTGATCAAGCTAATGAACTATACATGTGGCAGCATGAGCTTTGAGAGGGACTAGCCACCTCAAATATGTACCCAGAGTCTCAGATGTAGCTGGATCAGAGCTAGTCCAGGTATGTTTTGTTATACTTGAAATAATTTTACAGGATCTTTTTAGGGGGATAAGGAAAAATGCCACATTTATCTACAATGTAACTGTAACCCTTCTGTCAGGTAGTGCCGGCAGCAGCCAGGGCTGGGTTCAATATCTAGGAGGCTCTTTTCATCCATCTCACAAAGAACTGACTCGAGCCCCCACCCAGTAATCTGGGAAATTCACACACCCCTGAGCGCCTCTGGCAGAGGCAATGCTTGCCCACTCGCAAGCACAGAGTCTAAGGGTACGTCTAGACTACATGCCTCTGTCGTCAGAGGCATGTAGATTAGGCTACCAGACATAGTAAAATGAAGCGGCGATTTACATAATCGCTGCTTCATTTAAATTTACATGGCTGCCGTGCTGAGCCGACAAACAGCTAATCAGCTGTTTGTCGGCTCAGCGCGATAGTCTGGACGCGTGGGTGTCGACATCGAAGGTATTTGTCGACCACCCAGGTAAACCTCATTCCAGGAGGCATACCTGGGTGGTCGACAAATACCTTTGATGTCGACACCCGTGTGTCCAGACTATCGCGCTGAGCCGACAAACAGCTGATCAGCTGTTCTTGATCAGCTGTTTGTCGGCTCAGCGCGGCAGCCATGTAAATTTAAATGAAGCGGCAATTATTTAAATTGCCGCTTCATTTTACTATGTCTGGTAGCCTAATCTACATGCCTCTGGCGACAGAGGCATGTAGTCTAGACGTACCCGGAGTGTAGAAAAGAAACTTTTAATGAAAGAGGGAGAGAGGTTACATGGCATTAGCTTGGGAAAATACCACAAACAGAGTTCATAATCCCCCACGAGTAACAGTCCCAACTCAAATAGATTGAGCAATGTCCTTTGTCTCTCAGGCTTACTAGTCCAACAATGTAAGGGTTCCATTAACTTACCCAACCTTTCTCCGTACCCCACTTCAGACACTCCACTTACAGCTCTTGTCTAGTCAGTGAGGACCCTGACATCACCCTGATGACTTCACTCATTAAGCCTGAGGCCATGCCATCTTTGTGCTGCTCCTGTGGTCCGCTTGCTCTGCCAGATGCTTCTTCTGGTGGCCACCCGCCAGCCACTCTGCTGGCTTCCTGCCATCACTTCTACCGGTTGCCCAAGAGTTGCTCCCACAATGGCCGCAATGGGTCTGGCTCCAGGCCAAACTAATGACTTCAGCTCTTAGTGATTTCAACTCTTTAGCCACCACCTATGCTGGCAAAAGATTCCAGCTTCCACTGGAATAACAAAAAGACTCCTGATGGAATTTGCTTTAGGTCTATCCTTAGAATGGGGGAGGAGAGAGGGAGAAAAAAAGGCAGGTTGAACCAGTCTTACAGCTCACACCTGGCAGGCATGAAGCAGGCTGGCTCAAGGCCTTTCCCCCCAACTCAGTTCACTTGACTCTGGAAGGGGGAGGCTTGTTTATCTGAGATCCCTTATAATGATAGTGTCTCTCCTGCAAGCACTGGTGTCATATTTTACAGTTCCCACATTTAGGGGTAGCATGGTTTATGACCCCACAAGAGCCCAAATAGTTACAATGCATTCTAACAACCGATCCTCCATCAGCCTTGGCTGAATTGGATTTACATAACCACACCCCAGATTCCTTCCCCATCCCAGAATGAGCTGTATTTACATATCTACAGTTAACTATCTTGCAGGGCTGAACAACTTCAGTTGGCTGCATTGCAAGCAGTCCTTCAGACCCCTGGCTTACATAAAATTATTCTGTTATATGCATGTTCACACATACCCACACACACACACTCCATTTTGCCGTTGCTTCAAGTTACCAGTCTGTTGCTCACATTAACACACTAGCCAGGAGAGTTAAATGTGAGGCAGGGGAGGGGGAGAGTGGAGGCTTCTCTTGGTCTGGACTGACACTCCATTCTTGACAAGACGAGACCCAAAGGTTCATACAAGACACTGATCTTTATAGGACTTTTTTTCCCCATTCAGGTCTAAACATTTTGCTGTGTCAATTCTTAATCATCATCAGTTCATGTAACATCTGTTTATCTGGAAGTTGTTTTTCTTTGTCATTTGACATCAGCATGTTAGAGCCTCCTTCCTACTGTCTTTCTAAAAGGGATGCATGCTCTTATCTTCAAGGATGTCCATATGTCCTGCACAATCGGATTTATCTTGGGCTCAGTTGCTGGCACTTGGATGCCCCGAGTCTTTCAGGTCCTTCTCCCGCTTCAACAATCTGGACTCTGAAACTGCTGAGCCTTTAAGTTATCATCTTTCTCCAAACATTCACATTCTAAACTCATTCATTCCTCCTCCCCAGGAGCTTCATATTGTTACACAAATAAAAGGGATACCTTTTGTATACAATTGTATCAGTTTACTTCTAATACAGAACTTCTATTAGTATGAAGTTTTAATCATTCATCATACTTTCTTTATAACACAATCTGCATTTTAATTACTCATAAGAACAACAGTGTGATCATGCTGAACCACAAGGATCTTTCTGATCTCTTTCTGTGTTGAGTCACAAGCAGTCTGCCTTTTGTATCTTTATTAAGGGCCTAGAAGACTGTTCATCCCTGCTAACCAGAGAAGGGTGGCCAGCAGAGTTATAGTTGCTTACCATTTATTCTCATACTACCAATTAACAAAAGACAGGACTATGCAGCACTTTAAAGACTAACAAGATGGTTTATTAGGTGATGAGCTTTCGTGGGCCAGACCCACTTCCTCAGATCAAATTGTGGAAGAAAATTGGCATGACCATATATACCAAAGGGATACAATCAAAAAAAGTGAACACATATAAAACAGACAAATCAGATTTTAGAATGGGGGGGGGAAGAGATGAGAGGGGGAGGTTAATGTCTATGAGATAATGATATTAGAGGTGATAATTGGGGAAGCTATCTTTGTAATGGATAAGATAATTAGCATCTTTGTTAAGGCCCATTCATAAAGTGTCAAATTTAAGTATGAATGACAGTTCAGAGGCTTCTCTATCCTGGAATGGGTTCCCTCTAATGAGTGTAGTCGCTAACATCATCCTGTGAGAATGCCTTCCTTTCTGAGCAAGCCTGCCAGCTCTTGGCTTGCATCTGTGGCTTTAAAAATCTGTTAATAATTCAAGTGAGTGCTTTGAAAGCTCTCTCTTGACCAATCAGAGAAGTACAGGTCAAATCCTCTCTCAGAGGAAAACCACCACAAATGCAAATGTAAACTGCTTATGTCCTGTCTAATTGACAACTTCATACTTTTGCTCCTAATGGACATCTCCCCAAATCCCCTTCTACCTATGATATCTATGATCATTGCAAAACATTTTAATTTAAAAGATTCTTGTTGTTGCTAAAGAATGACCATTGCTGTCCCCAAATATTCCAGGATTCTGTGGACACTGTATCCAACCTTATATTTGTTAAAAATTGTGTTCTAGTTCTTGCAAAGAACACCACAGAAACATGAACTGAGGGCAAACCAATTCAGTGTTATTTTGAGTCTTCCAAAAGCCTAAATCAAAAGCTCTGAGATGTCTGAACTAGGCAGTTAGTTCAATGGGTTGTTAAGATAGCAATTTAAATGTTAATATTGTTAACTTCATCACTGGAAAACGGCTTATTAACATCAAGCTAGTGTCCATGCCATACAATCCCAAACTGCCTCGTGTGCCTCACCAAGTGCCCAGAGTCTCAACTATACATTCCTCAAGTTCCAAATTTTTCAGGTTCCTCCCTGACAATCTCTACAGTGCAGCTATTGCATTGGCAAGAGAAAAAGTCTACGGCACTTCAGAAACAAATGTGGGGATACTGTACATTCTCTCTTAATACACTTTGTCCATTAAGAGTATTTCTTCACTGCAGTTAAACACCTGTGATTGACCCATGTCAGCTGACTTGAGCTAAGTGGTATGTTTAATTACAGTGTAGCCAACCTGAGGCCTGGCTCCAGCCCAAGCCCAAGCCCAAACATCACAATAATTAAACAGCCTCATAGCCTGAGCCAGCTGACACAGGCCAGCCACTGGTCTTTAACTGCAGCACAGACATCCCCATAGCATCCAGCACAGAAGGGCCCTGATCCTTTATATAGGTTCCCACATGCTACTCTATTACACAGTACAATAATTACAGTAAAACAATGTAATGAAATAGGAACACGAACAACACATGGGCAACTGTACAGATTATCTTAATTACGTATTTAATTCAATACAATCCTACAATTTTCTAATTTTAGATAAAACTTGCCAATGTGTCATACCACACTACTTCAGCATCCATGGACTTTGCTGCTGAGTTTATGTCTTGCATGCCACAAAGTATGCAGGGCTTTCCCATAGATTAATTTCCCCCCTTTTTTCTTTTGCTTCCTGTCAGTTTAATTTGTTTCATTTTATTGAGGGCGTATTTTAAATAGATAGATTGTCTTGTACAGTCCTTTAAACACCTCGATAAAAGGCAGAGAACTTTTTATAAATAATATAATTACTAATTATTAATCCAGGGTGAAAAGTCTGATTCAAATGAATTCTTCTTCAGGCTCCCAGTTGTTACCCATTTCCTTTGACTGTTCCACAGGGGCACAAATCCTGTATTTGTTAAGTATTTTATACTTTCTCTCAGTGCAGTTTCTGGAGCTTGATAACAAACCTGATAATTACCACCAAAAGCAACAGAAGATGCCAAAAAAGCTTTTAAAAAAAGCCCAAGATATTTGAAAAACATGTTATAAATATTTTAATAGAAAATTGAACCAAAGACTGCCCTTGGATGCATATATAGTGCTTACATTAACCTCAGCTGAAAAAATACCAGTAAACCCAGAAAAGAATATGTCCCAGTGTGGTAATTATTAGTAATTTTAATAAAAGTAAATTACTCTTTACATAGTATTAAGATCCCAAATCTGCTTCCCCTATTCATGATCAGACATACCTTGCTTCACGAATAGTCTTATGGATTTCAGTAGCACTATTCAGAGTAACGTACTACTTAAAACAAGGCAGGTTCTTAAACTGAGGCCCTAAAAGATACCGAACATATTAATTTCTTCTTCAATTCCACTGAAATCAGTAGAGTTATATTATGGATGAGTCTAGCCATCTGGATCAACTCTACATTCATCTAAGCCTATGAAAACCCACTTGTGTGTACATCAGTGCAGCTCCATATGGCTGCATGGGTTTAACAAAGTAGATTTTGGAAAATAGAAGGTACAGCATGAAAGCTTGTCAAAATGTTTGTCAGCAAAGCATAGAGAGAAAAAAAATTTAATCCTTTAAAAACAATTGGGCTTTTGTGTGTGTTCTGCTGAGCATACAGTGGAAACTTTTAAAATCATTATTATTAATATTACAGAAGTGTCTAGAAGTCACAACCCATCCTACTGTGCTACAGGCTATATGAATAGGTAGCGAGAGACAGTCTTGGTTCTGAAGATCTTACAGTGTAAATAAATGCAAGATAAAAAGTGGGAGGGGGGGACAGGCACAAGGAATTCTCCCAAGTCATACAGCAAGTTCCTGGTAGAGAACAAATAATGCCCCAAACTCCTGAGTTCTTGTTTTGTATTCCACCCAGACCAACACATTCTCTCTCCAATAAAAACAGATTAATTCACACTATCATGTGAAACCGTAGCTATACAAATACGTATTTAAAAGCTTTCTTGACAGGATTAGATTACTTGCTAATACACTTGTCCTTCATTTTCTTTCTTCATAATAGCATCAAGAAAAAACACAAAAACACATACACCACACTCTGCCCCCATATTTTTTCCTTTTACTATTTTTTCAATTCTTTGTTTATTCTGGTTCTAACAATATCCCTCTTTTTTGCTTTACCGTGAAAGGCATGTACTGCACATGGAAGCTACTGGAAATCAAATAATTCATAGGAATAATTCATAGGTCTAGGTTGCATTACTGCAGAAAGGAATCGCAGGGCTACCGTGGACTACAAGCTAAATATGAGTAAACAGTGTGACACTGTTGCAAAAAAAGCAAACATCATTCTGGGATGCATTAACTGGAGTGTTGTGAACAAGACACGAAAAGTCATTCTTCTACTTTACTCTGCTGATTAGGCCTCAGATGGAGTATTGTGTCCAGGTCTGGGCACCATATTCCAAGAAAGATTTGGAGAAATTGGAGACGGTCCAGAGAAGAGAAAAAAATTATTAAAGGTTTAGAAATCATGACCTAGGAGGAAATACTGAAAGAATTGTGTTTGCTGAGTTTGGAAAAGAAAAGACTGAAAGGAGACTTGGAAGGTGTGACACGAAGGAGGGAGAAAAATTATTCTCCTTAACATCTGATAATAGGACAAGATATAATGGGCTTAAGTTGTAGCAAAGGAGATTTAGGTTGGACATTAGAAAAAACTTCCTAACTTTCAGGGTGGTTAAGTACGGAATAATTTGCCTAGGAAGGCTGTGGAATCTCCATCTCTGGAGATATTTAAGAGCAGGATAGACAGACAGGGATGATCTGGCCCTATTGTGAGGGCAGGGGACTGGACTTGACGAGCTTTTGAGATCCCTTCCAGTTATAGTAGTCTATGATTCTATGAAAGTTAAATTAATTAAAAATCAACAACAGAAAATGGAGCCACTTTTTTCTGGTGCAACTAAACCAGAAGATTAAGATAAATTGTCTTAATTACATCTTTCTGGGGTATTTTTTGTTATTTATATATTTTGTATCACAATTTACAGGCTCAAATTACAGCACTTTAAATTATTTTGCACCTGCAGTTTAGACAACTTAGGACCCAATTTTCGAAGATATTTAGGTCTATCTACAAGTTGTGACCTAGCTGCATCTACAGGCACCTCAATGCAGATGGGTCCTTACTCGCAAGCATATATTTACAGGGGATTAAATAACTCATTGCTGACACAGGTCACCTGACTCAGGTTTGTAGGGCTTGGATATTGGGGCTGAGAAACTGCTGTGTAGATATCTGGGCTCAGGCTGGATCCTGAGCTCTAAGACCCTACGAGTGTAGAGGGTCCCAGAGCTCAGGTTACTGTCTGAACCTGGACAGCTACACAGCAGTTTGTTAGCCCTGTAGCCTCAGCCCTAAAAACCTGAGTCAGCTGACCCAGGTCAATCGTAGCCAGGTTTTCCTTCCTGGGTATATTTATCCTAACATTTAATTTAAGGATTCAGTCAGGAATCTAATGGCAAATTATACCAACAATTATTTACTACAGGAAAACAGAAACCAGTGTTTAAGATCGGGTAATATATTTAAAATGTAATTTAAATCTTAATTCTTTCAAAAGGAAAATATTTAAAAAACCAGTCACTGCAAGGCCAGAGTCTAGATCTGTATCCCATATAGCAGAATAGTTCTGTTCACACTTGCCCTGTTGTAACAGTTTGTGAAATTCTCAATTCTTGCTAGCCAAGTCAATATATTTGGAGCTAAGTGATGAAGGAGAAAATAAATCCAAAATACTTGAAAATCAAGATACATCTGTATTTGTAATTTTGGAGACAAATTTTCAGAAGTTGGTATATATATACACACTGTATATATAAAAGATAGCTGCAAATTGTGTGTCTGTGAAGTGAATACCTGCATGCTTCATTCCCCATTTAACACACACAAATACTCAGTGCTTGAACAAATGTGGATTTGTATGTACCAGTATAGCAGATGCAGTTTAGGTATCAACCCTTGAAAATGCAGTCCTGTAAATCTACAGCTAAATTTTGCTATTGATTTGTAATCAAAGATTTTTTTCTAGCTATTTATACAAACTTTTCTATTTACTTTTATGCTTTTCTATATACATTAAGTACATATATGATCCCCATCATTGTAACCTCTGAGCGCCAAACACTCTTTAGTGTACTTATCCTCAATTCCCCTGTGAAGTATGGAAATACTATTTAACCCCCTTTTGCAGATGGGAAACTGAGTCCCAGAGGCTCAAATTTTAAAGGTCTTTAGACATTGCTCCACTCAATGTGGCAATGCCTATGTGACTTAAGATGGCTAAGTTCTGTTTTCAAAGGTGACTTAGGACTCTAAATCTCTTTGAAAGTTAGAGGGTTTTATGCTCCTACTGCCCATTTCCATAAAGGTAGTTAGGGCTAGATCCACAGAGGGACTTAGGCTGCATGTTGCACCTTGTAACTCCTACATGGTCTGCTGCCCAGTGGAATTTTTCAGCCCGCAGTTTGGTGCCAGGCTTCCCTTACAATGGCTGGCAAGAGTTAGGCACCTAGGGGAGAGAACTTTCAAAAGCCATTAAGCCGAGCAGGGAGCCACCTAAACTAGACTGAAATGAAATGCCAAGGCAAGAGCTGGGAAGAATGGCTTGAATACTTAAGTGGCTAACTTGATGCATCTGGCTGATAGGTACCTCCCTCCACTCAGGGTTTTCTGATAACAAGTTATGAGGCTTTGGAGGCTGGAACACGCATAGGAAAAAAAATTAGTGGGTGCTAGCACTAGCCCCCTCTGTTTCCCAATGCCTCCCATCCACCAAGGGACATGCTGCTCAACTCCTCCCCCACTTCTTGGTGCCTCCCTCCAATCATGATCAAAACCATAATGATAATTTCATGGTGTGCAGGCGGTGTTGAGGAGAAAGGGGAGGAATGGGGATGAGCCAATCTTGGGGAGGTTACAGAACTGGGAGAGAAAGGCAGGGTATGGGTGGGGTTTTGGGGATAAAAGTTGGGTGGAGGTGGGGTCCGGGGCAGAGCAGCGATTTGAGTACTCTTGGGGTCAGGAGGAAGCTTGTGCCTGTGGCATTCTTTGAAATGCTTCCAGTTCCACATTTATGCCTGAAACACAGGTAGAACTGCAGGTTCTCAATGCATAGATGGGACAATAGTGTTCAGAGGAGGGATTATTTGGAACTGGGGAACCTTTTGGAAAGGAGAGGCCAACAGAAGATACCTGGACTCCATCTAATTTGAAATGGAACCAGACTGCTGGCATGAAAGATTAAAAATGCCTACAACCCTTTTTAATTTAAGGGCTGTGAGAAAGCTGACAGGACTGCCCTGTTCAGACAGAGATGTCCCTTAGGGAAGAATTTATTAAAGGACAGAAGTTGATAAGTACAAGCAGGAATCAAAAGTAAAGAGTCAAACAAAAAGTCACATTCAATAATATCGCATGAAGGAAGACAACTAAATACTGACAACTGTTTTAAGTGCTTGTATACAAATGCAAGAAGTCTAAGTCCATGGGTGAACTTGAGTGCTTTGTATTACATAAGGATACTAATGTAGTAGGCATCCCAGAAACTTGGTTAAACAATGATAATCAATGGGATACAATAATACCAGGTACAAAATATATTAGAATAAGAGTGGTGTGGGGTAGCACAATGTGAAAGAAAACACAGATTCAAATACAGTAACAATCTTTAATTAATAAAATACTACCATAGAATCTCTCTGACTAGAAATTCCACGCCTGAACAATTAAGAGTATGTCAGCAGGAATATATTGCCAACCACCTGGCCAGGATGACATTTGTGAAATGTGCAGGGAGATTAGAAAGGCTACAAAAATAGAAAATCCAATAATAATGGGGTATTTCAACTATCCCCATATTGACTGGGTACATGTCACCTCAGGACAGGATGCAGTGATATACTTTATAGACCACATTAATGATTGTTTCTTAGAACAGTGAGTCCTGGAACCAACATGGGGAAAGGCAGTTCTTGATTTAGTTTTAAGTGGAGCATAGGATCTGGTCCAAGAGGTGAGGATAGCTGAAGAGCTCAGTAATAGTGATCATAATAGAATTCAATATGCATGTCCAGAAAATACCAAAGAAACTTACCACCTTGGTGTTTAACTTCGGAGAAGGGAATGACAAAAATGAGAGCCAATTAATCAGAAATGAAAAGAAACTGCTACAAGAATGAAATGGTTTTTGTGCAGTTTGCTGCTATTTAAAAATACCATTGCAGAAACTCAAGTTAAATGTATACACCCAATCAAAAACCAGAATAGGACCACCAAAAGCCCCACACAGAGTAAAAAAATACAGTTAGAGGCAAAAAGGCATCCTTTAAAGACTGGAAGTCAAATCCTAGAGAGGAAAATAGAAAGGAGTATATATTCTGGCAAGTCAAGTGTAAAAGTATACTAAGGCAAAAAACAAATTGGAAGTGTAACTAACAAGAAACACAAACTGAAAGCAAACATTGTTTAAGTAAGGAAGCCTGCTCAAACATTCAGTGGTGCCACTGGGTGACTAAGGTGATAAAGGAGCACAAGATAAGGCCAATGTGAAGAAGCAAAATGAATTCTTTGCATCTATTTTCACTGTAGAGGCTGAGTGTGAGATTCCCACACCTGAGCTACTCTTTTTAGATAACAAATCTGAAGAACTGCCCTAGATGGAAGTGTCAATATAGGTGATTTTTGGGAAAAATTGACAAAACAAACAGTAATAAGTCACCAGGATCAGACTGTACTTACCCAGAAATTGTGAAGGAACTCAAATATGAAATTGTAAAACTGAACTGTGATATGTAACATCACTGGAGTCTGCCTCTGTACCAGATGACTAAAGGATAGCTAATGGAACACCAAGAGTTTAAAAAGGCTCCAGAGGCAATCCTGACAGTTACAAAACTAGCCTAGCCCATCAAAGAAAGGTCATCGTAGAGCTAACGACCCAGGATGGGAGACAGGACATGACCCATTCAATGGTGGTAGGAAGAAATGCTCAATTGTCAAGTACTCCTAGGTTGTGTCTACATTGGCATGATTTTGTGCAAAAGCGGCCACTTCTGCGCAAAAACATGCTGCCTGTCTACACTGGCAGGGAGTTCTTGCGCAAGAACACTGATGTTCTAATGTAGGAAATCAGTGCTTCTTGCACAAGAACTATGATGCTCCTGCTCAGGTATAAGCCCTCTTGAACAACTGTTCTTGCGCAAGAGGCCAGTGTAGACAGGCAAAGTTAATTTCTTGCTCAAGAAAGCCCGATGGCTAAAATGGCCATTGGAGCTTTCTTGCGCAAGAGAGCGTCTACACTGGCACGGATGCTTTTGCGCAAAAGCACATCTCTTGCACAGAGGCACATGCCAGTGTAGATGCTCTCTTGTGCAAATACTTTAATGCAAAAACTCGTGTGTTAAAAGTATTTGCGCAAAATCATGCCAATGTAAACACAGCCCTAATGTCTCTGCTTTAATCCTCAGATGGACCACATCCATGCAGAGACACCTCCTTGAATCTGACAGACATGTTGCCACTTAACACATTATTGATAATTGATGTCTGCTTTGCCTAAATATTTGTTTATTAGATGTAAGGTATTATGTAAGCTATGGGCAGAAAACACTATGTAACTTTATATTATTGCTCTTATTTGCCTCACGATTAGCATCTATCCAGGTGGTCTGGGATCTCTCCCCTACCCCCTCCAATCACTTGATCTGCCCATTGAGCATCCTATATAATTAGTTGTAATCTATTGTTTGGTAGTGTTCACTGAGCCTAACAAATGATGTGACACTCCGCCAGCTCTGTGAGTGTAATAAACTGTCCTGCTTGCTTCATACACTGGTGTCCAGATTCTGTTCCTACAAATACCTTAAAAATGTGGTCCTTGTGATTTGTCCAAGGTCACACAGGAAACCTTTGGCACAGCAGGGAATCAAACACGAGCCTCCTAAGTACCAGATTAGTATCCCAGCCACTAAACCATCACTTCTTTTCTAGCACCCTATTCTTCTCCCAGGCACCTCACAACTTTGCCTACCTTGTTAGCTATTTACCCTTAGTTTTAATATAAACCACAACAATTGTTTGGCATTGTCGGTCTATTCCAATAACTGTCTCTCACTTTAGGCTCGCCTCATCAATTACCTCTTCTCTACATATGCACACAAGTGGGTTGTGCCCACGAAAGCTCATGATATAGATCTATCGTTACTCTCTAAGGTTAACAGAACCAACTCTTTTAACTAAATGTATACTCGATACCATCATGTATGCAGGGCATGACAGTTTCGACTACCTGATATATTATTGCTTATTTGCTAAGTCCAAAATACTTCTCAGCAATCTGTTTGGCAACCCTTGCTGACTGTCAGAGGAAATTGCCCACATATGCTCACACTTGGTCAGGAGTTTTAACACTGCTATGACCTTTTACTAGTTAGAGCTTAAATACCAGATTCATTGGAGACTTTTACATAGTGAATTAGGTATCTTGAAATTCTTTACAAATGTTCACAAGACTGCCAATGATTCAACCAGGAGTTTTCCACAGTGACTTTAAGGTCTCTATAAATCTCTAGATTTTTGTAAGCAAATGTCATAAAATAGAAGCACCACCATAAAGTTTTGCAATGACCAGGAAACTCACAACATAATTTTATGTTTAAGTACTTAATGTTGCCCTTCTTTGAAACATTTTATCTATCTGTCTGGAGATGATCCCTGAATTGCTTTTCATTTTGATGATAGTGTAATGATTCAGTCCAATGACTGGTATAAGAGCATAGCACTGGCAAGCAGAAAGTAAGAGGGGGGGAAAAAAAAATCAGGTTTGACACCTTGATCTTATCACATTTTGAATCTAACAAAAATTATCTACAATGCTCTGTAAAGCAACAACAAAAGCCCATAAATGATCAGATTTTGACATATGGGTTAAAATTCTCTGGATTTGAACTTTGTGGCTCTAAAAGAGCCTGCTTCAAAGCTTCTCATGCACTCAACTGCAGGGCTGGAAATCTCAACTGGACTCCTTACTTCTCCTAATCTCAGTAAGAGACAAAAAGGTACATGCACCGCACCGATTCAATCCAAAGGACAATGCAGGAGAATTCTCCCTATTTAGAGCCCAGTAAAGAGTTGCTGTAAACTTTAATAAACTCTGTGCTTGTGTTGTTTTCTGTAATCGAAAGCAGAAGTGTTTTGGACTGACAGTATGTTGTTTGCTCAGAGATAAATGTATGCTAGAATGGACACCCAGGTTTGGGATACTAGTTCAGTTACATGTCTCACTGAAATTAGGGAAAATTAGATACCAGTCTTTTATGAGAAAATGGAAGTCACTGTCTTACATAAAAGCAGTTTCCCTTTTGGACTGAGAAAGCATGAGCTAGGAAGTTATAACACTTTATTTTTCTTTATTTTGCTTTAATTCTGTAGAAACTGCTGTGCACCACTCCCCATTTCTATTCTATAATATCTATAGTTTGAAAACACTTTATTTGGGGCTGACTGTAGCTAATTGGGATTTCTGAAGTTGCTATAAAAAACAAAACAAAAGAATGTATGTTTTGGTCTGAAAAACATATTTTTAAAGTATTACTGTAAAAAATAGCTGTTATCAGGGAATGTAGTAATGGGTTTTGATACTTTTTTCTGTAGAGCTGAAAAATTGTGTAGCTTGAGTAGGCTTTTTTTAATATAAGACTATCAGAATCCAAAACTATTCTATGGCAACTTGTTCTGGAAGTCTTTTAAGTGCTCAAGACAATTGAAGTGTTTAATACTACCTCCACTTGGGCTACCCAGAGAATTGCTTTTGTAACCTTGGAAGCTGAAGCCGCTGAGAATTTAACAGACTAAATGTATAGACATCTTATACATTTCTAAGCAAAATGATTAACAACTTCTCTTTTTGAAGTTCTACACCATTACGAGTAGCTTGGAAATGCTTTCTGAAATGCTATAGAAAACATGAAGAATGTTAGAAGAAGAAAAAGGTTGAAGTGTGTGATTGAATCAGACTGTCAGCATAATACAACAACAACTAACTACTTAGGACTTGTATACTAAAACTTTCCCCCCTTGCAGGCTATGAAAGAACTGTAGAACCATTAAATTCTTAACAAGTTTAATAGATCTTTTCATTTGTTATTAACATATAGCCAGATGGAATGTTCTACTTTTCTGACTGGCAATTCACTCTATCAGATCATTTTCTGCTTGCACCTTGTTCTGTCTCAGCTCATTGATGACTTGAAACAAAAACTCTAGCAGCTTCAGTGAACACCTCCGTCGTGGTTAGCTCTCTCACAGCAAAACAACTGGCACCAGACTTAGTTCATACCCAATCTTGGCCTGGGACAGGGATATTAATTGTTGCAGTCTCATGTAGGTCATTTTACTGGATCAAGGAAACAAAATTAACTGCTTTAATATGCTTCTATGTAGGAATCTGCATAAAACTGGGAGGGAGGAGCAGCAAGAAGGGTGAGCCAGCCAGTGTCTGAGCACATGGCAGAAATGCAACCTACCATTGCAGCACATCTGTAAATAGTAATCATAAAAAGCCAATTTAGTTTTAGAAACAGGGATTACTCATTACTAGGGATGTCAACCTGTAGATGACTACACTATTAACCAATAAGCCTGGGCTTATTGGTTAATCCTGTTGACTACATGCATTCTCCCCCCACCCTTGCTGCCTCTCTCTCTCTGATTGGAGGCAGCAGTGTGTGAGAGAAAACGGAGCGGGGGGAGGAGAGGAAACAGGTGGGAGCCAATACACGTAAGGAGCTAGCTTTTAAGCCATTTCTGTAGACTCACAGGGAGGGGGGAAGGGAGGTAGGAGCTAGTGCTGCCTGTCCCCCCACACTGCTGCCTCTCTCAGAGACAGCAGCATGGGGATAGGGGCAGATGAGGCTGCCCTGAAGCAGCCTCTGTCCACAGTGGGCCCAGGCTTGCTGTGGACAGAAGTTGCTACATAGCAGCAGCCCCTGTCTCTGGAGGGTCCAAGCTCCCCATGGACAGGAGCTGCCATGGAGCAGCCTTTGTCCACAGGGAGCAAGAAACCCCTGCGGGCAGAGGTTGCTGCCACTCCATGTTGCTGCAGCAACATGGGGAGATGGTTTTCAAACCGGCTCCCCTTGCAGACCAGCTCCTGCCTGCCACCTGGCACTGCTGCCTCTGATAGAGAGGTAGCAGCAGCACAGGATGGCTGGGGGCTCCCCAGGAGTGGAGCTGGCTTCTGGCCCTGCCCCTGGAGACTATCAAATAGTTGTGTAACTGCTAAAATTTCATGTGACTATTCAATTACATGATATCTAACATCCCTAGTTATTACCAAGAATATGTTTCATGAAACCTGAGAACGCCTGCTGCTATATCTAGCAAGACCCACAGCAAAGTAGTATGATATTAACAGGCAAACAAAGAAGCACCTAGCAACAGAGCAAACAGGCAGCTTGGAGCGACTCCCAGGAATCAAGATCAGCGGTGACTGCTGGAGAGGCACAAAAGTAGGCACCAGCCACATGACCTTCCACTATGTGACTCTTCCCTGTGCCACCCGTACTCTGGGGGGGAGGGCCCTACCTCTTCCCACTCCACCCCTTCCCTCAAGACCACTCCCCCAAATAACTAATGGAAGGCGTGACACCAGAGTCGGGCCCTCCCCCTGCAATCCTGGTGGCAGGGGTGGGAAGCAGAGTGATCTGGCCCACCCTGCTCTGTGCCCCCAGCTCAGCCACATTGCTCCATTTCCTGCTGCAAGAGAGTATTGGTGGCAGTTGCACTGCTTCCCTTGAGCCCCCACCCCTCAGCGATATGTCTGGGATGTGGGGAAGTGGAGCAGGCTTGTGGTGACATAGGGAAGAGTCCACTTCCTTCTGCAGCCAGTGAGTACAGAGCCGGGCCCAATCCCTATGTTAGGAAAAAAACTGCCCCCCCCCCCCCAGTAAAAATTTTGGCCAGGCTGCTTTTGCTATAGTGGGCTGCAGTACTCCTTGGGAGAAACCAGCCACAGCCTTCCTGCATACCATTGCCTTTAGAAAAAGGGAAGGTGTGAAAAGGGGAAAATAGCCTCAGACTCTCCCACCCGTCACCTTGGCGTGAGAACTGCAGGGCTTACCTGCACAGTTTCGGCCCAGCCTTTGGGACACAGACCCCCACTTGGTGACCATTGGGCCATATATGGTAATATGCAAGCACGGGAAAGCAATATGCAGACTTGGGGATAAATACCCATGGTACAGTTCGCTCGAAGGGGTCTTCGCAACACACGTACCACCGTGCATGTGCCTTCCCGTATACTCCAAAGTGCTGCTGGCCTGATCAACTGACCAGCCACCTCCCCCGACTCTCGGGCATAACCAAGGCCTTCACAACCGAACCGATATCTTTGAAATGTTCCGTGTGCTGTGTAAGTTGATATGTATGATTTGATTTTCTTTGTTGTATAAGCTTAGTGTTATAGTTGTTTTGGGTAGTACATAGAGTTGTAGTTATCACTGTTATTTAATTAGTGTAGCTGGATATTTTTAGAATAGAGACTATTCCCCTTGCCATTCCCATCCTTATATTTCTGACACGTTTAACTAGAAATCATAGAATATAAATACTGTAAATTCATTATTAACACGGTCTATTAAAAATCTTAGAATAAATACTATAAATTCATCACTGTCAAATATCTTTAATTTACTAAAACAGTCCACCTGGTTCTGTCCTCCCCCTCCCCCCGCCTTGGGTATGCCTCATGGGATCTGTGGTTCTCACAATACCCCACTGTTGGCAGCAGGCATCCCACTAGTCCTCTGGGCCATCGTGGGCCTTGTGAGGCTTCTCAAAGCACAGGGCCCAGAGCTCTGTGACTCTTTGTCCCTTCCCCGACCTTTTTGGGGGGGAATTGTGACCCTTTGTACTCCCCCATGTGTCACCTCTGATCAAAACTATGGCTGATATTTTTATTGTAGAAGGAGCTGTCAAGGAAGAGGCAATCCAGGACTATTACACCAACCTGTAGCAACCCCTAAACAAATGCTTGGAGTGGAAGATGCGGCTGGATGCAGAGAAGCTGAACTGAAGAGAACTAACGTCTCCTACATGGGACATCTGGAAGCTTTGAGGGATTCCAACCACACCCCGAGAACTGAAACCATTAAGAAAATGTCTGGACCAAAGGATGTAAATAGTGCAGCAGTTCCCAGGGATGGCCTTATCTTTCTAGATTCTGTACATACTTAATAGACAGTTAACAGATAATGCTGCAGTGTAGGGTTAGTGCTAAGCATTGCTGTAAAATTAGTACAGGTTGGATCTCCCTGGTCTGGTATTGTTGAGACCGGATTGGTTCCAAACAAGAGAATTTGCTGGACCAGAGAAGGTCTCCTGGCACCAGCCACCAAGACCATCACACACTGCTGGCAGGCTGCCCCAGCAGGCAACTCTGCCTCATCCTCCCCCACTGTGTGATTAGACTGCTTGCTCAGCCACTGCTGGCTCCACGGATGGCCCAGGCTTCAGCTCTTGCCATATGGCTCTGGCTGCATATAGCCACGAGCAGCAGCAGGGCTTTGTCCCCATGCCCACACAGTTTCAGCCCCAGCCCCATGCAGCTGGGGAAGCCCCTGGGCTCTGACTCGTCCCCACACATCCCCAACCCTATCCCTGCACAGCCAGGGAAGCCATGGGGCTCAGACCCCAGCCCCAACGCTGTGCAGCAGGGTGAAGCCACAGGGTTGCTGCAGGACTCTGACCCCACACTGCTACAGGGCTCTGGCCTCAGTCCTGCACTTTTGGTGGACACTGGAGACTGCTGCGGGTCTCCATCCCCGGTCCCATGCTTCCCCCAGCTGGGCTGCTGACTCTGATGCTTAGCCTGGTTCTTAGGCTCCCAGGCACTCTGGTCCAGAAACATTTGTGGTCCTGCTGGACCAGGGATAATGCTGCACCAAAGAGTGCTGGATTTTGGAGGTACGACCTGTAATAACGATTATATGTTTTTTATAAGTTTCTACTGTATGCTCAGCAGAAAGCACATATAAGCCCATCTGTGTTTTTAAAGAATTAAACACAAGAACAGGGATTTCGAAGAGTAAAAAAATATGGTAAACAAGACATCAGTTCTAAAGTGAAAAGCAACTAGTGCTACAGTAATGCCTGCCTAGAAACCTAGCAGCAACAATGATGAAAACTGGCTGCCCACAGGAGGAGGAATATTGATTGACACAGGAGCTATGGGCGGTGTTCTTTCCAACAGAATGGTTCCATCAGTTCACCTTTGGACAAGGTGGACATACCATTTGACCACAAGTCATCAAAAGGCATCATGGCAAAGGCAGCGCTGAGTTCTTCCAAGTAACTATGACACATTCTATTAAGGCTCCAGTTCAATGAGGGAAGGATAAGGCACTTCCCAGGAAAGACACTACTGATGGCAGGTAACGGAGAGGAAATACTTCCCAGAATACAATACAGTGTGATGGCTCTGCCAAAGAGAGCATGGAGTCCATTAAAATGCTACACTGTCTTTGTATGTTTGGTGGGAGGCCCCAGGCATTCCAACAAAACTCAACAGAAAGGAGCAGACAATCAGGAAGTTCAGACTTAAGATTGGCCATGTTAAAAAGAACAAGTGGCAGACTCTCCCCTACTACAAAGATGGGAGATGAGGTGCATGTGTAATTCTAACAGATTTAAGAGCCAACATCATGAGATGGGCACATGCGTCAGAAACTGGCAATAGAAGCATGCCTGAGATAAACTAGGGGGTGGGTATCTACTGGCCAGGCATGAATGCCTACTTAAGAGCATACATGGAACAGTGGAAGATGTGAAAAGGATATAGCAATTGATGGCAGAAAGATATTCTATGTTCATTAAATCCCAACCTCTCCCTGGGAAAAGGCTGGAATAACCCGGTTCAGTTTTTATTACAGAAACCCTATGGTCTCAGGTTACTACTCAAGCTTCTCAGAGGTGGGTTTTCTGGAATACACTCTGCAAGAACTGATCAGGCAATTGAAAGCACAGTTGCAAAGTATGGCACTGCTGATATTCTATTAACAGACAATTGGCCACAGTACACCATGCAATATTCAAATAATTCTGCCCCAAATGGGAATGTGAGCACATGTTCCCATGAGATACCCATAAAGCAATGGGAAGATAGCCAACACAAAGGCAAACCAGACAGGAAGAGATCCTGACCTGGCAATGTTAGGCCATAATTCAGCAGCCGAGGGAGTAGACAGTAACCCAATACAGGGATTGATTGGCTGATAAATTGAGACTACTTCCAAGGAGTGATGTTTTCTACAGTGGAGGAGTGATGGACAGAAAACAGAATTATTTAAGAGAATGCCAGGCAAAGCAGGCTGGCTACTACAGAGGAGCCAAGAATCTTAAGCCACTCGGCACAGGTCAATAGATCAGAATCTGGTCATTGACAGCCATAAAAACAAAAGGCAGAAAGCAAGCTGAAGCCTCTCTCTGCAGTGTCTAGAGCAGTGGTCTCCAACCTTTTTACACCCAAGATCACTTTTTAAGTCTCAGAACAGGCGAAGATCTACCGCCCCGCCCCTTCCTTGAAGCCCTGCCCTTTCCTTGAAGCCCTGCCCTCTTTATTCTCCTGTCCATCACTTGCTATCCCCAGCCTTTATACACACTGTTAAACAGTTTATTTTTAAATTATGCAATATATAGAATTAAAATCACATGTTTATAGTTATGAAATAAATAGCCTGTTTTTAATTCATGCTATTTAAATGTCAAATGAAGCGTTTACATTTATATATTTTGTTCTGCTATTTTGTAAACCTAAAATCAAGTATTGATAATTATATATTTTTTCTTCCAATAACAAAGTCTCAGTGTGACACCTGTGACTGAACAGTATCTGCCAGTGTCTTGAAGTCTGGGTTGTAGTCTGAGATTGCTAGTTGTATACAGTCCATCAGATGGGCATCTGTGATCCTACGCTCAGCCTGGGAAGCTTGCTCCAGCACAGCTGGATCTAGACGCAGCCTCCCTGGGCTGAGTGCAGGGCAGCCGGGCTGGAGGGAAGAGAAGTAGCTGCCCGGCCAGCTGGCCATGGCGCTCAGCCAGGGTACACCAAGCTCCACCTGGGCAGGCACAGAGGAGAAGCCGCCGATCAGCTGGAGCGTGGGGCAGCTTCTTTCAGCTGAAAGCCAGTCAGCTTGCTGGGGTGTTTCAGCCCTCCTGATCTCCCAGCTCCCACCATTCCTCGCAGCTACTCACCTGTGTTGTTGCTCAGTGAGTAGCTGCTCCTCAAATGAGAAAATCTAATGTAAATGTACTGCGCAGGCACACAGTTCAGAGAGGGCTCAAGAGCTACTCTCAGAGCCCCTGAGATCTACCCGTAGCTCGCGATCTACTGGTTGGTGACCACAGGTCTAGAGCATAGAGCAGAAAGCCTTTAAAGCAGCTCTAGCTGCTCTCTGCCTAAAGGTTCTGGAGAGGTGGCCAGGGGCTGGATCTGGCAGCTTGGCAGGCCAGATCAGTCCCGCTGGCTGCCTCTTGCCCATCCCTGAGCTAGATCACACAGACATGTTTGCTGAATACATACTTCGTTGTTTCAAATACTTCAGGTATGTCGCATTTGTGATGGCCCACTGTAACATGACAGTCTTTACTGATGAGGTGCTGACTGGTGGCATGGTGTTGTAAATGTCATGGATGAAGTACCTACTTGTTCTGGAAAATGCAGTTTCAAATCACGGCATGGTCTATTGAGTCCATTAATAAATGGAGTCAAACAATTTATTGTTTAGTGTTCTTAGTGCAGACTCTAAAAAACTGCTTTTATGTGGACATTTGAGAGAGTGGTGTAAGTGTACGGGTAGATATCTACCATTAACCCTGGAGGTGGAAGTATTCTGTTGCTGCTGTATATACACGTTCCAGAAGAATACGGCTTTGCACCCACAGGGACTTAGTCTGGGGGGAGTGGTTCAGCAGCAGCTTGGGCTGTGAGGACTCTGCAGGGCTGGACACTCCCACCTTGCTGTGCCGTACCCAGTCTCTCTGCCCCTCCATTTCCCTGAACTGCCCCCTCCCCCTCCAGCCATCTTGATGCCACCCATCTTCCTGAACCCCCTCAGCCACTCTAACCCCCACCTTTAGCCCCAGGCACTTCCTGCCCCTGGCCAGACTCTCTACCCCCAGCTTGCTTCTGCTCCCTGCCTCCCACCCAGACCTTGCCCCTCATCCTTATCCTACTCACTGGCAGCTCTGTCCCACACACTGAACCCCTCATTTTTGTCTCTGCCCCAGAGCCTAAGTGGGTCCATAAAATCCACTAACTCCAAAATCCCAGAAAAGTAAATCTGGCCTATGGGAAGTCCTGAACCTCAGTCCTCCCTCTGCCTTCCCTTCCCTTTGTGCCATGGGGCTGGAGTACCACAGGAGAGGGGTGTCTCAGTTGGGGACCAGAGAGAGAGTTGGGGGGTTTTTGGAAGAGATTTTTTGCTTCCCACTTGTGTGGTCCCCAACTGATTTTTCTGTGGGTCAGTGGCCCTGACAAAAAAGATTCCCCACCCTTGTCATAAATTAAAAAAAAAACATTTAAACCTTGTGTTGAACATAAATTAATATTTTATTTAAAATGAAGTTTGATTAACTCTCTCATGGTAGTTTAAGTGCTTAACCTGTTTAATAATTTAAATTAAACCAGTCTCCATAGCTGCAGCACTAGCAAAATGGCTTAGGGATAATTATGTAATTAATGGTGAGTTTCCATTAGCAACTGGTGGTCCACGGGACAAAAAGTTTGAGAACCATCGTGATAAAAAGGAACTATTGAAAAAAAACTGGTTTACTGTTTAAAGTTACATCAGTTCTCAAATATACTAAGCTATATTGGTCACCTTCTTTTACCTCCACTCCCTGTTCTGAACTCAGCTTTCACATATAAAGATATAATGAAAGCATTGGATAGGTTGTAATAAAAGAGCTGTTACATCGTAATTTGGTTAATGTGATTTTTTTTCCTTTAAAAGGGACTAATGCATAGAGTCATTCTGAAATTGAATACAGCATTACACATTCAGTCAGTGATAGTATTGATAAGGGCAAAACGATAAGAAAATAAAAAACCTTACTAGTAGTGAAAGGTGGAAACTCATTGAATAACTACTGTGCTGTACTTTTGCAGAATAATCAGTTGATAAGACAGCTTCTCAGTACTCTGTAAATGCAAGTCTTTGCACTTTGTAAGACCAAAGTGCTGTCACTATTCAGTTCTTCCTCAGGCGAACTCCTGTTTAAAATAACGGATTTAAAAAAACCTCAGGTTCTCTCAATCAAAAGTAAAATTCAACCCAGGTATCCCTGTATCAGTATCAAGTGTACATAGTATGTTTTTTACTAAGCATGACAAAAAATAAAAAAAATCTGAGACTGTCTTATTCCAAACACAGTAGATAGCTCAGGAAAAAATAACATTGACAGGCCATCTGTAGACTAGTCACATTTGATCTTAACAACTCAAGGAAAAATGTAAATGGTGTTAAAAGATATCCTGAGCATGAAATCTGGCTTCCCACCCCCTTAGGTGAGTACATCTCAAGGTCTTCCAAGACTTTGCAGCATATTCAAACAGAATTGTGTATATTTTTCCAACATAACACCACCACTCATGTTAAGCACTGGGATGATCACTACGTTGTGTGAATTTTATAACAGGTCTATGGAATTTGGCTGTCACTATCCAGTGTGCTTTCTAGACTTAGTCCAGTGTCAGTAAGTGCTGCTGTATATCACTTGTCTTATGAAATAACTTTTGCTAGACTGGCTGTACTAGCAAGGTGAAATTATGTGGTTTAATCAGTGGCACTTCATTCCCCACTGAAGAGCAGGAACAGAGACAAATTGCTGAAGCAATCCCAAGAAACCTAGCACTGTGTCTGCTTCAGGTTTCCATTAACCTAGGAACTCTCAAATACTCCTGTCCCTTCCCTTTTTCCTAAATCTTCCTAAAGACAATTTAAATACATAGGATGAAATCCTGGCCTTATTTAAGTCAGTGGGGTCAGGATTTCACCTCTAATATAGGATAGACTGCACCTTTACAATTGCAGAAACAGCCCACTACACACTGGGGGTGAATCTAGACAACTCTTCCAACAGCACAGCACCCAACAGATTGACTAAGTACAAAATGTCATGTCTATTTGAGACACAGGGGCATTTCAATAGGCAAATCTCTCTCACCTGGAATTCAGTTAGGACAGCTGGACTAACACTGTCTTCTATAGAAAGCGTCATGGGATAGTCAGTGCTCACAAGTAGTCAGGATCTAGGTTTTCCTTCTCATGTGAAAGACCACACCTCCCTAAGCACAAGATCCTTTAGCAGTGGGTTGAATCATTGGTTCTGTATTGGCTCATGGGGGAAGAGTGATATTTATGAACTCATTGCTAGTAGCATACTGAATGCTTCCTATATGCTATTCACATGAGCACTGATGCAGCACAGAACCATAGAAAGGAGGTCTAGGGACCTCCGGATGTCATCAAGTTCATCACTGCACACTAAGGCAGGACAGAGTATACATAGAACTTTCTTACATGTTCTTAAATACCTCCAATAATGGGGATTCTTACATGTTCTTAAATACCTCCAATAATGGGGATTCCACAACTACCCTGGGTTACCTATTCCAGTACTTAACTATGATTATAGTTTAAAAGTTTTTACTTATATCTAACTTAAGTCACCCTTGCTGCAGTCACCCTTGCTGCAGATTAAGCCCATTACTTCTTGACTTACTTTCTGCGGACATGGAGAACAATAGATCACAGTCCTTTTTATAGCAGGCCATAATATATATGAAGTCTTATCAGACCCTCTTCCAGTTCTCTCTCAAGACTACAGATACAGGTTGAACCTCCCAAAACCAGGACTCTCTGAACACTATACTTCAGCTGAGGTCTCCCCAGTGATAAGCAGAGCAAGACAATTCTCTCTCATGTCTTGGATACAACATTCCTGTTAATACACTCCATTATGACATTTTCCATTTTGCAGTTGTTGGCACATTCAGTGCCATCCACTGTAATCAACATACCTTTTTCTGCAGTACTACTGCTTAGCTACTTTTATCATTTTGTATCTGTGCATTTTATTTGTCCTTCTGAAGGATAGCACTCTGCACTTGTAAGTTGAATTTTCTCTTATTGAACTTAGACCCAATTCAACAATTTGTAAAGGTCATTTTGAATTCTGATCCTGTTCTGCCAAGAGTTCTCAGCCTCTCTCAGCTTGGCATCATCTACGCATTTTATAAGAATAGTCTCCACTCCTTTATCCAAGTCTACAATAAAAACATTGAATTGTCTGAGATCCAAGAGTAATCTAGCCAGGATGCCACTTTGAAAGCAAACCACTGATAACCACTCTGAGTATGGTTTTTCCAAGCAATTTTGCATGCACTTCATAGTAATTTCCTCTACACAACATTTCTCTAGTTTGTTTAAGAGAGACAGCCATGTAGGAATGTGTCAAAAATTACTAAAATTAAGATGCATCACATCTGCTCCTTTCCCCTTATCTTCTAGGCCACTAAATTTGTTGAAGAACATTGGGTTGATTTGGTATAATACAATCTTGACAAATGCATGTTGTCTATTACTTATCACCCTATAATTCTCTAGTTCCACGGTATCCAAAATGCTAGCCACATATGGCTATTTGGCCAGTTGATTGTGGCTGCTGCTTCAGAACTGGTTGGACACCACAGCTCTAGGTGCTTACAAGCTGATGTTTATTGTTTTAATCTTCCAGTTATTAAAGTTAGGCTAACTAGTCTATACTTCCTATTTGTTCCCCCTTTTAAAAAGATAAGTATAATGTTTACCCTTCTCCAGTCCTCTGGATTCTTACCTAGCCCCTGTGAGTTCTTGAAGATAATCATTCATGGTTCCAATATTACTTCATCTAATTCCTAAAGTACTGTAGGATAAATTTCACCAACCACTGCTGATTTTAAACTGCATTAACAAGTGTTGATGGGAAAAGGCATAAAGGGGAATCAGATGGAATTAGTACACACAAAAAAGCCTACTGACATAACTAAAAACAAAACGTTCTGATTTAAATAAAAACCCTATCAATAACCTAAGTAGCTGCAGGAGAGAATGCAGGCAGAAAACCAGCATGGGGGGAGGGAGAGGGAGAAGGTATCCTGCTTATTGCACTCAATGTGCCTGTGGGCAGGTGGCATGTGTGAGCATTTGGTGCAAGGAGCTCCTGGCCCTCAAAGACCACGTATGGGCTTTGGAGGCCAGGGTGGCTGAACTGGAGGAGCCAATGGAGTCAGAGAGGTAGGTAGATGAGGCTTTCTGGGATACTGTAGAACTGTCCCTGTGCTGTTAAGGAGGATGAAAGGCTCAGGGAAGGAGAACATTCAGCTGGAGCAGAGGGAAAGGATTCCATAGTTGAGACCGACCTTCCTTCCAGAGGATGTTATGGTATCCTCAGTGCGAGAGAATAAATCTCCGGGAGAGGGAACTCCAGTCGTTAGGAAAAGGCAGGTGTTAGTAATGGGGGATTAGATCATTAGAAACATAGATAGCTGGGTTGGTGATGACCGGAAGAACCATATGGTGACTTGCCTGCCTGGTGTGAAGGTTGTGGATCTCTGGAGACATCTAGATAGTCTTATGTGTAACTGTCATGATCATGAGGGTTAGCCAGCAGCCTGGGGACTAAGGGGTTAACTATGTCCCTTACTTAACACAGATTCAGCCAATAGGAATGTAGGTAGGAATTTCAAACTGAGACAAGGGAATTTTTGGGTTTTTCCCTCCTTTGTTTGGGCAGTTTATCTCCAGCTATTGAAGGGAACAGGATGTCTCCCCCTAAGAAAACTCTCTTCATAGTCTGTAAGTAGGATAAAGTTTAGATAAATCCTTTAGGTTTTATTGTCTTATGGTTTGGGAAATGGGATCTGATGTCTGTGCTTTAAAAATGGGTTTTGGTCTCCTTTGTAACTAAGTTCCTGGCCCATGGTAAATTTCTCCTCCATGAGTATATTATTTTGTTACTTTTCCATCTTGTCAGTAGGCTTGCAACAGGAATATTGTGGTGATAAAAGTTCTTTCCTTTTTATTAACCTGGTATTGGTTAATGGTTGTGTCCTGGTTTGTACTTTAGGGGTGAGATCTTTACCCTGTATCAATACTTAGGTGGTGGCAGCGGAGATTAAGATTTTTTTTGGGGGGGGGGGGAGTTGCGGAGTTTTATACCAAAGCCTGGTAGATAAGGTTTTGGGATACTTTTGCTGGCTCCCAGCTCTGCATTTATCATGCCAGAGGGGGAAGGAGCTATGAGGGTAGTGCTGGGGAGGAGCCAGTGGTCATGGTACATGTAAGTACTAATGACATAGGGAGAGGTAGGAGAGAGGTTCTGGAGGCCAAATTTAGGCTCCTAGGAAAGAGATTGAAATCCAGGACCTCTATGGTAGCATTCTCTGAAATGCTTTCAGTTCCACGTGTAGGGCCAAGTAGGCAGACAGAGCTCCAGAGTCTCAATGCATGGATGAGACAATGGTGCAGAGAGAAGGTGTTTAGATTTATTAGCAACTGGGGAAACTTTTGGGATGGGGGAGCCTATACAGGAAGAATGGGCTCTACTTAAACCAAAATGGAACCAAACTGTTGGCACTAAACTAAGGACTGAGGGAAAGCTGATGGGTGAAGAGAAGCACATGGATCAGATAAAGACATCTATTAGGGGAGGCTCTATTAATAGAGATGCTCGATGTTCTAGTCAGGATAGAGGATGGAAGTATGGGTCTGATCAGATGAGAATCAAAAGAAAAAGTCTAACATCAAGAAACTGCAGAGAAATAAATAGTGACAAATCATTAAAGCGCTTATACATGAATGCTAGAAGTCTAAACAGTAAAATGGGTGAACAAGAGTGCCTAGTTTTAAAGGAAGATATTGATATAATAGGCATCATGGAAACTTGATGGAATGAGATCAATGGGACACAGTCATACCAGGGTACAAAAATATATCGGAAGGAGAGAACAGGACGTGCTGGTGGGGGAGTGGCACTATACGTGAAAGAAAATGTAGACTCAAAGGAAGTAAAAATTCTTAAATGAGCCAAAATGTTCCATAGAATCTCTATGGATAGTAATTCTATGCTGCAATAAGAAGATAGCAGTAGGGCAGTCCCACACAACTCAGAAAGCGACGAGGCCATATTACTCCTAAGAAAACAGCTGAGGGCCACAAGGATAGGTTTGGGGGTGGGAGGTGGTGGTGATACTTTATTAAGAATTTTTCAATTAAATCAGGCCTGCACAACATACAGCTCCCAATACCCTTACCCTTTCTTCTCCCAGCATCACCCTGTCCCCCCCCCCCCACCCAACCTTTTCCTCATTGCCTGCACTTGGCCCCCTGCCTGCACTTGGCCCTCTGGCATTTGTCTCTCCTGCACCCCTGCCCCTTGGTGCCTTCCTCTTTCTCTGGACCTGCCCTACCCCCCCCCCCCCCGACACAAATCCCTTCCCCTCCCCTACCTGGCTTTTGTCTTCCAGTTCACGGGGCTGCCAGAGCCTTTTTGAATCTGGCAGTCACCAGCCGTGACGTCACGACGCCATGTCACACCAGCGTCCTGGCATCTACCGGCATCCTGCCCTCTGGCTTGCGCCCCTCCTCCTTGTGCCGGAGCTTCACGCAGGGAGCCCGGTGGCGAGAATCCCCGCACTTCCCTCCTCCCCGGTGGCGCTCCACTCCTCTGTCCGGCAGGCAGATTGGATGGGGCCATGCGGCCCGTAGTCGTCACGGGCTGCACAATGAGCCCCTGCAGGCCGCATGCGGCCTGCATGTTGTGCAGGCCTGCAGTAGGGGTATATTATCAACCACCTGATCAGGACAGTAGTAGTGACTATGAAATGCTAAGGGAGATTAGAGAGGCTAACAATCAAAAACTTGATAATGGTGGGGGAGGGGGCGCGGGATTTCAACTATCCCCACATTGACTGGGTTCACATCATCTCAGGATGGGATGCAGAAATAAAAATTCTTGATACCTTAATTGACTGCTTCTTGAAGCAACTGGTTCTGGAACCCACAAGGGAAAGGCTATTCTTGATTTAGTTCTAAGTGGAGTGCAGGATCTGGTTCAAGAGGTAAATATAACTGGACCACTTGCAAATAGTGACCATCATATAATAAAATTTAACATCCCTGTGGTAGGAAAGAAACCTCAGCAGCCCAACACTGAGGCATTTAAATTTCGGAAAGGGGAACTACACAAAAATTAGGAAGTTAAACAGAAATTAAAAGGTACAGTGACAAAAGTAAAATCTCTGAAAGCAGCATGGAAACTTTTCAAAGACACCATGATAAAGGCCCAACTTAAAAGTATACCCCCCCAATTAAAAAAAAACAAAACCAAGAAAACACAGTAAGAGAACCAAAAGAGTTCCACTGTGTCTTAACCAGGTAAAAGAAGCAGTGACAGATTTTAAAAAAAAATTTTTTTTAAAGTGGAAGTCATATCCTAGTGAGGGAAATAGAAAGGACCATAAACTTTGTCAACTTAAGCGTTTATTTATGTACATAAGAAAAGCCAAAAAAGGAGTTTGAAGAACAAAAATGCAAAGGCTGTCTATACTAGGAGTTTCCTCAGCAAAAAATATGCAAATGAGACTCATTTGCATGAGTCATGATCTCATTTGCATATTTTCTACTGATCCCATTTTTGCACAAAAACAAGCAGTGTGGATATTTTCTTCTTGCACAAAACTCTTTTTTCTGAAAGATCAGTAAACCTTTTTTGGGGCATAAGAATCGTGTAGAAAGAGGGGGTTTCGTGCAAAAAGAAAATGTCCACACTGCTTGTTTTTGCACAGAAACCCCAAATGCAAAAACGGGATCAACAGAAAATATACAAATGAGATTGTGACTCATGCAAACAAGTCCCTCATTTGCATATTTTGCCGAGAAAACTCGTAGTGTAGACGTAGCCAAAAAGTAATAGCAAAATGTTTAAGTACATCACAAGCAGGAAGCCAGCTAAACAACCTTGGACAATCAAGATGCTAAAGGAGTACTCAAAGATAATAAAGTCATAGCAGAGAAGCTAAATGAATTCTTTGCTTCCGTCTTCACGGCTGAGGATACTGGGAAGATTCTTTTTAGGTGACAAATCTAAGGAATTGTCCCAGATTGAGGTGTCAGAGGAGGTTTTGGAATAAATTGACAGACTTAACCGTGACAAGTCACCGGCATCAGATGGCATTCATCCAAGAGTTCTGAAAGAACTCATGTGGGAAATTGTGGAATTATTTACTGTGGTTTGTAACCTATCCTTTACGTTATCTTCCAATCATTAGGTACGGAACCTGGCTAATGTGACGTCAATATTTAAAAAGGGCTCCTAGAGGTAATTCTGGCAATTACAAACTGGTAAGTCTAACATCAGTTCCACGCAAATAAGTGAAAGCTATAGTGAAGAATAAAATCAGACACACGGATGAAAATAATTTGTTGGGGGAAGTCAACATGGTTAACAGGAAATCGTCCCTTACTAATCTGTTAGAGTTCTTTGAGGGGGGTCACCACACACGGACAAGGGGGATCCAGTGGATATAGCATACTTAGATTTCTAGAAAGCCTTTGACAAGGTCTCCCACAAAAGGCTCTTAAGTAAAGTAACTTATCATGGGATAATAGGGAATGTCCTTTCATGGACTGATAACTGGTTAAAAGACAGGAAACAAAGGGTAGGAATAAATGGTAAGTTTTCCGAGTGGAGAGAGGTAACTAATGAGATCCCTCAAGGGTCTGTCCTGGGACCCTTCCTTTTCAAGTTGTTTATAAAAGATCTAGAGAAAGGGGTAAACAGTAAGGCGGCAAAATTTGCAGATGATACCAAACTGCTCAAGGTAGTTCAGACCAAACCAGACTATGAAGAGTTTCAAAAAGATCTCACCAAAGGAAGTGATTGTGCAACAAAATGGCAAATTAAATTTAGTGTTGATAAATGTAAAGCAATGCACATTGGAAAAAATGATTCATAGTCTCTCTCCTCCTCCAGGGAGAGATCTTGGAGTCACTGTGGATAGTTCTCTGAAAACATCCACTCAGTGTTCAGCAGCAGTCAAAAAATCAAATAGAATGTTAGGAGTCATTAAAAAAGGGATAGAAAATGAGACAGAAAAGATCTTATTGCCTCTATATAAAACCATGGTACTCCCATGTCTTGAATACTGTGTACAGATATGGTTGCCTCATCTTAAAAAAAAATATATATATATTGGCATTGGAAAAGGTTCAGAAAAGGGCAACAAAAATGATTACGGATTTGGAACAGGTCCCATATGAAGAAATGAAAAAGACTGGACTTTTCAGCTTAGAAAAGAGGAGACTAAGGGGAGATAGGATAGAGGTCTATAAAATCATGACTGGTATGGAAAAATTAAGGAACAGTTATTTACTTATTCCCACAATAAAAGAATTAGGGGTCACCAAATGAAATTAACAGGCAGCAGGTTTAAAACAAACAAAAGAAAGTTTTTCCTTCAGTGAGTGTACAGTCAATCTCTGGAACTTCTTGCCAAAAGATGCAGTGAAGGCTAGAACTTTAACAGGCTTCCAAAAAGAACTAGATAAATTCATGGAGGTTAGGTCCATCAATGGCTATTAGCCAGGATGGGTAGGAATGGTGTCCCTAGCCTCTGTTTCTCTGGAGATGGGTGACAGGTGAGGGTTCACATTAGGATTATCTGTTGTGATCCCTCCCTCTGGGGCATTTGGTATTGGCCACTGTTGGCTGACAGGATTCTGGGCTAGATGGACCTTTGGTCTGACCCAATATGGCTGTTCTTATCTGTAGGAGCCTCTTCACAGGCCCAGCCAAAGAGTTCGCAAGGCCCAAGGTGGCATATTGTGATTGGCTGCACCCTGTGACTGGGCAGCTCCCATCCAGGGCAGTGAGTGAGCAGCCAGACAGGCAGAGGCAGACGGGCACCAGGCAGCATGGGGCCATGAAGGCACAGGGCCCAATGGCAACTGCCTTGCTTGCCTTGCCCTAAGGCCAGGCCTGCCTCTCCATGTCAGATACAAAGCAGTTACGTGAGACCTGCAGTAGCAATACTATCAAGGGAGAGAGGATCCAGTAAAGCTAAAGTTCTCTCTACACACTCTAGGTAGGCTTAGAAGAATTGTATCAGTAAACAGAGATTTTATCACACATACAAGTCGAAGAAAAAGTATATCCATTGATAATCGAAGTTCGCAGATGGGCAATGTAAGAAATTGTGCTTGAGAACCTAGAATTCCATATAAGGATCCTTTGTAATTTTGACACGACGTGGGCAATTTGGGTTTTAACTTTTTTGAATCTCAGCAAAGTTATATGCCCCATGCTCCACAGATTGTTTTGAAGAGACCTTTCTTCTTGCCTCATCCATTGGGTTTTTCCTATAGGTTGGAACCATCTGACCCAAAAAATTCAATGGAACTATTTGCATGAATAAGTATTATTTGAGACAGTCTTATCATCCCTAGTCCTAGCTGTCCTATTGCTTACTTTCATTTCTTATTTTGTTTTTACTTAAATCGCAAAACCTGTTCTTTAAGGCATCTAGCATACACCAGGGACTATACAAATAATACATAAAACACCTGTGATTCATGCCCAAATTTAGCATCCATTTTCTAGCACTGAGTACTCAGATACAGGTTTCTGTCTTACACAATCTCTATTGCAGATAGGATTTATGATGTTGCAATACAGTTACACGGAACGGAGAAGAGCTGGTGTGATTATTTGCAGGGCCTGTCTTGAATGGGGCACTGCAGCCTGGGCTGCTGGCAGTCGCACACTGGGCAGGGTCTCCATTTGTGCCCATGTGAGAAGAGCTCCTGGGTTGGTAGCATGGGAGGCTGGGTCATCTGTGATGCCCTTACCACTGGTGCAGGGGCAGCAGATTTGTATAATTTTTGGTGGTGCCCAGAATGGGTCTAGTCGTCCCTCTCTCACCCCTCCACCCGTACTCGCCTGCTTCAATATATTATATTGAGTATTCAATATATATTGAAATATACATATTTCACCTCTCTTTTTTTTAAATATATTTGCACCCTTTTTTCCTGGGTTATCTACACAAACACCATAGTAGCATAAGCATGGAACGTACCCATTGTGGATTCCATTGTGCATCAAACATATTATATTTTGTTGTACCTGTTGTGAAGAAGTGGGAATGTTCTTAATGTTTTCTCTGATGGGCACATGACCAGAAGTAAAGTCCCCTCTAAGGACTTTTTCCACCATCCTCCTACCAAAAGGGATTAGTTTGGCCCTCACCAAACCCCCCTCTTGCAACTATCCTGCAATTGCATTAACCCAATGTGTGTGACATTAACTCAGGGGTGGAGAGGCTGGGGAAAGTGTTTCCTCCCATAAGCAGAATTAATTGTGTTGTGCAACACTACTGAGTTCATGTGGCTTGTTTGGATGTGCTACCGTGGCACCCAAGTTATTAATGAATATCTTATAAACCTCTACTCTTTCCCTCTGCTGTCATGTCTCCTCCCCTTGCTCCATCAGCTCCCTTGGTGCCTGCTGCTCTCGAACCCCTCATCCTCCTCTGCTGTCCTGACTTGGACTCCTGCCCTCAGCCCTCCTGACCTGCTGCCCTCCACCAGCCCTTCTCTCCCCCCCTGTGCCCACTCCTCCAGTAGCCCCACTCTGATCATGTGAGCTACCCCTCCTCATCCCCTCTCCTAAAACCTTCCTTTGCACACCTGCCCTGCCTCTCTCCTCTGGTGCTGGTCCCTCTCCTGCAGGTATCTGCCCTTCTGCTTCACCCCCAGAATCCTCTGGCACCTGCACCTTCCTTTACCCCTGCATCCTCCTGATGCCTCCCCTTTCCCTCACTGTCCCTACCCCTTTGCCCTCTTTTTTCCTGATGCCAACCCCGTCATCATACTCTGCCCCCCATTTCCTTCATGCCCCTGTGCCCTTACACAACTTGCTCCATCCCAACCTTCCTCATGCCCACTCTTTCTTTCAAGCCTTCTCCCAGCACCTCTCCCTCCAGCCCCCAATCCCTTTTCCCTCTCCTCTCTCAGCATCACCCTGTCCCCTCTCCCACTGACACCTCCCCTTCTGCCCTTTTCTTCAGTCTCAACTTGGCCTCCTGGCATGTGTCTCTCCTCCACCCTGTGCCTTGGTACCTTCCCCTTTCTTCTCCTGACCTGCCCCCCTCCCCTCAGCACAAGCCCCTTCCTCTCCCACCCTTTCCTCTATTTTTCGACCTCCCCACCACACCGCACCTTACCTTCTTCCTTCCAGTTTGCAGCACTGGAGTCTGATTGGGCCCCAGCTGCTTCTGGGGCTCCAGACCAATTGCCAGGCCTGTAGCTGGGCTACATGGTTTTACAGTTCCAGGCCGTGACATCACGCCATGCCCGGGGGTCTCCCCTCTCAGCAGTTGCGCAGCTTTTCAGCACGCTGTGCAAGCGCAGCTTTCATTCTCACAGGGACACTCTGGGGCCACGGGGGGGGGGGGGGGGGGGGGGAAGAGAGAAGGAGAACGCTCTGGGGCCGGGCGGGGGCCGGCAGGTGGGGGCCAGAGCCCACTCCAGACAGGGCCGGGGGAGAGACCCAGCTCCAAATATTGATGGAGCAGGGCCCCCAGCTCTGCATATTGCTGGAGCATTGGCATCACGAGCCCATATAACTCGCTGCCTATGCACTGGTGCCTGCAGCAGCCTTCTCCTCTTCTCCCACAGCTTTGGGATGTGCCTCAGGTAGGCTGCACTGCCTGGGCAGGCATGGCCAATAATAAAGCCCAGGACCACAGAGGGGAAATGATTGCACATACCTCACACTGGCCCTGGAATAGAGAAAATAAGAGCATTTGGGAAGAAAAAGGAGGCAGTTTAGCATTTCACTGTGACTGGATTAGACTAGAAGTAGGGGGCAACCTGGGCAGCAATTGAGAGATGGTTGGGTTTAGGATCTGGCAAAAGGAAGAAAGGAGAGCAGCAGAATATGGACCCTGGACTTCATTTTGTCTCCCTTAGGGATCTGATGGGCACGATCTACTGGAAAGCTAATATGAGGGGGGGAAGAGTCCAGGAGAGCTGGCTGTATTTTAAAATAAGCCTTATCGAGAGGGCAGGAACAAACCATCCCAATGTGCAGAAGGAATAGGCAATATGGCAAGTGATCATCTTAGTTTAACAGAGAACTCTTCGGTGAGCTAAAACACAAGAAGGAAGCTTACAGAAAGCATGAACTTGGACAGAAGACTTGGGAGGAGTACAAAAACATTGCTCAAGCACTCAGGGATATAATGAGGAAAGTTGCAGCTAGCAGAGGAGATAAAGGATAACAAAAAGGCTTTTTACAGGTATGTTAGCAACAAGGTGTTGGTCAGGGAAAGTGTGGGGCCCTTCCTGAATGGGGAAGGCAACATAATGACAGATGATGTGGAAAAAGATGAAGTACTCGATGCTTTTTTTTGCCGGGGTCTTCACAAAGTAAGCTCCCAGACTGCTGCACAGAATGAGGAAGAGGTGAGCAGCCCTCAGTAGTGAAAGAGCAGGTTAAGGACTATTTAGAAAAACTGGACATGCACGAGTCCAGGGGACTGGATGTAATGCACTCCAGGGTATTGAGAAAGTTGGCAGAGCCATTTGCCATTATCTTTGAAAACTCTTGGTAACTGGGGAAGATCTCAGAAGATTAGAAAAAGGCAAATATAGTGCCCGTCTTTAAAAAGAGGGGAAGGAGGAGGAACCAGGAAACTAGACCTGTCAGTCTCACCTTAATCCATGGAAAAAAAATCATGGAGCAATTCCTCCACGAATCAATTTTGAAACACCAGGAAGGAGAGGAAAGTGATCAGGAACAGTCAACATTTATTCACCAAGGGCAAGTCATGCCTGCCCAACCTGCTTGCCTTCTATGAGGAGATAACTGGCTCTGTGGATAAAGGGAAACAATTGATGTGATATATCTTGACTTTAGCAAAGCATCTGATATGGTTTCTCAGTATTCTTGCCAGCAAGTTAAAGAAGAATAGCCAGGATGAACAAACTGTATGGTGGGTATAACCAGCTTTCTATCAGGCTCAACAAGTAGTGATCAACAGTTCAATGTCTAGCTGGTATAAAGCAAAGTACCTCGGGGTCAGTGTTGGGGCGAGTTTTGTTTAACATCTTCATAAATGATCTGGATGATGGGTTGGTTTGCTCCCTCAATAATTTGAGGACACTAAGCTGGGAAAAGAGGTAGATATGCTATGGAGCAGAGATTGGATCCAGAGTGACATAGGCAAATTGGAGGATTGGGAAAAAAGAAGTCTGATAAGCAGGGCTCGACAAATACAATCTACTCGCCCATGGTGAGTAGATTGTAACCCAGAAGAGCCGGGTTCGGGCGATCTGCGCATGCGCAGATCGCTGGACAGTGTGGCTGGCGAGAGGGGCTCACCGCAGTTTGGCAAGTCCTGCTGATAAGGTTCAACAAGGACAAGTGCAGAGTCCTACACTTAGGATGGAAGAATCCCATGTACTGCTACAGGCTAGGGACTGACTGGCTATGTGGCAGGTCTGCAGAAAACTGGGGATTACAGTGGATGTGAAGCTGAATGAGTCAATAGCGTGTCCTTGTTGTCAAGAAGGCTAGTGGCATATTGGGCTGCATTTGTAGGAGCATTGCTAGCAGATCTAGGGAAGTGATTATTCTCCTCTGTTCAGCACTGGTGAGGCCACATCTGGAGTACTGCATCCAGTTCTGAGTCCTCCACTACAGAAAGGATGTGGACAAATTGGAGAAAATCTAGGGGAGGAGATTGGAGCATGATTTAGGAGGAGAGGCTGAGTTTGGGCTTATTTAGTCTGCTGAAGAGAAGAGTGAGGCAGGATTTGTTAGACTTCAAATACCTGAAGGAGGGTTCCAAGGAGAATGGAGCCAGGCTATTCTCAGGGGTAGCAGAAGACAGAACAAGAAGCAGTGTAGTCTCAAGTTGCAGTGGGGGATGGCTAAGTTGGGTATTAGGAAAAACGATTTCACCAGGAGGCTGGTGAAACACTGGAATGGGTTACCTAAGGAAGTGGTAGAATCTCCACTCTTAAAGGTTTTTAAAGTGATGCTTGAGAAATCCCTGGCTGGAATGATTTAGTTTGGGTTAGCCCTGCATTGAGCAGGGGTTGGACTAGATGTCTTCCTGAACACATTATGTTAGCAAGTATCCTGAAGGTCATGTACATGAAGCTCATACACAATCCCTGTAAATAGGATTTTGTGCAGGGCAGTATTTTTGTTCTCACTGCATACAGATTACTACTAAAGAATCGTCAGAGAATGACATTTGCAGAAAGAGTCCCAGGCTGTATAAAAACTAAGCTGTACTTCTCTTTTGAAGTTTCACAGGGGTAGCCATGTTAGTCTGTAACTGAAAAAACTTAAGACCCAGAGAGTTGTCCTCCAGCACTTTAGAGACACACACAGAGACACACACACACACACACACAGAGAGACAAAATAGATGCATCAAGAGCTTCCATGGGCACTGCAGATTTCTTCTAATGAAGGGAGCAACAGGTCCAGAATAGGGATGTTAAGAACTAATCGACTGATAAGCAAATGCTTATCGGATAGTTGAAAGGACAGTCAACTAGTCACTCCCCACCCCTTGCTGCCTCTATCAGATAGAGGGGAATACTTCAAAGTGGAAGTGCCTCAGAGAGCCTGGGATCAGCTGTGGGATGTTGCCCCTTTGAAACACCACTGCGGCATTTTAAAGGGGCAATACTGCAGGGAGCCCAGCTAACCCCGAATTCCATGTGGTGCTGAGCCCAGGATCAGCAATTATGTACTGCCCCTTTGAAATGCTGTGGCGGTGTTTCAAAAGGGCAGCACCACCCTATCTCCTAATCAAATAGTTGATGCAAAAATGCATTGACTATTTGATTAGTGAAATACCGGATACTTAACATCCTTAGTCCAAAGTTGCAAATAAATAGCAGAAAGAAAGAAAAAAGAGGAGGTGATGGGGAGAGAAAGAGAAGGGGAAAATTGGCAATTAGAGGGCCTGGGGAGGGAAAAGAAAGGGAAAAAAAATTGTCAGAGTGTCCATGCTAAATGAGGCTAATAGAGTGGGCTATAAATGCCCGATACTTAACTTGTAATGTTATTAGGGTGTTAAATGTAGCAGCCCATCCAAGTAAGGTCTTTGTTCAGACCTCAGTTCAAGGTGTCAAACTTGTAAACGAAACCAAGTTCTGCAGCATCTCTCAAGCTGGTTTTTGAAATTGCTTTGTAACAATATAGTCACTTTTAGATCCATGAGTGGGTGCCCGGACAAGTTAAAATGTTTCTGTGTGTTACCATTTTGAATATCTGATTTGTATCCATTCACCCTTTGTCATAGAGACTGTCCAGTTTGTCCAATATACAAGGCAGAGGGGCATTGTCTAGCAGTGGTCCAACTGTATAGTTTTAAGTGGAATTTAAGCAATGTTTGTGGTGTGACAGCCCATGTTTCAGACAGCAGGGAAAGATCCCAGGTGTTCATTCTTTAGCTCTGCCGCTCTTGTACTGAATCATTGACACATCCAAAGCTGGACTCACTTGAATATGCCTGGGACAGCAGCCCCCTTCCCTCCCCTGCCTGAGCAGCTCAGAGTCTATTGGTGTCACAAAGGGCTCATTTGTCCCACCCTTTGTAGCCTAACAACCTGTGAGGTGGAGGGCAGATCATGATGAAATCTGCAGCAATCGCCTTCCGAGCTTCCTTCCCCACCCACCACTCCCAGAGCCTGCTTGTCTCAATGAATTTGAAGAAAGTGCTGCAGAAACTCCCAGCCCGGCCATTGGATCTGCCAGATACACTGCTGCAATCCTGCTGGTAGAACAAAGAATAGCCAGCAGGGAAGGGAGGGAGTGAACTAGCTTAGTGGTTCTCAACCTTTTTGAGCATATGGACATCTTTTTAATCTATTAAAATTTCAGAATCCACCATTTCCCCTTCCTGGGGGAGAGAAAAAGGAAAGAAAAGAAAAGTAAGGCTCGGGCCCACTGTGGTGGCCCCAATCCTTAAACTTTCCACAGACCCCCTACAATATGGTAATGGACCATCAGGGGTCCACGGACCACCGGTTGGGAACCACTGAATTAGCTTTTCAAGCAGTATGGCTGAGCCTGGGAGGTGGGGTGAGAACAGAGGAAAAGCTACCTATGTTGCTGTTGGCTAGCTGGCGAGGGGAGAGCAAACCAAGGGAGGCCAGTAAGCAGCATGACTGCTCACCTGTGTGTTTTGCATTTGTTGCTGCAGTTCTATTCTTGTCAAGAATGGCACCAGGAGCTCAGATTCTAACCCAGCTGCTTCAAATTTTAGCCAGGAGCAAGCAGCAGTTTTTATGGGCTGGGCAAGGCTCATCAAGCACAACAAAAGACTCAGGCTTGGCCTTTTGTTATGCTTCATGAGCCTGCATTTCTTTCACTCCAGTGTGTAAAACGGAGGGGGAGAGGAGTAAACAAAGAGCTGCCCACATTGCTCTCACTCCTGGCTAGAGGGGAGGCAGGAGAAAGTTTCCTGTTATGGTAAGAAAATTAGCTCCCCCAGCTTCCCTTAAATCAGTGGTCACCACCCAGTAGATCGGGGTCTACCAGTAGACCTTGGAGCCTCTGACAGGTGATCTTGACCTTTTTGGCCAGGAAGCTATCAACCACTGGTACTTCAGTTGCCTCTCAACCCACTGTCCTACTGCTCCTGTCCTCTGCCTTAGAGCTGCCCCCCTGGGAGCCTCCTGCTTGCTGTGCAGGGTGTGAGAGGGAGAAGGTGTGTGCTGATGTCAGGGTGTCCCTCCTCCCTGCCACTCCTGTACCATGTCTCCACACAGAGAGAAGGGCAAGGAGGGAACTTGACAATGAAAGTCGGTCACACTGACACTGTACGTGTTCATGTCTGTCAGTCTCACAAACACACACTGTCCTTCCCTCGCATCTCTCGATCCAGCACACACGTGGGTCTTGTTGTTACGTCTGTTACTACTTGCAAAGTGTGGTATTTTTGGTTTTTGACTGGACTGTGCATTTCATAATTTTCATTTCTCTCCTACACTTACATTTCATTCTTTGAGTAGTGAGTTCTAAAATGCCTAACCCATCATGGCTGGAGTCACTGTCCCTGTGGCAATTGCTTGCTCCTGGAAGTGGCTGGCATGTTCCAGCAGACCCTGAGAAAGGCAGAGCAGTGGGGTCTCCACATGCTGTCATTGCCTGCAGACACCGCGCCTGCAGCTCCCATTGATCAATAACGAGGAACCATGGCCAGTAGAAGCTATGGGCTCAGTGGATGAGAAGCAGCATATGGCTCCAGGGAGCCATTGCTGTACATGCCAGCTGCTTTCAGGATTGGTGCAGGGCCAGGGCAGGAGAAAGCCTGCCTTAACCCCACTGCTCCACCATTCAGAAGCTAGTGAGTTAAACAGTGCCCAGCCAGATGCTGCTTCCTGAACCCGTCCCAGCCCTGAGCTGCCTCCTACACCCAACCTCCTGCCCCAGACATGAGTCCCCCTGCAGCCAAACTCCTTCCCAGACTTTGCATCCTGAAACCCCTCATGGACCCCAATCCCTCAACCTAGGCTAAGCCCAGAGCCCCTCCCACATTCCAAACCCCTTGGCTCAAGACCAGAACCTGCACCTCAACCCCCTACCCCAGCCTGGTTAAAGTGAATGAGGATGGGGGAGCGAGTGAGCAGGGTGAGGTCTCGAAGAAGGGCTGGAGCAGGGGCAGGGCCTCAAAGAAGGGGTGGGAAGGAAGCCATGCAAGGGTATTGGGTTTGAGGTAGCTCTTACATTGCACTTAAATTGAAAAAGTGATGTTGTGGTTAAAAAAGGTTGGAGACCACTGTCTTAAATGGTGCCCCTGTGCCTGCATGGCACAATACATAAAGAAATGGAGAAGACAATGCTTAGGTCTAAACATTATATCCCATCATAATTTAATTAATGCCCTGGTAAGTGCCATCCCAGGGGTCACCCTGAGACCCCCACAGCATGGCGGCTGGGGCGGATGCCCTGAGCAGTGCTATGAATGGGATGGCTCTGTCCCTGGCTGCAATTCAGAGAAAGGTTTAAAGCAGAAACAAAAACCCACAAAACAAACATCCACTTAATGGAATTTCCTTACCTTTCTATTTAACCTACCCATTGTTTTTCCGCTCCTTCAAGTATTAAAACAGAGCTATTTGTTTTCACTATGAAGTTAACAGAAAATATATATATTACCCATAAAATATGAGAATCTTATTTGCTAACTGTCTGAAATCTATAAGCCAGATTCTGCTCTTGGTTACATCAGTGAAATCTAGCCCAGCCCTCTGTGTATGTATAGCACATTTGTATTCTTTAAACCTAGCAACTTAAATAATTTAATGGGAAGTTGTCTACTTTTTTCAGATTTTATCTGACCCAGTAGACTTTGATCTAATTCACAGGAAAATGAATGTACAGATCAAAGAAAAATCCTAAATGAAATTCTAATAAAATATTGCCTCTACCAGCAACTTTAGAAATGCAAACAATAGAAATGAATTTTAATAGGATTTAAATACTTGTTAAGCAGGGTATATATACTTCTGCTCAATTTCAAACCCCTTTGAGCTCAGTGGGATTACTGTGGTTTAAGAAAGCAGAATGTGGTCTAAGTGAATTCCTGTTGTATTAACAATAACTATGATTAATTTCTAAATTCAGCACTCGGACGTACATAAGCGACATACCAAGTATAACAACACGCTTTAAAAAAAAGGATCTAAAAACTTGTCTGGAATGTGAGGATTTCACTAACCCATGGGACAATGCCTGTACACAGTTGCACCTGTAGAAAGTTGTGCATAGTTCTATTACAAAATATTTCACGGACCAAAGGCCAAGTTTAGTCTTGGGGTAGGTGGACACAGCTCCAATGAGGTTAATGGAACTACAACTCTTACACCACATCTCAGTATGTCCACACAGATGGAAAGGCAGAAAGAGTCTAGAACCCCTGGTCTACACTAGGGGGATAAGTTCAAAGTAAGATACACAACTTCAGCTATGTTAATTGCATAGATTAAGTCAAAGTATCGTAACTCAAATTTTGGCACCAGTCACACTGTGGGAAGTTGAATGGAGCACACTCACCCTTGTAGATGCAGGACTACCGGCACTAATGGGAGTGCCCCTCTGAATTAGTATGTCTTCACTAGACTGCTAATTCAAACCTTCTCAGATTGACTGTGTAGACATGGCCCAAGTAAATAATTTAGGCCCAGATTTTACAGATCTTACCCACACTGGTCCTGTTCTGGAACTCATCTCTCCCTGCTGATCAACATTAGTGATTGGAAATGATCATTTCTAGCCAGCAGACATAAGAGAGTGTCCCATGTCCAAGGGGCACATGGAGCAGGAGGAGATTGGGAGTGCGCTTGCAGGTAGCAGAATGCTGCAGGAGGTCAGGAAAGCCCTATGGCTCCTTGGGGGCCGGGGGAGGGGACATCAAGCACAGTAAGCTATCAGAGACCAAAGGATCATTCAATTTGAGTAGCACAACAAGACTATTGCTTTTGTTGTTGTTTGCTTTCTTGTTTCATTTATGTTAAAGAACAAAGAGCATAGAGGGAAAGGGCTACAGACTGAATTGTGTCCCCCAAGCTGGCAATTAGTCCACCAGCATGTGACATGTTATCTCACTGAAGTCAATAGACTTGAGAGAATTTCTCAGGGAGTCAGGCTGTGGGTTAATGTGCTATCTTCCTGTCTCCAGCCAAACAAAACTATTTCTTATGGTAGCTGGAAGACATTTATGAGTTCTAAGAGTCACAGCTGGTCTAGTACTTCTTACTGAAACACCTATATTAATAGTCATATGTAGTTAGATTCTAATGTGCTTTCTAGCAATAAACTGCCAGTCCTTCAGTCACTCAAGCATTCTTTTCTGGACTTCGCCAGCCTCCACTTTGAATAGTCTAGTCCACCTCATATCTCATACGCATCCTCTTGTTGTGCCCAGTCCCTGTCACCAGACACTCCTAGTACTTACCAGATTTACTATTCCCAACAGAAAAGCAAAAGCACCACAGTATTCTTCATTCCACTGAGTATTAGATCCAAATATATAAAGAACATAGATCTATTTATAGTGAAAGTAAATTTGTTAAAGGTTATGATTTTAATAGCTAGTGAGGAAGAGTAATAAGAACAGGTTACACAAAACAAGAACTATGCCAGGCTTCTGCTAAACTAAGCATTCTCTCACCTATGGCCTTTTTTGCAGCAAAGTTGTTTGAGATCCTGCTTTAATAGGCATAACCTCACTGCCCAATTACCCCTCCTATACAAGAAGAGAGAGGTCCTTCTGCTTATACCCCCTACCAACCATTATTTTTGTCCTGATCAGTTTGACATAAGCTTCCATTGAACATGTAACATGTTGGGTGCAAATTATAGCAATATGTTAGATGTAGCAAATTGGTTAGTCCTGCTAGAAGTAATTCTTAAAGAATAGTGAACCCCTTGCCACTTCACATTTAGGAGTTCTCAAGGGCACAGCTTGTTCAAGTGAGTGTTACTTAATGTAACAACAATCTACCTGGCCCTATATGAATATTGATAGTTTGCTTTTTAACTACAAATTATTAAAAATGCAATGGGATGATCAACCATTACAAGTACTGCTAGGGTGTGAGAACCAAGACAATAATTGTATGAGAGCACCTAAAAGCCACAATTAGGGATGGAACCCCTTTATGTAACATATAGGGTCATTGTATAATTAATCTTAATTTAATGCTCAGTGAAATACATGATGCTCAACATAGTGGTGGGTGTGAAATAAGAACCTAGAATGCACTGGGAATTATATTTAATTGGTTGCTCTTGATTTAATGCATAACTGTTAAATAAGGAAACTAATATCCATATTCCATCACTACAGGCAAATAGAAAGATTACTAAGAATGGTAGGTAGCATATGCAAGTGTTAAGTTTGTCAATGAAGTCTGTCAATGCAGTTTATGATTCAGAAGTAATTCATCAGAAATTTGCATACTAATTACTATAGCAGAAGCCAAATTATTTTAATTCAGCACTTAGTTGTCTTCCATACAAGTTGTAAATGAGCAAGTGTCTCAGTATGTCATGGAGAGATTTAATTAAGCAACTTAGACACTGATTTAAATGTGCATCCTTTGCATTTGGTCACAGTTACAGTTGCTTCTCACTTCATAGAAGAAGTGTCTAATATATGGAGCTGAAAAAGTAGACCATGAATAAATAAGGATAATAATAAATAAATACTAAATAAGATCATGAGATCAACATTTAGTTTAATTGCACGTTTATAAACAAAAAAAAAATCACATAATACTAATTTTTTTTTAAATCATAAAATGTTATTGTAATGGAATTCTCACGCTGAACCCTTATTTTCACTTCACAGAACCCTGGGATTCCATGGAGCACCATTTGGGAAACACTGTCTTAGAATAATGAAGTCTATCATTCCATGATCCCTTGCACCCAAATTGCCTTTTACCTTCAAATTTCAACTCTTCCCTGTCTAATCAAGGATGAAGAATTGGTCTGAAAAATTTAAACCAAGTATCACAAAAGTGAAATGAAACATTGAAAGCATTTTTCCTATTGGAAAATCCTTGAATCAGTGTGCATGTACAGTGCTACCGCAACGGGGAGAATTATACATGGAGTTAATATGATTATAATATGGTTAATATGTATTTTCACATGTGTAACTGCAATTATTAACCGTAATACATTACTATAGTCTGGATCCCACAAAGGATACATGGATTACACCTTGTGTCAGTGTAGGTTTAATGCTTCTGGTTACAATAAACAAAATCACACACACTACCAGTGAGTATAACAATAATAAAAGGATACGAAAAATTGAAAGACTTTTTGCCTACAGTAGGTTAAGAGCAGACTGCTATGAAGAAAGATAGACCACGTGGACTGAAGTGATTCAAAACAAGTCACTGTTCTAACTTTTATCATGGTATTGAATTTACTGTATTAATATCACCACAGTAACATTTTACATTACGAAGAAAAGATTACACATTTGCTGCTGGAATATGCATGTCTAACTCCGATAAACTCAGAGGACTTGTGCCTGCTTATGTCAGCAATTTGACCCTAACCATAGGTGGCACATGAACAAAACTTGCATGTGTATGGGCGGGGGGGCGGGAGAGGGGGGAGCGCGGGGACTGGACTTACATAAGAACCAGACCTGGCTTGTTGCCCTACCCCTGCTCCACTTCTTACTGCTTCCCCTCTGGTTCTGTCCCCAAGAGCCTCCCATCTGCTGATAGCTCCTCTCTGCCCCACTCCTCTGAGGCCCGCCCCCAGCCACTTCTCTCCTTCCCCTCCTATCTCTTGCCTTTAAGGCAGGAAAAAAGTGATGGGGTCTTCTGGGCCCCCCATTCCAGTGCCCTTTAGCTGAACTGCTTTGGCTTCAGTGTGCCTGGCCTCTTCCTAGCTGGCCCAGCTGTAGGACTCCTCCTCCTGCGGAATGTGCTGATTCTGGAACAACTCAGGGGAGGGAAGTGGAGAAGAGCAAGTGGTGGGTGGGGGTGGACTGGGAGAAGAGGCAGAGTGGAGCAGGCAGAGGGAGAATGAGGGCAAGGCTTGGGAAGAGGCAGGATGGGGGAAAAAGGCCAAGAGGAAGCAAGGTCTCAGGGCATAGGGCAGGTGGGAGCTTCCAGCAGCAGCGCTCCAAAGGTGATGGGCCAGCACTCGAAAAAGGAAGTGACCAACATTGCATCTGGCTTTTTTTGTCCTGTGCATAGCCAGCCTTTTTTTGAAGAGACTAAGCCTCCCTAAGCCTCTTATACACACCACCCATGACCCTAAGGCTTAATTATTTAGCCTGAAAATGCCGGATGCAAGGAACCTTGTCTCTATAGTTTGTGAAATGCATACTATAGGTTGGCTACTCTATAAATAAAGGTATAAAATTGCAAGATTTAGACTCGGAGAGAAAATGATTGTGAGGGTGATTTTTTTCCCCCCACAAACCCATTTCTCTGTCTCAAGTGACCACACAAGGAATCAGCTAAATATCAATTACTCAGTGGAGATTGGTCTCTAAATAGAACGGTCAAAAAGTTGTATTTGGAACAGAGGATACTTTAAATCAGGCAAAAGAGTGGACTGCATATCAGAAGTCGGTCTCAATGCAGCTTTCAGTGTTTCATTACAATTACAAGGAACATAACAGGCAAACTAAACAGCATGTGTGTTGTGTCTTAAGATTTTGGGTGTTGTACTAATTCCTTCAGAGCAAGTCTTATTCTGACTTGGTCTAACAGCAATATAGTACAATCAAGCTTAAGTAAATATCCTCAAGCAGCGTAACTGAATATGGATAATCAAGTTTACAGATAACTGGAGAATTTTTTGTATTTGCATTTCAGAAAAATGTTGAACCATAATCCTGCATCAGAACGTGAAGGCTCAAATGTGAGATCCTGGTATACTGCCCTTAAGATTTACATCACACAAATAGCCAGACAAGCTGCTTTGTCTGTAGTCCCTGCCTACCTCAGTTGTAATGCCATTTCCAAAAGGTTCAAGCTTAATGAAAGCAGCATTGCTCATGTCTGTGTACATAACCAGTATCTTCATGTGTGAGCTACAGTGAGGTGGCAATCAGAAAGCTTTCAGGGTAGCAACTTTAGATCATTCTACCCATTTGACAGCTCAGATAGTTTTAGGTAAAATTCAGAGGTGAAACAGTGGAAATCTTTGAGATACAGTGAACATATTTTCCAAATCAGACTTACATTAACACACGTTAAATATTGATGAAAAAATCCTTACTACCAAGTATTTGAAACTAATTTCCCCAGAAGTGTTTCATATGTTAATATTGTTACTTAAAAGGGCCATTGGAATTATGAATACAATAATAGCTTTAAAATAGGATGTGAGCAGGGTTAGATAGCAGATAATGGACACATTTGGAATTTCAGGGCCTGTTGTTACTTTGCCAAATCTTTGCTAGGCCTGAGAAGAGCTCTGTGTAAGCTTAAAAGCTAGTTTCTTTCATCAGTAGAAGGTGGTGCTACTGATGTTAGTGTCTAGTCAACTAACCAATAAGCAGGAGCTTATCAATTAGCACTATTGACTAGTCACTTCCCCCCAGCAGTGGCTTTGCATTGTAAAGCCCAGGGAAGCCAGCACGTGAAGTTGCTAGCACGGCCCCTGCTTCGCAGGTGTCTTTTCATTCACCAGACCTCACACTCTCTCACAATCCCCTTCCCCCCCATGCAGAGTTGCAGCTGTGAACGTACGTCTCTGAATGAAAAGGGACGAAGTCGCTGTCATGGCCCCTGCTCCGTAGGTCTCTGAATGAAAAGGGACCCACAGAGCAGGGGCCGAGCTAGCAACTTCATGCACCGGCTTCCCAATGCAGAGCTGCAGCTGGGAAGGTTTTGCTGTGAATCAGCGTGAGCCAAACTGAGCGCTGCAACTTCCTACCATTGTCGACCAATTGAATAGTTGACAGAAAATCTACCGACTATTTGATTAGGGAAGTAATTCTAACATCCCTAGTTGGTACAATAAGAGAATTACTCACCTAACTTATCTTGCTAAATCTTTGAAATGACAAGTACGTTTAGGAAATATATTCATTCCTTACTTAGTTCATCTTATCTCTGGAAACTCTGCAAGCCACTGGGACTTCATGTGTATTCTCTTTCTTCACCAAAAATGATATGAGAAAGAGAGCTCATGCAGATCTCCCCCAATGCATGGTTCAACATGTGGTAGGATTTCACAAACAATAGAGAGACATGTGCATCTCATTTAATCTCTTCTATGCTGATGCTAATTTTATGCACATGAATTCTATAGGGTCAGCCTTATAGATACGGCGTGAGGGGCACTGTCTTTGGGAACCAAATGTTCTGCAAGACCAGATGAGTCATCTTAAAAGTAATGACTAGTGCCACCTAGATACAAAATGATAAATGAAATGCATTATTCAAGAGAGAATCTGAGTTACTACCTAGGACGTATTATTATTACCAAGCTGATTGATGTACCTAGTATAATCTGTGGTGGAATCATAGTGATTTGATTAGTTTTCTTTTGTAATGCAAAAATAGATGTAGGGGATAATGGTGAGCTAAGCAACTGTTGCATTAAAAAAATCTTTAATGCACTAACATTATTCTTTGTTGCTTAAATTATTTACTGTCCAGAATTTGCTGTTTTTGAAACGTAAAGTCTTTCCCAGAAACCTAAAGCAGGAATATGTTCAGCTAGATAATTATGATTCTTATGCCACTCGTTCCCCACAAATTGAAAGTCTATCTGGGGTACATGAACAAGTGTCAACTAGTTTACAAAACCCAAGCAGTGAACAACCCAGTGCATTGAACAATTCATAGGAGGAAAGAAACTAAAGAACTCACTGAAATGCCCTAAAATGTGAACAATTTCTATTCATGTCGAGTACTTTGAGATTAAGAATCAATATGCTAAGATGGAGTGGTTTTACTATGTTGCTAGTGGTCAGATAAACCATATTGAGAATATCCTTTCTGTACCCAATTTCATTTATATGAAATCTTTTACAAAGTCAATAATGACATTTATTTTCTATTTAAACAATCAGAAATAGGGTCCATGCTCCATACTCTTCAGATGTGCACATGCTGGAATGAACAGTCACAAGGGAATGATTCACATGCATAGGTGCTGATAGCACGTGGGCCTTAATTCCTCATCCTATTGCGAACAGGGCACAGTAGGGTTTTTCTTGGATAGGAATTTAAAAACAAAATTAACTAGAAGTATTTCAATTGATTATACAATTTCAAACAAATTACAGAGGGAGACACTGTATTGCTTCCTTTTGGACAAAGAAAATTCAAGTTTCTGGCATTTTATTTGTTGATTAGAATAGAAAACTTGAGAGGAATATACACACCGGGGTGGCAGTTAATTGAGTTCTAAAAGTTTGTCTATACAGGAGCTTAAGCCAGAAATATGGGCCAAGACTAAAGCAGCAGATCCCCAGAAGGGAACTTTGGAATAAATCAATCCTTACAGTCTACTTGTTTTTGTAACCCTTCTGACAGGTGAAGCCAGCAGCAGCCAGGATCAGATTCAATATCTAAGGGTTCCTTTCCATCAATCCAACACAGAACTGACTCAAGCTTTATAAATGTTGATATTGGCTAGAACTGGATGTCTTCAGGTAACTCAATATGCCCTTTCAGCTTGACTGTGAACCACTGGCAGCTGAGTGCACTTCTCCAATCAATTGTGCATCCATCTTATACTATGTTAATCCAAGTTATATTTCCCTAGCTTACTTATGAATAGGCCCTATGAGAGAATATCAAAAGCCTTACTAAAGTTGAGGTATATCACATCTAGTACTTCCCCCTCTCTCCCAAATCCACAAGGCATGTTACACTTGGTTTGACCTGATTGTTCTTGACAAATCCACATTGACTGTTACTTAGCTTATCATCTTGTAGGTGTTCACCAACTGGTTGTTGATTATTTACTCCATTATCTTTCTGGTGCTGAAGTTAAGATGACTAATCTATAATGCCAAGGTTTGTCCTTATTCCTGTTTTAATAGATAGACAGGAGTTTGGTACACCAGGATCTCTCCTGTTCTCCATATGTTGTCAAAAGATAATTACTAATGGCTCAGACCTCATCAGCCATTTCCTTAAGTATTTTAGGATGTAATTCGTCAGGTCCATCAGACGTGAAGATATTTAACTTGTCTAAGGAACTCTTATCTTGTCAAAACAATGGAGGCCTATGGCACATTGGAGACCAACATTTGTTTGGTCATAAGGCTTCATAGGCTGGAACCCACTTTGTTACTGACTTAGTCTTTAAGGGTACATCTAGACCATGTTCTTCTTTTCAGAAAACTATGCAAGTATTAAAGAAAGCACATGATCAAAACATAAGCCAAGTTAAAAAACTGTACTGAAAAGGAAACAGGGGCTTCAGAAGGAAGACCTGTAGTGACCATCTGGCTGGAGTGCCTGGGATAAGAGGCTGCAAACAATGAACCGGAGCCAATGGGAGCAGTAAGGCTCTGTGGTTGTGGAGCCGGTAAACAAACCGACCAGAGTGACCAGTTAGCAGGTTTCTCAGAGTGGATCTATGGACCACTTTGAGAAATACTGTAGTATACCCATGTAGGGTACCAGATATCAATGTTAGCACCCAGAACAGGAGACCCAATTTGAACAGACTTCTTTCTGTATTTGAGGGCAGTGTTATTTATACTTGGCCAGCTTCACAAATAAAAGGGGAAACGTTATCTGTAGCCTGCTGAGCACTGTAGGAATTCTCCTGATGTTTAATTAAGCATCCACGATACCTTTGTCATTTTAAAAACAACTATTTAAATACACACACACACACACACCCACCCACCTTTTTGGAGGAGGTAGAAATTTGATTTGTTGAAAATATTTCCTTATTTTTAAGGAGCACGTGCAAGTAATCTGAGTGCCTTATTGCAAACTTGTTGAACTATGCTATTTGATCAGACATCTGTACCTGCTATTTAGCATCACTAAATTATTCCAAAAGCTCTGCAGGAGGAGTGCTTTGCCAGCATAGCTTATACTGATATACTAGCAGGGATACAACTGTACCAGCAAAACTGTGCTTTTGCTGGCATCGTTTATTCTGGCTTCCTGAGTGAAATAAGATATACTTGCAAAAATCTACACTGGGGCCATGTCTACACTATGTGGAAGATCAACACTGCCCTGTCAATCTTCTGGGGTTTGACTTAGTGGGTAGTATAGACTCTCAGAGTCCCTGTTGGTGCCAGTACTCCTGCTCACAAGGAGGAAGGGAAGCCAAGAGAAGAGTTTGCTCCTGTTGGCCTCCTGCTGTATGGACAGTGTGGAAATGCGACGTAAGATGCGTTGACTCCAGCTATGTAATTGCGTAATTTACTTCAATCTTCTGATGTTGTGTTGACCAGGCCTAGAGGATTTTCTGATGTGCAAGATAAATCATGGATCACACCTTTTCACATCCCTGACCAACAGAGCTGTGCTGGAAGCAGAGCCAGCCCAAGCTATGGGCTGACCAGCTATCGCCCAGGGCGCCCCATTGTAGGCTGCACATGGCGCCGTGCTCCCGGGTCGGCCCTGGCTGGAAGTAGTTCTACAGTGTAAACCTGACCTTGGGATTTGCACAAGGAATTAATTGCATTTGCCTTCTACTCCAAAATGCAATATAGCCCATTAAAATTCAGTGCATTGAAGGCATGTTGGCCAAACCCTCAGCACATATGTATGTGATTAAAGAGAAACCCTATCTTCTCTTTGCCTAGGACTTCATTCCAGGTAGGATTCAGATTGGGACCTTTCAGATTAAGATTTTCAAGAACTAGAACATGTGAAATCCATACATCCATATGCAAAAAGTAATGATGCTCAGTAATCACATTTGGAAGCAAACATACTTCCATGCACAAGCACCAGTTGTGTGCACAATTTCACACACACATTTTGCCAATCCACCGATAATTTTTGATATGCAGATTGAGGCTAAAATCAGTCTTGCTAGCTGGCTTACATGGAAGGCTAAAAGCATAAAATTCCAAACTAACATAGTTATCAAGCCCAGTGGGATGAGTGAGGCTACCAGTTTTAGATCCCCATCAAAAACCAGGAGAAACACTGCCACAGCAAAGAAAAGAAAACCCTCCTTCTCAGGAGGTCTCATTTATTATCTTTTTGTTCTCACAAACACAATGAAAAGTATAAATTCATTGGCCCATGCCAACTACTTGCTACTGAAACAGAAGTGGAGAACACACACACACACACACACACACACAACCATATATACAGCAGAGACTAGCCAATGAGGTATTGAAATTAATGTACCCAGCTGAAACACATGCCCTCCAGGGGCTTGTATTACAAGTGATTTTTAAGGGCTTGCAACCATAGGTGGCAGGTATAAGAGGCAGGAAACTGGTAGGTATGGTCCTGCCCACACTCCACACACAGAATGCTCTGTGCTTCAGCACACCTCCCAGGCTGCCCTCAGTTTTAACTGCACTGAGCCTGGAGATGCTGAGGCAGTGTGCCCTGCCTGCTCCAGGGAAGGAGACTGGGGATGCCTGTCCTCCCAAGCCATGCGCTACCTTGCCCTCCCTGTGCACTGGGACTGGGAAGGCTCATGCAAGAGTCTGGATGCCTGCTCCTGCAGTTGTGTGGGATCACCAAAATTTGGTATACACCTTCCTCTTATCCTAACTTAAAGCAAAGTGAGGGTTTGGCTGTGCCAGGAAAACAGGATGTGACAGAATTCAATTGTTTTCAACAACATGGAAAGGGAGGGGGCTTATTGGAGGGACATGATATTGTACAGTCACCATTGAGGACAGCAAGCATGGGATAGCTATGCTGCAGAGTGACCACTGGGGACAGCTGCATCAGGAAGGGAATGGCCTGTTGGGAACAGGGCTCACCATCTTCTCAGCCACTGGCCCAAGAAAGTGGTCCCCTTCCCTCTCAGCCCCAAAACTTGACTGGGGGGAGCCCCACCATGGTCCCCCAATCCACAGGCAGCACCCCACAACTTCCCCCCCAACACTGCCAGGCTGCTCCCCCTCTCAGGTGTGGCCTGAGCTGCTCTCTTTCTCCTCCCCCTTGTCCAGGCCTGCTCAAGGAGCACGGCTGGGGCTGGCCTGCATGTCTCCCCTCTGACCCCGGGACATGAAGACCACAGCCAGGCCTCTGCAGCATCCCCTCTTGCCCCTGGGCCAGGCCTGGGAAGTGCTGGTGGCAGGCTTCCATGCTTCCTCACCTCAGCCCCATTTCAGGCCCTGGGAACACTGGTGGGAGGCCTCAAGCCCCTCCCCAGAGCTGGGCAATGCTGGGTAAGTCTTTTAGTGTACGCTCTCTGAGTTTGTCTCTGATCAAGAACTTCTTCTGATTTGTTGGTCTTCGCTCTTACCATTTAGGAGAGCAGGTTCCTCTCATCATAACTTAAAGCAGCATCAGGGTTTGACTATGCCAGGAAAACAGGATGTGTCTGCAATGGGATTGCCTCTCAAAACCAAAACAGAAGAGACAATCACCAAATCAAGTACAGTCCTCAAAATTGCCATAACTGAGTGGTGAAAGAATGAATCAAGGAGCTGGAAAATTACATGGGCTTTTAGAAATTTAAGTTCACAGAACTTAGTCTTACGTGGCAGAATAGCAGGACAAAAGGAGAATACTCTCTCCCAGCATCCAAAACCACATGGTCAAGGCCCATTCAACATCTGGAAAAAAGGAGGTAGAGGAGGGAAGAGGAGAGAAAGGGCTGTGATGTTTTTCCACAACAGCTGGGGACTGTCTGCATAAATGCTTCTGGCAGGCCAGCAGACAGTGTGAATGCAGCTGTTCTGCCAAATTCCTCTATGTGACAGCGCTGCTACTTTTAACATCAATCATCTTTGTCCAAAGCAATAGAGGAGATAGGGCTATTCTAGTTCCTAATGGAAGTTTTAGCATTCAAGTCAGAGCTCAAGTTCTGCAAACTACTGAATCATTTAATAAGTAGACTGTTTCCCTAAAAAGGACTTTAAACTATGCCAGTGTCTGATCCTGGAATAGTGGCTCTCAACCTTTCCAGACTACTGTACCCTTTTCAGGAGCCTGATTTGTCTTGCATACCACCAGGTTTCACCTCACTTAAAACTACTTGCTTACAAAATTAGACATAAAAATACAAAAGCTCCGCTGTGTGCTATTATTGAGAAAGTAATCATTTAAAAACTATAATGATAAATCAATTGAAATATAAATGCTGTACTTATATTTTAGTGTATAAAAACAAGAGGTCCTATTGCATCTTGGAGACTAACCAAAATATATAGAATCATGAGCCTTCATGGGCACAACCCACTTCATCAGATGAATTGGAGTGGAAGTAACAGAAACCAAGAGAGATATCTAACAGCAGAAGCACCTGTCAATTGTAGGACCTGTGTTAATGTGGCTAATTAAGTGGGCTGGATGTGTCCCATACATAGTTTTTTTATGTGGAGATGCAGATGTTAATGGCATGAGAAACTGTCTTTGTAATGCACCAACCTATTAATCTGTAGATCTACATATTTGACACCACTACCGTTAACTTAAAAGATATTAACAGTGTTTTGTGCAGTCAGCATGCATCTCATTTCATGTGCCCTTGCTTTACATGCATGTCACATTAGTAATGCTAGTACAAAACACTGACATGGACAGAGAACAGTGCAATCTGGTAACCCTGCATATAGGCAGTGATAAACAAAGTGACTTGTGGGCCACACACAGAACCCTGATGGGCTGCATATGGCCCTCAAGCTGCAGGTGGTGCCCCACTGTCCTGGGGTTTTTCCTTGGACTCCACAGTATCTCTCAGACTTATAAACAAACCAACCAAGCACTACCTAAGCATCCTCTGTCCCTCTCTGGGCTTCAGACTTTAATCCCTTTTAAGGTCCTTACAAAACATTGGCCCCAAGACTTGTCCTAGAGCCTACTGCAGGAATTGCTCCATTCCTTTGGTCAGGCCTGTAGCCACAACACAGCTCAGCTGCTCTCCTCGACTGATAGCCCAAAACTTCTTCCCTATTTAAAGTCCTATATCCAGCATTAGTGGCCAATCAGGGCTAACAAAACAGGGCTGGCCAGCCCCTGGACTTTTGGGCCTTAAGGGGGCAGGCCACCTTGTTACAACATGCCTCACACTTTATGGAATCATGGGTTCATCCAACATACTTTAATCTGAATGGCATAAAACTAGTTTTCAAACCACCTTGTTACTATCAGGTATTTGAAAGAAATGAATTTTAATATTGAATTGCCACCCACTAATATTCGCAAGAGATCAGAGACCACTGTTTTAGTCCATATTGTAATATGATAATTCTAATGTATTTATCCATTCAAAAACAATGACAACATTACAGGTGTAACACATTGAACTGCAATTCTGAAGTGCACATTCCTTAGTTACACTGTGCCTGTCCTTTTATTAGCTTATTTAAAATTCCCTAAATTCTCTTTTCTGTAGTTTAATACTGAGAAGATGTAATAGTGCTTTTCATTTTTATTAGAACCTTTCATCCAAGCTTTCATATATTTTAGTAACATTAAGCCTCATTATACTTGCAAATGGTATCTCTTCCACGCAAGTGGGGAAACTGAGAAAGAGGAGTTAGGCAGCGAGCCCAAAGGCTCACAGCAGACTGACGGAATAAAACACAGGAGTCCTGGCTCCCAGTTCCTTGCTTTAACCACTGAATCATACTGTCATAATCCACTGATTTTCATCCTAAAGTTCTGTAGAACATTCTTTTTTTTCTGATACTCTGAACAACATTGTCTCTAGACTATATTGCTGTAAGATGAAACAGTCCTGCTAGTTGAAGCAAAAATTCACAATGTAGATTATATACTGACCATACAGATGATCTGTAAAATCCTGCAATGATAGTGATTCCATACTGTGGGTTTGTCAGTGTGATATTTATAACCTGAATACTTTAAGCAGTCATGTTTTCCTCACTAAAAATAAGAGCAATTTAGTATTTCTGTTTCAGTTCAAATAGGAATTAACAGACTATTTTATAGGTTATTGGATTAACAAGAAAAGACATCCCTTTTCTGAAGGGTAATCTACCAAGGCATGTTTCCCTAAGTTATTGCCACCTCAATTGAACACTAGGGGTCACATTTAGATAACCACTGGTATATTAAAGAACCCATCCACGAAAAGCACAGGAACATAACCTTAGCGTTTTTGCTGCATCTGAAAGCTGATTTACTAAGCATCAATACAGAGTTAGAGCCTACCTAGGTTGAAGGATGAGACTCACAACATAACGCTCATGGGACCAACACCTTAGCCTTTCTAGATCCCACCTCTAGTCTGAGCGCCACATCAGACCACCTCTAACCCTAATTCAGGAACTCTGGCCACCGCTCTCCATATTGTTGATCTACAACCCCCATGAGATAGCTGGAGAGTTTGACAGGAATGTTAAAAAGTAGTGATATTTTTACCAAGATTGTTCTGTTTTTGCTATTTGTAAATTTTTAATCTCTCTCAATTATTTTATGTTGAGAAGCGGTTTCTGCACCTTCCATCTCTTATCTACTCTGAACAAAGCTGACAATATATTGCAGTCAAAACTAGAGTTCTGTGATGTTGCCGTGATTTAAATGTAGTGGAGATAATGCCATTGGGGGACTATTTTAACAAATCTTAAAATAATGTCAGTGGAAAGATTTGAAAGAAGTTTTATTCTTTGTAGTTAAATTCAATGCCTATAGATGAAATCCAACATCACTTACATCAATAAAGTGTGCCCACTAACACTTGGTCTTATGGTCTTTTATAATATTTTATTCCTGAGTCACTCCCTCATCATTATTCTCTTACCACACTGTCAGGCCTCCATCCAAGTTCAGTTTGTTTCAAAATCCAGACACACAGACATTAGGAAGGTTTACGCATTTTCAGTGACCACAGGCATTTCTTGCTCCCACCTCTCAACCACAGGGGGAAATTAATTCCAGAACAAAATATGGAATGTTTAAATTCTCAAAATAATTTTAGATTAAAGCCTGAGTTATGGCAGACAGCTCTGTATTGTGAAAGCAACATATTACAGAAATGAGAGATGGAAAATAAATATTAGGTCATCCTAAAATTTCCTCTCTCAACTTCGTGTTATTTCTATACAACTGGATAAATAATTGCTTTGTACACTTGGGTCTTGATTGTGACAGTTCTGGTACAACTTTACAAGAGAGAGGAGGAAAGCACAATGGTTCTTCATCACACCCTACCATCCTGCACCCTGGTGAGGCTTAGCCTGCCAGGGAGCACAAGCACTGCTTTTACCTCCTACCATTAATAGTTACCTGCAGGTATCAGGGTAAATTTGGAGGATATATAAAATACTCTCAGGAGGTTATTCCAAATACAAAGTCTACTCAGATTTCAGTTTCAGGCTTAGATTCTGGAGAGCAAATGGGTATCCCAACTGTATAAAATAAAAGGCCAAACGATGCTTAACAGACATAGGAGAGGACACAACGAAGGTGTATTACCCCAGCAGTATTAGAATTTTTTAGGCCTTCCCAACTGTTTTAGTCTGCATTTTCCAGTATGATTGTTACATCAAAACTTTACAGATGGGAGCTCAGCAGGTGGCAGTCTGCCCTATGAACCAATGAGTAAACATCTACATGATGGTAGAGGGGCACTGAGCTTCTGGAGGTGCTGTCTTTTTAATCAGCATCTTAATATGTCATTTAAGATCCTAGAGTACATTTAACAATAATAGAGGGGTTTTCCCTGTTACTTGGTTAAATTACAATCTGGATATTTACACTGCTGAGCTAGCATATACAGGTTGAACCTCTAGTCCAGCATCCTGGGGACTTGACCAATGCTGAACCAGAGAATTTGCCAAACCACAGGAGGTCAATATTGTCTAGCAGCATTACCAACACTTGCACTGCTTACTGGGCTCTTAGAAGACATTTCCAGATAAATTAGAGCTAAAAACACAGCACAGAACACTGAGAGCCAGGACCGGTGGCTGTAAACTTTATGTGACCATGGGGAACTTGGCCATACCCATGATAAGTAGACATCCCACTAACTAAAATCATGCCAGACCATAGCTGTTGCAGGGCAAGAGTGCACCAGACTAGAGATGTTCAACCTGTATTTCCTAAATTTCAAAATGAATATGTAATTCTTCCCTTCCCAAACACCGTTGTGCAGCATTACTAATACAGTATTTGTTGTTACATCTCAGAGATTGCTGAGTTTCAGCACAAGGTGAAGTGATTCGTTTCTTGTCAACAGAACATTTTAGGACCTGAATCTTCTGCATGAAAGCAGCATCATAATGTAAGACTTTAGGAGTGGTAGAGTGTCTTTATGAGAAAGCCATACACTTAACAGAAAGTCTCCCATTGAAACTGGTACAGGTCCCCAAACACCATTACTGATTATAGGCCAAATTCACCCCGGTTTAATAATACTGACATCAAAGCTATCAGCTGAAGCCTGAGGGGACTTTGAACTAAGACACTCACAATAGAGACAAGGGGAGAGAAAATAAATCTATTTTTTTAAGCTAAAAGGAAAATATTTTAAAATCCTTAGTTTCTTCAAAATCTTTTAGCAAAAATTGGATTTGTAAAAAACAGTCCTCTTGAACATACATTTGTATACAGATTCCTCGTATAAGAGAGACACAGTAAATGCAATATATCTGGACGTTAGTAAGGTTTTTGATACTCTCTCATACATAAACCAGAGAAATACAAATACAAACTAGACAAAATTATAGGGCAGGTACACAACTAGTTGGAAAAATATAATTATACAATAGTTATCAATAGTTCCCAATCAAGCTGAAAGAATATCTTGAGTGGGATTCTGCAGGGATCTCTCCTGAATCTGATTCTATTCAGGATCTTCATAAAATAACTTCCTAATGGCATAGAGAGTACATTTATAAAGTTATGGACTATACTAAACTGGAAGGGGTTGCAAGCCTTACAAATCCAAGGACAGAACTAGAATTCAGAATGAGCTTGACAAACTGCAGAAGTGGTCTGAGAGAAATAAGATGAAATTCAATAGGGACAAATAAAGTTCTCCATTTAGGAGGGACAAATCAGTTGCACACATATAAAATGGGAAATGGATGCCTAGAAGTACTGCAAAAAAGGATCGGGGGATACATTGAATCATGAACTAAATAGGAGTCAACAATATAATACTGTTGCAAAAAAGAAAAAAAGCAAACATTGTTTTGCGATGTGTTCACCAGAATGGTGTAAGCAAACACAAGCAGTAATTCTTTCACTCTACTCTGTACTGATAAGACCTCAAGTGGAGTATTGTGTTCAGTTCTGTGCACCGCACTTTGGGAAAGGGATGGACAAACTGGAGACAGTCCAGAAGAGAGCAAAAAACAAACAAACCAAACAAACAAAGAGTCCAGAAAACACAGCTTATGAGGACAGACTGAAAACCCTAGGTTTGTTTAGTCTAAGAAGAGGAGACAGAGGTGACAAATGAAATACATATAAGGTTTTTAAAATGAAGAAGGCAATGGATTTTTCTCCTTATCAGTGAAGAACAGGGCAAGTAGTAATGGGCTTAAGCTGTAGCAACAAAGATTTAGGTTAGACCATTAGAGAAAGTTTCCTGACTATAAAAATACTGGAACATCATCTAAGGAGGATGTGGAATCTCTGTCACTGAAGATGTTTAAGACAAAATTAGACACACACCTGTCAAGAATAGCATAGGTAATACTGTACATAGTCCTCTAGATGGAGGACTGGACTAGATGGCAAAGTCAGTTCCTTTCCTTTCCTATATTTCTTAGTCTGTGAAGAGGCTCAGCCAATCACATGCACTGTTAGATAACATGTGTCTTGTTCCACATGAGCAATCACAGCAAGTAAATCTTGAATCTAAAGTACGCTGGACCAGCAGCCCAATAAAACATGTAGACATGGAATAATGCAAGGGTGTTTAGTTTGTGACCCATGAGTGTCTTAAGAAGAAAATTTGTGTGATTATGAATTGGAAGTGTGGTAGTTTAGCTGCAGAAGTGTTCTGATTAGTCCTGTTGCTATGGCAGAGGAGCAAGGGGGAACTACTCTCCCTGCCAATCTTGGAACAGCTTAGGCTACAAATCAGAAGCAGTCAGTACAGCTGCTGTCTTCCCTGTTGGCTGCCCTGCTATATCAGAGTGGAGGGAGGAGAATAGTACTGGATCCTCTGCCAGACTGTGGGAGCAGGGGGGTTGGAAGAACCTGTATAGTGGAGATGCTGACAGCCACTGAACCAGACAGCAAACGCTGCATATAATGGAATTCACTTCAAGCCAGAAGGTGCAGCAGCACCTCCTAGTCCAGGCAGTTATGTGTGAGAGTCCCAATTTGACACTCTCTGCCCCAGCCTGGGAAAACAGCCAGCATGGGGAGACTCATTTTCCTGAATCACCTGTATGTATAAGGGGGAAAAAATTGCTAGAAGCTTCTATAAGTAGTTTATGGAAATAAAAAATTGACCAACCACCACATTTTAAATCCAAATCCAGATAAATGTTTCACACAGCTTAATCCTAGATTGGTCAAACTGTGAATGACAGTATACTATACATCCTAGTGCAGAAAAATACCTGTCAGGGAGATGTTTTGTTTTTTTGGTCAGGCCTGAGAGTATGTTTGGGGCCACTACTCTTGCCATTTGAAAGCTGACCTAAAGAAGTTGCCAAGCTGACTTGAGAGATTTGTCTGCCACTGCTGCCATTATGTTAAGCATGACCCTTCCCTCCTTAGTTCATTAGCAAAAAAAGAAAACGGTCACTCCTTCCTCCTACATTCTTCTGCTTCAGCATATTTGAGGCATATTGTGCAAGACAAATAAAATATTCTGTTCTTCCCATAGCACTCTCTTGCTGTCGCAGCCAGCTTCTCGTGTGCCTTGCACATATTGGCACATTTAACAAATCTTTATAGTTAGTATTTTCATACTAATTGGATTAAAATTTATTGCACATCAGTATGACTCATTGTGAGACTCTAAAGTGGTGCCTTTTTAATTCTATAAAATGTGATACTAAAGGAGGAACAGTTCAATGTTTGTTTAGGGCCCATATATATTAGCAATAAAAACATTTTGTTTTGCTAGTCTCCAAACTATGGGCTAGGCTCCCAAATGTGAGGAAAAGATTCACCACCTACACTTACTTTATTATAGACAGTGATTTTGAATTAGATGTTCCATTTATTTCAAGGCAGTTTGCTTCTGGGAGCAGAGGTTATGAAAGAATAAATAGTAAGTCTTAACGTTCCCATTCAAAAGCAAGTGGGAGCTATTCAATATATACACACTGTACGTAATTTTACGAGAAAAGAGGAATCCATGGCAGAAGCCACTCATTCTCAATAGCAATCAGACAGACTTTTACAAAGGTTTCCTGGAACACTTAACACAGGAGCCATCTAAATTAATGGCTAGTAATCTAAATTCTACATGTGCTAAAAGCCAACTTTGTCACATAAAGAGCCTTTTTGTTCCTGAAGGCCAATATCAATATCCCAAACTAAAGTTTGGTCATCTTTCTATGCCTCCCATATTTGAAAAATGTGAAACCTATCTTGTGGCAAGAGACTGACCCTACAAGGCAAGAAAGGAATGGATATTTTTGCAGGAGGAAAGACTGCAGGATTGAACCCAGAAAGAAATATTAATTTGAACAATATCTATTTACTCTATCAGCCAGCATGCTCACTCTAAGCTGCAACACAGACTTACCATTTCAGTATGCAGTAAGCCCCAGTCTCGGCTGCACCTTCTTTCAGGCAAGCTCTTGCTACCCACTGGGCCCCACTCAGGCCTTTCCACAGCCACCTGCATGGCAGATAGCCTGCAGGGAGGAGTGGATCTGTCTCACAGGTGTAGGGAGGACTGAATCCACAGGCTCTCATTAACCCCTTCCTGACTAGTATGTTTTGTATACCCCATCACACCTTCTACTCACTTCTTTTTAGAATACCTTTCCATGATAGCTATTCATTATCTCACAATGCACAAGGATAATCACCAGACAGAGCATTCTACCTTTGTGGAATTGCCCCAGCCTCTCACCTCCAGGCCAGTGTTCTCTCTAATCTGTGGGGCAGCACAGCTTCACAGGTGATTAATCAGCCCCACCCAGTCAGCTCTGAATGGAGCCCTGAGCCTCTGACTGGGCAGGGCTGATTAATCATCTGTGAAGCTGTGCTTCCTTGCAGACTAGAGGGAACACTGCTCCAGGAACCCTTTAGTGATGGGGGAGGACTGAATTCCTCCCCTCTCCCAGTTCATATGGGAACTTGCTGGCTGTTCCCCTTCATCAGGGAGCCAGGGGAAAGTGCATAGTTTTCTGCATTCCTCACTCTGGATGGAGTGCTCAAGGCGAGATGAAGCTGACCCTGCCCCAGCTGTGCCTAGTGGAGCTGCAGCGACCATAGAGGCAATTCTCATCTGGCCAAAAGCTGCTGCAGTGAGAGAGGGCTGGGTTTGTCCTCTCTTCCCCAGGGTAGCCTGCATACTGAACCCCTCATCCCCAGCCTCACCCAAGAGCAAAGGTTTAAATGAAGCAAGTGCATTTTTATACTATTTTCAAAAAAACAAAAACAAAAAACCCACCAAAAATTGAGTTAAGAAACTGAACAATGGTGGGTAAATCTTCTAGTATGTTATTTAAATCTAAATCCATCATGATACTTTAGAGCAAAAATGAATTCACTAGCAGTTCCAGTTATTTATAGAATTTTCTTAAGAAAATGGACTAGCTTATTACTTTACAAATTATTGCTTTGCAGCTGTCTATAAAAACATAATCTATAGTTGCTGAGTTTTATAAACAATTTAATTTAGATCCATCTGGGTCTGTTCTGATCTCAGGGTACATCAACACTTGCTCCCTAGTTCGAACTAGGGATGCAAATGTAGCAGACTGAAATTGCTAATAAAGCGGGGATTTAAATATCCTGTGCTTCATTAGCATAATCTTGCCCGTGCGTTATTCCGCTCAACAGCTGATTCGAACCAGGAAGTGCACTCCTGGACGTGTTAGTTCGAATCAAACCCCTTGGTTCGAACTAATGTTACTCCTCATTTGTTGAGCGGAATAATGCGCTGGTGAGATTATGCTAATGAAGGGCGGGATATTTAAATCCCCACTTCATTAGCATTTTCGGCCCGCTACATTTGCATCCCTAGCTCAAACTAGGGAGCAAGTGTAGACGTAGTGTGCAGATGTAACTCTTGTTGATGGGGATGCTGGTCAAGAATCGAAGCTTTTTTCTCTTTTCAAGTTCATCCTGTGATCAGTGTAAGTTGCCTTATATAAAAGAACAGTCTTTCCAAGGTGGGTGGTTTCAATGGAACAGAATAGTAACAAATAGAAACATGACCAACATGCCTGTCTGATGGCATGTGCTGCCAGTGCCATCCTTAACAGTATAGCTGCCTTACACAGCCCAAGCACCTGCACCCCGCTGCAGCACGGTGATGCCCTGAGGAGGAGGGCTAAATTCAGGGCTATGGGGCCACAGGGGCAGGAGCTGTGGGGGGCAGTCCCAGCACTTCAAGGAGCAGGACAGGAAGACAGCAGGGATTGGACTCAGCAGCCATGGCAGGATGGGGAACAGCCTCAGTCCACTCTGCTCCACTGGCTCCCAACAACATTGCTCAGGGGAGGGGGCTTGGAAGAAGGGGTAGGACTGCCTCTAAACTCACTGACCGCGGTGGGAGGTAGAGTGATGTGGGTGGGAGCAGGAAGAGTATAGCAGGCTGTGACCAGGTCACTCCAGTTTGTGCTGCTGGTGAGTGTGGGGATGGCCCAACCCCTGCTCCCAATGGCAGGCCTCCCAGTAATCCCCCTGGTTTCATTGCTCAGGGGAGGGGGGTTGGAAGAAAGGGTAGAATGAGGGTGGGGCAGAGCAGGAGTGACAGAGGTAGGGGTGGAGTCAGGGGGTTATCTCATAGGGATGGTCCTGCTAGGCACAGCTCATGGGGAAGCAGCCAGGGGATGGGACTGGCCACCAGATCTGATGCCTCTGCATATGCAGCTACCAAGGGCACCATGAAATTTGGCTGTGTGTTTTACGTATTAGTAGAGAGGGCTGTGTGCTACCCTAAAGGAAGGATGAAATTAATGAATTAATTAATGAAATTAATGTTATGGTACATCTAGACAGCAGGGCTATTTTGGGATACCAGAGGTATCTGGAAATAGCTACCCCACATCTTTGAAACGCCCCTGTTATTTTGAAATATTTATCAAAGTAATGGGTGTGCTATTCCGGCATTCCCGTAACCCTCGTTCCATAAGGGTTAGGGGGTTTCTCGAAATAGCACATTATTTCAAAATTTGGCGCTGTGTAAATGTGCCAAATTTCGAAATAAGCTATTTTGAAATACAATCATAAGAAGATACACAATTTGCGTAGCACAAATTGTGTCTTATTTTGAGTTTAGGGTGCTTTGTAGATGCACCCTATGATAGCAGAAAGCAGTTGCATTATGGAAGTGATGAACATAAAAGACTAATGGTCCAATTCTTTATTGCCCTGCACCTTTTGCAGTCCATTACATTTGTGGAAAACAAGTATAAAGCATATGTCAAAGGCTGCCATTGTGATTTGGACTGGTGTAAATAACTGCTCAAGATGCCCAGTAATGGGTGCACAGGTTCTACAGCAACACAAGCAGTGAAGCTATAATAGCAGTCAATTTACCTCTTGAAAATAAAAGGCCAGTGAGAACCTTCCTGATGAGCAGTTGTTCGTTCCTATAAAATACTGCTCTACAAGTAGGCTTGTAGGGCCTTATCCTGCAAATACTTACTTGTGTTTGGTATCTGTAACAACTATGCTTTTTTCTTAAAACTTAGACAAACCAATAAGCAAACCCTGTGAACCTCCCTCCACCCCCTCCACAATTTCTTCAGAAATGTCCAGATCTGTTTATATGAATTCCTGTTTCTGAGTGTTAATACCCTGGGATATTTTGGAGTTGGGTAGAAGAAGAGTGGTCATCAATAAAGTTGCCTAAATCTCAGATTAGTACTATTTAGGGCATCCTTTTTTTCCTGACAATAAAGGGGAAACATACAGATGAAGAAATTCCAATGGCAAGACTTCTAGGTCAGTCTGAGGTTTTTCCTGTAAATGGTTTTTTTTTCCTGTGCTTTAAGTTGTAATCAGTTGCTCTTCTACTAAACAAACAATACTAGTCTTAAGCAATTTCTTTTTTAATTATAAAAAACACACGCCACAATCTCTCTCTCTCTCTCTCTCTCTCTCTTTGGTAGAAGAGAGGAAATCTAACAGATTAAAAGTTCTGCTTTTCTTTTCACTTAGCTAATTATTTGTGGCATTAGCTTTCTTGGTGCTTATTTTCAGGGCTTGACAAGCGGTGGCGAACCCTGCTCGCCAGCCGCGCGGTTTGGCACACTGCGCATGCACTGATCACGCTGCGGCGCTGTGTCGGCTTAAAATCTACTCACTCCGGGCGAGTAGATTGACTAATTTGTCGAGCCTTGCTTATTTTTATTAGTGATAGCTGCTTTGAACTCCAAACCATATACTCTGCCACAATCAAATGTTAAATTTAAATTATTTTACAACAAAATTACTGTTTCAAACCTTTAATATGTGTTGTGCTTAATGCTGCTGTCTTTATCCAGAAAAAGCTTTTATTGGGTCTTGTCTGCTCTACCAAGTTTTGATGCTAAAAAATAATTTTTGGCAACAAAATAGTGAGAGCATACACAGCACAATTCTATCTTAGTCACATGCAAAAAAGCGCCCAGTTTCAGTAACAAAAAACTTCCAGCCCATGAGAATTTTTTTCTTTTCCCCTCCCTTTATCGTTGACAGATATGCAATGTAGGCCACCCAGGAGCTGTTGGATCTGATTAGTATATGGGGAGATGAGTCTGTTCGATCCCAATAGCGAGTGATCCAAAGGAACTGGTACACATATGGGCAAATTTCTTGAGGCTTGTGCAAAAGGGGCCATGATCAGGACATGCTGCAGTGCAGTGCGAAGCTAAAGGAGTTTAAAGCAATGAAGACAATCATCACTCTGTATCTGCACCTAACTTCCCTGCATTTCTGTAAGAAGCTGGACACTATCCTCTGTGGTGACTCTACCTCCAGAAGCCCCATGGAGACTTTGGAGGACATGGAGGCAGCAGAAAGAGAACCTGATCTGGAGGATTAAACAATAGATGAAGAGACTGAGCTAGATGAAGACGTGGCTCACGACAGGGTTGCCTAGTGGGGCAGGTAGCCAGGAATTATTCTCCACTCCTGAAGTGCATGTCCAGTCACTTCTAGTATGTGAACTGCAGGGATAGGTATAGAAAAAGTGGGAGGCAGACTGTGTTTCTGTGAGCTGGACAGTGCCCTGTGTAGCTAATGGTCATGGTCATGCAGGGTGTTGGTGCACAATGAGATCTCAAAGGAATTCTCTAGGGAGATGTTCTGGAAAGTTTTCTAGAGGTATTTCTTAATCCTCTACTGCAGATTTCATAGCAGTGTGCTGTGTTCCTTCCCCCACTGTAAGACACTGTCCTGTGTCATTGTGTAATCATTTGTGCAGGGACCAAAGCAGCACATAGTACCCTTCATTGTCAAAGTGCTTCCTCAAAGGTTTCCTGATGTTAATAGCAGCCCTCTGGGCTCTCTGACAGCCCTAGTATCTGGCTGTTCAAACTCTGCAGCCAAGTACTATTCCCCAGTGTTCCACCCTCTAGCTAAGAGCAGCATGAAGATATGACTATGGGAAGATTATCCTCAGTAAGGTCTAGCCTGCCATAGAGACATTTCCATCTTACTTTTAATTTGCCAAAGGCACATTTCACTATCATGCCACACCAGCTCAGCCTGTTGTTAAAATGTTCCTTACTGTTATCTAGGTCCCTGGTGTAAGATTTCATGAGCCAGTATTATTATGGGCATTTCTACAACCCTCAATGTAATTTTGTGACCTGGAAAGAAAGTCCTCGCTTGCAGCTTTCTGTACAGGTCAAATGTTCCTGATACATGCAAACATGCACCTTTCCAGACCACCTCATACTGATGTCTGTGAAATGCCCACAAGTGATCCACAAGTGCCTGAAACACCATGGAGAACTATTCCTTCCTGTTGATCTACTCAGCTGCCAGGTGAGCTGGTGCTAAAATTGGAACATAAGTGCCATCTATTGCCCCCCACACATATACAGTTTGGAAGCCTATTTCTGCAAATCCATCCACTATTACATGCACATTTCCCAGAGTCATGGCTTGCTGTAGCAGAATGCAATTATTGCCAAGGGCAGAGTTTCCGAAGTGGGGAAGGGGACAGCAGCTATGCACTCCGGCATGCATCTTGCTTTTTTTCCGGAGCAAGGAGAATGTACTTGCATTCAGTGATTTACTCTTCTACCCCCTCCCTTCAGCAGCCAGGAGCGAGAGGCATTCACGGAGTGCAAGTATTTTCCCCTCACTCCCTGTTAGTCCAGGGAATGGGAAGAAAAGCAAGGTGCGTCCCGGAGCACACGGCTGCTGTCCCCCCTGCCCTTCTGAAACTCTGCCCGTGGTTATTGCTCTACACACTTGCAGTAATACAACCCCAGTTGTAGACTTTCCCATTCCAAACTGATTTGTAACTGACCGGTAGCAATCTGCAGTCACCAGCTTCCAGACAGCAATTGCCACATGTTTCTCTTTGTGGGGGAGAGGCAGCTCTCATTTTGGTGTCCTTGCACCACAAGTCAGGGGCCAACTCAGCACAAATATCCAGAAAGGTTGCTTTACATGTCCTAAAGTTCTGTAGCCATTGGTCTTCATTCTATATCTGCATGACAATGTGATGCCACCCACCAGTGCTGGTTTCCCTAGCCCAAAGCGATGGTCTACCCCCTGTAGCTGCTCTGTGAATGCCAAAAGCAATGCTAAGTTGCCGCTCTCCATACTACGCAGAATATCGGGTGCCCGTGAATCTTCCTCTGTAGTAACTTTGAGAATAACTATGTGATGTTCTCGTGACATTGAACAGAATGTAGGAGAGAAGTGCAGGATCCATCTTTTCTCACTGCAGGTGCTGGAATGCACAGCAAAGAATGGCAGTTTGAAAAATAGCACAAAAGGAAGCTGCAAACCATAGGAGGGCTGGGACAGAAAGCAATGCCTTACAGGACATTTTGCACAGTCCAAAGATGCACCACACTCCATCCTGCATTCCCACAACACCTAGTGACAGATGGTATCACTAGGCACCAGGCGTGATGGTGTCATCACGCTGCCGATGATGGAGTTCCCAATGTTGACAGAGGGAGCAAGTGTGAACACATCTGAGTGACGTTGCCTTTGCTGATTTTGTGCGTATCGACATTAGTTTTGTTGATTAACCTTTATAGTGTGTACAAGCCTTTGGAGTCAATGAGTGTATATAGGCTGAGAATGGACTATCCTTTGTTTACAGTGCCTGCTGTGTCCAACCTTCTCCCATGGTTTGGTCACCTATAGCATTTATTATCCCTCTCTCTCTATATATATACAAAATTTCCTGCAAGATGACAGTGATGTCATGATGCCACTCTGCATCCTGCCTGCCTCCTCCCAGCTTTCCTTAATGCTGGGGAGCCAGGGATGCTGCACCATGGCTTCACATGCCCCCCTTGCAGCTGGATGGAGAGAGCTGGGGCTGGCGATGCCTTGGCCTGGTCCCCTTCCCTTCTAGTGGCTGGCGGGAGAGCGCGGGGCTCCTTGGCAGCCAGGGGGTGAGATAGGGGAGAGCCAATGCTGGCCCGGCGTCAGCTGTACCTGGAGGCCAGGGTGAGCAGGGAAGAGCCAGGGCTGGCCCGGCCTCATCCCTTCCTGATGGCTAGGGGAGGGGGGAAATCTGGGGCCCTGCCTGATGGCCAGGAGAGAGGTGGGAGGGGCTGGTGTGGCTGGGAGGGGGAGGGAATAACACTGAGGCTTGCATGGCCTTGGTCCTCCCTGGCTGCCGGAGGTGCGGGGGGCGGGAGAGCCAGTGCTGACCAAGGGGACTGGGGGACAGGGCAGGTCAGGGCTGCCACACCTCGGCTTGGCCCTCCCTGGTAGGGGGAGAGCTGGGGCTGCCTACCCCCAGGGAGAGGGGGTTGGCAAGCATAGCAAGCAGGGGGTGCAGCCCCTTAGTTGATATTGAAATACCTAACACTTTGAGTACTACCTGACCGTAAAATAATAAGTGCTCTTTACAGTCAAAGAAGAGAAAATGAGGGGAATTCTCTCTCTAATGGTGCTTACGTAAGAACTTGAAAAGACAAAAAATCCTGGTCTGTTTTCACATGTAGGGTAACTCCACTGGCTTTTCAAGAATAGAACTAGTCCCAACTATATGACCTATGATAAGTATAGACCAGAGATTACATTGGTAATTCAATATTATATATCTGCAAACACTTCTGTGAATTCAGAAATATTGAACAAAACTGTGTCTCCTTTCGTCACTGACCTCAGTGATTCTCCTTACCCTGTGCACATGCAGGGTACGTCTACACTGCATCCCTAGTTCGAACTAGGGATGCAAATGGAGACAACCGTAGTAGTTAATGAAGCGGGGATTTAAATATCCCGCGCTCCATTAACATGATCTCGCCGGCGCGCTAGTTCGTATCACAGCTGATTCGAACCAGGAAGTGCGCGCCGGGACGCGTTAGTTTGGACTAAAGCCCTTAGTCCGAACTAATGTTACTCCTCATTTTTTGAGGAGAATCATTTTTTGAGGAGTAACATTAGTTCAGACTAAGGGCTTTAGTCCGAACTAACGCGTCCCGGCGCGCACTTCCTGGTTCGAATCAGCTGTGATTCGAACTAGCGCGCCGGCGAGATCATGTTAATGGAGCGCGGGATATTTAAATCCCCGCTTCATTAACTACTTCGGTTGTCTCCATTTGCATCCCTAGTTCGAACTAGGGATGCAGTGTAGACGTACCTGCAGTGTGTGATTAATTCATTCATGTCACATCTCCATCATACTATTTTTGCAAAATAAACTTTTGGTGCTTTTGTAATAAAAATAATTGGAGTCACCATATGAAAGATCTAGGAAGTCTGTCTTTGAAATGACCGCAATTAATGGAGTTCACAAGAAATGAATTTGATCTGGAACAAGGGCACTTTTAAATTATAGCAAGGCATTTATTTCTAGGAAATTCATCTCTTTAATAGGTTTGAGTATTTATTTCTACTCACCTTACCCTCAAAACAGTAAATTAAAAAACTGTGGCCCATTGAAGGTTAAACTTGAATTCCCTATTAAATGCTGATTAGATGTTACCTTTCTCAGTAAATATAAAAAGGATTCATATCCCAAGGTATTATATCTATCAGTACATGTTTTGATCATATTATGATTATAAGAAATTGGTAGTTGGAATGAAACTTTCCAAACATTTTAGCTAAATAAACTAAAATATTTACAGAATGACCCTGATACTAGATCATACTATCCAGAATATATTATTTATGGCTTTGGCACGCAGACAGAACAAGTGTCTTAATTAGATGTAAATTACTTGATATTCATGTTAACATAAGCTTCAACATGACATTCTGAATGCACCAGAATTTTTGAAGGGAAGTCCTTTGGATTCAAGTCTGAGTCTCTGTGTACATATTCACATTCTGCCAGTTCATTCCTGAAAACCTAAAGCAAACATTTAAACCAAAACCAAAAAGTGAAAGAGGCATATCTGAGACTGACTTCCAAGAAGCAATTAGATTATTTTATAGTAATTATGTCTGGTTTTAGGTCAAGGAAACATTACTATGCATTACTTAAACAAGCCATCAGCACACATGAGGCTGGGAGGAAAACATTCTGATGCACTGATGAAGTGGATTCCAGACCATGAAAGCTTATGCCCAAATGAGTTTGTTAGTCTAAGGTGCCATAGGACCCCTCATTGTTTATCCTGAGGCATTTGCTCACAAGTAACTAAGATCTAATTTTGTTGGCCAACATGATAATGTGGTTATGTGATAATGTCCAAATTTTATTCTCTCAAATTAAAATGAAGTATTGTTACTGGTGCAATTGTCTGAAGGTATTGCTCTACATTCATTTTGTTTTGTTGTGGATGGTTGTGACAAGGTTTTGTATTTTATTTAATTTTATTTATTTCATTTATTTATGTATTGTTTTCAGCATGTCTGATTCATTCTTGGTCTGATTTGTTAAAATGTGTCCTCATTAAATTGTAAAATGAAAAAATGCCAGCTACCACAGACTGAGACTAGGTCAGAATTAATAATCTATCAAATTATTTCAAATTCATGGAAAACAAATCCAGTACCCAATTAACCATTTTTAGTGTCCATTTGTTTCAAATCTAGATTTGATCATGAAGAACATCATTAGTTAAGCCCTCCATTCATGCTGTCTGCAGAGTGCTCATTTTGACTGTGTCCATGAATATATTTTGTGTTTTATTTACATTCAGGCTTATAGAGAGTAGACTGATGGGCCCGGAGCTTCTACTTTGATGCATATATGTGAATTGGTTTGTTTTGATAAATTAATTGAGGAAACATGTATTCTACTACTGCAGCACAACAGAAAAACAACAAGGGTATTTCCACCACTAGTAATATATCCTAATAGACAACTGCACATGGCAGTTAGAAGTTTTGTTAAATATCAATGCACACTACCATTTGTTGTCGATTTGACTGGATTATAATGCAGCCACTGCAGTATGAAGCTCTCCTTTTCTTCTTCACTCAGAAACTGAAGTATAAAAATAGTCTAGTAGATGGTTTACATATTAATGACTGATGCCATAATTAGGTGTGTTTGGTTTTTTGGGTTTTTTTTAAACCAATCAATGTCTGGAGTCAAAGTACAGAAGCCATGCTCTAGCCTGGTGAATCTGGCATCCTTATATTCAATGATAGCACATAGGTCTGATTTTTCTTCAACTTCACTTCTGAAAGCATCAAAAACATATGTTTTGTCTATCCCTGTGTCACGTTACTGGATCTTGAGGGGAGCAGCCAGATCACTGATGCACCCATAAGTGGGGGTGTTGGCCCCAAAAATGGTATAGAAGGGGGCCATGTGAGGTATTGAATAGAAGCTTACTGTCTGATAATCCTATGTACGCTGTTCATGTGTTTGTATAATGTCTGTGTATGCAATTATTAGCATGTAATTGTATGGATACTGAAGATTTCCCTGCATGTGGTTGAGCATTGGGCAGGGCCAGGCCTGTGGACATGCTAATTAGCGAGGCCCTGTGGGACAATGGCTTTCAATGGGCCAAGGACACACCTAAAGAATGGGGGCTGTCACCTGAGAGCTGCCAGCAGGGAACACAGAGATTGGCCTCTGACCAGGTGACCTGCTACAGCCAAGAAGGGACCAGGAAGGAGGGATAAATAGGCCATGTGGTCAACGCCATCTTGTTCTCAGCTCAGCACTTCATCCCAGAGGCAGCATTGCAGGGATCGAAGAGCCCGGAAGACCAGTGAACCCATCCTGATGCTAGGATGTGCAACAAGAACTTTTAAACCAGCAGCTGTAACATCTCTGCTAGAGCCTGCATCGAGGGCTGGGAGTTTCGATGCATGTGATGTATGATTCTTTAGCAACCTTACTCTCATGCTTTTCTTTCTGGTGATAATAAACCTTTAGATATAGATTCTAAAGGATTGGCCCAGCGTGATTTGTGGGTAAGATCCAGAGGGTAAATTGACTAGGGATCTGTGGCTGGTTTCTTGGAACCGGACAGGACTTGTTTGGGGTAGGTGGGATTGGGTGCTAGGACCCCCCATCTGTGTATGAGGCCCGGGGCCATCTGGGGCACGGATATTGCTGGGGTGTCAGAGGGGTTTTGCTCGTGAGGCTTCAGGCAGGCAGCTGAAGCGCTCTGTGAGACTGGTTTGTGGCCTGTTTGGAGAGGTCACCAGTCTGGGGGCTGTAAGGAGCCCCGGATTTGAGCAATTCGCCCTGAGCAGACGCCCTCAGCTGTGCCCAGACTTGGCCCGGCACACCCTGAGGAAAGTTTTTTGATTTAAGAGCCAAGAATTTCTTTCAATGTTGTGGGGGTACAGCACAGCACTTTAGCTTTTGCAAAGCTTCACAAAAATAAATGCTCTTTTTGAAAAGTAAGAGATGTCAGTCACCATGAAGTTTGTAATTCAAGATGGACTCAATATGACTCAAATATCTCTGTCTTGATCTCTAGGATAATGCTTCTCCTCTGACTATATCAGCTCTTGACTAAATTCTGCAGTATGTTCCAAATGGGGAACAACCAAATTATTATATTTGATCATTGTTTTCGGTGTAGCAATCCTGCATACAAGGTGGATCTCCATAAAATAATTTACTAATAGCTTGAAATACTGGAAGTTGTTGTCATATTTTGGGACTTAGGACTATTGGGAAATGTTTTTCAAAATAAATACAGATTTTACTCTGACTGTTAAAATGGTGCATGATATGCCTCCATCATCCCTTTTCATATCCTCCTTACATTACTCATACTCAGTACTTGGCAGAAATGCCATTTGACTACATACTCTTTCTCTGAGGAATGACTAAATACTTCTGGAATGGCACATATATTTAAAGTTAACCCTTTGCTATGTTGACTCTCTCCTCAGGCACTATGCTACCAGCACTTCTAACTATCTTCAAGTCACCACTGACTTCCTGAGGAAACAACAGAGCATCACTAATCTTCCTGAAAACACCATCTGGCTACCATAGATGAAGAAGCTCTTTATACAAACATTTCACATGAAGATGCACTACAAGCTGTTAGGAACAGTATCCCTGATAATGCCACAGCATACCTGGTGGCTAAGCGTGTGACTGTGTCCTCACCCATAACTATTTCCATTTTGGGGACAATCTATATCTTTAAGTCAGTGCACTGCTATGGGCACACATATGGCCCCACAAAATGCTAACGTTTTTATGGCTGACCTAGAACAATGTTTCCTCAGCTCCCTTCTCCTGCCACACCTTCTCTACTTACACTACATTGATGGCATCATCACCATATAGACCCACAGGAAGGAGACTCTTAAAAAATTCCACAGAGATTTCAACAATTTCCACCCCAGTATCAACCTCATCCTGGACCAGTCCACACAAGAGATTCACTTTCTTGACAATACAGTACAGATAAATAATGGTCACACAAAGACCACACTAAACTAGAAACCTACTGACCACTATTCTTATTTACATGCCTCTAGCTTCCATCCAGGACACATCACACAATCTGTTGTCTACAACCAAGCCATAAGATACAGCCAGACCTGCTCCAATCCCACAGACAGAGACAAATTCCTACGCAATCTTTATCAAGCATTCTTTAAACTTAAATACCCACTTGGGGAAGTGAGGAAACAGATTGACAGAGCCAGAGAAGTACCCAGAAGTCACATAGTTCCAGACAAAACAAGGAAAATAACAGAACACCACTGGTCATTACCTACAGCCCCTAGCTTAAACCTCTCCAGTGCATCATTGACAATATACAACCTGTCCTGGAAAACAACCCCTCACTCTCACAGACCTTGGGAGACAGGCCAGTCTTTACCTTCAGATACACTCACCCAGGAACCTACCGCTGCCACAAACCTAGTTGCCAACTCTGTCCACACATCAATACAGGCAACGCCATCACAGAACCTAACCACATATGTCACAACATCTGCGGCTCATACAACTGCACATCCTCTAATATGATGTATGACATCAAGTGCCAGCAATGCCCCTCTGCCAATGCCCCTCTGCTAAGTCTCTGTGACAAAGGATTAATGGACACAAATCTGTCGGGAATGGTAACACAAACCTATAGGGGGACATTTTAACCTCCCTGAATATTCTATAATGGATTTAAAAGTAACTATTCTTCTACAAAGGAATTTTATCACCCAATTACAGAGGGAGACTGCTGAACTTGGAATTCATTTACAAGTTCGACACCATCAACTTGGGCTTGAATAAAGATATTAATTGGTTAACACTCTACAAAGGTAATTTTCCATGCCTTTGATATACACATTTGCACATCAAAAACTATGAATGGGACACATCTAGCATTATTAACACTGGTCCTACAATAGACAGGTAACTGCTTTTGCTGTTATATATACTCTGTATTCTGTAATTTCCAATCCAACTCATGTAATGAAGTGGGTTTTACTCATGAAAGCTCAGGATATAATATATTTGTTAGTTTCTAAGGTGCCACAGGTCTACCCTTTTCATCTTTGTTTTTTTATTTGCCCCCTCGTTAATGTTTTATCTTTTCCACATACAACAGGAAATACTAGTCACATCATTCTTTCACCCGCCTAGTTATGTCAAAGCCTGACTTTCATAATTAAAGTTTTAAGTGGCTTAAATATGAATTGAAGGTTTTTACAATTAAGTCAGTGGTAAGACTTCTCCTGGGAATAGTACCAGTACTATTCTATGCATAAAGGTACTTTTTCAGTCTGTCAGCTTTTCATGTCTCATTATTGTACAGTAAATAACAATTTATTAATAATATAGGACAATTGACCAAATTCTACTCTCATTAACAATGGATTTATACTTCTATAATGCCGTTAATTTCAACAAGGTTCATTTAACTTTATACCTTTAGTGTTCATCAAAAAGCCTTCCACCCTTTGCTACCACACGGAAAAACTATCAGGGCACAAAGATGACTTTTTACTCAATGCTTGTTGAAGACAGTCCAGGGAAAAACCTGAAACCCTTAATGGCACCAATGTTTGTCTTAGAGTAAAAATGTCAATAAATTCACAAATTGGTGAAAGAAAAATAATTTTCTATGGGTTGTTACTGTGACTGGATGAAAAATAAGCAGCCATGAAAATGAAGAGTGGAATATAACAAATTGATTCATAAGCAGGGGTGGGCAACAGACTTGCTGGGCTCTGGGCAAGGAGGCGGGAGGTGGGGGGTGGGGGAATAGCGCCATGCTCCCAGAAGAGGTAGGATCTTGGGAGGAAGGGGAAGGACTGGGGGAAGCCCTCGGCACCACCCGAAGCATGCTGTGCTAGCCTCCTCACCACACCCAGACCTCAGAACTGCCCAGAGTGCGCGGCACTATGCTCCAGTGGCAATTATAAGGGCCTGGGGCTCTGGCCAATGTTCCTGTAAGTGCTGCGGTGGAGGTATGGAGCCCAAGACCCTAGGAAAATTGCTGGGCCCTAGGGCTGCTGCCCTCTTTGCCCCTGCTTTCAGCAGGCCTATTCATAAGTATGGTCATTCACTCACTGTGCCTTTCTTTATCTCTTCAGCATCTGAGGAAGTGAGTTGTAGCTCATGAAAACTTATGTTTTAATATCCTAATAAATTTGTTAGTCTTTAAAGTGCCACCAGACTCCTTGTTGTTTAAATTCAGTTCTGCCTCTTTTCCCACTTAAGCAGCATTAAAATATATCTACAGCATGATAAATCTAATTTTGATATACACAGCGGCATTTTGCATGTATGCTATGGTTTTCCATTCTTAGAAAGGCTGAATTAATCTCTGGTGTAATTCTGACTTCAGATAAATATGACCCCTACACTTTATCTATGAGACTCAAAAAGTGTTTCAGTTTTATAACATTCTGTAAAAGTTAAATTTGTTAATTTATTTTTAACGCACCAAGAGATGTTTCATTCCTCTCTCTCTCTCTCTCTCTCTCTCTCTCTCTCTCTGTGTGTGTGTGTGTGTGTTGTTTTTACTGTGACATAAGATTTCTCCTTGTTTGGCATGTAGGATTATGTTATCTGTACCCTTTTGGCTAATGGAGTTCTCTGCATGAGATATGGGCATTTTAATCCTAGATACTACTTTTAGAACTTCATTTGTTTTGTTGTAGTTGCACAGAGACAGCTATAAATTAGTCCTTATGAAGCCAATAATGCAGATATAATACTTGAGGAATTCCTTTTGGTTCAGTTGTATTTATTTTTCCAAACATTTTGTTTGAGCGAAAATGAGATGGCTATCTACTGTTTCCTTATTTTTTTGCAGGAAAGCAAAGAGTTGTTGACTTCCTCTCCCCTCCCTTCCTTCCTTCTTTCTGAAGGTACTGTACTCATCTGAAAAAAGAGAACGAAGTGATTGTTCCTGTTCTCTTTCTTAAGTCATTTGAAACATTGTCCTTGCTCATTTTCTAAGTTTACTGCAATCTCAATACAGGGAGCAGGAGAGATTGCCAACAGGAAAGCAGGTAGAGAGCTTAGCTCATTCCAACTTCAACAATTGGTAAGTTTACCATGAAAGAGTTTTTACTGAAATCTTTGTTAGTTTAGTAGATATATCTATAAATATAGGAAAGTTATTTATCAACTACTAGTTTAAAAATAATGACTGTATGCCTTGACATGTGGTATATGTTGTCATTATAACATATCTACTGGCAGTTTTTTAAATACTGCTATTAGTTGTATGAGGTATAATCAATATATTGAGGAATGATTTCTCAGTGAGATTGATAATCTTTGCAGTTTTCAATAGTGCAAATTCTTTCATATGAAGCTGAGTAGTTGACCTTTCCTTTCTAGCAGCCATTGTAGCTTGTTACACACTTCACTGACTTTATAGTGAAAGTTTCAGTAAGGTTTACTGGGACCTCACAAAGGCAGAGATAGGGTTAGTAGGTATGCAATTGATAGGCTAGTATAGTTTGTTCATCTCTGACCATTACCTAGGACATATTCATTCAAGTATTATATGAGCAACTGAGCTGTCATCGAGCTGTCCCATAAAAAAGAAAGAATTACTACTCTTTTTTTTAAAACAGAGCTTTATTGGGTGTGTGAATACACGTTTGTATCTCTCAGTACCTTTGATATATGCAGTCTGAAAGCAGTGATATTTGAACACTTGAGTGAGATCCAGTTTCATTTTTAAAAGACTAAGTTACAACCAATGTCATAAATAGTAAGATTATCCACCAAGGATGATAACATGATAAAATGCTATCTACTCAGTTATATTTTTTATCAACCAATGGCCCGTCAACTACAGTTTCTAATGATCAAGTTAGCAAAGTCTGACTGCACATTTAGCAAAGAGTGTGATGTAAGCATGTAAGTTATTTGTATAAGGCAGGCAACAACACAAATAGCAACTTTTATACAAGAAGGCATAGTAGGAATGAGGAGTAGAATGTGTCACGTTTCTACAAAAGAGTATCTAGATCATCGCTTGGCCCCATATTAACTTGTCTGTGAGACATCAGAATGTTTTGTGGGACATCAAGTCCCTGGCTGCTTAGCTCCTAATGCAGGGCAGGGCACTCGAGACCAGGTACAGACAACTCTGGCTGGTGATGGATCCTCTGAGATTCATGGGTTCTGGGGGTTGTGCTTCCTCTGAAGTGGGAATATACTTTTCCCCCAATGACTGAATGAACACATTTTTCTTCCTTGTGATTCTTTTCTATACTCCCCTCTCCCCCTTTTCCAATGGTAGGGAGTGATCTATCCCAAATTAGCAAGCTTTCTGATAAAATTACATGTTTCTCCAGTACTTTATAACTAATGTTAAAAAGAAGGAGTTAATCAATGTATTGTTTAATATGGTTTGAAATTAAACGTACCAATTTATCTAATTTGGTGCTATTCATGAGCTTTGGATGATACGTCACCTACAAAATGTTTTCTAAGGTTACCAGTATAAACCAGTTTTCAAGTGTACGCAAGAAAATGAGATGCATACTTTTTTTATTTGGATGCCCAGTTTGGCACTTAGTTGGACATAAAGGCCACTTTATGTGACCAAGTTCTGATTCAGACAACCAAATGTAGAGTTTGGATAGTTATTTAGGTGGCTACGTCTGAAAACTGGGTCCCCATTAATATGTCAGTTACGATAATCAGAGAAGCCTTTTTATGCCATTTGCTTGGAATGGCAGAATTTTTCTGTTCTACTGCTGTTCCCACTATTGATGGGTCCCACCTGCAAAATTTTGATCTGGGATTGCAGACGCCCCAAAATTCTGGGAAGGTTGAATCCAGCATTTAGGCTCAATCCGTGATTAAGTTGGGAGCCAACTACAAAATTTAGATCCAGATTTCAGTGTTAATAATCTCAGCAAATTCATATACACTTGAAATCTGGGCCCATGTTTACTAGATATCCCGTCTGAGAATTTGGAAAAAAGAGAATTCTATGATCCCGAAGCAAAAAAGCATGTATACTTGCTGTTGTAGTAGCTAATCCAAACATAAAATGCTGATTTTAGACTCAGTTCTCTATTAATATTTATGTAAAATAGCAATGTAGAATGACACTTTATAATTTAGTTGTAAATACAGTCCCTGAGTTTTGTGCTTCATTCTTGGATTATGCGTTTCAGTTACATTTCTCTTTGATACAATACATTTTTGTTGGTCATTTGCAATGGGTATAACATTGTGCACTTTTGTTATAAAATCACTACAACATGATTTTATAAAATAATACCATTATAACTAACTAACTAACTTCGCTTTGAGAGGTTTGAAAATGGAGTTTTGTCCTTATCTCACTTTGCTGCGAAAAAGTTATAGGCAGAGAATCTGGGGCTATGTCTACACTGCAGAGTTTTTTTCAGAAAAATGGCCATTTTCCCAAAAAACCTTCACTTACATCCACACCCCAATTGCGTTCTTTTGAAAAAAGAATCGAAAGAACAGAGGTTTTTTCCCAACATTGGTAAACCTCTATCCACAAGGAAGAAGCCTTTTTTCTGAAAGAGCTCTTTCAGAAAAAGGCGTGTTTGGATAGGGAAGAGGGAGTTCTTTCGAAAGAAGAAGACTCCAGAAAAAAACACAGGTGTTCTGTTGGCCATTCCGTCCATAGTAATCACAGCTTAAATGTGAGATAGCGTTCATTCAGTGTGGACACTGTCTTTTGAAAAAGCAGATCACTTTTTCGATGTGCTTTGGCAGTGTGGATATTCTCTTTCAGAAGAAGTTTTTTCAGAAGATCTCTTCCGGAAAAGCTTCCTCCGAAAGAAGCCTACAGTCTAGATGTAGCCATAGGTTATGAATGCTAGCCTCCATAAATTTAAGTGTGTAAGTTTAGAGAGTATGCTTAATGTTTATGAAATAGATTTTTAGTGATTAGTGATTAATTCCTATGTTATTAAGGAAGGCAATAAAACAGGTATTTATCAGAGACACACTTTTTTATCTTATTTAAAAGCTTATTAGTGCCTTTCTTTAAAAAACCCCAAAACATAGTGACAATATAGTTTTGAGTAGAGCTGTTTGAAACTCCAATTCCCATTCAACAGGATATTCTGAATATGTTTTAAAAAATTGTTCCAAAATAAAAATGAAATTAAAATTCCAAAATTTCATTTGTAAATGTTGAAATGTTTCATTTCAATAAGGTAAAACCTTTTTTTAATAACATGCCTTTCATTTCAAATTTATCTGACTTGACTTATATTTTAAAATTAGATAATATAAAAAGGCAAAAGATTTCAACTTTTATCTTATAAGTTATAACAGAATATAACAAAAGTTGAAAAAGTTGAAATGAAATATTTCAATTTTATCTAAATGAATCATTGTGAAATTTTCATTGAAAATTAACAAAAAAGTTTTATCGGGATATTTTTGGGATCAGCAGTAGTTTTGAACTATTATACACTAACTAGCAAATATATAAAAATAATGAGTAGCCCCATGGCGCCTTAGAATATAATATTTTTTATATATTTTTACACACACACACACACACACACACACACACACACACACACACACACACACACACACAGTATCATGAGCTTTCCTGATGAGATACATCCAGATGAGATGCAGCTGAAGAAGTGAGTTTTGCCCAAGAAAGCTCATGATACTAAATCTATTTGTCACTCTCTAAGGTGCCAAGGGGCTACTCATTTTTAAAGTTACAGATTAAACACAGCTACCCCTCAGAGACTTTTTAGCTAATATATAGTTTAGTGTAAGGATAGGGGCTATGTCCTGCAGCCTTACTTCTGTGTGTAGCTCCATGGAAGTCATAGGAGAAAGGGATTAAAGTCAATGAGATTTTTTCTGTAGAAAGAAGCTTTTCTGCTGGCATACATTTGTGGGAGTGCAGACATGCTAATACACAACAGCTGAAATTTGGCTCATGGGTTCTAAATGTTTAAAAGGTATTATTTCCTTTCACATTTTGGCATCTCTTTTACAGTTGTTGTGCTGTTCATATTTTTTGGCAATGGGAGAATTTTTACCTTGAAAGATCTGTATTTTACCCACAAACCTTGAAAGGTCTTGGCCTAATTGTTCTTAAAGCAGCTTGGGCATAATGTGGATACAGATAAGTTTTAAAGCTGTAATTATAATATTGTATATTTTTGAGGCACCACCAGAAGATAAATGTGTTGGCATGGATTAGAGTGGACGAAAACTTCTTGGCAGCTTCAAACCAAGATAAGCCTGAAATAAAAATCACCACATTCCTAGAAGTAATCCTGGATTGATTGTAAGTAGGATTGAGAATTGATTATCCTAGGCAAAATGTATTGAAATTTTCAATTTTTGCATATCACAGGGACTCCAATACAGCAAAGCAATCTTCATGAATGGACCATTTCACCCATACAGATCCCTTTGTAGGTTTGGTCCCTTAGAAACAATAGCAATAATGCTTTGTAAAAGAAGATAAATATAGACAGAGATAAGTGTATTCATTATCTGACATACCTTTTAAAATGTTATGTCTTGAATGTCTGTATTAATCACCTTTTTGAAAAGTGTTGTTAAACCAAATGAATCATGTATTTTAAAAATGCAGTAGCTTCTCCACTCCCACTGCTCACCTGAAGAGGACTAATTAAGCATGGCAAAATGTGATATCAGAGAAGAAAAGTGTCTTAGAGAAAGAATTTTAGAAGGAAAAAAATGGAAGCCTTTAAAAAGAAAGAAAAGGTCAAAAAATAGCTAGAGGAAAAGCAGATGCTGGGAAAGCCTGATGTCACCTTCATTTTCATGTTGAGAAGCTGATAGTTATGAAACAAAAATGACAATACCATTTTTAATGGCTGATATTCAGCATGAGGGTTAAGAATGCTCATCCAGACAAGAGCTCTGACTAGGTGAACACCTATTGTATTACATCTAGGATGTCTAATTTGCCTTCATATCCATTTGGCAGGGATCAAACCTTCTTGCCTTATGTATAAAATACCAAAGATTCTAGGAAATAATCCCATCTGTTTTAAAAGAAGTACTTAATGCTTTCCTTTCATGCCCAGGGAATTCACAGCTATGCAGTAACACTAATGGAACTACATAGGTGCTATTGTGGTTTGTACACTCACAATAAAGTAATTTTTCCTTTAAATTGAGAACAGTATGGTATTGCAAGAGGGTTTCCTTCTTGGACATTGCAAACAATTGCATTTAACAAGTCTTATACTAAAAAAAATTGGGATACTTCTAAATTGCAATATATTCCCTATCTGGTGACTTAATTTCTCCCTCTTCCCCCATTTGCTCCTGGTTTCTTGCTGCATAATTTAGAAACATATCATCACTGGCAGTCAGTGACTTGAATCAGGGAGTAATACAGCTATTATTCTGTTTCCTCAACTATTCTAAAAAACAAAAAATGTAGCTACCTTTCACTTTCATCTTTTAGACACTAGATGAAAGCCAGCGTTAGTTGCAAACCAACTGTGAAAAATCCACTTTACAAAAGATTTAGGAAAGCTGTGTTTTTCATTAGTTGGAGATCAAATTTGTTTTTTTCCCCTTGACAATTTTTATAAACAACTAACATAAAAACTGTCCTAGTTTTTGATGGTCCATACTTATTGGGAATGTAGGGTACCACTTCATATAGAAACAGGATTTTGGAAGCTGTACAAAGAATAAAAAATGTTTAAATATTCACTTGGCATGAAGGTTCGCAATGTTGAATTAACAAAAGCAGTAAAATTAATTTAGTGAATATGTAGGTTGATACTTTTCATTGAAAAATCATTCTCCCCTCCACCTTTCTCTATTGGATTAGAAAGAAGTACCATTTATTTTAAATCAGAAGCAAAGTTGCAATGGGATCATACCATGAGTTTCTATTATTCTGTGAGGATTTATTAAAGAAGTGTGCTAACATTAGCAATGAGGCATCCATTGTCTGATCTTTCACTTCGAAGCAATAATTTCTCCTTATTCATTGACTGATCAAGTATGGAAACTATATAATTTATCTGGGTTAGACTGTAATTTTACAGTCTGCCCTGAGTAATAGAATAGTACATTGCTGCACTATGCCAGGAACAGAAACGAGAATGAATTATAAGCCAGAAACTATTCTATTTCCTTTCCTGCTTACTCCTTAATCTGAGTGTGTCTACACAGCACCCTAAATTCAAAATAAGATACACAATTCGTGGTACACAAATAGTGCAAATTGAGTATCGTATTTTGAATCTATTTCAAAATAGCTTATTTTGAAATTTGGCGTGTCTACACAGCACCAAATTTCTAAAGAACGTGCTATTTTGAGCCATCCCTTATCTCTCGTGCAATGAGGTTTACCAGGATGCCGAAATAGCATGCCTGTTATTTTGAAAAATACTTTGAAATACTGGGCAGCTTGTGTAGATGCGGGATAGCTATTTTGGGATACCAGAGGTAGCCGTGCAGTGTAGTCGTACCCTGAGAGGGGAGTAAATTACTTCACCCCTTTTCAGAGAGCAGCTTACACATCCCTGTCCAGATATCTGAATGACTACTCTGGCTGGCCACTAAAGAGAGGGGAGCCACAATTGCTTCTATACCTCCTCTCATTACCCACTTGCTTCACGGTAGGAGGAATATTGGCTAAACAGTCTCTGCTTTGCCCTCCCTCCCAGAACCAGAGTTGTAATTTGATGGAGTTTGTGGGCTTTATTCTGTCATAAAATGAAAATGATGTCTTCCTCATGGTAGGTCTCCCAGAAGGTATACATACTTCTTGCTACATGTGCAAATGTTTTATAAATGGATGTGTTGATGTACTCTGTAGCTTTAATAAAAATAATATGCACAATTGAAAAATTTAGATTGATTGACCTCCTTTTGGAAGGCAGCATTTCCCTTGTTAGAACAATCTATGTGTAGACCTCCACCCCATATTGGGATTCATAGAATCATAGGGCTGGAAGAGACCTCAGGAGGTCATCAAGTCCAGCCCTCTGCCCAAAGCAGGACCAATCCCAACTAAATCAACCTAGCCAGGGCTTTGTCAAGCCGAGACTTAAAAACCTCTAGGATGGAGATTCCACCACCTCCCTAGGTAACCTATTCCAGTGCTTCACTACCCTCCTAGGGAAATACAGTAAAACTCCGATAGTCCAGCATCCAACTGTTCGGCATTCACGATACTCCAGCATCAAAATGCCTGACCAGCTGATTAAAAAGCCTGCCCCTCAGCACAAGTGTTGGCTGTAACCAGAGGGAGCATAAGGTTGGAGGAGAGGGAGTGGGATCGTGTTACAGTATGGAGAAGAGCGTTTTGCTTCAGGGAAGGAGAAAGGGAAAGGGAGGGGGAGGAGGATCAGGTTACAACACGGAGGAGCTGCGAAGAGGAAAGGGGAGGCGAGAGGGAGAGAGATTGTGTCCTGGCCAGCTGTTAAACCATGCAGCTGTACCGGACCTCCTGATTCTCTGGCAAATCTGATACTCCAGCACCACCTAGGTCCAAAAGGTGCTGGATTATCGGAAGTCTACTGTAGTTTTTCCTAATATCCAACCTAGATCTCCCCCACTGTAACTTGAGCCCTTGCTCCTTGTTCTGCCATCTGTCACTACTGAGAACAGACTCTCTCCATCCTCTCTGGAACCTCCCTTCAGGAAGTTGAAGGCTGCTATCAAATCCCCCCTCAGTCTTCTCTTCTGCAGACTAAATAAGTCCAAATCCCTCAGCCCCTCCTTATACAAATTATCATCCAGTATCTCTGCTTAATGCTGAACATTAAATCATTCCATAACAATCATTACAAAAAGCAGTACAGATCTGAAAGCAGAGTTTTACCTGCAGTCATGTGAATACCAACATCAACCACATGTGTCTCACTGGGAAACAGATCCCCAAAAAATTGATTCCAAATATATATTCTTCTATCTGAGGAGATAAGAAACACCTCTCAATTTAAATATAAGTCTCAAACCAAGAAATTGAATGCAATGGGAGTTACTTGTGTCCAGTGGAGAAAGAATCAGGACCCAGGATTCCATGTGATAATCTTAATGAGCAGGTCCACTAGTCATCCACTACAGGCAACAACGATACACATGAGTAAACATAACCTATTTTGTGCAGTCTTGCAACATGCCTATACCTGTAAGTCAATATAATGTACGAGAATTCTACATTCCACATAAAATAACTAGCAACTATGAAGCCCCCAGTGGACTTCATGGAATCTCTGGCACTTTTCCATTCTCAGGAAAAAACAAACAAACAAACAAAAATTCTGCATGGGAAAAGATTTTTGTTTTTTTAACTTTATCGAGTTATTGTTATTTTTGTTGTTTGCTTTGGGTCTTTTTTCAAGATTTGTTTTAGGAGTTAGTTGTTTGTTTTTTTCGTTGGATGGAGGTTTTTGAATGTAAGGGAGAGTTAATGTTTTGTGTATTTTTCTTGTGAAGGAAAGCACTTTTTAAATGAGACCTTTGGGATGGCTAATAATTAATAATGATTAATAGATCTAAGTAATTATTGGAGTGGCTTGAAAATGTTAATGAAGTTTCAGACTTTCATTAAAAACTATATGCCATTTTTGCAAATGTTTTTTCAAAAAACACATCCCCTTTTTTCTCACTTCTAATCATTATTATAGTATAATGTTAGTGATGCTAACTTAATTTTTTCAGAGTTTTCTAACACTGCCATTTAAAACTGTATTTGAACCTTGTCAGCTATTGCGTATTTCTGCCCTAATGACAGGACTAAATTGATAAAGTTGAATTTTATTTCTGAAATAATAAAATAATAATCATAATCATAAAACCCCAAACCAAACAAACAACTGTGGTGCCAATTTCAGGTGCTTTTTTAGATCTGTTGCCACTAACTACTGCTTATTTTTAAAACTTTAATTTCTGCAATTGCTAAAATTAGAAAAATAATAATTAAACATTATTTGCAGAATATTCACTGGTGGATCAGAGAGTAGAAATATCATTGGATTCCCCTGTTACTCAACCAACTACAGGATTCAACTTTTGGATCACAGGGGAAGGGAAAAGCCAGAGATGAAGTTGTATTAAAGTATTCCTTGTGAGCTTTTAACAAGTCATTCAGAAACAATATTCAGAGCTGGAGCTAAAGCACCAAGGATATTGCTCTTTTACACACACACAAAAAAATCAACATTCACTTACACATAGGAGGAGACAGGAATTTGGTAGTGTAAGTTCTTTTTCTGATAGAACTACTTCAAATAAGAATTGTTTCTGTACACTTGTAGCCTGCATTTCTTATGCCTAATTAAAGAAATACAAACAATAGCAAATAACCAAGGCCACTTTGTGATGAATGCAATATGGCTAGATACCTCTCATCACATCTGTTGTAGTCACATTTTTGTTTATTTACATTGTGTTATCTGCTGAGGTCTATACTAGCAGAGAAAATTGATGCAAGATACACAACTCTGGCTACATGAATTTTGCAGCTGGAGTTGACATACTTTGCATCGATTTTTTGGTGCAGCCCCACAACAGGAGACTGATCGGAGAAATGCACCCCTTAACTCCTTTGAGCAAGGAGTACTCAAGCCAACAGGGGGTGCCCTCAAGGATTCAATTAGTGGGTCTTTACTAGACCCACTAAATCAAACACTGGAGGGTCAATAGCCAGAGCATCAATCCTCTCGGAAATGGAGATGTGTCCTTAGGCAGCTCACTTTGCTGGTGAAGAGAAAACTCCAAGTTCAAATTTGGAACATGGACCAGCAATTGGCAGATTACAGCCATTAACTTTATTTTAGTTTCCCTATATTTTATGAAGATTTGACAATTCTTAACATGGTCTCAGTGTAGTTTTATCATGATATATGCTTGGCTTAGGGAAGTAATTTTCCCTTAAAAAACAGAAGAAAAGTTAAGCTCTGGGTAAGGATTTCATACAATGCACCCAACTCTGGAGCGCTTTCCTCTGTATTGAAAAAACAGCTAAAGTACTGTACTTTTGTCAATGTCCCCAGTATGGTCTGGGAAAAGTTAGCAACACACACACACAAAGACCCATGTTAACTTTTTATTTAACCTCCTCAGCTTTATCCTGAACTTGTGCCCAAAGTGGAACATAGGAATTTCATATTGAATGAGGATCCAGTTGGTCCATTATCCTGTTTTGAATGGTGGCCAGTACCAGATGATTCTTTCGAAATTTAGATAATCTTCCATAATTCCTTCAATGCTGTACAGACAAATTCTCTTTTATACCTTCCAATAGATAATATGGGAATTTATAATTAATCACTGAAGATATACACTTTTTGGCGGCTTTGGATCAATACACTTCCACTCATCTTCACATAAGCACATTAAAATTATATTGATTGAGAACATTTTGAATTTGTTTAGTGCTTATGAAAGGTAGTAGATGGATGGCCCTCGAAACAAGAGTTCACTGTTGCAGGCATTTATAGCATATGATATTTCCTCATATTGTCGCACCAATTCACCTTAAGTTGGGGGAGCCATCTGTACAGATAGAGTTCAGCAGTTCAGATTTTTCTGCCCACTGTAATCCTTGGTCTCTCTGCTGATATTGCCAAAAAGCTGTCAGTTGGCACACATCCAATGGCTCACTAGGAACTTGGCTGAGATCACCACCACACATTTGTTTAAAGGTTAATTGACTAAGTCACTCTTGGCCCAGGCTGGTTTCAAGCTGAACATAGAAGTTAAAAGTCTTCTATTAGTCTTCTCAGCTAAGCAGTTCCTGCCAGTTAAAAGCATTTTCAAAAGTAAGAAGATTTTTCTTTTTAGAACCTTGTCCAGATTCTCTGCTGTTTAATACCATTTTCCTCTGCTGATGATTTGAAGGTGACAACACTTTGAACACTATTCTGTGTGGCCATACTGTCACTTCAAGGGCTATCCATCTACTATCTTTCATAAGCACTTAACACAGTAGTGTTAATGTCTGTGTGGGTGAGGTGATCCATGAAAATAATACTAATCAGTGTTTCAATATTTACACTCAATTGTACACTTTGTCATTTTAACAGTCCCTTGGAATACTGTAGCTCTTTCCAAAACATAGGCAACTCACAAGTGCTTGCCTGTCTAAGGTACTCAGAGAAGAATCCACAAAATACTGACAGCCTCATCCCATTACCATTTTTATCTCTACAAGAAAGTGACATTTTCCAAAGTAATCATGCTTTTCAAATAGGTTATTTTCAATAAAACCTTTTAAACACCCACTTAAAGCATCCATTAGTGCAGTGTTTCTCTATCTTTTTTTATAAAGTACCCCTTTTTTAAAAAAAATTATAAGTACCCCCTTTAAAAAAATAAGTACTCCCCGTACCTACAGTTTTCAGACACACAACATTTTTTCTACCATTTCAACATATTTGTTTAAACAACTTAATCATAGCTGGGCGGGCGATGAAATTTGTGGGTGTAAAAAGTACAACAATAATAAAACACTGTAAAACTTAACAAAAATTCAGTTTTCTCCAAATTTCAGTTGTGTTGAAGTCCCTCTCAGACTTATCTCAAGTACCCCTAAGGGTACTTGTACTACTGGTTGAGAAACACTGCTTTAGTGCACCCATTCAAGTATATTTATTGCACCTCTACCTTTCAAAATAGTTGACCATAATTGTTTGGGGGAATTTTATTGTTGGGAGACAGTGTAATCTTGCAGTTAAAGTACCTGACTCAGGATATCTGGGTTCTGCCATTGTGCAAGGTTTTATTTTTAAAGATAAAGGGCTTGATTTCCTTTATACAAAATAAAAGCTAAAGTGGGAATTGAAGGCAGTTGACCATTCACAATCAGATTTAAAGTGAACGATAATGTATGCAACTGAAATTACCAGGGAAATTTGTCCAATACACTATGGCTGTGTCTACATTGACGTGATTTTGTGCAAATACTCTTTAACACAAGAGTTCTTGCGTTAAAGTATTTGCGCAAGAGAGCGTCTACACTGGCATGTGCCTTTGCGCAAGAGATTTGCTTTTGCGCAAGAGCATCCATGCCAGTGTAGACGCTCTCTTGCGCAAGAAAGCTCCGATGGCCATTTTAGCCATCGGGCTTTCTTGCGCAAGAAATTCATGTTACCTGTCTACAATGGCCTCTTGCGCAACAACAGTTGCGTAAGAGGGCTTATTCCTGAGCGGGAGCATCATAGTTCTTGTGCAAGAAGCACTGATTTCACAAATTAGAATGTCAGTGTTCTTGCGCAAGAACTCGCGGCCAATGTTGACAGGCAGCAAGTTTTTGCACAAAAGCAGCTGCTTTTGCGCAAAATCATGCCAATGTAGATGTAGTCTATGTTTAAGAACCCATCTCTTTTTAAATGTTAAGGTGGTATTTAGCAATTGCAATATATATTAAAATAGGTGTCCAGATCTTCCAGGAGAAACTAGATCAAACTTTAGCTCTATATTCATAACTGAAACTGTATTCAGCTAAATCCACCTAAGCTTCATAAAGATGATGGATGCATAATTTGTAAACTGTTTTTAAGGAACTGGAGACTGAGACAGATGTGAGCAGTGGATAGGTTATATCTTTTGCTGTCAGTATCGAGAGTTGAATGAGTCCTCCTGTTTCAGTTCATCCAAAAGTAAGACCCACAGAATCTTAGTAGTATGTGGGTTCCCAGCATTTCAGCACCTCTGGATTTCACTTTCAGCTGTGTGAACCGAAAAATTCAAAGCAAAACTTTTTAAAAAGGGCAAAATCCTGGTCACGTTAAAGTAAATGACAAAACCAGTGATTTCAATAGCACCAGGTTTCAATCTAAAATCTTGTTTTTGAGGTGTCAAATGGAAACTGATTAAATTCAGCTGAGTATCCCACAGTAGCACCTTCTTATCTCCAGAAGTGTCCAAATACACACATTTTACCTGCTCTCTTCTTTTGGGCACCTGTTGATGTGCAAATGAAGCATTCAGGAGTTGACAGTTTGGATCCAAAGACTCATGATGTAGGAACAAGCCAACTGGCTGGCTGGCTGGCTGGCTGGCTTGCAGACTGATGACTGTAGTCCCCATCTAACAGCTCCTAAGACTTGAGGAGATGGGAGGTGACCAGGCCACATGATGGCCTTCTATGAGATAGTAACAGGAGTGGAACTATGGTGGGAAGGAAGGCCAAGCCAAACTGAATCCCTTTGAAAGCAATGAAAAGTTCACTTTTGCAACAAAGTCCTAACACAGAAGAGTTTGCAAAGGTTAGTTTCTCATTCTGGACTCTCTGCAGGGCTCCTTTACTTTTTGAAAATTGCTAATATTCCAAAAGAAAACTGTTTGGTATGTACAGTGGCTCAGGTGCCAAAAATGTGATGTTTTCAATTGCAACGATAGATGTGGAAGTAGGCAAGAAATAAGGATGGAATGAGATGAGCGGTGAGTTGAAATCATAAGCTGTGATTTTCAAAACTATTTTATACATTCCATAAAGGTGGTGACAAACTTCTTGTTCCAGATTTTGACACGAATACTGTTATGATTTTTATATAAAAGTCTGAAGAAATGTATCTTTTTGACATCAGATCATAACTTGATCTCAAAGCCCAGAAATGTCCTCAATTACAGCTATATTAGGGTGAGTCTACACTGCACAGTTATTTCAGAACTAGTGTTATTTTGAAATAATGCAAGCATCTACGTAGCAGTTCTCTAAGGGCACGTCTACACTGCATGCTTATTTTGGAATAAGCTATTCTGGAAGATATATTCCAAAATAGCTTATTTTGAAACAGAGCCTCCACTGTACAGGGAAGTCTCAAAATTAGTCCAAGGCAGGCTCCCCTAATGTGAATGTGTTATCTCAATTTAGAGCCCCAGGAAGCACAGGGTAGAAATTACCTAAAATGGCCTTGGTAGGGAGCTATTTCGAAATAGCAGCAGTAGAGTATCCACACTGCAGCTATTTCAAAATAGCTATTTCGGAAAAGAAGTTATTCCGCGTGGAATGAGGTTTACAGAAGTTGGAATAAGCCACCCGTTATTTCGATATTATTTTGAAATAATGGAATTGCTGTGTAGATGCTTGCATTATTATTTTGGAATAACACTAGTTATTCCGAAATAATGGTGCAGTCTAAGAGCAGTCTACTAAGTCTAAGAGCATGTCTACATAGCAGGGCTAAAGCTGAAATAAGATACGCAACCTTAGCTATGTCAATTGCATGGCTTTAGTTGAAATAGCTTATTTCAGCTTTTGATACTGTCTACACAGCAGGAAGTCGAAGAAAGAGCAGTCATCCTCTAACTTCCCTTACTCCTTGCAAAATGAGGGCTATAGGAATCCAAGTAAGAAATCCTCCAGCTCAACATTATTTTGACAGTAAGTTGAAATAACTTCTCGTAGTGTAGACATCAGTTACACCTAATGGATATAATATAACTGACAGCAAAATTTGATATTTATAATGGACCAAATTTTGCTGTCAGTTATATTACATCTCCAGCAGAGGCCCTAAACTGAATTAAAAGGCCACTTCATATCACTGACACATTAAAGTGGCTGGAGATGGTCAGTTAATGATCTCCCCTATAAGGGATAGAGGCATATTAGGAGGAGCATTAGGGATAGGAACATTTCAAAGGCCAAGTGTAAGCTTTACATAGTAGCCCACAGCACTGTGAAGCTATCCCACACAGAGTCCTATATCTAGTTTCCTTGGGAAACAATGTAAAAAGTATAATAGAAATGATAATGAATCATTCTGTCAAATTAAGGGCAAGCTAGCTGTTCATCTCTGGAGGAAAGGAACTTCAGTATAGACCAGGAAAAAACAGCTGGGGAATAAAAGAGGAAAAAAGCAGTGTTGAAACATAAGCCATAAGCACACCCAGCAATACAACTAAACAATTTTCTGTGCATATACTTGCTAGCAGCACCCAAAACCAAATTATACCATAATAATGTTTTCACCCATAGATTGTCTGAATTCTTGACAGTGAAGAGAACAGAGTTACTCTAGATTTGCATCTGTGAGAATAATCTTTAATAATTCTTTAAAATATGTGTGAAAATAATCAGGGCTCGCTGAACCGTGGCGAGCCCCGCTCGCCAGCCGTGCTGTCCAGCGATCTGCACATGTGCAGATCGCCCGAACCCGGCTCTTCCATGTTGCAATCTACTCGCCACGGGCAAGTAGATTGAATTATTTGTCGAGCCCTGAAAATAACAGTACGTTGATTTATTTTAGGAGAAGATTTTTTTTTAATTCCTGCTATAGAAAAATAAATGTACTCTTCAAAATGTTGTTAGCAAATATCTGTCTGAATGGTAAGAAAGGCAAATAATGGACATGAATGCCCAAAATGACTAAGAAGCTTAACTATCTGTATAGCCAGAGTGTGCAAATAGACTATTTCCCAACCTTGGGGGGGGGGGGGGGCTTTGACATAAAACAACTATGTTTAAAGGTGCAGTGAAACAACAGATATGTGGCTGAGTGATGAAAACTGGTCTGCTTTTCAGTTTGACTAAAAGAGGCCTGTCTCATTTTCACACGCAAGACAAATGCAGCTGTGCTGCTGTGGGAAGCTCAGACTGTGGAGATAACTCAGAGAGCCTGAAAAATAACTTAAAAACATACACACCAAGCCTGAATTGAGTCAGGCATGTGCAGAAAACAGATCCAGTGAAACTAACATGGAATAAAGTATTAAGTACTGTGTTATGTAACCCAAGAAACCATTACTTAATTGCATAGAACTATAAATGAAAACCACATGTTTCTATTGTAGCTGGTTTAGTGTATCATGCTAACCTGTTCAAATCCTTCAGAAAAGTTTCAGTTAATTGCTTATGCATATAACTGAAGAGTCTCCAATTTTTTGTAATCTTCTGCATATAAAAGTGGTTAGCATGGTTAAGTGACATGTCAAGAATGCTATCTGTTAAAGCTAAATCACAGCAAATCAAGTGAATTTCCAAAGAAAAAGTTACCTATGAAGAACCAGCCTTCTGACAAATTACATGGGAAATCATTAAGGATCTGACCCAGAGCCCACTGAAGTCATGGAGAGTCTTTCCATTGACTTTAATGAACTTTGGGTCACACTATAAAAGAGCTGACAAGTCGTCAGTTCCACTTTACAGCATAAATTCTGATGAGAAATGTTTCTTGCTGGAAAGAAGAAGTTTTATCCTGCAACCCTAAATCAGCACATGAAGGTAATTTCCCAGGGAGAAGTGAAAAGACAACAAACCTCTCAACAGTATCATGTTCATGCAGGGAGAAAAACCTGATCCTGTCCACTTCCTGATTTCAAATCATTCCAGATCATGTTCATGAGCAACTGTTTATATGTTTCCAATTCCAATGCCATTAACAGCAGCAAATAAAAAAGGGAAGAGAAATAAAGTTGCGAAGGTGAGCCCCTGTCTTGCATCTTAAAGATATCCATAATTTGGCAAAAACACCAAGGCTGAAATCATGAAAGCACTCCTCTTCAACAAAGCACTTAAGCATGTTTAAATTTAAGCTGTTGCTCAAGTCCCATAGACCTCACTGTAGACAAAGGAGTGTGAGTGTATGTATGTGTGTATGTGTATGAAAGAGAGAGAGAGAAAGGGCAGTTGGTACTAAAAGAAGATATTTATTAAAACTCCAGAAAGTTTACATTTCTCAACTCTGCCCTTACATTCCCCAACATCTCCCATTTTGTGACTCCCTAACATATCTTTATGTCCAATGGCTTTTCAGGAGGAGTTTCCTACCCCTACCCACACTTTTGTTCAATATTAAACATCTCTCTTCTAGATTCAGTCCACATGGTACAGATTCCTAACACACGTGTTTTAGGGATGAATTGGGCTTCACTCAGTCAATTTTCCATATTCATGTGTTTGCAAGCACATGTGGTTATTGCAGAGAGCATAGATGGAAAATGCACCCTGCTGTATCATCCCCACATATGAAATAATGTGACATTAGGGTGAAAGAGAAAGAGAGCAGCTGGCATAAAAGGTAAGGGGAGTGTTCTGGCAGCAGCAAGAAGATCTGAGATATGAGAAAGAGGACTGGGGAACTGGAGCTACAATTGCTCCTTATCCTCTGCAGCTCCATGTGAGTGGCATATCTGAAACCCATATCTGAAACCCATCATTTTTTACAGGTTTGTGCTCCAAATGGATGACAAAGAACAATGAATTGACAATCTGGCATTTGGGTACCAAACACTAAAATGAGTCACCTCCACAGTTAGGTACAAAGAGAACCTTTATTTTCTCATACATTGAGGGACAGACATGAATAGGGGAAAAAATAAAGAATGAGGAGAAATACTAAATACATGAAATTTACAAAGTTACAGCACACCAGATGAGAACATCCTCAGATTTTAGAGAAGTTCAGATCTGGATCTGAATTGAATTCTCTGCCTCACACCTAATTCTGCTTACTACAGCTCACTCAAGCGTACAGCAGAAATAAAATAAATAGTAGGCCTAAATGAGTGTGAGGAATTATGAAAACAGACAAGTATTGAGCAACACATGCAGTGAGAAATGCTAAAAATCAAAGCTTGAAATTATTCTCATTAGTTAAGCACTGAAAATATGTTGGACCTGGTCTAAAATATATCAAGATAGTCCCTGCCCCAAAGAGTTTACAGTATAGATGATTCATATTTTAAGGTCAGAAGGAACTGTTGTGATCATCTAGTCATTCTAATATGGCTTCCTGTCTGACACAGACCACAGAACAAATAAGAGAGCCAAGGCACACTGGGAGAATCAGAGGAAAGAGTTACCTTATTTACTCAATGTCCCTTTATTATTGCCATTTTTTTCCAATTGTGGACTTGACAGAAGAACACAGTCCTTGGGAGAAAGGTGAAGAGAGGTACACAGGGAATGAGAGGTTACTCCATGAATAGGAAGCAGCATGAAGGTAGGAGTGAAAGAAGGAAATTAAAAGGTCATTGTTGCTAAAGCAAAAGAGAAGTGGGAAATGTGAGAGATCAGATATGTATAGGTTGAACCTCTCTAATTTGGCACCCTCAGGACCTGACCAGTGCCGAATTAGAGAATTTGCCGAACCGCAGGAGGTCTATTTTGTCTAGCAGCATTACTAACACTTCCACTGCTTACTGGGATCTTGGAAGACATTTAGGGGTAAATTAGAGCTAAATTACAGCACAGAACACTGAGATCCAGGACTGGTGGCTGTAAAGAAACCTTATGGGACTGCAGGAAACTTGGCCACCCCCATGCCAGACCATGGATGTTGCTGGACCAGAGAGATTCAACCTGTAGCTCAGGCAGAGCTTTGCAAATTAATTCACATCAATTAAATGAAAGTTCATAGCTAATGGCAATATACAAATTCACATTTGTATAAATAATTTTAAGACTTGCACTGATTCAAATTGTACTCTGCAAAATATTGACAATATTCTGTAGGCAACAATTCTACATTGACCTGAATGGCCAAATGGTTCTTCTACAAATGTCTAATCAGTTGAATCCTGAGGTCAATGGAAAATTTGCCCAAACAATAAATGAATAAAAACTATATTAGAAATTCAGAGTTTGGCCCAAACAAAACTTAGGGGCAAGTTATGTAAAGGCCCATGAAACCTACTGGGTCAGTGATAACTGGGTCATCAAAATGACTGCTTGCAAATGTTCTGAGATTTGCAAAGCTTTCATAGCTCATCTGGAGTGAAGGAGTATAGTAGTTATTTTATTGGTCAATTGGCCCTCACCATAATATAGACAGAATGAAGTAATCAAA